>NC_088377.1:112396666-113636250 GCF_037993035.2 Macaca fascicularis
AGAATATGTCTACTTATTTTTATCTAGATTTTCTTGCCATATAAGGACCATAATTGAAAAGTAGCAAGTTACAGTAGATGGACAAGCAATTAAGGGAGAACTAATCTAATAAGTTTATTACTGAATTATTTTGTTTTATTGTTTCTTAATCTTTGCTTTTTTTCTGTTAGCCTAAATGGAAAAGATTATTGTGTGTGGAGGGGATGGAGGGTATACAAATAATATATAGTTTACATGCATGAAAATGAGTAATTGTAATGCATATATGATGTAGAATTCTTTGATACTTTTTTTCCTACAAAATTTTAAAAATTTGTTTCCGGTTTTTTTTTTCTCAGTCTTTAGATGACCTTTCAAATGTGTCTTCTGATGACTCAGTACAACTTCATGCCTACATTTCAGACACTGGTAAGAGAGTTTGAAGTATAATTACTGCATTAAAACTATGTATTATTGTATCCCTAAATAATTTTCCACACTTAATTTTTACTAACCTTTTTTTGTTCTCTAGTCATATTTCTGTTACTTTTTTTCTGCAGCATGTCCTTCATTAAATTCTATTGTATTTATTTGCTTATGTATTTGATCTCTCTAAGATTGTGACTATCAACATTTGAAAATGCTTATGTTCTAAGTGTTTTACTATTTCTAATAAACTCTGAAACCATTCTTTTCCTCTTTGTGCTTGAGTCTAGTTGATAATTGTCTGTATAATTCTCATTAAATCTTTTCTGGAGAGATCTTAGTTCAGGATTGGTTTTCATACATGCAAAGTCAGGCTAGGTAACTGGGTTAAATGAAGCCTCCGGTATAGAAACTTGCAGAACTTCAAGAAGTGCTTGAATGAGGTGAGAAACCTCTAAAGCTTTGTGATCATTCAGCGTACATGTAGAATTGTTAGTAAACCCAGGAAAAATAACCAGTTTTCATCATTGCCATTGAGTTATTAGATAACACTAATGAGTATTAAATAATGATAGTTTTCTTATCTGACCTCTCACTGTTCTTAGAATATAGAAGTGTGTTTGTCATATTACATACTGAGGTATATACCTCAATTCAATTTCATGGTTACATTTTAGACACTGAAGAGATTTTATAGTATAGTATAGTATAGTATAGTATAGTATAGTATAGTATAGAAGACATTAACTTGTATCTTTTAAAAATAGGTCTTCATTTCCATTTTCTTCTCACTGGAACTGAAGTCTCAATTTACATTTGTTGCCTGCCAGATTTCTGGAAGAAAACAAGTATTTATTAGCTTCTTAAAATGTATGGAAGCACTGTGCTAGGTATATTTTTAAGAAATTATTTCAGGCTGGGCTTGGTGGCTCACGCCTGTAATCCCAAAACTTTTGGAAGGCTGAGGCAGGCGGATCACGAGGTCAAGATATCGAGACCCTCCTGGCCAACATGGTGAAACCCTGCCTCTCCTAAAAATACAAAAATTAGCTGGGCATGGTGATGCGTGCCTGTAGTCCCAGCTACTCGGGAGGCTGAGGCAGGAGAATCGCTTGTACCCAGGAGGCGGAGGTTTCAGTGAGCCGAGATCACACCACTGCACTTTAGCCTGGCAACAAAGCGAGATTCCATCTCAAAAAAATATATATATATTATTTCTTCTTGAGAATCGTGTAAATACTGAAGAAGCAGCATAGTATAGTGGTTAAGAGTATAACCTTTTTACTGAATTGCTTGGGCTCAAACCCCAGCTCTGCCGTTAATAGTTGGGTGAGCCATCCAAAATTAAGATCTAGTTTTAAAAAAAAAAAAAAAAAAAAAAAAAGCTGCTGGTGAACCTGAGTGAGTTCCTTAACTTCCTTGTACCTTAATTTCCTTATCTGTAAGATGGGATAGTAATAATAATAATACATAACTCATAGAGTTGTTATGGAGCTAATTAATTACATTGGTAATTATGCATGATAGACATATTTGATTGTTGGTTCATTAAATACTTATTTTACTAACTGGACTTCAGAGTCTCTTTGATTCTAGATCTTTTAGCATCTTTATTTCAGAAAGTAGGAGCTTATAGACTAGTCCAGTGCTACTGAAAGGAAGCAGTACACACACAAGAATGGTGATCTAGTATGTGTATTGCTTCCTTCATTCATCGAGAAATCTTGCTTTAAAAAGTATTGGCTAAATTAAACAATATGATTAGTAATGAAGTTGATTTACATTCTGGTGCCTTTTTTTTACATAATAAAAATTAGTAGCAAATAGTTTGCAGATCACCTGCTGTGAGTAACATTGGTCTAACAAAAACAAACCGTTCTAGCTAAATCACCGTCTTCACAAAACCAATATGTGTAACCCCATTGTCTTTAAGTCACATTACCTTGATGTCTTCTGCATTTTTTTTTTATAATTACCTTATTATTTTTCCTACCGTGCATGCACCCTGGGTGATCTTCCAAGCCTATCGATTTTTGACAAATTCTGATTATTCTTTCTTATAGCTCTTCTCCTTTTTTGTTTCTTGCTATTCTTGCTCTTGTTAATTTTTAATTGGTTATGGTTAGCTGCCTAATTGGCCTCTGCTTTCTATTTTCCTTTCCCAAACCTATCTTGGACACACCTGATAAAACCATTCCCTTGTTGCCACGCTAACTCCATTGAGAAATGGTGGTTCTCTAACGTGATTAAAATGTGTTGTGCTGTTTGATTTGCATAAGTCTCTGAGAGACAGACAAGTGGACGAGGTGAACAGTGAATGATAGTGCTACTTATAGAGCAAGATGTCCAAAGTCTACTTCTAGTCATATATTTTGTCAAATCAGAAACAGTGATAATAGATGGAAAGGGAATCAAAGACAATTTTGAAAAGAAAGTGCAAATCTTAGAAAAATTTTTATGAAAGTTCGGGAAGAGCTTCTGTCCAACTACTCTTGCCAATATAGAGTTCTAACTTATATGTTAGTAATTTACCAAAAAGCTATACTGAACTTCTTCTGCCCAGTTCTATACAAAGTAGCAAAATATTAGCCCCAGACCTTGACCATTTTTATTCACACTTACAAATCAACGTAATACATTATTACAAGATCAGTTTTAGACTTCTGGTTAGTGTGGTAGTCTGAACTGCTATGGGAAATCATGCCTTCCACGTATAGAAAGGCTGAAAACATTATTACAAGAATAGCTGAAGGGGAAAAACTACAGGTGCCATATACCATGAAGAAAAATAAATTCAGGGAATTGAAGGGGTGTTAAAGCAAGGGGTTCATAGTAGCATAAAGACTGGATCTTGATTTTGATAGCATTTTCATTCCCTCACATTTAGAGGAGGCAGGATGGGCCAAGGCCATGGGAAGCTGGAACAAAGTACTTCACATAAAGCCTAGAGTCACAAAGGGCAGCTCAATGTCAAAGAGGAACTAGGAAAACTTAGCCTGCCATCAGTAGAAAGAACAAGAAATGTCAAGATTATGATTGGAAATGGTATCTGTCACCCACAAAATACCGAAAGCCCAGCTTGCATCCCATCATGAGTATGTCCGGATTTAGCTGTCCTCAAGTGATTATGTACTGCAAGATCTCAAGCCAGAGAGTTAGTATTAAAATTATTTCTGAACCACTGAAACCAGCAGTTAGAGTGATGACACTTGACACTGTTCAATGTGAATGCTTCCCTAGCCAAGGGCACTCAGAACACCCAGGGAGAAATAAAACCAGCTGGAAATGAGCTTACAGAAAGCAATTAATAGCAACAGAAAGAAATATGAACCACAATAAGAGAAAGCCAACAGAACCAGCAGATAATTTGCATCCTGTGAACTTGGAGATGGCAGTCTTAATAGATTTGGCCATAAGTATGTTAAAAATATTCCTAGAGAGAAATCCTAAGACAAGAATAAACAATATGAAAAAGAACCAAATAGAACTCTACAGATAAAAAAATACAGTGATTGAAATAAAGGTCACAGGATAGATTAAGAAATAGGCCGGATACAGATGAGAAGAGACTCAGTATTAACTTTTGGAGACCTAATTGTAGAGTGCAGAAAGATAAAGAAATGGAACATCAGAAAGACAAGTTAGAGAAAATGATTTAAAGTGCATCTCCTTAGTTAAGAGTAGCACAAAATGGGAACAGGCTTTGATTTTAGAGATTACCTGACTTGATATGTGGCAAATTAATGCGAAAATGCTTTGAAAAAAAAAATCCCCAGAATAAACTGCACTTGTGAACTATTGAACATATCAAAGAAAAAGAAAATTACCAGAAGATAAATGTTACCCCGTGGCTGTTGCTGTTTAGTTGAAAAGATTTTAATTATAACACAACTGAAGAGTGAAGGCTAGGACAAAACATTATTTTGTTTATTTTTTCTATATTAAATTTAAGAAATTCTAATTTTACTCTCTGAGGTAACATTAGATGTAGTAATATAATGATGTAGTGATGTAGTAACAGAAAGCTCTTTGGAAGAGAGAGAATTGTAATGGGTACCACTTTGTGATTGATAGTGTCGTACTAAACTTAGTTTATTTTGTATTTTAGCCATTATATGTAATACCTTATGGATGTGAGTATGGAGGATGGGAATCTATCCTTTGGTGACATCCTTCTGTCTCAGTCTATCATTTCAGATTCTTCTTCATTTCATATTATCTTTTTTGTTTTCTTCATCTTCCTCCTTTTTTGTGTCTTTCGTTCCTCTTCATTTTGTTTTAAATGACTAGTATATGCTGACTATGACCCATATGCTGTGGCAGGCGTTTGTAATGATCATGGCAAGACATATGCATTATATGCCATCACTGTACACCGGCGCAACCTGAACAGTGAGGAGATGTGGAAAACCTATCGTCGTTATAGTGACTTCCATGACTTCCACATGAGAATCACTGAACAGGTAATGAATTTTTAAAAACTTGTGTACTTTATGTTGTTTCTTGATTTGATTTTGATTATAAATCTGAGGATGCTCAGATATTGATACGTTTAAAAAATAAGGTAAGAATTTTTGGTATAATCACCATAAATCTTAGAATTAATCTGAGCATTTAACAAATAAATCAGATGTTGAACGCTTCATCAGTCCTAACCATTACGGACTAGTGACAAACTATCAAGGGTATACCTTGGAAAATTAAAGTGAATACATGTTTCTGATTTTAAAATTTGTTTGTGTGTATTGTGCTTTTCGAAGTTTTTTGGGCTTACTTTGAAGTAGGAATGGGGATTGCTATAGGACATTTTGTGCTTTTGTTTTTGAAGGCATAGTTTAAACCTAGAAGTTATTTTAAATGGCAGTTTCATCCAGCAGTGTAACAGTGAAATGAATCCTTGATTCATTACTCAAATTATTTTGAATCACAACCTAAAATAAATTTAATATTAACCAAATAATATTTTTAATTCTTACTTTTAATTCTTTTAATTTTATTTTTAATTCTTGTTTTATAGAAATAATTTAAAAGGACTCTTAAAGATAACAAATCTAAAGAAATTATTTCCCTGTCCTATTTTTTAATTAAATATTTTATTTTCTCAACTTAAAAAAAATTTTGATGAATTGGAATAAATGATCTATGAAATTTATTTTAATTCTTAAAAAGTCTTTGACTCATTCAGGGCTTTTAGGTATACAACTGGTATTAAACCAATAATAGTTAAAAGTGACATCTGATTGGGTGAACTAAAGCTTTGAAATGACATTGCACTACTTTAGAAATCAGAAAATATCTTTTTCAACTTAATATAGTGGAAAATATATAGTTGGCACCATGATAATCTTATTAAAATATCTTGTGGGTAGAGATTAATAGCTTAAAAGTGATGAAAAACAGGTTAATGTTGACTTCTGAAGCCTGTATTAAAAGGACTATTTTGAATTATATTAATAAGAAAATTAAATTAATACCTTTAGACGTACCTGTTCTTCTGTTCTGGAGTCAAATATAACCTTTCTTCATGTTTAGCTTGACTTGTTTGCAGAGATGAAATAACTTTCTGCCCCACATTGAAGAAATAATTGCTTTACCTTTTTAAAATATTACCTGTTTGATATTGTTTTAAAAGCATATAGCTCATATATCTTTTTATTCCCATCCTTACACTTTAACCAAACATGATAATTTAAAAAGTAGTTTGAATTGGTAAGAGTTTTATTTATTTGCAAATGAATTTACTTGCAAATTAATGAGAGTATTGTTTAATATGAAATTTTTATTGTGTAAATAGTTGTAATTTTCTTTCTAGTTAAGAGGAATAATCATTCCCTGATTTAAATGTAGAACTAGACTAGAACTGTAGGCATTATGTTTACATATTGACAAATGTAAATGAAGAACATACCTTTTAAGAAAACTTTTAAGAGGACAGTTCATACAGAAATTTCCCTTTTCAATTCAGCACCAGAAATTATATGACATTGATACAGCACAATTTCTTTTTCAAACAGCTCATGCAAGTGAAATGGACGTGTTTTGACTTGGTGTTTCCTTTTTTGTGTTTGTGTGTGTGGGTGTGGGGGTGTGTGTGCGTGTGTTTCTTATAAAGTCACAGTAGTGATATATCTAAGTGTTTAGATTGTTCACAGAACTTAAGAGATTAAAAACTCTTCTTTTAAATGAAAATTAGGTTTTAGTAAAATATTAAGTATCTGTAAATAAGACTTAGGGTGTTTGCCTTTTAGCTCAGCCTTATCTATATTTTAAAAACAAATCCCTTATAAAATAATGGAAGAAAAATGTAATGACTTGTAATTCAGCAGTTGGTCACAGTACAGCCTGTTAACATGAACAAATGGTAACTACATAGAGCACTTAAAGTAAAATTGTTTTAAAACAAGTTTCATTTTGTTTATATCATTTCGTGATACAACATTTTTTCCAAGACCAAGCTTGGTGCCTCACACCTATAATTCCAGCACTTTGGGAGGCTGAGGTGGGCAGATTGCTTGAGGTCAGGAGTTTGAGACCAGCCTGGGCAACATGGCGAAACCTTCTGTCTACAAAAAATACAAAAAATTAGCTGGGCGTGGTGGTGCCTGCCTGTAGTCCCAGCTACTCAGGAGGCTGAGGTGGGAGGATCACTTGAGCCTGGGAGGTGGAGATTGCAGTGAGCTGAGATCCTACCACAGCACTCCAGCCTGGGTGACAGAGTGAGACCCTGTTCCATAAATAAATAAATGACAGAGTGAGACCCTGTTCCGTAAATAAATAAATAAATAAATAAATAAATAAATGAAAATCCAAGCTAAATGTATGAGCTATCATTTATTTTCTTTAAAGATTTTAATATTCTTATTTGTTGTTTTATGGAGACTTATAAGAATTAAAAGAAACTAATTAAAATGTTAAATGTCATGATTTTGGAAACGGCCTGAGCTGCTCATTCATTGATTTAACAAATATTTATTAAGCTTTTCCTATGTGTCTGGTACTTTTCTTGGTGTTAGCAACATATAAGGGAACAAGACAGACCAAGTCCTTGCCTCTAAGAGCTTATAGTGTAGTAGTTACTGTGCATTTCTGTTTTATTTGGTGAAATCTATATGGGTACAGATAAACTACTAATGATTTAAATGATAATATTAAGTATTCATTAAGATAACTGAGTAAAAATATGCACCTTATTAAACAAATTTTGAATTGCTTTAATACAAAATTTTAAGTCTGTTCTTTAAATTTTCCAGGAGTGTATTGGGTATCTAAACTTGGTGTGTTTAATGTAGAAAAGTAAGATCTTTGATTTTAGAATGTCTACGATTTATGTGTAGTATTTGAATTATTTGTAAACATTGACATCCTCTGTTATAATTTATTTTAGTTGTTTTTTGCTGAATTTCTAATTTCTTTTAAATGCCTTTAAAAATATTTTCATGAATTTTTGGCAGAGGGAATTACATTACTTTTCAGGGAATGGGCAATTGTTTTGTTCGTACTTTAAAATAATATTTTAAATAGCAAGTTTATGATGAGTTAATACAGAGTGTAAATTTTCACATTTTCTCCCTTGCTTTTATAGTTCGAGAAAAGTGTTAGTGATTTATGTTTCTGTTCCAGACAGACAACTTACAACGGAGTTTGTTTTGGTAATTTAGGCTTTAAGAAAACAACTGTTTTTGTAGTTTTTTTTTTTCTTTTTATTAGTAAGGTTTAAAATATTTTAAAGTTTCTGAAATAAATTGTTGTTTTAATGGATACTGTCATATTGCCTTGGTATATTAGTTTGGTAGGGCTGCCCTAATAAAATACCGCCAACTGGGTGGCCCAAATAACAGAAATTTATTTTCTGACAGTTCCAGAAACTAGAAATCAAAGATCAAGGTATTGACAAGTTTGGTTTGTCGTGAGGCCTTGCTTCTTGGCTTGTAGATGGCAGGGTTCTTGCCATGTCCCTATGTGGCCATTTCCCTCTGTGATGCATTCCTGTTGTCTCCTAGTGGGTCCAAATTTCCTTTTCTGATAGGATACCAGTCCGGTTGGTTGGGTTGGGGCCCACCCTAAGGGGCTCATTTAAACTTAATCATCTCTTTAAGGGCTTTATCTCTGAATTCAGTCACAATCTGAGGCACTGAAAGTTAGGGCTTCAACATGAATTTGAGGAAATACAGTACAAGCACAGAAGACTTGGTAATGCCAGAAAAAATATGTATTTTCTAAAATTGAATCAGTAGTTTAATGTGGATAGGTCATATTGCAGGAAATATCTTTTAGGACACCTTGAAAAAGTAAATTTGCTTCCAAAAAATTTTTTTTGACATGTGATACTCAGTGAGGATCCCATTTCTAATACTTCTGTGAATCACCACATTTGAGAATATTGCTATAGTATGATGTTTTCTCTATAAATTACCTGTACCCATTTTTGGTTTTCCTCCCAATACTGGAGTAAAAAACTACTTTTGCCTTTCATGTGTAACATATAATGAACTTGTTCACATTTTAGCTCTAAGCAGCTGTCAGATTTGTCCTTCTTTTAATAATGTCTCAGAATCTTCCAGTTTGGCGATGGAAATTATCCTAATCCTTTTCATTTCTCTTTAATCTCTGCACCAAGAATTAGTTTTCTTTACAGAAATGTTCTTCTTTTGAACAAATAATTGTTTAAAAAAGTTTGTTTCACTTTAGGATATGTATCACATGGGAAAAGTGGTGAGGCCTGTTTGAATTTCAGTACTAGGCTGTTGGTCAGGTACAGTCACTAGTTAAATGACTTTGCTGTTAAACTATTTTAGCAGCTAGTATGGTTAAAAAAAATCTATGTTTTAGCAAGGCATTACAGATTACGATGATGGACCTTTGAAGGTGCATCCAAATGTTAAGTCCATAAGTGCTAGACTTATAGTATACACATTTACTTTGTGTTTGTGATTTTACAAAGATAAAGTATATGCTGACTGTTACTAATTTTTTTTGGTTAGTGTAATCTCTGAGTTTATGTTTAATGTGGTTGATGGGACAAAGGTATCAATATTTATTATAATTGTATATACACAGGGTTATAATATAGCTACTATCTGTATTTTGAAAATTGTCATTTTATTTGCTAGTACTTTATTCACAGGTCAAAGACTTATTAAGGAAAATATTTTTTAAAACCTTTTATTATAAAAATTTTGAACAATCTCAACGTTAGGGAGAATATGAAATGAAATCCCACATGGTCAAAATCCATCTTCATCATTTATGCAAATTTGTCATTCTTGATTTAAGATACTTTTTAAATAAATAATATTAGAACGTGTTTTGAGTATATTTGGACAATTTTTTTATTTTCTGATTTTCACGTAATATATTGCAAAATTATCTGTTGAAGATGGTTTTGTTATTGTTGTTTGAGATGGAGTTTCGCTCTTGTTGCCCAGACTGGAGTGCAATGGCGCACTTTCATCTCATCGTAACCTCTACCTTCTGGGTTCAAGCTATTCTCCTCCCTGAGCCTCCCAAGTAACTGGGATTACAGGCGTGTGCACCACGCCCAGCTAATTTTGTATTTTTAATAGAGACGGGGTTTCTCCGTGTTGGTCAGGCTGGTCTCAAACTCCCGACCTCAGGTGATCCGCCTGCCTCAGCTTCCCAAAGTGCTGGGATTACAGGCATGAGCCACCGCACCTGGCCTGAAGATGTTTTTAATATGTAGAGAAATCATCACTTGGGGAAACCTTTTGTCTTTATAAAAAGTGCTATTGAATGTATTTTGTCTTACAGTTTGAAAGTCTATCAAGCATATTGAAGCTTCCTGGAAAAAAGACTTTTAATAATATGGATAGAGATTTTTTAGAAAAGAGAAAAAAGGATCTAAATGCATATTTGCAGGTAAGCTCATGCTTACTATAATCTACAGATTTTCATTTAATATAGCACACAGGTATAGAACGTTTTTCATTTAATATAGCACACAGAGTGTTTTTACTGTAATCGCAGGATAGCCACCACTTTTGTGCAGCATGTCAAATGTGACATGCAGTCTGCTTAGTAATTTGTAAACATTATTTCTGCGTGTATTGATTAACTTAGAAGTTTTTAGACACTCCGTGTTAGGAATTTTGCTTGTTTGTGTTTAGATAAATGCACATGCCTGTCTTCTCCTGGCTCAAACATTTGAATTTTTTGTTTAAAGTGCTAAATGTCTGTATCATTTATTTACAAGATTCTTAAGAAAAATTACCTTTTTCCAAATCTTTTATCATAAATGTATCTTTTAGATGTTGCTGTATTGTGTACTTCTTAGCTAATGAACTCAGTATGTCAAAACTTGTTCCATTGAAGGGACCAAGCTAGAATGTTGTTACATTCCAGTTGTGAAAGCAATATTTTGTTTGGGGCTTCCGTATAACACTTGAATGTTTTTGTTTGGATTATTTTATGTACTTTATTTCATACCATTTTTATTTAATGTTTTGTTTGTTTTGAGACAGGGTCTTGCTGTGTCACCTAGGCTGGAATGCAGTGGTGCCATAATAGCTCACTGCAACTTTGAACTCCTGGGCTCAAGGGATCCTCCCGCCTCAGCCTGCTAAGTAGCTAGGACTACAGGTGCATGCCACTGTGCCTGGCTAATTTTTTTAATTTTTTGGTAGAGATGGGCTCTTACTTTGTTGCCCAGGCTGGTCTTGTATTCCTGGCTCGAGCAATTTTCCCACCTCAGTCTCCAAAAGTGCTGGCATTACAGGCATGAGCTACCTTGCCCAGATTATTTAATGTTAACTCTAGAATTACTATGCAAATAACGTAACACTTTTCTAATGTGGATCTTCTTAGTATAAGCTATAAGATCTGAAAATAAAATAGTAAATATATTCGGACAGCTTTCATATTAGTACACTTAAAGTCAAAATAGCTGATGTGAAGAATATGTATACCTAACTGTTAATTGTCATAAAATTATTGGTGACTTTATCTTAACTGTATAATTGGGTTTTTAAAAATATAAATTGATATTTTTTACTATACATTCTTAAAATTTATGAGCTAAAGTTATAAACAATAGTTAATTTCTAGCATCCTGTCAGTTTAAGATAATCTCTCTTTTTTTTTTTTCCTGTTAGTTACTGTTAGCTCCTGAAATGATGAAGGCATCCCCAGCTTTAGCTCACTATGTGTATGATTTCCTTGAGAACAAAGCCTATAGTAAAGGAAAAGGGGATTTTGCTCGCAAGGTAAGTAAGCAGACCACTGCACTGGGTTTCTTTTTAGGTATGTTTTCTTACTTTGTTTGTAATAAAAGAAAATAAATTTAGATTTGTATGTGTGTTTTAAAACTAGAAAATTTTATTAAGTTCTCCTCAGCATGTTTATCACTATTGATAGGAATATCTACATATAAACTCCTGTCTTGACATGTTGATTATAATTCAACAGATGCTTGAAAGGAAGAAAAAAAAATTTTAAAATGGTACATTAAGAAAAGTTTGCCTGAGACAAGTCACAAGCTTTTTGTTATCTTTAGAAGGAAATGTTTCGTTCTGAGAGAAAATGTCATTTACTTGGAATAATGATAAAAATATTAAATAGGATATGTTCTGAAAGTATTTTTGCCTCTTGAGTAAAATCTTTATTATATAAAATATTTTAAATAATTTAAAATAGGATTTAAGACCTATACTTGGAATAAAATCATAAGGTAAGACAGTAAATAAGTGCTTAAATTAGGTAGGATAGCTTAGTGGGTAAGAACACAAGCTTTGAAATCAGGCAGTCTTTTGGTTGAAATTCCTGCTCTGCTATTTACTAGCTGTGACCTTGAGCATGTTACTGAACCTTTGGTACTTCAGTTTACTCAAGAAATTAAGATTTAAATTTCATTAGAACATTATGTGAATCATGCAATATTCTGTTTATTACAGTGCCTGGAAAATAATAAACCTCTGAATAAATGTTTGCTCTTAGTAATAGTAGCAATAGGAGCAGGAGCAGCAGTGGGGGAAGCTGGTATTATTTATACCACTCTGTATTTTATCACTTTTTATAAGTTTGAAATTATTTCAAAATGAAAATGTAAAAAGAATAAGGACTTTCTCACTACTCTTCATCCCCCTAAAAAGACCAACTTTTTAGAAAAGATTAAGGAATTAATACAAAATAAGTAAAAATTGACAATTATAGGAAGTTTGGGCCAAGCATGGTGGCTCATGCCTGTAATCCCAGCGCTTTGGGAGGCTGAGGCGGGTGGATTGCTTGGGCCTAGGAGTTCAAGACTAACCCTGGTAACATAGCGAGACCCTGTCTCTACAAAAAATAAAAAATACTAGCTGGGCATGTTGGTGCACACCTATAGTCCCATATACTCAAGTGGCTGAGGTGGGAGGATCGCTTGAGCCTAGGAGGCCAAGGCTTCAGTGAACCATGGTCATGCCACTGCACTCCAGCCTGTGAGACAAAGCAAGAACCTGTCTCAAGAAAAAAACAAAAAAAGAGTTCATATGATTACTTTAGGATTTTTGATTGTATAGTTTGGTGCAAAAGTAATTGCGGTTTTTGGACATTAAAAAAATGGCAAACAACACAATTACCTTTGCACCAACCTAATAACATTTCTAAATTAGTGTTTTATTTTAATAATAAGTTCCAGGGTGTGGACCTTACAATGGAGGGGAAAAATATATGTTGCTTGTCTGTGTATTTCCTGACTGAAGTGATTGAGTTAAATTCCAACTTTGAGCAGTTTTGTCACTGGAGATGCATTTTAGTCTTCCATGTTTTTTATGTTTATATATCTTTTCTCCTCTAAAGATTGTATCCATTTTAAGATAAACTGATAAATTGATAACAGCTTTTGGAGATAAAAGAAATATTAAAGTACACTTTTTTAAAACCAAACAACAATAGCACATGTGTATGTCCCAGCAGTTATATACCACTTTTTTTTCATTTTTTATTTTTTATACTTTAAGTACTTGTATACATGTGCAGAATGCGCAGGTTTGTTACATAGGTATACATGTACCATGGTGGTTTGCTGCACCCATCAATCTGTCATCTACATTAGGTATTTCTCCTAATGCTATCCCTCCCCTAGCCCCCAACCCCCTGATAGTCCCTGGTGTGTGATGTTCCCCTCCCTGTGTCCATGTGTGAGAACATGCGGTGTTTGGTTTTCTGTTCTTGTGTTATTTTCCTGAGAATGATGGTTTCTGGCTTTATCCATGTCCCTGTAAAGGACATGAACTCATCGTTTTATATGGTTGCATAGTATTCCATGGTGTATACGTGCCACATTTTCTTTATCCAGTCTATCATCGATGGCCTTTTGGGTTGGTACCAAGTCTTTGCTATTTTGAACAGTGCTGCAGTCAACATACGTGTGCATGTGTCTTTACAGTAGAATGATTTATCATCTTTTGGGTATGTACTCAGTAATGAGATTACTGGGTCAAATGGTATTTCTGGTTTAGATCCGTGAGGAATCACCTCACTGTCTTCCACAATGGTTGAACTAATTTACACTCCCACCAATGGTGTAAAAGCATTCCTATTTCTCCACATCCTCTCCAACATCTGTTGTTTCCTGACTTTTTAATGATTGCCATTCTAATTGGCGTGAGATGGTATCTCCTTGTAGTTTGATATGCATTTCTCTAATGACCAGTGATGGTGAGCTTTTTTTCATGTTTGTTGACTGCATAAATGTCTTCTTTTGAGAAGTGTCTGCTCATATCCTTCACCTACTTTTTGATGGGGTTGTTTTTTTTTTCTTGTAAGTTTGTTTAAGTTCTTTGTAGATTCTGGATATTAGCCCTTTGTCAGATGGAGAGATTGCAAAAATTTTCTCCCATTCTGTAGGTTGCCTCAGTTCATGCTGATGGTAGTTTCTTTTCCTGTATAGAAGCCCTTTAATTTAATTAGATCCCATTTGTCAATTTTGGCTTTTGTTGCCATTGCTTTTGGTGTTTTAGTCATGAAGTCCTTGCCCATGCCTATGTCCTGGATGGTATTGCCTAGGTTTTCTTCTAGGGTTTTTATGGTTTTTAGGTCTTACATTTAAGTCTTTAATCCATCTTGAATTAATTTTTGTATAAGGTGTAAGGAAGAGATCCAGTTTCAGCTTTCTGCATATGACTAGCCAGTTTTCCTAGCACCATTTATTAAATAGGGAATCCTTTCCCTATTGCTTGTTTTTGTCAGAGTTTTCAAAGATCAGATGGATGTAGATGTATGGCGTTACTTCTGAGGCTTCTGTTCTGTTCCGTTGGTCTATATATCTGTTTTGGTACCAGTAACATGCTGTTTTGGTTACTGTAACTTTGTAATATGATTTGAAGTCAGGTAGCGTGATGCCTCCAGCTTTCATCTTTTTGTTTAGGATTGTCTTGGCTATATGGGCTCTTTTTACTTCCATATGAAATTTAAAGTAGTTTTTTCTAATTCTGTGAAGAAAGTCAGTGGTAGGTTGATGGGCACAGCATTGAATCTATAAATTACTTTGGATAGTATGGCCATTTTCACAACATTGATTCTTCCTATCCTTGAGCATGGAATGTTTTTCCACTTATTTGTATCTTCTCTTATTTTCTTGAGCATTAGTTTGTAGTTCTCCTTAAAGAGGTCCTTCACATCCCTTGTAAGTTGTATTCCTAGGTATTTTATTCTCTTTGTAGCAATTGTGAATGTGCGTTTACTCATGATTTGGCTCTCTGTTTGTCTATTACTGGTGTCTAGGAATGCTTGTGATTTTTGCACATTGATTTTGTAACCTGAGACTTTGCTGAAGTTGCTTATCAGCTTAAGGAGATTTTGGGCTGAGATGATGGGGTTTTCTAAATATACAATCATGTCATTTGCAAACAGAGATAATTTGACTTTCTCTCTTCCTATTTGAATACCCTTTATTTCTTTCTCTTGCCTGATTGTCCTGGCCAGAACTTCCAATACTGTCTTGAACAGGAGTGGTGAGAGAGGGTATCCTTGTCTTGTGCTGGTTTTCAATGGGAATGCTTCGAGCTTTTGTCCATTCAGTATGATATTGGCTGTGTTTTTGTCATAAATAGCTCTTATTATTTTGAGATACGTTCCATTGATGCCTAGTTTATTGAGAGTTTTTAGCATGAAGGGGTGTTAAATTTTGTTGAAGGCCTTTTCTGCATCTATTGAGATAATTATATGGTTTTTGTCATTGGTTCTGTTTATGTGATGGCTGATGTTTATTGATTTGTGTATGTTGAACCAGCCTTGCATCCCAGGGATGAAGCCAACTTGATAGTGGTGGATAAGCTTTTTGATGTGCTGCTGGATTCGGTTTCACAGTATTTTATTGAGGATTTTCACATTGATGTTCATCAGGCGTATTGACCTGAAATTTTCTTTTCTTGTTGTGTCTCTGACAAGTTTTGGTGTTAGGATCATGCTGGCCTCGTAAAATGAGTTAGGGAGGACTCCCTCTTTTTCTGTTGTGGGGAATAGTTTCAGAAGGAATGGTACCAGCTCCTCTGTACCTATAGTAGAATTTGTACCTCTGGTAGAATTGTACCTCTGGTAGAATTTGGCTGTGAAGCCATCTGGTCCTGGGCTTTTTTTCTTTGGTAGGCTATTAATTGCTGCCTCCGTTTCAGAACTTGTTATTGGTCTATTCAGGGATTTGACTGCTTGGTTTAGTCTTGGGAGGGTGGATGTGTCTAGGAATTTATCCATTTCTTCTAGATTTTCTAGTTTGTGTAGAGTTGTTTATAGTGTTCTCTGGTGGTAGTTTGTATTTCTGTGGGATCTGTGGTGATATCCCCTTTATCATTTTTTATTGTGTCTATTTAATTCTCCTCTTTTCTTCTGTATTAGTCTGGCTAGTCCTCTGTCTATCTTGTTGATCTTTTCAGAAAAAAACCAGCTCTTGGGCTCATTGATTGTTTTTTGAAGCATTTTTCGTGTGTCTGTCTCCTTCAGTTCTGCTCTGATCTTAGTTCTTTCTTGTCTTCCGCTAGCTTTTGAATTTGTTTGCTCTTGCTTCTCTAGTTCTTTTAATTGTGATGTTAGAGTGTCGATTTTAGATCTTTCCTGCTTTCTCCTGGGGCATTTAGTGCTATAAATTTTCCTCTAAACACTGTTTGGCTGTGGCCCAGAGATTCTGGTATGTTGCGTCTTTGTTCTCATTAGTTTCAAGGAACGTATTGATTTCTACCTTTATTTCGTTATTTACCCAATGGACATTCCAGAGCAGGTTGTTCAGTTTCCATGTAGTTGTGCTGTTTTTAGTGAGTTTCTTAATCCTGAGTTCTAGTTTGATTGCAGTGTGGTTTGAGAAACTGTTTGTTACGATTTCTGTTCTTTTGCATTTGCTGTTCTTTTGCATTTACTGCCAATTATGTGGTCAGTTTTAGAATAAGTGTGGTATGGTGCTGAGAAGAATGTATATTCTGTTGACTTGGGGTGGAGAGTTCTGTAGATATCTGTTAGGTCTGCTTGGTCCACAGCTAAGTTCAAGACCTGAATATCCTTGTTAATTTTCTGTGTCATTGGTCTGTCTAATATTGACAGTGGGGTGTTAAAGTCTCCCACTATTGTCGTGTGGGAGTCTAAGTCTCTTTGTAAGTCTGTTGCTTTATGAAACTGGGTGCTCCTGTATTGGGTGCATATATATCTAGGATAGTTAGCTTTTCTTGTTGCATTGATCCGTTTACCATTATGTAATACCCTTCTTTATCCCGTTTGGTCTTTGTTGGTTTGAAGTCTGTTTTATCAGAGACTAGGATTGCGATGCCTGCTTTTTTTTTTTTTTTTTTTTTTGGTTTCCATTTGCTTGGTAAATATTCTTCCATCCTTTATTTTGAGCCTATGCGTGTCTTTGCATGTGAGATGGGTCTCCTGAATACAGCACACCAGCAGGTCTTGACTCTTTATCCAATTTGCCAGTCTGTCTCTTTTCATGGGGGGCATTTAGCCCATTTACATTTAAGGTTAATATTGTTGTGTGTGACTTTGATCCTGTCATTATGATGCCAGCTGGTTATTTTGCCCATTAGTTGATGCAGTTTCTTCATAGTGTCAATGGTGTTTGCCATTTCGTATGTTTTTGCAGTGGCTGGTACTGGTTTTTCCTTTCCATGTTTAGTGCTTCCTTTAGGAGCTCCTGTGAGGCAGGCCTGGTGGTGACAAAATCTCATAGCAGTTGATTGTTTGTACAGAATTTTATTTCTCCTTTGCTTGTGAAGCTTTATTTGGCTGAATATGAAATTCTGGGTTGAAAATTCTTTTCTTTAAGAATGTTCAATATTGGCCCCCACCCTCTTCTGACTTGTAGGGTTTCTGCAAGAGATCTGCTGTTAGTCTGATGGACTCCCCTTCATGGGTGATCCGACCTTTCTCTCTAGCTGCCTTTAACATTGTTTTCCTTCATTTCAACCTTGGTGAATGTGACAGTTTTGTGTCTTGGGGTTGCTCTTCTCGAGGAGTATCTTTGTGGTGTTCTCTGTATTTCCTGAATTTGAATGTTGGCCTGCCTTGCTAGGTTGGGGAAGTTCTCCTGGATAATATCCTGAAGAGTGTTTTCCAACTTGGTTCCATTCTGTCACTTTCAGGTACACCAATCACACTTAGGTTTGATCTTTTCTCGTAGTCCCATATTTCTTGGAGGCTTTGTTCATTTCTTTTCATTCTTTTTTCTCTAATCTTGTCTTCACACTTTATTTCATTAAGTTGATCTTCAATCTGTGATATCCTTTTTTTCCGCTTAATCGATTCAGCTATTGATACTTGTGTATGCTTCACAAAGTTCTTGTGCTGTGTTTTTCAGCTCCGTCAGGTTATTTATGATCTTCTCTACATTGGTTATTGTAGTTAGCAATTCAGCTATCCTTTTTTCAAAGTTCTTAGCTTCCTCGCATTGGGTTAGAATATGCTCCTTTAGGTCAGAGGAGTTTTACTTACCTTCTGAAGCTTACTTCTATCAATTTGTCAAACTCATTCTCCATCCAGTTTTGTTCCTTTGCTAGTGAGGACTTGTGATCCTTTGGAGGAGAAGACGCCTTTTGGTTTTGGAATTTTCAGCCTTTTTGCACTGGTTTTTCCTCTTCTTCGTGGATTTATCTACCTTTGGTCTTTGATGTTGCTGACCTTCAGATGGGTTTCTGTCTGCACGTCCTTTTTGTTGATGTTGATGCTGTTCCTTTCTGTTTGTTAGTTTTCCTTCTAACAATCAGGCCTCTCTGTGGCAAGTTTGCTGGAGTTTGCTAGAGGTCCACTTCAGACCCTGTTTGCCCGAGTATCACCAGCAGAGGCTGCAGAGCGCCAAGATTGCTGCCTGTTCCTTCCTGTGGATGCTTCATCCCAGAGGGGCACTCTCCACATGCCAGCTGGAGCTCTCCTGTATGAGGTGTCTGTTGATCCCTGATGGGAGATGTCTCCCAGGCAGGAGGCATAGGGGTCAGGGACCCACGTGAGGAGGCAGTCTGTCCCTTAGTAGAGCTCCCAGCTGTGCTGGGAGATCTGCCAGTCTTCAGAGCAGGCAGGCAGGAACGTTTAAGCCTGCTGAAGCTGTGCCCACAACTGCACCTTTCCCCACATGCTCTGTCCCAGGGAGATTGGAGTTTTATCTATAAGCCCCTGTCTGGGGTTGCTGCCTTTCAGAGATACCCTGCCCAGAGAGGAGGAATCTAGTGAAGCAGTCTGGCTACAGTGGCTTTGCTGAGTTGTGGTGGGCTCCGCCCAGTTTGACCTTCCTTGTGGCTTTGTTTACACTATAAGGAGAAAACCACCTCCTCAAGCCTTAGTAATGGTGGACGCCCCTCCCCCCATCAAGCTCGAGTGTCCCAGGTTGACTTCAGACTGCTGTGCTGGCAGCAAGAATTTCAAGCTAGTGGATCTTATAGCTTGCTGGGCTCCATGGGGGTGGGATCTGCTGAGCTAGACGACTTGACTCCCTGGTTTCAGCCCTCTTTCCAGGGGAGTGAACAGTTCTGTCTGGGTGGCGTTCCAGGTACCACTGGGGTATGAAAAAGACTCCTGCAGTTAGCTTGGTGTCTGCCCAAACTGCTGCCCTGTTTTGTGCTTGAAACCCAGGCCCCTGGTGGCGTAGGTACAGGAGGGAATCTGCTGGTCTGTGGGTTGCAAAGATTGGGAAAAGCGTAGTATCTGGACCAAAAATCACTGTTCCTCAAGGCACAGTCCTTCATGGCTTCCCTTGGCTGGGGGAGGGAGTTCCCCGACCCCTTGCACTTCCCGCGTGAGGTGACTCCCCACCCTGCTTCAGCTCGCCCTCTGTGGACTGCACCCACTGTCTAACCAGTCCCAGTGAGATGAACTGGGTACCTCAGTTGGAAATGGAGAAGTCACCCACCTTCTGCGTTGATCTCGCTGGGAGCTGCAGACTGGAGCTGTTCCTATTTGGCCATCTTGCCAGCCATTCACTTTTTTTTTAAAATTAATAATGGAGTCTATCTGTCCTTCTGATTAATTTCTGGAAATCCACCATAGCACACGTTTTTCAAAAACCATATTGGTGATAACCAAGATCATGCTGACCTCTTTAGAATGTCAGAATAATTTTTATGCATATTAAGAATTTGTGGTTTCCAGCTTTATTTCCTTTTTGACTAAATGATAGTTCAATTTTTTTTATTTCACTGGAAATTAAATAGCTATTAAAGTAAATCATCTGCGAACATTTTATCAGTGGCCATTCAGAACTTGAGAAATAATATTTGTAACACATTAACTTGGTCACACAATGTATCGTAGCTTTAGAAAACCTGTGAAACAATTTTTAGAAAGACTAACTGACAAGTAGCCTTCCTCCTTTGTACACAGTATCTTTCTATTCAGTTTTGTATCATGGTGAAGGCATTTTAAACTATAATTAAAGATTAAGTTTAAGTTAAAATACCATTGTATATGTTGTTGACATTACATATAACTCAGCCGGGGTGGTAATTGACTGAATATACAGCATCTGTGTAAGGACAGCTAAGTGTACACTTATGCTGGCAATCCATAATCTCCTGTGCATGATCATCTGAAAGTTTTTCTCTTTTTCTAAGAATCTACTTTAAAACAAATCTTGTTTTTGGAAATGTTTTCATACAATGATGGACTTTGCTTTTATGCCTATGAAATTCTGCCTCTTTCATGGTTAAGCAACAGAGTCGCTTTTAGAGGTTTTTCGTTCTTCTTACCCCACTTCCCTCCTACTACAAATGCTTGGGCTTTACCTTTAGGGAAAAAAAATGCTTCTGTACTTCTGGGATACTACATAGACAACTATTTTTAATTATTGGGAAATTCATTTTATAGATTATATAGATTTAGTTTCTCTTAGAGTATCAATGGTAGTATAGCCTCATGCCTGGGTAAGCATATGAGATAGTATTCATTTAACCAATGCATAGTAGGTAAACTCAAGTTTCTGCTGTGAAGTGTAAGATGTATGAATTTCTAAAATATTTTTAAGGATGTCATTTATAAACTCGGGTTGGGGATTAAATAGAAATTCATGCCTTTTATGCTTCTGAAATGCTATTTCTTCTGTGAACATTTTAACTTGTTAGCAAGGTGGCAGTTTTTTCCCAAGCTGCACATTTTAAATGTTGTATTGTCATGCTTAATGCTTATCTTGCTTTAGAATTCTACGCTATGTTCTCATGACTTAGCTTATTTATATGTTATTACCATTTAAAAGAAAAGGCCACAGTGTGCACGTGCGCGCACACACACACGCACACACACACGCACACACAAGAATCATTAGCCACACGTGAGAATTAACTTCATCTTTTTGTCTTTGTATTTCTCTCCACCAGTGGTCGTGTTTTTCAAATCCTTATTCAAGCCAGTTTCTGTCCTTTGATTTTACTCTTGGTTGTACTCTGACAGTGTCCCTTCTAGGGGTGGATGTTCCGTCAAGCATGTCTGCGGTGCTAGTGGCTGAGCTTAAGCCAGGGAGTAACCAACCAAAACTCTCAGCCCTTGTGCAGTTATCTTGAAATTCACTTCTTATTAATACTCATTTTATCTTTTCTAGTTTTTCTTGATGAAAGCCATGAAAATATAATTAGAGTGAAGGAGTTTTGTCTTCTTGTTATCTATTAATGTTGCTATGATTCCTAAGCAGTGAGATTCAGTTTTGTTACTGTTACTCATTTTTTTCTTTTTGCATGGAACATAATTTGTTTTTCCTGGTAGCTTTTATGATGTTTAACCTTTTTTTTTTTTTTTTTTGAAAATATTTCTGTAGTTTTGTATGACTGGTTTTGTGTCTTTTCTTTGATTTCTTTATTTTTGTTAAAAATCTCTCAGTCTCATCTGCATCTCTAGTCTGGTTTCTTTAGATGTCTCTTTATTAATTGAAATTATTTTACATTTTATGGCCATAATACCATTTTTGCTTTCTGACACTCTGAAGATTTTTGATTCCTTTTTATATCTCTGGTCATATTTCCTTTTACAGTTTTTGTAATTCCACCTTGCTCAGATAAGATTTACATGTCTGATTTGCAACGTCTCTTTTCCTTCTTTGTAGTGAACTTTAAATTTCCTCTGTAGATTTTAATTGCACATATAATGTATTCTAAAATTACTTTTTAAAAAATCTTAAATATTAGTTATTTCAGTTTTCTATTTATTTTACCTGTTTTCTGTTCAGTATCTACTCAGAATACCTAATTGTTGCTTTGACCTGTGCCAGAAGTATATAGTGGCTAATTCTCGTTGCATCAGTTTCTGTTTTGGAAAACATTTTTTTTTCTTTTACAATTTTGAATGGAAAAGTTTTTTTATTCAAAATTTCTTTAATAAAGAGGCAGCCAAAGCTTATATTGATATTCTAAGAATAACCTCATCTGTCAAATTTTCAAAGCATATATGTGTATGTGAAAATGCTTTTGTTTTTTGTGACAAGGGTCTCACTTTTGCCCAGGCTGGAGTTTGTGGAGTATAGTGACATGATCACGGCTCACTGCAGCCTTGAACTCCTGAGATCAAGCCATACTCTTGCCTCACCTTCCCCAGTAGCTCGGACCACAGGCATGTTCCAACATGCCTGGCTTTTTTTTTTTTTTTTTTTTTTGTAGAGATGGAGTCTCACTGTGTTGCCCAGGCTGGTCTCAAACTCCTGGATTCAAGTGATCCTCCCGCTACAGTCTGCCAAAGTGCTGCGATTATAGGCATGAGCCACTGTGCCCAGCCGAAAATACATTTTTAAGACACACTGAAGACAACATTTCTGTACTTTTAAAATGTAACGACATAATATAAACCAGAAAATTATTGCATCTTTCCAGTGTTGCACTCTATATTTTCCAAGGCTTGTCATTTGGGTAACAACTCTGGTACAATAAAATCATGGTATAATATCTTTTTTCCCTTTAGATGGACACTTTTGTAAATCCGCTTCGCAATTCTATGAGGAATGTTTCAAATGCAGTTAAATCCCTTCCTGATAGCTTGGCAGAGGGAATGACTAAAATGTCAGACAACATGGGCAAAATGTCAGAAAGATTAGGTCAAGACATAAAGCAATCATTTTTTAAGGTAAGAAGACATTTTCAGTAATGTCCAAAGCAAACTATTTTTAAGTCAACTAAGAAGTATTGAATTCTGGTTGGATTTACCTTATTCCCTTAACCTTATTTCTTTTCCAAATGTTGCTAGACACATAGTCTCATAAAGAATAAAAAACTAAAGAGAAAAATTCTTATCAGAAATGAGTATTATAAAATCCACTTACTTGTTAGTCTCTGCTGTGGTAGGATTTTAAAATTCATTTAAAACCAAAGCTTAAAATTAGTAAAGTTAACTTTCTTTATCTTGTTCTATTTCATTATGCCATTTTTATCATAAAGTACTATTAAATTTAGTAGCAAACAAATAAATTCTGTTGTGCAAATGAGTTATACTAGTATTCACTCAGGAAGCATAAAGTCTTATTTCTCCTGATTTACATGATAGAATGATTACCAGATCAAAGAGAAGAAAAGTTCATCATTACCATCAGTCTCTGGGCTCATACATTAGTGGGTATTGACCTCTGCGTGTCATAGAAGAATTTCCCAGGGAGATTTTTTTTTTAAATTACATTAACACATAAAGATACTAGACTATAGTTTGTTGAATTCCTAATTAACATTTTAAAAATCATTTTGACATAGTTACTTGAAGTTGTAATCAAGGCTATAAAACATATAGCTATTAGAATTTTGTAGTGGATAGATTATGCTTGAATGTAAGGGAAATGTATGAAAACATAGGTATTCTTTAATCTAAGGGCCACTCCTAAAATTGTGTGAGTCATACTTTTCTGTTAATTCTCGTACTTTCTCTGATGCCTCATTTTTATTTCTATTTGCGAGGAAGTATACTAACACTGAAATCAGTATTGTTCAATCCCACTTCTGCTGTTCATTACTCATATGAATTTGTACAAAAGTCACTGAACTTTTCTAGGCCTCTTTGTCGTCACCAGTAACTTGAGATGGTCTTGACAATCCTTCCTGTGCTGACAAAATGATTTTCAGCCAATACTGATCTTTCTGTCCTTTCCATCTAACATTTTGTTAATTGCTTAAACATATTAACATACTATATCAAAAGCTCTTCATGGCAAAAAGAAAGTCGATTGGAGCTCTGTTCCCTGGCAGTACTACTAACTACAGTCGTACATCACTTAACAACAGGGATATGTTCTGATAAATGTGTCATTGGGCGATTTCATCATCTGGGAACATCATAGAACGAACTTACACAAACCTAGATGGTATGTGTAAGTTCCGCAAACCTACTTCTCACTTAGGCTATATAGTATTGCCTATTGCTCCTAGGCTACTAACCTGTACAGCATGCTACTGTACTGAATACTATAGGCATTTCAACACAATGGTACACATTTGTGTATCTAAATATATCTACACAGAAAAAATGCAGTAAAAATATAGTGTTACAGTCTTATGGTACCACTCTGGTATTGTTGAACAAAACGTCGTTATGCGATGCATGACTTTTTGGCTTTCAAGTCATTTAACCTTTCATGGCTTTGAATTCTTCTAAAAAATATGGGAGTTTGACTGACTAATTTTTCTTTCTAACTCAAAAGTCATTTATTTTGTAAAGGAGAAAACCCTTTTAGTAATGGAATAATTACTCTTTGTATTTGGGTCCAAATTTTAGATTGTTAAATTTGGCTTATATATTGTACCAAAAGTCAGATCAAATGCTGATACTCATTTAGGTTTATTATTGTGTTGTGTTCTTTCACTGTCTGCTTTAGTGTGTTTACTTTGTGGGTTTGGTTTTGGTTTTAGGTGCCTCCTTTAATTCCTAAGACTGATTCAGACCCTGAACATCGCCGAGTTTCGGCTCAACTTGATGATAATGTGAGTTAATTTTATTCTTGGTAGTATTTAGTTTAAGTCATACTTGGCATGTCTTTTTAACTTTTTAATGAAGTGTAATATGTATATGTATCATTAATGTGCACATATTGTGAGTGTTAAGCTTGAAGAATTCTTACAAACTGAACATGCCCATGTAATTAGCACTCTAATCAGAAAACAACATAACCACTACTCCAGAATAGCCCCTCATCCTCTGTTCCTGTTAGGACCTTCTCCTCCACCAGGGACCATCACTATCCTAACTTCTACTCTGCTTTTATACTTTGTGTATATGAAACTGTAATGTATGTGTTCCATGAAGTCTGGCTTTTTTGCTTAACATTGTGGTGTTCTTCCATGATGTTTTGTGTGATTGTAGTTTCTTCGTTCTTGTGGCTTTATAGTATTCCATTTTGTGAATATAGTACAATCTATTTGTTGTATCATGAATAGTATTTCTGTGAACATTCATACACGTCTGTACTTGTTTCTGTTGGATCTATACTTAGGAATGAAATTGCTGTATCAGGATATATATATATAAGTTCAGTTTTAGTAGATACTGCCAAGTACTTTTTCAAATTATTTGTACCGTTTACATTGCTATCAGCAGTACATGAGAGTTGCAGTGTTCTACATCCTGCCAATACTCAGTATTTTGTCTTTCTAATTTTAGCCAATCTGGTTGTTGTATTTCATGTGAATTTGCGTTTTTATAACTGTTGAAATGTTGAACACCTTTTCATATGTTTATTGGCCATTTGAATGTTCTGTCTTATGCGTCTGTCAAGACCTTTTGTCATTTTTCTATTGGCTTAGCTGTCTTAGTTCTTTTGATTAGTAGGAGTGCTTTATGTAATCTGAATGTGAGTTCTTTGTCGGATATATGTAATACATTGTCTTCTACTCTCTAGTTTCTTTCTTGTGCTATATATGTAATCTGTGCCTATTACAGGGTCACAGACATGTCCTAGAATTTTCTTTAAAAACCTTTTTTGTTTTACTGTAACAACATTTAGGTTTGCAATTCATCTGGGATTGATTTTTGTTTATGAATTGAGGTATGGGTCCAGTTGATCCAAACACCATTTACTGAAAGGGCCATCTTTTCCCCACTGTACTGTTTCTCCCTTATCACAAATCAGGTTACCGTATATGTTTGGATCTGTTTTATTCTGTTCTATTAGGCAGATTTATTTTAAGGTTGTAATTATCTCCTTTCCGTTTCCAATTCAATTTGTTTATAATCAACTGTCTTAAACAAAAATAATATTTTTATTTGCTTTTTCAAGATTATTTTAAGATGTGTTATTAAGTTTATTGATGGCATAATATCCATAACATTGTACCTTTTGGTATGTGGTTTTTACAGTTTAGCTATTTATTAGATTTTCATATGACATCAAACTCGTAGGAATATACTTGATCAGAGAATATGGAAGAATTTATTCTGTCTCAGTGATGAAATGGGTCTCCTTCTCCCCACTGGTTTTGATTAAGCTATTTGATTTCAGTTTTTGAAATGGAAGGTGCACTAAGGAAATGTTTACAACATGACAGTGAAAACTGTGTAACTCATGCTTTCTTGCCAGTATTTAAATTACAGTGTTGATGAGGAAATAATTGGAAACAGTTTCTCAGTGATGAAAGAATTATAAAATTACTAACAATTGTATGTGGTACTAAATCTGTACCTGCTTTTTATTTTATACGTATTTTTTCGCATCAGAGCATTCCGATCATCTTCCTTCTTACCTTACTGATTGTATACTCCCATAATAAAACTGTACTGACTTTTATTTGTTAAAAACTAAAAGAAAATTCTAGTAATTTAGTAAACTATGCCTTTTGTAATGTGAATTTAGTTGTGTGCTGGATTGAACTTCAGCATCTTTTTCCTGAAAGTACATAAATACATACAATTTACTAACTAAGCAAAATACATTATTCTATATAGTTTGTGTTTTGTTCTATTAAATATATGGAGATGTTGAGAATATCTTATTCTTGTGAAAAAGATGCATTAGAAAATAGACAAAGGGTCTAGCATTTGCCTTATCAAATTCATACAGTCTCTACCAATAGTAAGAACCAACTCATCTTTTCCTAGGACCTTCATGAATCTACTTTGCCTTGAAAATGTTAAACTATAGCCTTAAAATGTATTCATTATTGTGGGACTATGAAGTTCTGTATTCTGTCAGAATGACTGCTAGAAATATTTTTTTACATTAGAATTTAATGTCAAGTTATGAAGGCTAAAATGTAACTTGTTCTCTGACTTGTGAAATACCAGTCATTTAGTAAAAGCAACAAAAGTAACCATTCATAGTAGATAGCTAACTCAAACTTATTCTTATTTCTTCCCATATTTTGTCAGGTGGATGACAATATTCCGCTTAGAGTAATGCTGCTTCTCATGGATGAAGTATTCGACTTAAAAGAAAGAAATCAGTGGTTGCGAAGGAATATCAAAAACCTACTTCAACAGCTTATTAGAGCTACATATGGTGATACTATTAATAGGTACCACTCTTTTCCTCCTCGCTTCTAATCTGATTTTACTTAGCTATTAAACTTTTACTTCTGGAAGTAGATTGCTCAACCTTTGTAAGAGAATTTTTTTCTCTGGGTCTTCTAAGAACATCGTTAAAGCAGTCTGTTGCTCTCAGGGATAATTTACATCCAAATTAAGTTGCTTGCTCTATGAAAGTCATATTTATTTTTTTCACCTTCTAAAAATTTAACCTTACTCATTTACATTTCTTTACTTTCAGAAAAATAGTTGACCATGTTGATTGGATGACTTCACCTGAACAAGTAGCCGACTCAGTGAAACGTTTCAGGTATATCTTAAGACACAGTCACTTCTTTCAGGTAGTACAGAGTTTAGCATTGTTATCACTAATTAACTTTCATTGCTTTTGTTTCCTTCCTGGACATAAAGTTGGTTTAGTTATCATTGATAAGCAAAAAGACTTCTAAGAATTATACTAAACGTTTGTCTCATGAACCTATTGATCTTTGTTTCTTTAAAACCAGAATAGGAAAAGTATAGAAGAAAGATCTTTCAAATGATAGGCTACATTTTTATCACAATACAGTGGCTGTAAGATAATTGAAATATTCACCTAAAAATGTTACGGTCGTATAATCAAATATCTAGTTTTGGGGATTAGTTTTTCTCAGTTGTATTTGCTAACCTTCATTTTAAATGGAACTTTTTAAGTAAGTCTCTTTGGCTATGTTTTAATTTTTTATTAAATATTGGAACCTATACAAGGAACAAAAATTAAGTAGATACTCTACTTCATATACAAAAAATACTGAGTCCCTCCTCTGGGCCTAGCACTCAGCCCATTGCTGAGATAAGATGCAGTCCCTTGAGGAAAGTACAGCTAGTAGAGAAATAAACCTCTTTTCTAAAAATGAAGATAAGCAATGCGTAAAAATTCATGGCATCACGTATTTGGAAAGGAAGGAAAGGAAGCAAGAAGGGAACTATCAGTATTGAACACTAACTAAGTTCTTGGCACTGTGCACGGTATTTTATGTATGCTTTCTGATTTTATGCCATTTTATGAGGTAGATATTTTGTCTCTATTTTGTTAGAAGTAAATTGAGGATTAGAGAAGTTGAATAGGCTCTCAGGCTACAAAGTGGGGAATCTGGTTTCTCTAATCTGAAGCTAAGTTTCTTCCCACTGTACCATACTGTTTCCACAACTTGGACAACCTGCCCTGGCATGTTTATTTTATTTCAGGTGGGTAAATGATGTTCCTCTGGAGTGGTGATTCTCAGCATTGGCTGTTCATTGAAATCACCTGTAGAACTTTAAAAATTACTAATGCCTGGATCCCATGTCCAGGGAGTCTGACTTAATCCAGTGAAAGGCCTGTACATTAAGAGCCTATAAAGCTCTCAGGTGCTTCTAATGTGTAAAGTTAAGAACAGCTGCTCTGGGGAGTCTGACCCTCACACCAAATTCCCAGATGAAAGGTTAGTTTTTGTGCTCATCCCTGCCTTCAGACCAAGAGTTGGGGAACAGGAGTAAAGCCCACTGAAAGTTAAGGAGAATGGGTTGTTTTACGTGTGAAAGTCAATCCATCTGTAAGTTGTGGGCTTGGAATTTAGTCTTATGTAGGCTTAATTATAAGAGGAGTGGGATGGCATAACTGAAGGAGATAGGTGTTAAACTCTAAGGCATTGAAATTCAAGATATTGTAGGGTTGCATTTGGATGAGATGTTCCATCAGCGGATGCCCACTTTGAGTTTAAATGGCTGTGATATAGTCATCTACGTATCCCATTTTGCTGTCTTCATTAGTGTTTATGAACTGCATTGGTGCATAATTTATCTGTTATTTTTTCTTGTGTTTGTTTTTTTTTGAACCCCAAAAATTGAACCCTACACTTGGTCTTTGTTGAATATCATTAAAGCTATATATTAATAAAATTTCAGAAACTTTTTGTTTCTCTTCGCATTTGTATTTTCTGTAGAAATTTGAAATAATTTTATCAACTTGTATCATTAGAAAATGAAAATGTTTACAAAATTTATTTAATCTTCTCAAATAGAGATGCATTTTGGCCAAATGGCATTTTAGCAGAGACTGTTCCATGCAGAGATAAAAGTATTCGAATGAGAACAAGAGTAGCAGGAAAAACGAAATTACTTGCAATTATGCCAGGTGAGTGGGCATGTGTAGTTAAAAATCTCTATAATTTGTCATTCTTCTGAATTTTTAGCATTCATCATGCCAGTGTAACTGCCTTTTGATTATAACAACTACCTTTTGATGACTTAATACATATCAGGCACTGTGCTAGGCATTTCTCATATGTTCTTAATCAGTCCTCATAACCCTACTGTAAAGCTAAGGACTGTTAACATCACCACTTTGTATGTGAGGAAACAGAAGCTCAGAGAGGTTAAATAATCTATCCAGTGTTTATAGCTACTAAACAACAGTTGGTATTCTGACTCGGCTTTAAGTGATGTGAAAGCTTATGCTTTTAACCATTTGCTTTGCTGCCTTGAAACATATTGGGAGTTAAGTTAAATAAAATACATGACAGGTGAATGGGCTAATAAAATATAAGGTATGAATTTTTCAGGAAGAATATTTG
This sequence comes from Macaca fascicularis, assembly GCF_037993035.2. Lineage (NCBI taxonomy): Eukaryota > Metazoa > Chordata > Mammalia > Primates > Cercopithecidae > Macaca > Macaca fascicularis. Next base: position 112,426,549 of record NC_088377.1, read on the forward strand.
TTCTACTTAGGAAAACAAATTATTTCAAAAACTCCATCTACATAGAAACAACTGATTGGCTGATTATTAATCTTTATTAATATATAATCCCAAACAAAATATACTTAGTAGCATTTTGTTGGTCTGATTTTAGTTACTTCATTAGGGTACAGCTATCTCACTACGTTAGATTTACTTTTTCTCGTTTTTCTTCTTTCAATCAGAGAAGTTATATAATGTGAAAAGCAATTTAATGTGGCTGGGAGGTGGTGATGGTTGTTTTGCCACTTGTTAATGAATATCTTTGAAAATGCCGACATGTCTTTTCTCTGTATTTTAATTCTGGATGTAGAGAATGAACAGACATATTTGTGCATTATTTAATATCACACAATACTTATTTTTTCTCTAATTTTGTTATAATTCAGAACTCTCTTTTCTCCATAAATTTTAATGACCAGCTTTGTCTTCCGTCAATTAAATTAAAAATTTGCCACATGATTTTAATTCTTACCTATATACTGTTTCATTTGTTGGTAAAAAAGCAAATTATAGAAATAACATTTTAGAAAAATAAGAAACAATTGCTTAGGATATTATTTAATATACTATTATAGTAAACTTGATTGTGCTATATAGACTGACTCAGTTATCCAGCTGGAAGAAATCTTTATTCACCAAATATTTATTGAAAGTTATTATGTGCCAGATGCTGTTCTTTGCACTTATATTTGCCTTCTTGGAGATTACTATCCAATAGAAATAGAGGGACTAAAAAACACACAAAACAAATAAATGGAATGTAGTATGTTAGATAAGTGGTAAGTACTAAAGAGAAAGATACTGCAGGAAAATGGAATAGGTAGTGTCGGATGGGTTGCAGTTTTAGATGGGGTGGCCAGGGCAGGCCTCACTGAGAAGATGACAGTGGTGTGAAGATTTGAAGGAAGTGAGGGTACATATAAAAGTATATGAATTTATATATACATAATCCTTGCCTATTTTTTAGTAAATTCTCAAAATTTTTGCTATAAATTATTTGGTACCCCTAGTTAGATAAAGACTTTTTGGGAATTGTATGTTTCTTTCCAAAGCAGCAAAATGATATTTATATTATCAATATTATGAATAATTATGAATATGAATAATTAATAATCATACATGTTGGTCTCATAATCAAATCTCTGTAGTAACTTGGTGTTATTTATGAATAAATGCCAAATTTGCTCACTCTTAGTCACAACACCATCAGTTTTCTATTTTCTTCACTTTCTTCACTTTGAATTTAAATAAAATTCAACCAAACTTGTACTATCCCCATTTCTTGAACATGCTTTGTTATTTTAGTTACTGCTTATTCGCTCATTCATGTCCATTTCACCAAGGCTAATCCTTCATCTCATTGCACCTATCAAAATCCTGCCCAAGTAGAAAGTCTCCTTTACCTGTCACTTTCTTAAAGGGAACTTTTCTTTGTTACCACATCTGGAAGTCTCTCCACTACAAATATTCTTACACTTTTAGCATTTTTATGGCATGGTTACTATGTCAGGGGTTTTTGTAGATCAGGGATTAGGGGTTTTTTTTTTTCCTGTGTTCCAATGAAACTTTATTCACCATCATGGATTAGTTTGTTTCTTTATAGCATTTGTTACTGTTCATTAGGTGTACTAAGAATATTTGTATAATATTACAAAGTTTACAGATCACTTTTCACATTATCTCTTTAAAGACTTATAAATCCTTATAGTTATAAGGATGTTTGTTATTATAAATTCTCCTTTTCAGATGAGGAAAGAGTCAGGGTGGTGGGTAAGTATCACATGGGTATTAAGGGACACGTTTGTAATCATAGTTTGGGATCTTTGAGACTTTTTTTTATCTTTTACACCTGTGCTATATTCTCTCCCAGTAGCTTTTGCATAAGTGGGTAAATAGATGCATGCATGCGAAGATGCATATTAAGCTTCAGCTGTAGTACATAGCTGAAATGCATTAACTGGTTACCTACTGTTTATCAGTTACTCTGCTGTGTACCTTAATTTAAGAGCATTTAAGAGTTTAGGCCTTGTGTTTCCTTTGAGTAATTGTGTGTATTTTCCCCCACTTCATTTAGATGAACTGAAGCACATTATTGGGGCTGAGACAACACGGAAAGGTATTCTTCGTGTTTTTGAAATGTTTCAGCATAACCAATTAAATAGGAGAATGGTTTATGTCTTCTTGGAAGGCTTTTTAGAAACCTTATTTCCACAGTATAAATTCCGTGAACTTTTCAACAAACTGCATTCACGGTCAAAGCAGATGCAGAAATATAAACAGAAACTTCAAACTACGCAAGCGCCTTCTTTACAGAAAAGGTGACACTCCACTCTATGAAGCTGGTGTTCATTTTGTCCAGGACTAATGGTATGGACAGATCTTCTGGGGCTTAACTCAAATACTGTTGTGTCTGCACCAGTCTTTTAGTGTCTCAAAATAGATTATTAATACATCCATAAGTCTGTGGTTCTTCTCATTCTCATCTATAATCCACCATTAACAAGAGAGATTTCTGTGTCTTAAATGATTTGGTGCATATTTTGCAACATTGAGAGAAAACTGCCCCCATCTCAAGCAAGAATGGCGTTGGTTTCTTCCATTTCGAACTAATCAGCATTCTCCAGCAATGACAAAATGCCAGAGTGTATATATGAAAGCTAAGGAAAGCACAAAACAATGGTTCAGAGATAAATTGGCTAATTTGTTTAACGGTTGGAGACTGTGCAATGTATGATTTGGAGGAATTTGGCATAATGATTTTGTAGGTCTGTGTCAGCATTTTGATATATTGTGAATTAGCCAGGTGAATGATCCTTGAAACATCTCTTTCAGGTCTGGGGAAAGAGACAGAATGCCCTTAAAGTGTGAAATAACCTTATACCTGAATTACAGTTTTGTGATATAAAATAAAGCTGAGTATCAAATAAAACCAATCAAACACAGAATTTGATTGGATTTGTTATTCATTGGTATACAACAATTTTTATTCTTATGTGTGCTTTAAGGGCTGTGTTATGCTCTTATGGTACTCAGTTTTGTGTTTCCTTTTGGCATTCTTTGTGCAAAAAAGAAGCATGTGGTGGCTCTCATTTAAATTTCAAAATTATTAGTTTTATCTTTAACAGATTACTGATTATACAGAAGATATAATTTATTGGAAGAACTGCCAAATACATTTTGTCCTTCTAAAAATATGGAAATTTAAATAGTAGTCTGGAAAGTTACCATATGATAATTTTTAATTATGTGATCTAGACATGCCTTAGGTAACTGCAGAAATAGCAAATTAAATGATTAATGAGCTTATTAGTCATAGTAAACATACAAATTCCTAATTCTATGACAGTGTACATATATGAAAATAAATGAAAAAAGAACTATAATATTTTTTAAAATATGCTTTTATTTATATTTCACATAATGTAAAATTCTACAAAATAAAGCTAGTAGGCAAAACCCCTCAGTGTATACCTTTAAACCCATAAATTAATTTTATACCAATAAAATAAAATACTTTCTCTAGTTTTGGAGCTTCTGTATTTCCTATAATTTTCTCACTGTCCATTTTATCCATCTTAGAAGTCTTCATATCCCTTCTATGCAGGATTTCTGCGTAGTTTTAAATATTTTCATTGTCTAAGGGTTTGGGTGTGTCAGCTTTTTTTGTTTTAAAAATAATTAACACTAAAACCTTAAAATAGTGAAGCTACTTATCAGACCACTGAGCCAAGATCCTGGTATTAAAAGAAAGTCTGGGTGCTTAAGATAAAGGGACAGAGTATTGGTATCCCAGTTATTTGGGAGCTTTAAGATTGGAACAAGATATTACTGTCTTGTTTTCACTTAGATCCTACTTTCAAAGTGAGGCCTATTAACAGAATAAAGCCTTCCTTTAAAGCTTTATAATAATCATATTTATTAATAATGCTGTTGTGTATACTTATAGTATGCATATATTCAGCATATGTTGCATGTCTTCAGAATTACATAAAATGAAATCCCTTTCATTGCAACTTGCAAGTGAGAAGAGATCCTTAGTGGCTCTGGTGGAAGAAATAGTATTTCTTCTTCTCAGGGTGTCTCCCTGCCTTGGCCCCTCCCTGAGCCCTAGGCTTTAAAAGTGAAGATGTGTGAAACATGTCTGTGGGAAGCATCAGCATGGCCATAAGTGCAATGATTTTCATATATGCCCCTGCCCATTTCAAGTATATTTTTGACATGAATAAATCTAAGAGTATACGGAATGATTCATGTAAGAGCCTAGCGTGTACATGTGAAAGAGCATTTCTATATAATGTGAGGAGCACTGGCCATCAACCAGGGAAAGAAAGGTCATGTAATACTGTAAATTTTCAAAATAGAGCCCTACAAGATAACTGCAATCATACCAAAAACTATTTGAGTAAATAGATTTTTAAAGTAATTTTTGTTTAAAAGAGTTTATATTTCAGAAGCAGAAAATGTCAAATGATAGTCTTTGTAAATGGTGGTGCATCTTCTCTATGCACATCTGTGTTTTACATCAGAAAGAGCTGTGGTCGTGCTAAAATTAGAGATAACTTTTTGAATGACTTGGTCAAGCTGTGTGTAAAATATTTAACCATAAGTCAAGTACAGTGTACTATGTTTAATAAAGTTACTACATTTAATGCATTTATTGCATATATGAATATATACGTGAAGAGGCTTTATGTCTTCTCTTATTTGATTTTGAATGTTTTTTAAGTCAGTGGTGCCTTTAGGCAAGAACTTTCTAAATTAATCATTCTTTGTGTTTTCTGATTTTTCAGGTAACGTTTAAACTATTTAGAAACCATCATAGTTTATTCACCTTAAAAAATTGATTGTATTATTTAAATATATCACTTAGATGGGCATTTCCTATAATTAGGATATTCCAAATAGTTGCTGAAATCAATTGTGCCATTGACCAATGGATGCACTTGGTTAGCCTTAATTTTTTTTAAAAGAAAACATTAAAAACTTTCTTGAGTATTTCAGTTTGTTCATTTTAAGTTTGTGCTGCTGGTATTTGGGGAAAAAAATCAAACAGTTAAATGCTACCAGAAAGTGTACCAATTTTTATAAAAATTAAGAATAATATAAATTTCTCAATCTAAAATTTTAATTTTGTGCAATATTTTCATTTAATGCATGTGTATTTGAGTAATTGTAAGAAATGAATTTTTAATTTTTTGAGATGTAGCTTAAACTGTCTTCTTAATCCAACAACTTACATTCCGTTGTTGCTGCATCCTTTTATTTAAGGACTTGTTTTAAAAGTCTTTTTTGTCACTCCTTGGAAAATTCTTTTATTAGTAGTAAATTTTGCTTATAGGAGCATGGCTCCTGTATTACAAGGGAAAAAATGTAAAGAGCACATTTTAGGATTATACTTGTTAAAAGATAATGTGTGCATATCATTGTACAGTAAGTGTCAACTGTGTGCCTAACTGTTCTATCAATACTTTCCTTCTTTAACAAAGAAACAACAATCAGAATGTCAGTTATTTTTATTCAACTAAAAGGATTAAAAAATTTATTTGGTTTGCGTTCTGTCCATTAGAAAATACTAATAAAGTATTAACAAACATTTTTGTTGAGTTCATTTAGTAGTAATGTATTTTTGTTACTTTTAAGATGCTTGTTCAGTAGTCTTATTTTTAGGTCTGTTTGTATTTTCTTTTCTTTTAGATATCAATCAATTCAAGTTCCAGGTTGGTAGATGAGTGCTTGAGTGATTACTGACTTAAATGGACTGAATTTAGCTTTTTCTTTTATGGGGCAAATAATTTACACCACAGTGTTAAAGAAACTTTATACTTCCTCCTCATATAAAATTATAAAATATTTTTCCCACAGTTGAAAAGATTCATAATTAGTAATCCATTTTATTTGATCTCATTTTAAACTCATATTTTGACTAATATTTTAGACTTTTTCCTTTCTAAAAGTAGATTGGTCATAATATTTGCATCCTTCTTGGAGCTGTTTCAATAGACTTCTAAGGCATCAGATGTGATAACTTCTAGCCCATCAGGGATTGGCATAATATTTCTTAAAATGCATGTGGTAAAATATTGTTCCCTATAAGATGTTCCTGAGGGGAAAGTTTTATACTTTTATGTAACGTATACAGGACTATCTGTATATGAACCAAAAAGCAAAAATATTCCTTCATAATTCAAATGATTATATCAAAAATTCTGAGATGTTCTATAAGAAACCTGTTGAACTTTGCTTACCTAATTTCCTAAACTTAACCTCAGAATCTTTTGTCATGAGCAGCTTGAGGATGATGTTCTCACGGAATGTAGTTTGGAAAATCTTTAGTAGGAGAGAAAAAAAGGTGAAGTGTCTTTAGTTAGGGAATGTAAACTGGACAGAAAACCCAGTGGATTTGGAGCACAAAGATTTTTTTCTTGCCTGCCATTTTAATGGAAAGTTCAATCTTTGGAAGAAAAGGGAAAGATGGAAAAAGGGTGAAGATGGAAAGTTAACAACTGATTATATAGCAAATATTAAAGAGTAAAATTTGGCTCTGAATACCAGAGTAATGACTTCAGTGAGGAATAATAGAGCACATCTCATGAGAAGCGGGAAAGATACTTCCACAGATTTTGCTCATGTGACCAGAAGAATAGTAACTCAAAAATGTAAGGGGAAGAAGGAAATGCCATACAGTTTAGTTTATAAAATATTTGTGCTAGACATTGACCCATATATGTAATGACAGGTAATATGTTTGATTTAGGAAAACTTGCAGTAGCTGAGTGAAAATGAAACTTAACCCATGGGTTTACCAATGGAGTGTGTGAGATGTGTGTTAAAGATGATATTTTAAATTGGTAAACATGATCTTTTACATATCATCAAGAGTGAAATGAAACAATAAAACTATGTATTAGGAGTTTTCCCCTTGGTGATTGACTAGGAGGACTTACAAAACTCAGCATATAGTCATACAGCTAAGATTTATTATGGCAAAAGGATATAGAACAAGAGCAAAAAAAAGTGCATGGACGAAGTCTGGGGGAACAAGGCTCCAGCTGCCAACTGTTCTCTCCCAGTAGAGTCACACAAGATGCAACTTAACTCCCACAGCAAGGAGTTGTGACAACACCTGTAAAATGTTGCCAACCAGGGAAGCTCTTTCGAGACTTGGTGCCTGGGGTTTTATTGAGGGCAGTTTATTTAGGCACCCTCTGCCTGGCACGTAACGGAATTCCTTTATGGAATTTCTTTCTCAGAAAATTGTGGTCAACATATGCCATATTTTTGGTACAGTTTAGGCTTACTGAGCCATTTTTATCAGTTTTGGGAATTGATGGGAACACTCCTAAAATCTTAAGTTCTCAAACACCTGCAGCCTTCTTTGCAAGTAAACTCCTTTCCTAAATGCTGTTGTCTGAGTTTTCCTTTGACAGGTGGATGTTCCACTGGGATGCCCAGGTGACTTACCTCTTGAGCCAGTTTTGCCTCATTGGCTGTTTACATCCAGGCTCACCTAGCCTCCAGGGATGGACCTCATTCAACAGTTAGAGGCTTTACACTTGCTGACTGTTTTCTACTTTCCCCTCCTCATGGCTCTTTTTCTGGGTCTCGGTCAAGTCTTGTTTTGAGTTTGTTAGTGCATAGCTACTTTATTTCTCAATTGGTGGAAACAGTGTTAGGGAGCTGACTTCTGTAGTCTGACCTAATTTTCTGCCAAGCAGCTATTTATCTTTCTTGATTGTCTTCATGTCTTCAAGACTCTTGATATCAGCTGGCATCTTGGTCAGGCCAATATCTTGTCTCTCCTGTATGATTACGTGGTTCATGTTGCAGCCTAGATCAGTTTCTTCTGCCAGTGGCAGAATCCTTCATGTTCCTTGTCTTATTTATTTTATTATTATTTTTCAATGTGTGGGTGCTCTCTTGTTTTATTGTATTTGGGGTGAGGTTATTTTATGGCATGGTCCAGGGTAAACTGTAAGGCCTGGGTGCCCTGCTGCGAGGTCAGGGGCAATGGGACTAAGACTGCAGAGTCCTGGCTCCCCTACTACCTACCAATTGCTGGCCCTGTGTGGGGGTCTCTTCTGCTTTATCTGGCCTGAAAGAGACAGATGTTTCTGATCCCGGGGCTCCTGGGGGTTGGTTCCCAGTATTTCCAGGGATAGAGCGTGCTGTGGGCACTGGTGGGAAGCTTTGGTGTCTCCTCCCAGACTCTATCTGTGCCTCTTTATCTCTTTCTTCAGCTTCTGGACCTTGAGCACCAGAGCTTCAGCCCTGACCCCCTCCTGCCCTTACAGCAGGGCCTGGTTCAGCTCCAGCTGCTGCTCCAGCAACTCCTCAGCTTGGTCCAGCTCAACTGTGCGGTGGGCTTAGGGTCCTGTTGAGGTGGAGTCGGGGAGCATCAGCCAGGGCAGGGGGCGCTTAGACCCTTGGAACCTGTGTTGCAGGGTCTGGCTGTAAGGAAGGAATTCAACCTCCCTTTCTCTTTTTCTAGCCCATTAGGTTAAGGTCCCCTGTACTGAGAAGCCCAGAGAACTCCCTTTCTTGGGCATGTTCCTTGTCTTGTTTACACAGTACTATGAGCTTTAAAAGTATTCAAGAAAATAGTTTTCATGCTTGCTGGAAAGCAAGCCATCTTTCAGCTATCCTTTGTGTCTCTGATCTCTCTCCTCCAATAAGTTGGTGAGTTTCATTCTTTATTTTTGTAAGAAGGATGAAGTTATTAAATTTAGGCTGCTAGTTCTGTGTGTGTGTGTGTGTGTAAATAAAAGACTTCTTGTAAAGTGTGTGTGTGTAAATGAAAAAAAAAGACTTCTCCTTGTAAAAGCTTTTTACAGATGTTTATACTTGTAACAGTTCTTGTATTTGCAGCTGGCATTTACCCACTTTATGGTCTCTCAACTTCTGGAAATTATGGATATTAATTAGACATAAAAATTTATCACTTCTATGCACTACTGGTGATATCTAATTTAAAAATACAGATTAACCATCAAATGTGAGGGAGTGATGCAGGGATTTAAGTAAAAAATTTGAAATTAGTTTTACATAGTTGTAAAGACTTCAGATTTAAGAATTTTCCTCTAAAAAAATTATATTAATGAGTATGTAAGTGTAATGGAATGAGACAGCAGACTGAATGGGGAAATTACTTCTGGTTTTTCTGGAGATTCGTGACCTCCTAAGCAACCTAAAGGGTGTTGAGTAGCTTGGAGTTTTCTTTATCGTTTCTTTAAAAAAAGAAAAAATGTCCCATAAAAGAAAATGAATCAAACACAAATCAGATGGTCTGAAAAAGTTTTGTGTTTAAAAACAAAACATACATACATAAATACTGAAATGGAAAGAAATTTGGCACTAAACTCCTCCAGAGTACCCAAATGTTAGATAAAAGTATTTTATCATGAGTTATACAATATTTTCTAAATACGTTTGTTGATAAACTTGCATGCCTTTGCTTCTCTCCAGAGATAAGTACTAAATTAGATTTTAATGTCTTAAATTTAATGGAGCTCTATGTCCCCTCCAAATCTCATGTTGCCCCAGTGTTGGAGGTGGGGCGTGGTGGAAGATGTTTGGATCATGGAGGCGTATCCTTCATGAATGGCATGGCACGGCACGGCACGGCACTATCCCCTTGATGATGAATAAGTTCATGTGAGACCTGGTTGCTTAAAAGGTATGTGGTACTTCCCCCTCCTCTCTCTTGCTCCTGCTTTCACTGTGTGACAATCCTGCTCCTGCTTCACCTTCTGCCATGAGTAAAAGTCCCCTGAGACCTCCCCAGAAGCTGAGCAGATGCTGGCTTGAATAGCCCACAGATCCATGAGCCAGTTAAACCTTTTGTCTATATAAATTACTCTGTCTCAGATATTCATTTGTAGCAATGCGAGAACAGCTTAACACAAGCTCCTATTTCGATTGGCATAAACAGACAAAGTAAGACTTGTGTAAGAACCAAATAATTTTCAGAGAGAAAGTGAAAAAAAAAAAAAGTCAATGGGTAAGTTTGTTGGCTCTTTAAGGAATTTCAAATAGTTGAGGTGGGTAGAAGAAGTTAGTGATGATTTAATGGCCTTGATTGCTAGATTACAAGAAACAAATGTATGCATATGTTATCAAATAACAGGAAACAACCTAAGACTGTCAGTATTTTTAAATAAGAGGTTTTTAATCCTGTTAAGAAGTGGGCAAAGGATCTAAATAGACATTTTTCAGAAGAAAGCATACAAATCACCAACAGGTGTATGAAAAAGTGCTTATTATCACTAATCAGGGAAATGCAAATCAAAACCATGAGATGTCATCTTACCTTAGTTAGAATGACTGTTACTGAAAAGACAGAAAATAACAGATTCTGGGAAGAATACAGAGAAAAGTGAACTCTCATACACTGTTGATGGAAATCTAAATTAGTATAGCCATTATGGAAAAAGTGTGGAAATTTCTCAAAAAACTAATAAAACTACCATATGATCCAGCAGTTCCACTACTGGGTACTTATTCAAAGGAAAGGAAATCAATATATCCAAGGGATGCGTGTACCGCCATGTTTATACAGCACTTTTTACAATAGCAAAGATAAGGAATCAGCCTAAGTGTCCACCAATGGATGAATAGATAAAGAAAATGTAGTATATTTACACAATGAAATACTATTTGGCCATAAAAAAGAATGAAATCACATAATTTGGAGCAACATGGATGGAACTGGAGGTCATTAAGTGAAATAAACCAGCCACAGAAAGCTATTATATGCCCCCCAACTCATATGTAGGAGCTAAAAAAGTTGGTTTCGTGGAGGTAAAAAGTAGAATGATTGTTATAAAAGGCTAGGAAGAATGTCAGTGGGGAGGGTGTTGGGGGCAGACAATGAAGAAAGGTTGGTTAATGGGCAAAAACATACATTTAGAATGAATAAGTTATAATCTGTAGTAGAGTAGGGTAACTATGCTTAACAACAGTGTGTTGTACATTTCACAATAGGTAGATGTAAGGACTTGAAATGTTCTCAGCACATAGAAATGATAAATACTTGTGGTGTTGGATGTCCAAATACCGACTTGATATTACAGAATCTATGCATGTAAAGTATCACGTATGTTCCATAAATATGTACAAGTATGTATCACCAAAAATTACTCAGCTCTAAAAAACATGAGGTTTTTATTATTTATTATGTAAATGGTGGGAAAACATCAGGTAATAATACTAAACAAAGTGAATACTTGGACAATTTAGACAAGTTAATTTTTATTTAAGTCAACTGTATATCTTTGCCTTGATGTGAAAAATAATATTACTCTAAAGTTTGTAATTTATGTAAAATTTTGATATGTTTTTCTATGGAAAGTGTAATTTGAATGCCATAAATTTTATGCACTGATTTAATAGGTCAGGTAAGATTTTTGTTTCCACAAAACATTTAAGATTATGAAGATATAAAAAAAAGTGTTCAGCTAAATTAGTAGTTTTCAACTGGGGGTAATTTCACCAGTCATGGAACATTTGATAATATTTGGAGACATTTTTGATGGTCACAACTGGGACGTTGCAACTGGTGACTTTGTGGATGGAGGCCAGGGATGAGGCTAAATATCCTATAGCTCCCCACAGTAAAGAACTATATGGTCCAAAATGTCAAGAGCACTAAGGCTGTGAAACACTGAACTAAATTACGGCTTTATAAAAAAGCATTTGTTTCTCTGATGCTACAGTTCATAAGATGATGCTGTATTGATAGTTATTCCATTTACAATGTCTGTGTAAAAAATGGTCATATGCTTAAATTCATCTATGTTATTGTATGTATCAATAGTTTCTTTTATTGTTAATAATATTTCATTGTATGGATCTACCACAATTTTATCCATTCACCAGTTTAAGGACAGTTGGATTATTTCAAGGTTTGGGTGATTATTAATAAAGCTTCTATAAACATTGTTGCATAACAAAGAATTTGGGCTTTTTCTTTCATTGTTGGGAGACTGTAAATCCTTGGAATTTCCCTCATAATAGGAATGTGTTTGATTCATGAGCCCCTTGGATTACCCAAGTTTATGGTAACAAGATGAGATGACTCAGGATGGAGGCTGGTCCCCAGAAAATTTAACCTGTGATTAGAGTTTGGGATTTTGAGCCAGCTGACCTCTAAGGAGGGGAGAAAGAGTTGAGATTGGATTCAGTCACCTGGCTAATCAGTTGTGCCTGTGTAATGAATCCCCAATAAGAACTCTGGACAGTAAAGCTCAGTAGAGTTTAATTCAGAAGTTATTCTTTTTCTATTTGATTTCTTCTTTGTCCTATGGGTTAGAAATGTGTTGTTTAATTTCTAAATATTTTGATTTTTTTTCATATTTTTCTATTGATATGTAGTTTAATTCCTTTTTAGTTGGAGAACACACTTAATGTGATTTCTTTTAAATGTGTTGAAGTTTGTTTTGTAGCCTAGAATATGATCTGTCTTGTCAAAAGAATATATATTTTGCTTGTTATTGGGTAGCGTGTTCAGTGATTGTTGGTTACATCAAGCTGGTTGATTGTGCTATTTAAGACTAATATCCTTACCAACTTTTTTTTTTTTTTTTTGGTCTTTCAATTACTGAAAGATGAATACTGATGTCTCCCACTAAAATTATAATTCTATCTGTTTCCTTTTATTTCTGTCAGATTTTGCGTCATGTTTTTGAAGCTTTTTCTTAGGTGTATACATATATAAGATATTTATGTCTATATGATGAATTGACCAATTTATCATTGCTTACTGTTCTTCTTTATCCCTGGTAATATTCTTTGTTTTGAAGTCTGCTTCATCTGATATTTGTAAAGCCACTCCAGCTTTCTTTAGTGTTTGAATAGTGTATCGTTTTCATTCTTTTTCTTTTAAGCTCTTTGTGTCTTTATTGTTGAGAGACAGGGTTGGCGAACGTTTTCCGTAAATGGTAGATAGCTAATATTTTAGACACTATGGGTCACATATGTAAAACCATTCTTTGCTTTAAGGTCTTAAAAAAAATATGTGCGGCTAGAGTTAGCCAGTGGGTTGTAGTGTGTTGATTTTTGTTTTAACAGGTATTTTTGTTGACAAGACAGAGTCGGCTGCTTTTTTTGTTTTAAAAAAATCTCTGCCTTTTACTTTATATTAATGTAATATATTAAATGTGGTCATTTTAATGTGTTAAATGTAGTTAAACCATTTGTTTTTAATTATTGATATGGTCGAATTTAAATTTGTCTTGCTGTAACTGCTTTATATTTGTCCCATTTATTCTTTATCCCGTTTTAATCTTTTTTGTATTGAATATTTTTTATGATTCCATTTTATCTTCTCTAGTGGGTTATTATTAGTTTTACTTTCTTTTTAAAATGAGTGGTTTCTCTAAGATCTGAAATATACAACTTTAATTCACCACAGCTGCCTTAAAATAATATTACACAGCTTTATTTATAGCTGAAGAGTCTTATAATGGTGTATTTCTATAAGCCCTATAATAAGCTTATTTATTTTATGTTAGTCAAGCATCTCTTAAAAGTGATTAAAAAAAAGAAAAGTACCTTTTATATTTACATTTATTTTTACCATTTCCAATGCTTTTTATTTCTTTGTGCAGATCCAAGTTTCTATCTGGTAATAATACTCCTGCCAGAAAATTTTTAATTTAACATTCAGTGTTGGACATGTCTGCTGCCTTTGACTTCTCTCAGTTTTTGTTGCCCATAAGTTTTTATTTCACCTTCATTTTTGAACAATATTTTCACTGTGCATAGAATTCTGTGTTGACTATACTTTTTTTCAGTACTTGGTATATGCCACTCCATAACTGTAAAAAGGTCAGTGGTTGCAGGGACTTGGGAAGAGAGAAGGGAGGGATGGGGGAAAACTATTCTGAATGAAATCAAAATGGTGGACACATGTCATTAGGGCTTGTGTCAAAACCCACAGAACTGTACAATACAAAGAATAAACCTTAGTGTAGACGATGGACTATAGTTACTAATAATGCTATCATTATATTATGTAATTATTATAATTACATTAATTATCTTAAGCAGTTATAATAATTGTATCACATTGATGCAAGATTTTAATTATAGGAAAAACTGAGGATGGGGAATGAGGAGGGGGATGGTTTAGATATATGGAACTCTGTACTCTCTCTCAATTATTCTGTAAATCTAAAACTGTACTTAAAAATAGTCAATGATTTTTTAAAATTATCACTCCATTGCTTGCCTTGCTTGGTTTTGTTAGAGAAGTCTGCTGTAATTCTTTTCTCTTTTTTTGTATGTATTGCACCTTTTTTTCTATTATTCTAATTTTTTAGATGCCTTCAATAATCCTTGTTTTACTATAGGTTGACTATGATGTGTCTAGGGGAGTGTGTGTGTCTGTAAGCACATGCTCCTGTGCACATGTGTATTTTCATCTTTCTCACAGTTGTGTTTCTTGGGTCTACAGTATTGTGTCTTTTATTATTTTTGGAAAATTATCTTTACCTATTTCTTGTTTTTGGTTCCTTTACTTTTTCTGGGACTCTGTTACCCAGATATTCTCTTAGTGGTGTCCTACATTTCTGGAATTTTTTTCATTACTTTTTCTCTTTGTACTCAATCCAGGAGAGAGGATTTGATTGATTTACCCAGTCAACATCCAGTTTAGGGCATTTCTGTTGGGTGGAGATTTCAGTATGGAGCACCTCAGAAGTCATCTTTGGATCAGGAGCCATTCTTTGTCCCATCAGCCATGGCAGTGCTTTATGGTATGGAATATGGATGCCTGCCACTGATTCTCTCCTAGAACATCACAAGCAAGGAGATTTCTAATGGAGAGATGTCATAGTCATGGCCAGCAGCCCAAGTGTGGCAGACTCCTGTCCAATAGATGTTACAAGGGCAACAGGAAAAGCAAAATCATCCTTTGGGTGAAGGAAATCAAGATAATTTTCAAATGCATGTCTTAAAATCCAGAAATACCATTCAGAAGTTCTGAGTATACATATATGAGTAAGCGATAGTTATTTCCATTTTACGTAGGAAACATTTGCAATAGAATTATGAGTTCCCTCTGAGGAGTCTGTTTAAATGATACTTACAATCATGCAATTAATAATATCCTGACGATTAGACACCAGGTCTTGGTTCCTATTACAACAGAAGTACATCCCACCAAAACTCCACTTGTCTGAATTTGGTGCATAGAAAACAGCTTTTAAGGAATTCACTAATTCCCTCTGCTGAAGACTAATTGTTGGAAAGATACTCCTTTATTAGTTGTGGTGAGACCCTGTCCCTTCCTGGCTACTTCTACTTGTAACTGACCTGAGCTCTTTCACAGAGTGAGTAAACGTGCAGTGAGGGAAATAAAAAGAAAAGGGGCATTAGAATAAGAGTCTCCTGACTAAAATACTATCTCTGTAACTCACTGGCTAAGTGACCCTATTCACTGATAAAATCATTCCAGGGCAGGGGCTAGCTTGAGCCTCAGCTGTGCCCATTCTAGGATTCAGATGCTTTTGCGTACATATAGTTGACTTATGGAGAGGCCCTATGAACCCTCTGGAAGACAATGTGTCCTAAGGGAAGTGAAAGGGAGTCTGGAATAAAAACTTGGTCAAATAACCTTGCTCCAGTGATGAGTAAGGAATAATAACACAGAGGGCAGTGTCTCAAAGAGGGGCTTTCCCCAAATCACTGCAAAACCTTGGAGTCACAGGGCACTGACTCCATGTAGCCAAGATTGTAGCCCAGAAATGAAATCATAATGAATTCTCAGTTCAGCAGAACAGCTTTGGTGTGCCGGGTGTCTGGAGAACAGAACACATCTTAGGCACCTGGGAACCATTGACAAGCAGAGCTCTGGCAGACGTGGGACCCAGCAAGATTCTGGATCCTGGCTCTTCTCCTTGGATGTGTTGCTTTAGGAGTTATTTTCCTTTTAGCCTAAGTCATTTGTTTTTCTTAGGAAACTTTTCACTCATTAGAAGTTAAGCTTTATAAATGATGTCCACACATTCTTTTGCAGAGCTATTTGTATTTCTTGAATTATTGCTGAGCTTGCAGATTACATTGAGGATTTTCTTATATAAATAAAACAGCATCAAATTAGCATTAAAAAAAAATAGTTTCTGTTTCTTTAGTTCATCTGCCAGCTGGTACTTAGAGCCCATCCTTTGGTCTTGGTGCTGTGAAGTGCATTGATACAGCCTTCCATTTACAGAGTTACTTAATTTATTTCTGTTGGGCTGCAGTCATGGAGATAAGCTTACCACGAGTCAGCTTACAACTTATAAAAAATAATTAGGCACTTTTACATTCTATCTTCTAACCCTCTACTTCAGAGTGGCCCTTCAGAGTTTGATTCATGAGGCTGTTCTTTATTGATGGATGATATGCCTTTCCCTGAATAATAGCAATCCTAGCTAACAATTAATGAGTGCTTGACATTTGAAGTGCTTTAAATCCTTTTAAAACCCCCAAAGATTTAAGTATTATTATTATTATTATCTCCATTCTATAGCTGGAGAGACTTAGTTACAGGGGCAGGGTACATCATCTGTGCACAGTCACACAGTCGAGACTTGGCACCAGAATTCCAAGTTGCTCTTTTTTTTTTTTTTTTTTTTTTTTTTTTTTTTTTTTTGAGACGGAGTCTCGCTCTGTCGCCCGGGCTGGAGTGCAGTGGCCGGATCTCAGCTCACTGCAAGCTCCGCCTCCCGGGTTTACGCCATTCTCCTGCCTCAGCCTCCCGAATAGCTGGGACTACAGGCGCCCGCCACCTCGCCCGGCTAGTTTTTTGTATTTTTTTTTAGTAGAGACGGGGTTTCACCGTGTTAGCCAGGATGGTCTCGATCTCCTGACCTCGTGATCCGCCCGCCTCGGCCTCCCAGAGTGCTGGGATTACAGGCTTGAGCCACCGCGCCCGGCCCCAAGTTGCTCTTAATCACTATGTAATTCTGCCTCCAAATAGTGAGAGAAGAGAGCCACTGGGTGGAAAGCCAAGTTTGCAAGCAAAGAGACTGGACTGTGAATCACAATGGGAGCAAATGGTTAGGACAGTAAAACCAGTGGCTCATGAGATACGAGCATATGTGGTTGACTGATTCATGAATGTGGGAGCTCTGAGTACATAACACTTAAGGGGATGACTCCTTGGAAACTGGACATAGGACATGTAAGGCATTATTAATGCTTCATATCAATTAGTGGGTCTGTTTCTATACAGTGACAAGCATGAATTCATTTTCTTTGTCTTATCAATTCTTGCTCCCCTCCAATGACTTGGAAAGAAATCCAGATGACTTGTAATATTTATCAGAGATGAAACTTTAAGGATGATACATTCAGAATGCTTAAGGATGATACATTCAGAATGCTAATTTCAAGAAGAAATAACAGTTTCAAAGTTTTTCTATCTCAATGTTTTACTAGAAGGAAGACCTACAGAAGTTTGTCCCAAGACTAAGACAAGTCTAGAGGACTGATGCCACAGGCTGGCCAGGCACCATTGGCAGGAGGGACTGAGAAACTTGGAATGGCATGCACTGTGTTGGAAGAGCATTCAACAATAGTAGGTCAGGAAGGGGATGTCTATCACTCATTTAGATGGTCCTCAAATCCTGTTTCTGCTGTGTGTCTGAAGGTAAAGGGTATAACGAAAGATAAGGTCGAAAATGAATAAATCTAGGACATTGAGAGCACAAGATGTCAGGAACTTGGCATGGAACTTATGGCTTTACAATCTGGGCACAGAAATGTGACAGTGAGGGCTTTAACAGTCATGGTGGTACCTTTACAGGTATTAATCGGCACAAAACTTAGCAGATGAGAGTTAAAAAAAAAAAAGGGGGGTAGTCAAGAAGACCAGGCTAAGGAACACAGAAGGTCTTCTAGAACAATTTAGGGAGAATTTAAGGCACCTGTAGGTCCCCAAGGGTGGATGAACAAGGGAGAGAACCAGTCATTAGTGGCTATATTGCAACCCAGTGTTTATCTATAGGCTGTGCTGACAAAGCTTATTGTGCAATGGGGCTGTGTGGCTGTTCTCTTTACAACTGCTGCCCCTTTGGTCTCCTATTTAGAATTTATGAATCATCAGGTACGAGAGAGTTACTTCAGACTATGACAAACTAATCAGTGCTATTGTGAAAGTTTCTAGCTTCCTTAAGTCTTTCAAATAAGCTAAGGCTCATTAACAGATAATCCTCTGACAATAAATTGGAAAATAACAATAAACGGACAGTTGTTTTCTACTGTTCAGCTAGTTCTTGAAGAGATTGGTTTCTAAAAGACACAGTCTTTAAATCTGTCCACAGAGCAGGATAGTTAAGCTTTTGAGATTGTTGGAGAACAGAGCCTGCTATTCTCTTGGAATATCTTTCATCAGTAGCTGTTTCTTTTTCTTTTCAAGACATTAAAAGATCAAAGAAGTATGAAATGTGCCCTAAGGCAGCTGAGCTGCTAATCATACACAAAAAAAATGAAACTGTGATGGGATTGTGAACAAATGCCTTTTGGCACCTGTTTTTGTCATCTTGGTTTGTTTTTCTTCCCCCAGCATTTTACACCTCCTAATTTAATTTGTGTTGGGGGGTGGGGGTGGGGGCGGGGCTTCTTCCAGCTGTTCAGACCTGGAGGGCACAAACATGCATTCCACCTGTGGTTATTGCAGCTTAACATGGAGCAGGGATTGAGCCAAGAGCACTGGCCAAATCATATTCAGACTGTGACTAGCTCTCACACCGCCTTATCCACTATGAGCTGGTAACTTGAGACTGTGAGTCTGATAGGGAGTCTCCATTCTCAGGAGAGTCAAGCTGCTATTTTGATGTGCTTTCTGGGGAATATAGGCAGATCCTGGGTGCCTTCAGCAGACACACCCACCAAGCTAGGAGTATGAAGAATTGGAAAGTTTGCTTTTAGTTCTGCACTTTAACACAATGGCAGTAATATGAACAGACAGTGGTAGTATGCTTTCTCTTTGGACCACAGACAATGGGAATTTAACCTTAATCCTCATTCCTGCTGCTTCCCAAAGGAAGATGAAAGGTACTTGCAGAGTTGAGCAGACAGAATGATACGAATTTGAAAATCTCAGCAGGTGAGGGGTTCAATGCGCTATCCTCAGGGACAGTGCTTCTCTAGATCTGTTTTCTGCTGAAGCCATCGCTGTAAAACTACTGTTCATTATTTCTGTAACTTCCCTAGGATGATAAGGGATGTCAGCAATAACATGGTACATTAAACAGGCCATAAATTTATCTCCAGGACTAAAATAATACTTGAGTACAAAAATAAATGCTTCTGGCTGCCTCATAAACTAAAAACGTGGTCCTCAAAGGGACAAAATAAGTCCAGAAATAATCCAAAATACATAAGAAAATTTACTTCATGATAAAAAGGACAACTGAAATTAGTGGGGCAAAGAGGGCAACTTAATACTGGGTGTTGCGACAAATAATGAGCTTGTTCATACCTGTATATCACAGTAAACTTAACATACATGAAAAATCACATGTTTGGAAAGAAATCCTGAAAGCACCAGAAGAAAATATTAGGATAATTACTTTGTATCCTTGAAGTGGAGGAGTTCTTTCTAATGATGACTCAAAATCCAAAAACCATGAAATAAATAATGAAAGTACATAAAATTAAAGATAACTTTTGCATAGCAAATTATACCATAAGTACATAAAAAGTTAAATGACAAATTGGGAAAATTTTTTACCTCGTATAACAAAAACTAAACTTCTAATACAGATCCAAAATTCAATTTGAAAAAAGATTTATTTTAAACAAAGTCAGCATGTTATACACATTCTGTACCTTGCCTTTCAGCTCTTACTTTTTCACAGCTGCGTTTCGTTGGAGGAATCATAATTTCTTTAACCATTCCCCTAGTGATGAATATATCAGTTTGTTTTTTCAAATCTTTTGCCATTAAATCATTTTTCAAAGAGAATAATTATAATATTCAAAAGCTTAGACTCTGAAATCAGGTTGCCTGTGGGTTCGAGTTTTGACTCTGTCAATTTCAAGCTACTTGACCTTGGGCAAGTCTTAACCTGTCTGTTTCCTCATTTGTATAACAGATTTAAAGTTAATAGAATCAACAACAGGAGACAGTTGTGAGGATTTAGTGTGCTAATACATAGGTAAAGGACTTAGACTAGTACCTGGAGCACAATAAGTCCTCTGAAAGTGTTAGCTGTTATTATCACTATGTGCCAAATGATAGAAATTTGACTAACTTTATAAACTCTTGCTTTTATAATGTTTAGGACTCATGGTAAGAGAGGCAGAACTTAAAGGGGAGATTCTGTTTCTTAATGGCAAAAAGGGAAGTCCAATGGTGAGGCAATAACTGTTTCTTGCTGTTTAATGAACAGCTGCTTAAAAATACAGCATGTCAGGCACCAGCGTAGACATCAGTAAATGAAAGGAGTGGCTTTGAAGTGTACATTTTAATAAGCATAGCAGGGGATTCTGCTGCAGATAGACCCAGACAACATTTTGAGAAAATAATACTAACTGTCCCCTGGGTGAATGATACTCAAGTTGTAACTACAGTGCCTTAAAGAAATTGGTCAGGTTCAAGCTTCATGGAAGTTAAGCCATAGTTTAGATGTTTAAAAACATCACAGACCAGCCCAGAGGAGAAAATTTCAATGAAGTATCAGAATGTATGATGTTAACTTTATCAAGTCATTATTACTTCATAACTACCTTCTGGGTATGTTGCTTGTTTGTGTTTTGCATTCTAATTTATATTGTTGGTCCTGAGGTCTGGAAGCTTGATTTCTAGTTTGTCCCGTAAGTCCAGGACATATTCTCTTAACACATTTTGTTAAACACATTTTAATGCTCTAAACACATTTTAATGTTATTTAGAATTACTAAAGATAGAGGCCAGTTCCGATGCTTGCTTCAGGATTTTTTGTAGCCCTGTAAGATGGAGATTGGTGGTATAAAAGAAATAGTAGAAGCTTTATAGTCAGTCAAATCCCACCTCATCAATTACTAAACTGGAAAATGTTAGGAGAGTTACTAAACTTAGAAAATCAGTTTCCCATTTTATATCATGGTAGTAATACTGTACTCAATGCCCACAGTTATTCTAGAGAATAGAGATAATGCCCATAAAGAGGAAGCCACGTAGCAGGTTTTCAATGAATGGCAGTATTATTTGATTAAAGCTGTCTTTTCTAGGGACTTCTCTTTTTGTTGTCTGATGCCCCCTCCTGGACAGTCAGTTGAGCTAAGCAACTGTCAGCATCACTTGCTTGAAACTGAAGAGTCTGAAATCAAAGCCAGAGCCAGTCCAACCAAGAGGCAAATCCAGAGGGTGTGGTAGAGGTGGATACCAGATAAATTAGATGAAGGTGGAAGAAATTAGATGAGGTGGAAGCCTGGAGGAATTGTCTGAGTGATAATATCAGATATTACTTCCCACTGATAGTTACATGCCCAGAATTTACATACATTATCCCAGATAATCTTCACCAAAATTTCGTAAGACTGTGGTCCCCAGCCTTTGGCACCAGTGACTGGTTACGTGGAAGACAACTTTTCCACGAATGGCTGCGAGTGGCATGGTTTCGGGATGAAACTGTTCCACCTCTGATCATTGGGCGTTAGTCAGATTCTCATAAGGAGCACAACCTAGATCCCTCACATGCACAGTTCACAGCAGGGTTCGTGCTTCTATGAGAATCTAATGCCACTGCTAATCTGACAGCAAGGCCAGGTGCGGTGGCTCACGCCTGTAATCCCAGCACTTTGGGAGGCTGAGGTGGGCGGATCACCTGAGGCCAGGAGTTTGAGACCAGCCTGACCAATATGGTGAAACCCTGTCTCTACTAAAAATATGAAAATTAGCCCAGTGTGATGGCGTGTGCCTGTAATCCCAGCTACTTGGGAGGCTAAGGCATGAGAATCACTTGAACCTGGGAGGTAGAGGTTGCAGTGAGCCAAGATCGCACCACTACAGTCCAGCCTGGGCAACACAGTGAGACTTTGTCTCAAAAAACAAAACAAACAATCAGAAAGCAGAGCTCAGGCGGTAATACTTGCTCACCCACCGCTCACTTCCTGCTGTACAGCCTGGTTCCTAACAGGCCACAGACTAGTACCATTGGTGGCCCAGGGGTTGGGGTCCCCTGCTATAAAACATAGGAGTAAATCTTAATAAACTTTGATTAGGTAATAGTTTCTTATATGTGACACCAAAAACACAAAGAACCAAAGAAAAAAATAGATACATTAGACTTAATCAAAATTGAAAATTTTGTGTTTCAAAGAGCACTGTCAAGAAACTGAAAAAACAATCCACAGGGAGAAAATATTTGTAGATTATATATCCAATAAGAGACTTGTAGCCAGAATATATAAAGAACTCTTACAACCCAATAATAAAAAGACAAACTACTTAATTAAAAGATGGACAAAGGATCTGAATAGACATTCCTCCAAATAAGATTTACAAATAGAAGCACGTGAAAAAGAAGCTCAACGTCATTATTCACTAGGGAAATAAAAACCAAAGCCACAATAAGTTAATACCTCGTATTCACTAGAATGGCATTAATAAAAAAGATAACAACAAAGACATGGAGAAATATAAAACTGATGGGAATGTAAAATGGTGCGGCCACTTTGAAAAACAGAGTGGCAGCTCTTCAAAATGTTTAACATCGAGTTACCATAATACCCAGCAGTCATGCCTATGTTTATACCCAAGGGAAATGAAAACATATCCACAGAAATTCTTGTACATGAATGTTCATAGCAGCACTATTAATAATAACCTAAAGATGGAGACAACACAAATATCCATCAATGGATGTATAAATAAAATGTATTCATACAATGGAATATTATTTGGGTGTAACAAGGAAAAACTTTTAATACAGTCTACAATATAAATAAAACTTGAAAATACTATGCTAAGTGAAAGAAACTAGTCACAAAAGGCCACATCATGTATAATTTCATTTATATGAAATGACCCAACAGGGAAATTCCATGGAAACACAAAATAGTGTTTACCAGGGGCTGTGGGAAGAAAGAGAGCTGGGGAGTGACTGCTAATGGATATGTAGTTCCTTTCTGGGGTGATGAAAACATTCTAGAATTAAATAGTGGGGATGGTTGCATAATTTTATGAATATACAGACATACCTCATTTTATTGCACTTTTTCACAAACTGAAAGTTTTTGGCAATCCTGTATCAAGCAAATCTTAATCATTGGCATCTTCCAATGAAATATACTCACTTTGTGTCTCTGTTTCACCTTTTGGTAATTCCTTAAATATGTCAAACTTTTATTATCATTTTTAAATTTTATTTTAATTTTATTTTTCCATAAGTTATTGGGGTACAGGTAGTATTTGGCTACATGAGTCAGTTCTTTAGTGGTGATTTATGAGCAGTATACACTGCACCGTATTTGTAGTCTTTTATCCCCGCCCCCCTCCCACCATTCCCCCAAGGCCCCAAAGTCCATCATTCTTATGCATTTGCATCCTCATAGCTTAGCTCCCACATATCAGTGAGAACATAATGATGTTTGGTTTCCATTCCTGAGTTACATCACTTAGAATAATAGTCTCCAAGGCCGGGCACGGTGGCTCATGCCTGTAATCCCAGCACTTCGGGAGACCAAAGTGGGCGGATCACCTGAGGTCAGGAGTTCTAGACCAGCCTGGTCAACATGATGAAACCCCACCACTACTAAAAATACAAAAATTGACCAGGCATGGTGGTGGGCACCTGCAATCCCAGCTACTTGGGAGGCTGAGGCAGGAGAATCACTTGAACCCGAGAGGTGGAGGTTGTAGTGAGCCGAGACCACGTCATTGCACTCCTCTGGGCAACAAGAGTGAAACTCTGTCTAGAAAAAAAAAAAGTCTCCAATCTCATCTAGGTCACTGCAAATGCTGTTAATTCATTCCTTTTTATGGCTGTGTAGTATTCAATTATACATATACACACACACACACACACACACACACACACACACACACACACACACACATATATATGCCAGTTTCTTTATCCATTCATTGGTTGATGGGCATTTGGATTGGTTACACGATTTTGCAGTTGTAAACTGTGCTGCTTTAAACATGCACGTGCAAGTATCTTTTTTGAATAATGACTTCTTTTCCCCCAGTAGTGGGATTGCTGGATCAAATGGTAGTTCTACTTTTAGTTATTTAAGGACTCTCCACATTGTTTTCTGAGTGGCTGTACTAGTTTACATTCCCACCAGCAATGTAGAAGTGTTCCCTGTTCACTGTATCCACGCCAACATCTACTGTTTTTTGATTTTTTGATTATGGACATTCTTGCAGGAGTAAGGTGGTATCGCATAGTTGTTTTGGTTGGCATTTCCCTGATCATTAGTGATGCTGAGCATTTTTTCTTATGTTATTTGGCCATTTGTATATCTTCTTTTGAGAATTGTCTATTCATGTCCTTAGCCCACTTTTTGATGGGATCTTTTGTTTTTTTCTTACTGATTTGTTTGAGTTCATTGTAGATTCTGGGTATTAGTCTTTTGTCAGAGGTATAGATCTTGAAGATTTTCCCCCACTCTGTGGGTTGCCTGTTTACTCTGCTGAGTGTTCCTTTTGCCATGCAAAAGCTCTTTAATTATGTCCCAGCTATTTATCTTTGTTTTTATTGCATTTGCTTTTGGGTTGTTGGTCATGAAATCCTTGCCTAAGCGAATGTCTAATAGGGCTTTTTCCAATGTTGTATTCTAGAATTTTAATAGTTTCAAGTCTTAGGTTTAAGCCCTTAATCCATCTTGAGTTGATTTTTGTATAAGGTGAGAGATGAGGATCCAGTTTCATTCTCCTGCATGTGGCTAGCCAATTATCCCAGCACCATTTGTTGAAAAGGGTGTCCTTTCCCACTTTATGTTTTTGTTTGCTTTGTCGAAGATCAGTTGGCTATTTGGGTTTATTTCTGGGTTCTCTATTCTGCTCCATTGGTCTCTGTGCCTGTTCTTATACCAGTACCATGCTGTTTTGGTGACTATGGCTTTATAGTATAGTTTGAAATCAGGTAGTGTGATGCCTCCAGATTTGTTCTTTTTGCTTAGTCTTGCTTTGGCTGTGCAGGTTCTTTTTTGGTTCCATATGAATTTTAGAATTGTTTTTTCTAATTTTGTGAAGAATGATGGTGGTGTTCTGATAGGAATTGTGTTGAATTTGTAGATTGCTTTTGGCAGTATGGTCATTTTCACGATATTGATTCTACCCATCCATGAGCAGGGGCTGTGTTTCCATTCGTTTGTGTCATCTATGATTTCTTTCAACAGTAGTTTGTAGTTTTCCTTGTAAGTCTTCCGACTCCTTTGTTAGGTATATTCCTAAGTATTTTATTTATTTATTTATTTTTTTGCAGCTGTTGTAAAAGGGGTTGAGTTGTTTTGATTCTCTGTTTGGTCGCTGTTGCTGTACAGAAGAGCTACTGATTTGTGTATATTAATCTTGTATTTGGAAGCTTTGCTGAATTATTTTATCAGTTCTAGGAGCATTCTAGAGGAGTCCCTAAGGTTTTCAGGGTAAACGATCATATCATCAGTCAACAGTGACAGTTTAACTTCCTCTTTACTGATTTGGATGCACTTTCTTCCTCTTGTCTGATTGCTCTGGCTAGGACTTCCAGTACTATGTTGAAGAGGAGTGGTGAGAGTGGGCATCCTTGTCTTGTTCCAGTTCTCAGAGGGAACACTATCAACATTTCCCCATTCAGTATTATGTTGGCTGTGGGTTTGTCATAGATGGCTTTTATTACATTAAGGCACGTCCCTTCTGTGCCAATTTTGCTGAGAGTTTTAATCATAAAGGGATGCTGGATTTTGTCAAATGCTTTTTCTGCAGCTGTTGAGATGATCATGTGATTTTTAAAAAATTCTGTTTATGTGGCGTATCACATTTATTGACTTGTGTATATTAAACCATCCCTGCATCCCTGTTATGCAAACCACTTGATTATAGTGGTTTATCTTTTTGATATGTTGTTGGATTTGGTTAGCTAGTACTTTGTTAAGGATTTTAACATCTATGTTCATCAAGGATATCAGTCTGTAGTTTTCTTTTTTGGTTATATCCTTTTCTGGTTTTGTATTAGAGTGATACTGGCTTCATAGAATGAATTAGGGAGGGTTCCTTCTTTCTCTATCTTGTGGAATAGTGTCAAAAGGATTGGTACTAAATCTTTGAATGTCTGGTAGAATTCTACTGTGAATCCGTCTGGTCCTGGACTTTTTTTTTGGTTACTAATTTTTAAATTACCATTTCAATCTCACTGCTTGTTATTGGTCTGTTCAGGGTATGTAATTCTTCCTGATTTAAGCTAGGAGGATTGTATTTTTCCAGGAATTTATCACTCTCTTCTAGGTTTTTCTAGTTTATGTGTGTAAAGGTGTTCATAGTAGCCTTGAATGATCTTTTGTATTTCAGTGGTGTCAATTGTAATATCTCCTGTTTAATTTATTAGTGAGGTTATTTGGATTTTCTTTCGTCTTGTCTTGGTTAATCTTGCTAATGGTTTATCAATTTTATTTATTTCTTCAAAGAACCAGCTTTTTATTTCATTTACCTTTTGTATTTTTTTTGTGGGGGGTTCAATTTCATTGAGTTCTGCTCTGATCTTGGTTATTTCCTTTCTTCTGCTGGGTTTGGGTTTGGTTTGTTTTTGTTTCTCTAGTTCCTTAGGTGTGACCTTCGATTGTCTGTTGGTGCTCTTTCAGATTTTTTGATGTAGGCATTTAGGGCTATGAACTTTCTTCTTAATACCACCTTTGCTAAATCCCAGAGGTTTCGATAGGTTGTGTCATTATTGTCATTCAGTTTGAAGAATTTTTAAATTTCCATCTTGATTTCGTTTTTGACCCAAAGCTCATTCAGGAGCAGGTTATTTAATTTCCATGTATTTGCATGGTTTTGAAGGTTCCTTTTGGAGTTGATTTCCAGTTTTATTCCACTGTGGTCTGAGAGAGTGCTTAATATAATTTTAGTTTTCTTAATTTATTGAGGTCATTTTATGGCTGTTCTACAGTCTATCTTAGAGAAAGTTCCATGCACTGTTGAATAGAATGTGTATTCTGTCATTGTTGGATGACATGTTCTGTATATATCTGTTAAGTCCATTTGTTCCAAGGTGTAGTTTAAATCCATTGTTTCTTTGACTTTCTGTCTTAATGACCTGTCTCCTGCTGTCAGTGGGGTATTGAAGTACCCAACTATTATTGTGTTGCTATCTTATTCTTAGGTCTATTAGTAATTGTTTTATACATCTGGGAGCTCCAGTGTTAGGTGCATATATATTTAGGATTGTGATATTTTCCTGTTAGACAAGGCCTTTTACTATTATATAATGTCCCTCTTTGTCTCTTTTAACTGCTGTTGCTTTTAAGTTTGTTTTGTCTGATATAAGAATAGCTACCCCAGCTCGCTTTTGGTGTCCATTTGCATGAAATGCCTTTTTCCACCCCTTTATTTGCATCTTTATGTGTTAGGTGAGTCTCCTAAAGGCAGCAGATAGTTGCTTGGTGAGTTCTTATCCATTCTGCAGTTCTGTATCTTTTAAGTGGAGCATTTAGGCCATTTACATTCAATGTTGGTATTGAAATGTGAGGACATTATTGTTATTATATCTGTTTTGGTCATCTGTGATCAGTGATCTTTCATGTTACAGTTGCAGTTGTTTTGGAATGCCATGAACTGTATCATTATAAGACAGCCAAATTAATTTATAAATGTTGCATATGTTCTGCCTGTTCCACCAACCAGCCATTCTTCCATCTCTTTCCCTCTCCTCATGCACACAATATTGAAATTAAGCCATTTACTAACCCAACAATGACTTCTAAGTGTTCAAGTGAAAAAGTCACACAACCCTCACTTTAAATCAAAAGCTAGAAATGAAGCTTAGTGAGAAAGGCATGTCAAAAACCTAAGACAGGGCTATAACTAGGCCTCTTGCACCAGTTAGCCAAATTCTGAATGCAGAGGAAAAAATTGTGAAAGAAATTAAAATTGATACTCCAGTGAACACACAGATGGTAAGAAAGTGAAATAGCCTTATTGCTCATATGGAGAAAGTTTGAATGGTCTGAATAGATGATCAAACCAGCCAAAATATTCCCTTAAGCTAAAGCCTTATCCTGAGTAAGACTATACCTCTCTTCAATTCTATGAAGGCTGAGAGGAGGCAGCTGCAGAAGAAAAGTTTGAAGCTAACGGAGGTTGGCTCAGAAGGTTTAAGGAAAGAAGCCATCTCCGTAACATAAAAGTACAAGGTGAAGGAGCAAGTGCTGATACAGAAGCTACAGCAAGTTCTCCAGAAGATCTAGCTAAGATCACTGTTGAAAGCATCTACACTAAACAACAGATTTTCAGTGTAGATGAAACAGCCTTCTAATGGAAGAAGATGCTAGTTAGACTCTGATAGCTGAAGAGGAAAAGTCAATACCTGGTTTGAAAGTGTCAAGGGACAGGCTGATTCTCTTGTTAGGGGCTACTGTAGCTGGTGACTTTAAGTTGAAGCCAATGCTAACTTACTATTCTGAAAATCCTAAAGCCCTTAAGAATTATGCTAAGTCAATTTGCCTGTGCTCTAGAAATGGAACAACAAAGGCTGAATGACAGTATATGTTTATAGCATAATTTATTGGAATATTTTAAACCCACTATTGAGAACTGCTACTCAGAAAAAGAGATTTCTTTAGAAATATTATTGCTCATTGGCAACAGGCCTGGTCACCCAAGAGCTCTGATGGGGATGTACAAGAAGATTAATGTGTTTTCATGCCTCTAGGTAAAACATCAATTCTGCAGCTCATGGATCAAGAAGTCATTTTTATTTTCAAGTCTTATTATTTAAAAAATGCATTTCATAAGGCTGTAGCTGCCATAGATAGTGGTTTCTTTGACAAATCTGGGCAAAGTAAATTGAAAACTTTCTGGAAAGGATTAATCACTCTAAATGCCATGACAAATATTCATGTTTCATGGGAGGAGCTCAAAATATCAGCATTCAGAGTAGTTTAGGAGAATTTGATTCCAACTCTCATGGATAACTTTGAGGTGTTCAAGACTTCACTGCAGATGTGGTGGAAATAGCAAAAGAACGAGAATTGGAAGTGGAGCCTGAAAATGTGACTGAATTGCTATAATCTCGTGCTCAAACTTGAATGGATAAGGAGTTGCTTCTTATGGATGAGCAAAGAAAGTGATTTATGGAAATGGAATCTACTGGGGATGATGCCATGAATATTGTTGAAGTGATAAATGCTTTAGGGTATTACATAAACTTAGTTGATAAAGCAACACCAGGGTTGGAGAGGATTGACTCCAACTTTGAAAGAAGTTCTACTGTGGGTCAAACATTATCAGCAAATTAACCACATTACATGCTACAGAAAAACTTTTTGTGAAAGGAAGGCTCAATCAATATGACAAACTTTATTGTTGTCTTATTTTGAGAAACTGCCACAGACATCCCAGCCTTCAGAAAATACCAACATGATCAGTCAGCAGTCATCTACATTGGAGGTAAGACCTTCTACCAGCAAAAAGATTACAACTTGTTAAAGTTTCGGATAACTGTTAGCTTCTTTTTAGCAAAAAAGTATTTTTAAATTAAGTTTTGTACATCTTTTTAAACATAATGCTATTGCACACTTAATAGGCTACAGTATAGTGTAAATGTAACTTTCATATGCACTGGGAAACCAAAAAGTTTGTGTGACTCGCTTTATTATGATACTTGCTTTATTGCGGTGGTCAGGAACTCAACTTGCAGTATCTCCAGTATATCTGTCCTAAAAACCATTGAGCTGTATTCTTTAAATGTGTGCATTTTATACTGTGTGAATTATATCTCAATACAGTTATTGAAAA
Source organism: Macaca fascicularis (assembly GCF_037993035.2). Lineage (NCBI taxonomy): Eukaryota > Metazoa > Chordata > Mammalia > Primates > Cercopithecidae > Macaca > Macaca fascicularis. Next base: position 112,456,481 of record NC_088377.1, read on the forward strand.
TGAAAACTTTAAAAAGTTTATGAAGTAAATATTCTTTCTACTTAATAAAGTAACCGAGGCTTGCTGAAGGCCACCATGGCTAGGATTCAAAAGTGGTTTGTCAACTCCAAAACCTGGATTGCTCTTTTTACAAAAACTTTTAATATCTGGGCTTTTATTTTAATTTTTGGATGGAACCTTGGCTCCTTCACTCACTGTCTTCTCCTGCTTCTCTTTCCTTTTTATTATTTTAAAAGTTTCAGTAGCCCCTTTTTATTATTTTAAAAGTTTCAGTAGCTTTAGGGGTACAAGTGGTTTTTGGTTACATGGATGAATTGTATAGTGGTAAAGTCTCGGATTTTAATCTACCCATCACCTGAATAGTGTACATTTTACCCAACAGGTGATTTTGTTGTCCCTCACTCTGCTCCCACCTTCCTCCCTTTTGAGTCTCCAGTGTCCATTATAACACTGTGTATGTATGCCTTAGCATACCCATAGCTTAGCTCTAGCTTATAAGTGAGAACATGAAGTATTTGGTTTTATGTTCCTGAGTTACTTCACTTAGGGTAATGGCCTCCAGTTTCATCCAAGTTGATGCAAAATACATTACTTCATTCATTTTTATAGCTGAGTAGTATTCCATGGAATGTATATGCCACATTTTCTTTGTCCACTTATCAGTTGTTAGGCACTCAGGTTGATTCCATATCTTTGCAACTATGAATTGTGCTGTAATAAATATATGCATACAGGTGTCTTTTTGGTATAATGACCTCTTTTCCTTTGGGTAGATACTCAGTAGTTGGATTACTGGATCAAATGGTAGATCTACCTTTTAGTTCTTTGAGAAATCTCCATACTGTTGTCCATAGAGGTTATACTAATTTACATTCCCACCAATGGTGTGTAAGTGATCCCTTTTTACCACATCGGCACCAACATCTGTTATTTTTTGATTTTTCAATAATGGGCATTCTGACTAAGGTAACATGGTATCTCATTATGTTTTTAACTTGCCTCTCTCTGATGATTAGTGATGTTGAGCATGTTTTCATATTTGTTGGCCCTTTATATGTCTTGAGAAATGTCTTTTCATGTTTTTTGCCCAGTTTTTAAATGGGATTGTTTGGGTTTTTTTCTTGCTGATTTCTTTAAGTTCCTTGTAGATTCTGGATATTAGTCCTTTGTTAGATGTATAGTTTGCAAATATTTTCTCCTATTCTGTCAGTTGGCTATTTACCATGTTGTTTATTTCTTTGGCTGTGCAGAAGGCTTTTAGTTTAATTAAGTCCCATTTATTTATTTTTGTTTCTGTTGCATTTGCTTTGGCAGTCTTAGTCATAAATTGTTTGCCTAGGCCAATGTCCAGAAGAGTTTTTCCTAGGTTTTCTTCTAGAATTCTTTTTTGTTTGTTTGTTTGTGAGACAGGTTCCCTTTCTATCACCCAGGCTGGAGTGCAGTGGGGTCTTCGTGGCTCACTGCAGCTTCAACTTCCCGGACTCAAGCAATCCTTCCACCTCTCACCCAAGTAGCTGGGACTACAGGCATGTGCCACGACACACAGGTAACTTAAACAAAATAATAATAATTTTGTTTTTTTTCTTGTAGAAACAAGGGCCTCCCTGTGTCGTCTACACTTCAGGACTTGAACTCCTGAGCTCAAGCTGTCCTCCCACCTTGGCCTGCCAGAGTGCTGGGATTATAGTCGTGAACCACTACACGTGAACCTCTACACTGCTCTTTCTAGAATGTTTATGTCTTTAAGTGTTACATTTACGTCTTTAATCCATCTTGAGTTAATTTCTGCATATGGTGAGAGATAGGGATCCAGTTTCATTCTTCTGCATGTGGCTATCCAATTTTCCCAGCACCATTGATTGAATAGGGTGTTCTTTCCCCAGTTTTTTTTTTTTTTTTTTGGCTGCTTTGTCAAAGATAAGTTGGTTGTAGGATTTGGCCTTATTTTTGGGTTTGCAGTTCTGTTCCATTGGTCTGTGTGTCTACTTTTATGCCAGTACCATACTGTCTTGGTTGCTACAGCTTTGTAGCATAATTTCAAGTCAGGTAATGTGATGCTTTCGGATTGGTTATTTTTGCTTAGGATTGCTTTGGCTATTCAGGCTATCATATGGTTCCACATACATTTTAGAGTTTTTTTTTCTAATTCTGTGAAAAATGATTTTGATATTTTGAGAGGAATTACATTGAATTTGTAAATTGCTTTGGACTATATGGTCATTTTTACAATGTTAATTATTCCAATCCATGAGCATAGAATTTTTCCATTTGTTGTGTCATCTGTGATTTCTTTCATCAGTGTTTTGTAGTTCTCCTTGTAGAAATCTTTCACCTCCTTGCTTAAGTATATTCCTAGGGGTTCTTTGTTTTTGTTTTGCTTTTTTTTCTTGTTTTAGGTGGAGTCTCGCTCTGTTGCCCAGGCTGGAGTGCAGTGGCACAATCTCGGCTCACTGCAAGCTCCACCTCCCGGGTTCATGTCATTCTCCTGCCTCAGCCTCCCGAGTAGCTGGGACTACAGGTGCCCGCCACCACGCCTGGCTAATTTTTTGTATTTTTAGTAGAGACTGGGGTTTCACTGTGTTAGCCAGGATGGTCTCGATCTTCTGACCTTGTGATCCGCCTGCCTCGGCCTCCCAAAGCGCTGGGATTACAGACATGAGCCACTGCGCCTGGCCTTGTTTTGCTTTTTTGCAGCTATTGTAAATGGAACTGAGTTCTTGATTTGATTTTCAGCTTGGTTGTTATTGGTGTATAGCAGGGCTACTGATTTATGTATGTTGATTTTGTAATCTGAGACCTTTCTGAATTCATTTATCAAAACTAAGAGTCTTTTGGGGTTTTTGAGGTATAAGATTATATCGTTGACATATAGTTTGACTTCCTCTTTTCTGATTTAGATGGCCTTTCTTTCTTTCTCTTGCCTAATTGCTCTGTCTAGGACTTCCAGTATGATGTTGAAAAAGTGTGGTGAAAGTCAAAGCCTAGATTCTTGACCATGATGTTCTCATATTGTAAGATCTTAGAACACCATGGTCTTAAAACATGATGCTAGAGAGAGAACCTGTAGTAGCTTTTAAAAGAGCCTTATAGTCTTAGATCTGCCAGGGAGGGAGCCATTTCTTAATGGTCATGCCTGGCTTCTATGAAAGATTATTCTGACATGATTCTGGTTCACTATTCCATTGAGGTGTAGTTTCAGGATTCTGAAGCTATTCATTGGTTACTAAGATTTTGATGAGGCAAACTGATGTGTAGGGCACAGAAAGCTCTGTTCCATTGCAGAGAACATTTACTGGGATATGCTGAGTCCATATGCTTTGAAAGTTTATTATGTTTCAGCATCACCTGATGATCCTGTTGAAATGCAAATGTCTATGCTCCACCCCAGACACACGGAGTCAAAAACTGAATATCATAGTATGGTGATTTTTATCAGCAGGGAAGGATAAGAGCATGGAATCTGGTGATAACTGGTGGGTTTCTGTGAATAGGCAGTGTTAACCAGGGAACTTAGTGAGCAATGGGCTGCTGTATGCAAGAAGCTGAACCCTGGTCATTTTCTGTGGAGCTCAGAGTGCCTTGCTTCAAGTCTAGGACCACAACAGTGGCCGGAGAAGCAATATTTTCATGTAGGGGGATCTGATACATGCTTTGACTACATTGGTAAAAATAATTTGTCCTTTTTGAAGCAACTTAAACAATCAGGAAAAATATGAAGTGTTAAGTAGAATTGTTCCAAACCTTTCCACCAGAACATAATCCCAGATATTATATGACTCTGAGCCTATGTACGTTTAGAGATAGTCTTATACAATTTTACATAAGTGGGACAGTACAATCAATACATGATATACTGTAGACTTGCTATCAATATCTTTGGGACTGCCATGTTTTAGGAAGAAAATACTTCATTGTTAAAGGAAATAAGCCAGCTTGGTTTTCATTCTCTACTGTTTCATAACAGCACCATTTTACATGAAGCATAAAAACAACCCCAGTCTTAGAATACATATCTCAAATCAACAGATCACAAAATTTTCGTTGACATTTGTATCATTACTCTTTCCCTCCCTGTACTGCCAGACTAATCTTTTTTAAAAGGGTTAAAGTAAATCATTAATTTCTATTGTAAATTTTTAGCAGTGGTGGAAATATTATGGTCAAAAAATTTTTATTAGTGCTTTCTAGCATGATTCTACACAGGTCCTCAGTGATGTTTTAGAGTTTATAAATTTTAAGTCATTTTTTTATATGTAGAAGGACAGAATATTAGTTCTTTGTCAGTGAGCTTTCTTGCAAATCTAAAATTCTACTAGGGCAAGAATCAACTTACAAGCTATTCTCTCCACTTTATGGTACTTTGTAGTAAGCATACACTGGGAACATACCCAGTAAATGTTCACTGACAGAAATCCTAGAATTTTTGAAAGTCAAACTTTGGATCCTCATAATCATTTTTCCTATCTTCACGAATTTCTGTGGACTATTTTCTGCTTTTATGATGGGGGATGTCTACATGAGACTGAAATTCTTTATTCTAACTGGGAAGAAGAGGTAGGTTGTTCCAAAAAAGGAATTAGGTGGAAGAAATTTTGTTTTCAGACATATCCTAAAAATATTAGTTGATTTTCAAGAGAAATGCTCAACTTGATCTGCATAAATGAGAAACAGTAAATCATTTTTATTCATGATTAAGTGGATTAACTCTTAGTAGGGATTAAGGAAACATCTTGGACAAACAGACAAAAACCTTTTTGCTAAATGGTAGGACATTGAAATGTAAAAATGTATATTTGACACTTTTCCCACCACATATAACTTCCTATTCCCACTCTTTGTATGAATTCATCTTCTTTTTTTAGAGGTGTATTCCTCCCTCTAGAAAATATTAAAATTCCCAGGATATCCATAAATAAGCAAAACACATTTTTACTTTGAAGGGGTTTCACACATAACTATTCTGCTTGTTACCACCTCCACCCATGTAATTGGAGACCTTGATAAAAGTGAAAACTAAACTTTCTTTAAAAAGCATAAAAATACCAATCATTTATTAAAAATTTTTCCCTTTTGTGTGTTCCCAAGAGACCACGTTGGCTCACGAGTTCTCCTAACCCATTGCATGCAGTATCTGTTTTCTTTGCTTTTTTTGCTGAGCCTGATGGAAATTTCTGGGCACTGGGGTCAGGAGGGAGTGAGGGAAATGGTTCTCAGTTTTTGAAGAGTTAGTGTTAGAAGTCCAACTATATATTTGATCATATGCTTTTAACAATGTTATTTACTAACTAACCCATTATCACATGAACATAGTGACAGAGAAAAAACAAAGAGAGAAAATGTAGAAAAAGCATAAATTGACATTAATAGTGCTAAGCATGTCCTCCTTTCCGGCCAAAGAACTTTGTCAAATGAACTTAAGAGAACCTTTTCATGTTGGCACTCACATGTGGACACCACAGCTGAATAAAAAAATAAAAAGTGAATAAAAACCACTGCTTATGCTGAAAGAATTCTTAAGGTTTTCCTTTGAATGTTACCATCAAGACTTGGGGTGAGAACTCTCAACTTCATCACCCTTCACACAGACATGAATGTTAGAATAACTGAATTCAGGCCCAATTAAGGATTTTCAGTTTTTATGGATATCCACTTATTTAGAGAGAGATTGTTAATTTTCAGAAAAATGTCAGCCTAAATTTATATGATCCTCAAAGAGAGGCAAAGGCATTGGCAGAGACCACTGAATTCCATTCAAAAGGAAAAGGGGGACACATAGCGCTAGTTCATATTGCTCCACTAAGGATTTCACTTCCATTCTGAAATTATAGCTAAAGGCAGTTAAGTTGCTTAAGAAAGTGTGGGGCCCTATCGAGAGAATCAGAAAATGTTGGGAGACTGAAACAAATAGGATTCACCACTTTCCACTTCCATGTTCTATAATAACAGTAAACAGCAGGAAACTAAATCATATCACTATAGAAAATCACCTTCACTAAAAGGAGGACAGGAAGGAAAGGAGGAAGGAAGAGAAGACCACAAAACAACCAGAAAACAAATAACAAAATGGCAGGAGTGAGTCCTTACTTATCAATAATAACACTGAGTGAAAAATGACCCAACTTTCCAAACCACAGAGTAACTGAATAGATTAAAAAAACAAGACACAGTGATCTGTTGCCTACAGGAAACACACTTCACCTATAAAGACACAGACCGAAAAGAAAGGGGTAAAAAAAGATATTCCATGCACACGGAAATAAAAAAAGAGCAGGAGTAGCTATACTTAGATCAGATAAAATAGATATCAAAATAGATAACAAAAACTCTGAGACAAAGTCATTATATGATGATAAAAGGGTCAATTCAGCAAGAAGATATTATAATTTTAAATATATACGCACCCAACATTTGTTCACCCAGATATATAAAGCAAATATTATTAGAGATAGATAGGGTAGAGAAGGGATAAGTCCACCCTGAAGCTAAAGCCACAGCACTACGTTTGATTTCTGCCAACAGTAGTTTATTGAAGCCACCCCACATTGTCCACTGAGTACATCTAGAAATGCTAGCTAAAACAAATGAACACTAGTTTGAAGACATTGACCTACAACCAAAGCAATCAGAAACTGGCACCATGATCCCAGAGAGAAGGGAAAAGAGAAGGTGTGTACTTTTCCTTCAAAAACATTAGTTGATTTGTGAAACCAAACCAAGAAGCTAAGAAGCAAACAGCTGCTGCTAAGAAGCTGGAAACTGAGTAGAGCTTAGAGCTGTCTCACAAGGGTAGGGAAATAAAAGTGAGGTTTCAAGGCCCATCAAGATAGAGTGACACTGGAAACACCCACATTTCCAGTAACGATGCCAGAAAGGGCTAGAGCCTAGGAGAGAGGGAAAATTGGAAAAATGCCAGCCTTTATAAAGACTGAAACCTGGTTTTGATACAGTTAAAGCCCACATTTTGTTATGATCATTTATTATGATATGGTACATCTGTCTGTACCATAACTGCCTATCCCACCCACCCTCAAAAGATAAACTAAATCCTTTCTGGGGGAATATAACATCAGCCAGAGATTCAAGTTACCTCTAGAGTCTATCATTCAATTCTTTATTTTATTGTGCAAGAAAAGAGAAACAAATGACATATATATATATATATATATATATATGAAACCAACCCATAAGTGATTTAGTTATTGGAATTTTCCTACATAGACTGTAACATAACTATAAGTATTATTTTAATAAAATAGGTAAGATGGAGAATTTCACCAAAATCAAACCTTTGCAAAAAAATAATAAAATGAAAATTCACATGCTGAAAAATAACTCTATAGATGAGTTTAACAGGAGATTGGGAATCTCAGGAGGGTTATTGGATAGAAAGATAAATCAGGAGAAAATACACGGACAGAGATGAAAAAACTAGAAAGTACATGACAGCAAAGTGGTCTACCATGTGTAACAGTAGTCTCCAAAATGTAGAATAGAATGGGACAAAAGAAATAGTGGAAATGATACTGGGTGAGAATTCTCTGAAACAGATAAAAGTTATCAATCCACATATTGAAAAAGCTTTATAAACCCCAAGTAGGAAAAATACAAAGAAATCACACCTCAGCACATCCTACTGCAACCGTTAAAAAACAAAGACTACGAGAAAATATTCAGAGAAATCAAAAGAAAAAATACATAACAAATAGACAGGAGTAACAATAAGACAGCTGAATTCTCCACAGAAACGACAGAACCAGAAGGCAATGAAATGACACCTTTAGAGTCCTCAAAGAAAATGGCCACCAACTTAGAATTATACATCCAATAAATAGGTCCTTCAAAAATGAAGACAATAAAGATATTCATAGATAAAAACAAATACAATTTGCTACTTTCACTAGACTCACATTAAAAAACAAAACAAAAAATCTGCCAGGCATGGTGGCTCACGCCTGTAATCCCAGAACTTTGGAGGTTGAGGTGAATGGATCACTTGAGCCCAGGAGTTTCAGATAAGCCTGGACAACATGGCGAAACCCTGTCTCTACAAACAACAAACAGATACAACAGTTAGCTGGTTGTGGTGATGCACACCTGTAGTCCCAGCTACTCGGGAGCCTGAGGTGGGAGGATCGTTTGAATCTGGGAAATGGAGGTTGCAGTGAGCTGAGATCGTGCCTCTGCACTTCAGCCTGGGTGAGAGAGCAGGACTCTGTCTCTAATAAGTAAATAAAATGAAATGAAATAAAATAAAGTAAAATAAAAAAGGAAAATCGAAAGCGAACTTCAGAAAGAAGGAAAATGATTCAGGATAAAGCATTGAAGTACAAGAAAGATGGAAAGGGTAAATAAATGGGCAAATGTAAATATTTACAATGTAAAGAATGTTTTATGAAATTTAAAATATGAAGAGTTAAAATACATGATAATTATAACACAAAAGGCAGGAAAGTGAAGAATGCAGTTAGTGTTGTAAGATTCCTGAACTGTCTGGGAAATGATAAAAGCCAATGATGCATGTTATAATCCCTAATATCCAGTAAAAGCAGTGTAAATTTATATATATATATATATATAAAGCTAGCAAAGGGCAGTAATGAAACGCTAAACATAATTGACTAATGCAGAGAAAGGCAAAAATGAAGAAAAGGTAATATAAAACAGGTGGACCAAATTGAAAAAAAAACAGTAATATAGTAGACTCAAACCCAAATACATATGTTATATTAAATAGAAATGGAATTCAAAATCAATAATTGTGAGGCTCAATTTAAAAAAATAAAACATATACAAATACATTTAAGAGCTACTCCTTACATATAAAGAGAAATAATGAAAATAAATGGATAAAAAAATCATGCAAATTTTAACCAACAAAACAACAGGTATGCTAATATCAGATAAGGTAGACTTTAGGAAAAGTGTTTCTTGACATAGAGGGGGATGCTTCATAATTATAAAAGGATCAGTACAACAAGAAATTGTACAAGTTTCAGGTATATATCTAATAATATGACTTCAGCTTCAAAATATATAAAGCCAAATTAATGATAATAAGTAGACAAGAAATGATATAAGACAAATTCACAATTATAGTGCGAGATTATATCTATTTCAATAACAAGTATATTAATAGCAAGCATACAAAGTAAATCTATAATGTTACAAAAGACTTGAATAGCTAACTCAATTCTCAAACTTGACCTGAGTAACTTATAGTTTTAGATGTGATCATGGAGTACTGGTTGTATTTTTTTAAAATGTATTTATCAGTTAGAGAAACATACTAATGTAATTACGAGTGAAAAAAGAAGACCTTGAAGATCCTAGCCTTACATAAGTAATGGAGAATAGAAGATGGACTGGAAAAGGTAATGGAAGCGCAAGCAACAATAGAGAAGTTGTATGGCACAGATTTCTGGCCATAATATTAGAGTGAGACTGAAAAACAACAGGCAACCCAAAGACAAATAATTTCAAAACACATCTTTCAGTGCCTTAGGTTGCTCATATTATGCTTCACAAAAATTTTTTAAAGTGTGATAATAACATGGGATATTTAATAAACAATCTTATTAATACAACAATGATATTCCAGCATTTTATGTGTATGTTAATTTAATAAAATTTTGTTGTAAAACTAAAAAATAGTCTCCCATTTCTTCTGTTCATATGCATAATTGCTTTGATATTTTATGGTAATTTCCCTTTTCGAGTGAAAACTTTTTCAACCATATATGTAATTGGAAAGCTATAAATAAGTAATTAGGTTCGGTCTGCAAAAAAATAAGAGTCTTAGTGGATGTAAGCCTTTTATAGTTACACTAGTTAATTTATGCTTTCCTCTCAAAGTCAATTTTTAGTTCAGTTAATTCTTCCTGAAAATGATGGCTAACATGTTCCATTTCTTTTTTAAAAACGGGTAAATCACAGAAAATTGTATTGTAAAAATCATATAGACCATTGAATGTCTATATGAGAATTATAACAGCTTCCTATTGAGGGTGTATATATTTAGTTCATTAGTTTAAACCAGTCATTTTCTAATTGCTGCAGGAATGGAAACTGAAAATTCTCTGGACAAGCCTACTTTAAAATTACGTAAACTTATCTGTAAACTTTCATTAAGCTTTCTTTTACTTTAATAATCTTTTTCTTCTCCCTAAAGAAGGATTTCATTTAACCTTCAAATGAAAGAGGTTATTATTTGAAAGGGATTCATGTAACTTCACAATATTTTAATTTCCTTAATATTTTATTTGATAGACTAAAAAATCGTAGTATTTAATAATGGTATCAAATATTAAACCAAAAAAGTCAAATAATTTCCTTTGGAGGGTCAACTTATTTCCTTTTGTAGCATAATGTATACAAACTCTTCTTTATGTCATCAAACATTTACAAAATAATCTATCATTCAAGGGGTTACTCTCACTATAAATAGTACTAAAACCATCTGTTGATTTGTTCAGTTTCTCACTATAATTCTTAGCAATTAATTGTCAAGGAATAATATAGTGAATTGCCAAAACATCTGTTGCCACTTTTTAAAAGCTGCTCTTAACCTATGTTGCCAACTAATCATAGCTGTAGCTTTATCTTTTGCACAAGGAACAATTTTAGGAAAAGGAATACGTTTCCCCATTAATTTTTAGAGTTTCAAACATTGACAAATCTTACATTTTCAGTATGTTTTTAAAAATCAGCCCTTCCGTTGCTTTTTATCCTTAAACCTATTACATAAGTATAAGACCTTATCACACAGAATACGTGTTCATTTGGTTTTCGTTATACTTATTAGGCAACTGAATTTTGCCGTCTTTCACCACATTATTGGTTACCCTTAAAACTATTAAATTAAATAGAAGATGACACATTTATTTAGATTTTTTTCTGTCATACTCTAAAAATCCTGTCATACACCTGGTAGCATCACCTTTTCTCCATTTTGTGAATAGACAAAAAATAAATTGTTTTCTGGCAAAAACTTGGAGATGAACATATGGGAGAGAAAGAAACACTTTAGTCCAAATTTTATTGGAGAAAACAATGTCTTGGTTAATTTGGAATTGAAATGTTGATTCTTTCTCTATATTCATATCTGTGGACATATCATTGATGATGGTATCTGGGCTCAGAAACATGCAAGATAAGACAAAAAGAGTCTGGTATTTGGACTTTAGTCAAATGTATTGTAATTGTGTAATAGTATTAGATGATAACTGCAGAAATACTGTTAGAGCCTCAATAAAAGAAGGTCTGGCAAGTATAGGCTAGTTCACTTTAGCTGATGTGGGCTACAGATATGGGATTCTTATTTATTTTATTTTATTTTTATAATAATTATATATATTTTTTGAAACAGAGTTTCACTCTGTCACCCAGGCTGGAGTACAGTGGCATGATCACAGCTCACTGAAGCCTCAAACTCCTGGGCTCCAGTGATCCTCCTGCCTCAGCCTCCTGAGTAGCTAGGACTATAGATGTGCACCACCACACCTGGCTAATTGAAAATTTTGTTGTTGTTGTTGAGACAGGGTCTCACTTTGTTGCCCAGGCTGGTCTTGGACTCCTGGCTTCAAGCAATCCTCCTGCCTCAGCCTCCCAAAACTCTGGCATTACAGGCGTGAGTCACTGTGCCAGGCCAGAAGATTTCTTTTAAACAAATGCAACGTTTAAAACTCCCCCAATTTTTCCCTTTTGCCCTCTGAAGGTTTGCTGAAAATCAACTGTCAAAAGGCAGATTAACATGAGAAAAGAAAGGGATCCCAAATTTATTAACATACACATGTGTGCATGGGATTCATACAAAATATGAACACGCAAAGGGCTTAGATGGTTGACACCTTTATCCCTTCTTGAGGTTATAGAAAGAATAGGGGCTTGGAGTGTGGTAAAACAGATTATGAGAGGGAGAGGAGGGGAAAGGCATGGCTAGCAAGGGGGATCATGTTATGTACATGCAATCTCACTAGTAGCAGCTCCCAGAAAGAATAAATGTCTTTCCTAGATCCAGACTGGAGGGGAGGCGTTGTCAGAGAAAGACTGGCTATTTATTTCACTAATGTAGATTTTTCTCTACAGATGCAAATCTCCTCCACAAAAGGCAGCTTTGCAGGACTATTTCTGTCTGTAGGCCCTCTGAATAGTCCTCTCAAAATGTGTCAAAGAAGTATATTTTGGGGTGAAATATTTTTGGTTTCCTTTAGTTCCTCATTTGAAACTTTATTTTCAGAAAGTTTCACATATTAAAGTAGGATTGGTAGCTGTGGAGAGATTTGGGGTAGAGGTTGTGAGATAAGAGATTGGCAAAGGGGAAGAAAATATACCCATAGATGGGAACAAGTCACCCATATCTTCTTGACTCAATCCTGAGTCCTGAGAGGATAGATCAGCTCAGTTCAACAGTTGTGTCTCATTTCAAGAGATGGCATTGCTGATGGGCCTGAAAGCTAGGCATCTATATATGGTGTAGACAAACAGATCTTCAACAAGAGACCTTTCTATGACGAAAAAAGAAAAACCAAGATTAATGTCTGGAGTCTTCTATAAGCTTATTTTTCTAGAGTCTCTAAAGCATTTTTAGTTGGAGTGGGTAGGCAGTGACAATTTGATGGATTTTTCTAAATTGGGTTTGAATCATGAACTTTCTGAATAGTCCATACATCAGTAGGCATGAAGGCTGTTTATATATAAGTTAATGTGGTGATTTTTCCCAAAATTTTATCAAGTTGTCCAGCTTTAGTTTTTAGGGTTAATTTTTCGTAATTATAAGTCAGATGAGTGGGAGACCAAAAAAGTCGTAATGTTATTTTAGTCCTCCATCAGTTCAATCTCACGTACTTAATTCTTGTTCTGCTTGACGTTAGGTTAGCAGTTCCGTGAGTCCAGTTTTGTTCATGGGATGTTTTGAAATTCTTACCTCATCCTGTTGAATAATCAGCACAGGCCCGTATTTCAGAGTACCTGTCAGTCGTTCCTCCTTTTCACGAACCTCCTTAACATATCTAATCAGGTTGTTTATTTTTCTCTCTTTTGGATGTTTCAGGAGCTCTCTGTAACACCCCAAAGCTAGTTTGAGTTCAAAAAGCTTAATTTGGGGATTTTGAAATTTGATGTTGGGAAGACTATCAGACATGTTAAAGGCTTAAAACACTTTATCAAAATAGGAAAGTTTTAAAATACTTTATCAAAATAAGATTACAGGTTGCTATAAAATAATAGTCATTCATTAGCCAAAGTGATAATTAAAAGATTTCAAAAAGCAAAAATATCTTAGTCTTTGACAGAGAGGAGATTCAGTTTTCCATACAACATGAGGCAAACAGAATTTCTCTCCTTCTCTCCTCCCGCCCACCATTTATTGCAGTTTACTAAAAAATGAACACTTTTTTTTACTATTACTAAAAATACATAAAAATCTTCAAAAGAGAAAGTCAAATTTTGCATTAGTATATTTTTGATATTAAGGCTCAACAACCTCATACAAATTTTAAAACCCTTATAATAAAGTTGTTTAATTTTGGTCAATTTAACCACATGTTTTGAAATTCTCTTTTCCCCCAACTTTCTGACCCATTTATTTTTATTTTTATTTATATAATTGTTTCCCTTCATTTTGGTTTTTGCTTTTTTAAAATTTCAACTTTCATTTAGATCCAGGGGTACATATGCAATAGTGTTAGAAGTGTGTATCACATGATGTTGAGGTTTGTGGTATGAATGATTCTGTCACCTAGATAGTGAACATAGTGCGCAAGAGATAGTTTTTCAATCCTTGTACCCCTGTCGATTCTCACCCTGCTATAAAGAACTACCTGAGACTGGATAATTTATGAAGAAAAGAGGTTTAATGGACTCACAGTTCCACTTGGTTGAGGAGACCTCAGAAAACTTACAGTGATGGTGGAAGGTGAAGGGGAAGCAAGGCACGTGTTACATGGAGGCAGGAGAGTGAGAGAGCAAGTCAGGGAAGTGCCACACTTTTAAACCAACAGATCTTGTGAGAACTCTATCAAAAGAACAGCAAGGGGAAGTCCACCCCCATGATCTAATCACTTCCCACCAGGTCCCTCCTTCAGCACATGGGGATTACAATTCGACATGAGATTTGGGTGGGACACAGAGCCAAACCATAAAGCACCCCCTCCATCCCCCTTCTAATAGGCCCCAGTGTCTGTTCCCAGCTTTATATCCATGTGTACCCAATGTTTAGCTCCCACATGTAAGTGAGAACATCTGGTATTTGATATTCTGTTTCAGTGTTAATTTGCTTAGGATATTGGTCTTCAGCTGCATCTGTATGCTGCAAAGGACATAATTTTATTTATTTTTTTATGACTAGTGTTCCATGGTGTATACATACTACATTTTCTTTATTGAATCCACCATTGATGAGCTCCTAGGTTGATTCCATGTCTTTGCTATTGTGAACAGTGCTGTGATAAATATGTGAATGCAGGTGTCTTTTTAATAGAACAATTTATTTACCTTTAGGTAGATACCCAGTAATGGGATTGCTTGGTTGAACGGTAGTTCTATTTTTAGGTGTTTGAGAAACCTCCGAACTGCTTTCCACAGTGGCTGAAGTAATTTACCTTCCCACCAACAACATATTGCGTTCCCTTTTCTCTGCAACTTCACTAGCATCTGTTATTTTTTGACATCTTAATAATAGCTGCTCTAATTGGTGTGAGATGGTATCTCATTGTGGTTTTGTAATGCCATTCTTTGTCCTTTTTTACTTTTGTTAGTTTAAAGTCTGTTTTGTCCAATATAAGAATAGCTACTCTTGCTCTTTTTTGTTTTCCATTTGCATGATCTTTCTCCAACCCTTGAATTTGAGTCTATGGGTTTCATTACATGTGAGATGAGCTCTTGAAGACAGCAGGTGGTTGGGTCTTTTTGTTGTTGTTGTTTGTTTTTTAATCCAACTTCCCACTCTGTGCCTTTTAAGTGGGGTGTTGAGACCATCTACATTCAAAGTTAATATTGATATGGAAGGTTTGATCCTATCTTGATATTTCATAGTGCCAGAATTCTTGTGCTATTTTACTCTCATCTGGTGATGCTAATACTTCTAATTTTTATAATTATTTTCATACGAATATTGATTTTTTTTCTTTCCCTATATATTTCTTTCCCTTTCCCCTCTCCCTAGGGGAGTGTGACTGCAGAGTATGTTGTGTAGAATTCTTTGGATTTGCTTCTATAGCCCTGTGCACTTCTGTCAGCGGGCTTTATATTGGGCTGTATGATTTCACTTAGAGGCCACCAGATAGTGCTTTTAAGAGGCAGCTTTGACTCAAGCAGATGGATCTGTACCTGATCTTCATTTACTGTGAGATATTCTCTGTTGTTGCAAGTAGAGGTCTGGACAGGGGTTCCCAGTGCCCTTAGGTTCCTATTCCATGGGGGACACAGTTGAGCAGAACTGGAGCCCCTGGCTTGCCCACGAATACCCCATGGTGAGTGCAAGCACCAGCCCTGACAAAGGTGGCTGGGAGGAGCTCCTAAAGAAATGCAGTGAGGTCTCTGCAACGGGGTGAGGAGGCTCCACCAGCTCCACATGCTAGATAGGCAGGAATACGATCTGTTTCCCTATCATACCCCTGTCCCGGGACTCATGACTCCTAGTTCAGATGAACACTGTAGTCCATCTCTGGACCCCAATGTGATTGAAAGCCATGGTAAATGTCTGTTTTGCCACTGGCCATGGAAGTGGTTTTAGGGTAGAACCTCTCACTCTGTCTGATACAGATCGGTTTATGGCTTCCTTGTTCTCTGATGTAGTAGCACTGCTGCTTCAGGTAAAGTGGGGGAGGGGGCTACACCTTTGGGTCTGTACAGGTGTGTGTTGGCTGTGGTATTGTCAGCTGGTTTGGTTGGCCCAACCTCAGGCCCTAGGGAAGTGGTAAGGTGCCAGCAGAGTTGGCAAAGAGGTATTTAGTTCCCCAGTTTCCAGGCCCCTCAATGGCCCACTGGACAATGTGTATGAGTCCTGAAAGGGCTGGACTCTGATTGGGTGAGCCCAGAATTCAGGTGCTGACTATGATGGGGAGGGGTGGGCTGGTCCCCAGGTCACCTGCTGAACTCTCAGGTCGGGGCAGGTGGAATGCTTAGGTGGTGGGAACCAGAGGGAAGATCACAGACCTGTGGTGCTAGGATTTTCAGAAGGGCTCTGGACCACAGCTGAAATGTGCATGTGAGAGCAGGTTAGGTGCACTGGGCAAGCCCCATTCGGCAGGGATCATCAGAGATAGGGAGTTGTGTGCTGGGTAGTCTGTCTACTGCTCCTCTGTGTCTTGGCTGTGGCATCCTTGCTGCAGGTGCACAGAAGTGCCCAGTTTCTTTGTTCCTTCCCTTGCCTGAGGGCAGTAGGGATGGGAACAACAGCAGCAGCAGTTATGAAGGGCTTATCAGCCACCTGTGGGCAATTTGCTCCCAGAAGAACATAAAGCCACCATCGAAGAGTGTTCAGGTGGGGACAGGGTGGCTACCCTGGGAGCCCAAGCTGCTGGGCCCTGCGTGGCGAGAAGCAGCAGGGATGGGGTTGCACAGTAAACAGTCTGGCCACCTCTTAGTGGGGCGGCTGCGACACTCCTCTGAAGGGCTCAAATATGCTCAGCCTCTTTATTCTCTCCATGGCCTTAGGAAAGAAGGGGCAGGGACAGCAAGAATGGTGATGGCAGAGTTAACTCTGGGAGTTCCATCCTAGACCGACCACAGAGTTTAGAAGGCCACAGGTCATCTGCTCTGGGAGCCCAAATCCGCAGGCCCTGCCTAGTGCAGAGCAGCAGGGGTTGGGGGATCAAGCAATCCGCAGTCTGTGAGCTCCTCAGCACTGAGGCTGTGGCATTTGTCCTAGGGGAGTGCAAAAGAGCCTGTCATCCCTTTTTGGCAGGGCTATGGCAGCTGCTGCCAGGCTGCCCAGGGACCCAAGGCCTGTTGAGCTCCATGTGAACTTTGGTGCCTCTGCACAAGCTCCAGGTCACTCTCTGTGTCATTCTGGAGGCCCAGAGGGGCCAGGGGTCTCCTGTGCCCAAGATTACAAAGATCCACAGCTGAAGTGTGGATCCACGGGAGACTGTCACTCACTCCCCTTTTCTCTGCATTAGGGAGCTTCCCCTGCCTCCATGCCAGTTCCAAGAGGGCAACTGCCCAACTTTATTCCTCTCTGTTCTCTCCATGTCCCCCTTGCTTCCTTGCTGAATCCCAGCATGATCTAGATGATTCATGTGAAGAACTAGTATTTACTTGCCTCTTTGTTTCCTCTTCGTGAGAGTGCTGTACACCAGCTGCTTTGAGTCAACCATCTTTTCCTCTTTGTTTTTTTTTTAATATTAAAATATTTTATTTATTTATTTATTATACTTTAAGTTCCAGGGTACATGTGCACAACCAACAGGTTTGTTACATCTGTATACATGTGCCATGTTGGTTTGCTGCATCCATTAACTCATCATTTACATGAGTATATCTCCTAATGCTATCCCTCCCCCTCTCCCCCAACCCCATGACAGGCCCCAGTGTGTGATGTTCCCCACCGTGTGTCTAAGTGTTCTCATTGTTCAGTTCCCACCTATGAGTGAGAACGTGTGGTGTTTGATTTTCTGTCCTTGCAATAGTTTGCTTGGAATGATGGTTTCCAGCTTCATGTCCCTACAAAGGACATGAACTCATCCTTTTTTATGGCTGCATAGTATTCCATGGTATATATGTGCCACATTTTCCTTAATCCAGTCTATAATTGATGGACATTTGGGTTGGTTCCAAGTCTTTGCTATTGTGAATAGTGCCACAATAAACATAC
The DNA here is from genome assembly GCF_037993035.2 of Macaca fascicularis. Taxonomy (NCBI): domain Eukaryota; kingdom Metazoa; phylum Chordata; class Mammalia; order Primates; family Cercopithecidae; genus Macaca; species Macaca fascicularis. The sequence continues at coordinate 112,474,293 of NC_088377.1, forward strand.
ATGTGCATGTATCTTTATAGCAGCATGATTTATAATCCTTTGGGTGTATGCCCAGTAATGGTATGACTGGGCCAAATGGTATTTCTAGTTCTAGATCCTTGAGGAATCCCCACACTGTCTTCCACAATGGTTGAACTAGTTTACAGTCCCACCAGCAGTGTAAAAGTGTTCCTATTTCTCCACATCCTCTCCAGCACCTGTTGTTTCCTGACTTTTTAATGATCGCTATAGTAACGGTGTGAGATAGTATCTCATTGTGGTTTGATTTGCATTTCTCTGATGGCCAGTGACAATGAGCATATTTTCATGTGTCTGTTGGCTGCATAAATGTCTTCTTTTGAGAAGTGTCTGTTCGTATCCTTTGCCCACTTTTTGATGGCGTTGTTTGATTTTTTCTTGTAAATTTATTTAAGTTCTTTGTAGATTCTGGATATTAGCCCTTTGTCAAATGGATAGATTGCAAAAATTTTCTCCCATTCTGTAGGTTGCCTGTTCGCTCTGATGGTAGATTGTTTTGCTGTGTAGAAGCTCTTTAGTTTAATTAGATCCCATTTGTCTATTTTGGCTTTTGTTGCCATTGCTTTTGGTGTTTTAGTCATGAAGTCCTTGCCCATGCCTATGTCCTGAAAGGTATTGCCTAGGTTTCCTTCTAGGGTTTTTATGGTTTTAGGTCTAACATTTAAGTCTTTAATTCATCTTGAGTTAAGTTTTGTATAAGGTGTAAGGAAGGCATCCAGTCTCAGCTTTCTACATATGGCAAGCCAGTTTTCCCAGCACCATTTATTAAATAGGGAATCCTTTCCCCATTTCTTGTTTTTATCAGGTTTGTCAAAGATCAGATGGCTGCAGATGTGTGGTATTATTTCTGAGGGCTCTGTTCTGTTCTATTGGTCTCTATCTCTGTTTTGGTTCCAGTACCATGCTATTTTGGTTACTGTAGCCTTGTAGTATAGTTTTAAGTCAAGTAGTGGGATGCCTCCAGCTTTGTTCTTTTGGCTTAGGATTGTCTTGGCAATGGGGCTCTTTTTTGGTTCCATATGAACTTTAAAGTAGCTTTTTCCAATTCTGTGAAGAAAGTCATTGGTAGGTTGATGGGGATGGCACTGAATCTATAAATTATCTTGGGCAGTATGGCCATTTTCAGGATATTGATTATTCCTATCCATGAGCATGGAATGTTCTTCCATTTGTTTGTGTCCTCTTTTATTTCACTGAACAGTTGTTTGCAGTTCTTCTTGAAGAGGTCATTTACATCCCTTGTAAGTTGGATTCCCAGGTATTTTATTCTCTTTGAAGCAATTGTGAATGGGAGTTCACTTGTGATTTGGCTCTCTATCTGTCTGTTATTGGTGTCTAGGAATGCTTGTGATTTTTGCACTTTGATTTCGTATCCTGAGACTTGGCTGAAGTTGCTTATCTGCTTAAGGAGATTTTGGGCTGAGACAATGGGGTTTTCTAAATATAAATCATGTCATCTGCAAACAGGGACAATTTGACTTCCTCTTTTCCTAATTGAATACCCTTTATTTCTTTCTCCTGCCTGATTGCCCTGGCCAGAACTTCCAACCCTATGTTGAATAGGAGTGGTGAGAGAGGACATCCCTGTCTTGTGCCAGTTTTCAAAGGGATTGCTTCCAGTTTTAGCATGAAGGGCTGTTGAATTTTGTTGAAGGCATTTTCTGCATCTGTTGAGATAATCATGTGGTTTTTGTCTTTGGTTCTGCTTATATGATGGATTACGTTTATTGTTTTGCATATGTTGAACTAGCCTTGCATCCCAGAGATGAAGCTGACTTGATCGTGGTGGGTAAGCTGTTTGATGTGCTTCTGGATTCAGTTTGCTAGTATTTTATTGAAGATTTTTGGATCGGTGTTCATCAGGGAATTGGTCTAAAATTATCTTTTTTTGTTGTGTTTCTGCTTGGTATCAGGATGATGCTGGCCTCATAAAAATGACTTAGGGAGGATTCCCTCTTCTTCTATTGATTGGAATAGTTTCAGAAGGAATGGTACCAGCTCCTCTTTGTACCTCTGGTAGAATTTGGCTGTGAATCTGTCTGGTGCTGGACTTTTTTTGGTTGGTAGGTTATTAATTATTGCCTCAATTTCAGAGCCTGTTATTGGTCTATTCAGGGATTCAACTTCTTCCTGGTTTAGTCTTGGGAGGGTGTATATGTCCAGGAATTTATGCATTTTTTCTAGATTTTCTAGTTTATTTGCATAGAGGTGTTTATAGTATTCTCTGATGGTGGTTTGTATTTCTGTGGAATCGGTGGTGATATCCCCTTTATCATTTTTTATTGCGTTTATTTGATTCTTATCTCTTTTCTTCTTTATTAGCCTTGCTAGCAGTCTATCAATTTTGTTGATTTAAAAAAAAAAAAAAAAAAAAAAAAAAAAAACACCCAGCTCCTGGATTCATTGATTTTTTGGAGGGTTTTTTGTGTCTCTATCTCCTTCAGTTCTGCTCTTAGTTATTTCTTGCCTTCTGCAAGCTTTTGAATGTGTTTGCTGTTGCTTCTCTAGTTCTTTTAATTGTGATATTAGGGTGCCAATTTTAGATCTTTCCTGCTTTCTCTTGTGGGCATTTAGTGCTATAAGTTTCCCTCTACATACTGCTTTAAATGTGTCCCAGAGATTCTGATATGCTGTGTCTTTGTTCTCATTGGTTTCAAAGAACATTTTTATTTCTGCCTTCATTTTGTTATTTACCCAGTAGTCATTCAGTAGCAGGTTGTTCAATTTCCATGTAGTTGAGTGGTTTTGAGTGTTTCTTAATCCTGAGTTCTAGTTTGATTGCACTGTGGTTTGAGAGACAGTTTGTTATAATTTCTGTTCTTTTCCATTTGCTGAGGAGTGCTTTACTTCCAACTATGTGGTCAGCATTGGAATAAGTGTGATGTGGTACTGAGAAGAATGTATGTTCTGTTGATTTGGGGTGGAGAGTTCTGTAGATGTCTGTTAGGTCTGCTTGGTGCAGAGCTGAGTTCAAGTCCTGGATATCCTTGTTAACTTTCTGTCCGTTGATCTGTCTAATGTTGACAATGCGATGTTAAAGTGTCCCATCATTTATGTGTGAGCATCTAAGTCTCTTCGTAGGTCTAAGGACTTGCTTTATGAATCTGGGTGCTCCTGTATTGGGTGCATATATATTTAGAATAGTTAGGTCTTCTTGTTGAATTGATCCCTTTACCATTATGTAATGACCTTCTTTGTCTCTTTTGATCTTTGATGGTTTAAAGTCTGTTTTATCAGAGACTAGAATGGCAATCCCTGGTTTCTTTTTGTTTTCCATTTGCTTGGTAGATCGTCCTCCATCCCTTTATTTTGAGCCTATGTGTGTCTCTGCACGTGAGATGGGTTTCCTGAATACAGCACACTGGTGGGTCTTGACTATCCAATTTGCCAATGTGTGTCTTTTAATTGGAGCATTTAGCCCATTTACATTTAAGGTTAATATTGTTATGTGTGAATTTGATCCTGTCATTGTGATGTTAGTGGGTTATTTTGCTCATTAGTTGATGCAGTTTCTTCCTAGCATCGATGGTCTTTACAATTTGGTATGTTTTTGCAGTGTCTGATACTGGTTATTGCTTTCCATGGTTAGTGCTTCCTTCAGGAGCTCTTGTAAGGCAGGCCTGGTGGTGGCAAAATCTCTCAGCATTTGCTTGTTTGTAAAGGATTATATTTCTTTTTTACTTATGAAGTTTAATTTGGCTGGATATGAAATTCTGGGTTGAAAATTCTTTTCTTTAAGAATGTTGAATATTGGCCCCCACTCTCTTCTGGCTTGTAGAGTTTCTGCCGAGAGATCCGCTGTTAGTCTGATGCACTTCCCTTTATGGGTTACCCGACCTTTCTCTCTGGCTGCCCTTAACATTTTTTCCTTCATTTCAACTTTGGTGAATCTGAAAATTATGTGTCTTGGAGTTGCTCTTCTTAAGGAGTATCTTTGTGGCATTCTTTGTATTTCCTGAATTTGAATGTTGACCTGCCTTGCTAGGTTGGGGAAGTTCTCCTGGGTAATATCCTGAAGAGTGTTTTCCAACTTGGTTCCATTCTCCCCATCATTTTCAGGTACCCCAGTCAGATGTAGATTTGCTCTTTTCACATAGTCCCATATTTCTTGGAGGCTTTGTTCATTTCTTTTTACGCTTTTTTCTCCAAACTTCTCTTCTCGCTTAATATCTTTCATTTGATCTTCAATCACTGATACCCCTTCTTCCACTTGATCGAATCAGCTACTCAAGCTTGTGCATTCATCACGTAGTTCTCATGCCATAGTTTTCAGCCCCATCAGGTCATTTAAGGACTTCTCTATGCTGTTTATTCTAGTTAGCCATTTGTCTAATGTTTTTTCAAGGTTTTTAGCTTCCTTGTGATGGGTTCGAGCATCCTCCTTTAGCTTGGAGAAGTTTGTTGTTATGGATCATCTGAAGCCTACTTCTGTCAACTCGTGAAAATCATTCTCCATCCAGCTTTGTTGCATTGCTGGCGAGGAGCTGCATTCCTTTAGAGGAGAAGAGGCACTCTGATTTTTAGAATTTTCCACTTTTCTGCTCTGGGTTCTCCCCATCTTTGTGGTTTTATCTACCTTTGGTCTTTGATGATGTTGATGTACCGATGGGGTTTTGGTGTGGATGTCCTTTCTGTTTGTTAGTTTCCCTTCTAACAGTTAGGACCCTTAGCTGCAGGTCTGTTGGAGTTTGCTGGAAGTTCACTCTAGTCCTTGTTTGCCTGGGTATCACCAGCGGAGGCTGCAGAAGAGCAAATATTGCAGAACAGCAAATATTGCTGCCTGATCCTTCCTCTGGAAGCTTCATCTTAAAGGGGCACCCAGCTGTATGAGGTGTCAGTTGGCCCCTACTGGGAGGTGTCTCCCAGTTAGGCTACTCAGGGGTCAGGGACCCACTTGAGGAGGCAGTCTGTCTGTTCTCAGATCTCAGACTCCATGCTGGGAGAACCACTACTCTCTTCAAAGCTGTCAGACAGGGACATTCAAGTCAAGTCTGCAGAAGTTTCTGCTGCCTTTTGTCCAGCTATGCCCTGCCCCCCCAAGGTGGAGTCTATAGAGGCAGGCAGGCCTTGTTGAGCTGTGGTGGGCTCCACCTAGTTCGAGCTTCCCTGCTGCTTTGTTTACCTAGTCAAGTCTCAGCAATGGCAAATGGCCCTCCCCCAGACTCGCTGCCACCTTGCAGTTCCATCTCAGACTGCTGTGTTATCAGTGAGCAAGGCTCCGTAGGCATAGGACCCTCCAAGCCAGGTGCAGGATATAATCTCCTGGTGTACCATTTGCTAAGACCATTGGAAAAGTGCAGTATTAGGGTGGGACTGTTCCGATTTTCCAGGTACCCTCTGTCACGGCTTCCCTTGGCTAGGAAAGGGAATTCCCCAACCCCTTGTGCTTCCCAGGTTGGACAATGCCCCGCCCTGCTTCAGCTCACACTCTGTGGGCTACAGCCACTGTCCAGCAAGCCCCAGTGAGATGAACCCGGTACCTCAGTTGGAAATGCAGAATCACCTGTCTTCTGCTTCGCTCACGCTGGGAGCTGTAGACTGGAGCTCTTCCTATTCAGCCATCTTGGAACCAGACCCTTCCCCTTTGTTTTTAAACAATATTTAAATAACCTCTATAGACAAAATTAATTTTTCCTCAACACACATCCTCATGCCTTTATAATTTTCCTAACCAAAACATATCTTGCTTTCTTTGTACTCTTTACATACAGAATTGTTTTTCTTGTATCTACAAGTTTTAATTACATATATATAATTATTTTAACTCTTAATATCCCTAATTTCCAGTGAAAATCCAGGAGGTAAGTGAGCAATTTTAATTGTTATGTACAAAGTGCAGAGCTCACGAGAGAGGACAAAGCTGTGAAGACCATGCCTGGAGGATCCGACTCTCCCAGCACATCCACAAGGCATAGCTGAGCCAGGGAGGATGGGGCCATATTGTGCTTGGCCCTGCTCTGCAGCTGGTGACCCAAGCTCTGTATGTCCCCAGGACTCAGCATGGCCACTCGGCTAGACTCCTAAATTCAAAGTCTCAAAACCAAAGACATAACCTCATAGACAAATTAAATTGAGTAAATATAAAAAATACCAGGTTTATTACCTTAAAACATCTAGAAGAGAAAATATAAATATGTCTGACCAGTTGACCCAAGCAAAAATGTCTAAAATTCTGTAGGCATTTTAATTTTATTTTACCCCAAATTTTAAAACTATTTTTCTTTACCAAATATAGTTGACTCTTGAACAACACAAGGGTTGAGGAGCCAATCCCCCACATAGTTGAAAACATTTGACTCCCACAAAATGTAACAACAACTAGCCTATGGTTGACTAGAAATCTTACTGACAACATATTAACAGTTGATTAACAATTTTGTTTAATGTTATGTATTATATGCTGTATTCTTACAATAAAATAAGCTAGAGAGAAGAAAATGTTATTAAGAAAATCATAAGGAAGAGAGAATATTTACTACTAAGTGGAAGTGAATCATCCTTAAGGTCTTAATCCTCATCATCTTCATATTAAGTAGGCTGAGGAGGAGGAGGAACAGGAGGGGTTGGTCTTGTTGCCACAGGCATGGCAGAGACAGAAGAAAATGCATATAAGTGGACCCTTGCAGTTCAAGGGTCAACTGTATTACTAAAGTGAAAAATATTTGGGCAAGTTATTTAATTTATGAGTGGGTCCAGAGTTGGTTCCTGCCAGTGGGTTTGCAGTCTCACTGGCTTCAAGAATGAAGCCAGGGACCTTCGCAGTGAGTGTTATAGCTCTTAAAGATGGCACGAACCCAAAGAGTAAGCAGTAGCAAGATTTATTGTGAAGAGCAAAAGAACAAAGCTTCCACAATGTGGAAGGGGACCTGAGCAGGTTGTTGTTGCTGGCTGGGGTGGCCAGCTTTTATTCCCTTATTGGCCCCTACCATGTTCCGTTTCTGTCTTATCAGAGTGCCCTTTTTTCAGTCCTCCCCACGATTGGCTACTTTTAGAATCCTGCTGATTGGTGCATTTTACAAACCTCTTGTAAGACAGGAAAGTTCCTGATTGGTGCGTTTTACAAACCTCTTGTAAGACAGAAAAGTTCCCCAAGTTCCCACTCGACCCAGGAAGTCTAGCTGGCTTCACCTCTCATAAGTACTCGCTTATTTGTAAGTCAATGTAGTACCATGTAGAGAATATATAAACACAGACGTGTACACATGTATACACACACACACACACAAACAGACAGACATAAAGATTTTATAGCTTTGATTCTAAAATTTTAGCCATGAGGCAGGTAAAACTCATTAGTTTAAAAGGACAGTTGGATTAAACTGTGCCTCTGTAAATGGAACAAGTTAAAGTTTATTTGTTCCACATGGCCGAAGCCCTTACCAAGTTTTAGAAAAAATAGGTCGTTAATTTGCATATCAAAGTGCAGAGAGATAATTTAAGCTTTTTCAAGAAGAAGTTGAGTGTGTTAGAGGAAGATTGAAAATGGATGCCAAAATAACACAAAAATGTAGGAATTTACTAGCAGATTTTATAAGGAGAACAATTTAGTTAGTTTCCAATTAAGTCTTCCTTTTCCAAGTGAGCTTAGGGCAGAGCCCATCAATGCATAGGGCCATCAAAGCATCTGCAGTTTCTGGGGCTTAATGGTGATACATGTGGAAAGCAGGCAGAGCTGGAAGAGCACTTGGATCCCCAGGTATCATTTTTCACTAAATCCTGGGTTCCCCAGAGCTGAGGCAAAAGCCCAAGAGGAAGCGCCATACCCTTCCACAGTGGACTTTGCTACAAGGACATTCCCCTGAGGCTGGTGGGCAATCCAATGCCAACCAGTTCACTCTGGAATCGGCCCATCCCCCATGGGAGTCTTATCCTTCAATGGCAAGTGTTCCCACAGCCTCCAAGTGCCCAGACCATGCTTTGCTTATCTAAACACACAAAGAAACAAGTAGCCCCTTGTAATGATAAGCATTCACTAAAACTGCTGTCAGCTGCCTCCAGAATTGCAGTCTTGCCAGGGACTCACCAGCCACAGCATACTCAAAGGTCAAGTGCTCACTCACAGTGAAAAGTAACTCCCGATACTCCCAAAAGCCAGAGAGATCAGGGAACTCAGTGCAAAAGGCAGCAGAGCCTTAGACCTGACGGGACGCTGTCTATGACTCTTGAGGGTCTGTGAGAAGATAGAAGGCCCCCCAAAGTGAGTGTGTGGTACCTTTTTCTGTGTTTTTCAAGAACATAGGTCTCAGGGTCACTAGACATCCCATGTATATCTCTTCATTTGATATTGAAGGAAGCAAAAGGGAGAGAAGAGTAGAAGTAAATGAGAACCAATTTGGGGAGGTTTTAAACTTCCAAAAACGTCAATGAAGTTTTACATTTTTCTCAGCAAAAATCATGCCAACAAGAAAGGAAGTGAACAGAGAGATGTAACATACACATTTTAAAGAAGGGTTTGAATCAACTAAAAAAGTTCCCATGGGAGAAATAGGATCCAAAAGAGAAAAAGCAGAAAGGCTATTAAAAAAATAGCCTAAATATCAGCTTTTAATTTTGGCTATAAAGCTCTTTAAAATTTGTTTTAAATATTCAAGCAGCAAGTGTTCTGTCCTACAAGCGGTCAGCCTTTTGCCAGAGCTGAGAGTGTGATGGCTGCAGTAGGGCCCACCTCCTCAGCTCACCAGTTTGGTTTCCAGTGGCGGAGGGAGGTATGGCTGCCTGGCTCACTAGACCAAGCAAGATCAACGGGGGGAAAAGTTGCTATCACACTCTAAATATAAAAGTTTTAGAGCAGAGGGATGCCTGAACGAATGATTCAAAACCAAAACAAATAAGCACACATGAGACTAAAAGCAAGAAGCCCTTTATGGTTTTAACCAAAGTCTCCAAAGAGGGAGGAGAACTGCAACTCACCCAAGAGACCATCCCCAAAGACATCTCAAAGAAAGGAAAGTTTCACTCACCCCAAATAGGGTACAACCCACATTTCTGTCTGACCATATTCTCTGGAGTCTCAGCTTCTTAGCTGACCATCTGCACACAAAGGCCTGACATCTAGCATGCCCCATAGATGGAAGATTACAAGAGACAACCATCTCTTGTAAGACAGGACATCAAAACTGTCCCTGAGGGTAAAAAGGATTACAAAACAATGGATACCCTAAAAGTTAAGAGTCATACAAATATCAAATCAGTTTTTATAGATTTTTTTTTTCCTTTTGATTTAAAGGACTTACATTTCCAAGGAATGGGCTCCCAGACAGGACTCACACCCGGACCATGGTGGTTAAAATGTGGAATCCTGGCCCCAAGAGTACAGGCTAGAGTCCCTTCTTTGCAAATCTTGCAGGGGACCCAAAGCAGACAGTTTGAGTATACAAAGGATTTTAACTTTGTTTTAAAACTGATATCTGCTATTTTTTTCTTTTGATCTTGCCAAGGGAGTTTTTAAGGCTATTGTTTGTTTGTGTTTTCTAATTCATACCAATAAGATAGCTGTTTAAGATGAGCACTCTCTAAAATGTTTTTTTTTAAAAATATAGCCAATTTATTTATTCCCTAAGCAGCTCAGGCCAATAATCCCTTTTAATGAAAAGTTCTAGTGGTAACTTTCCAGATTTAGAATACCATAGATATAAGCGGTGTCTTAAAAATCAGCACATAAGATGCAGTCCCCTATGACTCCCCACCAAAAAAGTCACTCACAGATATAGTCTAAGATAACAAAAGGCTGTTGTTGCCACAGACAGTTAAGGATACTGTTTGTGCATATGATGCCTCTGGTATCCCACAAATTTGTGTGTAGGGGAGCGCCAGTCACAGACCCATTGATCCGGGACACTGGGTAGGCCCTCCTAGGATTAGACTTTTCCAGAACTAACCAGGCAACAGAAGTTGAGACAACAAAAACTCTTTATAGATGGGATTTGTTAAGACAAACGCCCCTGAAAATTTGGCACATTTGGAACAAAAAGTGTTCTTAATATCTTATGTTTCTTGGGGTTCTCAGCCCTTTCATACTGTCCACTGGATGTGACCCAAAAATCCTGGCCGCTGAGATGGTGGAGACCAAGATAGAGTGCTCCCATCTGATCACAAGTCAAGGATGTACAACAAAATGAGAGGGAAATCTCCAGTGTTTTGGGGGGTATTTTGCTTTTTTTTTTCCTTCAGAGACAGTCTTGCTCTGTCATTCAGGCTTGAGTGCAGTGGCAATTATAGCTCACTGCAGCTTAAAACTCCTGGGCAATCAAGTCATCTATCCACCTCCCGAGTGGCTGGCACTATACGCAGATGCCACCGTGCTTGGTTAATTTTTTTTGTTTTTGTAAAGATAGGGAGGGTCTCCCTTTGTTGCCCGGGGTGGGGGGATTTCTCTTTATTGCCTGGGCTGGTCTCGAACTCCTGACTTCAAGTAATCTGCCTACCTCAGCCTCTCGAAGTGCTGGGGTTACAGGCGTGAGCAACCATACCTGGCCAACTTTTGGGTTTTATTCCGTAGTCTATAGAATCCTTCTTTATGACAAAACAGCACGGGAAGACAAAGACAAAGAAAAAACAAAGACTATTTCTGGAAGAAAAGGGATAAGATAATACATCTATTTATACAAAACCAATGACAATAACATCAAAATTGTTAAACCTAAGACCAGTCTGCATAAATGCTTTTCTCCCACAATCTTAAATTTGGAAGAGGAAAAAAGAGACAGTGATTTTTACTGTCCACTCAACCAGATTCCACAGACAACCAAGAATCTAACCTTTAAGGAATGTCTTCTCTTCTGCCAGCTTGTTGGGTCCTGGGTTCCCTTGACTGCAGCTTCTGGAAGAGCAGAGCAGTTTTGGTTATCCTGCTCACAGCACCAAAACTGTACAGGCTGAGGGTTTTGCCTCTGCCCTCTGAAGGTTTGCTGAAAATCAACTGATAAAGGGCAGATTAATAGGTGAAAAGATATATCAAATTAATTAACATACACACATGTACACAGGAGTCATACAAAATATAAAAACTCAAAGGCCCAGAAAATTGACACTTGATATGGTTTAGGTCTCCGTCCCCACCCAAATCTCATGTGCAATTGTAATCCCCAGTGTTGGAGGAGGGACCTGGTGGGACGTGATTGGATCGTGGGGGTGAATGCTTCATGAATGGTTTAGCACCATCCCCTTCGTGCTGTTGTGATGGAGTTCTCATAAGATTCTGTTGTTTAAAAGTGTGTAGCAACTCCCCACTCTATGTCTTAGTCCTGCTTCTGCCATGTTAAGATGCCTGCTCCTGCTTTGCCTTCCACCATGAGTAAAAGCTACCCAGAAAGAATAGAGGCTTGGAGTGTGCCACGACAGGTTATGGGATGGAGAGAAGGGAAAAGGCACGGCTAGGAAGAGTGGTCTTGTTATGTACATGCAACCTCACTTGTACTAGCTCCCAGAAAGGATAAATGTCTCCTAGGTCCAGACTGGAGGGGAGGCGTTGTCAGAGAAAGCCTGGCTATTTATTTCCCTAATGTCGATTTTTCTCTACAGATGCAAACCTCCTCCACAAAAAACAGCTTTGCAGGACTATTTCTGTCTACAGGTCTTCTGAATATCCATCCCAAAATATATCAAAGAAGGAGTATGTTTTGGGGTGAAATATTTTTGGCTGTTCTTAGTAGCTGTTACCTTAATTCTGACTTTACCTCTCCTATAATAAGAGGTGCTTATATTAAAAAATAAATAGCCAATAAACTTTAGTCACTTTATTATTTCTCATCAATACTCTTGGGAAAATGGCAGTGTAATGAGGAGAGGGAGTGGCAGTTGATACACTTACATACAGATGAACTATTAGAACAGATTAGCAGGCTCTAGAATGCATAATGCCTTTCGGTGATGAAATCTGTCATTAGCAGCCTAATTCAGATTCATATTTAATGAATAAAGAAAAATAAAATAGGGTGTGGGCTCCAAAGGCTAAGATAATTTCAGACGTCAGAGTCTCTCCCTTGGTTGGAGGTTGGGAGTCATCAGGAACCCTGAGAGAAATGCGTGAACGTACATGTGTGCACAAGACTGGAAAAGAAGTTTTATGAATAGCAAATGGCTTTCCAAGAATTGGGAACACACAGACAGACACTGTGTTGCCAAATGCTGTGGCACAGCCCCCAAATGGGGAGAACTTCACCAAGACTGGGGAGTGTCAGGAAACAGAGTGGCCTCTTTTGAGGTCTGGACCCAACAAATACCACTTTGGTTCCCAGACTGTCCTCTAAATTAATTGCTATATATAGGCCTTGAATATAAAGCTGGCAGATGCAACCCGAATATAGCACAACATTTTTTTTAATTATTATTATACTTTAAGTTCTGGGATACATGTGCAGAACGTGAAGATTTGTTGCATAGCTATACATGTGCCATAGTGGTTTGCTGCATCCATCAACCCGTCATCTACATTAGGTATTTCTCCTAATGCTATCCCTCCCCTTGCCCCCCACCCCCCAACAGACCCCAGTGTGTGTGTTTCCCTCCCTGTGCCCATATGTACTCATTGTTCAACTCCCACTTATGAGTGAGAACATGCAGTACAACAGTTTTTAATTTAGGGGAAAATTAGGGGCTAAGGCTGAAATCTAAGAGGATGGTTGGAAATAAGGGATATATTTTTAAATATCAGGGTCATTTTAGACCAGCTTCTGTAGAAACTAGAGCCCACAAAAGCTTATATTGGAATACATTATTAGGGAGTGCAGCCCCAGGGAAGCGGGAATGAGGGAAATAGGAATGAGGTAGAGAAGGATGGAGGGCAAGTACGAGGGTGTGCACTATGGAGCTGGCTACCATCTGATACTGAGTGCAACTGATTGCTCTACTTCACAAGACCATTTTCTGAGAGGCCACATGAGCTACCAAATTATTTAGGAAAGCCTGTCTGGGGAGAAAAAGGAGAAGAATTTATATGACAGCCTCCATTTCCCACTGGTCAAAGATTTACCCTACAGGGTACGAGCTCTTTATGGGATATGAATTCCATACTTCCACGGTACACGTAATGAACCATTAGGAGGATCCCTGGCTTCTCATGCTCCAGCAGCAATGGTGAAGCCGGGAGGAGAGCAGAGGTGTGGAGCTGCGTGCATGATGTGAGGCATGGCTGGCTTTTGCCATGGAAGCTGATGCAAAAACAAATGGCCAAGGGCCCCGGAGGTACGTGCTGCCGAGAGAATTGGAGGTACAAATATGAATTGGAATACAGGGGAAGACTTGAGTCTGGGTAGTTCAGCCCTTTGAATGCCTGACTTCTCAACATAAATCAAGATAAAATGCAGTTAGCCCTGTGTGTGTAGAGAGCCCCATAATAGAGGCTTTATGCAGCAGGACACATATCAGGTCTTTGTTCTCCTCTTGAGCAGACTGGGACCCAACTTTTTGTGTATACCGTCAAGATGGATTTGATGGAAAGTAACTGAAAACTCAAACTGGTGGAACATTAAAGAAGTTGATTAACTCAGATAAGAGGAAATCCAGAAGTTGTTGGATTCAGCAGTTGAATCACATTTAAGCTGCCTGCTTTCAAACAGGCTACCATCTGCCCAGATTTCTTTCTTTCTTTTTTTGTAGAACAAAACAGTCATATGTAATGTGTTCCAACATCATAAATCTTTCTTATTTGCCTTTATACAACAGCCTCAGCACCCTAAGGTATAAAATTCAACTGTTTAGTCAGCTGTTTCACAACTTCCTAAGAAAAGTTGCCAGTTTCTCAGCTAGATAAATTAGTTGGGTTCTTGTTTATTTACCTTCCCTTATTTGCCATAACTCCTCTTCCTTCATTGTATTTTGTACTTGTAGGATCCTTGGTTGCAAACAACAGCAAAAACATGGCTACTTCAAGCTGCAGTTGAATCTACTGAAAGTCTATCTAGGCTGCCAGAATCTATGGGAAAGCTGGAAAAACAACTTGGGCAGAAACCATGACAGGTTAGGCACAGCCAAAATTCTGTCACAGGATGCTTGGCTTAGGATACCATTGCATGGGTAGCTCTGCCACCCTACACCTGCCTCGGTGCAGCTGGATCTATTATTTCTAGCCCCCCACCCTGTTGCGCTGCCTCACCCATCCATTCGGGGATGATTTCTCATCATTTTTCTTTGCTGAAAATAATCAAAAGTTAACAGTACTTGCATTTCAGAAACAGAAACCTTTATAATTGAATTGGATTTTTTCAGCCCTTGTCTCTAAAGACCAGGGTTTTCAAATAGTGAATCTTAAATATTATACAAGAGTTAACTTAATTTTTATGTGATCTGAGTTTCCTGTGGGGGTTTCGCTACAAATGACTGATGTTTTCTCCCCACTGATTTTACTTCAGTTTTAATCAAATATCACCAGATCATTTGAATTTTCTGCCAGACTATTTGGCATGTTTTCTGGTGGTGAAATGAATAAATTTATTGAGCATGCATAGCTTGAAATTTTCTCGTAATTGTGTTTTATTGATTTGCTCTTGTATAATTATATCAAATAAGTTAACAGTTCTAGGTACCCAAGCAGAGAGAACATGACTTAAACATTTATTGGACTGGATTTTTTATTTTGTAAAATTGTATTGATAGACACACTGAACCATGCAAGATGAGATATGAAATGTAATAAACCTCACATATTATCCACAGAGCAAAATTTACTTTTCTCTAAGCTGTCCAGATTTTTTAGCACCAGCTGAGGAGGAAAATGCCATAGTAATGGTGGCTTATATTATCCAAACAAATGTGATTACAGCTAGAAAAAAAAAATGGATTCTTTTTAACCTAGAGGGTCTTTCCTCCAAGGAACACCAAACCATAACCACATTTTATATGTTTTTTAATATGTTTAGTTAAAAAAAGGAAGAGTCAATAAAAAATTTAATTTTGGAAATGGGATCTATAAGATGCACATGAACAAAACATTATTGATTGACTTTTTAATTCTCAAGCCAGCATTTGAGGTGTGTTGAACTAGTCAAAATTTTCTATAAATACTATCAAGTGTTCTTTGAGAGTGAGTTAAGGGTTTTAAAAAGCAAGAAACCACCTACAGAATGGGAAAAAATATTTGCAAATTATGCATCTGACAGAGCTCTAATACCCAACATCTGTAACGAACTTAAACAAATTTATAAGAGAAAAACAACCCATTAAAAAGTGGACAAAGGACATGAACAGACACTTCTCAAAAGAAGA
Organism: Macaca fascicularis; assembly: GCF_037993035.2. Lineage (NCBI taxonomy): Eukaryota > Metazoa > Chordata > Mammalia > Primates > Cercopithecidae > Macaca > Macaca fascicularis. Next base: position 112,489,512 of record NC_088377.1, read on the forward strand.
CACACATGTGGCCAATAAGCATATGAAAAAAAGCTCAACATCACTGATCATTAGAGAAAGACAAATCAAAATCACAAATACCATCTCCCATGAGTCAAAATGGCTATTACTGAAAAGTCAAAAAATAGCAGATGCTGGTGAAGTTGCAGAGAAAAGGAACCCTTATGCACTGTGGGTGGGAGTGTAAATTAGTTTAACCATTGTGGAAAGCAGTGTGGCAATTCCTCAAAGGGGTAAAAGCAGAACTACTCTTCAACCCAGCAATCCCATTCTTCATATATACCCAGAGGGATATAAAACACATGAATGCAAATGTTCATTGCAGCAGTATTCACAGTGGCAAAGACACAGAATCAACTTAAATGCCCATCAGTTTCAGATCAGATAAAGAAAATGTGGCACATATACACCATGGAATACTATGTAGCCATAAAAAACGAGTCATGTCTTTTGCAGGAGCATGGATGGAGCTGGAGGATATCATCCTTAGCAAACTAATGGAGGAACAGAAAACCAAATACCACATGTTCTCACTTAGAAGTGAGAGCCAGATGAGAACTTATGAACACAAAGAAGGAAACAACAGACACTGGGGTCTACATGAAGGGAGTGCATGGAAGGAGGGAGAGAAGCAGAAAAGATAACTATTGGGTACTGAGCTTAATACCTGGGTGATGTAATAACATGTACAACGAACCCCCATGAAACGTGTTTATCATGTAACAAACCTTCACATGTGCCCCCAAACCTAAAATGAAAAGTAAAAATAAATAAATAAAAAGGAAGAAACCCAGAACACATAACATCATATGAACTTACCATGGTCACAATTAATAGAATCAATAACTGGATTATTTTGCTCTTCATCATGTGGAAGTAAAGAAACAACCCCTACCAGGCCCTCTGCCACAGCCACAGAGTTGCATAATATACGCTGTACACTGCCTTCATTCTGCTCTACCGCATATAGAAACTTCGATCCAAATAAACCTAGAAATATAGTGTCTTTTCTTTTTTTCTCTAATCAAAAACAAAGACCAGGGCTTCAAGAGTGATGTGTTGAAACTAGAAGTATTTATACATGAAATATTTACAAAGGTATCATTGCATGAGTGGCGACCTTGTCCTAGGGCAAAATGGCGGGAGGCTGTCCTCTTTTTACCTGGATGGCAGCTCTGGCAAAACAAAATGGGGCAAATTTTGGAGAACTTTTATCACTCTTTATGAACATTGCTAAGTAAGCCCTTCTGGAAAGGCTGCTTCGATACTAGAGATACTTCAAAAGAACCATTTTAGAAGCCCGTGGAATGCAGGTTTCCTCCACAAACTCGAAAGAGCTTTGGGAGCTACCTGAGTTTCTCCGGCTGGAATGTATTCTGTACTCGGCAGCAATGAAACTGACTCAGATCTATTACAGACTCGCTGAAGTCAGTGGCTCTTGACCTTGTAAAGATCGGGTGCTCCCTTTCAAATGGCTGACCTGGTAATCCTAGTTGAGAGGTAGAGAGTGAGGGTGACCTGTGATTTTCAGGTTTCCTTTTGATCTTCCAATGCTCCTCATTTGCTGTGCTGCCACATGTGCATTTCAGCACAGCAACTGTCCTTGCACCTTCCCTGGAGAGCAGCCCACCTGCTCCCTGCCAGACGTCCCTTTGAAGTGAAGGCTTCTTTTTACGTGACACCCCCATCACTCACCCTCCCACTCCCCCAGCTCCCCCCACCCACCGTCCCATTTTTTTAAAAAAAGAGAGAGAAAAAAAAAAACACAGATTAGGCACCTAGTTCAGACTGGAGAAGCCGATGTGATCTCTTTGCTTTTTAATTTCATAACAAAAAGTATACCATGGTTTTTAATGCTTTTGTAACCAATAGGAATGGTACAATTAAGCAAATATTACTCAGTGATATTATTAAATCAGACCTCTTTTCTGTGTAGTGACCTAGGAGTCATTTATAAATACAAACCAAGTGCCACATTATGATCCAGAACAGAATGTTCTGTTTCTCTTCCTTTAAGTTGTAAGAACACTGTTGTGAAGTTCTGACGTAATGATCACATCATTTAATCATTTATCAAATGGCCATTCCGTGTACTTATTGTTCTGAGTATGTCATTTTAGAACAATGATCAACAATGATGAATTACTTGATGCTTGTATGATTTACTAGTAATTATTTAACACAACAAAAATCTTGTTTTCTCCAATTCTTGAGCAACTGGAACAAAAGCAATGGATCAATTTTTTTTTAAAGACACAGCTTCATTAAATCAATATCCTTATAGAATGCAAAGCTTAGAATAAAACTGGAGACCTTTTTATTCTGGGGCATCCGCATTACATTTTAAAGCAGGTTCAGATTAAGGGATAACAGGATGGAGTCTTGCTTCACTTTGTTTGGGACAAGCTTCTTAACTTCCCATTCATCCACAAAATGAGGCTAATTGTTACATAAGAATGGTGCTCAAAAGTATTGGAGCCTGTGTCACAGGCAGGAATCCCAAAACTCAAGCCAAGTCCTCTTCCTGGGGGAGGAAGTGAAAGTCTCTGAGAATTAGGTCTTTTCTGCAGTACCTGCTAGTGAGCTACACCCTTCTTGCTCCCCTCTTTCTCCCTCAAATTGATTTCTTACTCATTGCATAGCAATAACTACCTGGGCCTAGCAATTCCAATTCCCCAAAGCACAGGTTTTTCAACAGTAGCATTTGCCACTTACCCAGGACAAGTTTGTAATATTTTTTCCCACATGAACCATTTTGACCAAACTAACATGTCCATGTTTAGAGACCCCTACTTTAGCAAGGAATAGGTTACAATGAATGATTGATGACTACAATATTTTAATTGAAATTATGCCAACACTGAAGCCTTCACGATTCTCTATAATTCAATTTAATCACTCAAAAATTTTTATATAGCACTTAAACCTTTTTCCGATTTTGTTTATTTTCTTCAGAATTAATTTTTTGTACTTTCATCAGAATTAATTTTTTTCTATAGAAAGCTTATACCAAAATTTATTGATAATTTTGTTTTTATTCATATGTATTTTTATTGCCATTATAAAATTTATTTTGCCTTTATTTCTGTAATTTTTTAAATTGTAAAAACATTCCAACTCACAGAAAAGTTGAAAGAAGAATAAAATGAACAGTCATATATTCCTTTCCTGAAATCATTAGTTCTTATGACACTTGCTCCAGCTAACATTTTCCTTTCCCCAAATCATTGAGAATAGGATACAAAATCATGATAATTCACCCCTAAATACTTCAGTGTGTCAGTCCCAAGGACAAGAACATTCTACAGAAACCAACTCCTTAGTTGTCTTGGGCCCAGAGTTAAGAAGGGGAAAATTATTTGATCAATGTAATTCAATAGCATTCACTAACATAAAGACCATATTAAATTTTCCCACATTGTGTCCAAAAGGTCCTTTGTAGTTTTTGTTTATTTATTTTTTGATTTGGGAGCCAATCAACTCATGCCTTTTATGTAGCTGTTGTTTCTCTTGCTGAAGCAAGACTGATACTCTTCCACTGTTAACAACTCACAACCCATCACAGTCAAGAGAAAAAGCACTTCGCACCGTTAGTTAAATAAAGGTAATTGAGCCACCATGTATGTTTCTGATCCCTAAACAAAAACAAAAACAAAGTATGAACGTTTACCATAAGCCTAAACTTTTTAGCAAAAGCAAGTTTATCCTTAACTTTTACAGTGTTAATATTGTGATATATTTTATGATCTTTGTCAGTATGTTGTTAGTTTGTTTTTGTTTTTTTGTAGAGACAGGGCATTGCTATGTTACCCAGGCTGGTCTTGAACCCCTGGCCCCAAGCAATCCCCCTACCTCAGACTCCCAAAGCACTGTGATTACACACATAAACACGACACCTGGCCTGTATGTTAGTCATGATGGAAAGTTGTATTTACACTATGTAACCTGGGTAGCCTTGATAAGTTTTGCTTTTTTTCTTTTAGATGAACTGGTGATTTTTTTTTTTTTTTTTTTTATGGTGGGCTGATCCCCTTGTGCCTTTCTGCATGACCTTTATATATTTACATCTCCAATGATCCTGTGGGCCCTCCTGAGTCTTCCTCAAACCAGTACAATCCCACTGCCTCACTGTTTTTCATGACACTGACTTCTTTGATGAGTCGAGGCATATGGTCCTGCAGAACATCCTTCCTTCAGGATTATTCTGTTCAGTGTGATAAAGTCCATGACCATCATTACTCTTTTTGATGCCAACCTCGTTCCAAATTTAGCCAGTGTGTGCCACATCAAAAGCCAGCTCCAGTGTCCTGCTATTATGACCCCACTAATGTTTGAGTACTTACTTGCTTTCCAGTACAATAAAGTGTTCCTGATTCATCCCAGCTCTGAAATTGGTTATATCTCCAAACAGCTCTGGTTCCTTTTAACAGAGAATAATGTTTAGAAACCAATATCTAGGCCCTATAGAGCTAGGATAATTTTTTAAAAAATCAATCGTACTACTATTTTTGGTCAAATTCAACAATATTGGAATTTTCCCTGTTTTTGTCCATTTTATTGTGTATCTTCTTTCTTTAACAGTGAAACTACTGGCTCTTAACAACATCACTATATTTACTTATTTATTCCAAATTGCAATACTACACTTTCAGAATTACAGCACCAATCCCAGCAAACCTATTAAGGAAAGGTTAAGATTACTTTCAGTTCTTTTTGTCCTCAGAATGTATCCACAGTACTGTGTTCTGTGGATAATTGCATGAATTATTTTCTCCATGTGGTTGTCACCAATTACATATATGGTTAGGATAATTTGTTTTGATTGCATTTAATTTTAGGATTTACCTTTTCCATCATTTCTGATTTAATTTTATGCATTCACTATGTAAAACATTTACATGGTATAAAAGTCAAAATTAAAATATAAATTACAATCAGAAAAACCTCGTTCCAATTCCTGACCCTCTAGCCCATTCTTACGCATTGCTCTTGGTAATTACTTTCATTAGTTACTAATTTAGCTTTCCTGTGATTTTCTTTCCTTTGTGCGTGTGTGTGTGTCCTTTTCTTTCCTTTCATTAGTTACTGATTTATCTTTCCTGTGGTTTTCTCTCTTTCTCTCTCTCTCTCTCTCTCTCTCTCTCTCTCTCTGGGTGTGTGTGTGTGTGTGTGTGTGTGTGACAGAGTTTCGTTGTTGTCGCCCAGGCTGGAGTGCAATGGCATGATCTCGGCTCACTGCAACCTCTTCCTCCCAGGTTCAAGTGATGCTCCTGCCTCAGCCTCCCGAGTAGCTGGGATTACATGCACCTGCCACCACGCCAAATTAATTTTTGTATTTTTAGTAGAGACGGGGTTTCACCACGTTGGCCAGGCTGGTCTCAAACTCCTGACCTCAAGTTACCCACCTGCCTTGGCCTCCCAAAGTGCTGGGATTACAGGTTTGAGCCACTGTGCCTCACCTCCTGTGTTTCTTATAAGCAAAAGCATATATATTTTCTTAATACTTTTATTTTTATGTATGTATGTATGTATGTATGTATGTATGTATGTATGTATGTATGTTTTTTGAGACAGTGTCTTGCTCTGTCACCCAGGCTGGAGTGCAATGGCACGGTCTTGGCTCACTGCAACCACTGCCTCCTGGGTTCAAGTGATTCTCCTGCCTCAGCCTCCTGAGTAACTGGGATTACAGGCGCCCACCACCACACCTGGCTGATTTTTGTATTTTTAGTAGAGACGGGGTTTTACCATGTTGGCCCGGCTGGTCTCAAACTCCCATCCTCAGGTGATCCACCCACCTTGGCCTCCCAAAGTGCTGGGATTACAGGCGTGAGCCACCGTGCCTGGCCAATACTTTAATTTTTCTTCGATAAAAGATAGAATTACTATTTATAATCTTTTTAAACTTTCCTTTTAAACTTAACAATACAACTCAATGACTCCTACTAGGTTCATAGAGCTATCGTAATGGGCATTATTTCTATAAAGTTCAATTTTCCTGGTTTAAATAGATTTCTCTATCAATTTTAAGTCAATAAATTTACTGTGTAAAGCCAATGTCAGTTATGTTCTTATGTTTTTATCAGGTCAGTTTAAAAACATGTATTTCATTACCACCAAGATATTATTATTCTGTCAATCAGTTTTTAAATCAAGAACAAAATTTTCTGTTTTCACATCTTTTTATTGCAATAGTAATTTTGGCATTTTAAAAACTATAGGATTATTTTTGTTATTTCTTATGGAAATATGTATTATTAATTTGATAACTGACCTGTGATTTATATTTATTTCTCATCTAATCAATGAGAAAAGTTTAAACCGTATCTTTTAGGCTTGCTCTCTTGTTAAGGATTAGATAGCAAGTCAATTTCACATTCTTTTCTTTTCTTGAAACAGGGTCTTGCTCTGTCACACAGGCTATAGTGCTGTGGCATAATCATAGCTCAATGCAACCTCAAACTTCTGGGCTCAAGCAATCCTCCCACATCAACTTCCTGAGTAGCTGGGATTACCGGTGAGTACCACGATAGTCAGCCCAATTTCACATTCTTCATATCACTTTTGGTGATGTGTAGTCACTGACCACATTGCTGGCTGAGAAAAATGTCAATGGCAAAGTTAAAACTGCTTAGGGCACTCGGTTTAAAATAGTGAAGTCATCTGACTTATCTTCACGACAGCTGTATGCATAATCTATATATGCGGCTTCATTGAACAGATTATTCTGATCTGTAGCATAAATGATTCATCCAAGTTGGTTTAGGACATTTTATCAGTTGTCAAGATCCTCTTTTGTCAGCATCAATTAGAGTTTTCAAGTAAATTATTAGAAGGAGACAACTGTGAGAAAAATTTCGTGACTTGGTAAATCTATGTCTCAAGCCTAAAATTCTCAAGAACAAATCTCAGTCAGGTGATTGTAGTTCTTCCTCTAGCTCTGTTACTTACTAGCCATTTTACCTCAGGATCTTTTAAGCAATAGCTTTTCATCTATAGGACCTCTCATCCTGACCATGGTTACCATAAGCATCTGAATTGAACTATGTCTATTTATAGAAAGACCTAGACAAATAGATATAAGGCATTTTTATTATTGCCATAGCTTTACAGCAGCATGAGACCGTTGTACATTTTCTATACCTAGCTCCATCATAATAGTTTTTGTTTGATAGCCGTGGCAATTTGCCAAGTGGTAATACTTGGGAAGTGGTTATGAGCCTTGGAGTTTGATGTGATGTAATACGGTGGCTCTTTCAAGTCATCATTTATTTGAAGAGTGGATTCGCTTTCCTCCATAATAAACATTATGAATATTATGTTTATTAATGTTTATTATTTCCTCCATAATAAACATTATGAATATTATAATAAACATTATGAATATTATGCCATGTTTATGATGCATTTTTTAATTCTAGATAAAGGGGCTGCTAGAAGCATACAAACTTTATACCAGAGAGTGCTAGCCTAAAGTAGGAAAACAGAATAGAGATCCAAGTTTGAGTGTAAACTGTCTCCTTTTGGCTTTGGGCATGTCTGGCAATGCCTGGGATTGTGGCAACAGGCTCTTGAAGTGGATATTTGTAAGAGGAAAACAAGGCACCTCATACTATGTAATGAGAGAGTCAAGACAAGTTTGGTTTAATAAGATTCTGGTTTTGTAGAGGAGGATGGAGCTGAGGATACCATGACAATTATCATTCAGAGCCTCCTGGGGCCCAATCCACAAAACTGATTCATGGGAGAGGGCTTTGAGCAGAGCAGACAGGAGAGAGCTGGGGACTTAAAACTGCTGTGCTTTGGGAGCTGTGTAATAGGAAAAAGAAATCTGGTTGCCTTGTTTTGGTGAATTGGGAACTCTGGTGCCAGCTGTTCTGACAGTAGCAGAACACAAAGCAAGTGAAGTCTGCACGGTCTGAGACTCCCCTGGGACTCCAGAAATCATTATGTAGTGGAGTGTGTGTGTGTTTGTGTTTTGAGGGAATGCATTGGAAGAGGGACTTAAAAGAGGCTATTTGTCCTAAGAGAACACTAGGAGAAAGAGAGACACACGCAGAGGCACAATTTTTTTGCTATTATTGGAACCCTCTGTTTTATCATAGAATAGTTCACTGATTTGATTGATATTAAAAAGTGAACTTAAAATTAAGTTTTCAATAATGTAAACAAGGGGAGATGCAACAGTATGAATATATTTAATGCCACTGAACTGTACACTTAACAAGGGTTAAAATGGTAAATTTTATGTTATGTGTGTATTTTGCCACAATTAAAATTTAAAAAAAAATGAGAGCAGGGGAAAAGGAAACACGGAAAACTTTTCCTTTTAAGGAAAAAAAGAGGTAGCTAATTTAATAAATAGGACAATATGGGTCAAAGGATAGCCCCAAAGGGATTTCTGCCAGCCAGGCTGAATGATAATCCATCCTGGTTGGGTCATTAACTCTCCTATCTTCTCATTAATCCCTGTACTTTGAAAAAAGACATGAATCAACTGCAGGCTTCAGTTCATTTCCAGTAGGATATCCAAGTTACACTCACTCCACTGAACCTTCTCCAGGCCAGATGTTTGAAGACTTTTCAGTCCTCTGGATGAAAACTATCCTTTATCTTCTTGATTTATAACAGCCTTTCATTTGATGATCAAACAAAGCCACTAATAATTCTGTTACAGATGTCTTAGAAAGTCCTTAGGAGAATATTTATACCCGTAGGCTCTTGGCCTTCAGTTCTGCCTTACTCTATCAGCAGCGCAGGTGTTAGTGCACTGAGAACTTTCTTCCATGTTGGAGTATTATTACATATTGTCCTTATCCTTAGTCTTTTTAAGATCAGGCCTCTGCAGGGTGATGGCTGAAGTGGTAGTCACCTAGGGTGAAATGCCACAGGGACTGCATCAAGCCACTCCTGTAACTTGGCCCTATCAAGTCCCGTGATTCTTCCATTGTCACACTGTGGTATTAGGAAAAGTTTTGCTTTACCTACTCAATCCAGTAAGGAGGTTTGGAAAGTGTGATCCTTGTGTGGTAAGAAATAAAATGACTGTATATTAGTTAAAATCTGTACTTTCTCTCAGAAGAAAGATAAAAGGGACATATTTTCTTTAAAATGAGAAAAGTTGTTAGAGGACTCAGTAAGAGTGAAGTGTCTGGAGCATTCAGAGGAATTCACATTTAGAAATATAACTTGCTATTTCTAGTTGATTTTATCCCCTGGCTATAAGACTAGCACCTCACAAAGCAATTGCTTCAGCCTTCTTCAATGTAAAATCACACGGCTTAGAGTCCATGCAGCAATTGACTGAAAAACACTTGGTTTGATTTTGGATAAAGCCACAGATCAGTAGGTATTTGTTACTGTAAAAATAAAAGGTGGTTATATTACTTATAACTGTAAAGAATAAAATGCATGTAATTTTGATAGGACAGGAAACCTTCACACTCAAGAATAGTTTTCTTATCCATAGTCAGGTGCCTGAAGAAAAGATGTTAATATTTTGTCTCTTCTATGGTTGAAGACCTTATATAAAAACATCTATGGAAGTAATTAAGCCATTCTTTCTAAGTGGGGAACTAGCTCTTTTAAAATTACTCAAGGTGCTTGTTAAATTGTTGATTTGTTACCAAGATCTTCTGAATCAGAGATTTTCCAATCTACATATTAACAAGCCCCCAGGTCATTTTTTTTTTCTACCAAAGTTTGACATCACTGTTTTAATATGGTATTTGTCATCTTGACATGATGGAGCTGCCATCTTGAGGGCAAATGATGGTAGGGAGGAGACTTAGTGGGCAATCAGGAGAGGGATAGGGGACAAGACTCAAGGGTGGGGAAAAGGAGGGAAGGACTGATGGAAAATATAGAGGTCGGTCACAGAGATCCTTGTCCTATCTCACACTTGGAATTTTACATTTTGAAAGGTCTCGATGTTGTTTCAGACCATGCAATATAGGAGCATTAGAGGAGAAAATAAAAATTCAGACCATAAGCTGAAAATAAAAGAGGAGACATCCTACTTGACAATGGAGGAATGATAGCTTGTAACTCTTGGAAGCAATACAGGAAATGACAAAGTGAAAGACGATGTAAAGCTTCATACAAACAACATTTTATATACCCAAACACAGGAGCATGAGTGCCCGCAGCACTTAGGAGCAATATGGTTAACTATAACTTATTATATACTTTTAAAAAGCTAGAAAAGAGAATTTTGAATGTTTACAACACAAAGAAATGATAAAATTAGGTAATGGATAGTAGGCTAATTACACTGATTGGATTGTTATATGTTGTATACACTTATCAAAATATCACTCTGTATCCCATAAATATGTCATTTTTATGTATCAACTAAAAGTAAAAGAGAAAAAGAACAAGTGTAAATTGAAAAAAATCAAAATATAAACACACATTTACCAAAAATGTGACAGAAAAATTATGAAAGGAATTTAACATAATAAGCCTACTCTATGCCATGAACTTGCACATATTTATGTAAATTAATCCTTACAACTGCCCTATAATACACTTATTTCTATGTTATATTGGGAAAATGAGAAAACTCAGGATCAGACAGTGTAAGTACCTTGCTGGATATGATAGTTACATGAGTGTGTCTCACTCTGGAGTCCATGTTTCTACCACTGAGCACAGCAGGTTTCATACCCTGGTAATGACTGATAACGACTCACCTCAATCCATGGGGATACAAAATCTTCCCAGGTACGCAGCTGGACTGCATTTTCCAGAACCTCTGCAGTGAGGGTGGCTTCATGACTGAGTGTACTGAATGGATTGGCAGTAAATACAAATGTTTCACTTCCAGGCCTGGCTTAATAAAAACCCTCTTGTGAATACCCCTCTCTTTCCTTTCCCTAGTCTTGCTAACTGGAATGGAGATGAGCTGCATGCTGTGTGTCAGCCCAGTAACTGCGTAGCTAATCTGCATAAGCAAAGAACAGATTCCTCATGGACTTAAACCATGACACATGTAGACTTACTGATTACAATGCTTATCCTGTCATAAGTAGTGTTCATATGAAGAATTCATATAACACCTCTAAAACTCCAGGAACAAATGACCAATATATATACACATACACACAAGAAGTTTATGTAACAGGAAACATACCCAGTAGGTTTATGTAACAGGAAACATACCCAAGAAGTAAATGTACAGAGTCATATTCTACCTACAGAATAATTAAAAATTATAAATTAAAATGTGAATTGTGCTGACAAGATTGTGGTGGCCAACATATATTGATATAACACTGAGGCATTATATGTTAGTACAATCTTTTTTGGAGGGAAATTAGGGACTTTTATTAAGAGGCATTGTAACATTCACCCTTTTTGAATTGAAACCTAGTCCTAGATCTTAATCTTAATAATGATTTGAGATAATCATCAACATAAAGTTGTATTTAGGACAGCAAACAAGCAAACAAACCCCAAATACAAAAACCAGTTTATAGGTCAGGATTCTCCAGGGAAACAATCAACAGGTACACATATCTATATACATCTACCTCTACCTCTACCTCTACCTCTACCTCTACCTCTACCTCTACCTCTACCTCTACCTCTACATCTACATCTACATCTACATCTACATCTACATCTACATCTAATCTATATCAAGATTTTAAGGAATTGGTTCATGCAATTACGGAGGCTGGCAAGTCCAAAATCTGTACATCTGCAGGATGGGTCAGCAGGCGGAGACCAAGGGAAGAGTTGCAGTTTGAGTCCAAAGACAGTTGACCAGCAGAATTTCTTCCTTTTCAGGGGAGTTTGGTATTTTCCTTTTCTTTTGTTTGCTTGTGGTTGTTTTTCCAGGAGCCTGGCAGGGCCATTTCTCTCTTATTTTTTTTTTTTCTTCAACTTTTATTTTAAGCTCTGGGGTACACGTACAGGTGTTACATAGGTAAACATGGGCCATGGTGGTTGACTGCACAGATCAACCCATCATATTGGTATTAAGCCCAACATCCATTGGCTATTCTTCCTGATGCTCTCTCTCCCCTGTCCTGTCCCCTGATAGGCCCCAGTGTGTGTTGTTCCCTCCTATGTGTCCATGTGTTCTCATCATTCGGCTCCCACTTATGAGTGAGAACATGTGGTATTTGGTTTTCTGTTCTTGCATTAGTTTGCTGAGGATAACGGCTTCCAGCTCCATCTATGTTCCTGCAAAGGACATGATCTTGTCCCTTTTTATAGCAGCTTAGTATTCCATGGTGCATATGTGTCACATTTTCTTTATCTGGTCTCTCATTGATGGGCTTTTGGGTTGATTCCATGTCTTTGCTATTGTGAATAGTGCTGCATTGAACATACACATGCATGTATCTTTATAATAGAATGATTTATATTCCTTTGGGTATATACCCAGTAATGAGATTGCTGGGTCAAATGGTGTTTTTGCCTCTAGAACTTTGAGGAATCACCACACTGTCTTCCACAATGGTTGAACTAGTTTACACTCCCACCAACAGTGTGTAAGTGTTCCTTTTTCTCTGCAGGAGGTTGGTATTATTCTATTAAGGCTTCAACTGATTGGATGAGGCCCACCCACATTATGGAGAGTAATTTGCTTAATTCAGCCTGCTAATTTAAATATTAATTTCATCTAAAAAATATGTTCATATAAACTTCTAGAATAAAGTTTCACCAAATATCTGGGTGCCAAATATCTGGGTACCATGGTCTAGCTAAGTTGACACATAATGTCAACCATCACTGTCAGTATACTTAAATAACTAAAAATTGCGGCTGGGCATGGTGGCTCATGCTTGTAATCCCAGCACTTTGGGAGACTGAGGCGTGCAGATCACTTGAGGTCGGGAGTTCGAGACCAGCTTGGCCAACATGGTGAAACCCTGTCTCTACTAAAAAAACAAAAATTAGCTGGGCTTGGTGGCACATGTCTGTAATCCCAGCTACTCAGGAGGCTGAGGCAGGAGAATCATTTGAACCTAAGAGGCTGAGGTTGCAGTGAGCCAAGATCATGCCATTGCACTACAGCCTGGGCGACAGAGTGAGACTCTGTCTCCAGAAACAAAACAAAACAAAACAAATAACTAAAAATTGCAAAATGTTTTATCAAACTGTGGCAATCAATTTGGCCAACTATCACACAGCCATTCAAAATTATGAATATGAAGACTCTATAGAACATGAGAAATGACATTTTCTTATTTCACAAAAGCTTGTTGAATGCCCTAATTGCCAATTGTACACATAATGATGGAGAAGCTACAACTTCTTATCTCGAGAAATTTATACCCCTGTAAGATGGACCTACTGGAAAATGGTTTGGGGTCATGGTGTGCTGTGCTAGAAGGTGGGCATTAGTGGCATATGAAGCTGAGGATGTGGGCAAAGACCAGCTCACAAAGGGCTGAAAGATTAATGTGTTATTGAGGCATTTGGGCTTTACCTTGTAGCAACAGGGAGCCCCTGGGGTGTTTTTAAGGTGAGTAGCTTTGCTTTTATAGATCAGTTTGGTAGCAAGATACAGATAGTTGTGTAACAAGTCCTGAAGTCAAGAGATTAATTAAGTAGGCTTGGTAAGAAATGACTTGAGCCTGAATTAGAATGATGGCAATGGCAATGGAATGGAGGAAGAGATTCCAGGGATATATAGGAAAAGCAGAGTCAATGGAATTTGATGATAGATTGCCTACAGAGGCTAAGAGAGAGAGAAAACATTAGAAAAAGACTCCTAGGTTCCTAGCTCAGTTGCTTTCCAGCAAAGATACAGAACAGAGGAGCAAAGAAATTAATATAAGGGATTAGTTAAGCAACAAAAAGTTAACATGGGACATTTTGGTAACATGAAGCTAGTAATTACAGAAAACAGCTTCTACCACAGGGCTGAGGGATGAAAGGGAAGGAACTGGGGTTTTTAGAGCAAGAAGCTTGAAAGATGCCCTATGGAGTCAGGACAGACTCCCAGGGAATGATGATGAGGCTGGGCGACAGAGTGAGACTCTGTCTCCAGAAACAAAACAAAACAAAAAACTAAAAATTGCAAAATGTTTGCAATTTGGAGACTGGAATTGGAGGAGTTGGAGACCAGAACAGTAGGCACTGCTGGGATGAAAGGCTGTTGCTGGGGCCATGCTGACAGAACAGAAAAGTAACAAAAGAGTGACTCCGTCCTTCCACCTCCAGGCCTGCCATCTCCCTCAAGCATCTCCTACTTGCAGAGTCTTACCTACCGGTAAAGGGGAAATGCAGTTTGCTTAGTGGAAGTCCCAGCATTACAGAGTACAGAAGGATGGGTTTAAAGATGAAAGAAGTAATTTAGGAAAACAGTATCAGAAAGAAGAAAGGCTGAAAATCGGTGACCGAGGTATCTATCTCAAAAGTTAGGAGAAGACACAAAATCAATCAAGAAAAAACATTAACAATAAGAGCAGTCATTAGTGAAAGTGAAAGCCGACATATAATAGAGAAAATCAACAAGGCGAAGAGTTGTTTAAAATAAAACCAGTAAAATTCACCAATTTCTGAGCTGAAGAAAGTATATTACTACACATTCTATAGGCATTAAAGTGAGAAAAAATATATTAAGAATGACTTGATCCAATACATTTGAAATTTCTGGAAACTAAAAATGAAAGAAATGATTTTTAAATGTACCAACCCTGTAGGTGAAAGCCTGCTAAATCAGGGCTGCTCTGTCATTCTAGAGGAACACTGGTTTTATTTTAATAGAAAGTTGAGGTCAGCTCTAGTATCTTTGGCTCTTCTGAGATTAGTAAATATTCTTCATTGGGAGTATGAAGACATTCATCGTTGTATTTTCATACAATCACCAAACTTACCACAGTGAACATGGAGGAATCTTAGCCAGACACAAAAGAGTGTGTCATGTGTGACTATTTCAAGTTGAAGGAAGGTAAAACCGGCTGATGAAGATAGAAACCAGACTTGTGGCTGCCTTTGGAGAGCTAATGCCTGGGATGAGGCATGATAGAGGCTTCTGGAGTACTGGATACGGTCTATATCTGGATCAATATGGTGGTTATAGGGGAGTATTTGATTTTAGAAAATTCCTCAATCTGTACCCTTATAATTTATGTACTTTATGTATCTTATACTTTAAGAAAAATATACTTTAAAAATCCAGTTGGGATAGAGACTAAGAGAGGGATTCTATTTTGCTGTAGACTAATTTCTTTTCAACTGTTACTTGATTCTACATTGTCTTCTGATTTGCTTCTGTGCTTCCTTCACTACCAGGTCAGCAACTCCTTTCATTGGGGAAGACTCGAGGTCTGGTTTGCAGTGGCTAGAAATGCTGAAATACAAAGAAGCCCTTTTAGTTTTCATTAGGAAGGCGTTATTGGCTAGATTTCACCTACCCTGGCTGTTTGTGTTGATCATTGTTACTTTGCAAAGCAATAAACAAGGGAACTGCAAGAAGAGGGGCTTTCCCAATGCCAGGGCACTCAGTGAAGGACATCTGCAAAATTGCTGGTTCAAAATTCTGGGTGGGTGACAATTTTATAAATCTCAGCCTTCAGACAAAAAAAAAAAAAAATACCTCTTGATTGGGTGTCTTCCGGAAGTCCATTCTGCTGTGGTTGTTTTCTAGTCTGTCACTAACAAATGCCCTCCTGACAAGAGAGCTGAAATTCGAGACTGTCTGCTTGCTGCTACACTGGGATTTTTGCTGTTTGACTTATTCATGGCTACTTGTCCCTAGGTGTTGCCTACTTAATAACAACTTTAGTGGATTAAATTTTTTTAAAGTAACTATTAGAGAGTAGTCATATAAAAATACTAAAAAAAGACACCACCAAACAAAATTTTATTTTTAAGGAACACACACAAATATACACATTAATACTTTTATAAAAATACTCAAGCATTTGTTAGCTTTGCTTCCAAAACCTTTAAATTATTGATGAAGTCCACTTTATGTATTTTTCCCTCTTGTTGCTTGTGATTTGGGTGTCATTTAAAAATAAATTGCCTAATTCAAAGTCACAAACATTTACACCTATGTTTTCTAGTAAGAGTTTTGGAGTTTTACCTCTTAAATTTGAGTTTACATTTTGATTCATTTTGAATTAATTTTTGTATATGATGTGAAGTAAAGATCCAAATGTATTCATTTGCTTGTGAATATCGTCTCGGCACCATTAACATTCTTATTCCTCATCTTAGCATCCTTGTCAAGAATCAACTGACCATAAACGTGTGAATTTATTTCTGGACTCTCACTTCTATTCTATTGGTCTATATGTCTACATTTATACCAGTACCACACAGTATTAATTACTATAGCTTTGGAGTATATTTTAAAATCAGGAAGTGCAAAATCTCCACTTTGTTCTTCTTTATCAAGACGGTTTTGGCTATTCTGTGTTTCCTGCATGTCCATATAAATCTTAGAATCAGGTTGTCAATATCTGAAATAAAGCCAGCTAAGATTTTGATAGGAACTGTGTTGAATCTGTGAATCGGTTTAAGAAGTATTACCATCTTAACAAAGTTGGACGATCTTAACAGTATCTTCCAATCCACAAATCTGAGATATCTTCCTATTTAGTTAGGTCTTCTTCAATTTCTTTCATTGGTGTTTTTTAGTTTTCAGTGTGTAAGCCTATATAGTTTCTTTGTTAACTACTAATAATTTTTTGATGCTATTGTAAAAGCAGTTGTTTTCTTAATTTAATATTTGGATTGTTCACCGCTTATGAGCACATTTTATTTTGTCCAAGAGTGAACTTTCAATTTGATTGAAATAGTCCTTAGGAAGTCACTCTCAAATATGGCTTAACAGAAAAGATGCCTTTTATGGCATGAATAATTTAGTGGGAACAGTAACCCCTCATAGATAATTTTTTTTGTAATGCCTTAAAACTTGAACTTACACTTCTAAAATTGAATTTGATCTCTTTAGAGGAGGTAGAGTATACATATACATCTTTGTAGTGTTATCAATGAGACAATTGTGCTAGTACAAAGTAGGAGAAGTACACAAAGCATTCACTTCCAGACCATTTTGGAAAATATTTTATTTTTCAGATTTGTCATTGTAGCTCCCAAATTTGATTAATAACTTTCATGTTATCCAGAGAGACTGTTATAAGTTGCTTCCAGGCTGGGTGCAGTGCCTCATGCCTGTGATCCCAGCACGTTGGGAGGCTGAGGCAGGAGGATTGCTTGATGCCAGGAATTTGAGACCAGCTTGAGCAACATAGCAAGACCCTATCTCTATGTAATAAATTAAATTTTAAAAATTGCTTCCTTAAAATATATCTCGGTTATACCCTCAAAATACTTTCATGTCCCAGGGATATTGTGTACTAAGCATTACGTGTGTCTGGTGAATTTTACAGTTTTCAAATGGTCCTATAAAGTGCAAAATGCATTCAATCAGCAAAAGGATTTTGTTAATCCAACTTCATCTTGTCACTAACCAACTGATACTCTGGTTAAATTCTCATCATTTCCAGGGTTGAAACGAAATTTTTGTCTATTTATTATGCCAGGATTACTCTATCTTCTGAGAAGACAAAAAGTACCTTTTGCTAAGATTTCCCTATACTGTGGTCGTGTACCAAACAAAATTCCTCAGCTTTACTTGTGTGGTGCTAAAACAGTTGTGTAGCCAGCCAGCCTTCTTTTCCTTGCCCACTTGAAGGCTGCAACTGTTAAACAGCACTGCCCTCTTGTGAGCAAACTCCAAAAGGACCAGCTTGAAAAAGTCCCCTCAATTTAACTGCTGCCTGTCTGTAATAAAAACTGCACTCCACTTGAAACCTAAATTTCGTGAACCACCAGTTTCTACTACAGATTTCCATCACAGATTCACAGAGCCCTCTAGAGATACTCAATTTTCACCCTAAAAGAACAAGAACATTCCCGGCATTCTAATAGTCACAATCTTCTCTCTCTTCCTCTATCCCCAGCAATTTAATATTTTTTAGGTTTCTAAAGTCTCAATGTGTTTCACAAACTGATGTAATTAAACAACTTCAACTATGTTTTTTCCCTCAATAATGAATGCTTCATGACAGTAGGAAATTGACCGTAAAGAGGAAGGCAGGAAAATCGATGTAGATTGTCAGTTTGTTTCAGAGATACTGCCCCTCATTTTTGCAGAAAAGAAACCAGAGGTCCAGAGAAGCTCAGAAATTAGCAAAGCATGTGGTTCAGAGTCCTTGTCTCTTGCATCTCAGTGCAGCCTGTTATTGCTACATAATGTGACAGGATGTAATTCCTTAAAGGCAGAAGCTGCTTCCGTAATGTTTCTATCTTCCTGACAGACTGGCATTGTGAGCAACATTGAATATGAAGGGCTTTCTCACCCATCAATATTTTTCTTGTTAAACTATAGGTTTTGATTTATTAGTTATGTAAATAGTGTTTGCATTTAATGAAACTATAAAATCAATACGTGGATCAATATACAAAGTATTGCCAATAGGAATTATTCCTGTCCGAGCAGGACTCTCCTTAATACATAAATAATGCTATCAATACCTCTAACAACTCATGTCTCTTGTCCCATTCCTTGGGCTCCTTTTTCCATTCAGCAAATGTTTATTCGATGTTCCATGTGTCAGGTAATATATTACTACAAGACCCTGTGGACTTTTCTTATTCACCTTCCTCTCATTCATTTTCATCTATATCTTATTAGGTTGGAACGCAAGATGCTTAGTTATCCACAGCACATTGTTTAGTGTAGCAGGCTGTACTTGTAAACTGCAAATCAGTAGAAGCAATGTTGGATGAGTGCTTTTTCTCCTTTCATTCAACACATGTTTTGAACTGTGACATTTCCCAGCTTTAAGATATTTTATAGATTTAAATCATGCTCCAAATAAAAGAGTTGAGTGTGTTAGCTGCAAAATAGACAGATCTTAAGCAGAAACGGATACTTAGTTTATTGTGACCTTTATCCTCTTTCAATGAACTGGCTGCTGGAGAGAAATAGGTACCTATGAGAGGCAATAGCACACTGAGGTTTGGAGCCAGATGGATGGGTCATTCCTGTTCTGCTTCTTTTCAGCTGTATGAGCTTGGGCATAATTAACTTTTTATTTTTAGCTTCATAGGGTTGTTATGAGGATGAAGTGAAATTTTACGCGCGTGCGCGCGCGCACACACACACACACACACACACACACACACACACATTAGCACACCCTAAGTGCTCAATAAATATTCACTCTTGGCCGGGCGCGGGGATTCACGCCTGTAATTCCAGCACTTTGGGAGGCCGAGGCGGGCCGATCACGAGGTCAGGAGATCGAGACCATCCTGGCTAACGATGTGAAATCCCATCTCTACTAAAAATACAAAAAATTAGCCAGGCATGGTGGCCGGCGCCTGTAGTCCCAGCTACTCGGGAGGCTGAGGCAGGAGAATGGTGTGAAACTGGGAGGCGAAGCTTGCAGTGAGGGCCACTGCACTCCAGCCTGGATAACAGAGCAAGACTCCATCTCAAAAAAAGAAAAAAGTATTCACTCTTATTGTTACATGCTCTACCTTGTGTTTTCTTTCATTTACTTTTAGTAAAGTATATTATTTCTTATCATTTATTTTATTTTCTTTTCATTTTTGGCAGCTTTATTGAGGTATAATTAACAAATAAAATTGTATATATTTACGGTATACAATGTGATGTTTTGATTCAGGTACACATTGTGGAATGATTACCACAATCAAGCTAATTAACATATCCATCACCTCACTTAATTATCTTTGTGGTGAGAACAGTTAACGTCTGTTTTCTTAGCAAATAGCAAATATATAATATGTTGTTATTAAGTATAGTCACCATACTGCACACTAGGTCTCTGCAGGAATTATTCAACTTATAATGGAAAGTTTGTACTCTTTAATCAACATCCTCCAATTTCCCCCAGCCCTCCATCCCTGCTAACCACCATTCTACTTCTGTTTCTATGAGTTCGACTTTTTAACATTTCACCTGTAAATGAGATCATGCAGTATTTGTCCTTGTGAACCTGGCTTATTTCATTTAGCATAACATCTTCCAGGTTCATCCGTGTTGTCTCAAATGACAGAATTTCCTTCTTATTTAAGGCTAATAATAATATTCCATTGTGTGTGTGTGTGTGTGTGTGTGTGTTTATACATGCCATATTTTCTTTATCCATTCATCTAGCAATAGACACTAAGGTGGATGTCATATTTTGACTATTGTGAATAATGCTGCAATGAACATGGGAATGCAGATATCTTTTGGAAATAGTGATTTTATTTCCTTTGATATATACCCAGAAGTGGGATTGCTGGATCATATGGTAGTTTTAGTTTTAATTTTTTGAGGACCCTCCACCTTGTTTTCCATAATGGTTGTAACAATTCTGTTTCCCACAAATAATGTCTAAGGGTTTCAATTTTTCTACATCCTTGCTAGTGTTTTTTGTTTTTTGATTTTTTTTTTTTTTTTTTTTTTGGTCACCCAGGCCAAAGTGCAGTGGTGCAATCATAGCTCACTCTAGCGTTGAACTCCTGGGTTCAGTCTCCCGAGTAGCTGAGACTGCAGACATATGCCACATGCCACCATGCCTGGCTATTTTTTTTTTTTTTTCCATGGAGACACGGTCTTACTATGTTGACCAAGCTGGTCTTGAACACTGGCCTCAAGGGATCCTCCTGCCTTGGCCTCCCAAAAGTGCTGGGATTATGGTTGTGAACCACTGGGCTGGGCCTTATCTTTTGCATTTTTGACAATACCTGTCCTAACAGGTATGAGGTAATAGTTCATTGTAGTTTTGATTTGCATTTCCCTATTGATTAGTAATATTGAGTACCTTTTCATATACCTATTAGCCATTTGTATGCCTTCTTTGGAAAAATGTCTATTTATGTCCTTTGCCAATTTTCAATCAGGTTATTATTGCTATTTCTTATATATTTTGGATATTAACCCTTTATTAGATATATGGTCTGTAAATATTTTCTTCCATTCTGTTGGTTGCCTTTTCATTTTGTTGATTGTTTCCTTTTCTGTGCAGAAACATTTTAGTTTGATGTAGTTTGTTTTTACTGCCTGTGCTTTTGGCGTATCCAAAAAATAATTTCCAATGGCTTTTCTAATTCAGTAAATGTAAAAAACAACAAATAATAGTAATAACTAAGACAAATGTCATAGAGTTTTTCCCGTGTTTTTCATTAGGAGTGTTACAATTTCAGGTTTTATGCTTAAATTTTCAGGTATTTTTCTGTTGATTTTTGTGTGTGGTGTAAGACAATCATCTAATTTCATTTTGTTTGCATATGGATATTGTTTTCCCAGCATCATTTATAGAAGAGATTGTCCTTTTCCTATTGTGTGTTCTTGGAACCTTTCTCAAAGACCAGGTGATTGTAGATACGTGGATTTATTTTTAGTTCTCTATTCTGTTCTATTTATGAATGTGTCTGTTTTTATCCCAGTACCATACTGTTTTGATTACTATAGCTTTGTAATACAGAACAATGCCTCTAGATTTTTTCTTCTTGTTCAAGATTGCTTTATCTATCAAGGTCTATTTTGGTTCTATATGAATTTTAGTATTTTTCTATTTTTGTGAAAAATGCCATTTGAATTTTGATACAGATTGTGTTCAATCTGTAGATTGTGTTGGGTAATATGGACATTTTTAGAATATTGATTCTTCTGATTCATAAATATAGGATATCACTCCACTTATTTGTGTCTCCTTTAATTTCCTTCATCAGTGTTTTCAGTGTAGATTTTTACCTCCTGGGTTAAGTTTATTCCTAAGTATTTTTTATTGATGTTATTGTAAATGGGAGAATTTCTTTTTCAGGTAGTTATTGTTATTGATAGAAACACTACTGTTTTTTGTAAGTTGAGTTTGTGAACTCAACTTTACTGAATTCCTTTATCAGTTCTAAGTTTTTTGGTGCAATTGTTAGGATTTTCTACATATAAGATCATGTTGTTAGCAAACAAACAGTTATACGTCCTTTTCTATATGGATTTTTTTTTCCTAATTGCTCTGGCTGGGACTTACAGTACTGTGTTGAACAGAAGTGGTGAGATTGAGTATCCTTATTTTGTTCCTGATCTTGGAGGAAAAGCTTTCAATTTTTCACCATTCAGTATGATGTTGTCTGTGGGATTGTCACATAGGACCTTTATTGTGTTGAGGACATTCCTTCTATACCTAATTCAGTGAGAGTTTTTATTGTGAAAGGATGTTGAATTTTGTCAAATGCTTTTTCTATGAATTTTGTTCTTCATTCTGTTAATATGAGGAATATCATTTTTTGATCTATCTTGAAACATTCTTTCATTCTAGGGATAAATCCCATTTGATCATGGTGAATGAATCTTATAATGTACTATTGAATATGGTTTCCTAGTACTTTGTTGAGGATTTTTTACATCTATGTTAATCAGTGATATTATTTTTTACATCTGTTAATCAGTGATATTATTCTATGGGTTTCTTGTCTTGTAGTGACATTTTCTGGCTTTGGTATCAGGGTGAAGTTGGCCTAAAAAATTAGTTTGGAAGTATTGCGTTCTTTTCAACTTTTTTTGAAGACATTAATTCTTCTTTAAATGTTTGGTAGAATTCAGCCAGGAAACCATCTACTGCTGAACATTTCTATGATGGGAGACTTTTAATTACGGATCCAGTCTTCTCACTCATTATTGATTTATTTAGATTTACAATTTCTTCCTGATTAGGTTGTATGTGTCTACAAATTTATCCATTTCCTCTAGGTTATTAGACTTTTTTGGTATATAGTTATTCATAGTAATCTCCTATGATCCTTTGTATTTCTGTATTGTCAATTCTAATGTCTTTTCTTTCATTTTATTTATTTGAGTCTTCTTTCTTTTTATCCTAGTTGATTTGGCTAAGGGTTTGTCAATTTTGTTTGGCTTCTCAAAAAAAAAAAAAAACAAAAAAGACAAAACAACTTTTAGTTTGTGGATCTTTGTTATTGGTTTTCTAGTCCCATTTACTTCTAGTCTGAGTTTCACTATTTCCTTCCTATGCCAACTTTGAGTTAGTTTGTTTTTCCTTTTGTAGTTCCTTGAGGTGCAGTGTTAGGCTGTTTATCTGAGAGCTTTCTTTTTTGATATAGGCATTTATTACTCTAAACATCCCTCTTAGAAATGCTTTTGCTGCATCTCATGTTTTGGTGTGTTGTGTTTCCATTTTCATTTGTCTGAAGATATTTTAAAATTTTGTCTTTGACTCTATAGTTGTTCAGAAGCACATTGTTTAATGTCCACCCATTTCTTAATTTTCCATTTTCCTCCTGTATTGATTTCTAGTTTCACATCATTATCACTGGAAAAAATATTTGATATGATTTTAATCTTCTTAAATTTGTTAAAACTTGTTTTGTGGCCTAATATATGTCCACCCTAGAGAATTTTCTGTGTGCAGATGAACAGAATGTGTATTATGTTGCTGTTGGGTAGAATGTTCTGCAATGTCTGTTAAGTCCATTGTTGCCTTATTGATTTTCTCTCTGATTCGTTGATATTGTTGAAAGTGAGTAACGAAAATTCCCTACTCTTGCTGTGTTACAGTCTATGCCTCCCCTCAGATCTATTAATGTTTGCTTTATATATTTAGGTGTGCCAATGTTAGGTACATATACATTTATGATTCTTATATACTCTTGATGAATTGACCCTTTAATCACTATATAATGACTTTATTCTCTCTTTTTACAGTTTTTGACCTAAGGTTTTTGTCTGAAATAAGTATGGCTACTTCTGTTCTCTTTTAGTTTCTATTTGCATGGGATATTATTTTTCATCCCTTCACTTTCATTCTGAGTGTTTTTTAAGTTGAACTGAGTTTCTTGTAGGCAGAATATAGTTGGGTCTTTCTTTTTAAAATCAATTTAGCCACTCTATGCCTCTTGTTTAGATAATTTAATGCATTTACATTAAGAGTAATTACTGATAGGTAAGAACTCATTAGTGCCATTTTGTCCATTGTTTTCTAGCTTTTTTTTTTTCTTCCTCTCTTGCTTGCTTTCTCTGTGGTTTGATGGTCTCCTGTAGTGGTGTGCTTTGAATCTTTTCTTTTTTTTATCTTTTCTGTATCTATTGTAGGCTTTTGTTCTATGGCTACCCTAATGGTTTCATAAAATATTTAAACTTATAACCAGCTATTTTAAGCTTGTAACAACTTAATTTTTGTCAAATACATAAACTCTACACTTTTTCTCCTCTTACTCCCATGTTTTATATTTTTGCTGTCACATTTTACATCTTTTTATTATTTGTATTCCTTAACAAATTATTGTAGCTTTAGTTGTTTTTAATAGTTTTGCCTTTTTAACCTGTATAGTAAAGATATAATTGATGTATCCATCATCACAGGGTTAGAGTGTTTTGGGTCTGACAGTGTTATTACTTTTACCAGTTAGTTTTATACTTTCATATGTTTTCATGTTACTAATTTGTGTCGTCTTCCTTTAGTTTTAAGAACTACCTTAATCATTTCTTATGACAGGTCTAGTGTTGATAAATTCTCTCAGCTTTTGTTTGTCAGAGAAAGTCTTTATCACTCCTTTATTTTTGAAGGAGAGAATTGCTGGGCACAGTATTCTTGGTTGGCAGGTTTTTTTTTTTTTTTTTTCTGTCAGAATTTTCAGTACAGCATCCCACTCTCTTTTGGCTTGTAAGGTGCTGAAAAATCTGGATAATCTTACAGGGGTTCCCTTGTACATAATAATTTGCTTTTTCTTGCAGCTTTCAAGAATCCCTTTGTCTAACTTTTGACAATTTGATTATGATGTGCCCTGGTGTGAGTCTCTTTGGACTAATTTTACCTCATGTACTTTAGGCTTTCTGGATATCTTCTCCTCAGGCTTGGGATGTTTTCTGCCATTATTTCTTAAAAAATGTTTTCTCTCCCTCCCTCTTCTTTTAGCATATCAATAATTCCTAATTTATTCTGTTTAATGTTGTCCCATAAGCCTCTAAGCTATCGTCACTCTTTAAAATTTTTTTTTCTGCTCAGATTGGGTGATTTCCAGTGATCTGTCTCCAAATTCACTGATCCTCCCTTTTCCAGAATCTGTTGTCAAATTTCTTTACTAAAGTTTTCAATTCAGTTATAGCATTCTTTAGCTCTATGATTTCTGTTTGGTACTTTTAGATATTTTCTATCTCTTTGTTGGAATTTTCAATTTATTCTTGCATTGCTTTCCTAACCTTGATAAGCATCTTTACAGTCATCATTTTGAATTCCCTGTTGGGCAGACCACATATTTTCACCTCACTTGGGCCAGTTTCTGGGTATTCATGTTTTTCTTTTATTTGGAATATATATCCTTATTTATTCGTCTTTCTTGACTCACTGTGTTGGGTCTGTGCATTAGATAAGACAACTGCCTCTTCCAGTCTGGTCAGACTGGCCTACTGTAAGAGAAAAATCTCACCAATTTGCTTTGCCAAAGATAAGGTGCCTTTCAAATCTTGTGTTTGTCTCTGTTTTTGGTGCTGCTCCCCTTCCCAAATTAGGACGTACCATGTTCTGTCAATACTCTAAGATCAGTAAGGTAGGAGCCAGTCTCTCTGATGTAGCTGGTGAAAAGCTGGTGGGGGGGTGTTGGGTATGTATTTTCACTGCTATCCTCATGGTGAAACTGAGTGTTGTGGTTTATCTCCCACTGTTTCTGCTCTAAGCTAGAGAGAGGATCTGTGACAAAATCCTATACTGGAGTTCAGGCTGCATCATCTGAGCTTGAGGAGACAGCTGATGGAAGTAGGCTTGTTGTATATCCACCTCTTTGTTTTCTGTAGTCTAGGGCCATTTAGGAATGAAAGTGGCAACTTTCAGAGCTAGGTCATTATGGAGACAGTCCCTTTGGTGAGGGCTATAAATTTGTGGCATTTGGTGCATGGACAAACTCCTTCCAGGAAAAATAGGTAGACCTTGGTGTGAGGAAAGGCTTGAGAATTGCCCAGCTCTAGCTCTGACTGCTGGAGGGCTAATGTTTGTCTTACCTGTTAGGTCCCTGACACAAGTTCATTAGGAGCCAGGCTGTCATATAGCCACTGGAAGAGTGTGTAGTGAGCCCCTTCTGGTGAGAAAAATGGTAGCTGTGTTTCAGCCTCATTTCTACACTGTTCCCAGGAAGTATAGCCTCTGAAACTATTCTGTGTAAATTTAAAACCACTTTTATGTTCTATGATCTAGAGGTGCTCACATATGCCTCGTCTCTTCTGCTCTCAGAGCTAGGTTTTTAGGATGCAGTTTTTCAGACAGTAGTTATGAAAGTTGGGGCACGCAATGCATGGCATAAATCCCTTCTGCAGATAAACAGGAAGCTGCTTTTTAAAAGCTCCTTCTCTATACTGCTCCTAGGGATGGAACTTCTGGAAGAGCTGTGGATCTCTACAAAACTGCCACTTTTCCCCTATAGTCTAGTGAGACTTGTATATGCTTAATCTCCTTCACTCCTAAAGCTGCTTAAGTAAGAGCCAAACTGTGGGGAAGCTTAGAGTTAGGACTTTACATATGAGATCTATACCCTACTTGCCACAGGGAGAAGCTGAATTTGGGGATTCCTTTCCTGATTGTATGATGTTGTGCCTGGGATGGCATCGGTGCCTGAGCATGCCTCGGCTTTTCCTATCTGTTTGGTGTGGATATTTTTCACTTGCCTGGTTGGGTCAGAGTTTCTCAATTGATTTCTTACTTTCTCTCAGAGATAATTGATCTGTGAATAGATGTTTATTTGGTGTGCCCAAGAATGGAGGGAGAGGCAAGGGCCTCCTACTCTGCCAAGTTGCTGAGGTCACCTCCTTGTCTCTTATAACTCATTGTTTTTTAAGACCTTGTCCCTCTGTAACATCGCACCTAGTATTATCTTTGTAATGTGGTTGACTTCCTATGCCCTACTTGGAATAGCATGAGTGTTCAAAAATGTGCATTAAATGAATGCATTGACCCTATGTTAAAAATGTTAGAAAAACCTGCTCCTGCTTCTTCAGTGCTCCTTCCACAGAGAGAAGGTCCCATCAAAGATGATTGTTCCAATGGAAACACTTGTGATACAAATTACCAGACTAATCAAATGACAGACATTTAGTGGGTATGTGCAGAATAGGCCAAGGTGGGGACAGAATTCCTAATAGATAGACTGAATAAATGCTTAGATCACCAGTAAATGGGGACATGCAAATAGAACAAAATTTGGATACAGATTTTGATATTTTAAAAAATGTATTGCATCATTATCATGCTAAGAGTTTGAACTTTGTTGAAATTCTCTTTTACTTCAGGGTTTAGATCTTGAAAAATATTGTATTACATATGGTGGATAGTTGTGGGATGTGAAGTATAATCTCTTTAATGCTGAAGACTTTTAAAGGTCTTCACCCAGCCCTGGGAGGGTGTTGTCTCTGATCAAATTATGGTCAGAATTTAATTTCCTGGCTTCCAAAAAATCTTCTGTTAGTTTCTGAGGTCACAGGGCAGGGAAAAAAATCTCATGATTCTGGAATGAAGTTTGAAGAGATTAGAGCTTGACAGAACAGGCAGTACATATCCTTTCATGAAGACAAAACATATGCTTCAAACTTTGGGTTTTGCTGGTGACTGGCGAGCACTCAGGGAAAAAGTCCCAGTGGAGAGGACAGGAAAGGCCTCCCCAGCTGGTCACCTTCATTCAGCATCATTTGCTACCCTGGAGCCAATGTGATTGACCCTCTGCCTCTCACGCACCCCTTGGCAGCAGGTTGGCCCGTCCTGATGAATTTTCTTCATTCACAACTGTTCTGGAGGCACATCCTGACCTGATTTTACCTTTGTGAGGAATTTCATGGGTGACTATAGAGATATTCATGGATGACTCTGCAGTAACCCATGATTCTACAGATATTTATTAAGGCCCAGAAAACTCTAGAGATGGTCTTCACTGAATGGATTTCCATTTCTTGCAAAAGAAAAAAAAGAAAAGGCTCAAATTAAGACAAGTAGTGAGATATGAGGTCAGAGGAAAATAACAAGGAGAGTTCACAGACTCAGTCATGACATAAATAGAAGATGGAGATGTTTAACTTAAAGAACAGTGGTGAATTCAACCTCATGGAAGAAAAAATAAAACATGGAAAGACAGCTTGTTAAATTAAATTTTCTGCTGTTTATCAAGTTGAATATCTTCATCTTCCCTTTTATTGACATAGATGTCTCTCTCTGGTGAAATCATTTCAGTGACTGAGAAAGGCTGAGTAATTTTCACCACTGGCCTTGTCTAGGAGGGGCCTGGGGGACACCCGTCATTGTTTGCACTGCTTGGGTTGAGTGATGCAAGTCTCAAGCGGCAACCTGCAATCGTCTTGGCTTCTCTGAGTGCCTCGGGCCTTGTTCTAGACAATATTTCTTTTTAGGCTGAGGAGTGGCAGGCTGCCCACACTACTTTCTTCCCAGTATCAAATGAAACCTTCCTTAAGTGTTACTACATGTTAATAAACATAGTCAGTGAAACCCACTTAAAAAGAATGAACTGTTTATGAAAGAAACCTTTTGAAAGACAGAATATTTTTCCCTGTGGGCCAGAGCTTAGGCAGGAAAACAAAGGACTCTTTCAATGGCTTAGAACATGATGGAGGATGGATTCTGACTTTCCAACTACAAAAATAATGATGCTTTTAGCATCAATACCTGCATTACTCCAGGTTGTAAATATACTTTACAGACACAGACTGGGCCTTTCCAACTTTTTACCTCAGTGCTCTTTGAACTCCTTAAAGGGCAGTGATGTTGGCCCCAATTTGCACACTGAGAAACTGAGGCAGAAGAAATCTAAGCAGTTTGTCCACCAGATAACTCATAAGTGAAGTCAAGAATAGAACAAACGGAAACTGAATGCTTCCATGACACAGGAGCATCTGCCATCTGGAATAGTTCCTTCTTTTTCTCTAGTTGATCTCTTTCTTTTCTGTTTTTGTCTTTCATTTTCTGATTTGTTAATTCTTAGCTCTTGTCAATTAATTGGGGTCAGCGTGAACGTTGGCACATCCATCAGAAAGTCTGTGTTGGTCCAGGAGACAAAGAATCCACAGCTTGTATCAGCCAGCCTGTGCAGGTTGTTGCAATTCCTTTGAACAATATTATTAGCAAAACTCATCTTGAAAACAATATTCTTTCATCCTAACCTATTTTGTACTTCCAGAAACACTACTGTAAAGTACAGATGCTCCTTGACTTACAGTGCAGTTATATCCTGATGAACTCATCATAAGTTGAAAATATCCTCGTTAGAAATACATTTTATGAACCTAACCTGTTGAACAGCATAACTTAGCCTCGCCCACCTTGAATGTGCTGAGAACATTTATATTAGCCTATAATTGAGAAAATTAACTAACACAAAGCCTATTTTATTGTATGGTATTGAATATCTCATGTAATTTATTGAATACTGTATTGAAAGTGAAAAACAGAATAATTGTGTGGGTACTCAAAGTGTGGTTGCTACTGAATGAACATTGCTTTTGCATCATCATAAAGTTGAAAAAGTCTATGTTGGAATCTACAGCTTGTGTAAACCAGCTTGTGCAGCTTGTTGCTATTCTTTTGAACAGTAAGATATTGTCAAAACTTAACTTGAAAAAAAGATAAACCATCATAAATTGGGTATTGTGTGTATAAAATTTTACATGTGTACATTTAAAAAATCTCCAGTGTTTGGCTTTCTAAAAAAATAAATGGAACCTAAATAGTTCTTAATTTCCCCCTATGGTTAGTCTCCTCGCTGTTAAATGTATATTTATTTACTTATTCTTTTTTTATTTGACAGCTATTTGTTTGAACTTACTTTTGGCACAGCATTGGGCTTTGTAATGAATACTATACGACAGATCAAAATCTTCTATAAGATTTAAAAAAGATTAAATCTTTAAGATTTAAAAAATTTTTAATTTTTTTTCTTTCTTTTTTTTTTTTTTTTTTGGCTGAGTCTTGCTCTGTTGCCCAGGCTGGTTTACAATGGCATGATCTCAGCTCACTGCAACCTCTGCCTCCCAGATTCAAGTGATTCTCCTGCCTCAGCCTCCCGAGTAGCTGGGACTACAGGTGCACACCACCACGCCTGGTTAATTTTTGTATTTTTGGTAGAGACGGGGTTTCACCATGTTGGCCAGGCTGGTCTCGAACTCCTGACCTCATGATCCACCTGCCTTGGCCTCCCAAAGTGCTGGGATTACATGTGTGAGCCACTGCTTTCGGCAAAAATTTTAATTTCTTAAGATTAAAAAAAATTTAAATCTTTAAGTTTAAAAAATAAAGTCTATTTAAGGAATGGGAATTAGTGTCTGGTTGGTTGCTTTTCCCCAGTTAAATAGCCAGGCACAGTAGCTCGTGCCCGTAATCCCAGCACTTTGGGGTACCAAGGCAGGAAAATTGCTTGAGGGCAGGAGTTTGAGACTAGTCTGGACCACATAACAAGACCCCATCTTTACAAAAAATTTTAAAATTACCTGGGCATGGCAGCATGTGCCTGTAGTCCCAGCTACTTGGGAGACTGATGTGGAAGGATCTCTTGAACCCCAAAAGTTCGAGGCTGCAGTGAGCTATGATGACTCCATTGCATTCCAGCCTGGGCAAACAGAGAAATACTCTTAAAAAACTGCAAGTTCGCTCAGTGGAAATAAGTGTCACTTTGAGTGATCAACCATTATTGATGCATAGGCTGATACTATTTTGAAATATTGATAAACTTTCTCTTATGGACACCATGGTAGAAAACCTTCCTCAAGTCAACCAAGTACCGTATTACCTTGGTAAGGCTGTTTCTAGAGATGTTTAAGAGTAATAAAGTATCATTGTTCAGCCTGGACAAGACAGACAATAAGACCAAAATATTCTCAGAAGCAATAGTTATTAAAACCAAAGCTTTCTATTTGAAAAAAAAGTTTTTGAGTGTGTTTTTGAAAAATTTTACGAACACATAGAAACTTATACATGAATGTTCATAGCAGGATTTTTCATCTTGTCTAAAAGGTGGAAACAACCTAAATGTCATTCCTGGATGGATAAGCAAAATGTTGTATGTTCATACAGTTGAATGTTATTTAGCCATCAAAGGCATGAAGTACTGACATGTGCTATAGTGGGGGTGAACAGTGAAAACAAAAATGAAAACAGCCAGATATAAAAGGCCACAGTTTGTATGATTCTACTCACATGAAATGTCCAGACGAGGTAAATCCATAGACAAAAAGTAGACTATTGGTTGCCAAAGCTGGGAAAAGGAGGGAATTGGGGTGATTGCTAATGGGTACAGGGTTTCTCTCAGGTAATGAAGAGGTTCTAGAGTTAGTGGAGATGGCTGCATAAGTGAATATACTAAAAAAAATCACTGAATTGTACACCTTAAAAGAGTAAACTTTCATGGCAAATGAACTATATTTCAGTAGTGATAACACCAGAACAGGAGCAACAGCTACAACAACAAACTTGAAAAGACAATACAGGAAGACTTAGGCAAAAGGTTTCAATGACCTCCTGGGCTGGAAGACCTTTGCATCCCACCTTTGCAGAAGGAGATCAGCTTCAAAGATTGCTCACCTCTTCATGAAGAAGCATTGTGAGATCCAAGTCGACTTTGGTGGAGGATTCGTTCTTGAGAGGGAGCAGCGGAGGTTACTCAGCAACATGCACCTGCAAATCCCACTTTTATCTTGGGACCGGAAAGATTCTTGCTTATTCTTCAAGGCTTTGCTCAGTCCATCCAACAATTCCCCACCTTTAAAAGACTGGGAAAATTGAAAGTGACCACCTCTGAATTAGAAACAAATGAAATGAACAGAATAAAGTTCATGGGGCTATAGATGCCAGAGAGCATAGAAATAGTCTGGAAAGGAAAGTCCTAGATGTCAGCAGGGCCTAGTATAATTTGCTTGATATCATCTCCCTGCTCTGAGGCATGAGAGGGATGAGACCTGTCTCCAGGCTGTCACCTTATATTTGTGGGAGGCCATTCTCCTGCTGCATTGTTGCTCTTGTGGTCAGTTGTGCTTGATGCTATGAGCTAAGGGGGCTTGGCTTTTCTTCTTCTTGTCAAGTGTCCTGCTTCTGATATTTCCAGGAATCCACTCCTTTGATCTTAGCCTTCACCCTCTGTAGCTTTGGGGCCTAGTGGAAAGAGATGGAATTAGAAATTAGAAACACTGATTGTAAAACAACCTCTACTTATCCGTGAGACCTACACTGGAGTCTCCCAACCACAGTGTTGCAAGTGCATTGTGCTGGTGCTTCAAACAGTGGCTCTTTCTCACCCTTGGGGTCACTCAGAAACTGGGTGGCTGAAGGTCCCAGGAACAGCACCTTTGGCTGTTAGCTGGCTTGCTCAGGGTGCCTCAGAGGGCAAACCTAGCAGGGTGAGGCCTGCATAATCCCAGGTGGTGAGCACTGTTAGCTACATCAGCACTCATGGCTCCCTGTCAACACTGTGCACTGCCAACAGGAGCTCTGCCACCAGGACATCTCCAGCAGCCAGGGACAGGCAGAACCATGCCCATATTGTGGAAATGTGGCCGATGGTTTGTTGGGGGCAGGGAAGGGACATGTTCCAAGTGTCCAGATATGCCCAGAGCTCGGTCAAGGTGTGGACAGTTAGGAGTTGGGTATGGTGCTGGGGGAGGGATTCTGATTAGGGACTCCTGAGGGCACTGACCCACATGGCAGTCTCCCATTTTTCTCTTCATATGTATAGATATAATAATTATGTACCAATTTGGTTGATGGGCTATTTTTATAAGATTTCAGTTCAGTAATCAAGAAGGATTATTCTTTTTATTGAGATAGAGTCTTGCTCTTTCGCCCGGGCTGGAGTGCAGTGGTGCCATCTTGGCCCCACTGCAACCTCTGCCTCCCAGGTTCAAGCAATTCTCATACTTCAGCCTCCTGAGTAGCTAGGATTACAGGCATGTGCCTCCATGCCTGGCTAATTCTTGTATTTTAATTTTGTATTTTTAGTAGAGATGGGGTTTCACCATGTTGTCCAGGTTGGTCTTGAACTCCTTGGCCTCCCAAAGTGCTGGGATTACAGGCGTGATCCACTGCACCCCGCCCATAGTAGGATGGTTCTTCTAACAACACATGCAGCTTTTGCAGATTAGAACTTCATTGTTATCTGGATATATTTGACATAAAAATTCTATTAAAGCCAAAGTCCTTTTGCATTATTTTGATGAAATTAATATTACTCTTGTCCATGAAAGAAAGGAAGAATTGTACCAAAACATACTGTTCCCAAATGACCAATTTGATATGTGCCCTACTGTCAAAGAGGACATGAGAAAAGAGGAAGTTCCAGACTTTCTGAGCCTCAATTTTCTCATCTGCAAAATAAACATAATAATTCATAATTAATTTAGGCTAGCGCTCAAGGGTGAATCTATTCTCCATGCCATGCCCTAAAATATTTAGGTTTTTTGATTAAGACATAAAAAAAGATTAAGAATTTCATAAAACAGGAATCTGGTAGAAGTTTTTTTCAACTAAGGCCCTTTTATTTTATACTTAAGGTAACATGAATTAAGAGCAGGCATTGCCCATAGTGGTTTCTCAGCCTTCTGTTGGTGAAGTTTTCACCCCTTCGTTTTACATGTTGGAACAGTGAAAATCTGCCAACCCTACAATCTTGGGAGGTAGACATGGAGATATCTTCAGGCCAACTCCAGGTATATGGTCTGTTCCCTGCTTCCCCCCAGGGCAAGGTGTCCACCTCCTTCCTCCGTACTCAGGTTAATCTGCAGTGATGGTATCTTCTTATAAATGCTTCACTTTCTCATCTGGGCCTCCTCTGAGCCATGTGCTTGGTAAAACAACACAGGACAAAACAAAGACTGAAGCAATCACATAGTTTCTACTCCTCCGTTTATTTATTTTATATAAATTGTCTCTTGCGACTGGATTGACCCAAGCCTTGGGATTCTATGTATTCAGGTCATGTCAAGTTCATCTGTTCTCCATACAAAGGGATAATTGTCACATGGCAAAAAGCTAAGAAGCCTTGGCCTACAAGGACATATACATACAAGGATTCTGTGACAGACCATCTTGCTGGGAACAATATTGCAGGGTTGTGATGAGGATCAAATGTGGTTATATGTGTTACGGGGCCTGGAAGAGACCTGCCCTTCCCTGGTGCATTGTAACTCTCCCCCACTGAACCCAGAGGAGAGAAGAGGTTATAGACTACAACGAGAAGCTTGTTTTCCTACCTAAAAAATGGTTCCTTTTTCTGAGGACTACTCAAGCAGAAATGGCTGGTGTAATGAGAAGGAATGTTACCACAATGCTGACTCATGGCCTCAGGTCACTCGTCGGAGTGTGCAGCATGAGGACAACCAGACAGATTCAGCAGAAACACCCCCCATGCCAGTGGTGCTCAGGGCCAAGAATAACTCTAGAAAAGACTTGCTAAACCACACACCGTATTCTGGTATTTCTACCTTACAGGTGGTTTCATCAGCTCTAGAAACTTACAGTAGTCTCAGGGGACACAGGATGGGGAGCTTGAGGGAAAGTCTTTCAGTGGAGCCAAGTAAGAGTGTTAAAGAATGTAAATATTCTAGCTTAAATCTTGGAATCACACACCAGCAGGAATCACCTTAAATACAGTAATACTTACTAATGCATAAAAGGTTTATTCTAATTTACCCATG
The DNA here is from genome assembly GCF_037993035.2 of Macaca fascicularis. NCBI lineage: Eukaryota > Metazoa > Chordata > Mammalia > Primates > Cercopithecidae > Macaca > Macaca fascicularis. Next base: position 112,524,187 of record NC_088377.1, read on the forward strand.
TTTCTTCCAAGGAGAGAATTTTTTCGGTGTTGACATTGTTCCAAATTAGCCAGGAGCTGTGTTTGTAGTCACCATTTTGTCAAGATGAAACAGGCAATAATAGTCTTAGTAACCGAATCAAAACTTATCTTCTTGAATTTTGATGATGGACAGGAGTTTCATCATGCATGTTAATGCTATTACCTGCTGGGTAAAGAGTGTGGGCTAAGTGTGTTGTAATTAAGGTGCCAATGATCTTGACTGTTCTGTGAACCAGTGTCAACTATAAATTAAATCTATTTGGTGTGTGCTCAGGTCTTGTTGGGAGTTTTCCCTTTCACAGATGGATGACCTTGGTATTTGGCTGTCCTAGGTGCTGAAGGAGCATCCTATCATTCCTATTGTATCATATAAATTGAAGAGGCATTAAATTTATTCTTCAGTACAAGGTGAAAGACATATCATGATTCTTTTGTTTATTTACATCAAATTTAACCTAAGTTCCCATTCTGTAAGGTGGGTGGAAATTTCTATCTCTATTTTCTTTACCCTGGCCCCAGGATCTATGAAGATCCTAGCTCCACTCATTGTCCAGAGCACTTAAGGAAAGCCCTGTGGCCGCTTGAGTTTATAGTAATCACTACTGATATTTTATTTATCTTGGCCCACTTGGTTCCTTAAAGGCAAATACCTTGACTTCTTTTAGGCCAAGCTCGAAGATGGGCTTTGACAAGGTGAGATGTCTTGCTAAGCTGTACTGCAGAGATTAGCAAAGCCTTCACTCCCTTCCTGATCCTGAGAGGAAACTATCAACACTTTATTTTAAGACTACTGGGCTCAAGCGGTCTTCCCACATCAGCCTCCTGAATAGCTGGGACTACAGGCTCACACCACTATACTCTGGCTAATTAAAAAAAAAATTTTTTTTTTTTTAGAGATGGTATCACACTACGTTGTCCTGTTGTCCTGGGTGGTCTCAAACTCCTGGCCTCAAGCAATCCTCTTGCATTGGTCAGCCAAAGTGCTGGGATTACCGATGTGAGCCACCATACCTCGTCAGAAACCATCCATATTGTATATCTCCTTCTGATATGCCCACATCTTCAACTCTAAACCCATTCTTCTATCCCTGTACCTCTCAGAGTATCTGGCATAATTCTCCTGAATGAGCTAAGTTTCCTATGCATAAATATCCAAGGAGAGTGAAGATAGGTAAGGTGGTGGTTGGACATTGATTTTTCGATACCAGGCAATGCTGAATTTAACCCTGCAAAACAAAATCTCTGAGGTGAGGAGAGTAAAGCCTTGGTCATTCTCTTACTGTAAGAAAGAAAAGAGTCTTTTCCAGAAAGATTGGGGTAAGAGGTTGGAGAGAGCCTTCTGGGTAGTGCAGGGCCTCAGGGCATATGTAGGTACTATTGCAGGGGTAGGAGTGGCAGGTAAGAGTGGGGGAAGCAGGAAGCCTCACCTTTCTGCCTGATCCTTTACCCAAAGCAAAAGTCTTAAGCTGCTGGAAGAGGAGGCAGCAACATTTGTAGCGTCTAAGACAGATACAGACCCATTGCTGCTGAGGAAAGGCAAACTCTCTGCTCTGCGGGTTACAAAATGCCCTGGGCCAGAATCCTACACTATCACCATTAGGATCTCCCATCACTAGGGGAGGGCAGGAAGACTCACTACAGATACAAAGCAGAGCTTGGCTTTCATGGGAAGGATCATCAGGGACACTCAAATGCTGCTGAAGGGAACTGGAATATGCCAACCAAAGTATGCCTCTTTAGCATATGGATTATTTTGAGCTAAAGACCACTGAGAACCAGCAGATTCAGGAGAAGCTTTAAAAATGGGGAAAATTGTTATTTTTGTAAAGGAAATTTACATTTATAAAGAACATCTCTATTTGTAAACCTGTCTCCTTCTCCAGGAGAGGAGGATCAGGAAGAGGAGGACTATACCAACTCTATCCACGGGGAAGGTACTGATGTAAATCTGCATAATGAATCTTACTAAACAACCTTTGTTGACCATGTTTTTCTTGGTCACTTTCCCATAACTTGCCACCTCCCCCCTCCCTAGAAGGCCCAAACTCCTTTTCCTTTGTTTAGCATAGGATGGTATATAAGCCTCAATCATCTGGCTACCTCCTAGAGATACATTGTTTTCTCTGTGAACTCCTGTGCATGCTTATTCGTTCATAATTAAAACTTTTTTCCCCTCTTGTTAAAAAAAAAGAAAGAAAGAGTCCCTATTTAATGAGAGCAAAATTAATTATCCTGTCAATTAACTTGTCATAATTGTAAATGTCACATTGGGTTCATAATCACTGAGAGCAAAAACTAGATGTGACTGAGAAACATAAACTAGGAGGGAAGGCGAACATATTGAACTCCTATTATATGCTAGATGCTGGGACACATATAGGTGTTTCATGTTTCATTTAATCCTTACAATAGGCTCGCTAGGAAGGCATCATTATTCCCATTTTCTGAGAAGAAATCAGGGGCCCAGAAAGATTAAGTGACTTGCTGTGATAGACATCCTTGGCTGCTAATCTCACACACTCCCACCCCTTTCTCCCTTGTCCATCTCCATTGTAGAGACAGGAAGAACTGAAGAGTCACTTTCTCAAACCTCCCTTTTGGCTACGGGTGGCCCTGGGACACAGTGTTTGGCTATGAGACAAGTAGGAGGGTGATGGAAACTTTTAGGGGAGACTTTGCCCCGCTTTTCCCTTTTCTTCCTCTCTTGAGGATGCCTATTCATCTTCAGGCAACTTGCACAAGTGTGAAGCTGAACAGCTGTTTTCCCCAAAGTCCGTAATGCTTTTCTAGTGACGTTCATTGTCTCACATCATTTATTCAGCTGAGAGCAGCCTGCGTACTCCATCTCGCGCCACCACGTCCCAATCCTTCTCATACTTGTGAACCCAGCTCAGTTATCGCCTCTTTCCTGGAAATCTTTTCTAGTCTTCCTGAATACAGTGATTATTCTATCTCCCATGTCTCCACGACATGGTATCCATACCTCCTTTATGGTTCTTATGGTCTCCATGTCTGTTTTTCTCTGCTGTCATATAAGGCTTTCTAAGCAGGGCCTGTGTATATATTTATACTTCCCAGAAAAGCCTAGCATACATAGTGCCTGGAATACAGTAACGTTCAACCAATATTTTTTGAGTGAATAAGAGAGAATTAATCCAAGGTCAGATTTGACTTTGCAGACTACCAAGAAGAGGCCAGGAGACTGCTACATGCTGGTCCTAACATAGTGAAGTCTGTTGAGTGAATGCCAGGCACTGCTATCCTCCAGACTTGAGTTATATGAGATAACTTAATGTCTTTTGCATAAGCCACTATTTTGGGGGGCGTTGTGTGATTTACAGCTAAAAGGCTGCTTTCTCCTGATACACTCCCCAAGGCCATGGAACTGTCTGTAAAATCCAGCATAGCACACAGATGACACAATTCAATATCTGAACATTTAGACAGTACTAAACTACCTATAAGTGGGCATAGAATATCTGACAAAGATATTTGAAAAAGTTTTGAAAAAGGCTGGTGAACAGATTGAGTAGGTATTAAGATATTATTAGAGACGGGTAAAGTCCCCAGGACAGTACTACACCCAAGCAGAGCATGGGTACAATGGACAGGAAGAAGATGTAGCTTTCTCTTGTTGCTGCAGGATAATGATTTCAATTTATCAAAATTTATGGGGACCAGTCAGTGTGGGCATCTTCTCAGATTGCTGGGGTGCCCACATTTGCAACACGGTTATCCTTCTGAGTTTGAGTGTTTTGTTTGTAACCCAGACGGAAGTGGATGGAGAATCTCCATGTGTTCCATGAATAGCTATGGCTGCCCCTGACCTAGAAAGGTTGGAGAAAGCAGCCAATTAATTCACACCTGAAACTGCTTAGAATTCTTGGCACTTTGCAGATCTTTGGAGAACATTTAGAGACCTGTAGTTCAAAATACAGTAGTGGCCAGGCATGGTGGCTCACACCTGTAGTCCCAGCACACTGGGAGGCCAAGAGGGGTGGATCGCTTGAGCCCAAGCGTTTAAGACCTGCCTGGGCAATATAGTGAGACCCTGTCTCTACTAAAAATACAAAAAATTAGTTGGGCATGGTAGCACACACCTATAGTCCAAGCTACTCTGGAAGCTTGGAATCAATCTAAGGCCAGATTTGACTTTGAGCCTGGGAAGTGGAGGTGGTGGGGATCATACCACTGCACTCTAGCCTGGGTAACAGAGTGAGACCCTATCTCAAAAAAAGCAGTAGTAGTTCTCTCCATTTAAATTCACGTTATCAAAGTGAATAGAAAGTGAACTGGAAAACACACTCCCAATTCATTTAAGGCAGGCAGTGAATAATCATGTGTGGTTGAGAGAATGGTAGAGTTTTTGTGAAAGAAAAGCAAGGTTCTCAAAGTGGGTGCTATGGATTGAATTGTGTCCCCCCCCCCAAATTTATATATGGATGCCCTAACTTCCCATGTGATGGTATTGGAGATAGAGCCTTTAAGGAGGTCATTAAGTTAAATGACATCATAAGGGTGGGGTCCTAATACAATAAGATTAGTGCCCTCATAAGAAGAGGAAGACCCGAGATCCAGGACACAACACACACTGAGGAAAGGCCGTGTGAGAGTACGCAGCAAAAAGGCAGTCACCTGTAAGCCAGGAAAGGGCCCTTGCTACAATCCATCCCTGCTGGCACCCTGATCTTGGACTTTCAGCCTCCAGAACTATGATAAATACATGTTTGTTGTTTAAGTCATCCAGTCTATGACATTTTGTTCTGGAAGCTGGAGCTTAGATATAGAGTATTCTCATAAAAGGAGCAAAGAAGGGTTTTAATTTTGATGAATTTATGGTTGCAGGGGGGTGTACCATGGAGTGTTGCCTTTCGGCAGCAGCATTTGCTTCTGAAAATAAGGCAGTTTTAAATATATCTTATATTTGTTGATTTGTTTGTCTGGGAATTGCCAGGTCAGAGAGGTTCAAGAGAAACAATAGCTTCAAGAGGCTCCAGAACAAGTTTGTACGCCCAAATTTTGGGGCATACAAAAATTTTGACGGGGAAATTTTTCTCCCCATCAAACCAGGCTTGAAAATAAAACACTAAAAGAACTCTTGGCATTATAACTGCCTTTAACTGGAATCAGTGTTTTCACTGGTCTGCATTTTGGCATGAGATGAAATGACTACCGGCAGCCCTTGCTGTAGGGAACATTTGATCTCTTTAGGGGCATCAAAGATCTGATAAGCCAGAGGTCTTGAATAGCAGATTTTTGACATGACCATATTACTATTATTACTTAATATTTTATAAACAATAATATCTGCAAATTAATGGATGGTAGACTAGTCATATTTTTCATTATATGTTAAAATAAGTATTTAACTATTAAAATAATAATAAAGTTAATCCTGTCATCTAAACCCACTTTGTAGTCTTCCAGGAATACCTGGGGAAATACTGTGAAAGCCCTGAGGAGTTTTGGTTAAAAACTCAGATGTGTAAAGCTGTTATTTACAAAAGAACATTTCCGGTTGATCATGATGTCACCATGAAAAACTTGCAACTAGTTCTTTTGACTTTAAACTTTTTAAAAAAGCATTAAATATGTGATTTGCTCTAAAATTCAAAGAGGTTTTAACTCCTGACATGTTGTCTTTTTAATATTAGAGTGGTCTTGATTAAATGCCTTTTTTTGTAAGTGAAATTTCAGCTTGGGGTTTGTTTGCATGAGTCATTTATATATCTTTTGCATTAGCTTTTTTTTTTTTCCATCTAAAAATACATATAGCACATTGAATGACTTCCTAATTATCCTGAGGGAATCCTAAGGAAATTCTCAGTTGAATTTTTGATTTAATCTTATATCTTGACTATTTCTTAAAGGTAGCTAGCTGCCAACTAGCCTAACACTGTTGGGTTAATAGTAGTTAGTATTTCAGCTCCCTGCTTAAAAACTTTTGGTCGCTCCCTTGTCCTGATACTAAAAAGCCTTCTCAACACTTTAGCTAGTGCAACTTCAGCATCTTAACCTCGGTGATACTAAGTTGCTTATTTTCAACATACCGGATACTTAATGCTTTTTAAAAATGTTCTTTGACTCATATTGTTTACACTTTGAAGTGGCCTCTGCTTTATCTCCTGTGTCCCAATTCCACCTCAGTGCCCATTCTTTAAAGTTCCAGCTTAACCATCACATCTTTTCTTGAAACCTCTTCTTATCCCCCAAAACAGTTTTATGTCTTGAATTCCACCTCCCTTTATACATTCTTTATGACTTGTATTACAAGCTTGCATTGCAGTTACACATGTACACATGTAACTACATGTGTGTACATGCTTTGGTCTTCTTTGATGTCATACAAGGCCTTTAGGAAGGGCCTATATGTATTTTAATTTCTTCTAGAAAAGCCTAGCTCATTGTGTGGCATATAGCAGCATTCAGTAAATTGTTTTAAGTAAATAAGTGAATACCTGAGCATCCAAAGCCAGCTGTGTGTGTGTCTGTGCATATGTTAGAAGAGTATGTGTAGTCTAGGATCCACCAGATATAGATGTGATACCTTCAAGATCTATAGAAATGGAATTGACTTTTTGTGGGAGAGCTAGGTTTTATGGCAGCCTTTGGGACTTAGGAAGTTTCTGTCACAGAAATGGTTAAAGCCAAGGCTGTAGCAATTTTGAACAGTTTGGGAGTCTTTCAGACATGCCTAGAGCCATAGTCCTCAATGTGAGGTCCCTAGGGTAGCTGTATCAGCATCTCCTGCAAATTAGAAATGCAAATTCTTGGACCCCATCCCATACCTACTACATCCAAGAGTCTGGCGGTGGAGCCCAGCAGTCCATGTTTTAACCAGCCCTCCAGGTGGTTCTGATACACACCTGAATTGTGAGAACCATTTAGAGAAAGTTCCAGGAGGGTTTCTGTTCAGTCTTGATATCTCTTGACTCAGCTACCAAATAGGGCTTTTATAATTACAGAATGATTGAGTGTAAATTCTGTGAGAGTGAGGGGTCACAGCATGCAATAATGCTTGCTCAATTTCAGTGCATGAATCAACGGATGACAAATTAAGAGCCTAATTTGACTTTCCGTCCTCATTTGGTTCATTGTGAAAAACTGCTGCTCATAACAGCTTGACAAGTGAACAATGATGCATACATCTGAGCAAAGTATGCTGACGTGTGAGAAGTAGCAGCAGCTATCAGCTTCCAATCAGCTGACTAGTGAAGGTCACGGTGGGACTAATATGCGATGCTAAAGGAATATTCTTTGAGTCTGAGTTGCCTGAATGTCCCCTGTTTTCTTTCTTGCTTTTTCTTTTGAACCTTTTTAAGAGACAGGGCCTCAGTCTGTTGCCCAGCCTGGAAAGCAGTGGTGCGATCATAGCTCACTGCAGCCTTGAACCCCCGGGCTCAAAGAATCCTCCCGCCTCATCCTCCCAAGAAAGTGGGACCACAGGCAAGTGCCTATTCCTTCTTTTCTGATCTCTCCTGTTTCTTGAACACAGTGATATCCTAGTGCTTAGTTACACTACCCCAGTACAGCACTCAGCGCTGGTTCACTTATCCAAGATGTAGTTTTCCTTTCTTGCATGCTGGCAGTACCCCAGTTTTGTGCCAGTGTCCACCTCTCCTCCATGTGAGTCAGGTCTGATTTGTCAAAGCTGATTGTGATGGTTCCGTTCTCTCAACAGTGACTTGTGGAGGACTGAGCAGGTGACCCAGTTCTGGCCAATAAATTGTGAAGGCACATCTGTTGGTATGTTTCTGTGAAAGCTTTTTGTCATTTTAAAATAAGAGATGCACAAGCGGAAAATGACCCATTCTTTTGGACTTCGGTGTGTCCAGATGTGGTGCTTGGAGCTGAGACAGCTTTCTTGGCATGCAAAGGCATCTCAGGCAGTCCACTGCAGACAGTGAAGTCGAGGGAGTGGAGGGAACCTGGGCCCTGATAGTGTTGCTGAACCATTGAATTAACTGGAGCTGCTCGTATTAGAACTTTTGTTATAAGATGTAATAAATCTCCTTCAACCAATAACTTATTAAATATTAAGTAATTATTATATCTGTTTCTTTCCCTTTAATTTATCTTGAAAATGAAAAGGGAATGATATGATGACATCTCTAAATTTCTTTCAGCCTTAACGATTGGTAATTCTTTGCTCAAAGTGGATGTGTGGAGTTTTAAGATGTGATGTTTAGCAGGCATGGAATCCGGAGAGGGGTGCAAACATTGCCTGACTTAGGGTCGTTTGTGTGAGGTCTAGGAGGAAGCATCAAGGTAAGGCGGTGCGGTTGAAGCATGAATTCCTAGGGACAGCCTAAGAGCTATGTCCTAGAGCACAGCAAAATCAGAAATCCATAGTAAAAGCCAGACATTGAAGATAATACTAGGAATCAGATATAAAACAAGTTAGAAAAACTGGGATAAGATTTGCTTGCCAGCAATGAGAGCTCACGGCATGTGTTCAGCCTAGGGCCCTCTCAAGGTACCAAGCGCGGATGAAGGGCCAGCAATCTCCTTGGGGGACATTACCAGCATCTGAAATCCTTTGGTTACCAAGATTTACTGAATTTCCTCCCTGGCCATTCACCCTGTGAACCTCTATGCTTGGCCTGCTGCGTTTCACTGTCTCTGCCAACCTCAGGCAGCTGCTTTTCTTTCTTTTCTAGGTGTCTCTTTACTGAGTATTTTCCAAATCGGCATTTCAGTTCTTGGTCTTGACTGCATAATAGTGCAGTTCTTCAACTCTTTTGATGTCCCGAACCTTGGAAAACAGATTTAAGTCAGCCACAAAATACAATAAAAGGGTGTTTACATTGGTTTCTAGTATTTTTTAATCAACATTGCCACCTAGTGGTAAAATAACCCTTGAAATTGTGTACAATTATTTTCAGTTGGGATTGAATATTTGATTCAATGTCAAGCATCTTCAAATGGTAAAATTTTGACCAAGAAGAGACCACAGTGATTATTCATCTAAATGTATTGTTTTACACTTAAATAAACTGAGGCTTAGGAAAAGTCTTAGGAAAAGGCTTAGTGTCTTTTAGGCACATTAATTACTGGGCTAATAGTGTAGGGTCCTCATTCACAGACTATCACTCTTCCCCCTCCCCGAGAAATTCTTAATTATTTCCTCTTAAGGTTTTGGTTGATCACTCAGTTTTTCTCCCTTAAGTTTTAAGATATTCTTACTCAATTTAGCTATTTCCTGGTGGTAAGTAAAAAACAAAGCAAAACAAAAACAAACGACAAAAATTAGTTTCAAATGAAGCAAGGTTGTGTATCACCTTCTCTCTTTTTGACACATTTGTTTTGTCTTTCTTTTCCAAGTCTTTCTCAAGACGTGTCAATCCACGAGCATGTCTTCCTTTCTTGTGTACATTTCAATACAGGAAAAATATTCTAATACATCCTGTGTTCCATCCAGCAGTATTTACACAGTTTTGGGCAGGTCTAGGGTAGAATCAGAGATTCTGAATTCACACCAAGCTTCCCAAAGATGACAAAACTCCTGTTCGGGGATCACACTTTACATTGTAAGCCTTTATAGAACAATGACTACATTCTTGAGAACTCAAAATCTTTCTTCAGAATGGATGAGTAAACTGTGTGTTCTGTTTGAGCAAATGAGGAGCACAAGGGGAAATTCCTTTGCCTTAAGCAACATCTCCGCTGAAGTGGCTAATTCCCTTTTTGGCTGCCACGGGGGTCATGCGCCCTGTGAAACTGCTGCTGCTTGCACTGCTTAACGAGACAAGGTCAGGGAATTTCCCTGCACTCTGTGATGAACATTGACCCTCTCCAGGGGTCCGTGATAACCGGGTCTGGAGAATGCCCTCCCAGGACATTCCAGGAGTGATCCTAGGCTTAGACAGTTGTATTAAAGTTCTGAATTTGGTTGCACATTGGGATCACCTGGAAAGCTTAAAAACATACTAACGTCTGGGTACTGTCCCTGGATACCAGGGTTTTCAAAGCTCACCAGGTAATTCCAATGAGTAACAATCCTGAGGACCACTGGAAACCTAAAGGCACATAATGGGCCAAAGGATGCCAGCTTGTCCTTCCTCTCCTCTCCTTTCTCCTTGTCACCAGTTTAGTCTGAAACAAAGAGTTCAGGATGCTGCTGGAAAGGGAATTCAGCTCCTAGTAGCTCTGGCCGTTATTCATCCTCTCAGGCCTCTCCTCCCACCCACGCCCCAACGGGATGGGCATACTTTTTGAGGCAAGTCCAGTCCCTTCCCAAAGTTCCCAGGGTGACTTTCATAATACTTTTTATTATGTCACACTCACCTGCTCTGCTAGGCCAGCTGAGGTCATGTGATAAGGCTGCTGCATCCCAAGGAAAGGGTTTTGGCTTTTACAAGGACAAGTTCTGGATCAGCCTGATCTCCTGGGAATTATGAATCAGATGGTCTGAATGTCCTTGCGAGACTTGTGGAAAGAGAAATGTTATCCAGGTTTTTCCATCAGAACTTTTCATAGGCGATCCTGGGAGCTCTGACCTAGAACTGAAATGACTTTTGACTTTGAAAATAATTAGAATTAATTTTGTAAGACTGCTTCTCTCTCTCTCTCTCTCTCTCTCTATATATATATATATGCTTCTATATATATGCTTCTAAATATGTATATATTTGTAAAATACAGTAATATATGGGCTAGAAAAGGTGATAAGAAGCTATTAACAGAAATTTACAGTTAAAGAAACAATGGATAATGTGGGATTGTGGTTAAAGATCAGAAGAAAAATGCTTTTGTTCTCCAATCTTGACTTCTTCCATTAAGTATTTTGCTGGGGGAAGGGAGGGAGGGAGACACACACACAGACACACACACACACACACACACACACACACACACACAGAGAGAAAGAGAACTATATATATATATATATGTTTAACAGGACATTTTCTCTTGGCTCTTCTGTGGTTTTGACCCTGTTGTTCATCAAATCTTCTTGAAACTGTTTTCTCTCTGGCTTTCATGGTATCACTACCTCCTGGGTTTTCTTTAACTGCCCCAGGTGCTTTTCAGACTCTTATTTTTCTCCATTAAATGTAGAAGATCTCAGGACTTCATCCTTGGCTTCTCTTTTCCACTTCCCGGCTATCCTCATCACCAGGCTGATGCATGCAGCACTGCCGGATGTAGTCCTGCTTTCCTTCTGAGCATCAGACCTGCATTTTCATTGCTTACTCAACAGCTCAGTAAGTCCTACTGTAGGTGCTGTGGAAACCTAAAATTCAACATGTCCTGCACTGAACTCATCACTCACTCACACAATTAATATTTACTGAGCAGCTACTCTGTCCCAGGCATATACATCTCTGGAGATTCACTCTGGAGTGAATGAGAAATATACTGTTCCTACCTACGTGGAACTTGTGTTCTGATGGGCGAGAAGAGCAGAAAATAATATAGTCAGGAACAGATGAATGCATTGAAGAAAAATAATGCTAAGTAATCAAGGTAATGGAGGATGATGGTATTTGCATTTTAGGTGGGAGAGTCGGGGAAACCCTCTCAGAGAGGTGGCCTGGAGCCCAGACTGTAGCAGGGTAAGTAAGAGAGTCACGGGCTCTCTGCGGGGAGACGTTCTAGGCAGAGGACTTTCTCTAGATTTGCTTCTCTGTCTACCTTCCAGTTAGTTGCTCAGCCTAGGAAGTCGGGTGTTTATGTATCCCTTCTTCACTCCCATGCCCCAAAGTCATAAGACATACCATGTTTTTGACCTTAATCTCTCTTGAGGCTTTCCTCTTTTCTTTAGCTCCGTTACCACTACTGTACTTTTATCTGTCCTTCAGTTGTTTTATTTTTCCCACCAGGATAACTACCATGGACTCCAAAGAAGTGTTCTCACACCCAGCCTTATCCTTTCAATTCTTCTGTTTAGCATAGTCATATGCCTGTTGCATTCATCTGATCCTCAACATTGCTCTTTGATAGCTCCCCCGAGCTTTCAAGATGAAGTGCAAACACCTTCACTGTGCACACAGGGCTTTAATGATTTGGCCCTTACTTCTGTCTTGAACTTTATTTCTCTCTAAAGCAAAACTATTGCCTTGATCTCCTAGTTATGCTTAGCAATTGTCCAAATGAGTCATATTTCTTTTTACTTCCAGAGTTTGCATGCTGCTACTCTTCCTGAGAGAGACTGCCTCTGTTCTTCACCTGATAAACCCAGTCTCATCCTCTAAGATAGTTAAATGACCCTCGTTTCACTGCATCCTGTGTTACCTCTTTCAAAGGGCTTACCTATCCCAAGCATCTTGGCATGTCTAACTAATCCACTCCCAACTTATTTATCATGGAACCTCAGCATGTGATTCATAGTAGGTCCTTTATTGAGTGTATAAAAAATGTAAAATACAGACTTAGTATTCCTTATCTGAAATGCTTGGGACCAGAGTGTTTTGGATTTCAGAAGTTTTTGGATGTTGAAATATTTGCATGCACATAATGAGATGTCTTGGGGATGGAGTCCAAATCTAAACACAAAACTCATTTATGTTTCATAAACACTTTATATACATAGCCTGAGTGTAATTTTGTATGATATTTTAAATAATTTTGTGCAAAGTTTTGCCTGCATTTTGACTGAGACCCATCACATGAGGTTTGGTGTAAAATTTTCCACTTATGTTGTCATGTTGGTACTCAGAAAGTTTTGGGTTTGTGAGCATTTTGGGTTTTTGGGCTAGGGATGCTCAGCCTTTATAAATTTTTATATTTTAATTTTCAATATTATTATAGAAATAAAAATGGCAATAGTTACAATACTCAAATGCTAAGTACTGTTTTGAATACTTTATATGTTTGTCTCGTATAAACCTCATGCCAGCTCCTTTGAAAGAGTTGCATTGTCTCTATTTTACAGATGAGAAAAGTGAGGTAAAATAAATTTCCCAAGGTCATACATCAAACCCAGGTAGACTGGCTTCACAGTTCATGTTCATAACCTCGATGCCTTGCTCCCTTTTTATAGCTTAGGAACAATTTTATGTTCTGTTAAAACATTTTTTAAAAAATTTGTAGAATGATGTGTGAATTATACAGAAAGCAACCTTATTTCTTTCGAGTTATCCTTTATGTTTAACTACAATAGTTACTTCCCAAGGAAATAAAGATTTCTCTAGACTGGGAGAAAGGGGAGAGAAGAGAAAATAATTTCCCACATCAGTGGAAAAATGGCCTCACAGCAATTTGGAGATGTGAGAAAATGTGTAGATGACGTGTAACCAGAGGGCCTCTTCTACCCTTAAGATATCTTGGACCTGCATAGAATCTTGGAAGCATGCCACAGGCCCACGTTGGTATTGGTGGACAGGGAACCACAATGACTGAGTTAAATTTTCTACCTGCATGGACGAATGGGAGCTTATAATAAAATAAAATTATTTTACAGAAAATGTACAGTTGCAAATGTTCTTACACACATAGTTGAGTTTATAGTGATTTTTATACCCTTCTTACATCCTTTAGAGAGCTATTTTTCTCTAGATGTATCCATGCCTTCTATGAATTGGTCTTTTCAAAAAGGTTTTTGATTGAGGAAAACTTCTAACACAATCTGGCCTGGTCCCAAATTGGGCAAAGCCATCCTTGGAGAGCAATTAATATCTGACTTCTAGTGTTAGAATGAGACGGGAATGTGTTTATAAACATGAAATTTAAAATGAAGTATCAGGTGAGTATAATCAGAATTGTTGAAAGGACCCAATTCAGAGAGATTTAGTCTGTTTCTTGATAACCTCTGAAGTCCAAGAATTGCAAAAGGCTATTAGTAAGTAGTAGATCTCATGTAAAATCAGTAATTGTGGCTATCTGTGGCCTTCAGCAAAATTTCATTTGTGTTCATTTTCACTATTGTAAGCATCTCTTGGTGAACCATGTATTCCATGGTCACTATTTAAATAGTTGTTGTGACCCTGAGTGAGGCACCAAAACTGTATTTTAAGCATAAATCAGAAAGCCAGTGGGTCTGGGATTTTGACTATGGGCTATTGAGTCAGAATGTTGTTGTTGTTATTTCACGTTGGTTATTATCCTCTTTAGTCAGACTCTTGTACTCTCTACAATCAAGATAGCATTTCTATTAATCTTTCATGGGAAGTGTTGGAGAATCTACCTAATATTTTATTTTGTAAGCATATTTTTAAGCATTTCAGTAGTTTTCCATGTTTACTGTATTTGTTTGTATTCAACAGACAAATTAATGTTTCAAATGTTCGAACTCATATTGAATGCTACTATGGGCCAGTTATGGATGACGTAAAGATGAATAAGACAAGGCTCCTGCCCTGCAAGAACTGTAGAGCTGTGGTGGCAAAGAGGGGCAGTAACCTGGCAATTCCAAGTCAGGGGTGAGGCAGACACCATTGGTTTGCTGTTCAATAGTTATTCTTTCTGTCTTCTTGGCTAACAGGGCCCTGATTTAAAAATAAATAAATAAATAAATAATAAAGCAGCAAAATGCCCAAAGAAGATAGGCCTCATTATTCAGGAGATGCATTATGATTGGTTAAAGCCACTTATGTAATCCTGTTCCCCTTTACCATGATTGGCTGGAATGGCCATGCGGCCTTCTTCCTGGCCAATGAGACAAAAAGTAGACTCTTCTGGAAAGCAAACCTGGAAAGGAAATCCTTTCCACTAATCAAAAATGGAGACAAGTGGGTAGGATATCACTCCTTCTCTTCCTGCTTTTGAGAGTGGTTTTGAGGCGATGGTGGTTGGAGCCTGAAGGGCAATTTTCTAACTTGTTGGGGATGGTTGATGGACAGATAAGGAGGTAGTCCTTGATAACAATGTAGAACCGAACCAACCATGCTACCAACTTTCTCCAGAATTCTTGTTTTGCGAGGTAGTAGTGACAATAATCTCCTCTTGTTTCAGGTACTTTTAGTTACTTATTAAATTACTGGCACCTGAAAAAAAAATCTACTTGATAGGTATTTCAGTAAAGTTAGGTACAAATCCCTAAAGAAGCCCAGGAGACAAGAAGGTAATTTAGCTGGGGGAATGAGAGAGGGTCTCCTAGATAAGGTGAACTTTGAGCTTTGTTTTGAAGAACAAGTAGGAATTCACTAGGAAGAAAAGGCAGGGAAGGGCATCCAGGAAAGGCATGTAGAATGGCCTGAAGGCATGACGGCCCTGGCCTCTCTAGACTACTATATGGTTTTAGATGCCCAGAGTACTTTAGATGCTCAGTGGTATGGATCTCATGACATGAGTAGACTTCAAATTCACTTACATGAGATTGTTAAAGTTTCAAATTAAGTGTATAGTCTGAGATGTACTGTTACCTATAATCTTGATTTAGAAGACTTGAATCTACACCTTGTGGCTTTGAGTTTGGAAATGGAGTGGCAGTGAGCAAGTGACAGCAGAGCACACGGTGTGGTTTCCAAGTTCTCTGTTTTTTTTTTTTTTTTTTTTTTAATTGTTGTTCACAGCTCGGCAACTTTTATGAAGCATTTGAAGTTTGCTTCTTTTGTTAGTGCCGGTCATCTGAGAAGCAGATGAAAAGACATGAATAAACATGTAAGGATTTTATTAGGGGAACAGCCTTGTGAGAGGAAATGGAGAGTGAGCAGGGTGAGGCCACGAGACTGGGATGCAGTTGTGATATAGACAAGGAAAGACGGAGGGAGGTTGTGTGAAAGTGCCCTAGGCCACTGTGTAGTCTGAGGAAGGTTGGGAAAGGCCATGGGGAAGTCCTCAAGCCAGAGTCATGGTCAGTACAGTCCCCTGTCCCCCAATGAAGAGCCTGCCTCCGCATCCCTGCCCCACGCAAAGCAGCCAATGGGAAGCCCAGCCTCCACACAAACATGGCAATGGATCTTAGAGCACAGCTGCTGGGGCCACAGATTCCTTGCAGTTGGACGTTTGCGAGGATTTTCTGTGTCTTTTCAAAACATTGCCTTAAAAAGAAAACTGCTAAGATTGGTGATGGAATTATTTAAAAAATCAAATATTTTATACATTTTTTAGGTAAAATTCTTAACCTTTTTTGAGTCATGGGACCCATTCAGCAGTTGATTTCAGCTGTGGACTCCAGCCTGACCCCTTGGCCTCCTCTTAGCTTCCTGCACCCACAGCTTTCCTGCAGCTGGGCTCCCAATATCTGCTCTGCAGCCCCTCCACAGCTTCCCACGTGCTGACACCTGGATCCCTTTTGCCATTGCTTGTCCTCCTTCTTAGATTCATGGTTCTGCAGCTGCAAGCACACTTTTGCTTGAAAGATACCTTGGCTAAGAGTGTTTACGTTTTGCCCTTCAGGGCCTCTGTAGTTCACTTCCAAGTCTCAGAACTATCTCTGAATCCTCACTGAGTATTGATTCCTAGACTACCTGAAGGATGAGATTACTTCTATTAATGTGTTTAGATCGTGACCATTGCCTTGTCCACATGGTCAATTGGCATCTCTTTCCTGTCTTCCTTATCCAATATGAGCCCTTTGTCTCAAATTTAGGGTTGACAACCTAGACTATGTTCTTGACTTCATCCTTAACAATTAATGGTGTATACCCTCTTTTTAAGACCCCCCCAACCATTGTGCTCACATAGTCATAAAAATCACATATATAATACACACATATATGTACTCCCTCACACACAGCATTAAAAATGCATATGCAGTTGATTCTCATTATCCATGGTAGTTATACTCTACAAAGTTGCTGTGAACACTGAATTAGTGAATACAGAACCATTTCTCCCAGGGAAAATATGTACACATATATACATAGATTATAATCTAAATCCCAAACCCAGTTCATGCTAGTGGATTCTATTTTCTTTACTTTTTCAAAAAAGAAAACAAGCATCAGAAGTGTTAAGTGACTTGCCTGAGGCCACCCCACTAACAGGTGTCAGAATTGGGACTCAAACCCCATCCAACCAGCCCAGAGCTGGAGCTTGCAGCACTGCCCAGATCAGTTCCCTGCTGTCGCCACCCTCGATTCATCCCTGTATTCATCCCTGTATGAGAACTGAAGCCAAAGGCAGAGCTTTTCCGGGTTCCATCTCAGCTGGGAATATGCTTGTTGGGGCAACCCAAAATTTCCGTCAATCTATGAATGTCTGTGAATGACAGTTAAGGCATGCTAGTATTGATTTTGGGGTTACACATAAATTATAGCTGGTAGACAAATCTGTAAACAGGAAATCCACGAATAATGAAGATCAACGATGCAAGGTAAAAAAATTAAAATGTACAAAGAGGTGTACAGTGAAAAATATGTCTCCTTTTCCCTCTCCTTAGATTTCTGGTTCTTGTATTCCTCCACCCCCATCCTCAAGGAACTGCTATTATCAATTTCTTATTTATTCTTTCAGAGATAACCTTCTAATAGCACCTTGGACAAAATGAGTGGTTAAAAATGGGGGATTTGAATTTAAACAGATCTGGCTTTAAAAATGCAAATGTGGGCAAGTTATTCAAACTCTCTAAGCCTCAGTTTCTTCAACCCTAAAACAGAGGCCTCCTAGGTGGGCTGACAGGATTAAACAGCCTCATGTATGTAAAGTACCTGTCACTGTAAAGGCCTGTATGACAGCTGTGATCTTCACCTCCAAAGCACTGAGCTTCCCAAAGACTTCTTATTTATTTTTATTTTTTGCAATGCCACCGTTTCTTATAGTTTAATGTTTTGCATGCCAAGGTGGCATTGCAAAAATAAATAAATAAATAAAAGAATAAGAAGTCTTTGAGAAGCTCAGTGCTTTGGTTAGACCCAAAGACTTCTTATTCTACACTGTGGTTCTGACTTTAGCTGTTTCACTGCCTGTGGCTCTCCCACACATCCTCAACCTTGTGTGGGAGATGTGGGTTCAATGTCATGTGAGGCTGGAGAGAGGAGTTTATTAGCTGGAGCCATTCTATGCAGGCTAAGCCACCACTTCTAGTTAGGATTTATGGAAAGGATCACAGGATTTTTTATTTTTTTAAGAACTGGTGTAAATCAGGGCTTAACTTCAGCTTTAACCAAACACAGAGAGGGGAAACAGGAAGAAGAGAGGGGCCATTTCCTTATTCAAATAAATAGGGTAGTGTCACTTCACTCAATGTAGGCATCTAATAATGCACCCAATGTTTTTCCCTTCTTTCAAGTGGAAGTCTATCTCTAGTGGAGAAACCAGTTTCTTCCCAGGAAACCTAAGCACTCTGTCTATCCAAATAAATTTCAGGCATTAACCATACTTGAAAAGATCTCTGTAAAAATGGCTTCCTTGAAAGAATTAAATAGCATCCCCTCTCCCAGCCATTGTAAATCTTTTTCAACTGTACATATATTTTCATTTGCTAGATATGCTACCATTGGTAGAGCCTTTAGGAAGGATTCAACATTTGTGCTATCATTTTTTAAAAGAAAGTTGTTGTATTTGACTCACGTCTGTCATGCAGTCAATCTGCTAGCATATAATAAAATTAAAAGTGAAATAGAAGACCATGTCATGGGGAAATGGGTCTGTATTTGAATTATTTAGCTTCTTTATGTTATCAGGCAAAGCTGTCTGGAGCTTGGTTGTTACTGCGTGTTCAGAATCCTGGCATTTCTCTGCCTTGTGTATCTTCGAGATTTAATTCCTATTGACTTCAAAGGGGAAAAATATACATGAAGTTTCTGCAATTCTCCTGCCTCAACCTACCGAGTAGCTGGGATTAAAGGCACCCGCCACCATGCCCAGCTAATTTTTGTGTTTTTAGTAGAGATGGGGTTTCACCATGTTGGCCAGGCTGGTCTTGAACTCCTGACCTCGTGATCCACCTGCCTTGGCCTCCCAAAGTGCTGGGATTACAGGCGTGAGCCACCGCGCCTGGCTGGAGCTAAAATCTCTTCAAGAACTGATATGTTAATATATTTTTTTCCTTTATTGTTTCAATCACTGCTACTTCTTTGGACTTCTATTTAACTGAAAAGTGTTTGAGGAAACATTAGAATTTTCTGCTGCTGGATTTCACCTGAACCAGGTTGTGACAGCTAGGGAGATATAAGCAACATGTGGTTTTCCTGGCTATGGTTTGTGGAAAGGGATCCATGAAAGTAGTTGTTATCCCAAGTTTTAAATATGGCATATTTTCATGGGAAATGCATTTACTTAAATATTTTGAGAATATCCACCAGGTGCGGTGGCTCATGCCTGTAATCCCAGAACTTTGGGAGGCTGAGGAGGAAGGATCAACTGACTTCAGGAGTTTGAGACCAGCCTGGGCAACATGGTGAAACCCCATCTGCACTAACAATCTGAAAATTAGCCAGGTGTGGTGGCAGGCACCTGTAATCCCAGCTACTTGGGAGGTTGAGGCAGGATAATCGCTTAAACCCAGGAGGTGGAGGTCGCAGTGAGCTGAGATTGCACCACAGCACTCCAGCCTGGGCAACAAAGTGAGACTCTGTCTCAAAAAAAAAAAAAAAAAAAAAAAAGAAAAGAAAAAGGACACCCTCCTACTATTTTTCCTTAAAAATATAACTTCTTCAGCAGAATGCCAAGTACACACAATTATTTCAGTTAAAATGAAACATTAAAGAAGAAATGGTAATCTTATAGCTATGCATCCAGTTCCTACTTCAGCAAGCACTGCTCCAGCCCTCGTCCATGCCCCATAAGAGTTTACTCGCCTCTGCCATTTGGTCATAAAAGAGTGGGGAAAAAAGAAATGTAAAAAATGCTGCTTTAGAGGCATTTGTTCATCCTCCACTCATTTTCGTCAAACATTATTTGAGCATCAACACTATCCTAGGTATTGTAGCCATCTCGAACTTAAGAGCACGCTTCTGCGGAGATCAGTTTCAATATTGTGCACATGATTTCAAGGTGTTTTATAACTGTGTAGCATACAAAGCTGCAAGCTGCATAATTGATGGGAGGACATATATACTCTTGAATTAGAAGAGACTGCTTTAAAGTCTTTGCTCTGCTATTTCGGATTAGGCAAAGCTGCTTTCCACTATGCCTTAGTTTTTTCATCTGTAAAGGGAAATAATTGTATTTGAAATTGTATTATGGAATCTATGCAGATTCCATGTATAATGTTTAACATATAATAATATAAAAATTGCTAACATTTATTGAAGCCTTACTATATTTCAGATACTAAGTATTTCATGTTATAAACATAATTATCCTCACAAAAGCACTCTAAGACATTATCCCCATTTTGTAGAAGGGGAAACTGAAGCAGAGATGTTAAATGCATTTTCCCATGTTACACAAGATGCGTTTCAGGTATGTGCCTAGGCAGTCTGGCTCAAGAGCCCAAGTTCTAGCCTCTTTGGTCTATGAGTTGCCTGGCACAGCCTTGGTCTAGGGAGGGCAGGTATATACTCTGCAGGGTCCAGGGCAAAACAAAAATGTGGGGGCCTCTTTTTCAAAAAAACAAGAGAAAAATGGCCTTAAAGGTAATAAAATATAAAACTTGCTCCCCTGTCTCTCTCTCGACTGATCATGGTATTTTTAATTTGATATTTAATGTTATGTTCTTTTGACCTTCCCAGGCACCTGGGGCACATGGGCAGCGCACAGGCTGCTGAGGCCCGCTTCCCACCAGCTTTGTGGGCGGTGGCCAATCCCGGTTTCTCACAGTCCACAATCTCAATCCCCGGTCATGGCAATGCCTAAATAGACTGCACTTGGTAGCAGGATCAGAGTGTGCAAGAGGCTGCTGCTAGCAGAGTCATTTGCCCAACCCACGGCGGTGCCGCCAAGGCCATGTGTTTCCTTGAGACATGTGTTGGGGAGGGAGTTGGGGACCGTGGGTGCGTCCGACGTGGCTCCTCCCTGAGCAGTCACCTCCAGGGCAGAATGCAGGCCTCTCTGTCGGTGCACTTGACGCAGTGGCCCCCACTGGAGGGTGGCAGCAGGGGCTGGGCAGGGAGCCAGGAGGGGGAAACTGGATCAAGTTCGGGGTGTCAGGGGCTGAGGAAGCTGACTGAGAACACATCTCGGAGGGGTGTGGATGTGCCAGAGGCAGGACTGCATGTGAGCTGGTACTGCGAATCCCCTATATAACTTCCAAGATGAACTTACTAAGAAATTCAAGACAGTGATTGACGAGTCTTAATAACCCAGTGCAGGGCCCTTTTGAGGAAGACCCTGTGCAACCACTGGTCACACGCCCTGAAGCCTGCCCTGGGTTTAGGAATGAATGCTTTTCGCTCCTCCCGGATAGACGCAAAAGGAACTGTAGGGCTCTTGGTTGTAGGGCTGTCGTTTTTTAACAGGTGTTGAGGATTTCCTCATTGTTCTTGCATGAATAATACAAAACAGCCCCTTTGGACCAAGGTAATATTGCAAATCAGTACATTCTTTTGTTCTTTAAGTTTTTGTTCGTTTGTCTGTTTATGGTGATGAGCGGTAATTACAAAGTGCTATGAAAGGACTGAGGATTGTTCTTTCCTTCTGGATCCTTCAAGGATGTTTTTTTCCTTTAGGACTCCCTAAAGACTTAAATCTCATATACCCACAGGGTCAACATGGTCTAATTCCAGAGAAATGACATGGATTTCTACTAAGAGAGACCACATTTACATTTGATGTGGATATATAATATTTTCCACATGTGACCACAAAGTAACCCAAATTCTCCATCACAGGAGACATGATTACAATTTTAAATAAACCCAGATCAAACAGCAGGTGATGAGAGTAAATAAAACTCTGATTGGTGAGTTCTTTCTTCCTGCCTCTGAGGCTTCCACTGAATAATTAATTCAATTTTAGAAGCCACTTAAAGATGCTGGCTGAGGATTATATTGATAAGAGCAATGAGATATACTATATACCACATTGCCACTGCTTTTCCTCGTCACCTTGAGTACATTCTTTGTGCGGTTTCTTGCAAAGTCAGGGCAATGTTATGCTCTCATGTCTTTTCAAGAGTATGTGGCTGTGAGGTGTAGACGACAGTCATTGATCTTAGTTTCTTTAGACCCTTTGTCATGTAGTCAAAAGAACTAGAATGTAGTCAAAAGAACTAGAATATAGTAAGTGCCCTACTATTCCATGTGGTACTTTAAAAACTGGAGTGTCTTGTGTCAGGCCTCTGAGCCCAAGCTAAGCCATCATAGCTCCTGTGACCTGCATGTCTACATCCAGATGACCTGAAGCAACTGAAGATCCACAAAAGGAGTGAAAATAGCCTTAACTGATGACATTTCACCATTGTGATTTGTCCCTGCCCCACCCTAACTGATACGATATATTCTCCCCCATCCTTAAGAAGGTACTTTGTAATATTCTCCCCCAGTTCTTAAGAAGGTACTTTGTATGCCTATTCCAAACCTATAAGAACTAATGATAATCCCACTACCCTTTGCTGACTCTCTTTTTGGACTCAGCCTGCCTGCACCCAGGTGAAATAAACAGCCTTGTTGCTCACACAAAGCCTGTTTGGTAGTCTCCTCACAAGGACGCGTGTGACATTTGGTGCCAAAACCTGGGACAGGAGGACTCCTTCAGGAGACTGGTCCCCTGTTCTTGCCCTCACTCCTTGAGGAGATCCACCTATGACCTCGAGTCTTTAGACCAACCAGTCCAAGGAACATCTCACCAATTTCAAATTGGGTAAGTGATCTTTTCACTCTCTTCTCCAGCCTCTCTTGCTACCCTTCGATCTCCCTCTCTCGCTACCCTTCAATCTTCCTGTCCTTCCAATTCCAGTTCTTTTTCCTCTCGAGTAGAGACAAAGGAGACACATTTTATCCATGGACCCAAAACTCCGGCGCCAGTCACAGACTCGGAAAGACAGTCTTCCCTTGGTGTGTAATCACTGGGGGCACGCCTGCCTGATTATTCACCCACATTTCATTGGTGTCTGATGACTGCAGGGATGGCTGCCTTGGCCATTCACCCACATTCCCTTGGTGACAAGTCAATAGAGGGTACTTCTGCTTTGTCTGCTCACCCACATTGCAGCCCAGGGCCGCTCATCCAGCCCCTTCTCCATGTTTCTACCCTTCTCTCTTTTTTTTTTTTGAGACGGAGTCTCGCTCTGTCGCCCAGGCTGGAGTGCAGTGGCGCGATCTCGGCTCACTGCAAGCTCCGCCTCCCGGGTTCCCGCCATTCTCCTGCCTCAGCCTCCCGAGTAGCTGGGACTACAGGCGCCGCCACCACGCCCGGCTAATTTTTTTGTATTTTTAGTGGAGACGGGGTTTCATTGTGTTAGCCAGGATGGTCTCGATCTCCTGACCTCGTGATCCACCCGTCTCGGCCTCCCAAAGTGCTGGGATTACAGGCTTGAGCCACCGCGCCTGGCCTACCCTTCTCTTTAAACTTGCCTCCTTCACTATGGGCAACCTTCCACCCTCCATTCCTCCTTCTTCTCCCTTAGCCTGTGTTCTCAAGAAGTTAAACCCTCTTCAACTCTCGCCTGATCTAAAATCTAAGCGTCTTATTTTCCTCTGCAACATCGCTTGGCCCCAATACAAATGCGACAATGGTTCTAAATGGCCAGAAAATGGCACTTTTGATTTCTCCATCCTACAAGACGTAGATAATTTTTGTCAAAAAATGGTCAAATGGCCTGAGGTGCCTAACGTCCAGGCATTCTTTTACACATCGGTCCCTCCCTAGTCTCTGCTTCCAATGCGATTCTTCCTGAATCTTTCTCCTTTCTCTCCTGTCTGTTCCTTCAGTCTCCACCCTAAGCTCTGAGTCCTTTGAATCCTTCCTTTCTACGACTCATCTGATCTCTCCCCTTCTCCTTGAGGAGAAGGCTACTCGCCAGGCTGAGCCAGGTCCCAATTCTTTCTCAACCTCTGCTCCCCCACCCTATAATCTTTCTGTCACCTCCCCTCCTCACACCCAGTCTGGCTTACAGTTTCATTCCGCGACTAGCTCTCTCCCGCCTGCCCAACAATTTCCTCTTAAAGAGGTGGTTGGAGCAAATCAGTTAGCATTTAGGCTCTTTTTTCATCAAATATAAAAACCCAGCCCAGTTCATGGCCCGTTTGGCAACAACCCTCAGACGCTTTACTGTCCTAGACCCCCCAGAGGAAGGCTGTCTTATTTTCAATATGCATTTTATTACCCAATCCCCTCCCAGCATTAGAAAAAGCTCCAAAAATTAGATTCTGGCCCTCAAACCCCACAAAAGGACCTAATTAACCTCACCTTCAAGGTGTACAATAATAGAGTAGAGGCAGCCAAGTAGCAACCTATTTCTGAGTTGCAATTACTTGCCTCCACTATGAGAGAAATCCCAGCCACATCTTCAGCAGACCTGCAGCAGCCAGGTGTTCCTCCAGGACTGCCTCCCCCAGGATCTTGCTTCAAGTGCCAGAAATCTGGCTACTGGGCCAAGGAATGCCTGCAGCCTGGGATTTCTCCTAAGCCATGTCCCCTCTGTGCGGGACCCCACTGGAAAGTGGACTGTCCAACTCACCCAGTAGCCACTCCCAGAGCCCCTGGAACTCTGGCCCAAGGCTGTCTGACTGACTCCTTCCCAGATCTTCTTGGCTTAGCGGCTGAAGACTCACACTGCCCAATTGCCTCAGAAGCCTCCTGGACCATCATGGATGCTTTGGGCAACTCTCACAGTGGAGGGTAAGTCCGTCCCCTTCTTAATCAACATGGAGGATACCCACTCCACATTACCTTCTTTTCAAGGGCCTGTTTCCCTTGCCTCCGTAACCATTGTGGGTATTGACGGCCAGGCTGCTAAACCTCTTAAAACTCCCCTACTCTGGTGCCAACTTGGACAACATTCTTCAATGCACTCCTTTTTAGTTATCCCCACCTGCCCAGCTCCCTTATTAGGTCAAAACATTTCGACTAAATTATCTGCCTCCCTGACTATTCCTGGGCTACAGCCACATCTCATTGCCACCTTTTCCCCCAGTTCAAAGCCTCCTTCAAATCCTCCCCTTGTGTCTCCCCCACCTTAACCCACAAGTATAGGACACCTCTACTCCCTCCTTGGTGACCAGTCATACACTCCTTACCATGCCATTAAAACCTAGTCACCCTTACCCCACTCAATGCCAATATCCCATCACACAGCAAGCTTTAAAAGGATTAAAGCCTGTTATCACTTGCCTGTTACAGCATGGCCTTATAAAGCCTATAAACTCTCCTTACAATTCCCCCATTTTACCTGTCCAAAAACCAGACAAGTCTTACAGGTTAGTTCAGGATCTGCACCTTATCAACCAAATTGTCTTGCCTATCCACCCCATGGTGCCAAACCCATATACTCTCCTATCCTCAATACCTCCCTCCACAACCCATTCTGTTCTAGATAAACCTAGCTGACCCCATAAATCCTAAATCCTTTCCCCACTCCCTTTTCCATTTCTTAAAAAACAGCCCTAAAAGCTGCTCCCACACTAGCTCTCCCTAACTCATTCCAACCCTTTTCATTACACACAGCCAAAGTATAGGGCTGTGTGGTTAGAATTCTTACACAAGAGCCGGGACTGCACCCTGTAGCCTTTCTGTCCAAACAACTTGACTTTACTATTTTAGCATAGCCTTCATGTCTGCATGTGGGCTGCTGCTGCTTTAATACTTTTAGAGGCCCTCAAAATCACAAGCTATGCTCCACTTACTCTCTACAGTTCCCATAACTTTCAAAATCTATTTTCCTCCTCACACCTGATACATATACTTTCTTCCCCCCTGCTCCTTCAGCAATACTCAGTCTTTGTTGAATCTCCCACAATTACCATTGTTCCTGGCCCAGACTTCAATCCAGCCTCCCACATTATTCCTGATACCACACCTGACCCCCATGACTGTATCTCTCTGATCCACCTGACATTCACTCCATTTCCCTATATTTCCTTCTTTCCTGTTCCTCACCCTGATCACACTTGGTTTATTGATGGCAGTTCCACCAGGCCTAATCGCCACTCACCAGCAAAGGCAGGCTATGCTATAGTATCTTCCACATTTATCACTGAGGCTACCACTCTTCCCCCCTCTACTACCTCTCAGCAAGCCGACCTCATTGCCTTAACTCGGGCCCTCACTCTTGCAAAGGGACTATGTGTCAATATTTATACTGACTCTAAATATGCCTTCCATATCCTGCACCACTATGCTGTTATATGGGTAGAAAGAAATTTCCTCACTATGCAAGGGTCCTCCATCATTAATGCCTCTTTAATAAAACTCTTCTCAAAGCTGCTTTACTTCCAAGGGAAGCTGGAGTCATTCACTGCAAGGGCCATCAAAAAAGCATCAGACCCTATCGCTCAGGGTAATGCTTATGCTGATAAGGTAGCTAAAGAAGCAGCTAGCGTTCCAACTTCTGTCTCTCATGGCCAGTTTTTCTCCTTCTCATTGGTCACTCCTATTTACTCTCCTACTGAAGTTTCCACCTATCAATCTCTTCCCACACAGGCAAATGGTTCTTGGACCAAGGAAAATCTCCTTCCAGCCTCACAGCCTCATTCTATTCTGTCGTCATTTCATAACGTCTTCCATGTAGGTTACAAGCTATTAGCCCACCTCTTAAAACCTCTCATTTCCTTTCCATCGTGAATATCCATCCCCAGTCCTCCATTCTTGACTCCCTCTTGGAGTGGGTAGATGATCTTTGCTGACAGGGCGCCCTCCAACACTTTCACCCTGATGAAGTCCTATTCTTTACTTTTATACGCACTCTTCTTCTCGTTCTCGTTCTTATGCCACCCTCTACCTCTCCCCAGCTATCTCCACCACACTATCAATCTCACTCTCTCCTAGCCATTTCTAATCCTTCTTTAACAAACAATCACTGGCTTTGTATTTCTCTTTCCTCCAAAATCACCGAGGCCTCAATTTATTCACTGCTGAAAAAGGAGGACTCTGTATATTTTTAAATGAAGAGTGTTGTTTTTACCTAAATCAATCTGACCTGGTATATGACACCATAAAAAAACTCAAGGATAGAGTCCAAAAACTTGCCAAACAAGCAAATAATTATGCTGAACCCCCTTGGGCACTCTCTAATTGGATGTCCTGGGTCCTCCCAATTCTTAGTCCTTTAATACCTGTTTTTCTCCTTTTCTTATTTGAACCTTGTGTCTTCCTTTTAGTTTCTCAATCCATACAACACCGCATTCAGGCCATTACCAATCATTCTATATGACAAATGCTCCTTTTAACAACACCACAGTATCACCTCTTACCCCAAAATCTTTCTTCAGTTTGATCTCTCCCACTCTTGAATCCCACTCTGCCCCTAATCCAACTCGAAGCAGCCTTGAGAAACATCGCCCATTATCTCTCCATACAGCCCCCCAAAATTTTCACCATCCCAACACTTCACCACTATTTTGTTTTGTTTTTCTCATTAATATATGAAGACAGGAATGTCAGGCCTCTGAGCCCAAGCTAAGCCATCATATCCCCTGCATGTATGCATCCAGATGGCCTGAAGTAACTGAAGATTCACAAAAGAAGTGAAAATAGCCTTAACTGATAACATTCCACCATTGTGATTTGTCCCTGCCCCACCCTAACTGATACAATATATTCTCCTCTGCCCTTAAGAAGGTACTTTGTAATATTCTCCCCTAGCCCTTAAGAAGGTACTTTGTATGCCTATTCCAAACCTATAAGAACTAATGATAATCCCACCACCCTTTGCTGACTCTTTTTGGACTCAACCTGCCTGCATCCAGGTGAAATAAACAGCCTTGTTGCTCACACAAAGCCTGTTTGGTGGTCTCTTCACACAGACGTGTGTGACATCTTGAAATTGTTAGGATACCAAGTAGGTTTATGGTTGGAGATGCTGAATGGCACTAATAATGGTAATCTCAGAGAAAATAAATAAGGACGAGTATCCCACTCTCAGAAACTTCTAGAATTTAGTAGAGATGGTTTCCAAGAACTTTTCTTTTTTCTGCATGAAGAAAGGGGAAAAAGTAGACTGCTTTTCTTCTGCTATTTGAGATTGGGAGTCTGGTATGTTAGAGAAGAGTAGGTGCTTTGTTTTAATCTTGTTTCCGTTCTTTTATTCTCAGTGTAGGTTCGTTTCAAGATTCTTAATTTTTCATTATTCCTTTATTTTTCTCCATATTACTAGTTATCATCTGACTTACTGTACATTCACCTGGTTATTAGTCTATTGTCTGTCACCACCAGCAAAATAAAAGTTTCATAATGACAAGGACCATGTGTTTTATTCTCTCCATACCCATTGCCTTACACAGTGACTGGAAGATAGTGACAATAAGGGTTGACAATCACTAACACTTACTAAATATTTATTATGTGCCTGACAATGTTCTGAAGCACTTGATATTTATATTACTTGATCCTCACCATAGCTCTTTGGAAATGTCAAATTTTTATCTCCATTTTACAAATGACAAAAGTGAAGCTTAGAAAAATTAAGCAAATTTCCCAAAGGTCACACGACTGGAATGTGGGAGAGGCATGATTCAAACCTAGGCCAAGTGGTTCCTGCATTTGCAGCTAACCGCCAAGTTGTGAGGCTGCTCCATGGGAACAGGAACCTGGGCTGTCTTGTTTCCTGCTGTGCCCCCCACCCGCAAACACACACAAAGCTCCCAATAAATATTTTTGTAATAGATGAAAGTTCAGCCTGAAGGGTAATGTTCCTGGCAGAAGGAGTACTGGTCATGAAGAACAAAGAAAAGCCCGAGGCACGTTCTTGGGACTGAGCAGCCTGGTGGGATCTGTTCTCAAGGGTAATGTGGAGGCTGCTGTCTCCATCATGCCTGTGCTTCCCCCTTCTCCTTCTTTCCACCCTTCTCTCACCTACATGTGCACTGCTGGGGGCAAGGGCTGCTCTGGATTTGAAGAGAACAGCTCTGGGAGAAGCCTCCAGGGCAGATCTGCCCATACATCCAAGCAACAAATCCCTTTGATGTGCAGCTGAGTCAGTGGTGTTGGCGGAGCCAGCCCATCTCCTGCTCAGCCGTCAGTGTCCTGGATCTCATCATAGGCCCCCACAAGTTGTTTAGTCCAAGAAACGTGTGGACTCCATTGACTCATGTTGCATTAATTTGATGTCTTTCATAAGTAGCTCTCTCTGGGGGCAAGCCTTTGACGTCCCCTTCTCATGTCAAACTAAAAATGCTCTGTGGTGTGTGTGTGCGTGTGTTCAATGACTGTGGCTGGGCCCAGAAAGCATTTGGATCAGCTTTTAAAAATTAAGTATAAGGCATTCAATGTATTTTCTTCTCTCTTGTTGTCATACAGCTAGTAAATTGTAAGAGAGTTCAAGGGCAGCTTTGGAAAAGAACAATACTTCAGTGTGTGTGGATGTGTGTGCGTTCACACAGGCTTGTGCACCTGGGTAGGAGGGAAAGGGCAGGTAGGAGGTGGAGGTGCATTATAAGGCTAAGTTTCAAGTATAAAAACAAAGGTGTTGCTTCCTCTGGGACTGTTAAGCTTTGCAGCCCATTAACGCAGACAGTGGGGGATCGTTGCAATTTGCATGCTTGGAGGTAACATATGCAACTCCTACTTGGACACAAAGGCTGCCTTGGGAATGAGGTTGCTAACCACAGTTGAGGGAAAGCCTTTCAACTAAGAAGGAAATGAAAGAGGCCTTTATTTGTGGGCACCTGACAAGCTGAATCCTGCTTCTGTTACTAGGGAATTCGTTTTAGGATCAAAGTATGATATAAGCCATAAAAACTGAACAAAGAAATAGAATTGCTGCTTACTAATCAAGTTCTGATAAATATAAAGGATGCCTCAGGACTATTTCATACTTTCATACAACAAAGGAGATATGTAATAGTATAAAACTCATTTGGCAGCCAAACATTTCTTATCACATATTCTCATATGAGAGTTTGTAAGGTTTTCCTTTGTTTAATATCTTGAATAAGGAAATGGATTCATGCTTTTAGTTTATATCAGTGTTTTTGTTTTTTAAGCTAATTTTCCTATTTTTACTTCTAAAGTTTTGGTGTCTTGATATAAGGTCCTTGGGAAGATGGTCACAGCAGGCATGATTTGCCTTTGCTTGGTGATCACTGTACTCCCTGTCTTGGCACTACAAAATCTCATCAGCACTTTGAAAATCTTGAAAACTGTGATGTTAAATAAGGAGTAATGATAACAAATAATGTATTAAGTCCATGTTAAGTATTTTTACATGCTAAAAGCGGGTTATAATAATCTTTGTATGGGAAAAACTCTTTCTAGATTATTTCTGAGAGCAGGGTAGTTAATTTAGTTATCTTCTAATACAGAAGAAAAAAGGCAAAGTTCTCTCTCCTCTTGGAGTCTACATTATTTTTGGAGGAAAGACCATTAGCAATAGCATAATAAATAAGTAAAATATATAATAAGTTAGAAGTTGATACATGCTATGGATAAAGAAAAGTAGAGTGGGGAAAGAGAAGATATAGGCAATTTATAATATGATGCTCAGGTTAGGCCTCATTGAGAAGATGACAGGTGATTGAACAATTGAAACAGGCAAGGAAGTTAGATGTATGGATATCCGGGGAAAGAAGATTTCAGAGAAAGGCAAAAGCCAATGCAAAAGCCAATGTGTGAACACACCCGGCATGTGTGAGGAACAGTAAAGAAACCTGTGGGGTGGGGGTGCAAACAAGTGAGTGGTGAGATTTGAAGTCACAGCAAAGGGGAGTCTTCTGATCTTTTAGGTCTTGTAAGGATTTTTACCTTTACTCTGAAAAGGAGGGACCTATTGCAGGGTTTTGAGCTAAAAGATTACTTTATCAGACTTGTTTAAAAGCATAAGTCTCTGTACTCTGGAAAGGTAATAGTAGAAGTAAGGAAACACTAGAAGGCTATTGCTAGAATTTTTGTGCATTAGTTATCTAGTGCTGTGTAACAAGTTACTCCCAAAGTTTTCAATACATGTTAAAACAACAAACATTTATTATCTCATGGTTTGTGAGTCAAGAATTTGGGCAAGGTTTAATTGGGTGATCTGGTGCAGGGTCTCCCTTAAGTGGCAATCAAGGTGTCAGCCAAGGTTGTAGTTGCCTCAAGGCTTAATTAGGGCAATATTCACTTTTATGCTTACTCATATGGAAGCCAGTTCCTTGTGGGTTGTTGGACTGAGGGCTTTGGTTTTCTTTCTAGATATTAATTGGAGACCACCCTCAGTTTCTGGCCAAATGTGCCTCTTAGGCACATTGTAAGGCAACTTACAACATGGCAGCTTATTTCAGGAGAGCAAGCAAACAAGTGAGCAAGCAGTAAGAGCCAGGGAGAGAGAAAGCACGCATAAGATGGGGGCCACAGTCTTTCAAAGCCCACTCAGAAGTGATATCCCCATAGCTTTGCCAAATTCTGCTTGTTAGAAACAAATCATTAAGTTCAGCACACACTCAAGGGGAAGGAATTGCACAAGAGTGTGAATACGAGGAGATGGGAGTCATTGCAAGCCACTTTAAAAACTGTCTAATATGCTTTGCAAGAGATGATGCTAAAGTAGTAGCAGTGGAGGTGGTGAGAAGTGATGCCAAAATACATGAAAAATATTGGAATTGTAATCCATGATCTACCCTTCTGTAGGTGACTTCAGGTACCTTGTGTAATACTTCTGAGTTTCGTATTTCTACTTATTATTATTTTTGAGATAGAATTTCTTGTTGTCCAGGCTAGAGTGCAATGGCAGGATCTCAGCTCACTGCAACCCCCGCCTCCTGGGTTCAAGCAACTCTCCTACCTCAGCCTCCCAAGTAGCTGGGATTACAGGCATGTGCCACCATTCCCAGCTAATTTTTGTAGTTTTAGTGGAGATGAGGTTTCACCATGTTGGCCAGGCTGATCTTGAACTCCTGACCTCACATAATCTGCTCACCTTGGCCTCCCAAAGTCCTGGGATTACAGGCACATATTTCTACTTTTAATTGAAAGTCTATTCACACACTACTCTACAAGTAGCTTAATCTTAGTTTAAGTAACTAGCCAAAGTGTACGTAGCTAGTCGGTGATAGCGATAAGGTAAGTAGTACTTAAACCCTGGCAGTCTGATTCTGCTACCTATTACTCTTAATCTCAGAGGACACCAGAAAAGATAAAAATGTCTGAAACTATTCTAAAAAATGCGAAGTGCTATGTAGTACAAGTAAATAATGCTCGCTACTATGGACACAAGAATATAAATGCTTAGTTTTAAAGAATGTTCGTTCCAAAAGATGATACTGGTGTCAATTTTCCTGTGTGGAGAAATTGAGCAATGTTGGCCAAAAGATGGAGCCCTTCCGTCTTTCCATGTGGTGGAAGCAGAAACAAATTCCTGCTGCAGCCTGCTTTTATGCAGCATGGCAGCACTCAGATGCTACTTGGAATAAAGCCACATGGATTTTGACCTAGAGTTCAATAACTTGGGCTGGAGAAGAAAGGTTGGTTTGGGAACAGATGGAGAGTTTGACTTACATGGGGCTGGTTCTGATTTTAACCAAGAAGGCATGTGGCTATGACAGGGGCAGAGTGGCCTCACAGGACCCTGCAGTGGAATGAGGCCTGGATCTGAGTGAAGTCCACTAGGGTCTAGGGAGTTCAGGGCAGAACCTTAGGGCTTGAGCCAGGCCGAATAGTAGCAATGTGAGTAGAAGCAGGCATCACATTAATAGAACAGAATGAGGCAAAAGCCTTGGCAATACTTGGCTAATATTGGCAGTTTCAGGCATTCTAATATTAATACAGAAATTGCAGCTGCCTCATGGATAGCTGTGCATAGTAGCTCTGTTACCCTCCTTTT
The DNA here is from genome assembly GCF_037993035.2 of Macaca fascicularis. Taxonomy (NCBI): domain Eukaryota; kingdom Metazoa; phylum Chordata; class Mammalia; order Primates; family Cercopithecidae; genus Macaca; species Macaca fascicularis. The sequence continues at coordinate 112,556,863 of NC_088377.1, forward strand.
ATTTTATACCATCTGTATTATTATATTTTAGAGGAGTTTCTTGGTACCATATAGTTGAATTTTATTTTGTTTTTGTTTTTAAGACAAAAACAAACAAAAACATAAACAAATACAAATCTATAATTCTATACCTAGTGAAAATATTTTTTAGAAATGAAGGCAAAGTGAAGGTTTTTTAGAGAAACATGAAAACTAAGAAAATTCAACACCTAACCTGCATTGTAAGAAACATTAAAGGATGTTCTTCAGGCAAAAAGAAAATTATACCACATGGAAATTTTAATCCACACAAAGGAATAAAGAGTAAAAGAATTCTTTATTTGTTTTTGTTTTTAAGAGTTTCGCTCTTGTTGCCCAGGCTGGAGTGCAATTGTGTGATCTCAGCTCATCCACAACCTCTGTTTTCTGAGTTCAAGCAATTCTCCTGTCTCAGCCTCCTGAGTAGCTGCGATTACAGGCATGCACAACCACACCTGGCTAATTTTGTAATTTTAGTAGAGATGGGGTTTCTCCATGTTGGTCAGGCTGGTCTCGAACTCCCGACTTCAGGTGATCCTCATGCCTTGGCCTCCCACAGTGCTGGGATTACAGGCATGAACCACCACATCCTGCTGAATTTTGCTTTTTTATCTGGGCTGACAATCTCTGTCTTTTAATTGGAGTGCTTAGATTGTTTATATTTAATGTAAATGGTGGCATGATTGGTTTTAAATATAGCATTATGGTATTTGTTTTTTATTTGCACCATTTGCTCATTTCCCTTTTATTCTGCCTTCTTGTAGATTAACTGAGCACTTTTCAGGATTTAGTTTTATCTTCACTGCTGGCTTATTAGCTATACCTCTTTGTTTTATATTTTTGGAAATTATTCTAGGTCTTAAAATATGCACACTTATAACTCACTACAGTCAACTTTCAAATATTATAGAGCTTCATATATAATGTTAAATCTTTCAACAGTATACTTCCATTTTACTCTTCCATCCTTGATACTATTGTCATACATTTAATCTCTGCATATATTAAAGATTCTACATATACTTATTGTTTATGTTTAAATAGTCAATTATCTTTAAATAAATTTTAAAAATGAGAAAAAATTTTAATTTACCCATATATTTACTATTTCTTTCACTCTTTATTCCTTTGTGTAGATTAGAATTTCCATGTGGTATAATTTTCCTCCTGCCTGAAGAAAATCCTTTAATGTTCTTACAATGCAGGTTAGGTGTTGAATTTTCTTAGTTTTCATGTTTTTCTAAAAAACCTTCACTTTGCCTCCAATTCTAAAAAATATTTTCACTACGTATAGAATTATAGATTGTTATTTGTTTATTCTTTTTTATTGTAAAAACCACACATCATAAACTTTACCATCTTAACCTTTTTAAAGTATGTAATTCATTTTTAAGTGTAGAGTGTAATAGTTTTAAGTATATTTACATTATTGTAAAACAGATTTCCAGAATCTTTTTATCTTGCGGAACTGAAACTCTATACTCATTAAACAACTTCCCTCTTTATGCTCGCTGCAGCCTCTGGTAACTAACATTTCATTTTTTATTTCTATGAATTTGATTACTTTGTAAACTTCATAAAAGTAGAATCATGCAGTGTTTGTCATTTTATGGCTTACTTATTTCACTTAGCATAAAATTCTCCAGGTTCATCCATGTTGCAATATGGGATAAAACTTCCTCCCTTTTAAAGGCTGCCTAGTATTTCATTTTATGTATATGTCAATTTTATTCATTCACTCATCTGTCAGCAGACACTTGGGTTGCTTCTACCTTTTGGTTATTGTGATTAGTGTTGTTATGAACATGTGTATGCAAATATCTCTTTGAGACCCTGCTTTCAATTCTTGTACATATATACCCAGAAATGGGATTGCCGGACCATACTGTAGTTCTATTTTTAATTTCCTGAGGAACCGCCATACTGTTCCAAAGCTATTGCCCCATTAAATAATCCTACCAGTAGGGCACAAAGGTTCCAACTTCTTCACATTCCTGCAAACATTTGCTATTTTGTTTTCTTGTTTTTGTTTTCATAGTAGCCATCCTAACGGCTTTGAGATGATACCTCATTGTGGTTTTGATTAGCATTTCTCTGCTGCTCAGTGATGTTGAATATTTTTCCATATGCTTGGTTGGCCATTTATATGTTGTCTTCAGATAAATGTCTACTCAAGTCCTTTGCCCATTTTTAATTGGGTTATTGTGTTTTTTTTGTTTTTTTTTTGTTTTTTTTTTGTTTTTGCTGTTGAGTTGTAAGAATTCTATTTTAATTTTCTAAATATTTAATTTTGTTCTTTCTTCAGTTTTGAAAGATCCAGGAGTTCTTTATGTATTCTGGATATTAACTCCTTATCAGATACACGATTTGCAAATATTTTTCCTATTCCATAGGTTGCCTTTTCAATCTGTTGATTGTGTCCTTTGATGGAAAAAAGTTTTAGGCTTGATATAGTCCCTTTGTCTATTTTTGCTTTTGTTGTCTGAGGACATTTATTTATTCTTTCAGTACTTTAAGATACTGTTCTTTTGTCCTCTGGCTTGCATAGTTTTTTTTTTAATTTTTAATTTTTATGGGTTCATAGTAGGTATACATATCTATGGGGTACGTGAGATGTTTTGATACAGGCATGCAATATATAACGATCACATCATGGAAAATGGAGTATCCATCCCCTCTAGCATTTATCCTTTGTGTTACAAACAGTCCAGTCATACACTTTTAGTTATTTTTAAATGTGCAATTAAATTATTATTGACTATAGTCACCCTGTTGTGATATCAAATACTAGGTCTTGCTCATTCTTACAATTTTTTGTACCCACTAACCATTCCCTACGTTCCCCTCAGCCCACAACTACACTTCGCAGCCTCTGGTAACCATTCTTCTGAATTCAATTGTTTTGACTCTTAGATCCCACAAATAAGTGAAAACAGAGCTTGAATAGTTTCTGAAGAAAAGTAAGAACAGTCTGTGGTATTTTTATCTTCGTTTCTCTGTATTTAATGTGTTTTCTTTCCTCAGGCTGTTTCTTAAAGATTTTCTCTTTTTACTGCCTTTAAGCAATTTGGTTATATTGTTCTGTAGTGTTTTGTGTGTGTTTTTTTATGTTTTTGTATTTTTCTTGGTTGAGGTTTGCTGAGCCTCTTTGTGCATTTACAGTTTTTCAATTCTGGAATATTTTCAACCATTATTTCTTAAAAATTTGTTTCTATTCACTTCTTTCTCCTTTTGGAACTCCAGTTTTACTTGTGTTAAAGTTCTTAATGTTCTTCCACAGATCACTGAGTTCTGTAAATTTTTTTTTAGTAATTTTTCTCTATGCTTCATTTTGCATAATTTCTACTGCTGTCTTTGAATTCACTGATCTTTTCTCCTGCAGTTTCTAATCTGCTATTGATTCCACCTAGTGATATTTTAACCTCAGATATAATATTTTTCATCTATGTTTCTATTGACTAATTTTTTTTTTGTTATGGCCCATATTTTTCTGCTGCTTCTCATATCTAGTTGTTTTCGTCTGGAACATGTGGCAGACAAGATGTAACTGTTTGAATCTTTTAAAAAGAGTTTTTAAGGGCATATCTGGAGTAGTCTTTATACTAGAGGTAATTTAAACTCACTTTTTAGGTTGGCCCTTCTGTGGTCTTCACTGGCTGCTACATGCATCCCATGGGGCCTTTGCATTCTCACTGGCGGAAACTCAAACTATTCCTGGCCTTGTGTGAGCTCTAGGAATTGTTTGGTTTATAACTCCTTGGTACATTTTCTTTTCTCAGAAGTCATTCTTTGCCGTACCTTAGGGTGTTTCACACTCTACAAGTGCATATTGATATTCAGACATATATTCTAGAGTTCCCCTGTGCTGATTTCTAGAATTCTTTCTCTGTATCAGCTCCAGATTTTTGGGTATTCTGGCATGTAAGTTAAAGCCAAAGCCCCCTTATCCTCCTGAACTTCAGCAGTTCAGGCTCTTCTCCACTCAGTGAGATTGCAGTTTGGGTTTCCCCTCCTTGCTCAGCAGTTCAGAAATTGCCTTTAGGCAAAGAGCCTGGGCAGTCATAGCACTCTATTTCCTTTTTCCCTGGGATCACAGTTCTCTGTTGCCTGTTGTCCAGTGTCTGAAAATAGTTATTTCCTGTATTTCGTTCTGCTTCTTAGTTGTTTACAGAGGAAGGATAACTTCAGATCTTGTAGTCAGAGGTGGTTTTTGCCCTAACTGTATTGAAAACTCTCCTTATGTAGATTTATGCAGGCCTAGGATACAGACCTAGTAATGGAAAGCACTTTGATTTTTGAAAGAATTGAATTAATGAGTGAAGCATGGAATTAGGTTGAGCCACATGAAGTTGACAATTATTGATGATTTTAACCCATACAATTTATATGGTTCAATTTTGTACCTTGGCTAATTTGGATTAGCTAAGGAAAGCAGACTCAAGTAAAGGTAATTATACCTTTAGAGTGAGATCTCAGGCAATGATGATGGATCCTTTGTTTCCTGTGCATCTGGCAACCTTAGAAAACTTCTGTTGAATTTATTTTTCTAACAGAACATGGTAGGTCTATCTATGTGGGCTTTGGGTTTTTAGGTCCAACTATTTTCTTTGGAGAGGAAGATTCTTTCTGTGATTGGGTTTACAGTTTATTCAAAGAGTATATCCCTGTTCCTCATAGGATCAATTGAGTCATGCCCCAAGACAAGGGGTTTATAAGAGGAGACTTCAGCCTTATCGTCATCAGGGGGATGGAGCACAGGGACTCAATCTTTGTGAACTGGGTTGGGAATCTTTTAGCTGGATGGTGGTGGAATTCCTTTTAAGGAAAACAGTGTCACTAAGGACATAGGCATGTTATTGGTTGTTGAGTTTGTGGTTGTGGTGGCTAGGAAAGACAGAGGATTTGATGACATGATACGGGGTAGGTAAGACTATATTATTGTCTCATTGTTAAATGCTTGAAATGGAGAATGAAACTTAATAAATACCTCAGCAGAGGATGATCAAAGAAAAAGCCAAAGTTGCTGGATTCACAGTTAATTACCAGGTGTGGTTTTAGTTTCACTATTTCATATTATTGTACAGTAAACAACACACGCATTTAGAAGAAAAGTGTTCTATAGGTGACCAGACTGTAATGAATTTCACTTGCCATCACAGGATACTAGTCTGTGAAAATTATTGTAGCTTCTTGCAAATTATTAATGAGCTGACACATGGCCCAGTGGGTTTGGCATCCTTGCTTCTCAGAGTGCATATTGCCCTTAAATGTCAGTGGTGTTCACCATATAAGAATGGATAGATGGTTGTTATGGCCTGAATTCTGTACCCCTGAAGTTTATATATGGAAGTCCTAACCCCTAGTCCTTCAAAATGTGACCTTATTGCAAGGTAAAGTCTTTACAGAGGTAATCAAATTAAAACGGGGTCATTAGGACAGGTGGACCCTAATCCATTATGACTGGTGTCTGATCAACAGGGGGAAATTTGAACAAAGAGATATGCGTAGTGGGAAGACAATATGAAGGGACACCGGGAGGAGATGACTGTCTCCAAGCCAGGGAGACAGGCCTGCAACAGATCCTTCTCTCACAGCCCTCAGAAGGAACTAACTCCGCCAATGCCTATATCTGACTTCTAGCCTCCACAGCGTTGTGAGACAATGAATTTCTGTTGTTTAAGCCACCCATTTTGTGATATTCTGTTACAGCAGCCACAGTAAACTAATAAAAGCATCTTTGCTGAACTACTGTCATAGACTGACTTGGTAGGAGAAACATGTTAGGAGCAGTGGGCCATCAGGAAACTCCTTGAAGCTGTGAGACTGTTAGATGGGGTGGGCGGTTCTTGTCTTTATCCATTTTGTGGATAGACACAAACACCACCCAACTGAGCAGAATAGGGCAAGGCAGCTGACCATGCCAAAGACCTCTAGGAGCTTTTACCCAGCGCTCATCTGAGTGGGAGGAGTTTAGGAGAAGTTGAATTTCCTACGTGAGTTGTAAAGAGATGTTATGGCTTCCAAAGAAATTATTTGAGGTGCATAGATAGTTGGGAAGAAAAACTCATAAACGCTAGCTTTTGCCATTGGCATTTAAAGAAAGTTAATAATCTGCAGCAGAGTTATTTTATACTCCACTGCTCTGAAAGATTATGATTACATAGAGTAAGATTACATACTCTGAAAGATTATGAGGTATAAAGCATATGTATGAACCTTAGTATTTTAGTTCATGTTTAGTGAAGGTCTACACTATTTCTCCCTCTGTCTGTCTGTCTCTCTCTCCCTGTGAATTATGTGGGTGACAGTGCACTTTTTTTTTTTTTTTTTTTTGAGATGGAGTCTTGCTCTGTCGCCAGGCTGGAGTACAGTGGTATGATCTCAGCTCACTGCAACCTCTGCCTCCTGGGTTCAAGCGATTCTTCTGCCTCAGCCTCCCAAGTAGCTGGGACTACAGGCGCCCACCACCATGTCCAGCTAATTTTTGTACTTTTAGTAGAGACGGAGTTTCACCATGTTGGCCAGGATGGTCTTGATATCCTGACCTCGTGATCTGCTTGCCTCGGCCTCCCAAAGTGCTGGGATTATAGGCGTGAGCCACTGTGCCTGGCCGACAGTGCACAAGTTTCAATCCTTGACTCATTCTATTACCTATTTGCTCTTACGTTCATGTTGAAAAAATGCTGCTGTTAATATGGCTACTATCCTAATGTACAAAACAAAGGATGTCCAAGTGTTACCTCCCAAGCAAAGAGATCTTATTAATGGTGGAAGTAAAAAGCCCCAAGACACTCACTGAGTGAGTGAGGCTACAAGAGGGGCCCCAGGCCTGTCAGCAATCTGTTATCATTGATGTCTTTCCAGTTTCTTTGACCAGTGTATAATTTAAAACTCAGTTGGCCTGTGCTTTTTGTCTTGATTACAACAGTTCCCAGCTTGTGAGGCGTTAAGCCAAGGTGGTTTTCATTAATTTGCCTTCTCCCTGAAGATTTTAGGCTTGCTGTTTCAAAGAAAGCTAGATACCACAATGAGCCAACTATTTGGTGAGAAGTTTCTCCTCGGGGAGAGAGCTGTTTGCTGCAGTTCCAGCCTTTCAAATGTCAAACGTTACTCATTCTCGCTTTGGCTCTTGTAAGTATGTGTAGTCCTTTTTATTTTAATTTGAGAGTGTTTGCTTGCACTGGTAGCTCGGGGAACTTTTACTTGTCGTTTGAAATGTAACCCTGGAACACAAAAAGTATGACTAATCCTACTTACTGGAATTTCACTGTTTTCATCAAGGCCGCCGTTTCCATTTCTAATTTTATATAATAAGGGCAAAATACCAACTGGCAAACATACTTCTTTTTTTTTTTTGGTTGCTGTACATTAAACTATCTACTGTGTGTTATAATAAAAAGCAATGCTTCATAATAGTGATTTTTGCAATTGAGATAAAACAGTTTCCAAGGGTATTTAAAGAGCAAATAGTTCATGATATGAGTCCCCAGCTAATATATCTATGCAAAGAAGCCTAAATTTCAGCTGCTTTTCGTCTTCTGTATGGCAAAGATATTAGGTTATCTCTAGGCAAAAAGAATGGTTCATACACTGGAGTCACAGCCAACGGAAAGATTTTAGAACAATATACAAACACTCGTGCCATAACACTGACTTAGTTAAGCAATCATTGTGATGACCATTGGAAAGATGAGAGTATCAGCTAACGCAAACCAAGTTTTTGTCTTCTTTCATAGGAATCCTTTATCATTTCCTTATGTCTTAGCGCTCTAAATGTGGATTTCTGGAATGCCATTGGGAAGATCTCATATGAGGAAGCTCTAGTGGAATTGGGTTGAGACTTACTGACCAGGCAGTTCTTTAAAGACAATATCTGAGTAGCTTAAAGGGAATATAGGTACTAATTTGGAATGACCTAAAAAGAGATTTCCAATCCTTTCTGCTTTAAGCGATCACCTGGAGATTTGAAAAATGTGGATCTCCAGTTCCCATTCCCAGAGTTTCCAGTTCAATGGGTCAGTGTATCTATGTTTGCTTCCAGATTATTCTGGGTGCTGTCACCACTGGGAACCCCTGGCCCCAGTTGTCAGTTTGTAACTGTATACACAAAGAAATTATTCTGAGTTATTGGATCTGTAGGGGCTGCTGAATTTGGCATGTAAAGGAAAACGTTCTGCTTTTTGGTTTAATCTACAGATCACCTTAAATCTCCTGTTGTTGGTATGGCTTCTTTGACTCCTCATGGCCTGATACACTTGTGGGTCAATTACTAAGCACTCAGCTGGAACGACTATGTCCTGGCCCTGGGTGGGTATCAGAAACACCTGTGGAGCTACTTGAAATTAGTTTTTTTTTTTTTTTTTTGTACCAGACTTCCTGAATCACAGTCTAAGGGAGGGGTCCAGATATCAATTCTTCTATAAGCCTCATTGTTGATTTTGAAAAGCAGCTAATTTTGAGAATCTCTGAGTTATACTAATGGGGAGGAATATTGATTGACTGGCATTGGATACTAATTGAAGCTGAAGGGCCTATAGAGAAATCACATTAATTTGATTAAGATGATTAAAACTGCTCATTTCACTAGTCTATGATCTAGGCTTTGTGTTTGATCAACAGATATTTGGTAATGGTCGTAAGACCATTACAAGAGAGGGCAGAACTCTTTACCACTTGAAGTATATCAGAGCTTTCAGATACAGCTTAAGGTGAATCTTTAAGGCAAGTGTTTCCTTAGAACCTGAATAAGGAGTGGAGTAGAGGGCACACTGTTCAGGTGAAAAAGACAAAATGAATGAAGTGATTATGATGGGAACTAGAAATCTGTGCTTGTAAGACAATGTGTTAATGGACACGTTGTCACTTCCTTATGTCTTAGAGCTCAAATGTGGATTTCTGGAATGCTGCTGGGGAGAACTTACATGAGGAAGCTCTAGTGGAGTTGAGTTGAGACTTACTGACCAGGCAGTTCTCTTAAGGCAAGATCTGAGTAGCTTAAAGGGAATATTGATACTAATTGACCTAAAAAGAGATTTCTAAACCTGGAAGACAATGTGTTTTCCATATATAGTGGGAAATAATAGAATATGAAATTGTACAAAGTGGGCTGGGGTCTTGAAGGTGGCTTGAAGTTGAAAGAAATCAGGAGCTATTACAGCATTTTTGTTGTATCAATTTACAGGAGTAAAGTGAAAACATTTTCACTTGGTAGGTAAGGCAGAAGTTCAGAGGCAGGGCTGTGGCAGTAATGCAGAGTAAAGAGACGAGACTTGGTCTAGCATAGTGCTGGGGGATTGGAGCAGGATAGATTTGGCAAACATGTATGGAAGTGATCTAAATGAAAATTATTTTATTTGCAGATTATTTATACATTTTTTGCTTACGAAAATATTATCCTGCCGAAGAGGGCATAAAATATCTATCTCTGCAACTGCATAATAACTTCTTTGGTCAAATTGGTTTCTTGTTCAAATGGTCAAAAAAAGCATTCAGAATCAGCGTTAGCAAGCAAGCAAGATATTTGGTTATGTTCCTGGTTGAAACTTAATATGAGCGTAGTGTCAGTCTAGTTTGTTGCTTGTGTAGCAAGCAGACAGACATTCAGGTATTCAGGTATTGTGAATAAGCAGGTAAGACAAATCAGTATAATTAACTGTAAAGCTGCCTAAATAGTCCTTTTATCCCAATATGTGTAATGTTTGCAGTTTTAAATGCTTTTATACAAACAGAGTGACATAAAATACAAAGAATTTGAAATTTTCCTGGTTTCCTCCAATCATGCCCCTACTATCTTTCAACATCCATTTCAAAGACTGCCTTGTGGGCAAATATTTCCTTAGTTGCCCCTTTTACGTGCTTTACCTTCCATCTGATAGCTCATATTGTTTCTACTCTCCCTTCTCTCACTTTCAGAGTCTTGATGCCAAAGGACTCAAGTCAGCAGAGGTCTTTGGTCAAAGACAGCAGATGGCCTCTGTAAAAATCAGAGGACTCTCTCGGCTGCCAGAGCAGTGTAAGGGAGACTCAGACTAGCTGAGGTGGACTCCTGGAATCTGGGGATCGGGGGTGTAGCAGAATAGGGAGCAATGAGAGTCAGAAAAGACGTGGAAAGATCTGCTTTAAGATGTGGATATATCAGGTGTCAAGGTCGTAAAATAGCTTAAAAGTAGAAAAGCAGTTCTATAAACATTCACCAGCAGGCACTGGGAAAATAGCACTGAACAGAGCTGTACACAGCCTTTGCTTTTGTAGAGCCATGCCTCAAGATAAGCTCCATTTATGAGGAGAAAGATGGGGAATTATAGAATATATACCAACCCTTTATGCTTTTTGACCCTCTGTCAGTTTTGTGGGAATAACTTCAGCCTTGCCACAAAGCACAGCCTTCACACTTTCTTAGATTCAATAGTAAATAGTTTAAGAAACATAGCTATACTATGTTTCTTCATGTCCTTAAACACGAAAATGAAATTGAAAGCTGGACAGATCTGAACAGCACAGATTGGGGTGCTAGCTCTTATGGTTGAAGTAAAGAGCTATATGATGGCTTAATTTTTTTTTTTAACAGTCTAGGGTTTTTTTCTCAGGAGACCAATCCAATTTCTCTTGCAATTTTTTTTTTTTTGTTGTTGTTGTTCTCTTAGGAAATTCCCAGAGATTGCAATGTTATTATGCTCATAATATTTTTCTTTTCTTTTTGAAGTTCTAGTTCATTTATTTTAACATTTAATATTCCATTGTATCAATATACCACAGTTTTTTAAAAACCCATTCTCCTGTTGATATATATTTAGATTATCTCCAGTTTTATATTCTGTCAAACATAATCTCAAGAATTTCTTAATCATTATCTAATCAAAGGTTAAAGAATGGCCTCAATTATTACTATGAACAATAGTAAGAGAAATGTAATTTGTCCATCGTGCTGTCAAATACAATAACACCAATATAAATTTCCTTAATGAACAATGAACACTTCTATTCAGTTACAAAAGTTTTTTGACTCAGTGGCAGCTGGAGATTGGACTTTGTGCTAATACTTAGGTTAATTGCATCTCATGTTAATATGTCTTAGTGGGTGCAATTAAGCAGAATTATAACTTGTTCATGTTATAATTCCTTTTGCCTTTCTAATTCATTGGTGAACTCCTATAACTTAACCCCTCTTTCGTTTAGGTGTCTGCCCCTTCACAGATGAGAGAATGTTAGCAGATTTTCTTTTATAGCTTAGGTTACTTTGACAGAGAAATATTAGGCATCATCTTAATTTCAGCATCATCATCATCATCATCTTTTTTTTTTTTGAAACGGAGTTTTGCTCTTGTTGCCAGGCTGGAGTGCAGTGGCGCAATCTTGGCTCACTGCAACCTCCACCTCCTGGGTTCAAGTGGTTGTTCTGCCTCAGCCTCCTAAGCAACTGGGATTACAGGTGCCCACCACCACATCCAGCTAGTTTTGGTATTTTTATTAGAGATGGGCTTTCGCCATGTTGGCCAGGCTAGTTTTAAACTCCTGACCTCAGGTGATCCACCCACCTTGGCCTCCCAAAGTGCTGGGATTACAGGTGTGAGCCAATGCACCCAACTATCATCCCTTTATGAAGGCAGAAGCACTGGATATGGCAATAGGTTGCTGGAAGATTAATTCCCATGGTGGTTCTTTTAACACCATACTTTGGCCACACCCTCAACTGGAATTCAAACTTAAGATTAGAAGGAAAATGCTCTTCACCAGCCCTTAAAGATTTCTAACCTAAACTTACAGCAGTAGTCCCTTAAATGTGAAGAATAATCAAGCTCAATAAATACTTTGATATTTTTGAAAAAAATGACAGATTTTCAGCATTGAGAAATTCTCTGAAGTATAAGCATATCCAAGAAGAATGTCCTATATTCTGTCTTTTTCTTGCTAAATGGAATGTTTAAAAGCTGGATAACACTGTATTCAAATGTTAATTCATGTTTTGGGTTCAGTTTCATAGCTTAGCATCTGATATTTATTATGAATTCACCTGAGGTGTATTTTATTTATTTTTTGAGCGATATAGTCCCTAGTTTGAAAGATAACTTGAGAGAATGATTCTTGACACAGTTAAATTCTCTTTCTCCTGTGCTGTGTTTTTTAACCTCAGATACTGGTCTTAAAAAAATACATATATATCCAGTGCCAGAAACTCCCAGCAGATGTCATTGTAAGGCAGATTTTTTTAGCAAGGCTTTTCTAGAATAGTGAATAGGATTGTTGCATATAGTAGTGATGTGTGTATTAGATACTGGAGTTAATTCATTCTAGTCTCATCAGAGTGGGATTTGTTATGAAAAGGTAAAGAGATTCCTGGGATTCTTGCCTGTCCTTTTATAACATGGGGGCACTGCTTTTCTGCAATATAAGTTAGAGAACAAGAACAACAGCCTTTCACCCAAGCATTTCCTTGGCTACTCTACCTGGGGCTACCAGCTTAGCACAAGGCATGACTGTGTTCTGCATGGGACAGAAGAACCACAGGGAGGAGACTGTTGCTTAGACACATAATATAGTAAGTGAGGGAGTTGCAGTTTCAAATGAGAGAGCCTCACTAATTCTGGACTCCACACCCTTAGTCCTGAAGGGAAAATACAAATGGACATGAAAACATGTGTCCCAATAGAGCACATCTGGTCATTATCTAAAGCAGAAAGGCAAAGTGTATTGGAAATGCCTAACTGATTTTATGGATATCAATTTCAAGTGAAAAAAACATTTTTTTCCCAGGGAAGGTCATGATACCTTGTCTTATTTGCTATAAATGTAAATGAAAGTCAATCTAAATTTGCCTATGTTTCCATGTATATATATATGGTGATACATGTTGGGTACCTGTGAAGATCTTATTCTATTACTCTTCAATATTGTAAAAGCTCATTTCTCACTTACCATTTTTACATTGATTGATTAGATTTTTTAAAATAAACTCCTTTGGCACTTTGGGAGGCCGAGGCGGGCAGAGGTCAGGGGATTGAGACCATCCTGGCTAACATGGTGAAACCCTATCTCTACTAAAAACACAAAAAATCAGCTGGGCGTGGTGGCAGGCGCTTGTAGTCCCATCTACTTGGGAGGCTGAGGCAGGAGAAGTGCTTGAACCAGGAGGCAGAGGTTGCAGTAAGCCAAGATTGCACCACTGCACTCCAGCCTGGGAGACAGAGCAAGACTCTGCCTCAAAAATAAATAAATAAATAAACTTCTTTGATGAAGCCCCCTTTTAAAAGCCAGAACTATACTTTGTATTGTATAGTATTAACTGAAATGTAGATTGCTTAGAAAATGTTAATAAAATGTGTTTGAAAATCAACTACTTTTTTTTTTGAAGCGGAGTCTCGCTCTGTTGCCTAGGCTGGAGTGCAGTGGTGCGATCTCGGTTCACTGCAAGCTCTGCCTCCTGGGTTCACGCCATTCTCCTGCCTCAGCCTCCTGAGTAGCTGGGACTACAGGAGCCCACCACCACGTCCAGCTAATTTTTTGTATTTTTAGTAGAGACGGGGTTTCATCGTGTTAGCCAGGATGGTCTCGATCTCCTGACCTCCTGATCCGCCCACCTTGGCCTCCCAAAGTGCTGGGATTACAGGCGTGAGCCACCACACCCAGGGGAATCAACTACTTTTAAAAAACCACAGGGATCATGTAAAAGAGGCAAACTATATCAAAGATGGAAGGGTGAAAGTGTGAGGAAATAGTAAAAGATATGGACTTGGATATGGATTTGGATATTCCAACTGAGTATCTCCACTTAACTGACTCAACATATTAACCAATTTTTTTTTTCTTATGCTATCTGATGTCTGTATCATTCTGAAATTAAGCTAGCAGGATCCCCACAGTTTTGCTTCCCCAATAGAATTGTGTGCCTGCCAAGGGTCAGGTGAGTTTGTCCCAATCCTGTTTATGCCACCTACACTTGCCATTGAATTAAAGTGGGTAATTGCAATATTATGTGAACCAGTGAAATATGACTGCAAAATAAAAGGGGATTTTTATTTCTCTGAAAACGAGTTATATATAATGCTTAGAAAGACTTGATAAAGAGAAATTACTAGACTTGCTGTTAAATTTGGATGTGGATGAAACAAATATAAGAGGTTGGAGGGAAAACTGAAAATCTTGAAGGTATGTATTCTAAAATTTCTGCAAAATTATTTGTGGCTTCTTGCTCCACTTAAAGGGAAGTGGAGATTTAGAGAGAATGCCTTGTGGATGTGGGTTATTCGGGAAAGATTATATGGATTTCTAATCAGTGTTGCAGGAAGTCAGGGACCTCAAATGGAGGGACCAGCTGAAGCCGTGGCAGAAAACATAAATTGTGAAGATTTCATGGACATTTATTAGTTCCCCAAATTAATACTTTTATAATTTCTTACACCTGTCTTTACTGCAATCTCTGAACCTAAATTATGAAGATTTCATGGACATTTATCACTTCCCCAATCAATACTCTTATAATTTCCTATGCCTGTCTCTACTTTAATCTCTTAATCCCGTCATCTTCGTAAGCTGAGGATGTAGGTTGCCTCAGGACCCAGTGATGGTTGTGTTACCTTTACAAATTTTTTGTAAAACATGTGTGTTTGAGCAATACGAAATCAGGGCACCCTGAAAAAGAATAGAATAACAGCGATTTTCAGGGAACAAGGAAAGATAACCATAAGGTCTGACTGCCTGTGGGGTCAGACAGAATACAGCCATATTTTTCTTCTCACAGAGAGCCTATAGACAGATGTGTGAATAGGAGAAATATCACTGAATTCTTTTCCCAGCAAGGAATATTAATAATTGATAACCCTGGGGAAGGAATGCATTCCCACAGGTAGGCCTATAGACGACTGCTCTGGGAGTGTCTGTCTTATGCGGTTGAGAGAAGGGATGAAATATGCCCTGGTCTCCTGCAGTGCCTTCAGGCTTACTAGGATTGGGAAATTCCAGCCTGGTGAATTCTAGTCAGACCGGTTGTCTGCTCTGGAGCCCTGTTTCCTGTTAAGATGTTTATCAAGACAATGCATGCCCAGCAGGACATGGACCCTCGTCAGTAATTCTAATTTCACCCTTGCCCGAGCTTGTGATCTTGCTCTGCTCTTTTGCCTTGTGATCTTTTATTGCCCTTTGAAGCATGTGATCTCTGTGACCCACTCCCTATTTGTACACCCCTCCCCTTTTGAAATCCCTAATAAAAACTTGCTGATTTTGTGGCTCGGGGTCACCATCATGGTCCTACCAATATGTGATGGCACCCCCCGAGGCCCAGCTGTATTTGTACTCTTTTTCTTTATTTCTCAGACCAGCTGACACTTAGGGAAAATAGAAAGGACCTATGCTGAAATATTGGGGGCTGATTCCCCTGATAAATCAAATAATGTGCACTCAATAAAGGGAGACCCTCTACATTAAAATATTGGCAAATGCATGTTTATTTTCAGGTTTTAAATTACAATATTTGATTTTAAAATTCCTCTACTTTGTTCAGCTTTTTCAACTAACTGACCAACTGTTGGTATTGATCTTACCAGATGAAAGTTACTGCTCTGCATTTTAAAACTAATTTTTAATTTTAGGCTATGTGTCTTAGCCTGTTTTCATGTGGCTGATAAAGACATACTCAAGACTTGGCAATTTACAAAAGAAAGAGATTTAATGGACTTATAGTTCCATGTGGTCAGGGAGACCTCACAACATGGTGAAAGGTGAAAGTACATCTCACATGGCGGCAGACAAGAGAAGAGAGCTTGTATAGGGAGACCCCCGTTTTTAAAACCATCAGATCTCATTAGACTTATTCACTATCACAAGAACAGTGAGGAAAGACCTGCCCCTATGATTCAATTACCTCCTACTGGGTCCCTCTCACAACACATGAGAATTCAAGATGAGATTTGGGTGGGGACATAGCCAAACCCTAATATTCCACCCTTGGACCCTCCCAAATCTCAAGTCTTCACATTTCAAAACCAATTATGCCTTCCCAACAGTCCCCCAAAGTCTTAACTCATTTCAGCATTAACTCAAAAGGCCACAGTCTGAAGTCTCATTAGAGACAAGGCAAGTCACTTCCACCTATGAACCTGTAAAATCAAAAGCAAGTTAGTTACTTCTTAGATACAATGGGGGGTACAGGCATTAGGTAAATACAGCTATTCCAAATAAGAGAAATTGGCCAAAACAAAGGGGCTACAGCCTCCATGCAAGTCCAAAATCCAGCAGGGCAATCAAATCTTAAAACTCCAAAATGATTTCCTTTGACTCCATGTCTCATGTCCGGGTCATGCTGATGTAAAAGATGGGCTCCCATGGCCTTGGGCAGCTCTGCCCCTGTGGCTTTGCAGGGTATATGCCCTCTACTGGCTGCTTTCATGGGCCAGCATTGAGCATCTGTGGCTTTTTCAGGTGCACAGTGCAAGCTGTCAGTGCATCTACCATTCTGGAGTCTGGAGGATGGTGGCCCTCTTCTCACAGCTCCACTAGGTAGTGCACCAGTGGGGGCTCTGTGTGAGGGCTCTGACCCCACATTTCCCTTCTGCACTGCCCTAGCAGAGGTTCTTCATGAGGGCCCCACCCCTGCAGCAAACTTCTAAGCCTGGGCATTCAGACATTTCCATATATCTTCTGAAATCTAGGCAGAGGTTCCCAAACTCCAATTCTTGACTTCTGTACACTCACAGGCTCAACACTGCATGGAAGCATCTCTGAGGCCATGGCCAAGCTCTACGCTGGAACAACTGGGACACAGGGCACCAAGTCCCTAGGCTGCACACAGCATGGGGACCCTGGGCCTGGCCCACGAAACAACTTTTTTTTCTCCTAAACCTTGGGCCTGTGATGGGAAGGACTGCAGCAAAGGTCTCGATATGACCTGGAGACATTTTCCCTATGGTCTTGGTGAACATTTGGCTCCTCGTTACTTTTGCAAATTTTTGCTGCCAGCTTGAATTTCTCCTCAGAAAATGGGATTTTCTTTCCTATGGCATTGTCAGGTTGCAAAATTTCCAAACTTTTATGCTCTGCTTTCCTTTTAAAACTGAATGCCTTTAACCATACCCAAGTTACCTCTTGAATGCTTTGCTGCTTAGAAATTTCTTCTGTCAGATGCTCTAAATCGTCTATCTCAAGTTCAAAGTTCCACAGATCTCTAGGTCAGGGGCAAAATGCCACTAGTCTCTTTGCTAAAACATAACAAGAATCACCTTTGGTCCAGTTCCCGACAAGTTCCTCATCTCCATTCATAGACCACCTCAGCCTGAATGTCATTGTTCATATCATTATTGGCATTTTGGCCAAAGCCATTCAACAAGTCTCTAGGGAGTTACAAATTTTCTCACATTTTCCTGTCTTCTTCTGAGCCTTCCAAACTGTTCTAACCTCTGCCTGTTACCCAGTTCCAAAGTCACTTCCACAGTTTTGGGTATCTTTTCAGCAGTGCCTGCTCTACTGGTACCAATTTACTGTATTAGTCAATTTTCATGCTGCTGATAAAGACATACTTGAGACTGGGCAATTTACGAAAGAAAGAGATTTAATGGACTTACACTTCCACGTGGCTGAGAAGGCCTCATAATCATGGTGGAAGGTAAAAGGCATATCTCACATGATGGCAGAGAAGAGAAGAGAACTTGTGCACAGAGACCCCCATTTTTAAAACCATCAGATCTCATGAGACTTATTCACTATCACAAGAACAGCATAGGAAAGACCTGCCCGGCGATTCAGTTACCTCCCACCACCCACAACATGTGGGAATTTAAGATGAGATTTGGGTGGGGACACAGCCAAACTGTAACACTATGGTTTCAGAATGTAGCCACTGCAGAGTTTATGCTATACCACAAGGGACACTCTAGATGAGCTCAGTGATTTTCTAGGTAAATGTTTTGCTCTTTTTTTTTTTTTTTTAATGATTTTATCAACAGGTTAAGTAAATACTTTAACCTGGCGAACTACTTCTTGGCTTAGAATGATTTTATGCCAGATAATGATGTCGAGCTTAATTTTTATATGAAATGTGATTATAAAACAACTTTAATAATTTCATAAATAATCATTTTTTCATACACAGCTCTTGCTGGCATGTTGAAGTTCTTGACAGGCTGACTTTGGGTTAGAGGCTTGGAAAACTCACCTAGACAAAGGGAGATGAACCTTGTGGCAAGTCCCCATCAGTTTGGTCCATGGTCAAGAACATTCTAGTTTGAAATGTAAGAGAGTGGCACATAGAGTATTCTCAACCAGAAGTGGCTCTACTTTTTTAGGAAATGTCTTATATCACTTAATTTAATCCAGCTTCCCAAATCATTGCAAATATGAAAAAATAGGTACATCCTATGCATAACTCCAACCTTACTAAGTGTACTTCTAAATTCACATACTAGCAAAATAATGAGGACAGAAGGGATTGTTGTGATAACAAAATAATCCTTTTGTTGTTTGCATCCATCAGGTTTAACTCCAGAGTTGTTTGTCTTTAAAACAATTCTAATGTTATAATGGCAGTAAGAAGAACTATCTTTCACAGGGATAAACTTCCTTTTGAGGTTTCAGGTGGTGATAGGCAGAGATGGCAATGAGAATGAAGGAAAAAAAAAGGTGGAAGGAGGAAGATGAAGAGAAGAAAAGCAGACAGCTTGCTTACAAGGTGAAATCACTTCTTGGAATCTAGTTTATTTCATTTTGCTTTCTTTTGGGCTCTATTGGTAAGATTGGTAAGATGTTTGCCTTGCTAGTTTAATGAAATAGAATAACAAGCATTGATTATTTAAAGTCTGGATCTATACACACCTCTTCTAGGCATTTTAAAGTAATACATTCCCCCCAAGCATTTGATCTTGTAAAGGAAAATCACATAATCTACTTGAGAATGATACTTTGAAGAAATATTTACCAGAGTAAGAGTATTTTACATCCTGTGGTAAATGGAACAAGTGAAAAACTAGGTTCCAATTGCCATTCATTCTCCATCAGAGAAATTTAATTATAGTGGGTATACATAATTCATATTTCAAAGAAAGCAACACTTGCTGAAAAGAAAAGAATAAAAAATTACTCCCATGTAACTTAAATACTTTTCCATTGCTGAATTTAAACATTGGGGAGAATTCCCTGAGCGACTCTAGGTACATCTGAAATGGAACTGAACTGTGAGCTTTACAGCCACATGCCAAGATTCTGGCTATTCCCTTTCTCTGTCAGTGGGATATTGTTTTGGGGGTGACATCTTACGTTACCTTGGCAGAGAGCCCTTCATTTTCTGCCTCTGGGTAAGTGGCTAGAACTGAATTATTTGTGTTCCTGGACTTTGTTTTATCCTCAAAATATAATAACCTTAGACAGCCTGGAGTACAAAAAAAGAGTGCTAGTTTTAAAAAACTTTCTTTTAATAGTTCTGTAGAGGTACTGGAAAGAATGCTGGGCTGGGTGTTAGATTTTGCTGCTTGTCCTAATTCTGCCCCTAGTGGGTGATCGTGGCTATGACACTTTAATTTGAGGCGTCTTTACTCAAGGACGGAATTTAAAAATTCAATGGAGAAAGGCTTTAGTTGCTTTTTCATTCTCAGGAATTCTCTCCAGAGTTTTTGAAGCTTGCTTTGGTGAAAAAATTCAAATGAAATGACATCTAAAATCCAGTTTATATGTTACATTTTGGATCCTCTGATTTTAAGGTGTGCATCTGTGTTCACTTTGTTGATGAAAAAAGTGGAGGTAACTTCCTGTCTAAATTTATAGACCACAGTCATGACTTATGG
Source organism: Macaca fascicularis (assembly GCF_037993035.2). Taxonomy (NCBI): domain Eukaryota; kingdom Metazoa; phylum Chordata; class Mammalia; order Primates; family Cercopithecidae; genus Macaca; species Macaca fascicularis. The sequence continues at coordinate 112,576,641 of NC_088377.1, forward strand.
CGACAACAGAGCCTCACATGGTCTTCGTCTTGGTTCTGTTATTTCTTAATCTCTTCCTAAGAGATTCCCTGTTTAGACTGAATAAAACTTTGCCATGTGATTTTAATGTTGTTGAAAGGATAGCACAGGCTCCACACGTGAGGTAGTGGCTCATCTGGCTGCTCCACTTCCCCATGAAGCCTTATGTGTTTTGTTTTGTTTTCAGTTTAAAAGACTATTATTTTAAGACAAAAAACAAGTAGTAAATTTTTAGGGCAAAATGTAATGAAGGTGAACCCACATTTTGTGATTTTTCTTTGTGATTTTTCTTTGACTTTCAGAGATATAGGTACTTTGGTACCATCTTCCACAAATGCAAATCCTGCTATGTTCAGTTATAAAAGGAAAAAAACTTTTGACTTCAGCAGTAGCAGGCACAATCGTAGCCATAATAACCTCTAATTCATATAGACACTTGTAGATGCTGGGCTCACTGACTTCTGTACTCTGCACACATCATCTTGTTTAATTCTCACAGGGTCTTCATGAGGCAGATCTGATTGTTATCCACATTTTACGGATGAGGAAACTGAAGCGTTGCAAGATTAACTAACTTGTTCAAAATATTCTAAAACCACCAATATTTTTATCTTTTTGAAGTTTTTAATCTACATTTTACCAAACAGTCTTAAATTCTATTTCTCTTGTACTGTCTTCTTATCACTTTTTTTTTACTTTGGTTGAGCATTCATCATTCTTCAAAATATGCAATTCTTCAAAATATGCAATTTAATATGATCCCATATATGAATTTAAGCATCAATAGAGTCATTTTATCATATGGACTAGGTTTGGATAGAGTTTACTCTACTCTAAGAAAATCCTATATGAGAAACTCTACATTTACTCAAAACATAAACGATGAAATGGTTATTAATTATTCATTATGTAAGACATATTTTGCTTTAATATAATTAATAGTAGGGACCTTTTAAATGTGATATTACTCAAACACATTAGCTGTTACATGAATGGATTTAGAATTGCAGAATTTTGGTGGCAAAAAGAAAATGCCTTTTTTGCGTGTTTAAAAAAACACACTTGGTGAACGTTGAGAGCAGGGGAGGTTGTGCATGTGTGGGGATGGGGTAAGTGAAAGCTCTCTGTAATTTCCAGTCAATTTTGCTGTAAACTTAAAACCACTCTAAAAAAATAAAGTTTATATTTACAAAAAGGGGATCAGTTAGAATTTTAGCTCTGTGATTCACTGTGATCTTGAACAAGTTATCTCTCTCTTAGTATTTATTCTGTCAAGTGAAGATAATAATAGATCCCATACCAATATTGAGAGAATTAACTGAAATGTATATATATGCAGCTCCTGGCTCATTATGCATACTAAAAAAATGTTATGCCTTTTCCTTTAAATTCCCTTATGTCACACTTGAGGGAAGTGGCTGAATAGGACTGATTATAAGTATTCTTCCTCCTTGTCTGATGCATTTTGTGTAATCCCACACACTTATCAGAAATCCAGCTTGGTGTGCAGACAGAGTTGCCTGTCTGTGCAGGTGGTGACTTGTGCAATCTGCATGGTGGGGGATGGTGAGGAGGCCCTGTAAGAAATGTAATAAGGAGCAATAGGCTGCTGTCTGTCAAAGAGCCTAACTGGGTTCTATAGTCTGGTGAGGATGTTTGAAGCCTACTGGTTTTGACAGGTGAAAAGCTGTGCACTTTAGTCATGGATGAGCCGCTTCCAGAAAAGGATAACTCACTCTATCTCCTGGATGGCTTAATTGCTTAACTGCCAAATGGTTTCTTCTTGTCCCTTCTAACTTTATTATTTTGATTCTCTGAATTACAAGCACATCTACTCTACAAAGCAGAAATTTTTAATCTCTTGGCATTAAGAACAGCTTTGAGAATCTGATAAAAACTGTGGACCTGCTCCTCAGAAAACGCACACACGTATATACACAGTGACCTTTACAAAATGTTTGAATTAAATTTTAGGAAGCTAATGTCTGCTGTAAAAACTTTAGACATCAAAAACACTCAAACACATGTAGAGGAAGCAAAACTAATGTTGGAAGATAAGACTGAAATATTGAGCAGTTGTTCCTCTGTATTAAACAATGAGAAATCCTAAAATAGGCCACCTTCAAGAAAAATGTTAACCTAAAGTCTTCTTACTGCAACTGGACAGTATGAGTTTAAGTCTACCAATAGATATGGTTACTGAGAGTGAAGAATTAGTAAGAATTGTCTCGGAAAATTACCTCTAATTCTACACAACGAAGGCAGCCAATGTTTATGATATTTATTTAATCCTTAAGAAAGTTTGTTTCCCTTTCCTTATATCACAACAATATTATTGAGGCTTTAAGAACCATGTTTAGAAAATCAGTACACATTGTAGCAAAAACATAGAGCACTTTAGGAGGGAAATCTTCAGGTGAGGAAAATGGAACAGTAGCTCATGTGATACATATGACAGGTGGAAGATTGTTTTGAGAGGATATTTGAGAATAAAGGAAGAATTAGCAATAGTTACATAGAAAAGGAAAAAATAATAAAATAAGAAAGTGCTACTTTTTAGAAAAATGAAGCAAAGTTGTACATCTAGAAAATAATTATAGTTTACCACTTGGTTTAGCAGTGACTATTTACACAGTTATGGTAATTTAAACAAAAATAATTGGGGCGGGGGGAGGTCATCTCTGATCATAAGAGTTGAATAGAGTATACTTAAAATGGATAAATCAAGAAATAACAACATGAGCACAGTTTTTTAGAAATAGCAAGATAAATATTTGGAAAATGCAGGTCATTAAAAGTGCTTACATTGGGGATTGAAATTAGAGAGTCAGAGGTGTTAGGTTGGGGACAGCACTTTTCTTAAATAACTTGAAAAAAAGTCCAAATCTTTAAAACAATCAAAATTTTAAATAAAAATCCAATTTCTGGGATTTCCCAAGTAATTATAAAATCTGAAACTACAAGACTCAATTCCCAGAAAGCAAACCTGTCTGGACCTGAGAATGAGCTGCCACCTTAAGAAGAGACTGTGTTCTTACTTTGGCTTCCTCAGCCAGCCCCATCCTCCTGTTGTTCTCACGGTGCATTTTCCAGCTTTCCTCCCCATCCTCCCCCAGCTTTGTTGAGGTATAATTGACAAATAAAAATTTTGTATACTGAAGGTGAACAACTTGATGTTTTGATACATGTATACATTGTGAAATAATCACCACCATCAACCTAATGAACCTCACACAGTTACAATTTTATTTTTCTTCTCTCTCTTTTTCTCTTTCTTTGCTGTGGTAAGAATCCTCGAGATGTATCTTTTAGCAAATTTCAAGTATGTAATAAGGTATTATTAACAATTGTCACCATAGTGTACATTCGATCACTGGAACTTATTCACCCTGCATATCTGAACCTTTGTACCCTTTGACTAAAATCTTCCTATTTTCCCCTCCTCCAGCCCTTGGCAGCCTTACGACTCTCCCGTTTTATAAATTTGGCTGTTTTAGATTTCACATGTAAGATCACACAGTATTCGTCTTTCTCTGTCTGACTTATTTCACTTAGTTTAATGTCCTCCAGTTTCCACGTTGTTGCAAATGACAGGATTTCCTTCATTTATGTGGATGAATATTTCATTGTACATATGTAACCCATTTTCTTTATCTGTCAATGGGCATTTAGTTTGTTGCCATATCTTGGCGTTGTGAGTAATGCTGTAATGAGCATGGGAGTGCAGATATCGCTTGGAGATGGTGATTTCATTTACTTGGGATATATACCCAAAAGTGGGTTTGTTGAGCCATTTTTAGAACCATAGTTCTATTTTAATTTGTCGAAGAACCTGCATTGCATTTTCCATAATGTCTGCACTAATTTACATTTTTACCAACGGTATACAAGGGTTGTCTTTTTTCCACATCCTCACGAATACTTATCTTTTGTGTTTTGATGATAATCATTCTAACAGGTGTGAGGGGACATCTCATCACAGCTTTGATTTGTATTTCCCTCATGATTAGTGATGTTGAGCACCCTTCCATATACCTCTTGGCCATTTATATATCTTCCTTGAGAAATGTCTTTTCAGGTTATTTGCTCATTTTAGAATCAGGTTATTTGGTTTTTAAATTATTTTCTGATGAGTTGTGTGGGTTCCTCAAATATTTCTGATATGAACTGCTTATCAGATATATGGCTTGCAAATATTTTCTCCCATTTCAGAAGTTATCTTTACACTCTGTTTGTACTCTTTGCTCTGAAGATTTGTCTTTTGATGCAATCTCACTTGTCTATTTTTGTTGCCTGTGCTTTCGTTGTCGTATCCAAAAAAATTATTGCCCAGACCGCTTTCAAGTAGCTTTTCCTCTATGCTTTCTTCTAGTAGGTTTAGGGTTTCAGATCTTAAATGTTTGTCTTTAGTCCATTTTGAGTTTATTTTCTTATATGGTGTGAGATAAAGGTCCAATTTTATTCTTCTGCATGTGGATTTCCAGCCCTCCCTTTGATGAATTTTTAGTATTACTGTTTGTTAAAAACATTTATTTACAGTTCAGTAATCCAACCCAGTTTTACTCTGATTTCTGTTTCTTTTTTTAATTCAAGTATAGTTTTATTTAATAATTCTACTAAAATCACATATAGTGTGATCATATCTACTTGTCTCTAGAGCTGCCCAGAGGTGCCTGGAATTGTATTAATCAAAGATAGCATGAGCTAATCCAGAAAGGAGGATATGGGTGATTTACTGCTTTCTTTCTTTGTGATTTTCTACATAGCTTGATTTAAAAAAAAAATTAAAAAGACTTTTTAAAAAAAAAACAATAAAATCATAACTTAAAAAGAATCTCATCCACTCACCAACTCATTTTGAAACTCTTTTTATAAGTGAAATTGCATCTTGTCCTTTTTATCATTCTATATAATTTGTTGTCAGGACTAGTTCCTTATCAAGCTAAGTTTTAGTTTTCATCCAGCTACATTTGCAAGTAAGCAAGATTTCTGAGGGCAGATATTTTTTCTTTTCTGTTTATAGCTCTACCCTAGTGCCTAGATCACTGCCTAGGTGCATAGGAGGGCCTCAGAAAACATTTCTTGAAAGACTAAGTGGATGAAGAACCTTGAGCACCTTTGATAGGATGTTTTATAGTAGTAAATCCACATATTTATGACTGGCTGATTTTTGACAAAGTTACCAAGAGCATACATTTGGGAAAAGACAGCTTCTTTCAGTAAATGGTCATGGGAAACTGCATATCTATATGCAGAAGAATGAAACTAGACCCCTATCACTTAACATATATAAAAATCAACCCAAAATGGGTTATAGACTAAATGTAAGACCTAAACTATGAAACTATTACAAGAAAACATAGAAACAATGCTTCAGGACATTGGTCTGGGTAAAAATGTTTTGGATGAGACCTCAAAAACACGGGTAACAAAAGCAAAAATAGATAAGTGAGACTATCAAACTATAAAGCTTCTGCACAGCAAAGGAAACAACAGAGTGAAGAGACAACTTACAGGATGGGAGAAAATAGTTGCAAACTATTCACAGATAAGGTATTAATATCCCTTGTATTGATTAATATCCAGAATATATAAGGAACTCAACAGCAAAAACAAAAACCAAAAACCAAATAATCCAATTTAAAAATGGGCAAATGACTCGAATAGACATTTCTCAAAAGAAGACCTACAAATGGCCAACAGGTATATGAAAAAATGTTCAACATCACGAACCATAACGGAAACGCAAATCAAAGACACAGTGAGATGTCATCTCACCCCAGTTAAAATAGCTATAATCAATAAAATAAAACACATACTGGCAAAGATGTGGAGAAAGAGGAATTCATACACTGTTAGTGGGAGTGAAAATTAGTGCAGTCATTATAAAATACAGTATGGAGGATCCTTAAAAAACTAAAAATAGGATTACCATATGATCTAGCAATCCCAGCACTGGGTATATATCCAAATGAAAGGAAATCAGTGTGTTGAAGTGATATCCACATTCTTATATTTATTGCAGCACTATTCACAGTAGCAAAGATAGGGAATCTATGTAAGTGTCCATCATTGAATGAATGGATAAAGAAAATGTAGTAAATACACACAACGGAGTATTATTCAGACATTAAAAAGAATAAAATCCTATCATTTGCCACAACATGGATGAACCTGGAGGACATTATGTTAAGTGAAATAAGCCAGGCGCAGGAAGACAAATACTACATGTTATCTCAGATTTGGGAGCTAAAAAAGTTGATCTCATAGTTGAGAGTAGAATAGTGATTTCCAGAGGCTGGGAAAGGCAAAGGGGAGGAGGAATAGGGAGAGGTTGATTAACAGGTACAAAATTATACTTAGATAGAAAGAATAAGTTCAAGTGTTCTTTAACACAATAGTTCTAGTGTTCTATAACACATAGTTAACAATAATTTATTATACATTTCAAAATAGATAAGAGAATTTGAAAGTTCTGAAGACAAAGAGATATGTGTTTGAGGTGGTGGACCTGCTAATTATCCTGATTTTACAATTATACATTGTATACATATATAGCAATATCACTTGTATCCCATAAATATGTACAATTATTTGTCAATTAAAAAGTCTTCCCGTAGCAAAAAGTATGAGAAGTACATAAATGTTACTAAGAATTCGCCATGCCTTTTTGAAAGAGCTCAAGATACCTGATAACTTTTTGTTTTCTAAGAAAAGTTTTATAGGCTGGGCACAGTGGCTCATGCCTGTAATCTCAACACTTTGAGAGGCCATGGTGGGCAGATTGCTTGAGCCCAGAAGTTCAAGACCAGCCTGGGCAACATGGTGACACCCTACCTCTACCCAAAAAAATATGCAAAAATTAGCTGGGCATGGTGGTGCATGCCTGTAGACCTAGCTACTTGGGAAGCTGAGGTGGGAGGATAAATAGAACCCCAGAGGCAGAGGTTACTGTGAGCTACGATTGCATCACTGCACTCCAGCCTGGGCAACAGAGTGAGACCCTGCCTCAAAGAAAAAAAAAAAAGAAAAGTTTTATGAGGCAGATGTTAGGCCTATGTTACCAAAAATTTTGTTGTGTAACTGTCCTTGGTTGTTCCTCAATTCCAGTGCTGCTGACCAGTGTAAAATGGGTGTGGATCACATTTATTGCTTCTTCAAAGAAGCAGTATGGGAAAACAATGACTCACACTGTGGTGATAAATGGGAATGACAACGCAGATCAACAATGTCTGAGCCACTGGTAAGCCTAATTAAGAGGCACAAAGAGAGGCAGGGGAGTCCTCCTGTGCCTCTTGTATCCAGGGTTGGGCTGCCTGGGCCAATTGATAGAGCAGTTCCCAGCAATACAGCTCTGACTTTGGAAGGACCCCTGCTCCTTGCCTCCTTTAATTCCCTAGGCTTTAAGCTCTAGGGACTCAATCAGTTTCCCTTTTATCTAGTAAATCCAAGACTAGCTGTGGAGTAAGAACCATCCTCCTTGCTGCAAACCCCATGGCATTCTTCCTGTTTCTTTGCTCCTCCAGAATTTTGGATGCAAGAAAATGTGCTAGTTCAGAGTTTGCTTTACAGGTTAGAGAGGCTTAGATTTGAAGCTTTTGCCAATTCATGGGCTGGGACAAGGCACCCAACATCTTTAAAACCTCTGTTTATCTATAATAGTACCTACCTGTAGTATTATTGTAAGCTGTTAAATAAAATATCCATGTAAAGTACTTGACAAAGTGTCTAGCAAACAGGAAGCACACAGCAAGAGTGAGTTAGTACAACTGCTATTGTTCTGATGTTATTTGTTTATGTATTTGTCTCCTCTAGTAATGAACTTTTCCAGGACAGAGATGATATTTTAGTCATTTTTGTATCCCATTTGCCTAACAACCTAACTTTAGTATGAAAGTTGCTCATTAAATCTTCGACTAATAAATAACTGCATATATATATGTGTGTGTGTGTGTGTTTGTTTGTGTGTATGTGCACATATATAATATAGAAAGAGATGAAATGGTCTTTTGAAGCTCTAATTTGCTTACAAATATGAATAGCATTATTAAAATAATAAAAAGCCCTATTAAAACTCTGAATTAATTGTATTGGAGATTTTCTCTCACCATAATGGAAAGTTTTCCAAATTTAATTACTGTTGACCTCAAGAAATTTGGACCTTCAGGACAAGACCCAGTTCCTAAAAAAAGGAGACTTCATATCCATGCCCTAGGGATGGACTAGGCTAATTTCAGATTAAACTGAAAGTAGAGGACCAAGGGCTTTGGGATAGCTGATCCCTTAGGGGTGGGAAGAGAAGTGCTGCAGGTTACTCTTCGTTGGAATCTCTGTTTCATGGTGTCAACTCATCACCAGGGTCAGATTTTTCAAAGCAGGGAACTTGAGTGATAACACTGACACAAACTGGAGACTCAAGAAGGTGGAGGAGGAGAACCAGTTTTGGGCAGATGAAAATTTAGCTATTGATTATTTTCAGTTTTAGTGTTATTGTGTTTGAGTAGATGTGTTAAGATGCAAGCGATAATAATATGGAGCACTGGGCATGGTGGCTCACACCTGTAATCCCAGCACTTTGGAAGTCTGAGGTGGGTGGATCACCTGAGGTCAGGAGTTTGAGACCAGCCTGGCCAAAATGGTGGAACCTTATCTCTACTCAAAATACAAAATATAGCTGGGTGGTGGCACCACCTGTAATCCCAGCTAATTGGGAGACTGAGGCAGGAGAATCTCTTGAACTTGGGAGGTGGAGGTTGCAGTGAGCTAAGATCATGCCACTGCACTTCAGCCTGGGTGACAAGAGTGAAACTCCAACTCAAAAAAAAAAAAAATTATGGAGCTTGAGGTAAGGCTGCCACACTCAATGCTATGAGCAATACCACAGGCTGAGAATGGAGAAAAGCTGTGTGAAGACATTTGAAAGTGTTTGAAGTCATTCTTTCTCGATATCTGTTCATGTCGAATGTACATGTTATGCTGGTTAGTTGATAAAGAGCATCACATAGTCTAGTTAGGATGGAGCTTGTTCTGACAGCACAAATAAAATTGAGGAATTGAGAATACATTAGCAACAAGATCTGCAATAGATCTTTGTCTCCACACACAGGACAATGCCCACTGAAGCCTCACCAGAACCGTTCCCCAGCCTTGTTTCTGACCAGTAGTGTGCAAGAGAAGTCAGCTCCTGGAATGCAACTGCTGACCTTTATGAGCTCATTTTCATTCACATGCAGAAATCATATTTAGCCATTTGAGAATTAAGAACCAGAGACATTGGAGCCCACCACATATTCAAAAAGAGATGGTAAAAGGTAAAGGAGCTATAAAATTATAGATAGAAGTGTAGCAAGAAAAGATTTTGCAAAAAGTGGGGAACTAGTATGGAGAGAACACAGCAGAGGAAGAGAGATGAAAGATGTTGAAGGAAGCAATGAGAAAGTAAGATCCAAGAAACATGAAGTAACAAGATGGAGAGATTGGAGGGTTAGTATGGAAAATGATACCATTTTTCTCTGAGCCTTGAGAGAAGGATGAAATGACACAAGGAGAGTCAAGGCTATTTAGCAATGAACAGGATATTTGAGAAATTAAGTCATGTTAAGGCTATACAATTGTGTATCAACAAGGTTACCATTTATTGAGTTGTTACCATGTGCCAGGCACTGCATTCACTTTAATTCTCATGCCAATCTTCAGGATAGGTTTGATTATTACCATTTTATGGAGGAAGAGACTCCTGTTTAGGGAGTTTGAGTAATTTGCTCAAGGTTACACTGCAAGTAAGTAGGTGGCCTGAGCACACATATCTGCAGGACATCCTAACTTGCTTTTTTTGTGTGAATTATGAACATTTTTGAAAATCCGATGAGAACAGACAGTTTTCTCCTCTGATAAAAAATAAGCCCAAAGGCATGTACATACCACATTTTACATGCAATTGCAGGAGATTGCCCTGAAACCCATCTGTGCATCCTTGTGAATGTGTTGACACTGGATTAAGAGCAATGAATCAATTTTTCAACAAAATAATCTTTAAATATGTGTTAGTCTTCCAAGTCATCACAATGCTATTCAAATAACACTTTTGCAGCTCAAAATATTTCTGGAGCTCCATTTTCAGAATGGCCTCAGAACCCACTCACTGTCTACAAAAGAAAATCAATCCCAGTTATTTACTTCTGTTTCCCCCAAACAGTATTTATTGTCCTTCCTTGTCCATTATCCTTGTTTTCAAATGGCTTTTGGCTATTTTTAAAAATACAAACCATTCTCAAAGGAATCCATCATTAAATAAATCCAAAGAATGTGCAAAAGGCTCAGAAAGAAACCCTAACAGGGCATTTGAGAAGGGATTATATCCGAGGTTAAAGCTTGGGATAAGAAACTCTGTTCTCAAATACAACCATATGATAGCTACACATGCTATCTGTGATTATTACTTTAATGATAGGAACTCGTATTTCCATGCATAAGGGAAAGTGTGCTTCTTAAAATATTACTTAGAAAATATACTCCTAAATTGGATTATTATAAGTTACCAAGTAAAATTTACTGCTGCCAGATATTTTTTGATTATTGGAAATAGAACTTTGTTACTCATGTAGGTAAAATTTAGTGTCACTTTTGCAAAGCCAATCCTTCAGTGAATTATGTAGAAATAGTACACTTAATCATTGCTCATTGACTTTTCTTATGTGTTTCCATAGTCCAGTTAATTTTCAATGCTTCTGAGAAGGTAGTAAATAATTATACCTAAATTAATAATTTTTAAAAATTGCTTTTTATGGCAGCTTTTGTATCACTCTCTTTTCTTCTAATGTGAAATGGAAATATATCTTTTTAAAAATTAATTTTGTTTTGGGAATATCATGTTACTTCTTAGATCATTGGAAATAGTTCTAGAACTGTTTTTCTCAACACATGTTTATCTCAACTATATTAACTAGAAAATTGTTCTTTCTCTATGGTGCTTGGGAAACCAGGGGCCCTATATATTGCACATAAATGTCAGTCTATAGAAGGGTATGCTTAAAATTTCCACAATGTTGTCATCTTGTCCCCCAGCCCACTTAAATGCCTAATAACTTTGGTGATGTGTGTTTATATCAACCTGATGAGATCCCCTTCTGGAAGGAGCTCTAGGGCTAAAAAACGAGTAGTACACTTCTCAAGTTATAGCAGAAAGGTTCTTGAGGTGATGATTTTCACTTTTTTTTTTTCCTGCCCCACATACCTGTTCATAAGTTCTTAAGGCAACATAGCCCTGTCCAGTAACTAATGGTTGGGTCATTGATAATATAGGTTGTGGTGCACAGAAGTGATTCTCAAGACGAGGTGCTTGTTTAATTCTATCACTTTCCTCCTCAGTGGAAATAGTCATACTGGTGTACTCTGATACTATTGTGGACAATAGTTGGCTGAGGGATAGACAGTTGATGTCCTGCTGTATTTCCTCAGTACATTTAGTATAGATTCTTGCTTTTCAAAGTGTGAGCCAGGAAACAGCAGCATCAGCATGAGCTGGGGAAATGTTAAAAATGCAGAATGTCAGGCCTCAGCACAGGCCTACTAAATCAGTATTTGCATTTTAATAATGTCTCTCGTAAATTGTATACACATCAGAGTTTTGGTAGCACTAAGTTAGATGGGACTACGTAAGCTCTATACTTAGCAATTGCAGAAATTCGTTAGTTGCTTTTTTTTGGGTGATGGAAATTGATAAAAAACCAATGAACAAAAAACACAAGCAGACTGAACAGACGCAGTTCCATCTATTGCAAGTGATAGGTATAAAGATGTAAAGTGGTTACATTTCAGATATTTGGCTTATTCACTTTTAGTCTTTGGAACTGGTTATTTTTCCATTTCTAATTTCTTTTACTCTGAGTTTATGTTATGTTCTGGCTCATGTGGTAAAGCTGACTAAAACTCATCATCCAAACCATTTTTAATTTGCTTATCCTGAGAGTAAGATTTTGTGGTTTTATCTCATTTGCAACCACAATTCTTGTGAAATAATCTATTTTATCCCAAATCAGTAGCAAGGATTAAGGATACAACAAACTGACCAAAAATATATTGTAAGCCCAAGATGCAACCACAGGTCTGTGTCAAAAACAAAATGCTGTGCCTGAAAATTAACCTTCCATTGGAGACTCTGCAGAGCCCCAGCAAGTTTAGCTGGAGCCCCAGGTAGCACTGTATCGCCTCCTGACCCACTGTTTGGTGGGAGGTTGAAGTGGATTCCCCTTCTCTCTTACTCTGCTGGTGGGATTGTAAATTGCTATAGGCCTTGTAGAAGATAATTTTGACACATATATATTGAAATCATCCAAAAGTGAATATTCTATGATGCAGCAATTCTGATGATGCAAATTTATTAAAAAATAATTATGTGTATGGATTAGGAAGTGATCAATTTTAAGAGAGATGGCTACAGTGTCCATGGGAGGCAAAAGACAGTTTCTGCTTGCTCCACAACTCGCATGCCCCTTTTTGTTCTACATCGAATCCTTCCTTCCTCAGAGTAATGGAAGGTCCTTTAGTAAATCATTTAATCTCACCTGGGTGTCAGTTTCTTCATTTGGACAACATGGAGTTTGGGGAGACAGAGTTTCTCAGAATATTATTTATGTAAACAACATGTGAGAGTCATTTCGCCTTTTTATATGAAATGCAGATTCCTGAGCCTGAATCATCAGAACACCCTGTGAAGAGGGGATTATTATTATTATTATTACACAGAGGGGGAAACTGGTAGAGCTGAGATTTGAATCTAGTTCTACTGATTAAAATTCCAGTTTTTGTTCTGTCACTCCTAGGTGTTAGGGAAACAGGTGAGCAGAGAGGTGCAGATCTCTGCCCTTGTGAGCTTACCTCCTAGCAGGGAGGACTTGTGATTGTTATTGTCATGTGCCCTACATGGTTCCTTAAAGTGGCTTTTTGTGGTTGGAAGACTTTTGTAAATCTTAACTTCTTCCTATGGAATTAGTAGAAGATGTGATTTTTAATAATTTTGAGTTATATTAGAGAGATATTCTATTTGCCAGATATTTAATACTCAGTAGCCAATGAAAATGCTTCATCTCACTTTTAATTTACAGACCTCCCTAGTAGGAATGCACGTTGCTCTGGTGAGAGAGAAGGTGTTTCTGTGAACTGGAACAGGACTTACTCTTGTCTGTGGGTTATGTCTACGCTAATTGGCTATGCAACCTACCCTTGCTTTGTATTCCACAAAAGTCATGGTTTCATTTCCAGTAGTTACAGGTTTGATAGTGTCCTCAACCTATCCATTGAAAGTATATCCATTATACTTTCTGAACTGTTTCTCAAGTGCAGGGGAGGAAATGAATCTCCTTTAAAGCATAATTTAAAATACATATATTTATGAGCACCTCATATGTGCCTAGCACTACACAGTCATGGGGATACCCAGTGAACAAAGTATCCTAAGATCTGTGTCCTGATGGATTTAGATCACTTTGTTAATAGTCCACTTTTAAACCCTTTCCCTCTTTTTTTGTTATGTTCCATACAAATTTTAGTTAATTTAAAAAAATGATCAATTGAAATGAAGTCTCATATATCATCTAAGTCATTGGAAGCATGCTGGTGTGCAACACCCTGCACAACTTAAACCATTGCTTCCAAAGAGAAAGGCCCATAATATGTTAACTCCCTATGTTAAAACTGTGAAATGTTTTTTATGGAGTCAAAGAATTGGATTGCTTTGAAAATCTTGTCATGCTACTTAATCCTCTTTCATTATATTTGGTCTTCAGTTTTATGGGCTGCTTTGGTTAGTTATGGTAATAGCAGAAAATTATTGTAGCCTTTAGGGGAATGAAAGGAGGAATGGAAATGATTAAAAATAAATTAGCTTTTTTATGCCCAGAAAGGAGGAATAGTGAAGAAGCAGCAATGCATTCTTAAAATGATTAAGTAATTTACTAGGGCATTTTGAAGCCTCATTAAAAATTAACAAATTGATCTTAATGCAGCTCATCTCATTTTGTTGGCAGGATGCCCAGTGCCTTAAGGCTCTGGTTAATGGGCTCAGATGATAATCTCCACCAAATGGCAATAATCTAACATTTTAAAAAACATCTCTTCTTTCTGTTGATTATACAGTGAGGCAAAGACAGAAAGAAGCAGGCCCTTACAGATAATCCTTAGGGTGATTTTCAAAAATTTTTAATGTATCAATTACACAAAAAAGATGAAATCTGCCAAGCATTGCTATGGAATCTGGGACTTGTTGGCTTACATTGGGATTATAAATGCCATTGCTGAACACCAGCTACATCTACATACATTTAAGTAAATTAGACCAGAATCAAAATTCTAACTCTCTATAAACTCTGTGAATTTGCCATCATAATATGAAAGGAGCAAGACAAGGAAGCCAGGCTTTTCCTGTGGTGCTTTTGTTGGTTTAGGTCAAAGCTGTGGCTTTCTCATGGATCATTACTTCCTATGAAAACTGATGATAAGTAAGAATCCTTGAGTTAGAAAGCACCTTAAAAGATTCTGATTCAAATCCATGCCTTTAGGGCTTTTTCTAGACCCCCATTTTAGGGCTGAGGCTATATAATTTGCCTAATGACATAGAACTAGGACATGGAAGAGAGTCACACCAAATCCTTTCACTTTGTTCATTGCTCTCCCCTGTCCCCCAAGCATTAATCCAATCCTTTACCTTATTCATTGATTCAAAATACACACACACACACACACACACACACACACACACACACACACTGCATCCTCTCCTATTTCCAGTCATCCATTTTTAAGTGGAGGGATAATTTAATGATGCTTCTCAGGTGGTCTTCTAGATATATCCTTAAAGGGTTAAGAAATTCCTTAGTTATTTTTAGTCAACTCATCCATACTTTATATACTAGCAGTATTGTTTTTCTAGTTGTCCGTGTTTATGAATCTTTCCAAAGATTCATTTACATTCACACATTTTAGTTTTTATAGAAATGGTCTTTTTCTACTCATATTTTATGGGTTTACATAAAATTTAATCGATTGCACATAATTAAAACAATAAGTCTGATTGGAGTGTGCAGTTTCGAGAACATAAACACCAGTTAGGAGCAGAAGTGTGCAAGGGTACTGGAGATGAATGTAGTAGCTGTAAGTGCTCAGTATATCACAGACATCAGCATGCATCAGTTAATCTAGTGACTTGATTAAGAGGAGATTGACTAAGAGAGCTGTAATAACTAACATTTTTGGGGGGTTCATTCTGAGCCAGGCCCCATGTGAGGCACTTAACACACAGTCTCCTATCTAATCTTTACTGTAACTATGAGGGTTAGGCATTATTAACCTCATTTATACAAATGAAAAAAAAATCTCTGCTAAGTAGCTTGTCCAAAGCCACAATGCTAGCTAGCAAGTAGCAGATTAAGAGAAAAAAAAAAACAGATTTGGCTGTCTCCAAAGACTTTATTTTCAACCATCATGCCATATCATAACAAGGGGTTTGACTATCTAAAACTCAAAAGAAATCTACACTTACAGAAAGAATGCAGATATCACAAATGAAATCTCCATTTTAAGAAATAACTATAATTTTTCCCTACTTGGTATTAGTTTGTTGCTTTCCTGTTATAAGAATTCACAAGAAAAGTTTTGCTGAAGGAGCCTGGAAAAACACAGGCAATACTTTTGGGTTCTGCATAAATGGAGGTAAATAAACTAAATGTCCCATCCTGCTCTGTGTTATTTATGAGAGAGTTTACAATTTCTGTAGCGAGTGATGTCAAATATAATATATCCTCAGGACTTGACATGAGTTCAATCAACTTGCAGATTTTTAAGCAAGGAACATGGAGATTTTATGACAGACATTTGTTTGCTTGTGGTTCTTTGTACTGTTGCTCCACCCCGTTCAGTTTAAGTCCTTCAGTTTTGATGACAGCTTTGATCTTTGATTAGAGAGAATAATTAGGATAATTAGGAAATGTTTGTGGGTTTTATTGGTGATCTAGATGGTGATAGCTATATGGCTAAAGCTATGGAATGAACCTGAGTTCATATGTACATTTTTTCTCTTCTCCTACTTTTAGGGATTAAAGGGCATTAAAAAATGAATTTAAAATAGAAAATTGGCCTTGACTTTATGCAATCAGTTTTGGAGTAAGCCAATCATTTGTTTTGGCTTTCCAAGAGCTCTTGAAAATAGCTACCTAGAATCCTTAATCATATGTGGATCACAGGCTTTATGGCTCCTTGTTTTCTTTAATGAAGTCAAGATAATCCTGGGTTTAATAGATTTTTAGAATCTCCTGTCCTTAAATGGAATGCCCGTGCGTTAAATGAATGTGGCACTCAATTCCCTAGAGTAACCTTATTATCAGGATATTTATCTCATATCTTTTGTATATTTTCATGCATTCTGGAATTATTTCTCTCATTCTTCTTCTGAGTCATGACAAAGAACATCTGATTTATCCAGAACAGCCTCTCCCTTACCTCATGGTGTGCTGGGAAATGCTTAACAATCGTGGAAAAACAAACAAAAACAAACCGAATGCCTTGGCCTGATTGGTAGCATTTGCTGATTTCCATAGTGTAAATACTCCTCCAACACCTATTTCAAGCTACCAACCTGACACCACTGGATGCTGGGTTGAAAATGTGCATAATGAGATCTCAGGAGTTGGCTCCTGAAGAATCCTGCTTTGCCCCTTTTGTCTTTTCATCAAATAGCTCATGTGGGCTCAGCTCACTTCTGATGCTTTTGACCAATGGGAAGGCAGGCAGCTAAGAGTTTCCTCCAGCAGCAATTCCTTGCTGAATGTCAAGTTATTACTCTATCAGCTCTTTAACTTACCACTTCAAATGTACTTTTAACTGTAAAATTTCATTTTAGGGATTATTTTGTCAAGATGCACACCCCTACACCCCTCCCCACACATGAATTGATATTTGTTCTGTTTCAGGCCCTCAGTCTTGGTGTTGGCATACCATTTTTTTCCAGTGTTCTCAAGGGTCTCAAGCCTTCTCTCTTCAATTTTCTCTCTATAGCCTCCTGAGGCTGTAATGAAATAAATCCACATATCAGCTCATCAGCTTTAATTCTTTTTCCCAGTCTATACTCACAGATTTCCCAGGTACAACCCGCTGATGTGACCTTGGCAAGTACTTTACTACAATGTCTCTGAGTTTTGCGAAATGGCACAAACTATGCAAATAGATAGCAGCCCTCAATTTTATGCAAGGTCATCCTAATATTGGAACAGAATTCCAAGTGCAAGTAAGATGATTCAAATGATTTTTAATAATATAATGAAATGAGGTTAGCTGTTTCATGATGTGTCTTCTGCTTTTCCGATCATGTTTTGAAGCTGTCTCTATTGAACTGTATAACATTAGCAGGATGAAATATAGACTAATACTATGATACTAATACTAATATAGACTAATACTATAGACACACTGTTCTTCTCTCTCATGACAAGATTTCCAAACTTATAAAAGGTTTGCTCTACTTGAGTAAGACTTTAGTCCTTTCACAGTTGATACAAAGAAATGACCACACTTGCCAAGTTGATGTAGAGATTTTACACTTGGATAATCCCTTCTGCTTTCAACACATGGAAATGATAGATAAAATATAATAAAAGAAAAAAAACCCAAACAAACACAAGTAGCTCAAATATAAAACAAATATTTTGAGGGTCTCAAAGTGTGGCAAAAATGCCCAAGAGTGAAAAAAACTGATGCTGCTGTCTTTCTCAAATGTCACCTCCTCAATAAGGCCTTCTTTAGACACCCTAGCTAAAGTGGCCACTTCCCTTTTCTCCCACTCTGACACACACTATCCCTCTTCCCTGTTTCATTTTTATTGCTAACACTTATCTTCTAAATATTATATATTTTACCAATTTATCTGACTGCCTGATTGGGTGTTAGCTTCAGGAGGGCAGGGATTTTGTTAGTTAAATATTTGTGAATGAATAAAGGAATGTTAATACATGTAACACATTCACATACATGTAACAAATACGTGTAACACATGCAAAGTACTAGCATGTAGTAAACGTTTAGTAAAT
Organism: Macaca fascicularis; assembly: GCF_037993035.2. Taxonomy (NCBI): domain Eukaryota; kingdom Metazoa; phylum Chordata; class Mammalia; order Primates; family Cercopithecidae; genus Macaca; species Macaca fascicularis. Next base: position 112,594,733 of record NC_088377.1, read on the forward strand.
GTTACTGTTAGTATTGACAGGTTGGTGCTGGTGTGTCTGAGGCTTCCTACCTCACTCTGTGTCTATCCCTCTCTTCCACCCCTCTATTGCTCTTGCCTTTCAATGTATTGCTCTCTTCTCTACTTTTCTCCACTATTCTTTCTTTCCCATTTCCTATCTGTCCGACGTTGGATCAATGCTGTGTGTCCGTGGAGAGCAATAGAGACTGCTTCAGGTCCCCCCTGCTCCAGTCTCTCAGTTCCAGCTGCATGTGGGTATCTGGTGGCCAAGAGAAGAGTGGGTGGTGGGAGAAGGCAGAGGCTCATGGCAAGGGTAAGATCCTTTCTAGTCCCTCACCATTCTCAACCTCACTGCCATGGCTCAGGGCTACTTAACTTGGTGAGAGCAGAGCCCATGTTCTTTTGACCTATATCAACTACACAGATAAAACATAATCACCTTGGTTTTGAATTTTAAGGACACATTACTTTTGTTCTTTTAACTTTATTGAGGTATAAGTTGACAAATAAAAATTATATATATTCAAGGTATACAACATGCTGTTTGTGACATACATGTATGTAAAAATCACTGCTACAATGAAGCTAAGTGATGTATACATCTCTTCAAATAGTTACTTTTCTTTATTTTGTGTGTGGCAAGAATACTTGAAATCTTCTCTTTTAGCAAATTCCTGGTATATAACACATTGTTGTTAACTACAGTCACCATACCATGCCTTTGGAAGGATGCATTACTTCTATAGAATGAAACATGGGTTTTGAGGTGAAATAAATAGAAATTTGTAGGATGAAGAGGTGAGATATAACCTACAACAAAGACATGATAGGAGGGGCTCAGAACATCAGGGATTTGAACTTAGGTGCTGAAACTATTTTTCGTGGTCCAGAAAGGTAGTGAGGACAATAAGGCATCTCCCACCAGAAAGAGAGTCTCAAGAGAAATAAGGAACCTTGATATTGGCTTTAGTCTCCGAGGCCCTGAACGTCTCCTAATTTCCTAGATTCCAGTCTACAGGTAGAGAATAAGTAGTGTACACGGAATACTATGTAGCCATAAAAAAGAACAAGATCATGTCTTTTGTAGTAACATGGATGGAACTGGAGGCCATTATCCTTAGCTAAATAATGCAGGACCAGAAAACCAAATACCACATGTTCTTACTGAGGGAGCTAAATAATGAGAACTCATGAACACAAAGAAGGGAACAACAGATACTGGGGCCTCTTTGAGGTTGAAGGGTGGGAGGAGAGAGAGGAACAGAAAAAATAACTATCAGATACCAGGCTCAGTACCTGGGTGACAAAATAATCTGTACAACAAATTCCCATGACACAAATTCATCTAATAATAAACCTGAATATGTACCCCCCAAACCTAAAATAAAAGTAAAAAAATACATAAAAATATAAGAAATGCTATATTCATGTTCATATGGTGAAACAAAAGCTTTAACAAATGATACCCCCCTTTACTGTCTGTCATGCAGCTTATTTTAAAAATCTGCTTATTTCCTTTTCTATTTTGTTTTCATTACAAGCACAGTATGCTGGTTGCAAGAACAAAAAAGAGTATGTAGTGTAGATGGTAGAGGGTGAAATGATGAATCAGCTGCGTTTGATGAGTGAGCAGTTGCCAACTTTTGCTTGATAAGAAAAAAGTAAAACATATGTCTTGTTCCTATTAGCACTTTGTAAGAGTTTTTATACCTTTATGCTAGTCCTCAGCAAATAGCAAAAATATTTTTAAGAAGCCTCTCAAGGATTTTATCTATCACAAATAACATGTGGACGGAAGGAGTTGTTTAAGAGTACACTCAAAACAAGGTGTTAAAGCTAAGCTGAATATTTCATTCTACCTTGAATTTCAAAATGAAATGACCATGAGCTAGCACACAGTGCTATGCCCCACACATCTAGTGACTGCTTTATCAATGGATGTTAACCTACACAGATCTCTAAAATGTGAGCAATTAGCTTCAGAGTGATGCTCATCCTTGCTAAGTATTTGAAAATGGGATGCGGTACTTAGGTCCCCTAAGGTAGGAGTAGGAAGTGGGCAATGTCCACCTGAATAAACAGAGGCCTCCTAAATAAATGGAGACCCTCCCAGAGTGACATGTTTTGGTTTTCACCTGCCTCAGCAGAGCCATGCCATTCTGGCAGAGTCCCAAATTTGCTGTGTGTCACGTCTCTGGGTCATAAAGTGATGAAAATTGTTGAGGAGCCTCACAAAACAGAGATTGGCTGCCCATCAATTGTGGGGATCGTTGCATTTCAGAACCAGGAGGAGTCTTGGGACATGCTCCAGTCTGTTTCCATTTCTGCACCCTTGTGGAACTAGTCTAGGCTCTGGGGTTATACAGATTAGGCCTAAATCCAGGCCACTCTATTTACCAGTGGTATGATCCTTTGAAAGTCACTTAAACTTTCTGAACCTCAATTGCTTCAGCTGAAAAATAGAAATAATGGTTACTTTCAGCGTTATTAAGACAGTGGACATTTGGTAAGTTAAAAGAGAAAAGAAGAAATATGAACCATCTTCTATGCCAAACCCATGTTAGTGTTGAGAATTCAATAGTGAGCAAAAGAAATACTCTCCTTGCCCACACTGAATTTATAATCCAGCTGGGAAAGCAGATATTAACTAGTGACTGGTACAGAGTAAGGTCTCAAAAGATGGTAGCTATCTCATTATTTATTTTTGAATGAGGGCATTGCCATGCCAAGAGGTTAAGTGACACGTTCCAGATTTCACAGTGACTACTGGCAGAGTCAGGACTTTATGACCAGGCTACAGAATTTAACATCAATTGTTGTCATGGAAGCTGCTGGTGGTGGCCCAGAACTTTGGCGACAAGACTAGACCTTTTAATTCACTTGGGGACAGTCTTTTCCAACCAGACGCCAAGGTAGCATGGGTTTCCCCACACCATTGTCAAGTATTGCCAGGTCAGATTTATATCAGGTCAATTGGAATAATTCCAAAGCCACAATTAGTTCATTCTATATGGAATTTGTTACGCTCTTGTGGGTTCTTGAAAAATCTGCACAAAGGTCAGTAACATAAGCCATAGGCTTAGGGTTAAATGAGCATTGATTTGCACTGACCACAGCACTGGTATTAGGAGAATGAACATTCTCCTCAATGTGTAGCTCAGTGATTCCCATTAAAAGATTTATATGAAAAATTTATTTGAGAGTGTAGTGTCCATAAAAATTTTCTCCTTCCTTTATTATAATGGGAGTTATGTAAATAATTATGTTTACCTTTTTGCCCAAACTGCCAAAAGACTTGGACTCAAAATTGTGCCCATTTACAGGGAATGCATTAACCCTGGAAGCTGGCATTTAAGTTTCCTTCTCATTTCCTTGGTTCTGATATGTCATTCATTTCTATTATTTTATTATCTGTGTGTTCTTTAAGCTAGTATACCAAAATAATATGTCATAAACTGCTTTCCCTTGGAGGGCAAGAGAGTGCCAGCTCCTCCAGGAGAAATTGTGAATGAACATGACCTCTGGACAATTATTTTGTCACAAGCTCCTTTTCTCAGGTAACTATAGGCTTTCTGTTTGCTGCTGATAGAATGAAGCCCAACGACCTATGACCCCTCAGTTGATCTGGGTCTGATCTCAAAATGAATGCCTTCCAGCATTTTCTTTCAGTTTCTGTGTACATTTGCTGGCATATCAGATAAAGTACAGCAGTTAAAAGCCCTTTGGTCCCAGATATACTGTTTATCTAGATTTGCAAGGTTGGTTTAGCCTTGGCTTTCAGTGTACTTGCTGTGATTGGGAATTTGTTCTCCGTGACCAGAGTTACCTTTACATCTATTTTCTTTACCTTTGTCTGCTAAGTTCACATCAATTTTCTGCAGAATGGCAATTTTCTGCAAAATTGGTTCTTCTGTTCTTGTTGCTAATCGAAAAGGGAATACAAATAAAGTATGTGAACTCAACTCTTCAACAGTAATATGTTTTGAAGAAGTAGAGCTATAAAAACACGAGAAACAACCCAGATTTACTCCAGCTCTTCTGCCTAGGACACAGTAAGATCACAGTAATAGTCACAGAGCAGCTGATTTCTAGCTCAGTCCAATTAGTGATATTGCTGCAATTCAAAATTCTTTCTAGTTAAAGGGGTCACTGGGTGCCCTATGACATGCTCACTGAAGGCCACAAATGACCTGCCCTTTTTTTCTGCCTCGAGGGTCCCACTGTTCTCTCTGTGGCCCCTGTTCTGCATTTTTCCAGCGACCCTCTCCTGGCTGCAGTGCTTGAGACTCGTTTTGAGGACAGTCTTCCTGGTACTCCACTCTGCTAGCTCCCATAGGAATGGATATAGCCACTCCTCTGCTCGCTCCTGTTTCATGATGTCGAAGCTTCCTCCGACCAGCATTACACCCTGGTACCAGGCACAAAGCACAGCTTCCTATGTCCTCCATTGTCTGGAGGCCCTTGACTATCCTGACACTTGACCTGCTCATTGATTAACGGGGTGAGCATGGCAGACTGCTGATTATATCTCCAAATCTGTTCTTCCCCTCATCCACGTAATACGGCTTCCTCTTCCGAGTACCTTTCCCAGTCTGTCCTAAAGCCAGTTGAGGCCATTTTACTAGGCTCTCGTTAATGGAATGTGAGAGTTTACATTTGTGGTCACTTTCTTGAAAAATATTTGCCCTGTACATTATCCTTTCCCGTATTTACCCTAGTGCAGCAGTTCTCAAAGTGTGTTCTGCAGACACCTAAAGATTCCTGAGGCCCTCTCTGGAAGTCTAGGAAATCAAAGCTGTTTTCATAATAACACTAAAATACTATTTGCCTTTTCACTGTTTTGCATTTGCATGGATGGTACAAAAGCAATGATGGGTAGAACTGCTGGTGTCTTAGCATTAATCAAGGCAGTGACATGAGGTGGAGCCAAGACTCATGACATTCTTCACAGTTTTGTGAAGTTTTGTGCTTGCAATAAAACAAAGCAAAACAAAACGCCAGTTTCAGTAAAGAATGTCCTTGAGGAAGCACTTACAAATGATGGATTTAATTCAATCACTGTCATTGAGCACACTTTAAAAAAGATTCTGTGATAAAATAGGGAATATGCATAAGTACTTCTGATGCATATGAATACATGTTGTCTCCAGGAAAAAGACTTGGGTAATTGTTACAGTTGTAAGTTGAACTACTCACTTTTCTCAGATAACACTCTTTTTACTTGAAAGAATGATTGTCAGCCAGTTGTGGTGGCTCACACTTGTAATCCCAGCACTTTGGGAGGCTGAGGTGGGTGGATCACCTGAGATCAGGAGTTTGAGACCAGCCTGACCAACATGGCGAAACCCCATCTCTACTAAATAACAAAAATTAGCCAGTCATGGTAGCACATGCCTGTAATCCCAGCTACTTGGGAGGCTAAGGCAGGAGAATCACTTGAACCCAGGGGGCGGAGGTTGTGGTGAGCTGAGATCATACCATTGCACTCCAGCCTGGGCAACAAGAGCAAAACTCCATCTCAAAACAAGAAAACAAAACAAAACAAAAAAAACAAAAAAGAATGATTGTCAAGTTATGTTTATTTAGACATTTCTTTAAAAATGGGCCTGTCACTTCAAGGGAAAAAAACAACTGACAATATTTGTTACCAGTGATAAAATTTGAGTTTTCAAGAGGAAATTTTAATTTTGAAAAATATGTATCTGTTACTATAAACTTGGCAACATCCCAATATTTTAAAATGCTTCTGATGAGACTAGCAATAATATTAAATGTGATTTTCTGATATTGTGTAATAAAATGTGTCAAAATTTGGAAGTTCTGCATAATTTGGTGAACCAGTAATTTCTAAAGACCGATGCAAAATATTAGGAATCTGTGCATGGGTAAAAGAGCCATTGGAACTATAAAATAAGAAATTTTGCTTGTTTTTTGTTTGATATGTTTTGACAAATGTAATCAGTTGGATAATTACCACCATTCTAATGAATTTTAATGTAATAGAGTATTAAAAGTTTATTGATATGGTTTCAGATTCCATACAGCAATTAACCTTTAAGAAACTACCATTTGAGTTTTGGTGTAGTATCAAAGAACAGTGTTCATAATTGTCTGAAAAGGAGTATTCATCCCTCTCCCAGCTATATTTGTGTGAGACTGGTTGCTCTTTACATACTCTCTTTTTTTTTTTTTGAAATGGAGTCATGCTCTGTCACCAGGCTGGAGTGCAGTGGTGCACTCTGGGCTCACTTCAACCTCTGCCTCCTGGGTTCAAGCAATTCCCCTGCCTCAACCTCCCAAGTAGCTGGGACTACAGGTGCGCACCACTACACCTGGCTAATTTTTTGTATTTTTAGTAGAGATGGGGTTTCAGCATGTTGGCCAGGATGACCTTGATTTCCTCACCTTGTGATTCCCCCTGCCTCGGCCTCCCAAAGTGCTGGGATTACAGGCATGAGCCACCGCACCAAGCCACTCTTTACATACTTTAACTGAAACAACTTACTGTACCAGATTGAATGCAGAAGTATTCCATAGTAACAATAACGATCATCTGTCTTCTAGTAAGTCAGATATTTAAAAGATTTACAAAAATATCAAATAATGCCACTCATTTTCACCATCTTTTTAGAAGATATATTTATTTATTTTTGAGCCAGAGTCTCACTCTGTTGCCCAGACTGGAGGGCAGTGGCGAGATCTCAGCTCACTGCAAGCTCCGCCTCCTGGGTTCACGCCATTCTCCTGCCTCAGCCTCCTGAGTAGCTGGGACTACAGGCGCCTGCCACCACACCCAGCTAATTTTTTGTATTTTTAGTAGAGACGGGGTTTCACCATGTTAGCCAGGATGGTCTCGATCTCCTGACCCAGTGATCCACCTACCTCGGCCTCCCAAAGTGCTGGGATTACAGGTGTGAGCCACCGTGCCCGGCCAAGATATATTTATTTTTTATAAAATAAGTAACATGTTAGCAAACATTGAGTTTATCATGGTTTAAAAAATGAATTAATAAAGTGTTTATCATAACAGGATGTTGACTTTTGTCAAATGCTTTTTGTCTGCATTGTTTGAGATAATCATATGTTTAGATTCTTCATTCGGTTAATGTGGTATCTCACATTTATTGATTTGTGCATGTTGAGTCACCCTTGCATCCCAGGGATAGGTTCCACTTGAACCTTTTAATGTGCTGTTGGATTCAGTTTTTGAGTATTTCATTGAGAATTTTTTACATCTATGTTCATCAGGGCCAATGGAGTGTATTTTTCTTTTCTTATAGTGTCTTTATCTGGCTTTAGTATGAGGATAATGTTGGCCTTGAAAAATGATTTTGGAAATGTTCTCTTCTCTTCAATTTTTTGGAAGAGTTTGAGAAGAATTGGCATTAATTCTTTAAATGTTTGTTAAAATTCACCAGTAGAGCCATCTGGTCCTGAGCTTGTTCTTTTCTGGGAGATTTTTGATGACTGTTTCTATTTCTTTACTCATTATTGTTCTGTACAGATTTTCTATTTCTTCTTGATTAAATCCTGATAGATTGCCTGTGTTTAAGAATTTATTAATTTTTTCTAGGTTATCTAATTTGTTGGCATATAACTGTTTATTGTATTATGATTCTTTGTGTTGCTGTGCTATCAGTTGTAATGTTTTCTCTTTCATTTATACTTTTATCTATTTGATTCTTCCTTCCTTTTTCATAGTTAGTCTAATTAAAGCTTTGTAAATTTCATTTATGTTTTTAAAAACCCAGGTCTTGGTTTTGTTGATATTTTCTACTGCTTTGTTCATCTCTATTTTATTTATTTATGCTCTGGTCTTCATTATTTCCTTCCTTCTGCTAACTTTGGGTTAAGTTTGTCCTTCCTTTTCTAGGTCCTTAAAGTTTAAAGTTAGGTTGTTTATTTGTAATTATTCTTTTTTCTTAATGTAAACATTTATATTATATGCTTACATATAATATTTAAAAAGCAGCTCCCTCTTAGAACTGCTTTCATTGCATCTCATAAGTTTTGATATGTTACGTTTCTCCATTTTTGGTTGTATCAGAGTTTTAAAAATTTACCTTTTGATTTCTTTGACCAATTGATTGTTCAGGAGTGTTTGTTTAATTTCCACATATTTGTGAAGTTTCCGATTTTCCTCCTATTATTGATGTATAGTTTCATGTCAAACAATGCCACTCTTTTTATTATCTTTTTAATAAGATTTAAAAACTGAAATATGTTATGACTAATATCAGCAAGATGATGGAATAGGACTTTCCAACACTCATTCATCCTCTCACAGAAACATTAATTTGAACAATGGTCCACTCATGGAACTGCCTTCACAAGAACTAAGGAAACCAGATGAGAGATTATACTACCTGGGTGTAGCACACAAACAAGAAAATACATCGAAGAGGGTATGAAAGACAATTTCACGTTACTTGCATCACCCCAGCCACAACCCTAGACAGCACAGTGGGGAGAAATACACCCTTTCTACAGCAGAAGGAGAGTGGAGTGAGCAAGTGAGCATCATGTTCTGCCTCAGTCTCCAGCCCAGGACCATGCCAGTAAACTCAGTTATAGGCCAGCCCCAATGGCCCCGGGCTTCAAGCCCATTCCCGTGCCAGGTCAGCCCTTGTGGATTCAGGCTCTAGGCTTGTCCCCATGGATCCAGGTGCCAGGCCCATTTCAGTGCCAGGCCAGCCCCTGAATATGCAGGCTGAAGAAGGCCTTCCCCAGTACCAGGTTAGCTTCCATGGGTCCAGGCATTAGACTGGCCTCTATGGATTCAGGCTCCAGGCTAGTCCCTGTAGACCCAGTAAGCAGGTCCATGCAAGTGGACCCCAGGGCCAGGTTGGTCTCATGGACCCAGGGTCCACCCACTCCAGCAGACCCAAGCTGCAGGCCTGTCCAAGTGAACCAAGGCTCTGGGTCCTATCCTGCAAACCCAAGTGCCAGGCCCACCTACCTGCTGACCCAGACACCAAACTCGCCCAGGCCTGGCCACATACTATGCCAGATGGCCTGCCCAGAATCTCTGTGTGGCTGACTACTGTAGGGCTTTCCTTGCAAAAGCCGTTCTGTAAAGACTGGAATATGAGCCTGCTTCTTCAAATGCGCAGGCATCAATGCATGGCGGCAGGATCACAAACAATCAGGGAAACATGACACCTCCAAAGGGGCAAAATAAAGCACTAGTTACTGACTCTAAAGGAATAGAGACTTATCAACTGCGTGACAAAGAATTCCTGAAAGAAGTTACTTTTGTTAACAAACAATGGGTTGATTATAGTTTTAAAAAATAAGTTAATAAATACTTAAATAATTTTTCAGTTCAAATTTCTTTTTCTTTCTAATTTCTAATATAGTAATTATCAACAGATATTTCCTACATAAACAAAATCTATTCAGAGTCCTCAATACTTTTTTTTTTTTTTTTTGAGACGGAGTCACACTCTGTTGCCCAGGCTGGAGTGCAGTGGTGTGATCTCGGCTCTCTGCAAGCTCCACCTCCCAGGTTCATGCCATTCTTCTGCCTCAGCCTCCCAGGTAGCTGGGAATACAGGTGCCCACCACCATGCCTGGTAATTTTTTTTTTGTATTTTTAGTAGGGATGGAGTTTCACTGGGTTAGCCAGGATGGTCTTGATCTCCTGACCTCGTGATCCGCCCACCTTGGCCTCCCAAAGTGCTGGGATTACAGGCATAAGCCACCACGCCCGGCCTAGAAACCTCAGTACTTTTTAAGAGTGTAAAAGGATCCTGAGACCAAAACATTTAAGAACGTTTGCCTTAAATTATGACAGAGCTACACAATGAAATCCACCTGGACCATTGAGCGAGCTCTTAGAACACAGACAGCTTCTTTCAGACTGGTATATGGAAGAGAAATACATCTCTGTTTTGTTTGAGCCACTTGTGTATTGGTGACCCTTTGGTACAGCATCTTGACCCATACCCTAAGTAATATATTGGTCTAGAAAGTGATCAATGGACACAATTAGAATTGTTCCTCCCCTCAACCCCCAACCAGTATCTCCAAATCAAACTTGTATATCTTGACTCTCCGAGATATAGCCTGAATGGTTGAGCAATGGCTTTTTTCCCTTAACATTTTAGCAAAATCAGTATGGTACAGCTGTTAGTATGAACATGTCAAGTCAATTATCCTTCCCATGAAGGACCTCAAGATTCTGAAAATGTGGAATTTTTAACAAGTAAATGGCTTATACCCATATTTTGGAATCTTTGTTACAGAAGGTTTTAATCTGCATTCTGTTTTTGTTCTCTTAATGTCAGTATGTTTGGTCTAGTTGTTATGGTAGTAATATTTTTCAGAGACAACAACGAGGCCTGTGGTTTAACAAGTATAAGGGTATCATTTGGGACAATGGAATAGTACTGGAATTTGAAATTTTCTGGAAAAATTCATTGCTGTTGGTCATCATGCTTCTAACAAAAGTCCCTGGAATATGGGAATCACATTTCAGTAATTTCTCTTTACTGGACTTTGCACAGTCGATATAATTGATTTGCTAGGATGCTGTTTAACAATAGCATAGCTTTTCTACTGTGTAAACTTAGGAACATATAAATGCTCACAAGTCCGATTACTCAAGAGAGGAGAGGAAACCTCTTGCTTCTTTGCCAATTTCCCTCTTTTCTAAACCATGTTAGGTTTTTAAAATCTTATCACTTACTTGTTTAAAATATCATGAATGACTACCTATTTTCTCTATGATCGAATCTAACTTCCAATCTGGGCGTTTAAGACTCTCCATAATTTGGCTTTATTCTACTCTACCACTGGTATTCTTGACAGGTGATATGAAGCCCTGTAGACTACTGAGTTCACAAAGGAGGAAAAGAGAGAGGAGTATAACTTTCCTAATCAGATACTATTAACTAGCCTTAAAAAAAACACCCTTTATTCTTTTGTCCCCAGTTGTACTCATCTGTAACACCAGAACCCTAATTAAAATTAACTCTGCCTACTTTATTTAACAGCTGAGCATCATTGGAGAAAATCGAGCAACCGTGCTTTCTTCCTTTAAAATTGTAACTACAGATCTAAAATGGGCACTCAACATAGACTGTCAATCCTACTAACGTCTTTCCTACATTCCCTCTCCCACTAACTGAGGTGACATTTTTTATCTTCTGACTTCCTCAGCTGATGACATTGCCTCTTAATTTATTTTTGAAAGAATAGATAAAAACTGACATGTATCTGCTCACTCATTTTTACCTTCCCTCCTTTTATGATGGGAGAATTGTCCTCAGTTCATATCTAAGGACTACCCTTCTCACCGCCGTCCCACTATTTATACTTGAAGATCATCCATGTGAAATGGGAGAGAGCATTTCTATGCTCTCCAGAACACATTTATCTACACCCCCATTCCTCGCGCCACAGATATATTGACTTCTTTCTGTTTTTTGAAATTTCTGTCTCTGGTCTCTTGCACTTGACATTTTCTCTGCTTGGAACAGACAGTGCTCCTTTAAGTTTCAGACCTGGTGTTACCTGTCATCACCTCACAGAAACCTTCCTTGACAATATTAACTAAGGTAGGCTTCTGTATTAATTTTCTAGGGTTGCCATAACAAAGTACCACAGACTCGGCAGGTGAACAACAGAAATTTATGTTCTCACAGTTCTGGAGGCTAGAAATTTGAAATCAAAGTGTTGTCAGATTTAGTTTTTTCTAAGGCCTCTCTCTTTGGCTTGTAGATGGTCATCTTCTCCATGTGTCTTCACATGGTCTTCCCTCTGTGTCTGTGTCCAGATTCCCTCTTCTTGTAAGTACATCAGTCATACTGGAATAGGGCTCATCCTAATGAAATAATTTTAACTTAATTATCTCTTTTAATATCCTGTCTCCAAAATAGTTATATTATGAGGTACTGGGGGTTAGGATTTCAATACATGAATATTAGGGGGACACAGTTCTGCTCATAACAGCTTTCCCATGGTGCTATTTTCCCCAGTATTTGTCACTCTTAGAATTTGAATTATTTCTCTATTTTTTTATGCATCTCTCTCCTTCACTAGAGTGTAAGTTCTAAGAATGGAGAGTCCTTGTGTGTTAGTCCATTCTGCATTGCGATAAAAGAATATGAGACCAGGTAATTTAAAAGAAAAGAGGGTTATTTGGTTCATGGTTCTGCAGGCTGTACAAGCAGCATGGTACCAGCATCTGCTTCTGGTGAAGCCCCAGGAAGCTTTCAATCATGGAGGAAGGCAAAGGGGGAGCTGACATATCATATGGCAGGAGAGGGAGCAAGAGGAATGTCAAGCTCTTTTAACCAATCAGCTCTTGTGTGAACTCATTACTGCAGGGAAACTATCAAGCTACTCATGAAAGGTGCACCCCCTTGGTCCACACACTTCCCACCAGGCCCCACCTCCAGCATTGGCGATCACATTTTAATATGAGATTTGGAGGGGACAAACATCCAAATTATATCACACGTCATTGAATATTCCTTTCTGTTGTTCCTGAACTGCCTAATGTCTTCATATGTGTGCTCTCTCTTTCTAGTGAGATATGACATCCCCAAGGGTATCAACCATCATTTACATATTTTGATTCTGAGTATGCCGTAGAGCTTTATGTTATAATAAAGCTGAATTTTGTTTTTCTCCCCAGAAAAAAGAGAAAAAAAATTCTAGAGCTTTCTTTTTTTCTTTTTTAAAAATAATTTCGACTTCTACTTTAGAGTTAGCTTGTACATGTGTAGGTTTGTTATCCGAGTACATGGCATAATGCTGAGGTTTGGGGTATGATTGAGCCCATCACCTAGGTACTGAGTGTAATACCCAACAGTTTTTCAACCCTTCCACTGCTCCTTCTTCACTCTGGTAGTGCCAGTGTATATTGTTGCCACCTTTTTGTCCATGAGTCCCCAATGTTTATCTCTCACTTATAAGTGAGAACAAGTGGTATTTAATTTTCTGTTCCTGTGTTAGTTCACTTAGGAGAATGGCCTCCAGCTACATAAATATTGCTACAATGGACATGATTTTGTTCCTTTTTTTTTTTTTTTTGAGACGGAGTCTCGCATCTCGCTCTGTCACCCAGGCTGGAGTGCTGGAGTGCAGTGGCGTGATCTTGGCTCACTGCAACCTCCACCTACCAGGTTCAAGTGATTCTCTTGCCTCAGCCTCCCCAGTAGCTGGGATTACAGGTGTGTGCCACCAAGCCCAACTAATTTTTTGTATTTTTAGTAGAGACGGGGTTTCACAGTGTTATCTGGGGTGGTTACCTGGGCCTCTCAGAGTGCTGGGATTACAGGCATGAGCCACTGCGCCCGGCCCTGTACCACATTTTAAAAATCCAATCCACCACTGATGGGCACCTAAGTTGATTCCATGTCTTTGCTATTGTGATTAGTGCTGTGGTGAACATACGAGTGCATGTGTCTTTGCAGTAGAATGATCTATTTCCTTTTGGATAAATAGCCAGTAATGAGATTGCTGGGTTGAATGGTAGTTCTGTTTTAAATTCTTTGAGAAACCTCCAAACTGCTTTCCACAGTATCTGAACTACTTTACATTTCTACCAATAGTGCATAAGCATTCTCTTTTCTCCACAGCCTCACCAACATCTGTGTTTTGTTGTTTTTTTTTTTTTTTTAACTTTTTAATAATAGCTATTCTGACTGGTATGAGATGATACCTCATTGTGGTTTTCATTTGCAATTCTCTGAGGATTAGTGACATTGAGCATTTTTTCATGTTTCTTGGCTGCCTGAGTGTCTTCTTTTGTGAAGTGTCTGTTTATCTTTTTTTTGACCATTTTTAAATGGAGATATCTGTTTTTTGCTTGTAAAATTGTTTAAGTTTCTTATAGATTCTGGATATTAGACCTTTGTTGAATGCATAATTTCTGAACATTATCTCTCATTCTGTAGGTTGTCTGTTTACTCTGTTGATAGTTTCTTTTGCTGTGCAGAAGCTCTTTAGTTTAATTAGTTCCCACTTGTCATTTTTGTGTGTGTGTGTTGCAATTGCTTTTGAGGGCTTAGTCATAAATTCTTTCCAAGGTCAATGTCCAGAATGGTGTTTCTTAGGTTTTCTTCTAGGATTCTTATAATTTGAGGTCTTACATTAAAATCTTTAACGAGGTAATTTTTGAATATGGTGAACAACAGCAATCCAGTTTCATTCTTTTGTATATGGATAGCCAGCTATCCCATCATCATTTATTGAATAGGGCATCCTTTCCTCATTGCTTATTTTTGTCAACTTTGTAAAAGATCAGATGGCTGTAGGTTTGCAACATTTTTTCTGGGTTCTCTATTCTGTTCCATTGCTCTGAGTGTCTGCTTTTGTACAAGTACCATGTTTCTGTAGCCTTATAGTATAGTTTGAAGTTGTGAAGCCTTTGACTTTGTTCTTTTTGCTTAGGATTGTTTTGCTTAGGATTGTTTTGGCTACTCAAGCTCTTTTTTGGGTCTATATGAATTTTCAGATAGTTTTTAATAGTTCTGTGCAAAGTGACATTGGTAGTTTAATGGAATTGCATTGAATCTGTAGATCTCTTTGGGTAGTATGGCCATTTTAATATTGAATCTTCCAATCCATAAGCATGGGATGTTTTTCCATTTGTTTGTGTCATCTATGATTCCTTTCAGTAGTGTTTTGTAGTTCTCCTCATGGAGTTCTTTCACCATGGTTAGGTATATTCCTAGGTATTTTAATTTTTGTGAGTATCATAAATGGGATTGAATTCTTGATTTGGCTCTCAGCTTGCACATTATTGGTGCATAGTAATGCTACTGATGTACAGTGTACATTGATTTTGTATCCTGAAACTTCACTGAAGTAGTTTATCAGTTCCAGAAGCCTTTTGACAGAGTCTTTAAGGTTTTCTAAATATAGAGTCGTATTTTCCAAAAGAGAGATAGTTTGATTTCTTCTTTTCCTATTTGGATGGCTTTTATTTCTTACTTTTGCCTGATTGCTCTGGTTAGCACTTCCAATACTATGTTGAATAGGAGTAGTGGGAGTGGGCTTCTTTGTCTTATTCCAGTTCTCAAGAGAAATGCTTCCAAATTTTGCCTGTTCGGTCTGATGTTGGTTTGTCATAGATGCTCTTATTATTTTGAGGTATGTCCCTTCAATGCCTAGTTTGTTGAGGGTTTTTATCTTGAAGGGACGTTGAATTTTATTGAATGCTTTTTCCCTATCTGTTGAGATGATCATATGGTTTTTGTTTTCTGTTTATGTGGTGAATCACATTTATTGATTTGCATATGTCGAACTACCTTTGCATTCTGGGAATGAAGTCTATTTGATCATGGTGAATTAACTTTTTGATATGCTGTTGGATTCAGTTGGCTAGTATTTTATTGAGAATTTTTGCATTTATGTTCATCAGGGATATTGCCCCGTAATTTTCTTTTTTCACTGTGTCTTTGCCAGGTTTTGGTATCAGGCTGATACTGACTTTGTAGAATGAGTTAGGGAGAAGTCCTTCATCCTCATTTGTTTTGAATATTTTCAGTAGAATTGGTACCATTTCTTCATTGTACATCTGATAGAATTTTGATGTGAATCCATCTGGCCTGGCACTTTTTTTGGCTGGTAGATTTTTTTCTTCCTGATTACATTTCAGAACTTGATATTGGTCTGTTCTGAGTTTCACTTTCTTCCTGATTCAGTCTTGAGAGCTTGCGTGTTTCCAGTTATTTATCCATTTCCTCTAGATTTTCTAGTTTGTGTGCATAGAGATTTTCATAATAGTTTTTGAGGATTTTTTGTATTTTTGTGGGATTGATTGTTATTTCACTTTTGTTGTTTCTGATTGTGCTTGTTTGGATCTTTTCTCTTTTCTTTGTTAATCTAGCCTGTGGTCTATCAATCTTGTTTATCCTTTTGAAGAACCACCTTTGGATTTTGTTGAATTTTTATGTGATTCTTTTGGGTCTCAATTTTATACAGTTCTGCTCTGATTTTAGTTATTTTTTTTTCTTCTGCCAGTTTTGTGGTTAATGTGTTCTTGTTTCTCTAGTTCCTTTAGGTGTGATGTTAGATTGTTAATTTGAGATTTAACTTTCGAGGTAGGCATTTAGCGCTATAAAATTTTCTCTTAACACTGCTTTTGCTGCATCATAGAGACTTTGGTATGTTGTATCTCTATTTTCATTTATTTCAAAGAATTTTTTTAAAATTTCTGCCTTAATTTTGTTGTTTACTCAGAAGTCATTCAGGAACAAGTTGTTTAATTTCCATGAAATTGTATGGTTTTGACGGATCTTGGTATTGGCTTCTGTCCTTATTGCACTGTTGTCTGAGAGATTGCTGGTATAATTTCCTTTCTTTCAAATTTATTGAGACTGGCTTTATAGCCAAGCATGTGGTCAATCTTGGAGTATGTTCTATGTGGAGATGAGGAGATTGTATAATCTGTGGTTGAACAAAGTATTCTGTAGATGTATATTAGCTTCAATTGGTCAGTGTTAAATTTAAATTTAGAATTTCTTTGGTAGTTTTCTGCCTCAATGATCTGTCCAATGCTGTCAGTAAAATGTTGAAGTCCTCAATTATTATTTTGTGACTGTCTCAGTCTTTTCATGGGTCCAGAAGTACTTATTTTATGAATCTGTATGCTCCAATGTTGGGTGCAGGTATATTTAGGATAGTTAAGTCTTCTTGTTGAATAGAACCTTTTATCAGTATGTAATGCCTTCTTTTTCTCCCCCACCCCCTTTTTAATACTGATGTTGGTTTAAAGTATATTTTATTTGATAGATGAATTGTGACCCCTGCTCTTTTTTGTTTTCCATTTGTGTGGTAGATCTTTCTCCAACCTTTTACTTTGATCCTATGGGTGTCATTATGTGTGAAATTGGTTTCTTGAAGACAGCAGATGGATGGGTCTTGGTTTTTGTAGCCCAACTTGCCACTCTCTGCCTTTTAAGTGGAGTACTTAAACCACCTACATTCAAGGTTAATATTGATTTGTTAGGTTTTGATCTTACTGTCAAGTTGTTAGCTGGTTGCTTTGTAGTTTCTATTGTGTGGTTGCCTAATAGGGGTATGTGGTCTATGCACTTAAGTGTGTTTCTGTGGTCACAGGTATTGTTCTTTCATTTCCATGTTTAGAACTCCCTTAAGGATCTCTTGTAAGGCTGGTCTAGTGGTAATACATTCTCTTAGTGCATAGTTGTCTGGAAAAGCTTTTATTTCTCCTTCACTTATAAAGTTCAGTTTGGTAGGATATGAAATTTTTGGTTGGAATTTCTAGCCATTAAGAATGCTGAAAATAGGCCCCCAAATCTCCTCTGGATAGTAAGGTCTCTGCTGAGAATTCTGCTGTTTGCCTAATAGGGTTCCCCTGTACATGATCTGACCTTTTTTTTTTTTTTCCTAGCTGCCTTTAGGATTTTTTTCTCTAGCATTGATCTTGGACAGTCTGGTGACTATATGCCTTGGTGCTGTTTATTTTGTATAGTACCTAGAAGGTTTTCTTTGGATTTCTTGTATCTGAATGTCTACCTCTCTAGTAAGATGAGGAAACTTTCTTGAATTATTCCCTCAACTGTGTTTTCCAAGTTGTTTACTTTTTCTCCTTCTCTCTCAGGAATGTCAATAATTCATAGGTTTGGTTGGTTTACATAATCCTGTATTTCTCAAGCAGTTCTTTTCTTAAAAATTCTTTATTCTTTATTTTTATCTGACCGTCAGCTTCAAAGACTGATCTTCATGCTCTGAAATTCTTTCTTCTGCTTGGTCCAGTTTATTGATAGTTTTCAGTTGTATTTTTAAATTCCTTAAGTAAGATTTTCTTTTCTTTTCTCTTCTTTTTGTTTTGGAGATGGGGTCTCACTCTGCCTCCCAGGCTGGAATTCGGTGGCACAATCATAGCTCACTGCAGCCTTGAACTCCTGGGCTCAAGTGATCCTCCTGCCTCAGCCTCCAAAATAACTGAAACTATAGGTGTGCATCACAATACCTGGTTGAAAGTGAGTTTTTCAATTCCAGAGCTCTGATTGATTCTTTTAAAAATGTCTATCTCTTCATTCATTTCCTGGATTGCTTTATAAGTTTCTTTGTGTTGATTTTCAACCTTGTTTTGGATCTCATTACTCTTCCTTGCAAACCATGCTTTGAATTCTTTATCTGTCATTTCTGAGTTTTCATTTTGGTTAGGGACCATTTCTGGAGAGCTAGTGTGATTCTTTGGTGGTATAAGTATATTCAGATTTCTCACGGTATCAGAATTCTTTCACTGGTTCCTTCTCATCTGGAGATACTGGAACTTCCAATTTTTATAATTACTTCATGCAGGTAGGATTCTTTTCTTTTTCCTTCCCTATACTTTTTTTTAAAATTTCCCTTTCCCTTTCTCCTTCTCCATAGAGGGTATAACTGTAGAAAATGCTGTGTAGAGTCTTTTGGCTTTGCTTCTCTACCCTATGTACTTTTGTTAGCAGGATTTATGTTGGGCTGTGCAGTTCAACCTATAAGCCAGGAAATCATCCTTATAGGTAACAACCAGATTGTGGCCAACATGATGGGCATATACTTGATCCTTGTTTACTGGAAGAAACTCTCTGTTCCCTCAGGAAATGGGTTGATTCATGGAGTGCACAGTGGTTTGAGCTCCCTGCTCAGCTGCAGGAGAAAGGGGGCCAAGATGGTCAGAGCCAGACCAGGCATGTCCATCTATGGGTCCCCCAGTGGCAGGCACAAGCACCAGCTCTGAGGGAGAATCCAGTGGGTGGTGACTAAGTGCTCAGAGGTGTGCTTAGGTGTAGCATTGGGAAATCTCCTCATTCTCAATTTCTCTGCATAGGGAGGCAGGTAGCCTCAACGAATCCAGGAGAGTGAGTGCTCCAGATGCCTTGAGATCTGCCTGGGCATAGAGTAGAGAGCCCTCCACCCCCACCTGAATCAAGATCTTTGCACAGGCAGGGTGGGGCAGCTCAGGCTGCTCAGCCAGGCAAGCAGGTACCCTGAATGCCTTCAGATCTGCCTGGGTTTGAAGCAGAGAAGGTCTCCCTATAACAGAATTTCAACACAGGAAGGGTGGGGGTGGGTCAGGCTGCTTCTCCAGGTGAGTAGGTGCTCCAAATGCCTAGATATCTGCCTGATCGTGGAGTGGAGATGGCCCTCCTGGACCAGGATCTCTGTGCAGGAAAGGTTGGGCGACTTAGGCTGCTGACCCAGGTGAGGAAGTGCTCTGAATGCTTGGAGATCTGCTTACACACGGAGTGGAGGGGGCCCAATGTTAGGCCACCTCAGGCTGCTGATCCAGATGAGGAGATGGTCTAAATGCCTGGAGATCTGCCTGGGAGTAGTAGCATGGAGAGGGCCCTGCTTCACCATGATCTCAGTGGAGCAGGCTGGTGCACCCAGCAATGACACACTCAGACCAGTTTCAGGTCTCCAAGGTGGCCCTGGCTGCAAATCTCATCACTCCAAAGAAACTGCAGCGGTAGCAGCTCTCCTCCCACCCCACGCCTGTGATGAGGGAGAGCACAATTCCAGGATCTACTCCAGAGGTACCTTCTACAGTCCTAGCTGTGGAGGCCACTACCCTGCTCCAGAGCAGGTGCTCCAATCTCTGGCCCAAGAGTATAATGCCTGTGAAGTCATGATGCTGTGTTACCAAAGAATGACTGATTTTGTATGTACTCAGATTAAAAATGACATTCTTCTGTTGGTTCTGGTCTAGGAAAATGTCTACAGCTTTTCCCAATGTCCTTCCCTCACAGTATGTCCAAGCTTCTCCCCATGTTAGCTCCAGTGCTTGGGAGAAACAAAATGCTCTCCCTGGCTTGGGTTGCTCAGATCCTTAGGGGAAAGGTGAGTCATAGAAGGAAGCTCTCTGCCTCTCTCACACACTAGGGCTTCAGTCAATTTTATCAGCTGTATGTATACAGAAGCCATTTGCCTATGTTCTCCTCCTCAGGATCTGTTGTCCTTCATGATTCTGGTAGATTTCCTTTTTCCTTCCTGAGTTAAAGCTCACACAGTTGATATATATGCACTATCTTTCTATTTCCAAGTGGCTGAGGCATGCTAAAAGCCCCTCATCCACCATCTTGAGGGGAAAAAACCCAAAGGACTAAAGCTGACTTTAATAGACTTGGATGAATTTCTATACCTTATTTAGCAAAAAAGTAGGAATCTCTGGACAAGAAATTATGAGTGAGTTGGTAGCTCCATGTGGTGTGCTTTCTGAGGCATGAAGGAAAATTCTGCCTTACCTACATATTTCTGGCCCATTCTTGCCTCCACATTTGCTGATAGATATCTAAAATTTCTTTAATGGCAACTTTCTGAGAAACTTTTAGGTTGAAAAATAGAGCAAGGTGTTTTAAATGCAAATATCCTCAGGGGAGGCAAAGCAATGATTTATCTTTACATATCCTGACTGATAACTTGTTTTTTCTCGAAAACAACCTTATTGGAGTGTGGGAAAGGACTGGATGGCTGAGGTGGGAAAAACATGCTGAGAAAGGAGCTGAGGATGTGATTTAAACTTTAGCCTCTCAATCCTGACCTGGCCTATCATGCTGAAGAATAAGATGTTTCCTTGAATTAAAATCAGGTGTGGCTAAGTCTCTGCTTTAAGGTGGTTCAACCACTCTAGCAATGTGAGTCACGTGACCTTAGGAAAGTTACTTCTTTGTATTTGAGAACCCCCATTTTTAAAATTGGTTACTTCCAGGTTATTGTGAGGATTAAATTAATGTTTAATAAATATTAACTGCTACTGTAGGGCGCCTTTCTTAATTTAAAGCATTCTCACTGTAAGTAAGAATAAACACATTGTCTTAGGAGTGTTGTGGAAGGTGGGGGATCAGGTTAACTAATTTATACTTAAGTGGTTGCCCTTCCTTCCCTATATGCTTTCTTATTAAGGGTAGTGGTCCCCAAACTTTTGGAGAGGAGATGCTACTTTTTATTTTCCACAAAGTTTGAAGTTACTAGGCTGTAAATTAGAAGACAGGTGTAGATATTGAAAAATTTCTGGGCAAGTTTAGGTGACCATGGGGTGATGTGCTAATGTTGTCTCTCAGAGTGAAATTGCCCCCAAGAGATATTGGAAAGAGAGAGTTTTTCATCACTGGGAATTCTATCAAGCTATGGAAAAGGAGGCTAATCCTACCAAAAAAGGAGGTCTAAGATTATTTTCATTTTTGAGTAAACTAAAGCCAAGTGAACTGACTTGAATGAAAATCCCACAGATGAACTCTAAGTCAAGGGCTCTTTTGATGACTTTATTTGGCCTTTCCCACACACTTCAGAAATGAGTTGGGCTGCAGGAGTGCCAAAACCCAAAGAATGTTGTAGAAGTCCATGTGGGACCTCTTAGAGGTAGAGTTGACCTCTCATGTAGGGTAGGGATGACCTTGTAAATAGTTTAGAAATACAATATTTACATTACATCAATATTTTCATAGGCCCTACCTACTTTGCGGCCAATTTTGTGCTCTGGAGACACATACTACTTCCTGCCAGCTACCCAAACAGCCTTGAAGCAATGGGCATAATGACTCATGGTCATGTAACATTCTTTTCAGACACATATCAGCAGATTTGTTATTACATTACTGGCCAAACACCCACAGAATCCCGGGAGGTAAAATAGGATTAGTGTTGAAGAATTTAGTCCCACCCATTTCTCTTTTATTCAAATCAAACGTTTGAAATGATCACTGTTGAGGGTTCATTTTTGCTTCTAATAAGGGATATGGTAAAGATGAGTGAACAGGCTGGTCTCAGTCTTTGGAGTCAAGTCATATTCTGGAACTATTTTATTTGGAAACCGCACCTAAATCATAGCAAGGAAGTCATCCGATATGAACCACATGATCCAACTTGCTGGTGTGAAGGAGCTGGCATTACATAGGACAGCATAGAATGGGAAACAAGAAGATATCTTATAAAATGTCCATTAGCTACTCAAGATAGAAAAGTGGTTTGCTTACAGCTGAAGCTCATAATTTATGTCTAATAAAATGGTCAGAGTCACCTGCCTCAGCCATAAATCTCATGCCATAAATCATGGCTAATGACCAGATTCTTCTGAATGATTTCCTTAACTGACCTATAGCATAAAGTATATGTAATATTTACAGTGCATATAAGGATTAAGGGAGCAGCTATTTTATGTCAACAACAGGGCCACAAAGTACTATCACACACTGAGAGTCCGTTACATGGGTATTGATTAATTTCATTGAATTTTTTAAAGTGCTAAAAGTGTTTTAGTAGTCCCTGAAATATTTATTCTCTTGCTTTTCAGAGCAATAGGGATATTCATTTATTTATTCATTTGCTAAATGAATGAATTAATGTCTATGTATTTAAAATACCTAATCTAAGCACTCACTCTAATCCTTACTTAGCTGAGTGAACTTTGGCAGTTAACCTTTCTGCTTCAGTTTCCTCATATGTAAATAGGAAAATAATTGTATTTATCTCCTGAGGTTGTTGTCATGATTAATGAATAAATACATATGAAGTTCTTAGAATAGCTCCAAACAAGACAATAAATTTATTATTTTTTTGGTATTGGAGACACAATGATTATACTGCTGCCTACCAAATTACCCTAAAACTTAGTGGCTTAAAACATCACTTCTTTACTATCTCATAGTATCCATGGGACAGAAATCTGAGCATGGCTTACTTGGGATCACTGTTTCACAGGCTAAAATTAATGGGTCCACTGGACTTAACTGAGGAAAAATCTGCGTCCAAACTTACATACATAGTTGTTGGCAGGATTTACTTTGTTGATGGCTGTTGGGCAGTGATTGCCCTCAATTCTTTGCTGTTTGCATCCTTTCAACATGGCAGCTTGCTTTGTCAAAGCATGCAACTTGAGAAGCCAATAGATAGAATCAGCTAGCAAGATACAACTCACAGTCTTTTACAACCTAATTATGGAAATGATATTCCATCACTTTTGCCATATTTATTTATTAGAGGTGAGTCACTAGGTCCAGCCCATACTCAGGTGGAGAGTATGACACAAGACTATGAATGCTAGGATTTGTGGATCATTGGGAGCCACGTGAAAAGCTGCCTACCATGATGGTGAACAATATAAACATGAAGATTATGTTTGTTAGGGGAGACAGATATAAAATACAAATACAATATTCATTACAAATTTTGATAAGTACTATGGATTAGAAATATAATGTTTGATGACAAATTACAATACTGGTACTTGATTTGAGTTGGAGTATTTCAAATGAAGCCATCTCTGAGGAAATAATTTTTAATTTCAGATTTGAAGGATGAGTGGAACTACTGAGAGATAGAGCAGGAAAACAGATGAGTCTCCTTGGAAGAGTGAACAGATGACATGTAGGCGCTGAGATGGGTGAGAACCTATGCATGGTCGCTCCATGTAGCTTGAGTTCTCAGAGCATGGTGGCTAGTTTCTGAGATAGAGTGCTTCTTCTTGGAGTACTGCAAGAAAAGCAGAAGCTGCCAGGCCAGGATATACAGCAGCCCTTCCAATGTATTATGTTGACTAAAATAGTCATAGGTGCAGACCTGAGTCAAGGGAAGAGGTAATAAACTTTACTTTTTGAATTGAGGAGCAGTCTGCTTATACAAGAACTAGCAGAATTGTTTTGGGCCATCTTTGGGAAATAACCACGATCAAGAGTAATTTAGATTAAAGACTGTATAATAAAAAAGCAAAGAAAGAACGTGTAGATATCTCTTTACAAAGCTTGGGTGGAGCTAGGAGTTGACACTTAGATGGGTAACTTTAAGAAAATGATGGTAAAGACAGGAATTTTATGAAAGTGATGTTTGTATGTTATAGGTCATGATCCTATAGAAAAGCAAAGCTTGGTGATCATGATAGAGGTGAGATGGTGGATGAAGGAAGTTTCTGAGAAACAAGAGGAAGGAAAATTCAGAATACAAACTTGGGTGATTGGGCTTTGATAGAACATTTTTTCATAGTAATAAGAACAGAAGAGGGGATGGTATGAGCAGATGTAGGTAGTTGTTGAAGGCTAACTCTTCCATTAGTGTTGGGGATCCCATGTAATGGAGACTCAATAAATATTTGTGAATGAATAACTATCTTGATCATAGCAACATAAACAGAATGCAGAAAAGCAGTGTGTGGACATGGTGCGGGGGGAACTCTGTGCCCTGCAGTGGCGCAGGGAAGAAAGGAAGATAGGAATTAACACAGATGCAGCTGAACTCAATTCAAGGGAAGCATTTTAGTTTAATTGACATATTGCTACCTCAGTGGTTGTTTTATTGCAGATTTTATTCTCATTTGGTCTCCTGAACAGGAAATAGCACAAGAGAAGCTTTAATGGTTGCATGATCTCTTTTCCCTCCTATTGGGCTTATTTCCTAAGTTAAACTGAGCCAGACAAGGAAAATTCCTTTTGCGAAGGACCCTGTGCTGGAGGACCTATTTATTCTTTAGCCTCTGTGCCTTCTTCACTTGTGGAAAACCCACTGGGTTCCAGGTTAACACTGTGTCCTCAGCTTTAATTGGAGGTTTATACAAGAAACAGATTATGAAAAAATATTGAAAACTCTTTTATGCCTGTTAATATGTCCACTATTTCTAACATAAGGCCAGACATGATTTATTCTTTCTGAATTTTGCTCTCAAAATTTTTCTCTTTTGAAGGACCCATTTAATTTGTTGGAAAATTAAAATGCTAACATCACTGTTTTTTGCCTTTTTTTTTTTTTTTTTTTTTTTTTGCATTTGACGTCAGGATCTCGGAACTGAATTTAGTGCTGTACCACAGTATCTATGGGTAGACATGAAAGAGTTTAAGAGTGTAGATTTTGAAGTCATATTTCTCAAAGCCACATTTTTAATCTGTAAAATGAAATAATTTCAGAACCTACCTTATAAGGTTATTTTAAAGACTAAATGAGTTCCTACTTGTGAAGTACTTGGCATATTACTTGGTATTTGATTGTTAGCTCTGTTGGTCTTAATTGTGCCCTTCAATTTAAGTGGCTGATTTGCAAATATGGAACTTCCCAGTTCTCTGGTCTCACATTTCTATAAGTAGGTCCAGGTTTGTCTGATGTAATCACCTTTTCTTTCTGTTTCTTCCTTGTAAAACATTTCACCCAGGATTTCTTTTCTAAATCTATTTTCTTCTGCATGGCCAAAGTAGATGACACCTAAAGAATTTTCCAGTTCTTTAACCATCTCATTTTATGACTCTTCTCTGTGGATGTGAAGATGAAGAAAAACAATATATATGTAAGGCAACACGCCATCAATATGAATGGTTCTCACTTAACATAGATGGAATATTTAGTTACTTTTGAACTGGAAAGTAGATACTAATTTGACACTTGTGATATTCTTTTTTTCTCTATAAACGCCTCCATTATCTAGTATGAATGGATAGGCTAGGCACATGAAGGATTTACTGGCTCATATAATCTGGGAAAAGGCAGGGTAAGAAGGCATCAAAATTCTTGGCATGTAGGGGCATAGATTATTCTTCTACATATAGGTACGAAACGATGATTATTTATCATTAGGATGAGGAAAAAACAACAAGGAATACACATCATTTTAGGCACCCAGTGATTTCTCTGTCACGTAAACATTGTGTTGGAAGATAATCATTTCCTTGTTCAAATAAACTTGATGACTATTTTTCTAGAATGTTGTAGTGAGAATTGATACATTAAATAGAAGATTATGGTAGATATAGTAGAAACTCTAATGTCATTCCAACTCTTAATAGTCATACTTTTATGATTTTTGTCTTCAGAGCATTGAGACTGGAATTTCTCTACTCACAGTGTGATTCTCATCTGAGAATTAGGTGAGTCATTTTGGTTTCATAGTAGGGCTTGGGGTCAGGGAACCCCAAACATAACAATCAGATCTTTCCCTGGTATTTTAAATTAATCTCTTTGAGATCAACTATAATTATATCTTCAATATCTGGATCTAATTGTGCATTCTTTCAGATGACAGTATAATTTTTTATTTGTGACTCTATCATAATAGGAGTTGTCAAATCCTAGTTAAGGGTTGGGTAGGTTAGGTGTATTTTTGCATGAAATTAGGAATTTTTTTTTTTCCTTTGAGATTTTGAATCTAGCTTGGCACAAGAGACAGACATACCAGAGACTTTTTTTTTTTTTTTTTTTTTTTTCTGTCTGAAGCATCAGGAATCTACTGGCTGCTACCTAAGCCTTTGAGTCAGGCTGGGGTCTCCTCACCAGCTTTGATTCTTTGTTTATAGCTTTTGATTATGTGGATATATGCTCAAACTTAAAGGCATCACTATGGGTGGGGGAAGGTAGCTCTCTAGGGTCTATGCATGGGCACAGGAGGCAGCTCTCTTTAGACACTGAATCTGCTGGAATAAAACTCACTTGCTTCTGAAAAGGCCAGAATGCTGTAAATTTATCAAGACTCCACAGTCACACTTCTTGAGTATATGAAATAGCCAGATGCATAGATGTCTCAACACCACTGCATAGAAAGAAGACATCTGATTCATATATGCCCAACATCCTGGAAGACATTACACAAATACCAGAGAAGAGTAGATACTAACTGCCGATGATTGCTTTTGACGAATGGCATTGATAACCCCCATGTGCCTGGTGCTTTCTCTTTCAGTTCTTGCAATGTCAAACTAGCTAGGAAAGATAGGCAAAGATGTATGTATTTTGTCTTTCTTCTCTCTAATATTTATTTTATTTTATTTTATTTTATTTTATTTTATTTTATTTTTTTTGAGACAGAGTCTCGCTCTGTCACCCAGGCTGGAGTGCTGTGGCCGGATCTCAGCTCACTGCAAGCTCCGCCTCCCGGGTTCCCGCCATTCTCCTGCCTCAGCCTCCCGAGTAGCTGGGACTACAGGCGCCCGCCACCTCGCCCGGCTAGTTTTTTGTATTTTTTAGTAGAGACGGGGTTTCACCGTGTTAGCCAGGATGGTCTCGATCTCCTGACCTCCTGATCCACCCGTCTCGGCCTCCCAAAGTGCTGGGATTACAGGCTTGAGCCACCGCGCCCGGCCATTTTATTTTATTTTTGAAGCAGGTTCTTACTCTGTTGCCCAGGCTGGAGTGCAGTGGTGTGATCATAGCTCACTGCAACCTTGAATTCCAGGGCCCAAGAGATCCTCCTGCCTCAGCCTCCCAAGTAGCTAGGACTATAAGCACACATCACCATGCCTGGCTAATTTGTTTTAGAGACAGCATCTTGCTATGTTGCCCAGGTTGTTCTTTAATTCCTGGCATCTCACTTTGGCCTTCTGAAGGACTGAAATTATAGGCATGAGCCACCAGACCCAGCCTCTAATATTTCATTTACTAGGCTATCATTTTTTTGCTTCTTCATTTTAAATGATCTTGTATTCTTCAGTTGCTTAAATTGTAGACAGGAGGCATTTCAATGGCAGGCACTGGACTTTTTAAACTCCCTTTTAATATTTTAGAACCTTCTCCAGGACTAGGTCAAAAGTAGAAGTAGAAGTAATCTCTTGAGACTTACTTTGTGATTGACTAAGAACTTGGTTCCAACTGATGCATTAGAAATTGAACTTTTTAGGTTATGTTTATTCAGATTATCCTAGGTGGTCTGACAATTGAATAGTGTGGAATGTGGCTGCATACTTTCTCCTCAGGGAAGAGTTAGTGTGTCAAAATGAAAGGATGGGAAGAGGCAGAGAGGAGCTCAGAAGAGGCATGGGGACAGGTTTCCCTAGGGCCTAGCACATTGTCTGTCTGGTGTGTGGCAGCCACTTGGTGGAGGTTTGTTGATGAATGAATGAGTGTATAAAAGCTGAGTTAATCTGAACAGTCAAGTTGGATTAATTCCAAATCCCTCTCTTTTCTTGGGAAAGCTAAATTAAATCCAGCTGTTCTTCAGACTGCCAAGCCACTTTTGAACAAGTTCTATTTCTTCCATTTCTATTTATTTTCCCCTTGGGTACTAAAGAAATAAATGCTTCACCAATTATTTATTCTTTATAGGGGTTGGCCCTCTGCACTTGACATTTGCTTGATTGTTCACATTCTGCATATTATTTTCCTAATGTTGTTCCATTGTCAGCAACATCTTATTATGTGACTCTAGTGATTAGAGTATAACAGGATTTCCTTGTGAACCCTTTTATTTTATCCTTTCCATGTCTTCGCTACATATTCTTCCTCCTAATACCAATATTCGTATCTAAGCTGACCACACCATTGATTATATAAATATGACTTGGAAGTTTCAAATGATGTGAGATGTATCCCCTACCTTTTATTGATTGGTTAATCGATCGATTCATTGAGACAGGTTCTTGCTTTGACACAGGCTGGAGTGCAGTGGTACAAACATTGCTCACTAGAGCCTTGAACTCCTGGGCTCAAGCGATCCTCTTACCTCAGTCTCCCGAGTAGCTGGGACTACAGCTGTGCCAACATGCCAAGCTAATTTTTATATTTTTGGTAGAGACAGAGTCTCACAACATCTCCCAGTCTGGTCTCAAACTCCTGTGCTTAATCCATCCTCCCACTTCGGCCTCCCAAAATGCAGGGATTATAGATATGAGCCACTGCAACCGATCTCCTCCATTTTAAACAAAATGGTTTAAAAACATGGATGTGCAACTTAGCTCTTTCTACAAAATTCTGCCAGGCTTTTGGAATGCATTCACATCAGTCAGATTCACCGATCACATTAGCGACACCTGACAAACTGGATGAACCCATACCTGTGTAGAGTTGTTCAACATGAAGCAACAATAATGTGCTGCACAGCCTCCTGGCACCGCTAGGCCCTGCAGGACATGATCATAGAACTTATTAGTTCTAATAAGAACTAAGAACAGAGAATCTCTCAATCAGAGCACCTTCTGAGACAAACACCAGTACCCCTCAGCCAGCATACCTTAACAAGGAAATACATTGGTATTAGAGTCAATTTTAAGAAAAACAATCATTCATCTTATCTACAATGCTATTCATTATACTATTTTTCAATTCTTTTTCACATAACACTTTAAAAAATAGTAATGATAACATGCAGCTTTATTTTCTGTTCTGTCCTTGATCTTTCTCTGTAGGATGGCACTTTCTTCGTTGTTATATCACTTATAGTTTACCTTGCTTCTGTCCTCATTTACCAGATCTTCCCCCTTCCTTCTTAAACATTAGCTAATATTATTATTTATCCTGCTTAACTTCTGAGTTACTTTGCAATCCAATGGGCAAAGCCAACCAAAACATAGCCATAGTCAAACTTCCTCCTCCTCCTCCCCCTCTTTCCACTCTTCCTCCTCCATTATCTCTTCTCCTCTCTCTGTCCCCCTCTCTTTCTGATGCACAGAATTGGATTGATTTATTGAGTTATACTCATATCTTGGTAAGAACATAGAATAATTTGTCTATGCATAGCCTTTATTTTATGACCCTTTTTTACCTCATTCCCAGACATGAGTCCCATTCACAAAACATCCTATTTTCAGGCATCATTTTGGAAATTCTTTGACTCATCCGATACTTCAATGTCCTTGGAGCATATCTGTCTCTTTTGGAAAGAGAGAATTTCCTCACATTTCCCACATTCGATTGTGCTGGTGTCAGTGATAAATACAAAACAGTGGTTCCCAAATTTCAGTGTACTTGTTATCACCTCGAGAGCTCATTAAAACAGATTGCTGGGCACCAGCCTCAGAATCTCCACTAGGAGATCTTGGGTGGAACTCAGCAATTTGCATTTCCAGGTGATACTGGTAATGATTAGGGCCCACTTTTGAGAACTACCTCATTTGAGGATTTCCATCTTTTTATCAAAGTACAGGTGAGAGAGATTGGTGATTATTTAAGGAAGAGCGATTTGCCTTAGGTCAGAAACCCAAGAATTTGCTCTGCATATATAAAATCCCAGCATATAGGACCACTTATGAGAGTCCAAAAAATGTGTAAAATGTGGGATTCTATTATATCCAGCAAGAGCAAAAGCCATGTCAAGTCGACCCCTAGGTTAGGGATATACAGCAGCCAGTGGCTTCATATCCAAATATGTTAATAGCAGCTAAATTATCTGGGGGGCTTCACTGTAACATTGGCTTTAGAGAAAGATTACTTCTCTGACAAGTAATAAGGAGGAAAGAACATTTCCACAATGTTCCCCTCGAGTAGGCACACCTTTAGCCTCCACAATCTATCAGGCCATTGTAGAAGACAGTAAAATTGTAGAGCCATCATTGTTACTATTATTATTTTTAGTCTGCCAAGAAAGCCCTCCCACTGTCCTTTCTCTAGTCACAAGCCCACCATCTCTGGCTGTGTATGGGTACCAGGTGTAGCTACTAACACTCTCTCATCCATGGGACGTAAGTTGGGCATGTGATACAAGCAGAACCAATGAGCATCCTTCCCTGTGATTCATGGGGTGGTACAAGGCTGAGGCTGCTAGCAACCATGTCTCCTGTTAGCAGAGAAGGCTAACTTACAGAAGAGAGTCAAGCCAACATATGAAGAGAAGCAGGGATGAGAGGCGAATGGAGACAGAATCCAGGAGGTAAGGAGTTCCTGGGGGTGCTGGCTCTGGCAGCTTTCTTCAATGCTGAGCCTACCCCAGTAAACATAATGGTTTCCTTTTTGGTTTAGTTTGAGTTGAGTCTGTTGCTTAAATAGGGTTCTAACCCAGGTGACTTTCTTAACTCCAAACTCACCTCACTCATTAGAGCTGGCAAACTGTGGCAGGGAAATCTTTAAAATGCTACTTTCTGAATATTCTTTTCACAAATACTTCTATGATACTACTCTCTATTATTATTTTTTATTATTAATTTCAAAGCCAAAAAAAAAAAAAGATATTGGTGACCTTTCAGACTTTCAAAGCACTAAATGATGTAGGGTATAATCTAAAAATAGAGAAACCTCAAATGCCCTAATCCATTTTGGAAGCTGTAATGTGTTTGTCTCTGAGGGTGACAATTTTTAATGTCCAGTGGGAGTTGACCACGATTATTGATGACATCTGGGCTGAATCAGAATTTAAATTTGGACTTGAATGAGTTCACTGTGAAGGGCCTTCCTTTGGGGGAGGATCAGGGTTTTCAGAAAAACTGAAACCAACATAGTCCTTTCTTTACTTCAAGCTGCTGCAGACCAGAAAGTGGACTAATCTAATAAATGCCAGAGTTCACTGTCTTTGGGAGTCTGCTTCCCAGGTGATTCAGGTACCCTTTTCAGAGAACTTTGTCATTCCATGGACTTCTTTACAGCATTAATGGGGCAGTGGAATATAATCTCCAAATGCTTGGCTGATTTTCGGGAGACTGGTTGTTTAGCACTCACAAAAATGCCTTCTTTAAACTTACGCACAGAGATAGACCTATCCAGCATGTGTTGGATTTAGACTGTCATGATTTATTGCTTAAATATCTGGGAGTTGGCAGCATGTTTTCTGCTAAGCAGATCTGCTTTATTTTTTTGAACCAATGAGTTATTTGACTGTATTAAGATTCACATGTTTTTCATTAATTCACAATTAACTCGTATCAAGATGTTATTTTATGAGAGCCTTTTAACATCCATCAAACCCTCTGAGTATTTCTAAAATACACTCTAAGTTCCCTTTTAACCTTAGAATATGTTAGGCATGTTGTTTCAAAGGCAGTTGTTTCAAAGGTGAAGTTGTGGATCTGGCACAGAGACAAGGGCAGAACATCACAGTGTTAAATGAAGAGTCAATAAAGCTTCATTTTATTAGTAGTTAACTAGAAATTGAAGCTGGGTACCAACTTAGTTGTGAGATAATGGGCTTTCCTTGCATTTACTTTCTTATCTATATAATGTGAGTAACAATGAATTTTTCAGAATATGAAAGGATATAAATATATTTTAAAAATGCCTTGAAAGCTAGGACACCGTTCAATACAAATAAACACTGATTTGTGTAGTCCATCAAACCTTTCTTTCTCAATGGTGACGACAGACTTGATATTGAAATGAATTCTGCCTCTGCCATATACTCCCCAAGTTATAAGCTAACATATGTCATGTTTCCCAAACACTTCCCAGTACCTTTATTTTTATCTTATATTTCCATAAATGCAAGCTTTGTGGTGCAATTGGATATAAACACAGAATTCTAAGTCGGAATTGCATGTGTTGAGACATAGAATTGAAGGCAAGTCAATGATCCTGTTTTTTCAATGTTTTCTTCCCTCTTTGGAGGAACATGGGTGCAAACAGCTGTTGTGAACATGTGGCTAATTTGCCTATGAGGCATTGGTTATCTATCTACCTGAATAATTAAAATAAAAATAGGAATATTTTCCTTTTCAGGGATGTATATTCTTTATGTAAATATATAAACAATGCATTTGATATACAAATAAATGCAATACAATTTGGGGAAAATTAAATACATTAATTCCTCAGATACAGCCTGCTTCATTGCCTTAGAAAATCATTTTCCTCATATTCTTCTTGTTAAATTCCTTTATATTAAGACCTATCTAAAAAAGCCACCACCTCCATGAAGCCTGCCATGTTTTTCCAACAGCTATGTGTGTAGATGATGAATACTTGTACTCCGCTGTGAGTTAGTATGAACCTTTCAGGAACAGGGCTGGGTGCCCATCATCTTTGTCTTCTACCATATTAGTCAATATGGATTGATTATGTAGCAGATCTCCAATGAATATTTCTTGAACTACAAATTGAGTTCAAGTGTTCTTTTCAAAGTTTTTCTACCAACCTCATTATCGCTATTTCCTAGGACCAAGCTCAGACATCTTCCACAAATTCTTCTCTGATAATCTCAGCCAACAGCTTCCCTCCTTTATCTAAGTTTGACTTCAAACTCTTATATCTTGTCCTTTGTTTCTGTTGCTTATTTTCTCATGGGTTGACTTTCAAATTGCATTTTAACTTTCTTAAAAACCCAGATTAAGTTGAAAGTATAGCACCTGGAGAGGGCCCTGTTATAATAGATGCCCAATTGCTAGTTATTTATTGACCAATCCCCACAGCAGGAGATAATGGCCTGTAAGGAAGAGATAATTTTGTCATCTGTGGTTCATTCTGCCAAAAGTACAGATGATGTAGAACATTGGGAAAGAGGCTCTAATGACTTCAATATTAGAATCTAGTCTTGATGAGTATACAATAAATCATTATTGGGCAAATCCTGTTTCCTATTTTTGGAAATGTTCAGTATGTAAACAGACTTTTATTTAAAATAATATAGGTTATAATTGTCCGAGATAGTTTATCAGAGACTGTAAAGTAAAACTGTGGAGGCTCTCAGCTGGATCATGAGAGGGAGTATGTTGGATTAACTCTTCTTTGGTGGATAATATCTGCAATTTCGGAAGCTGCCACCAGTGGAATGGTGATGGCTTGTGGTTATGATGGGAGGTACATATTAGCATCTCTGGATACTTAACATATAATACACATTCCTGGACCATGCTTACCCTAGGAGTTTCTGATCCAGATGGTTCAAATTGGGAACCAAGTGGGTGTGGGGTGTTGTGTGTGTGTGTGTGTGTGTGTGTGTGTGTGTGTCTTTTGAAAGCTCACAGATGATTCTGATGTACATTTATAGTTAAAAGCCATTGGTTTGGAGTTTGGAATATCTTGGTGCCCAAGAATAGGTTTTCTTTTGTTTTTTAAAGTTTTCAAATTTTAGATTCAGTGGGGTACATGTGCAGGTTTGCTACATAGATACATTGTATAATGGTGAGATTTGGGCTTGTAGCGTACCCATCACCCAAATAGTGAACTTTGCGCCCAACAGGTAATTTTTCTTAGTCCTCACCCCTTCCCACCTTCCCTGCTTTTTGGAGTCCGCAGTGTCTATTTTCATCTTTATATCCATGTGTACCCATTGTTTAGCTTCCACTTAAAAGTGAGAACGTGCAGTATTTGATCTTCTGTTTGAGCTGTTTCAATTAGGATAATGGCTTCTGGCTCCATCCGTGTTGCTGCAAAGGACATGATTTCATTATTTTTCATGGCTGCTTAGTTTTCCATGTTGTATATATACCACATTTTCATTATCCAATCCACCACTGATGGACACTTAGGTTGATTCCATGACTTTTCTATCATAAATAGTGCTGCAATAAACACATGGGTGCAGGTGTCTTTAAGAAAATAGAATGATTTCTTTTCCTTTGGGTAGATAGCCAGCAGTGGGATTGCTGGGTCAAATGGGAGTTCCATTAGTTCTTTGAGAAACCATCGTGCTGTTTTCCACAGGTGTTGTACTAGTTTACATTCCTATCAACAGTGTGTAAGTGTTCCCTTCTCCCTGCACTCACAGGTTTTCTTCTGGTCAGAAAAAACTAGAATCCAAGATGGAAAGCAAGGTGCATTCGACTTTGCTTTTTTATACAATTATTTATGAAGAAAATGATATGTATGTTGATAAGCTGCTTTTGTCTTCCAATTTAGTCAAAGAAATGGATAGTCCTAAGTGTAGTTCATAGGATGTATTTGTAAGTAATAACTAATAAAAACTGAGTAAGAATTTAGCTTCCTTTTATTCCAAAGGAAGGTTTTTAGTGTTCTTTCATGTTTGAGACTATTTCGGTACTTTTTCATGTTTCCAGGCCCCATTGCAGCTATTCCTGACTTCTACTCAAAGGAAAGGTGTAATTTTTTTTTTTCTTCTGTAAGCCTCTCCTGTTGCAAGGTAGTCCTTAATTAGCCTTAATTACTTTTACCTCCGTGTTCCTCTGATCCATAGATTGCAGCCTGGTTACTGAGCATTGGTTCTGTCTGCCCTCCAGCTCTGAATTGCCTCCTAAAAAGAAAAACCATAGTTTTGGAAGTATAAGTGTTAGTAATTCTCTTGTTCAAAATCTGTTTCTTTATTTTACTGTTTTCTTAAAAGGGCCAGACAGTTCGAAAGCTTAAAAATCATCAAATGAAGTAGCTTTTAAACAGGATTCAATAGCTGATGGATGGCTGTCATTAGTGTGAACTGTGCTTAAAAACTTCCCAGGAAACCACAAGCGTTAATCTGGAGGAAGTTAAGACCCTGGGTGTCCTCTCTATTGTGCCACATGGATTCCTCTCTATGAAACAATCTTTCAACAAAGTACTTTAGGTGCTTACGTTCATTTAAATGGGGGTTATTAACTAGAATTTTATGCTAGAAAAGTGTTATATCACGATTGATTTTTATGAAGATTTATTGAGTAGGTCATGTGCCAGTCATTTTTGTGAGGCAAAATGCAATCCTCAAAACGTCTCATGAGCAGATGTTATTCCCATATCCTGTATAAGAAAATTGAGATTCAAAGAGTTACATAATTTGTACATGGTCAGTGCAACTGCTTGGTGTGTATTTCATCTCTCATTGCAGCCAAGTCAGCGTCAACTTGGATTTCTAATCCCCATCACCAAGGCAGAAGACACAGAAATTGTAAGGAAGCCAAGTTCAGAGTGTCCACCAGTAGCGTTCCTACATTCTACACAAAGGATGCTACAATGGCTCACTGGTCCTGTTAAAGTCTGTCAGTCGCACCAACTGTCATATCCTTTGAGCATATCCATTTTCTTTCACAGAAATAAACTGCCTCTGGACAAATGTGCAAGCTCCCACAAATGTGCCCCATTCTGCCTTGACTTTGTTGATTAGAAGACTTCTTTTCTGCCTTTAGGCAACATCTTTGGTGGATTCTCTACATTTCTGGTTAATTCTCATTACTATCACTCAGCTCAGTTTTCAACTTCCAAGCTCACAATTTACGCCAAAGAAATCCAAATTTTTCTGCTTCATCTTTTAGGTGCAAGTACCTCCTGTGCCTTGGAATGGAAGGAGGGAGTAGAGGAGGTGTCTGTCTTCATCGGTCCCTGGTTTAGATCTCTTCGTTGGTGGTTGATGCTTCTCTGCTGTCTTTCCATGCCTCTATGGGGCAGCATCCAAGTGTCCACCTTTGACTGGGGCACAGGGTGGAGTCTCTCCACTGCCCAGTTTTCAGAGTGGAACCCTATGTCTTACAGCCCAGGCAATCCCCACCATCAGTAGTCTAGCCACTGATTTTTGCTGCCACAACCCAGACTTTGGCTGGTACCTGGTAAACAGCTTTCTTGGGTAAACTATGATGAAAGACAGCTGGAGCATAGCTATCTATTCCATGTCAGTCTCTTCTTTGTACCATAATATTGTTCTCATTCTCTTCCCACACTGGCAGAGGCTAAGGATACCTGTAAACAGCATCCTTTCTTATAGGAAAACCCTCTTGGACTTGTTTCCAACCACATTCCCACTCTACAGGCTATTCAGAGAAGAAAGATACACCTTACTTGGAAGCGGTAATCTTCTCATTGCTTGAGAAGCAGATGACAGTCTTCTCATTGTCTTCAAGGCCAATGTCTGCACTACCTCCTTCTCTTGTATAGCAGTCATTCCAACCTTGCCTGCAATTAGAATTACCTGGATAGCTTTAAAAAACATCTTATTGCCAAGGGTGGCACCAGACCAATCAAATATCTCTACAGGAGGCATCTAGGCACCAGTAGAAGCCTGATTTTGCCATTCTTAATCCCTGGCAGATGTTAGGTGCTATCTGCAGATGTTGATATTCTAAAACGTTAGGATACTTCTGTCTTGTAGTTTCTAGTCATGGATCCTAGCCAATCATTCCGAGAAAAATTCCCTTCAATATCCTGTTCCACAAGGATGAAATGACATGCTTGAGTATAGAAAATGAAGTGAAAAGAGGGCCTTTTGCTTTTCTTAGTTTTGGCCCCTAAAAGGGAGGTTATCATAAAATTAACCACCACCAAGTATTTATGCTACAAATGAGTTGTATGAACCAGTGCAACAGCTTGCTTTCTATTCCTTCATTTCCAGGACAAATACAGGCACACAATACATGTGGTTAGTTTTTCTCTCTCTTCCTTTTTTGTTTAAGGAATGAATAATGCTGAGGCTTGTTTGTTGTGGTTTAACCAGTCATGGCTTGGTTGTAGTAGGATGTAAAATGAGTGTAGCTAAGGGAGAGAAATTCCATCTGTAAAAATAAGAAACACAACCAAATCTAAAATTTGAGGAGAAAAGAAAGCATTTTGGTAAAGAGGTAGCAAAGAGCCTCAGTGACTAGGATCATGAAAACTTGTGTTGGCTGTGTAGTAACAGAAATTTTAGAGTGGGGAGAAAAAAAAAGATTTGGACTCGGGAGCCTTGTGTTCTGGGTTTCACTCTGCCACTAACTGGTTTGGAGATGCAACTAGAGCAGTGATTAGTTACCTGGTGTATGGAATCTACCTCCACCTGCCTGGGAACCAGTCCTGGCTTTACTGCTGACTGGAGGAGTCTCTTAATTTCTCTGTGCCTCAGTTTCCTCATCTGTAAAATGAGGATCACAGTAGCACCATATCAAGATTGTTATGAAAATTAAATGAGTTAATGCTCTAAAACATTCCATGCAAGCAATTGTTAAATGAAAAATAATTAAATTTGAGCATTTCATTAAATCTTCATGTACTTCAATATACTCATCATTAAAATACGTCTTTAAAATACCTGAAAACCTCCATATTCCCTCCCTCCAATACCTATACAGATTTGACATATTTCAATAACCTAGTTAATTTTATTTATTTGTAGATAAATAACACTCAAACAGCTTCGGAGCTACATATAACAACGTACCTTCACCAATGGGATTAATGATATAACAGAACTTTGATTTGTTTTGAAGATATCACAATAATAATTATTAAATAAGGATTAGCTATTCAGGAAGGCTAGTTCTTAAAGAGTGTCAGAAATAGTTCATTATACGCTATGAAATTAGATAATTGGACACCAGTGAGGAAAAGTCACCAATGTCCTTTGCAATCTAATTACAAACTCATGATGTCTTCCGTCCATGTCTTGGTTCCTACTGCTGTTTTTTTGTTTGTTTTTTTACCTGGAATGCCCTTTGTGTCCAACTGCAGTGCAGAGAGCTGAGCTATCCTTCAATGATTAGCTCAAATATCTCCTTTATTACACCTTCCTTGATTTCTCTTGTTGGAAATGACTACTACCTTGTATCAACCTCTCCTGCAGAATTTTGGGGATTATATTCAGAACTATAGTTGTTTGGGTACTTATCTTTGGCCTTCACATTAGACTGTGGAGCTCATGCCTGCATCGCATGGTATACTATATCAAAATACATGGTCTTTAAATGAAAGACTTTGAAGAGAAGAACAATTCTTCTTTTCCAACTTTAAAAAAAGTTAATTTTTTAAATAAAAGTTTTAGGTTCACAGCCAAATTGAGAGGAAGGTATAGAGACGCCTATGAACCTCCACCCCACACATGTATACCCCATCCCTGCTGCCATGTTTCCAACCAGGAATGGTACACTTGTTACAACTGATGAACCTACATTGACACATCATTATCCACAGTCCATAGTTTACATGAGGGTTCACTCTTGCTATTTTTTAAAAAAATTTTCTATTTCTTCTAAAAAAAACCAGGATATATGTGCAGAACATGCAGGTTTGTTACATAGGTATACATGTGCCATGGTGTTTTGCTGCTTCTACTGGCCCATCCTCCCCTCCCCCAACCCCCTAATAGGCCCTGGTGTGTGTTGTTCCCCTCTCTGTGTCCATGTGTTCTCATTGTTCAACTCCCACTTATGAGAACATGCAGTGTTTGGTTTTCTGTTCCTGTGTTAGTTTGCTGAGGTTGATGGCTTCCAGCTTCATCTATGTCCTTGCAAAGGACATAATCTCATTCCTTTTTGTGTATGCATGGTATTCCATGGTGTGTATATGCCACATTTTATTTATCCTATCATTGATGAGCATTTGGGTTG
This sequence comes from Macaca fascicularis, assembly GCF_037993035.2. NCBI lineage: Eukaryota > Metazoa > Chordata > Mammalia > Primates > Cercopithecidae > Macaca > Macaca fascicularis. The sequence goes on from NC_088377.1 coordinate 112,633,515, forward strand.
GTTCCATGTCTTTGCTATTGTAAATAGTGCTGCAGTAAACATACATGTGCATGTGTCTTTATAGTAGAATGATTTATAATCTTTTGGGTGTATACCCAGTAATGGGATTGCTGGGTCAAATGATATTTCTGGCTCTAGATCCTTGAGGAATTGCCATAATGTCTTCCACAATGGTTGAACTAATTTACATTCCCACCAACAGTGTAAAAGTGTTCCTATTTCTCCACAACTTCGCCAGCAGCTCTTGTTTCCTGACTTTTTAATAATCACCATTCTGACTGGTGTGAGATGGTATATCATTGTGGTTTTGATTTGCATTTCTCTGACTATCAGTGATGTTGAGCTTTATTTCATATGTTTGTTGGCCACATAAATGTCTTCTTTTGAGAAGCGTCTGTTCATATCCTTTGCCCACTTTTCAATGGAGTTTTTTCTTTTTTTTTTCTTGTAAATTCTGGATATGAGAGCTTTGTCAGATGGGTAGATTGCAAAAATTTTCTCATTCTGTAGGTTGCTTGTTCACTCTGATGATAGGATCTAATTAAACTAAAGAGTTTCTGCACAGCAAAGGAAACTATTTGTCAATTTTGGCTTTTGTCACGATTGCTTTTGCTGTTTTAATTTTTACCCATGCCTATGTCCTGAATGGTATTGCCTAGGTTTACTTCTAGGGTTTTATGGTTTTGGGTTTTACATTTAAGTCTTTAATCCATGTTGAGTTAATTTTTGTATAAGGTATAAGGAAGGCGTCCAGTTTCAGTTTTCTGCATATGGCTAGCCAGTTTTCCCTCACTCTTGCTATTGTATATTCTATGGGTTTGAACAAATGTATAATGACATGTATCCACCATTTGAGTATCATACAGAGTATTGTCACTACTCTCAAATCCTTGGTCCTCCACCTGTTTTTCCATTTCCCCAACCCCTTGGAACTGCTGATCTTCACTTTAATTTTTTACCTTAAAAATTAACAATTAGTGACTTTCTCCTTGGCAATTAAGATACTCCTTTTCTGTTGATTGTGGTGTTCTTGCTTTTATAACTAGGTACTTCAAATTATGCAGTTATTTTATTTCAGATTCTACAGTATGTGGTTTTGTCAAATAGTTCTTCAAATAATCTGAAGTACCTTATTTAACTTACCTAGCATAATAAAATCCTAGTATTATATGTACACACATATATGTATATCATATATATTTCAATAAAGTATGATTTTTACATACTCATTTTTCTTCAGAATTAGAAAATGAATTCTATTTGTGCTTGGGGCAGGATGTTGTGTACATTTCCATGTTATGTTTATATGTCTAACTAAAATATGATGTTACCAGATTAGTTTTGTAATTGCAATCCAGTCTTTTCAAAATGCCCAAGAGATGTCAGTTTCAATCATGCAAGAACCTTTTTAAGTCATAGACACCAGGATGAAGTTACTAGGTTGCTTATTTATTTTTAATGATCAATAGAGTTCTATCACAAGGGAGAATAAATATAGATGGTAAAAAGCTTTCTCAATTCTGAAAAAAGCGTAGACATTTCTGTGCTGCTGTAATTACTTGCAGATCCTTGTGGAAGCAGGGGGAAAGTTCCATGTGAAGATTATTTCCCAATGTTGAGTCTACAAATAGTTCCAGTCTTAGGTGTGAGCATTCAGTTTCTGGCTGTGAAGAATCATCTACCTGCACAGAAGGAAGTGATTGCTGATTATTTTTCCTTTAGCAATTAATCGTTGGGAAGATGACCTTAGAACTCTGAGCTAAATTGCCTGGCAAGTCTCTTGAATTCTGATAACGTTTTCCTGAATGCTTATGTTTTACATATATTTTTAATTTACCTTGCCTTTTTAAAAGATAACTTGTTCTATACACATGCTTAAAGAGATAGTATGAAACAAAGGCAATCAGGGCCTCTACTAGCAAGACACGTAGAAACACAGGAGACACATGGAGAATTTCCAACATCCAGGTTTTGTCAATTATGAATAAAGCTGCTATGAACACTAACATAAAAATGTTTGTGTGGACATATGTTTTTATTTATCTTGGGTAAATACTTATGAGTGGAATTTCTGGGTTAGATGGTAAGGATGAGTTTGACTTTAAAATAAAATGCTAAACTGTTTTCCAAAGTGTCTTTACCACTTTGCATTCCCACCAGCAATGTTGGAGATTTCCAGTTGCTCCACAGCACTTGTTATCAATCTTTTTAAATTTTAGTCATTCTAGAGGGTGTATTGGGACATTGCATTGGAGTTTTTTAATTTATAGTTAACAACTAATGATATTGAATACATTTTCATATGCTGTTTTCCATCAGCATCTTTTTTTGAAGTGTGTCTATTCAACTATTTTGTTTGTCTCGTTACTGAGTTTTGAGAGTTCTTTATATTCTCTGCACACCTGTTTTTTATTGTTTGGAGATAACTCTTTATGGATCTCTCATATTTCTGCACATTTTGTGAGCAGAGACATTGACAACTGTTGTTCTAGACTATCTTTTCAAAGGAGTTTGAATAGCAAAACAGCCTTGGACAACTGAGATACTGTTTTGCTTTTGGAAAGACAAGATGTATTTGGTGTCCAAGATAATAGAGGTAATATCTCCCTTATTTTCTTGCAGACCTTAAATAAGACTGGGCTATTAAGCTTGGGGTTACTCAGTGGCAAGACAAATCTGCATGTGCAGCATCCATTGGGGCCAGTCACACACACACCTCTCACCATCCCCGCTACTATGAGTAATAAAGTCCTTTGTCTGTGACTCAGGAATTTCATGTCTTCTGCCAGAATCCATGAAACTGGTGGGGGGGTGGGGAGCTAACTTGTCAGTTTGCTGGTAGTATAAAATCCCAGAACTGTCATAACTCTTTACAAATACATGTTTTCCAAAAATTTTTCTCCCAGCTTGTGGTTTGCCTTTCATTTTTTAAACAGTGACTTTGAACAGCAAACTATTTAAATTTTTGTCAACTCTAATGTATTGGGTTTTTTTTCCTGTTCCTGCTTCTTGTGCCCTACAATAAATCTTTGCCTAACCTAAGGACAGAAAATTTTTTCCCTGTTTTCTTCTAGAAGTGTTATAACTTTAGGTTTATGAGTCATTTAAGTTAACTCATATATAGTGTGAGGTGTATTTTGTATATGATTTTTTCACTTAGGGATATGTAATGATTCCAGCACCACTTGTTGAAAAGATTCTCTCTTCTGCATTGAATTTCCCTGGCACCTTTGTCAAAAATGAATTGCTTAAAGATAGATAGGTCTGCTTACACATTTTCTATTCTGTTTCCTTAATCTATGTGTATCTATTCTGTTTCCTTAATCTCTAAGTCACACTATCTTGATTACCGAAACTTTATAATAAAGTCTTGAAATCAGGTTGTATAAGTCCTATAACTCTCTTCTTTTTTGGAAAGTATTTTGTGTACTTTAGATCCTTTGCATTTCCTTAGAAATTTGAGAATCAATTTGACAATTTCTACAAAGGTTTCTGGAGTTTTTATTGGGATTGTGTTGATCTATTTTATTGGGATTGTTAGATCTATTTGGGGAAAAATTACTTCTTCACAATACTCTTGATTTATTAACACAGTATGTTTCTTAATTTCTTTAAGTCTTCTTTAATTTCTCTATGTAATGTTTTATATTTACCACTTATAAATCTTGTAAATATTTTTTTAATTTAATTGAATTTTAAGTTCTGGGTACATTTGCAGGATGTGCAAGTTTGTTATGTATAAAAACATGTGCCATGGTGGTTTGGCCTGAAGTTTTCATTTTTCTGTTATATCTCTGCCAGGTTTTGGTATAAGGATGATGCTGGCCTCATAAAATGAGTTAGGGAAGAGTCCCTCCTTTTTAGTTGTTTGGAATAGTTTCAGAAGAAATGGTACCAGGTCCTCTTTGTAACTCTGGTTGAATTTAGCTGTAAATCTGCCTGGTCCTGGCCTTTTTTTGGTTGGTAGGCTATTTATTACTGCCTCAATTTCAGAACTAATTATTGGTCTATTCAGGGATTCAACTTTTTCCTGGTTCAGTCTTGAGAGAGTGTATGTGTCCAGGAATTTATCAATTTCTTCTAGATTTTCTAGTTTATCTGCATAGAAGTGTTTATAATATTCTCTGATAGTTTGTATTTCTGTGGGGTCAGTGGTAATATCCCCTTTGTCATTTTGTATTGTGTCTATTTGATTCTTCCCTTTTCTTTATTAGTCTAGCCAACTAGCAGTCTATTTTATTAATTATTTTCAAAAAACCACCTCCTGGATTCTTTGATTTTTTTGAAGGGTGTTTCAGTTCCACTCTGATCTTGGTTATTTCTTATATTCTTCTAGATTTGGGGTTTGTTTGCTGTTGGTTCTCTAGTTGTTTTAGTTGTGATGTAAAGATGTTGTTGATTTGAGATCTTTCTAGCTTTTTGATGTGGGCACTTAGTGCTATAAATTTCCCTCTTAACACTGCTTTACCTGCATCCCAGAGATTTTGGTACATTGTCTCTGTTCTCATTGGTTTCAAAGAACTTTTTGATTTCTGCCTTAATTTCATTATATACACAGGAATCATTCAGGAGTAGATTATTCAATTTCCATGTAGCTGTGTGGTTTGAGTGGATTTCTTGAGCTCTAATTTGATTGCACTGAGATCTGAGAGACTGTTATGATTTCAGTTCTTTTGCATTTGCTGAGGAGTGTTTTACTTCCAATTATTTCATCAGTTTTAGAGTAAGTGCCATGTGGCACCAAGAAGAATGTATATTCTGTTTTTGGGTGGAGAGTTCTGTTAATGTCTATCATATCTACTTGATCCAGAGCTGAGTTCAATCCTGAATATCTTCGTTAATTTTTTGTCTTGATGATCTAATATTGGCAGTGGGATGTTAAAGTCACCCACTATTATTGTGTAGGATTCTATGTCTCTTTGTAGATCTCTAAGAACTCGTTTTATGAAATGGAAGCTCCTGTGTTGGGTGCATGTATATTTAGGATAGTTAGCTCTTCTTGTTGAATTGAACCCTTTACCATTATGTAATCGCCCTCCTTGTCATTTTTGATCTTTGTTGATTTGAAGTCCGTTTTGTCAGAAACTAAGACTGTAACCCCTGCTTTTTCTGTTTCCATTTGCTCAATAAATATTCCTCCATCTCTTTATTTTGAGCCTATGTGTGTCTTTGCATGTGAGATGGTCTCTTGAATACAGCACACCAATGGGTCTTGTCTTTTTATCCAGCTTGCCATTCTGTGTCTTTTAATCAGAGCATTTAGCTCATTTTCATTTAAGGTTAATATCGTTTTGTGTGAATTTGATCCTGTCATCATGATGCTTACTGGTTATTTTGAAGGCTTGTTAATGTAGTTGCTTCATAGTGTTACTGGTTGGTGAACTTCAGTGTGTTTTTGTAGTGGCTGATAATGGTTTTTCTTTTCCATATTTGGTGCTTCCTTCAGGAGCTCTTGCAAGGCGGGTCTGGTGGTGACGAATTTCCTCAGCATTTGCTTGACTGAAAAGGATCTTATTTCTCCTTTGCTTATGAAGCTTAGTTTGGCTGGATATGAAATTCTGGGTTCAAAATTATTAAGAATGTTGAATATTGGGCCCTAGTCTCTTCTGGCTTGTAGGATTTTCACTGACGTGTCTGCTGTTTGATGGGTTCCCCTTTGTAGGTGACCTGGCCTTACCTGATCTTCTCTGTGGCTGCCTTTAACATTTTTTCCTTCATTTTGACCTTGGAGAACCTGATGATTATGTGTCTTGGGGTTGACCTTCTCATGGAGTATCTTACTTGGGTTCTCTGGATTCCCTGAATTTAAATGTTGGTCTGTCTTGCTAAGATGTGAAAGTTTTCCTAGATGACATCCTAAAGTATGTTTTCCAACTTGGTTTCAGTCTCCTCGTCTCTTTCAGGTACCCCAATCCATTGTAGGTTCAGTCTTTTTACATAATCCCATAGTTCTCAGAGGTTTTGTTCATTCCTTTTCATTCTTTTTTCTCTAACCTTGCTGCCTGCCTTGTTTCAGCAAGATAGTCTTCAGTCTCTGAAATTCTTTCTTCCATTTGGTCTTTTCAGCTATTGATACTTGTGGTTGCATTGTGAAGTTCTTGTGTTTTGTTTTTCAGCTCCATCAGGTTGGTTATGTTCCTCTCTAAACTGGTTATTCTGGGTAACAGCTCCTGTAATGCTTTATCATGGTTCTTAGCTTCTGTGCATTGGGTTAGAACATACCCCTTTAGCTCAGTGAAGTTTTTTTAGCCACCTTCTGATGTTTATTTTTGTCAGTTTATCCATCTCAGTCTCAGCTTATTTCTGTGCCCTTGCTTGAGAGGTACTGCAATCATTTAGAGGAGAAGACGTACTCTAGCTTTTTGAGTTTTCAGTGTTTTCGTGTTCTTTCTCATCTTTGTGGATTTATCTTCCTTCAATCTTTGAGGCTGCTGACCATTGGATGGGGTTTTTGTAGGGTCTTTTTTGTTGATGTTGTTGTGGTTGCTTTCTGTTCGTTTTTCTTTAAACAGGCCCCTCTTCCACAGGGCTGCTGTGGTTTACTAGGAGACCACTCCAGACCCAATTTACTTGAGTTCCTCCATACCTGGAGGTATCAGTGGAGGCTGCAGAACAGCAAAGATTGCTGATTGCTCCTCCCTCTGGGAGCTCTGTCTCAGAGGGGCACCAAGCTGATGCCAGCTGGAATACCCTTGTATGAGGTGTCTAGCGACCCCCTATGGGAGGTCTCACCCAGTCAGGAGGCACAGGATCAGGGACCTGCTTAAAGAAGCAGTCTGGCTGCCCATTGGCTGAGCAGGTTTGGCTGTGTTGGAGGGAATCCCCCTTGTCTGGACTGCCAGCAATCAAGAAAAACTAGATCTCTGAACTGTGAGACCATGTCTGCCTCTCCCCCTGGGGGCTCCTTCCCAGGGATATCAAAGTTCCATCTGTAAACCCCTAGCTGGAGTTGTTGCAATTTCTGAAGGGAGGCCCTGCCTGGTGAGGAGGGATGAATCCAGGTCCCACTTAAAGAAACAGCCTGGCCACAATCTGCCACAGCCACTGTGCTGCACTGTTGGGAATTCCTCTCAGTCCAAACCACCCAGTCTCCCCAACACCAGCAAGGGGGAAAAGGGCCGACTGGAGGTGCAGTCATGGCAGCCACCCCTCCTCCCAGGAACACGGTCATCTTAGACTGTGTCTAGCATGCTGTTGCTGGCTGCAACCCGAGCAGATTGCACAGCTCTCTGTTTGGGACCCAAGATACTGGTGGCATAGGCTTACAAGGTGATCTCCTGATCCATAGGATTTAAGGATCCATGGAAAAAGTGTGGTTTCCCAGGTGGAGTAGCACAGTCACTCACCACCTCCCTTGGCTTGGTGTGGGAGCTCCCTTTATCCCCTGCGGCTCTCAGGTCATTGCTCCACTCTGCTTTTCCTCTCTTTGTGTGGGTCAAACACCTAGTCAGTCCCACTAAGAGAACCTGGATACCTCAGTTGATGGAGCAGGATTCGCTCACCATTTTCATTCTTCTCAGTGGAAGCTGTAGACAGAAGCTACTTCTAATTGGCCATCTTGGCCCTTCCCCCAACCTTGTAAATATTTTAAGTTTATCCCTAAATGCTTGGTAATTTCTGGTGCTACTGCAAATGCTTTGTTTTAAATTTAAATTTCCAATTATTCATTGCTAGCATATAGAAATACAGTAGATTATAAAATGTTGACTCTACATTTTACAAACTTGTTAAACTCACTAATTATAATAGAGGTTTTTTGGGGGGTATATTCCACAGATTTTTCTACATAGACTATCATATATTCTGGAAATAAAAAGAAGAATAATTTGTTTTCCCAATTCACACATATTTGTTTTTTTTCTTACATTATTGTACTGGATAGGACCTCCACAATAGTGTAGAATGGAAGTGGGCTTGTTCCTGAACTTAGGAGGAAAGCACTCCATCTATAACCATTTAGTATGATGTTAGCAGTAGGTTTTTCATAGATGTCCTTTCTTAGTGTCAGAGAGTCCCCTTCTATTCCTAGTTTGTAGATAATTTTTATCACAATTGGTTGTTGAACTTTGTGGAGGGGCTTTTCTATATATGTTATTTAAATGGTTTTTTATATGGCATTTTCTTTTGTAGGCTCTGGAATTGATGAACTATATTGATTAATTTATGAATGTAAGACCTTGTGTTTCAGAGTAAAGCCAGTGTAAAAGTGATAATTTTTTAATGTATAGTTAGATTCAGTTGGCTAAACTTTTAAGGAATTTTGTCTCTTGTGAGAAATAGTGGTCTTTTTTTATTGGATGACTTTATCTAGTTTTGGCATTAGGGTAATGAGGTTCTCATAGAATGAATGGGGACATGTCCCCTCTTATTTTCTGGAAGAGTTGCAGTATATATAACATTATTAAGTGTTTGCTGGAATTTATAAGTGAAGCCAAATGAGTTAGGACTTTTCTTTGTGAGAAGTTTTGAAACCATGAATTTATTTTCCTTATTAAATACAGGACAATTCAGATTATTTTTTTCTTTTTCAGTGATCTTTGGTAGATCATATATTTTAAGGGATTTAAATATTTCATCAAGTGTCCAAAATTATTGACATAAAGTTCATCACTTTCCCTTATTTTAACATCTGTAGATTATGTAGTAATATTTCCTCTCTTTCCTGATTATGGTTATTTGTGTTTCTCTGTCTCCTCCTTTCTCTGTCTTTTGATATTTCTGGACAGAGTTTATCAGCTTGTTTGAACTGTTCAAGGAACCAACCTTTGGTTTTATTGCTTTTTTATTAATTTACTATTTATTATCTTGATCTTTATTATTTTCATAATCCTGCCCATTTGGAGTTTAATTTGTTCATCTTTTTAGTTTCTGAAAATAGAAGGAAGATTAGATCATTTTTGAAATCTTCTTTTGTCTATAAGTGCTATAAATTTTCCTTTAAACACTGCTTTAGTTGAATGTCATAAATTTTGATATGTTGTGCTTTCATTTTTATTAAATTCAAAATGTTTTACAATTTCCTTTGATTTCTTTGACCTTTGGATTACTTGGAAATTACAAAACAGATGGGAATTTAAAATGTTTTCCTGTTGTGTATTTCTAATTTAATTCAGTTTTGGTCAGAGAATATATTTGGTTCTTTTCATTTTATTGGGACTTGTTTTATAGCCCAGAATCTGGTGTATCATAGTAAATGTTCTATATGGACTTTAATAGAACATGTATTTTGATAATGTTGGTAGAGTCTTTTAGAAATGTCATTTAAGCAAACTTGTTGGTGCTATTCAGGTCTTTTATATCCATACTCATCTTTTTTTTGGTCCAATTTTTCTATCATCGAGACAGGGGTTTAGAAATTTTCAACTATGAGTATGGATTTGTCTTTCACTCCTCTTAGTTGTGTCAGGTTTTGCTTTATTTACTTTGAAGCAAAATGTTACTTTAGTAATATTGTTTACTTTGAAATCTACTTAATCTGATACTAATTTAAATACTCCAACTTTGTTTTGATTAGTGATAATATGGCATTTTTTAATCATCTTTTTATGTTTTATCTATTAGTCTCTTTATATTTAAGGTGGGGTTGTTGTATCCAGCATTTAGTTGGGTCTTGCTTTTAAAATTTTAATCCAAACTGATCATCTTTGCCTTTTTAATTGTAGAGTTTAGACAATTTATATTTAATGGATTATCAATATGTGTGGGTTTAAATAAGTCTTGCTATTTTTTCTGTTCCATTTGTTCTCTGTTCTTTTCTCTTTTCCTATCTTTTGAATTAAATAATTTATTTCATTTTATCTACATTATTGGCTTATAAATTACACTTTTTTTTTTGAGATGGAGTTTTGCTCCTGATGCCCAGGTTGGAGTGCAATGGTATGGTCTTGGCTCACTGCAAACTCCACTTCCTGGATTCAAGCGATTCTCCTGCCTCAGCCTCCCAAGCAGCTAGGATCACAGGCATGCATCATCATGCCTGGTTAATTTTTGTATTTTTTTAGTAGAGACAGTTTTGCCATGTTGTTCAGGTGGGTCTTGAACTCCTGACTTCGGGTGATTCACCCACCTTGGACTCCCAAAGTGCTGGGATTACAGGTGTGAGCCACCACGCCCAGACATCTTATCAAGTATACTATTTTTAATGGTTGTGCTAGGGTATAGAATTGTATCTTTAATTTAGCACAGTCTATTTTCAAGCATTGTACCATTTCATATATAGTATAAGGATTTTACAACAAATACTTTCGTTTCCCCTTTGCTAGCCTTTGTGCACCAGTGTATTTTGTTTCTGCATGTGTTCTAAATCACACAATATGGTGTTTTGAGTTTTGATTTAACCAACTTATTATCTTTTAAAGGATTTGCAAAAATTTCAAAAGCTTTCATGTTTACATATGATTTCCAGTGTTCTTCATTCTTAATTATACATCAAAATTTTCCTCTGGAATTACTTTCCTTCTTTCCACAAGGCTACTCTAAACATTTCTTGCAGTGCATGTCTGCTGGCAATGAATTACATCTGTTTGTGTTTATCGAGTCATTATTCACCTTCCTTTTTTTTTGGTAGAGATTTTTGCTAGGTGTAGAATTCTAGGTTAGAATTCTAGGTTTATTTTTATCCTTTCCATTGTCTTCTGGCTTTCAATGTTTCTGACCAGAAGTTTTGTGTAATTCTTATCTTTGTTCCTTAATATATAATGTATCATTTTTCTTTGATTATTTTAAAGGGTTTTTAAAAATTGACTTTTAGTAATTTAATTATGTGATTTGCTATACTCTTCAGCTTTTAACTCTTGAGATTATTAGATTTGTGACTTTTTATCTTTTATCAAAATATTTTTATCAAATCTTTTAATTTGCTTCATCTTTCCTCATCTCCTCTCACTTTCCACTTCTCTGCATAGGGATGTTAAATGAGAACGTGTGACAGTACCTTTGGCCTTTTTAAGAAGGCTGGTATTGTGAGAAGGAAAATTCAATTCAAAAACTATACTTTGCCTTTTTATGACATTAATAGTAAAGTAGATTAAGTAATATTAATTATAGACTCCTAGAAAGTAGGTAGTATACATTTCCTTTCTCAACCCAGGACATACTAGAAAATTGCTTTTATAAGTGATCTCTTTGGCTTTTCTATTTTTCCAATTAATTGGTTATGAGCACACCACTTAAATCTTATCTTTCTGAGCACCACGAAAAGGCTCATGACTGTAATACTTTTCATAAGCATATGTTTAAAAATGGTTTGTATTTGTACATTTTCTGGAATACTGATGTTTTTAAAATATTTTATGCAAATATAATTTGGTTTTTTTTTATGGATAAGCTGTCATATACTATAGTCTTGTTGTTTTCTTGTGGATTAAGAGCAGACTGGACAGACCGAGACTCTGGATACTTTTTTGGAATAGTTTAAAAATACTATACAAATATATTGAAACCGTAGAATATTTTTCCAGAACTTTATTTTAAGGAAATTTATAATTTTACTGCTTGGCTCTGTGTCCATCAGATTGTTACTTGTTTAAATGACTTTTGATTTTTTTTAAAAAAGAAACACTAAGGCTAATAACCTTGTGTTTCACCCAAGTAGAAATATAAAGATGAGATGTTTTATGTGCCCCAAAATAAACTAGTTATTTTATTGTGTGGCTGATAGTACCCTGTTATGTAGATAGAGGACTACTTGTTATATTTAAACTGGTAACTGGGTATTTCTGGAGTGTACGAAATGAAAACAAATCTTTTAATAGCACTGATATGTACAGTAATTTAAAATTTCTTGGTAACTTCCTCAACATCTTATGAGATAAACAGGAGGAAATTACTATTGTGTCAATGTGGTAGCCAGGGCATTAACAATTTAGGTAAATTTCCAGGTCTGTACAAGGAGTCAGGATTAGAATAGGTTTCAGGATTTGAAGGCAAATGCATTCTTCAAATCCGGGCTTCTGTTGAGTCACTGGTGAAGAAGAAACTCCATTTAAGAGATCCTCACTCTCTGCTCTTTCTGTGGGTAGCGCTGTTTTGGTTTATTTGAAACCAAGCTTACTCATAAATCCTTAAGTTGGAAAGGATATATGGTCAGTTTATTATTCTTAAAAGATATGCAAAGGATTGGTCTAGTAATGGAAATAAAGTATATTAGAAGCATCTCTTGTGCAGTCAAAACTATTGCTCATATTAATTGCTTTCCTACACATTTAAAAGTAGGTTTCAAGTAGATGGAATTATTCAGAAAGTTGAATATATATTATTTGGCTATGTAAATATGCATATGTCCACATATATTCACATATATTTGAGAGGGAGAGGGAAAGAATCTGTTTATATGGCCATAACTAAGGTAGTTCGAGGTAGTAGAAATAGTTGTTTTTAGTGTCAGGAATTTGGAAGAAAAATGAGGGCAACAGTGAAAGTGAACTTGAAATGTCTTTCCTAATGATTGACTTGTTATAAAAGATTATTTCTCATTCACAGAAAAAAATGTTATTTTGTTAATTTCATTTTTTATTTTTTTCTTTTTTCCAGTAGTTATTCTTTATTTTACTTGTACTCTTTGTGTAACCCTGGCCAAGACACACCCTAAATTCTCTCCAACTCTTTTTCTTTTTTTCTTTTACTTTAAATTCTGGGATACATGTACAGAACATGCAGGTGTGTTACATAGGTACACGTGTACCATGGTGTTTTGCTGCACCTATTGATGCATCCTCTAAGTTCCCTCCCCTCACCCTCCACCCTCCACATTCCCTGGTGGTGTGTTGTTCCCCTCTCTGTGTCCACGTCTTCTTATTGTTCAACTCCCACTATGAGTGAGAACATGCAGTGCTTGGTTTTCCGTTCCTGTGTTAGTTTGCTGAGGATGATGGCTTCCAGCTTCATCCATGTCCCTGCAAAAGGACATGATCACATTCCTGTTTATGGCTGCATAGTATTTCATGGTGTATATGTATCACATTTTCTTTATCCAGTCTATTATTGATGGGCATTTGGGTTGGTTCCATGTCTTTGCTATGCAAATAGTGCTGCAATAAACATACGTGTGTGTATGTCTTTATAGTAGAATGATTTATATTCCTTTGGGTATATACCCAGTAATGGGATTGCTGGGTCAGATGATATTTCTGGTTCTAGATCCTTGAGGAATTGCCATAATGTCTTTCACAATGGTTGAACTAATTTACCTTCCCACCAACAGTGTAAAAGTGTTCCTATTTCTCCACAATCTTGCCAGCATCTGTTGTTTCTTGACTTTTTAATTATCACCATGCGACTGGCATGAGATAGTATCTCATTGTGGTTTTTGATTTGCATTTCTCTAATGATTGGTGGTGTTGAGCATTTTTTCGTGTTTGTTGGCCACATAAATGTCGTCTTTTGAGAAGTGTCTTCACATCCTTTGCCCACCTTTTGATGGGGTTGTTTGCTTTTTTCTTGTAAATTTGTTTAAGTTCCTTGTAAATTCTGGATTTTTGTCTAATGAGTAGATGGCAAACATTTTCTCCTATTTTGTAGGTTTCCTGTTCACTCTGATGATAGTTTCTTTTGCTGTGCAGAAGCTCTTTCGTTTAATTAGATCCCATTTGTCAATTTCAGCTTTCTTTACAATTGCTTTTACTATTTTAGTCATGAAGTCTTTCCCCATGCCTATGTCCTGAATAGTATTGACTAAGTTTTCTTCTAGGGTTTTTATGGTTTGGGGTTTTATACTTAAGTCTTTAAACCATCTTGAGTTAATTTTTGCATAAGGTCTAAGGAAATGGTCCAGTTTCTGTTTTCTGCATGTGGCTAGCCAGTTTTCCCAGCACCATTTATTGAGTAGAAGAGCCTTTCCCCATTGCTTGTTTTTGTCAGGTTTGTCGGAGATCAGATAGTTGTAAACGTGTTATTTCTGGAGTCTGTTCAGTTTCATTGGTCTATAGGCCTGTTTTGGTACCAGTACAATGCTGCTTTGGTTACTGTAGCCTTGTCGTATAGTTTGAAGTCAGGTAGTGTGATGCCTCTAGCTTTATTCTTTTTGCTTAGGATTGTCTTGGCTCTACAGGGTCTTCTTTGATCCCATATGAAATTCATTTATTTTATATTTCCATAAGTTATTGGGGCACAGGTTGTATTTGGTTACATGAGAAAGTTCTTTAGTGGTGATTTTTCAGAAAACATATGCTTTAAAATTTCTTTCAGACGTGGGGATTATGATTTTCTCCTATGTAGTTTATTTTTCTCATATAATAGAAAGTCTAGAGTAGGTGTTTGCTGGCATTGATTTAGCTCCCTGATGCTTCCATCAAAGATCCAGGATCTTTTTATCTTTTAGTCCAACTGTCCTTGTTTTGTTGTCTTTTGTCCTTAGGATTGCTGCCTATGGTCACAAGATAGCTTCTGAAACTTCAGTTAATTACAGGATGCCTAATTAAGCAGGAAGCTGGAGGGAAGGGGCTGCACCTCTTGTGCCTATCTCCTTTTGTCAGGAAAGCAAAATGACAGAGGCCTACCAGGAGACTTCCCTGTACTTCTCATAGCCAGGACTGGACCACGTGACTATACCTAGCTGCAAGGGAGACTGGAAAATAAAGGAACAAAAGTATGACTGGCTCAGTCTAATCATAATCTATCACCTGTGCCAGGGCACATTGCTACCCCAAGGAATGAAGTATGAGGGTAAATATTGGCAACAACTAGCAGCATCAGTCTCAGGGTCATAGATATATCCTTCTCTACTATGATCTAAGTAGTGCTCTTCTATATAATAGTCTAATCCATGCATTCACTAAAAGAGAATTACTTTGTACTCTAAAATTCTTTACAAATGTCAAAAGATGCTCTGTGAAGTATCTTAGTATTTTTATTTATTGATTCTGTGTCTTTTATGTTTGTGGGGGAAAATTCAACTGATTTGTCAAATATTTGATTACAGATACAGAATACAGAAGAATTATAAACCACCCCTCAAAATGTGTAAAGAGAAATTATCATAAAACTTCCATGAAAGCAAAAGACATTACCAAATTTAAGGTGTGTAGTGTGTTGCACAGGAAATAATGTTGCTCTCACTTTCTTGATTCTATAGCATTTGATAGTGAACAGATACCAAAGTTTGATTCATATGTCCAGGTTTCATCATTCAATCAAGATGTTGAAGTTCATATTTAAAAACAATCAATATATAGTAAACATTTTGTTTCTGGAATCGTGCTAGCATACTTGCATGTATACGTACATATGCAAGTTAAAGTCTTCATTCTCACAACTATGAATTTCTCAGTAACACAGGGTAGGAAGTATAAAAAGTCTAAAGCACTAAGTTTGGGGTTTTATTTTGTTTCCAAGACTTGCAACTTGAGTCTTGATATGAAGTATGAGCCTCTAAATGTGGGGTACTGGTCTTTTTTTTAACAAAATAAAATGAATAAACATAAAATCAAAACCTGCTGTTTTTCTAACTTAGGAATATAGAGACACAGCAAATATTAGGTGACAATATTTTCCTACCTTTGAGCCAATTGTTTTGGCATCCTGAAGACATAATTTAAGTTACATAGCCAAAAGAAATAATGCTGTTACATGTAGAATATATTTTCACATACAATTTACATTCAGTGTTCATTCTAAAGACATATGATTCAAAAATGATTGAAGGAAAATAAAGTATCTAGGTTCACAGACATTTATTTTGAAACCATGATCATCAGGCCTCCATGATAAAGCATGTGCCTAAAAGGTGTTCTGAGTTTCACTTTGGAGATTTGGAAACAGAGTCTCAGGGACCAGTAACTTACCCAAATTCTTGCAGGGTTCATAGCCATGATGACAGCTCTGGCAACCCTAAGGGTTTAAGGGATAAGATTTCTAAATCCAATTCATACAACTAACAGTGGCGCTCAACCATGACTCATGTTAGAATTACCTGGCAAGCTTTTTAAAAAATACTAATGCCTGGCCTCTACCCTATACCAGTGAATCCAAAATTTTGGTATTGGGGTCCAGGCATTGATTTTTTTTTTTTCTTTTTAAATGAAAACACTCAAAAAGCCAAAAATTTCCTCAGGCGATTTTATTATGCGGTGTAGGTTGGGAAACACTGATTATGCCACAGACCTGAGAATATGATGAATTGGGTTGGTGAATCAGGGTGATCCATAGCCAGTGGGTTCTCAAATATTCAGTTCATGTGGTATTTCATGACCTGAAAGCAAATGCAGACAAGTTCTTTGTGTCTTATTTGAAATGCTGTTGTCAGACAGCATCATCTTTTCCAGCTATTATTCTCTTTTTATTTTCAAGTGACTCATGTGGAAGAGTGTATTTGCTTCATGTTGCAACTTAGTCCTTCACATGGTTGTCCCAATGCCCCATTTACCTTTGTGGCCATTGGCACAGCCTGGAAGTTTAGAACAATGCAAGTCATCTTGAAATCTAAAACATGATTTCTGGTAATGCCTTAGGAAGTACTTTCAGGTTAATTTTTATTTCCAAAGCACCTCGGACTCCTTCCTGAAATAGATTAAAAACTGCTCATTGGCAAAGAGTGAGGGGAACTAGGTGAGGGGGATTGGGCTAACACTGGCTCCGTGTGATTAGTCCTGATTTAAATGCTGGAAATGACAACGGAGTTTGTTTATGGCTTTTCTCACCCTGAAGATATCTTTATAGGAATATTTATTTGAACACTAACTGGGGAAAGATTTATAGGGGCTCAAACAATTCTTTTTCAAGGAGCTGAAGGCCTAATTTTTATCATACACACCAATATTTTTTTTTCCTTTTAGGAAATGTGTGGGCGTATGTGCTTTTAAAAATTGCGTATCATACTCTTTTTTTCTTGCCTCAAGCAATGTTGCTTTGATAAAATGACTTATTTGAATCTTAAACTGATTATTTACCAGCTACAGAACTTAGAAAAAATTGCTTAACTCCTCTGAGACTGGGCACGTTCATCTCTGAAGCAAAGACAGGGTTCTCTTTGCTTATCGTGGTTGCAGAAATTAAAGAGATAATTTTCATAAAGCACCTAGTACAAAGTCTGGGGTAGTTAGTTCTCCAGTAAACACAATTTATCCTCTCTTCCTTCCTCTTCCCTCAAACAGAATATATTCTCAAGAAGAACCTGACATAAATCATTTATACATAAATGAGACTTTGTCATTTTTTAATTTCCTTGAGTATTCTGTAAGAGTAGACTTCAATAATAATAACACAGTTATAATTTTTGCCATGTGCTTTACTATGAGAGTTGTTGGTTGGATGGCCTGTCTTTGGGAGAATTCAGTATCAGTGAGTGGGAAAGGTTATTTTTGTGGGTGGTTGGTCAGGGAACAGAGAATTCACTCCATACAAGCAGCTTTCTATTCTGCATGCAAGGTAGATCCACTGGAAGTCTCACTGAGTGATGTGTTTGTGCGAACAGCAGTTAATGACCATGTAGGATAACCCATCATCAGAGCTCGATCCCAGCTGACTCAGAGTAGGATTAATCATGAAAGTCTGGATTTAGATGTGTAGTCTGAAGATACATGTGTCCTGGGAAAGAAATTAGGCTGGACTTTCATAAAAATTGTTATAAAGAAGCAACAATAATTAGAGTAGAAAAAATGGCCTTCAGTCATTTAGTGCCCTGGTAGACATGAACCAACACAGCCCACTTCAGGTTGGCAGATATGAGAGAATCTGTGGAAGGGAGGCTTGAACCATCTTGAAAATATTTCCCAAAGCCTCTACTGCTGGGATCCTGGTCAGAGCTGCCCCACGTCTGTTTATCTGGAGACATGGAAACCTTTATTCAAGGACCTGTGGAGAGAAGGCAGACAAGACTGTAGAATCTGCACTCTCATCCTCTTGAGGGCACACCTTATTTACAAAAGGAGATTTAGATTACTTGATACCATAAATCTTGGCATAGAGAAACTCAAAGCAAATATTTATTCTACAAGGATGGGTTAGCAGTGTTGAGGTAGTGAAATTTACCTTGTACAACTTTTAAAAAGTTTATTGAGTTGTTAATGGAATAGCATTACCTGTGATTAACAAATGTTGAGAAACTGTTGGCAGGTTCCTGGTAAATATTTAACAACACTTATGCATCAGACAACAGAAATGGAATAAAATTCCAAAAAAGCTATTTTTTTTTTCATTTGGCTTGAAGTCAGTATGGAGAAGTTATTTAAAATAAGATGTTTGTCCCATGGAATTGGCCCCTTTGTTATCGTATATCCTTCAGGTTTATGGGACAGCACTAGAGGAAAGTGACAGCCTCAGAGGACCTTCAGGTAAGCTGGCTCCATTTTGGTGACATACATATAGAGGCATAAATACCTGGTTTTTACTGAGAATACCCTGGATAATTATTAAGCTGGATTTGGACTAAGGAAGAAAAGGTCTTCTTGCTTTTCACTTTCTCTCTCCACATGTATGTTTGTATGTTTGTGTATGTATGTATTTATAAAAATATTTGAAACTTTGAACTCCTGAAATCATAGACTCGGGTTCCTTGAACGTGAATTGTTTTCTGTTGAAACTTCTTTTCATGCCAATTCTATCTGATTAGTTTCAGCTCTTTGATAACTAGGAGTCTATGATAGTTGATGTCATAGGGGTCTAGAATATTGGCATATGACTTCAAACAGATCAAAACTAATTTCCAGACAAGTTCCAAGTATGTTCGGTAACTGCTATAAAGAGCACTAAACATTCATGATTCATTAGCTGTGTCTACACCACATAGAATGAGTGGAGACTTGGTACTTTTCTAGTCACTTATTATCCACATAGGCTGACAGATCCCATTAATCAGACTATTTGGTTAATTGACAGATCTCCATTTTGCTTTTTGTTTATATATAGTTCTAGTGTATAGATGCCAAACGTGCTATTCTATCATTGTGCACAATTCTAAAGATGACTTTTGGCCAGTCTAAACACTGCCTAGGAGTTGTTTATCATGCTTGATTTAATACTCCTCCCGAAGCATGTATACTATTAATTTCTGCTTGAGAATTTCCAACAAAGCAAACATTTACACAAAGAGGGTGATTCCCTTCTGGCTGTAGGGATGGATCAAGACAGTGGTACCAAAATAGATATGACTGTGTCCACGTTCCTGAGACCTTAATCACATTTAATCACTGTACAAGTTGTGCTAGGAGGAAGGAAAATGTGGTGTCTCTCTGTGGTTGCACTATATATCTTGTCAACTCTTCAGCGAAGCTCTGTGCATGGCTGCAATAAAGGGGCTACCGTGTGTGTGTGTGTGTGTGTGTGTGTGTGTGTGTGTATTTTTCCAACTTCATTTACCAGTTTTTAGTAGAAAGCCATATTTTGTGTATTTAAAAACATTGAGAATCGGGCAAGGCAAAAAAAAAAAAGACAGGATAAAGGAAAGTTTCCTACAGGAATTACCAAGAATTTGTCCCACAGAGGAAGTCCTCAATTGCTTCTTGCTCATGGAAATATTTTCACCTGCTTTGCCAAGGCCTGGATACTGATATCTGGAAGGTATTAAGCAATCCAGAAAGTTTATTCATCAACTTTGATTCATCTTAATAAGAGAGCTTAGAAATCAAAGCCATTTCCCTCCTTCCCGCAAAAAGTTCAGGATTCGTAATGCTAAATGGCTTGCTCCCTACTTAGAGCAAATAGTTTAGTCAAATTTGATATATTGACTCATAACCCACACATTAGAGCCAAACATGTCCTGTTATGAAAAATTAAGACTCTCTCGACACACAACTTGGCTCTGAATTTGAACCCATAAACAACTTTTGTTTAAATGCTCCATTTGAAAAGTAAATTAAAATGCCTAAGAATTAAGTAAAGGTATCACTGGATCCAGGACAAAAAGTCCTGCACATGTTGGGCTTCCTCTCTGAAATCAATGCCCTTCCTTAGGGCTTCTGAACCAATGGGTATGAATTTGAGGCTGGGGTAATGGCTGTGGTTGTTGCAAAAAAAGAAGAGAAGGGAATTGAGTCTGTCTTACAGAGGCAGATGCTGGTTTAGTATGAAGAGCATCATTGATGCTTTGAATTGAACCTGAACTCTAACACCTCAGAGACTGCCACAGTTCTAACCATTAGAACCAAAAGATAATTGCCCAGATGGATGCACTGTGCATGATCTGCAATCATAGCATTTTAACTACTTTAAATCAGCAGTGCTAAAAATATATATATATATATATATTTTTTAAAAACTAAACTATTTGAGATCCGAGGAAAGAGCAGACTAACAGCTAACTCCTTCTAACAAAGGCAGGCTTCAAAGAAGTTACCAATCAAACAATATGTTGCCCAGTTTCCTGCAAGAAAAAAAGTCTCTCAAATTTAAAAGCGGAGTTTTTTGTCCACTGAAATCAAGAGAATCCTTTAGGTTATGGGGACATGATATTAATTATTTGGGGAACTTTAGATGTTGGCTATTTTTAGACTTACTTTTTCTGTATCTTTCACAAAGTTTTCTAAATGGAGATGCTTTCATTTCTTGTCAATGTCAAAGCCACACTGCAGCTGTCTGCTCTGTCCTCAGAGGTGCTTGCCCCCTGCTCATTTCCCCTGCAAGGTCAAGTTGACCTTTGAGTGCTGAAACCAAGGGAAAGCAGGCCCTAGTTAGAAGCAGCTAGACTGTTAGTGGTAAAGTTACCATATGGCAGCAGGCCCCGCTTAGCAGGGAGGAGAAATAGGAAATTATGGATTGTAGGAATGAGTTTGAAGCCCACGGAATCTGGGAATCAATTGTATATTCATTGAGTAACTGAATGTTGTTTTTAGCACAAGTACCTACTATGTGCCACACACAATTCCATACTGTCTCTGACTGCCTTTGGTCTCATAGACTGTTATGCCTTGTGTCCTTCCTTCACCGCTACTAGCAGCAGCATGGTCTAATGGAAAGTAAGAGGGGGTTCAAATAAGAGCCCCAAATTCATATTTGATCACTGACCTTCACTTGTATGACCTTTGGCTGCTGAAATTCCCTGAACCTGAGATTCCTGATTTATAACAAAGGAATAAAAACACTGCCTATATTTAAAATCATTGATATGCTTAGTTAATTTTAGCTAATGATTTTTTTTCTGGAGTTTTTAGACATGAGAAAAATATTTAAGGGACATGGCAGCAGCAAAGAAGAAATAAACAGATGTAAGCTTGGAAAATAGTATTTGTGAGGGGAAACCAGAGACCAAATGTGGCACAGGCAGTTTATGAACCAAGGTGGGTGGGATGGGTTGCCTGGGAAAGGATTTTAGAGGCATGCTGCTAAATGACCCAGTCATATCCAGAACTGGTGTCCGGTTCTCTCTGCCCTGACCCCAACTTTATGTGGTTTGATTGATAATAAAGCAGTCATTTTGATCCTATTTACCAGAACCACCTGTAGCAAAACAGCCCATCCTTTGTGTATGAGGTAGAGTAGGCCTGTACTCTTGGTGAGAGGACAGGTGGTTTGAGCAGAATCATTGTTCTGCTCTGAGCTGGGAGCTTTCTATCTAAGGTCTGTGGTACCTGAATTAAAGTTGGGAAGTATGCAGCAAGGTACTCTTGAGCATGGCTTTTGCTTTCTGCCAAGGTTGTGTGAGTGTTCATAAAACTGAGAAACAGGGCTAGATGGGCAGACTCTTGGAAAGAGATCAATAAATGCCTTTTTTCTTTTGCTAAATGCTTCCTTTTGCAATTTTTATCTCTTTTCATGTGCTATAATGCATCTTGATTTATTTTGAAAAAGTGAACATAGTCTACTTAGCTGGCCAGAGGTACAACTGAGAATAAACAGCAGCAATGTGTCAAGTCAGAGCAGTTGGCTAAAGCCAAGCAAGCATGAAGGTACCTGAGATGCACAGAGGTGGGTGAGGTGCAGAGTCTAAGGTCAGATAATCAGTAAGTGCTTGCTTTATTAATGGGGTTGAATTATGATCACACCAAAGAATCTGTGCTCTGCTGCTTTATGTAGCCTTTTGGGGTGGGCATTTAGATGCAGCTTGCCGCCAGATAGACATCTACAGGTACAATTTACCCCTGATCAAGAAACACTAAAAGTGTTTCATGTTAGCAGGCCAAGGGGGAGTGGAGATGATGGGATAGGAGGTAGACTGAATGAAGAGGAAGAGTGCATGAAGTATGTAATCCTCATAGAGGAAATTGAAAGTTGATTGTATCCAGATGGTTCTGGACTGTTGGTTTATTCAGACAGTGATAGCAGCCAACTGCAAGAGTGATGTCCTTTATTGTGTGAGCCAGATTGAGCACTAGTTGACAAGTGGAAGTGTTGAGCTTAGATGGAAGCATATTCATCTGAAGGAATAGTGGGGAAGGTGGAGTACACAGTAAACATGCAGTTAGATGGGTAGATCACTGGATGGAGAATGAGGACATTCTCTTACTGCTTCTGTTTTTCATGAAATGGGAAACGAGGCTATCAGCTGACGGTGAGAAGGTGGAAGGGTTGTTGCAGGTATGACTGGGGAGTGAGTGGCAGAAGGATCAAGGTTACTGGAGGTGAGATAATGATCATGAGACATAAAGGCTGAAATAGGGGAAGGATTTTCTACAGGGATATGAAAATCACAAGAACTGTGAAAACACTGGTGATGAAGGGACAGAGGGAGCCACAAGCTAAATTCTTCAAGAAATGCCCCATGGATGGATGTCATTAGGTGACCACAGCAGGGAGGGGTATTGGGTACTATGATGTCACAGATTACTTTCAAATTGCTAGAAGTTTCTATTGATATGAGAAGAACAATGATTTGGAAGGAGCATTAAGCACAAGAAAGACAACTACTGCAACTGCTGGCCTTGTGGCATGGAGGTTTGAGAGAGAAAACAGCAAGCCCATGAGGTGACTATACGAGAAGCAGTGTCCTCAAAGGAATTCGGGTTTCAGATACAGCAAGATGGTCAAGAAAGCATTTACATCAAACGTTTACCTGTGGATTTTGCTGATGACAGATTGGGAGTACCAGAGAACAAAGAGGAGTAAGAAAGATCAGAGTTGGCCGGGAAAGTAGGTCAAGTCAGGAGACAGACAAAGCCATATGGAAATGACCATGTGGGTGCTGAGGATTGATCTTGGAGTCTTAGGAGATAAAAAGATCTTACGAGCATTTTTTTTGTAGGAAGGGAATGTAGGGGCTATGAAATTTAGCCTTATCATCATCATCATTATTAGACTGGATTATTGCTTTGGATACAGCCTATATGAGGTTTTTTCTGTTAGTGTAGGTTCTGTCTCTCAGACCGTATTTATTCATATTGATCCACTAGACTTGAAAAAAATCTCAGAGGCATTTAGTTTATTCCTATGTGTTTTTTGGTCAGTTCTATTAAGGTATAATTTATATATAAAATTCACCCTTTCTAGTATATTTTTTTCATGTGTTTTGACAAATGTGTACCCCACCAAATCAAGATCTAGAACAGTTCCAAAAGTCCCCACAAATCACTCTTACCTACTTTCAGTGCCTGGCCACCACTGATCTGCCTTTTGTTCCTATAATTTTGCCTTTTCTGGAATGACAATTAAATGGAATCATACAGTATGAGGCCTTTTGAGTCTGGATTCTGTCACCACAATACAGTTGAAATTCATTTTTCTTATCTGTATTAAAAATTTGTTTTTCTTGCTGAATTATATCTGTATTCCATTGTATGGATAAACGCAGTGAATTTATGAATTCATCAGCTGAAGGACATTTGGGCTTTTACTAGTTTTTAGTGTTTGTGAGTAAAGGCCACTGTAAACATTCAGTTTTTGTGGGAACAGAAGTTTTCATTTTTCTTGGGTAAGAGTCATGAAGCAAGTTTGTTAGATTTGTGTGGTTAAGTGCATACTTCATTCCTAGGAAACTGCCAAACAACTTTTCAAAGTGGCTGTGTCATTTCGCATTACCACCCGCGATGCCTGAGAACTTCAGTTGTTCCACATCCTTGCCATGTTGTCTGTTTTTTCCTTTTCTTTTCTTTTTATTTTTTTTTTACAATTTTTAATCAGTGAGTGGGGTAGTGTTATCAGATTATGGTTTTAGTTGACATTTTCCTGATGACTAAACACTGAACATTCTTTCATGTGCTTATTTGCCATTTGTGTATCTTCTTTGGTGAAATGTCTGTTCAGTTTTTTGGCCTACTTTTAAAATTACCTTCTTACCTTTTTGAGAGTTCTTTACATCTTCTAGATACAGATTCTTTATCTGACATGCCTTTAAAAACATCCTCCAGATCTTATTTTGCATAAGCAGAAACTTTATACGCTTGCATGGATTTATTTTTGGGCTCTCTGTTCTGTTCCGTTGGCTGTGTGGCTGTGTTTGTGTATGCAGTCAGGTCCACGATTAGTGGGCCTGTAACTACTGGAGGGTATGGGCGGGTGTGACCCCTCTGTACTGGGTGGATATTGAACAGTCTCTGGGACTGGGTGGAAAGGAGCTGACGGTGGGTAATGGGTTACAGCTTCTAGGTGTGGAGCTGCGTCAAGCGGTTGGCCTGCTACCCTAGGGCACAGGCCTGCCTTGTCAAAGCAGCTTTCCATGGCCTTGGGCTCCACCAGGGTGTCACAAACGCCCCATCTAGATCCTGAAGCTCCTAAAACTTTTATCTGCAGATGGTTGAGAAATTAGTACTTCTGGGACGAGAATTGGGCTGATGGCTGTTCTGCCATCTTTTTTATTTCATTCTCTGACATGTCTTTCAGAAATATCTTATTTAGGTGAGTTGGTTGTATTTATTTTTTTAACAGTGTATTTGGAAGAGTAGAAGTTTCATATTTTGATAATTCTAATTTCTAAATTTTTAAAAAATGGAACATGCTTTTGGTTTTGTATTTAACAAATCACTGCCTAACCTAAGATCACAAATGTTTTCTCCTAGGTATTTTATAAAGATTTACATTT
The DNA here is from genome assembly GCF_037993035.2 of Macaca fascicularis. NCBI lineage: Eukaryota > Metazoa > Chordata > Mammalia > Primates > Cercopithecidae > Macaca > Macaca fascicularis. Next base: position 112,658,395 of record NC_088377.1, read on the forward strand.
AAGTCTATGATCCATTTTATGTTAATTTTGGTTTATAATACAAGATAATGGTCAAGGATTTTTTTATTTTTGCATATTGATATCCAATTTTTCCAGTGCCATCTGTTGAAAAAGCTATTCCTGCATGCTCATGTTTCCTTTGCACCTTTGGCAAAAAAACTAATTGACCATATTGGTTTTGGTAAAATACTGTTTTGTTCCATTGATTTATGTTTGTATTCTGTGTTATACTTCCTTGATTACTGTTTTATAGAAAGTCTTGAAATCAGGCAGTATGAGCTTTACTTTTTTCTTTTTCAACTGTTTTGGGGCTATTCCAATTCCTTTGTCTTTAATTTTATTTAATAAGCAGGCATGCAAATTAAAGAAAAAATAAAATTACTTTTTAAATTATTTAACTTTAATAAAAGGGAAGAAGTTCCCTTTTATTTCTAGTTGACAGAGTTTTTTAGTATTACGGATGTTGAGTTATATGATTTCTCTGCATTTATCAAGATAAGTCATGTGATTTTCTTTTTAAGACTGTTCATACAGTAAATTATGTTGATTTTCCCCCCAATATTGAACAGCTTTGTATTCCTAGTTTAAGCCCACTTAGTTGTGATGTGTTATCTTTTGTATACAGTGCTTGTTTCAATTTTCTAAGATTTTATTGAGAATGTTTGCCTCTACATTTATAAAGAATATTGGTCTGTAGCTTTCTAGTCACTGTAATTCTTTCATCTAGGTTTGGTATCATGGTAATGCTTGTCTCACAAAATGAGTCGGAAAGTGTTCGCTCCTCTTCTCATTTTTTAAGATTTTATAGATAATTCATATTTCTTCCTTAAGTTTGCTATAAATACATCTTGTCCTGGAATTTTCCTTGTTGGAAAGTTTATTTCAATTTCTTTGAGATAGACAGTTGTTTACATTATTTCTTCTTGAGTAAGCTTTGTTAATTAGTGCTTTTCAAGAAATCTGTTCATCCCTTCTGAGTTGTTGAAATATTGGTGTTTATAATTGTATCTCCTCTCCCTCTCTTTTTTTCTGCAATTCTGCTTAGAGGTTTATCAGTTTTTCCTAGCTTTTGGCTCAATTGATTTTTTTCTCCATTTTTTTTCTTTAAAAATATTTATTGGTTTTTCTCTTCTCATCTTTCTTATCTCCTTCCTTTTACTTGTTTTGGGTTTAATTTGCTCTTTTTGTTTTGTTTTGTTTTTGTTATGGGATAAGTTTAGATAATTGATTTAAGTCCTTTCTTTTCCTTTTTTCCCATTTTAATTCGTTTTGAAAATTAGTGTCACATAGTTGTACATATTTTGAGGGTCCTTTCTTCTCTTCAATATATTTAAGGCTATACCTTTTCCTTTACTCACCGCTTTTGCTGCTTTCCACAAATCTTTTTACATTGTATTTTTACTTTATTTCAAAGAAAAATATTTTTTAATTTCCTTTTTGACTCTTTAATTCATGAGTTACATATAATTCTGCTGCTTAATTTCCAAATAAGTGAGAATTTCTAATATCTTTTTTTATCAATTTCTAGATTAATTTTTTTTTAGTATCATAGAACATAGTTTGTATGACTTTACATACAAAGATTTGAGATTGATACAAAGGTTGAGATTTGCTTCGTGGTCCAGAATGAGACCTGTCTTGTTGAATGTTCCTTGTGCAAAAGAATGGGTGCTGTTGGGTGGTTTTTGTAAATACCAGTGAGCTCACAGAAGTTGGTTGCTAGTTTTGCTAAGGTTCTGTAGACTTACTGGTTCTCTTTCTATTTGTTTTATTACAGAAAAAGGAAGAGAAAAGTATTTAAGTTTCCAACTGTAATGTTGGATTTGTCCATTTCTGCTTCTAGGTCTCCTCTTTCATTTTGTCATATCTTTGTCATTAGGCACCCCTGCATTTGCATTGTTATGTCTTCTTTGTGCATTGTCCCATTTGACATTATATAATATCACTTTTTCCCTAAAAATATTCCTTCTTCTGAAATCCTCATTGTGTGACATTAATGTAGTCACTGCAGCTTTTTTTGGATTAATGTTTTTGCATAGTATATCTTTTCTCATATACTTGTTTTTACCTTTTTTGTCATTAGAATTAAAATGAGCTTATTGTCATCAGAATACATTTGCATCTTGTTTTTTCTTTCTTTTTAAAATCTTTATAATTAGTTTGTATTAACCATTACAATATAATTGTAATATAATTACCATTATGGTTGGATTAAAACATACAGTCTTGTTGTTTTCTACTCTACTCTTTTTATTACATATTTTGAATTAAGTATTTTTCATTTCTATTTTATTTCCACTATTGACTTATTATTTGTTTCATTATATTATTTCCACTATTGGCTTTCTGAAAATGTTTTTCATCTCATTGGCTACCATTTGCTATATATATATATATCTCTAATTAATTTCAGTCTACCTTCATATAGTCTACCTCTTCATGAATAGTGTAAGAACTTTACAACAGTATATTTCCAATTCCACCCTCCCAGACTTTGCGCTCATGTTGCTATAGATTTTACTTTTATACGTCCTCTACATATACAATAAACGTGTGTTACTGTTGCTTTCAAAAGTCAATTTTCTTTTAGAGTAATTAAAATTGAAAAAAAGTCTTTTGTTCCTTTTCATTTTAACCAGTTTCAAAGATCTTTAATCCTTTGTATAAATCCAAGTTTCTGACTTGTATTATTTTATTCCTGCCTGAAGAACTTTCTTGTAACAGTTTATAGTTCATGCCTGTTGGTAATGAATTTTCTTTTTTGTATGAAAATCTTTAATATGCCTTCTGTTTTGAAGGTTATTTTCACTGAGTATAGAATTATAAGTTGCAAGGATTTCTTCCTCCTGGGCTCAAGTGATCCTCCCACCTCAGCCCCCCAAGTAGCTGGGACTACAGGCACATGCTACCAGGCCTGGCTAATTTTTTTTTTTTTTAATTTTTGTAGAGACAGGGTTTTGCCATGTTGCCCAGGCTGGTCTTGAACACCTGGACTCAAGTGATCTACCCGCCTCAGCCTCCCAAAGTGCTTGGGACTACAGGCATCAGCCACCACACTCAGCCTTAGATTTTTCCTCCCTCTTCTATCATGTCTTCTTACTCTAGTACTTTCTAATGAGAAATCTATTGTAAATTTTACCTTTCTGTAAACTTACCTTTAAGTAATGTGCCTTTTTTCTATGGCTGTTTTTAAGATTTTCTTTTTCTTTTTACTTTTCTCCACCTTATATATGACGTGTGTGTGTGTGTGTGTGTGTGTGTGTGTGTGTGTGTTTTACTTGTCGTTAACCTCTGAGCTTCTGGGACTTATGATTTGATGTTTTATTAATATTTTTGGAAAATTATTGACCACTATTTCTTCAAATATTTATTTTGTCTTATTCTCTCTCATCTCCTGGGATTCCAACTGGTGTATGCTATACCATTTGATATTGTACATAGCCCATTGTCTTAGTCCATTTAATACCACAGACTGGCTAATTTATAAAGAACAGAAATTTCTCACAGTTCCAGAGGGTGGAAGTCCAAAGTAAAGAGACTGGCATGTGGCGTCTTAGGGCTACATCCTCCTGAAGGAGGGAATGCTGTGTCCTTGTGTGGTGGGAGGTGGAAGGGCAACAAAGGAACAAACTCCCTCCATTAAACGCTTTTATAAGTGGGGGGTGATCTCATTCATGAGGGAGAAGCTTTTGTGGCCTAATCACCTCAAAGGCTCCACCTCTTAATACTATCACATTGGAAACAGCTTAATTTGGGAGGGAATTCATTCAGATCATAGCACCCTTGTACACTCTCTCCTGTTTCAGCCACTATCCTTCTCTCTGTGTTTCAGTTTGGGTAATTTCTATTGACCTATTTTCAAGTTTACTGATTTTTTTTTTTTCCTTCAGCACTGTATCTACCTAAGTGACCATTCAGGGCATTCTTCATTTCTGTTTCTTTGTATTTGTTTCTAGCCTTTCCATTAAACTCTTTTCATGAAAGAAAATTCAACATCTCTTATGAAATTCAACATCTGTTCATGCATGTTGGCCATTTTTTTGGCTAGAGTTTTTAACATGTCATACTAATTTTAAATTTGCTATGTTATGGCTCATTATTCAGGCCATCTCTGGCTTTGTTCATTGTTTTTTCTCTTATAAGTAGGTTGTTTTGTCCTTGTTTGTGTGTGCCTCATAATTTTTCACTGAATGCCAGATATGTGTAGAATAGTAGAGCAAGAAACTAGTATTTATGCCTGGAATGGGCACACTCATCTTCTGCTAGGCTGTCGTTGTGGAGGGTTAGGTCATTCTACGAAAAAGTCGAGCCAGATTTGGGTTGTGTTGTTACTATGGGTTTATTCACTGTATCTCTGACTTCAAATTCCTCCATCATTACCTTGTGTTCAGGGTGGGGTCTGCCACTGGGTTTTTATTAATATTGCTGGACCAGCCTCATCATTAGACCTTCTCTGTGCACCCATATTTTGGAGATAGTTTGTCTCTATTCTTGTCACTGCCACAGTGATAGGCTGCTATTTCCTATCATTTAGCTTCTGCCACTCTAGTGGGGAGAGGGACTCTGTTTCATTATTAAATAATCATGGAGAAGAATGAGATGGCACAGATTTCCCTTATGTCTGAAATTTCCAGAAGTTCTATATTCTCATAGTGGCCTACTCTTAGACTTGAAGAATGTATTAAATTTTAATGGAACTTGTCTTACCTACTTGTATGGCAGCCAGCCCTGGCTTCCTTCTACTCTCATTAGTAAGTCCATGCACATATTCTCTTTCTTCTTGAAGATACCTCTCTTAGGTATCTAATTAGCCTAAAACTTCACTTCTCTAGGTTCAAGGAAAATTCAGATTTGTAGTATAGCCAGTCTTTTCTGATTGATAGGGTAGGAGTGACATTGTTTCCTCATTTGTACATCCCAGCAGAAGCCAAAGTCAGTATAACCTTTTCAGTAAAGTATTTATAACATTTCACTTTTATTCATACTAGAATGGATGCTGAAACATTTTGATCTTATTTATTCTGATAAAAAAAAAAATAGAGCTGGGCTTATAGAGCTCTGAGCTCAGCTTGCACAATTCCAAAAAGGATCCAACTGTATTTTCTACAGACGATGATTCTACATGAAAGAACCACATCCTTGGGCACTGAGTTGTCCTTCGTAGTCATTTATTGCCATACTATGAGCATAATGAGTCACAGGCACACTTCTAAATATATCAACAGCTCTGCAAAGTGTTTCAGGGACACATCCATCAATTATGGTCATGGGAAAGGTCACAATAGTACAGGCTTTCATCATAATTTAGCTCTTCCTCCCCAGTTTGCCTTGGGTGTGTTGAAATACTGTGATTGTTCAGTTAGAAGCATTGTTCATTTTTGAGGATTAACTGGAAATGAGTAAAATATCTGAGGGAGGCCATCCCATTTGAAGGCTTATTGCCTCATTCAAAAGCTTTTTTGTGTAGTAAAAGTATCTCAAAAACTCTTCTGTGAGATTCACCAACCTTGTTCCTTCTAAGCCATTGATTATAATCCATAATTTCAATGGAAGAAAAGATCCACTGTGAACTTGGATGCTAGCCCTTTTCACTGAATTCCCCTCTTACACTCCTGTTAATAACAAAAGCAGTGTAGTTCTCAGTGCTGTGACTCTTCTGTCCAGCACAGTGAGTATTTCTGAAAGTGTAACTCTATCAGCATCAAACAGTCCATAGAGTCCTCTGACATTTTAATGTGGCTATAAAATAGGGTACAATCTTACAGAAAGCTACTCTGGAAATCAGCCTGGGATAAGAGAAAATTGTTCTGAATCCTGTTCCCTTGAATAATGTTCTTTTTTTTTTTTTTAAATACCAAAAGCAATGATCCTGGCAATATTCCATAGCCTGTATAAATAAAATTAGATATCAGGAACCAGAAAATCAGAAAACATTTCAAAATTAAATATTAAAAGATTTAATGCCAACACTTTTAACTGGAATTTTTAAGCCAGAATATTTTAGTTTCGCTTTGGTGAACAGTAATTTAAAGCAGTTCATGCTTTCCTTTGCTAACTTTTAAAAGTTGTGTAGATTTTTCAAACCTCAAGATTATTCACCTAAATAATTATAGGAACCTGTTACTATGCTCTGCCCACATTATGGCATATCAGTGTTTCCTTGGAAATTAGAGGTCATACTTTCCCCATACTATATAGATTCAGAATGAATTCCAAAAAGAAATCATACCTGTTTTTTGTCTGCTTAAAATTTGAAACTCATGTGCTTTCCTATCCGATTAATATGGAGGGTTTATTTTAGCAGTACTTCATCACTTCTGATTATTCGTTCTCCACATATTTATATTAACAATGAATGGTGAAATAGTTAAACTACTAAGTTAATGATCACCCAAAGCCCTGTGAAGGTCTGGAACCACATCATAAAAGTCTTTTGACAAAAAAGTAGAACATATTTATTTTGGAAGGGAAACGACATTAGTGGATATTTGGATATATTTTTGTTTATACTAGAACTAAATTAATCAAGCCAGAAAAGATTGTCTAGCAACATCTGACATTAAAAGATTCCATAACAAAAAATAAACCACATGAAGGATAAGATAGAAGACAGCCCAAATCTCATCCAGATAAGAGTCATAGTCTGTAAATGGAGCTGCCTTTAACCCTAAAGAGAAAAAGTAGAAAAGAAATTAAAGTTAAATACAGAGGAAGAACTAAGTTAACATAAATTAATATATATTGAGTGCCTACTAGACTTCAGATCCTGCACCAGGACATGGCATACATCTCATTTAATCTTAAAATACTGATGATCTCCATTTATAGAGAAGCAAGGCAATGTAGTTAAGTACCACTTACCCTGTAAAGCCTGACATCTATTTAGATTCTTGCTAGATTTTTACCACTTACAGAAACCTAGGCAAATTAGTTATCTTCAAATTGCAGCCAGAAAGTAGTATGTTTTGAAAAAACACGACTTTATAGGTTTGAAATAGTTTCTCAGAAAGTTAACTAGAATATTCAACTTTTCAAACTTTCTGACTAACTGAATTCTTGTTGCTGAAACACACACATACGTGGTGTGCCCGCATCAAGGCAGACTTCTCTGGAGACAGCACTGATAGGCAAAGCTGGCCAGGGCTACTGCCACTTTAGAGGGGAGGATGGTTCTGATGGTAAGAACCAAGAAGTGATTGTTAGTGCTAGATTTGGAGACTCTTCCAAAACTGTAAGTCTTTTAAATAACAGAATTGAAGTTTTTTTATTTGTTCTGAAAAAGCTGGAGAGAGAGCGAGCGAGCGAGTAAGTGAGAGAGCATGCAATATCAAGTTATAGCAGTGGAAAGAAGATAGCAGCTAAAAATACTTCTTAAGACGTAACACTCTACCAGAGCAGGGGGTCAAAGATATGTTATCAATGGATTCATACATATGCTTGCTTTGGTAGTAGATGGAAACCCTAAAGTGGTGACGTGTGATCAACCATCTTGTGATTTGCATGGTTTAGACATTTATGTGGCTTTCTTATTTGGCTACTATTTTAGTATGGGTACGTATGTTTGTGTATATGTGTGTGTGTGTGTGTGTTTTTCTCTTTTCTTTTCTTTTTTTCCTCTTCCTTTATGCCATGGTCCAAGCCAGTCAGCACCCTGCCTATTTCTACCTCAGTGTCCTCAAGAGGCTACAAGGCTCAGACCCAATTAAAAAGGAGCAGAGAAGCCTGTAAAGTAAAACCTTCCAGAGGCCTGACTCTTCCCCGCTATTCCATCTTCTTTCCTAAAATCACTGTTTTCTTTAGAGTGAGCAGAACTAGGCTTTCCTTTAGACTCTTTTTCCAATCTACACAGAGCTGTCAAGGTCACATTAAATTAATAAAACAGTTCATATTTTTTTTAAAGTCACACTATCTAGGCTAGGAAGAAAAATCAGAATGAGATACAAGTGGGATCTAGAAAACCTTAATGAGTTTAATTCTACTTTTCAAACTTGGCAGGGAAAAATGTTGGTTTTCTTGGCAGATGAGGTGAGCATTCTCTCTGTTCATCGCCGTATTGAACACTTTAAGAAAGAGCAGGCAAATAAGTTGGCTCCCCTGATAATCACTTGGCCTTACTTCTAACAGTATTGTGAAAACATCTGTTCTCTTTCCTGAATCTTTTCAGCACCAGTCTTTCTTCCTTCATCCCTCTGCATTTTCTCTCCTGAAAAACAGAGCAGAAGACACATCCTCCCTAGGTAGGATGATCTATCCTGGGGCAGTGGACTCAAAGACACAGTAATCCTTCTTCCTGTTTCACTAGGAGTTACGCATACGCTCCCCTAGCAAGTTTCCCAGTGTGTTGTTAGGGATTGACCTTAAGAATATCATTTGGGAATTTTCAAGGTTATGAGGTCTAAGAGAAATATCATAGTTATGATATTCTCTAGCATCTCTCAAAAAAGTACATGAATCTAAAACACACATCCTCATGAATAATAAAAAGTATTTTTACATTTATATGGATTATAAGTAAAAATAGTTTTCGGTAATGAAAAATCCAAAAGCATTTTGCCTTAGAAGAACAACACTGGAAGAGATTTAATCCTGTCGTTTAAGAATCCTGGGTTTTGAAGATTACTCAGGAAGGCATCATCACAGCTCATTATAGCTGACTTGAGTAGAAACTTGAATATTTTGAAGTAAATGTTTTATATGTGGAAAATGTTTTGGAAGACTTACATTTAGATAGAGTTTCTGGCTACAGTGGTTGATTTCTATTGAGCCTTTTGGGGAAGACTTATTTACAGCCAAACTAGCTGTATATCAGTGTTTGGGCCAGGCAGTGAACAGGAAACCAGGCGAAGTTTGATCGTGTCCTTGGCTACTGCTTTGTGCACCCTTTTGCTTCCCTCAGCAGCACATTCTCTCTCCCCCTCAATACTCAAAGAACTTCATCTTGAAGTGGCACAGAAAAGCTTATTGGTAACATGATCCTACAGGTTCTAACTGTGAGTCCCAAGGATCTCCTCCAAGTCAGGAATGGGACCTCCTTCATTCAGGCCTACTTCTTCAAATGGTCTTATTACCAACTAAAGATTTCTCTGGAAATGTGTGTGTGTGTGTGTGTGTGTGTGTGTGTGTGTGTGTGTGTGTGTGTGTGTGTACATTTGAGGCCTGGTAAATGTGGGGAAATGGAATGGTGCCTGTGTTTTTCAGAACCAAATGTTTCCTAAGTGACTATTGCTTATTTTCTTTCCGCATTCTTCACACACAAACACCCCTGTTGAGTATATTTGTGAAGCAGAGTACCACAGGAATGTTGGTTTTCTGTTTAGTTGCTCCAAATTGACTAGGGGCTAATTCCACCTGGAATCCTAAGTTTTCAAACAATCCTGAGCAGCTAGGCCAATGGCTTGGTGAGGGGGACATGCATAACAGGGAAAATCCATTCTCCATGTATGCCGACCTTCCTTAATCCCTGCAGCAAGGACTCAGTATTGTGGGATAGGAGAGTCCTCTTTTTAGAAAATTTCAAAAATTACATTGCAATCCTTAGTCATTGACTATCTTTTGCTTTGGAAGTAGACACTGTTCTCTAGATGCTGGAGGCCCATTTAGTGATGCTTATAAAGACTACTGTCTTTGTTCCTTATTGTAAAAGGAATGCAAGTTCAACTCAAACTTAAACAATATCAATGAATGCAAACAAACTTATAATCTTACCACCCCAAATAATTTTAATACTTTTTGGTGAATATCCTTTCAATCCTTTTTTAAAAAGTTACTATGCTAGGTAGGAGAAGAGGAGACAGCCGGGAGGGGAGTGGCAGGCATATGTGTCATAGTGCTTTGAAGCTTTCTCCTTTCATCTTTTAGCTCATTGTGGACATTTTCTCATGACAATAAATACTCCTCTGTTACAGTGATTCTCAACCAGAGACAATTTTCACTGTTAGAGAACATTAGGTAACATCTGAAACCTTTTTTTTTTTTTTTCCTCTGCTGGCATCTACTAGACAGAAGCTGGGGATATACTGCTAAACATCCTACAATGCACAGGACGGTCCCCCATAACAAAGAATTACATAGTCTAAATGTCAATAATGCTATACTTTGCCATGGCAGATGACCAGAAAGCAAAATGGTATGACCTGAGTTCACATATATGCATTTGTCAGGCCAAAATCTAAACCATCAGATTCAAAGGAAATGATATCTGTAAGGGTTTAGCATACAACCTGGAATATAATAAGGGCTCAATACATTTTAGCTATTTTTTAGGCTTAGAACCATCGAGTCCTCCAACTTTGCAGAATTCCCTGTTACGTCCTGCAGCAAGTCCAGTGTGGACATCTCTTCACTATGTCCTTGGCAATTGATTATCATTTTGGTCATGAAAACTCTGTTTGGTCAGAGCCTGAATTGCTATGCGCAGGGTCATGTCACCAATCCAATATGTGCAGCTGAACTCAAACAACATTGACAACAAAACAACCAACTTTTTAGAAAAGGCAGTCTCCTGTAATAGCACATTATATATACATATATTTCTCCCCACCAAATGACCAGGTGAATATAGATAAGGCTGTCCTTCTTCAAATCAGTCATATTTTTGTTACTCTTCAAATCCTTTTTCTTTCTGTTCATCAGAAGCCAGGGATAGGTTTGTTGTATTGATACTGACAGAAAATTCATTTTGGTATTCAACTTTTTACATGCAGTGTTCATATTTTTGAAAGTGTCTCTTGATCTGTGCTCAGATGTCTGTAAAGCACCTTTTTAGTTGCCTGGAGGGAAATACACATGCTTCCAATTTTCATTAACCTCATATCTCTCCTCACATCTCTCCAGGGAATGTCTCATGCCTTTTTCATCTCTAAATCCACTGCCTACCCTGGTGCCTGATCGTAGGTGCTTAACCCACATTTATTGAATCAAACTGAAAATGATACATTTCCCAGCATGTGAAATATCAAGCATTATAAAAGATTAAATAAAAATGAAGAGCAATAGTTGTTACTTTACTTTTCCTTAGCTTATTGAGTCAATCTTTCCTCCCTTCTTCCCTCCCTTTTTCTTTCTGAGATCCATGTATTTCTGGGGCTAGGCAGGCAGTGGGATATAGTTTAAAAAAAAAAAAATTTGAATATCCAATCCTTTGTCTTAAATTTAACCAGTTCTGTTTACATATGATCTTTTCCGAGATCCTTTTGAAAATATTGTAAAGTGGGAGGTACAATATTTTAGTGTTGTATGCTGTTTTTCCTTAACAGACCAGAAAGTACTGACCACACACAGACAGATTTTCTCTGTGTTCTGCTGTAAAGTAGATCACTATTGCTGTTTTCAGAAAATTAAGCCAGTCTAATTCCAAAGAGTTCAAATTATCATCAGAAATATTGCATCGCCTAATCTCGCACAATAAACAACAAGGTTCACTTTACTCTGCAGAGATTCTTGGGAGGGTGGTAGTGTTTGCTTGAAGCAGCTCTTCTAGAGATGCTAGTAGTATCCATAAGTCACCGGGAAATTAGTTGCCAGTCGCATTTCTGAGAAAGTTAAGTCAGGGTCTTGAACCCCACCAAATTCTCTACCCATTGCATAAATGCAAAGCACTTAGAACCCTGTTTGGCATAGCATCAGCACTGTACAATTGTTAGCTTTTTATGGAATAATAGCAGGCATGCTGGTCTTGTGTCTGCTCTTATGAAGGAGATGCTTTCACATTTTCCCATCAAGCACCAGGTTTACCATAGACTTCTGTAGAAATATTTTATTAGGTTCCTTTCTATTCTTAGTTTTCCAGGAATTTCTTTAAATATCATGAATAGGTACTAAATTTCATCTAATACTTTTTCTGTACCTGTTGAAATGATTATATAATTTCTCTCCCATAATCTGTTAATGTGTTGAGTCATTGATTTTATTATACTAACTTTACATTCTTGAGATAAAACCAAATTAGTTAACATGTTTTGCCTTTTGTATTTATCACTAGATTTGGTTTGCTAGAATTCCGTTTTGGTGCATCTATATTCGAGAATGAATTTGACTGTAATTTTCCTTTCACTTAGAAATCTCAGGTTTTAGGATCAGGTTTTTATTACTAGATTCAGAAAATAAGTTGTGAAGTATTCCTTGTTTTTCTATTTTCTAGATTAATGTTTCTAGGGTTAATATTACATGGACCTTAAAATGATTGGTAGACCTTGCGTGTCATGTCATTTAGTCTTTGTGTTTTTTTGTAGAATTATTATAAACTGATTAATTTTATTCACTTTTGTGTTTCAGTATCTTTTTGTATTTCTCCTTGAATTGATTTTGTTAAATTATTAAAGAATTTATTCATTTTAGCTAAGTTTTCAAATTTAGTGATATAAAGTTTTTCAGACTACCCTTTTATTCTTTGCCATTATGTTCCTCGTTTCATTTCTAATGTTTGTGAATTTCCCCTGGTTGTCTTGTTCAATCTTACTGGAGTCTGCTTTTTTTTTTTTTTTTTTTTTTTTTGGTTTCTCAGTCTCATTAACTTTATTTTTATTTATTTATTTTTCGTTTTTTTTTTGTTGTTGTTGTTAGATAGAGTCTCGCTCTGTCGCCCAGGCTGGAGTGCAGTGGCATGATCTTGGCTCACTGCAACCTCTGCCTCCCAGGTTCAAGTAATTCTCCTGCCTAGGCCTCCCGAGTAGCTGGGACTACAGGCGCTCGCCATCACGCCCATCTAATTTTTCATATTTCTGGTAGAGGTGGGGTTTCACCACGTTGGTCAGTGTGGTCTTCGACTCCTGATCTCAAGTGATTCACCCATTTCAGAGACTACAGGCGTGAGCCACCGTGCCTGGCCGTCTTTTTTTATTTTGGTATATTTTTGGGGAAGAGGTGGTGGTTGGTTACATGGATAAGTTCTTTAGTGGTGATTTCTGAGATTTTGGTCCACTCGTCACCCAAGCAGTGTACACTGTACACAATGAGTAGCCTTTTATCCCTCACCCTCCTCCCACCCTTTCCCCACCGAGTCCCCAAAGTTCATCGTATCATTCTTACACCTTTGAATCCTCATAGCTTAGCTCCTAATTATGAGTGAGAACATATGGTGTTTGGTTTTCCATTTCTGAATTTCCTTAAGCTAGAATAATAGTCTCCAATTCCATCCAGGTTGCTGCAAATATCATTATTTCATGACTCTTTATGGCTGAGTAGTATTCCATGGTGTATATATACCACATTTTATCCACTCATTACTGATGGGCATTTGGGCTGGTTCCATATTTTTGCAATTGCAAATTGTGCTGCTATAAACATGTGTGCAAGTCTCTTTTTTGTATAATGACTTTTCCTCTGAGAAGATACCTGGTAGTGGGATTCCTGCATTAAATGTTAGATCTACTTTTAGTTCTTCAAGGAATCTTACATCACAGTTTTTCATAGTAATTGTACAAGTTTACATTTCCACCTACAGTGTAAAAATGTTCCCCTTTCACCACATCCCCCCCCCAGCATCTACTGTTTTTTGACTTTTAAATTATGGCCATTCTTACAGGAGTGAGGTAGTATCTCCTAGTGGTTTTGATTTGCATTTCCCTAGTACTTGGTGATGTTGAGCATTTTTCTATATGCTTATTGGCCATTTGTATATCTTCCTTTGAGAATTGTCTGTTTATGTTCTTAGCCTACTTTTTGATGGGATTGCTTGTTTTTTTCTTGTTAATTTGTTTGAATTCTTTGTAGATTCTGGCTATTAGTCCTTTGTTGTATGTACAGTTTGTGAATATTTTCTCCCACTCCGTGGGTTGTCTGTTTACTCTGCCTATTATTTCTTTTGCCATATAGAAGCTTTTTAGTTGAATTAAGTCCCATCTATTTATCTTTGTTTTTGCTGCATTTGCTTTTGGCTTCTTGGTCATGAAGTGTTTGCCTAAGCCAATGTCTAGAATGATTTTTTCTTCTAGAATCTTTATGGTTTCAGGTCTTAGATTTAAGTCTTTGATCCATCTTGGGTTGATTTTGGTGTAAGGTGAGAGATGAGGATCCAGTTTTATTCTACTACATGTGGCTTTCCAATTATCCCAGCATCATGTGTTGAAAAGGGTGTCCTTTCCCCACTTTGTTTTTCTTTGCTTTGTCAAAGATCTGTCAGTCCCCCACTCCCAAGGTGCTGGAATTACAGGCGTGAGCCACCATGCCTGACTACATTTCTTATTTAATATTTTTAGTTGCCAGATAGAAGTTTAAGATTTTAAGCCAACTGAGGGGGAGTTGAGGCTAAGTGCTTAATTTTAAATGCCTTAAATAGCCAGTTTTGAACATCTTTAAAGGCCAAATCCTTATAAGGATTTGGCATTATTTCTGTATTCTCTATTCTGTTCCATTGGTCTATGTGCCTGTTTTTATACCAGTACCATGCTGTTTTGGTGACCATAGCCTTATAGTATAGTTTGAAGTCAGGTAATGTGATGCCTCCAGATTTGTTCTTTTTGCTTAGTCTTACTTTGACTATGTGGGCTCTTTTTTGGTTCCCTGTGAATTTTAGGATTTTTTTTTCTACTTCTGTGAAGAATGATGGTGTCATTTTGATGGGAATTGTGTTGAATGTGTAGATTACTTTTGGCAGTAAGGTCATTTTTCACAATATTGATTCTTCCCATCCATGAGCATGGGATGTGTTTCTATTTGTTTTTGTCATCTATGATTTCTTTCAGCTGTGTTTTGTAGTTTTCCTTGCAGACCTCTTTCACCTCCTTGGTTAGATATATTCCTAAATATTTTATATGTTTTGTAGCTATTGTTAAAAGGGATTGAGTTCTCGATTTGATTCTCAGCCTGGTCGCTGTTTGTGTATAGCAGAGCTACTAATTTCTGTACATTAATTTTGTATCCTGAAACTTTGCTGAATTTACCAGTTATAGGAGCTTTTTGAATGAGATTTTAGGGTTTTCTAAGTATACGATCATATGATCAGCAAAGTGACAGTTTGACTTCTTCTTTACCAATTTGGGTGCCCTTTATTTATTTCTCTTGTCTGGGTGCTCTGGCTAGGACTTCTAGTACAGTGTTGAATAGAAGTGGTGACAGCAGGCATCCTTGTCTTGTTCCGGTTCTCATGGGGAATACTTTCAACTTTTCCATGTTCAGTATAGTGTTGGCTGTGAGTTTGTCATAGATGGCTTTTATTACCTTAAGGTATGTCTTTTCTATGCTGATTTTGCTGAGTGTCTGAATCGTAAAGGAATGCTTGCTTTTGTCAAATGCTTTTTCTGCATCTATTGAGATGATCACATGATTTAAAAAATTTTTCCATTAGTCTTTAAAAACCAGCCTTTGTGCATTTGATTATCTCTATTACATCTGTGCTATATGTTTAATTTTTATTCATGTTTGTTCTTTCAATTTCTCTTCATTTCTTTAGGTTTCGTTTATTTTGTTAAGTTGGTTGTTTAAATTTGTCTCCACATTTTTTCCTTTTTAAAAATTGGTCAGTCTTTTTTTTTTTTTTTTTTTTTTTTTTTTGCGACCAAGTCTTGCTCTATTGCCAGGCTGGAGTGCAGTGGCACAATCTCGGCTCACTGCAACCTCCGCCTCCCAAGTTCAAGTGATTCTCCTGCCTCAGCCTCCAGAAGAACTGAGACTGCAGGCACATGCCACCATGCCCAGCTAATTCTTTATGTATTTTTAGTAGAGACGGGGTTTTACCACATTGGCCAGGATGGTCTCGATCTTTTGACCTTGTGATCTGCCTACCTCAGCCTCCCCAAGGTGCTGGGATTATAGGCGTGAGCCACCGCGCCCAGTCACATTTCTTATTTAATATTTTTAGTTGCCAGATAGAAGTTTAAGATTTTAAGCCAACTGAGGGGGGTTGAGGCTAAGTATTTAATTTTAAATGCCTTAAATAGCCATTTTTGAATATCTTTAAAGGCCAAAACTTGATGAGCAAATGAGGCAAGCACTTGTCTCTGCATTTCATAGGGCATGGCTAATGACTGCAGTGTCCTCTCTTTATACCCTGCATATTGTAATGAATGATGTCATTGGAAAATTATCCCTTTCTTCAAGCAGAGGTATTAATCCTTGGATGTTACTCAACCCACAGACTAATTAAATCCTTATTTTCTCTCTTCTCTTTCCAAAATTGTATCAATCATTGAGATATAGTATGTACATATTGTAAAAGGCTTATTGGTAGAAACACCACATGACTGAGTAGTTTCTTCTATCCACTTGTCTATACATAGCAAAAGCAGCATTTTATACATGGATTATAAATCATATTTTACTGTAAAAAGCAGAAGGACAGCACAAATCTGATCCTGATTTGTAACATTTCCTATTAATCGCTTACACAAGATATGTATTTCAGTACTTTTCCAGTCCATTTCAGAGTTTCTTCTGGAGAAAAACATTTCCATGTTTAAGGTGCTATCATTATCTGTGAATTAGGGACTAAAATTAACTGCATTGAAAGCCAATGCTGTCATATTTGTGATTCTAAAACAACTAAAGTATGAGATTTTCCTCCTTTAAAATCTTTCTTCCAAATAAATTATTTTAATGACTATGGGCATGTTTCCTATGTCAGATGTGCCTGGCCCATGTAAGTGTTTAATAAACTTCTGTGAATGAAATGAATATGACATTTTTTATTTGAGAATTTTTGGTATGTATTGTGTCTGATGCCACAATTTTAAAGGCATAACTTGAAATTCTGTAGTTTCAGGAAAAATATATTGTAATTCCAACAGCTACTCGTGCCACCTGTAGTACCTGGGTGGTGGGGCTGAGGTTGTGGGGCCCTGCCTGTTAAGGTGTTTGAAAGCAGTATTGAGGCTATATGTAGGACTTGGACATAGTCCTGCTACAAATTATTTCCCTCCAAACCAAAAGAGTATGTAACTTTAAACATGTTCAAATTGATTTGTGTGCCTGATATTTTTAAAAATGAATATTTCAAACTCTTAAAACTGTCCATTGTGTTTCATTTTTGAGGAATGAGCCTTTAACACTAGCAAAGATGTTTCCTTAAACATGTTAAATCTCATTCTATATAACAGTATCAGATGGAAAGGGACTTATATTTTATTCATTTAGCAATGTGTCTGGCATTTTCTGAGGTGTGAGGGGAGGTTGTAGGAAAGATAGAGGGTGTTGACTAGTGGTGATTTCAAGTCCTAGAAATGAAAATGTTACTAGCTTTGGAGACAAAACCATCTTGGATTAGAGACAGTCACCAGAATTGACACTATGTACACAAATGTAGACAGGCACCCACCATCAACCCACTGAAGATCTAAAATCTGTGAGGTAATATTCTGTCTGAATGCAGGTGCCAGGTCCTGGTATATTATATTTTCAGTTTAATAATGTGAATTGGAGGTGAAGGTAGTTTGACTATGATTTGAATAAAAAGAATAAACAAATGATTTCCTGGAAAGAAGAGATTGTATTGGATTGTAATGAACAGAAAATTATTTCAGATGGATTAAGCAGTACTTTGGGGAATATACTGTAGGCACCTTTGAGAAGGTGAGCTTCTTCCTCCACTTAATCTTCAAGTTCTTCAGCTGTATGTAACATGATAGGCAATCTATTACTCTGTTCAGTCTTTGGTTTTTCATAGCAACATCTTCACCTGTTTTTCTTAGTGATTTTCCTCTTGTTTTTGTTTCTAGTATCTGCTGTATGAGAACATTTTATATGCTTACTCTCAAATTTTATTTTTGTTTTAATAATTCTGCTTTTTCCAATAAACACCTTTTATGGTTTGAATAGTTTCCCTTTCCAAAACTCATGCTGAAATTTAATCTCCAATGTAGTGGTGATTACCTCACCTCCAATTGAGAGATAAGACCTTTGGGAGGTAATTGGATCATGAGGTGTTGGCCCTCCTGAATGGATTAGTGGATTAATAGTTAGTGGATTTTAATGGGTTATCATGGGAATGGAACTGGTGGCTTCATCAGAGAAAAAGAGACCTGAGATAGCACACTCGGCCCCCTCACCAGGTGATAACCTGTGTGGCCTTGGGATTCCTCAGAAAATGCACACCAGCAAGAAGGTTCTCACAGGATATGGCCCCTTGACCTGGATTTTTCAGCTAAGAAATAACTAAGAAATAAATTCATTTTCTGTATAAATTACCCAGTTTTTCATATTTTAAGGAACAGAAAATGAAGTAATACAACGTATTTTTTTTTCTTTTAATGATTTTACCCCTAAGATGCTATATTGCTCCTCCCTTTAAGCTCATGTTACCCAAGGCACGATAGTTGCTTAGACAGTAACATGTGTGAGGGTGACCCTCTTGTTGAGTTTAGTTGGTTTAGAGATGTTGGTAGTGATTTTTCCCTAGAAGTACTTTTTAAGAAGACCCTTGGGATGGGGTAAAGGACAGAGTGGGAGGATGGGAGCAGGACATGCTCAGGAATGGACAGATTTGTTTATTCATGTTGTTAACCCTTCACCTTCCAGCCAGGCCAGAATTGTGCTCAAGTATATTCAGCCACCTCCAGTGGGCACTGGATGGGCCCTGGCTTTCCTGTCTCGTGGTGGTGATATGTAAGGCAATGATGTGCTCAGAGGGATGCAGGAGAGAGAAAAGGACACACAAAAATCCCTCTCTGACCCGTCCACTGTGCCTTTGAATCTGGAGGGTTGCCTGAGTCATAGTGGAAGAAGCTGGAAAGATGGGAGACAGGCGAGCAAGAAAGCAGTAGCTGTGGGTGACTCAGGAGTGTGGCCAGGTCTTGTGTGTGGCAAAGAACAAGGAAGTGGATATTTGTGCAACATATATCACCACTTCCTGGTCCTTCCTATCAGTAAATCAGTTCTTGAAAACACTCCCTACCCATTCTTACATTCATGACTCTTACCTGAACAACATAATTCACCCTGCCAGGGATCAAAAAACAATTCCAGAAACCTTTTCTTGGACCCTTGCCTTAATTGTGCCATGGTCCACAAGAGGTTGTGTAATTTATTCGTGGGCCTTTTGTGTTTTATCATTTATGTCCCTGTCTGATGAGTAACCCATTTTATTTTTTAGGCAGCTGATGTGGCAGTTGCATCAACAGGCAGCTATAAAAACTAAGCATCTGTAAATCCTTTTGATAAATATTTGTGAAGTTTCAGAATCCTCATGTCTGATCAGTGTAAATCAGCAAGCAAGACAGTCTCCTAGGAAAGCCATTTGGAGACACAGTAGTGCATTCTGACCATGGGAACTTCCTCATGGGGGTCAGGGATGAGAAACTCATGAGGTCTTGAGCAAAGATAAATTAGCCTTCACAGAAGCAGATGCTTAAGACTACTGATACTAAATTGTACTGAGGTCAAACATTGAAAACCTCGCTTCTGAGCAAGGAGTAGTTGGAGGATCAAAAGTCTGGTTGAAGGGGCAAAATAAGAGTCTATAAGAGATGTCCCTGCAGTTTGCCCTTCTATTCTCATTGAACAGAGGCGAAATTCTACGTGATGTGGAAGAAAATTTTAAATGGAGATTATGTAAATTTGAAGCTATAAATAAGCAAAATAAATAGACTTTAATATACATATACCCTTTGTGATATTTTCCTGAATTTTGAACATTGACAAAAATATCCCCCCCCACTACCGCCGCCCAATATCTTTTTCACTCGAGCAATCCCTAGTATTACGTGCCTTGTTCATTGAAAAGATATTAGAAAGTAAAATCCTAACTGGATCAACAACCTAATGGTCTAGACTCAGCAGTATACCATTAGAACATAACTTAATTTTTCTCCTACTCTGTTAGATATTCCTTCCTTTTTCCCCGTGATATTTTATGGTCATTTTCAGTTTCATTTTTTTCAGGTATTAAAAGCTCAGTCTGGTCTAAACTAAACTTCTGATATCCAATTTAAAGCTTTTCCTTTTCTTTTGGGCATGACCTAGAAGGTTGGGCGAGAGGTGTGGTGAGTCCCTCCTCTCTTTCTTGTTCTGTATCCTTCTGACATGAATGATGGCATGATGGTGATGTGCCTCTGGATCTTCCAGGGCTAGATGGGACAGAGGATTAACAGCTAGAAGGCAAAAAGAGTCTCATGTACTTAGCTGGCACTGTTTGTAGAGCTTACTTGGACGTCATAGGCTCTCTGTCATGGCAGGCTCTTTCTTTAATAGGGCACTATCATGGGTTTCCTGCTCAACTCCTTGCTGCAGAAGTTGCACTTTTTGGTGAACCCATTTCCTTGTCTTTTTGCCTGTTGTAGTTGTACTTGCCACCCCATGGTTTTACTTGCACTAGGATCACTCAGATGTGATAACAGCTTGTCTGAGTGAACTTCTTTCAAGGTTACTCAACCCTAGTGGTCTTCTATAGTCTTCCAACTCTGGGAATCCAGGCCACTTTTGAGGAGTTTATCACTTTATCTAATTGTTATATCTTGGAACAGGTCCAACTTCTGTAGCTCAGGAAGTATGATGGTAGCCGGGTTGAGGGGGTGGTGTGTGTGTGAGACACTTCAGTGACAGATACTTCAGCAGTCTCTGCTCATCCAGTCATGACCTGTAAAAGGCAACATTTATGCTAGTGGAATGAGGCATAGGCCAGCTGAAGACATTTACATTGTTGTAGTTCAGTATCAAACCCAAATAACCAAATGAAAATTACTAAACATTTGAAGATTACTTTTGGAGACAAACTGATGTATTTTAAGACTAAAATGAATCTGAGATGATGTCCACTAACCATTCGGAATCCACACAGGGATTCCTGACTGGATCAAGGAGAGTGTTTTGGTTACAAAGGAGAGTGAGAATGTTTTTATCTGAATGTGCCTGTAGGTGTCACCAAAGTAAATGACTCCTTTACCCTTGGTTTGATAACGGGGGCAAAAAAGCAAAGTAAAAAAATGATATTTTGTAAAGTCTATGGGGGCAAAAAAGTAAAGTAAAAAATGATATTTTGTAAGGTCTGTGTTATATTGACAACACAGAATAGCAGCAGCAACGTCATTCACAGTAAGTCTGCAAATTCTCCTTCCTTTTTGCAGTTACGATTTATCTTAGACAATGAAAGTATACTTGGCAAGGGGACAGTCTTCAGGATATAGCAAGCAAGGAAAACTCCTTTCTCATCCCCAGCAGACACACCTCCTTCTGGACAGGAGAAGTTTCTTCTTTATCTGATTCCAATCACTCATTAGAGACACTGTCTTCAAGGAATATGGATGCCTCATGAAAGAAAAAAATTACATGAGCATTGGTAGTTAAAGAAGAAAAAAGGTGAACGCAACATTTAAAAAAAATGATTGGGAAACATTCAATTCCAAAAGTATTTAAATTTTTTTCTCTGTGCTGATTTTTTTTTTTTTTTAAAAACAAACTGTAAATTTTGATTCCTTAGAAATAATAGTATTTTTTCTCTCCTTTTAAGGAAGGAAAATCCATTGCACAATGATCAACTAGAAACTCTTATCTCTGAGCTTTCACAGCCAGGGAGGGTATATGATGTTACCCAGAAAGTACTTGGACTTGGCACTTGTATTTCAGTACTGTGAAGGATGTTTCCGGCTGGGCTCACATTCTGTACGTCATTCTTCTCACCAAGAGGCTAAAACAGCGTTTCATCACAGAATGGCCAAGACTGAGACCCGCTAAAAGAAGAACGCTCAACAAAAAGGAATTTACACAGCTCGAGCGCCATGTTAACAGAGGGTGAACAGCCTTTCTTATGTTAGCAAGAATTTTGTAGGCCTAATGAGAAAAAGAATCCTCCTAGAAACTTCTGGTATTTTTTTTTTTAATTTATTTATTATTATTATACTTTAAGTTGTAGGGTACATGTGCCTAATGTGCAGGTTTGTTACATATGTATACTTGTGCCATATTGGTGCGCCGCACCCATCAACTCGTCATTTACATCAGGTATAACTCCCAATGCAATCCCTCCCCCCTCCCCCCTCCCCATGATAGGCCCCTGTGTGTGATGTTCCCCTCCCTGAGTCCAAGTGATCTCATTGTTCAGTTCCCACCTATGAGTGAGAATATGCGGTGTTTGGTTTTCTGTTCTTGTGATAGTTTGCTAAGAATGATGGTTTCCAGCTGCATCCATGTCCCTACAAAGGACACAAACTCATCCTTTTTGATGGCTGCATAGTATTCCATGGTGTATATGTGCCACATTTTCTTAATCCAGTCTGTCACTGATGGACATTTGGGTTGATTCCAAGTCTTTGCTATTGTGAATAGTGCTGCAATAAACATACGTGTGCATGTGTCTTTATAGCAGCATAATTTATAATCCTTTGGGTATATACCCAGTAATGGGATGGCTGGGTCATATGGTACATCTAGTTCTAGATCCTTGAGGAATCGCCATACTGTTTTCCATAATGGTTGAACTAGTTTACAATCCCACCAACAGGAAATCTAAGCAAGTGAAAGACACAGAATAAGGTCTCTGGAAATGTTATTTGTCAATGAAACATGGCTCAGGACAAGAAAGACATAAAATACTGAGAATTATCAGCAGAACCTAGAAGAAAAAATATTCAGACAAGGATAGACTGCTTGTAGTTATTCTAGAATAAGTACTATATATTTTGTGAGGAAGAATTGAAAGTTGACTATAAGACTTCGTTGTATATACTTTGTGATAAATAAGCTTATGCGAATACTAAGCGTAATCTTAGGTATTTCAAAGTAATATATTCAGATTCTAATTTTAAGTAAGGATTTAAGCATTTTCTACTGACTTTTTCCCTTATAAAGCCCTATGCCTTTCTGGTATTATTACCTATAGTTACACAGCACAGTCATAATTCTGGTGTTCAGACTGAAAAAAAAAAAGTAAACAGCATCTTTTACAAAGTTCTGTCATAATGAGACTTATTTATGTTTGGAACTTTTTTTTTTCTCTTTGGTAATGCTACTCAAAAAATTATTCCACTCGGTATATATAGTAAAAAGTTTTAAACGTGCTTTAAAAATATTTCTCAAAGTTAAACATAGAATTACCACATGGCCCAGCAATTTAATTCCTAGGTGGCATATACCTAAGAAAAATTTAAAAAACATATGTCCACACAAAAACTTGTGCGCAAATGTTTAAAGCAACATCATTCATAGTAAGCAAAAGATGGAAAAAACCCAAGTGTCTGTCAACAAATGAATAGATAAATAAAAGGTAGTATATCCATATAATGAAATATTGTATGTCAATAAAAAGGAATGTGGTGCTGATACCTGCCACAACATGGATGGACCTTGAAAACATTAAGTGAAATAAAAAGCTGATCAAAAAAGACTACATATTATATGATTCCATTGAGATGAATTTTCCAGACTAGGCAAGACAATAGAGGCAGAGTAGATGGCTGACAGGGATGGGGAGGTCTGGGGAGTGGGAGAGGAGATTAGGAGGTGACTGCTAATAGATATGTGAGTTACTTTTGGGGGTAATGGAAACATTCTGGAATTAGATAATGGTGATGATTGCACAGCATTGTGAATATACTTAAAAACCACTGAATTGTATCCTTCAAAGGGGAAAATTTGATGATATGTGAATATATCAATTTAAAAAGATGGATTGTTTGCTGGACATCATGAATTCAGTTTGAATTTCCTTCATTAATGATTCCATGAAGAGAAAGTTACTCATTTGATGAATTAAAGAGTGAAAGGGTAGTCAGACGATTGTACCTCTGTTTTACTTGTAGGGATAGAGAAAAATGTCTAGGAGACATGTATTATACTAGGGTAGACAGATGGATGTAGTCTATTAGTCACTCTGAAGACCTTTTTTCTGCTGTGCAGCCTATCAGTGAATATAAATAAGTCATTGCCTAAGGTCAGTGAATCACATTAAATTCAGGGGGTGAGGAATCCTAAAATAAACAGTGGATTTATATTAAAAATAACACATTTGGCCAGGCACAGTGGCCCACACCTGTAATCCCAGCATTTTGCAAAGCTGAGGCGGGCAGATCACTTGAGCCCAGGAGTTCGAGACTAACGTGGGCAACATGGCAACACCCTGTCTCTACAAAGAAATATAAATATTTGCTGGGCGTGGTGGCACACACTTGTGGTCTTAGCTACTTGGAAGGTTGAGATGTGAGGATTACCTGAGCCCGGGAGGTTGAGGCTGCAGTAAGCAGTGATCACACGACCACATTCCAGCCTGGGTGGACAGAATGTGTCTCAAAAAATAAAAATAAAAGTAAAAATAACACATTTGCAGAGTTTTGTGTGTATATGCATAGACATTATACAGGAAACCAATTTAAAATTTTTGTATGTTTCTGCTTTTATTCCTTCTGAGTGAAATCTAGTGATACCCAAAAACATCTTTAAAACTACATGTGTAATTAAGTTCAATAGTTCCCTCTTCCAAACAATATGAATAAATTACATTCAGTTCAAGACAATCTTTTCATTACATGGTTTATTCCAGTGGCTTTCAGTATAAGGTGTATTTATTAAAACTCAATGGAGTTTTGTAACTAGCAAAGCCCCAAATATGCTCCTAACTATAACATGTGTTACTCAGTCTGCAGGTGGATGTTCTGAAGGCTTTTTTGTAGACCTTGGACTGTTTGTGTTTTACCATGTGCTGCTGTTCCTCTGGCTCAAGATGGATTCCTGTGATCAATAATCAGAAAATTAGTGACAGTACTTGTGATGACATTTATTTTTAGCTCTTTGAAATGTTTATTTTTACTTCTTAATGTTTTTAAGTGCACTTAAAAGGTGTCTAAACATTGTTCCCTCCAGAAGCCAAAAAATAACTATTTTTACATAGTTACATCAAAACTCGTTTAAAAGTACAAGTGGAGCCCATGCATTTCTAGGCAGCCTAACACTTAAAAAGAAAAGACGAAAGAGTAACAACAAAACAAATCTAAAGCCTCTTCTCCAAAGAGATCAAGAACTGCAGGTATAAAATTAGGTCTTCTGGAAATAAAGCCCTCATCACTGCATTTGGAGGCTTTGTCCCCACTTCAGCCTAAATTCATTCTCCTTTATTGCCTTCCCTAATATGAAGCCTGCCAGTAGACAAGGTCCATCCATTTTTGTTTGAAAGACCTCACCATGAAATAAAAGATAAACAACAACAGAGGGGACTCATAATTTATATCCTAGAAAATCAACCTAGTCCACTATTATTCTTTATAAGAAGACAGCCAAAGATAATAAAAAACATAAATAAAACCAGCAGCACAAAATAATTAAAACAACAATCACTTTAGAAGCAACAGATAATTCAGAAAAAAGGAGAATGTTAGAAGAACCTGGTTATCATGAAATTAGCTTGAAAATTTGAGAGGAATTGCATGAAAATTTGAGAGGATATTGCATCCAAAAATAAGACTAGGAAAGTACAAAAGAACAATGGAGAACAAAATAAGATATTTTGTCTTGAAGATGCAATTGCAAAAATTCGGTAGACAGTTATGAAGATGAAACTAAGAAAGTCTCTCAGAACAAGAGAAAAAAGACAAAAGAGAAAAATTTTAAAAAGATAAACATAGAGGTTCAATCCCAGAAGCATGACATTGACCTAATATTCTGGGAAATAAAGAAAAGAGGGAATTGGAGTGGGAAGAAGTTAGCAATGGAAATATGCAAGAAAAATTTTCAATACTAAAGCACCAGAATTCTTTAGGGCCATTGGGTTCCCAGGATGCTGAAAAAATTTATATCTGAAATTTCAGAACATAAGGATTTTTTTTTTAAACTTTATAGTTAGGATGTAGGGAACACAACCATATTTATGATTCACAATGTTTAAATGAACCAGATTGACATCAGACGTCTCATCAACAATAAGGGATCTGAGAGACAATGAAACAACGCATTTGAAGCTCTGAGAAAAATTCTAGGCTTAGTGATTTGGCAAGAAAGTGTGATGGTAAAATATAGCTATTTTCCGACTTTCAGAAACTTTCTTTTATGTACTTCCTTAAGAAGGTTACTTGAAGATTTGTTCCAGTAAAACAAAGGTAAAAACCAAGAAAAAGACACGGTGGAAAAATAAAGAAAAATAATCCAATTCTATTGAAAACAAATGCCAGCACACACATCAATTATATAAGAGATCTGGAATGCTAATCCCAAATTACAGTAAGGCACAATCAAGATGGAGACCAACAAGGCTATATCAGAGTTACTGTCTAAGATTGCAGGGAAAGGAGAGAAAGAACTAACACCAAGGACAAGAAATGAGACGGCAAAGTTACAGGAAATAAAGTTCATTCTGATTGTATGTGATTTTTCTAAGAGTACTGAAGACTGGATATTAGAACTGAACACTTTTGATAGGAAGAGACAGTGTTAACTAGAAATCACTATCTGAAAGCATGTGACAGCAAAAATACAAAATTAAGAGTGGCTGAAAAACAGTTTGTTCTGTTCTAAAAAGAAGTCCAATAGTCAGAATTTTAATAAAGAATTTCTATTAATTCATCAAAGTCCCAGGTTCCATCCAGCTATTTTCCTCTGCTGCCCAAGGGTATGATCCTTGTCATTATTGTCTGCATTCTACCCAGCAAGAAAAGTGGAGGCAAAGCACACAGCGCTTCCTCTGTGGAGATTTGCTCACCCCATTTCTATGTACATCTCATTGACTAACGGTCACATGACTGTACCTAAATGAAATTGGGTGTCACTGTGTGCCTGTGGAGGTTTGGGGAGGGGACTGTCTATTTGTGAAGATAATGAAACTGGTAATTGGGGACAGAAATGGCCTTTTCCACAGACCTCAAGCAAAAGTTCTTTTGGTGGTAGTTTTTAAAATAGGTCTTAATGGCATATTTTATTCCCTATTGAATTTCCATTAAAACTTACTCTATTTGTGAAGACACAGGATGCAAAGATTTTTAGAAAACAAATAGATTAGCTAAATCAAAGCATTAGAGTTTTTGCAGGGATCTGTGAATTGATAAGGATCTCAAATATTGTTATTAAATAAAATAATATTTACATATTTATTACTATTCATATGGGCACACTTCTGATTAATAAATACAATTTCACATAACTGAATTTATTTTAGCTTATTATTGCATTTTTCATCAATGTCTACTTGTATAAATAGAATTGTTGGGTATCATGGCTGTGGGGGGCAGATTGTCATTTGGGGGCAATCTATGAAAATTTCTGGTTTTAGAAAAAGTGATCTCATACTAAAAAACTTCGGGAACTATTGTTATGAGATATTTTGGTAAAGATTTGTGTGTCATTTATTCTTGGCTTTGTGTCATAAGCTCTACCTTATCTTTTTGCCTGAATTCTTTCCCTTCTTCTAATTTTTATTATCATGTTGCAATATTTTATTGTTTGTAGGGAAACTTATATTGTTTTTGAAACAGGGTGGGTATAAGTATAAAATCCGATAATAGCTTCACCTTCTCTGCAGCCAGGTACTGGCTACTGGGGTCAATAACATTTTAATATCTAGGAATTGCAAAAGAACTCTCATCTAGGTGTATAAGGATTTCCAAGTTGCTGGGGCAGTGGCCTTTGGATGTATAATTGTCCTTTGAACCCATATTTAATTTTGCCCTTTTCTTGTTTGAAATGGCTTGAAATGTGCATCAATTTTCAACTGGCTTCTAGTTTCCTGGAAATCCTGGTTTCCTGTTAAACCCTTCAGTCTCTTCTCACACTCAGTGTGCCCCAGACTTGCAGTGCCTTCAGCTCTTCACCACCTTACTCATCATCTCTTTTGAATGCTTGGTTTCCCTCCATCACTTTTTCACTTTTGCTCCCTGGATATTTAACATTTGTGTTATACGTGGTCAGTTCTTTAAATCATTAGTGGTACTATTTGCTTGTTTCCCTTTTTTCTCCTACGATGGGGAGGAGATACTAAGTATTTTCCCCTGGAGATCTTTAGTTTTCTTTTACATTTATTTGTAGCCTTCTCTGGGGCTATTAAATGTAGACTTCCTCTCAGTTATCTTGAGTTTCTATGGATTAGCTTGTCAAAATAGCCAAACATAACTGACAAATGTGCAATCTTCATCTTGGCTTGGGTCAATCACCTGCTCTTTTATGAGCTGTACTGAGATCTTTGAAGTACTAGTTTCTCTGTCCACTGATGGCTGCTTGAAAAGATGCAGGCTACCTGAGGTTGATGGCGGCATGGGCAGGTATCATTGCAAATAGCAGAGTATCTTGCCAAGGACTACTCATTGACCTTGTTTGGCTCTGAGAACAATGAGGTAAGGCTATTGAAATAAGTTTGAGATTGTGAAACACTAGATTACCATCAAAAACTTTAAAAATAGGATAATCTTTTTCAGCAGAGTATGTAAGAAATTTTCATAAAAAGAAATGATTACCACTCTGTACAGACTGTGGATTTTCTTTTGGCTTAAGGAATTTGACATTTGCTGTGATGTACCAGAATCAGTGTTGATGGACCTAAGCTGAATGTAACCTGAACTGTGAATAGAGCCAGAATTGTGTAGAACTTCCAGTCATCTCCATAGAAATACAGAATGCATAGAAAATACAAGGGTAAGAAGATGAATCATGTGGAAAGAGAGTAAACATCTGGTATTAAATGTTTATAACTCCCTTTATACAGAATATGCAGATCGCTTTAGGTTAAGCAATTACTCAAGTGCTAATCAATAGTTTGGAAGTCCAAAGAAAGCCAGCTGGAGTTCTGATCAGGAAGTCCATATTCTGTAGGAGGCTAATAGAAGTGTTTCTGCTTTTTGTGTTTCAGTTAGCAACCCATATGGAAATGAGCAGATTGAGCAGAAATTTGCTTGTATTGGTGAAGATCATGGCTTATAAATTAGGATAATTTCACTGCTTAGTAAAAGTTTAAGTTTTCAGGAAAAATGATTTCTTTAAAAACACGTTAGAGACATTCTGCATATTTATATGCCTGTGGAATAAGAAACCAGTGAGGCCTTACCATACCCTTAAAAATGATTCCTAAATGGTCCTATGGCCAGCCATTGATTTACGAACTTTTCAGGTCATCTGGAGCTAACTATCAGGGTACTAGGCCCTGCTTCTGGAAGGTTGTCATAATTGGCTTCAGTTATTTTTTCATGTTGGTGGGGTGGCTGATCACTTAAAAGGACAATGCTGGCATTTCAGTGAAACTACAGTACAGGTTGTTTTTTGCCTGCTTGTTAATGAATGTTTATATAATTGTAAGTGTGGGAGAATTTTGTATGAGACTTGCTTTCGTTACAACTTGGCAGCTCAGTTTTACTGAATGGTTAGCTTCCAAATCAACCTAAGAAAATATAAGAACAAAGAATGTATTATTGGCTATGCCTATCATTTAAATGTTTACTATTTTAAATAACTAAAAACATGCCATTTTCTTTCAATTTTATTATATCTTTGATTATTAAAGGTGAACATTATTTGTGTTAGCCATGTGTATTTTTATTTTTCTGAATGTTCAGTTCATGCTCTTTGTTGAATTATCTTGTATATATTTTATCCACCTTGTTTTTACTATTTAGATTTCTGAGGTTTTACAATGGGCAGAAGTGAAAAATTTTAGGTCTTTAAATCTAGTAACCTGTTCCTTTGTTTCTGAGTTTATGCTTTTCTTTTTCTTCTGTGAGTGACAAGTTTGCTTATTTAATTTTATTTTTTATGTTATAATATTTGGTGTTTTTTTACATTTTTCTATTATTGTTTTGGAATTGTTCAGAACTGTTTCTCAAACAAATCTCCTTCTCATTCATTTGGAAGCCCTCATTTATTACTTTCTTGATTCTTACGTATTTGACAGTACCATGCTCTTCACCTCGTTAGAACTTCATAACATGTTAATATTTCGTAGCGCTAAACTCCCTTCTCCCATTACTCTTCCTTTTCAAATGCTCTTCACTCTTCATCATTTATTCTTTCATATTAAATCTAGAAATATTTCAAAAGAAGCCCCTTGACATTTTGATGTAATTGCTTCATAATTATACATTTGAAAAGATCTAACATTTAATAATAGTCGATTTCCTCATCCATGAACAGGGAAAATTTCACCATTTGTTCATGTTGTTTAAATAAATAACTCAGAAAGGACATTCATGGTTCTTGCTCATTTGTTTACAAAGACCATTTCTATATATTTTTCGTTCTTGTCTACTATTTTTGTTCTATCTTATTTTTTAACCAGCTATTGCTGACATGCCAAAGAGTGATTGCTTTTTTGATTTTATCTGGTATCTATCTCATTTACTGAAATTTCTTAGGAAGTCTAATAACTTTTCAGTTGATTATCTTGAATTTTCTGGGTAGACTAGCAAAATTCTTTTTGCTTTATATTTTGACAATAGTTGAAAATCCTAAAAAAATTCAAAATACTGGGATTATGAGCATCCTTTGTCTATTCCAGATTTTAATGTATGGGCTGCCTAATGGTTCCTCTATCAAGCAAGAAAATGGTCATTTTAGGTAGATTAATGTTTTTGCATATAAATAACATGCTTTGTCATCCTGATGCTAACAAAAATTTACATCAGAAATGGGGCTGACTTTTATGAAAATGATTTTTAGCAGCTGTTGAGGTAATCAAATGTTCTGTGTGTTTGTTCTGGGTCTCTTGATACATTACATAGAGTCCCAATTATTAAACCCCATTGATCCAAGGAGATGTTATCAAAGTTAAGACTCAGTGAACCCAGCATACATAACTTTATTAAATCTCTCATATAGAGATCATAATATATATGTAACAAAAAGAAATTTTACTGACATGTTTCTTTTTCTTAAACAGCTCCTCAATCATATCAGATATCTAGAAAACAAAGTTGACTTTTTTTTTTAATATTAAGGCTGAACTTTCCCCACCCTTTATTTATTTATTTGTTGCCTTAGGCTCGGAAATGGGTATTTAGCTTGGGAAGATTTTTCTCTTTTCAATTATATGTGGAAATTTTACTGTTTCACAAATGACTTGCCAATGTTTTTCTTTCACATAGCTTATTCCTTCTCATACCGGTTTCAGGAAATTATCTGTGGCCAACAGTGTTTTGTTGTTTTTGTTAGCATGTGACTCACGTCCTCTGTCTTCCTTCCTTCATTTAGTTTTTAAAAAGCTTAAAGGAAAAGATCAAGGGATTGAGTCTATGTAGCAATGACAACAATTGAAAAAAATAAATGCGTAAATGCTAAGATTAAAAGAATCATTATTTAACTAATAATCTTGAATTTTGTACAAACGAATTATATGTAACCAAGGTATTTTGTGAGCTATCAGGGACTTAGATTGTTATCTTTTAAAATTGAAGTTTGCAGGCTGAGGTTGTTAATACCATCTTTTTAGGGAAAGTCCACGTTAATCATATTTTTTTTCTTGGGGCTCAGCTTTTGTGTCCCTTGGCTGTAGCATTCTGTACAAATTCATTATAAGTGAAGGAGATGAAGAGAGTCAATCAAGGTTTTAGAACATCCCTTCACTAGATAGCATAATGAGAAAGCCTGAAGACTAGCTAGTATAATGAGAGAACCTGCATGGTCACAGATACATCATCGTTGCAGAGTACAAAATACCTTTCTTAAACAGACACTTGTATCATTTAGTCATGGACCAAGCATCTAGAAGATATTTCATGGGTAGACTATATATACGAGCAACTAGTATTTGAAAATAGTTTTGATTAAATCCATTAAAACTCTGGGACATGAAATAGGAGAATCTGAACTGTTACTAAAACTGAGAAGTCAATCATATTATGAGAAAAAGAAATTCAACATTGTTACTTATTTTTTTAACCTGATTACAGTCTATAGTTTAAAAACAGTAACAACTTCTGGGATGCTATGTCAACCAATGAAAAAAGGGAAGACAAATGTGGTTTTGAATCCCCTCTGCCATTTATCTATGTGATTGGACAAGTTAACCTCATTCATTTGCAGTTTTTGTACTGGTAAAGTACAGATAATGATAAACATCTATCTCATGGAATTGTTTTAAGTTTTTCATGAATCTTTGTGTATAAATATATATGTGCGTATGTTTACATATGCATATATATGTATGTGTGTGCATGTGTATATATATATTCTCCAGTCCGTTGCTATTTTTTTGGAACAAAGAAGTTCCAAACTAGCAGCACGGGCATTACCTATGAACTTGTTAGAAATAAAAATCTCAGCTCCACCTAGACCTAATGATAATCAGCATTTTAACATGGACCCTCCAGAAGCTTCCTTTTCACATTAAGTATAAGAAGCGCTGCCCAGCCTAGCACAGGGCCTAGCATGGGGTGGTGTCCAGTTAGTGTAGTTTTCTTCCTTTCAAATTAAATGAGTCTTAACCATGAACTTGACTGCCTTTGACATAAAAAGAAACAAAAGCAACCCGACAGTAACAACTATAACCACGAAATACAAGATTGATATATTCTCTCATTTCAGCTTATTTTTGGTAGTCCTTCCAAACAGAATATATCTATATCCATATAGATATATATGCGATTTCCTTCTCTTTAACATTATTTATGCTGACCTCTTGGAACAGAAGGTTAAAATTGAATTTTGAGTAAGACACCAAGACAAAATAGAGGTGAATTTCACAAGACAGATCCTAAATGTAGAATTCACCAGTTCCATAATTCTTGGACCCTTCACCAGCTGGAGGCTATAAGACTGAAGCAGAGTATGGATTGGAAGAGAGTGGATTTCAGGGGAGAAGATACCTTTGGAGAAAGCTATGTTGTGAGCTATACACCTTGGAGGCAGCGTGCCTGCTCTCTATCATCAAACCTAATGATGAGGCTTCCAAGGACACTTGGGCAATTTCATGTTACTCCTGCACTGAGGCTTTTGGTAGCGTGGCTCGCAACAGGGCTATGTAAAGGGTGAAAGATGCTAGCTGCTGCTGGTAATGAAGCCAGTAGAAGAGCAATGTTGGGATTTGCCTGTACTTCTCAAAACTTTTGGGGCGAGGGATGTTTGTTTGCCATGGAACCGTGCTGTGCTGAAAAACTGATTCTTCAACAACAACAACAACAAAAATCCACAAAAGCGATCCTCTTCCCATCCTCAATTTTTAGCATTTATCAACTTCTGGCAGTGTATATAGGAAAGTTATAACCTACCTGAAGCTGTTAATTTGACATCATTAAATGTGGAGTTGGGCAGAAAAAATCACAATCGGCTCTATTGAGCTCGTAAGAGCTGGCT
The DNA here is from genome assembly GCF_037993035.2 of Macaca fascicularis. Lineage (NCBI taxonomy): Eukaryota > Metazoa > Chordata > Mammalia > Primates > Cercopithecidae > Macaca > Macaca fascicularis. The sequence goes on from NC_088377.1 coordinate 112,691,506, forward strand.
CCAGCACGCAGAGAGCTAAAGACTTAAAGTGACTGTAAGACTGTTTATTATCCAAGAGACAGTCTTTCAGCTGGTGCTAGAGGAAACTGCTCCCGTTGAATAAAGTTTAGAGGACAATCGGGATAAAAATGTCATATTTCAATTAAGTCACATATCATGCTGGGTCAGTATAGTAGTTATACACATATAATACTTTCAAGTTTCAGCTGCCAGCTAGAGATTTAATCTGTAGGTCAAACTTCATTCCACACTGGGTATTCTTTGATACTGTGTTAACAATTTAGATGTGTTTTGTAGCATCTTGTATAGTAAATCCTTAACACTTATTATGCTCTTGTGAACTCTTGACTTTTTCCTGATGCCTGTATAAATGTTCTCCTAAGACTAAAGACTATTTCTTGTACTACTTTTTTTTTTGTTTTTGAGACAGGGTCTGGCTTTGTTGTCTAGACTGGAGTACATTGGTGCTATCTCAGCTCACTGAAACCTTCCCCACCCCTACCCCCCACCCTGCCAGCTCAAGGAATCCTCCCAGCTCAGCCTCCCAAGTAGCTGGGACCACGGGTGTGCACCACCACACCTGACTATTTTTTTGTGTTTTTAATAGAGACCGGGGTCTCACCATGTTGCACAGGCTGGTCTTGAACTCCTGAGCTCAAGTGATCCACCCGCCTTGATCTTCCAAAGTGCTGGGATTACAGGCATGAGCCACCATGCCTGGCCTATTTCTTGTACTTGATGTAACTTTTCTTTCTCCACTAAAACCTTCCAACCTTCATTTCCTAGTAAAGAATATGGCTGACAGCTGCTTGTTAAAAGAATGGAATTAAATTTTTATTTTCAGTGACTTTTTTTTTGTTTTGTTACTAAAGCAGAAATAAATTTAAAAAGCACATCAAAAGAGGAGAAAGACATTTCTTGTTTAAGCCTGGCAAATTTGGCCTCTTAATATGGAGCATATTACAGGGAAAAAGGATATTTGCAAACCTTTTTATGTTGTATTCTTGAAAATGTCATGTTTGCAATCTAAATGGCTACTGAAGATATAATGTTAGAATTTCTTGAGTATGTTAGATCAAGTTGCCTTCCTGATAGTAGCAAGGTCAGTGCTGTGTGCCTAGCCTTCCATACATAGTAGGTGCTTAACAATATTGGATAAAGTTCTCTTACTTCTTCCATAATGAGAGACTGAGACTATAATAAAATAAAAGTAAATGTACATATTTAACAACAATCACCAGAATTCTTCTTAGAAAGAATTGGAAATGTTACTTCAAGAGCCCTTCCAGTAGGAAGTTCGATCCTCAGATCTTTGATATTGGCTGGCACCAGGGTTCCAGGGAAAAGGCAGACAGTGCCTATAGCTATGGGAGACAGGGAAAGAACCTGTTACTTCTTCAGAGAGGGAGAAGGGCAATGACAGAACGTATAAAATGAAGCATGGAGAGAAAAACCAACAAGAGGATGAGAGCTAGGATTACATAAAGTGAAAGGCCAGTGGCAAGCCTGGTGGGGATGTAACCAAATGAAATTTTAAGATAGATGATACCTATTATTTCATTTGAAGCTGATTTTTGTGGCTGGAACATGAACTCTTTTCTGCTGTGTTCCAGGAATCATTTAACAAAGTCTACCATACCCTCAAATTCTTTTTTTTGTTTTGTTTTTATTGAGATGGATTCTCTCTCTGCCCGGGCTGGAGTGCAGTGGCGCCATCTCTACTCACTGCGATTCTCCTGCCTCAGCCTCCTAAGTAGCTGGGATTACAGGTGCCTGCCACCATGCACGGCTAATTTTTTGTATTTTCAATAGAGATGGGGTTTCATCATGTGGGCCGGGCTGGTCTCCAACTCCTGACCTCAGGTGATCCACCTGCCTCGGCCTCCCAAAGTGTTGGGATTACAGGTGTGAGCCCCCGCCCCCAACCAATATGCCCTTGAATTCTTATTGTGTTTGCTTATTTATTTGTTCTGTAGAAATCAGAGAAGATTTATTTCAAGTTGAGGTTGGAACAGAAGAGAGAGAGCAAGTGTAAAAGCAGAATTCTAGATCAAGAAGCCACAGAGATAAAGATCTTCACCCTCTTTCCCCATGCCTTATGAGCGGGTAGAGAACATGGGGTGGTTTTTATTTTTTATACTTACAAAACCCATGGACTTGTTTGGAAGTGAAATGATAAGTGAAATTAATTGAGTGTTGTGTAACAGATATTTCGGTTACAATCTCTTTATTGCCTACGTTTATATTTTGGTTTGACAGTTCTTCCTTTTGAAGAAGATCTCTAACAGACTTACTATAAATCCCATGCATACATCAGTGCAGCCTTTTTCTTAAATATTCTTGAGGTCAAAGTATTAGGAATTAGGAAACAGTTTTCTTGGGAAAAAGTTAGCCCAAACAACATCTTGATTCATCAACTTGAATGGGAAAATTTTTGAGCAGCAATTTAATGGCGGTGAATAATTATAATCAGCTGTCCATATTGGCAAGTATGGCAAAATGCCTGACATCTGGATCTGCATGGCACAACATCAAAATCTTCACACACCCAAAATTAGGAATGGATGAGTCAGAGTAATCCAGCATTATTGTGCATATACAATAAAATTATCCTAACATAAAAACTATTCACTATGAAGAAAAAAGAACAAGACTTTTTTGTAAGCTACTCAGTATTTTAAAGCTAAAAATGAACTTTCTAGATTAAATATTTCTATCTATCTTGTCAGTCTTGTTGTTGTTTAAATAGCCACATCATATGTCAGAAGACTGACAATGCTAAATGGTGGCATGACTAGCTGGATCATATGGTAAGACTATGTTTAGTTTTATAAGAAATCGCCAAACTCTCATGCAAAGTGGGTATATCATTTTGCATTCCCACCACCAATGAAAAGTTATTGTTGTTCCACATCCTTGCCACCATTTGGCATTGTCAGTCTTCTGGATTTTGGTCATGCTGATTAGTGTAGTAGTACCTCATGATTTTAATTTGTATTTCCTCGATGACACATGCTGTGGAACATCTTTTCATATGCTTACTGACCATCTAAATGTCTTCTTTGGTGAGGTGTCTCTTAAAATCTTTGGTCCATCTTTTAATTGGGTTTTTTTTTTTTTTTTTTTTTTTGAGACGGAGTCTCGCTCTGTCGCCCAGGCTGGAGTGCAGTGGCGCGATCTCGGCTCACTGCAAGCTCTACCTCCCGGGTTCACGCCATTCTCCCGCCTCAGCCTCCGAGTAGCTGGGACTACAGGCGCCCGCCACCACGCCCGGCTAGTTTTTTGTATTTTTAGTAGAGACGGGGTTTCACCATGTTAGCCAGGATGGTCTCGATCTCCTGACCTCGTGATCCACCCGCCTCGGCCTCCCAAAGTGCTGGGATTACAGGCTTGAGCCACCGCGCCCGGCCGGGTTGTTTGTTTTCTTATGGTTTTAAGAGTTCTTATATATTTTGGATAACAGTCTTTTATTAAATATATTTTTGCAAACATTTTCTCCTAGTCTGTGGTGTATCTTTTTATTTCCTTTACAGTATCTTTCACAAAGCAGAAATTTTTAATTTTAATGAAGTCCAGTTTATTAATTGTTTTTTTTCATGGATTGTGCTTCTGGTGTCATCATCAAACCCAGTGTCATCTAGATTTTTTTCTATGTTATCGTCTAAAAATTTTATAGTTTTGTGTTTTATAGTTAGGTCTGTGGTCCATTTTAAGTCAATATTTGTGAAGAGTACAGAGTTTGTGTACAGACTCATTTCTTTATATATGGATGTACGGTTGTTCCAGCATCATTTTTTGAAAAGACTATCTTTTCTCCATTGTATTATCTTTGCTTTTTTGTCAAAGATCAATTTACTATATTTATGTAGATCTACTTTTGAGGTCTCTGTTCTGTTCCATTGATCTCTTTGTCTATTTTTCAACACTATTACATTGTCTTGATTATTATAGCTTTAGAATGAGTTGCAAACTCAAGTATTGCAAGTCCTCCAGTTTTGTTCTTCTCCTTTAATGTTGTTTTGGCTATTCTGAGTCTTTGGCCTCTCCATATAAACTTTAGAATTGGTTTGTCTATGTCTGCAAAATAACTTGCTAGCATTTTTATTGGGAATGCATTGAATCTACAGATCAAGTTGGAAAGAACAGATATCTTAACAATATTTAGTCTTCCTATCCATGAACATGCAATATCTCTACATTTATTTAGTTCTTCAATTTTTTTTCATCAGAGTTTGGCATTTTTCCTCATATGGATCTTGTACATATTTTGTTGGACTTATACCTATTTCAGTTTTTTGGTGCCAGTGTAAGTGCTATTGTGTTTTGAATTTCAAATTCCACTTATTGCTGGAACATAGAAAAACAATTGCTGTCTGTATAATAATCTCGTATCCTGTGACCCTGCAACAATGGCTTATTAGTTCCAGGGGACTTTTTGTTGTGAATTGCCCCCCTCTCCAAATTTTCTACATAGACAATAGTGTCATCTATGAAAAATGGCAAGTTTTATTTTTTATTTTCCAAACAGTATACTTTTTATTTCATTTCTTGCCTTGTTGTATTAGTTAAGACTTTCCAGGACAATGTTGAAAAGGAGTGGTGAGAGAGGACATCCTTGCTTTTTTCCTGACTTTAGTTAAACAGCTTTTCATCATTAAATATGATACTAACTGTAGGTATTTTTGCAGTTATTCTTAAACAACTTGAGGAAACTCCCCTGTACTGCTACTTTATTGAGGGTTTTTATCATGAATGGGTATTGAATTTTCTCAAGTGCTTTTTCTGCATCTATTGATAAACAACATGCTTTTCAGGTGCACATGAAACATTTACCAAGATAGAATGTGTATTGGGCTATAAAATATGTCCCAACACATAGAAATGAGTAAAATCATACAGTTTGCTCTCTGATCACAACAACTAAATGGAAAAAAACTAGCCAAAAGCGATATGAAATGCCTTCAAATATTTGAAAATTAAACAACACTTTTCATTAAAACAACACAAGGTCAATGAAGAAAAATCACGAAGTCAACTAGAAAATGTTTGTAATGAAATGACACCTAAAACACAGAATATCAAACTTTGAGAGATGCAGCTAAAGCAGTGCTTAGATTAAAAATTATAGTTTTAAATGTTTATTTGAAGAGAAGGAAGTAGGCCATGCACAGTGATTCATGCCTGTAATTCAAGCACTTTGGGAGGCCAAGCTGGGTGGATCACTTGAGGCCAGGAGATTGAGACCAGCCTGGCCAACATGGTGAAACCCTGTCTCCGCTGGGGAGGGGGGGGAAATTAGCCTGGTGTGGTGATACTCACTTGTAATCCCAGCTACTGAGGACCCTGAGGCATGAGACTTGAACCATGGGGGTAGAGGTTGCAGTGAGCCAAGATCGCGTCACCGCACCCCAGCCTGGAGGACAGAGCAAGACTCTGTCTCAGAAACAAACAAACAAAAAGTAGAAGGAAGTATAAAATAAACTCTCTAAGCCCCATACTTAAGTAGGCTAGAAAAGAGAAGGGCTACTTAAACCCAAAATAAGTAAAAAACAAAACAAGGCCAGGTGGGGTGGCTCACACTTGTAATCCCAGCCCTTTGGGAGGTCAAGGTGGGTGGACTGCCTGAGGTCAGGAGTTGAGGTCAGCCTGGCCAACATAGTGAAACCCCTTCTCTACTAAAAAATACAAAAAATTAGCTGGGTGTGGTGGTGGGCACCTGTAATCCCAGCTACTCAGAAAGCTGAGGTAGGAGAATCACTTGAGCCTGGGAGGCAGAGGTTGCAGTGAGCCGAGACTGTGCCATTGCATTCCAGCCTGGGCAACAAGAGTGAAACTCCGTCTCAAAAATCAAAACAAAACAATAAAGATCAAAATTAGTTAATTAAATATCAATGAAACAAAAGCACATTCTTTGAAAAGATCAATAAAATTAAAAATATATAGGGGTCTTCATAAAGAGAAATGAGAAAAGACAAATTACTAATATGAAACATGAGTCACTAAAATCCTAGGGACATTTAAAAAAGGATAACCAGGAGAAGTCAGCAATCCCTTTATACCTTAACCAGACAAAAACATAAATATAGTATAGGCCAATATCCTTTATGAACATAGGTACAAACACTCTTTAACAAAGAATCAGGCAATATACAGAGAAGATACTATGGGGAAGTTGGATTTATTTCAGAAGTGGAAGATTGGTTTCATGCTTGAAAATCAATCAGTGAAATTCACAGAATTAACAAAGGTGAAAAATTCTTCATAAAATTATCTCCATGGATGTAGAAAAACATTTGATAAAATTTAACATTCATTATAAAAGTTCCCAGCAAACTATGAATTAAAAAAAACTTTGTTACCTGAAAATGTATTTAAGGCATCTGTGAAAATCCTGTAGCTAACATCATCTTTAGAGGTAAAAAGTTAAATGCTTCCTCTTCTAAGATCAGAAACAAGACAGAAAACGAACTCTTAACTCCTATTCAACATTTTAGGGGAGTTCTTACCCAGTGCAATAAGGCAAAACAACACTTCAGATTTAAAAGAAAGAAGTAAAATTGTTTTTTATTTGTAAACAATATCAACTATGTAGAAAATCTGATAAAATAGACAAAATGCTGTTAACATTGACAAGTGAGTTTAGGTTTAGCTATCTGTAAGCAGCAGTAGCAGCTTACCCTAACTGTGATTTGAAAGTAGAAATAACAGAATCCTGTTTATTCAAAGGCTGGTTCTCCAATGACTACTTAACATTCTTCATTTGATATCTAATTTTGAGTATACCATATCCCATGTGCACACCACAATTGAATTAGCTTTTTATCTATACAGAAGTTCTCAACAACCTGACCTCAATCCTGGTGGATTGTTAGCTGTGTAGATTAATTAGCTGACATAAACATTTGGTAGAAGATGTGATGCATATACTTTGGGTTTATGAAATTTAGTTCATATCATACTTCTAATCCCAGAACTAGATATTAATTGATATTTATATTTTGAGGGGAAATGCAGTAGGATATTAATTTATTAAAGATAGAATTTCTGATAGTGAAAGTTATAATTTCCCACTTTTGAAAACATAGACAAAGCATTATTTCTGGAATAGAAATCAACATGTTGGTATTTTTTTAATAAGCAGCATTTGCACTTAGTATTTTGGCCAATGCCAGATCTCGAAGTTAGGAATATACTTAAAACACACAACTTGGGAGAACGCAGCATGGTGTTATCATAACCAACAGAAAAATGTCTTCATTACTTAGTTGCATTGATACTTGTTTATTTGCATCATTACTCAAATAGAACATTTTAAAGGAGACTAAACTCCAGACATCTGTGGACATTCCCTGCATCTGTTTCTGAAAATAATCACTGTGCATTTATTGTTTACATCAATTGTCATGGAGTCTCACTCAGTATTTATATATTGTAAATCTGCCAAGCTGCCTTAGAGTACATGATCATCACATTTGAAGGGATAAAAAACTAAAGATGAGAGTTAATGGTTAGAAATTGATAGAGCTAAAAGTTTCCTTGTTGGAATAAGATGAAGGATTTTAGAACCTACCAACAAAAAGAGATTAGTGCCTTGTCATTTCATTACTTCTATTTTATTGCAGCATATTCATATATCCATGAAAGTATGAATCAGATTTAAATGCAGAGAATGAAAATCATGGTAGCATTTATAAATATTTGAAGGGTGTAAATGTCATGAAGAAGCAAACTTTAACGTATAAAATGAAAAAATGGTGGAACTTGGAGCACAGCCATATATTTAAGGCAAATAGAAGTGTAGTTCAAGTATGTAAAAGAAAAATTGTTTCATGAATAATCATTTATACTATTTTGATTTAAAATTCAATATATTAAAGGACATGCTATTTTTCCTTATGTATATCCCTAAGGTCTCCTCTTACTCTTTAAATTTTAAAGAGCTCTGGCCCATTTAGAAGTAAACAGCTAAGTGAAACAGACATTTGAACCTCACAAAGCTAAACTATAGCAGATTAATTGGGCATCTCACCATAAAATATTCCACATGAATAGAAAAAGCTTTTTGAAGATAAAGTTCTGGTGCCATTGTTAATGAGACACTGGAATGTTTACAGAAGGGGGGAGAGTGGCAGTTTGACATATTTCATGACTAGATAAAACCTATTTCCTTGTGTATAACACAAGCAAATAAATAAGGCATTATTTTCACACATTTTCAGAAATACCTGTCAGCAGGTGTCTTTAATAAAAGGCTTTTTTGTGTCTTCACTTTTTTTCAGAGTTAATAATTTGTTTACATGCCCTTCTTTTTTCAGTATCCTGTAGCTTCTGGTGAACCACTGTACCTCTAAAATTGCTTATTTTATCTTAAAAAATTCATGAAAAGTGAATGAGCAACTGAAATAAAAATACAATAGGATCTTATATGTGTCTACCTACAAGGCTTTGTTTCTCTTTACTATAATATGCTGGAAATCATGGCAACAGCCAAACTAATTTCGACCATAAAATGTTCTAACCTGAGCAGTTAAAGAGGAAGCCCCCATCATTCAATGTCAATTCAGCCATATCTTGATTCTATAAATATATTTAGTTACGTTCACTTTTCCATGAGATTGATGTTACAATAAATTTGATATGAAGAAAAAAATTATTTAGATTGCTTAGAAGGATGTATGTGTCCATATGTTACTAAAGATGAAGGGCTAGGCCCCTTTGATTTTTTTCAGCATTATCTTCTGTGATTTATTTCTTATGAAATAATATTGTTTTCAGTGTGTTGAAGATACCACTAAATGGTAATCTTGTTAGTGCAAAGGGTCTGGAGCATTTAGAGTTGTTGGCCAACATTTTGTATAATTTAGTATGTTGGTAACAAATTTCTGTATGAGCCACCCGACATTTGGAATAATACTGTCTTATTAAAAAAAAAAAAAAAAAAGATACATCTTGTAACTGGAAGCTATAAAGACTGAATTTTTCTAAAGTAGGGGTGTGCAAACCTGCTAACATTTCAAGTCTGGCCTGTCAGGTTAATAATAAAGTTTTGTTAGAACACAGCTATGTCCATTTATTTAGATTAGAGTTAAATAGTTTCAACAGAAACAGTATCGCCTACACAACCTAAAATTTTGATTATGAAACAATTTAAAGAAACAATTTTTTTACAGAAACAATTTACCAACTTCTGCTCTAAAACATTAGAGAATTAGTAATTTAAGTTGCAAACTAACAAGAGAAATGGACTTAAAACTTTTAACAATTTGGTGTTTGGATTCCGTTTTTGCCTGACCTGTTCTTGCCTTGGATTTAAAATGCAAATTTTGCAAATGCATTAATAGCCAGTTTTTATGTTAAGTTCTTAGAACCTACTTGATACACAAATTCTGTTCCTATAATCAAGACTATTAGTAGTTAAAGCAGAAAGCAGTCTTAACACGGTTCTTGGCAGAGTTCTCTGGGAGGTGGAAGAGTAAAGTAGAGGGGTAGTCGCACCTCAAACCTACTGGATCCTAACAAGAGCAGAAACCTCTCATAATAAGTCAGTACAGAATTCACTGAACATTCAAAGGTAGTTTGTGGAGAGTCCTTTGATCCATCAGTCATCCTAACTCCTGTGCTCGAGACATTTTTGTTATGTGCTCAAGTACAGTAGGAGAAAACATTTTCAGATCAATGAGAAATAGTTACTTCAACTGTGGCCTAAGAAATATATCCAGGGTGATAATAAAGAGAAGCTCATTGGGAAGCTTTCTGTAACTCTTTTTCTTTCTTTTTTTTTTAACTTAAAATATGTTTCTATTAGTTGCTATTCAAATAGTTATATTTCTAAATCTCACTGACTAGATGTGTAATTCATATAGTTCTAGGAAAATGACCTGAAAAAAAACCTCTAAACCCAAATCATGTAAGTCATCTCTGTGTGTAGTTTTGGAAAATATCATTAAGGATTCCTCTATTTAGATTTTTTGAAAGAAGTCAGTATTCAGATTGGTGCCCAGTATATATAGAATGTATAATTTATAGTATTCAATTGATACCAGACATCAAACAATCTTCAAGTATCTGTGTTGAAGGAGTATGACTATTAAGACATACAAAGTCCTTATTTTTTTTTTTTTTAAAAAGGAACCAAAACAGAAAATTCAGTTTTAAAATGCATGGGAACTTAGTATCTTGCAACACTTACTGCAAAGAATTTTATAGCCAGGAGTGCGAGATAAGCGATCCTTCTGCTTGGTTTCCCAAAGTGCTGGGATTACAAATGTGAGCCACTGTGCCTGGCTGCATTATCTTATTAAATTGTCCCAAGACCATGATTACTCCAATATTATAAATGGAGGCTTATAGAGGTTAAGTAATAAATAAAAATTCAAGGAATGGCATTCACTTCTCCAGAGATTATTAGAGAGCCTGTAGCTCTCTATACCTGTAGCTCTCTACATCTGAAGCTATGCCTTAAATCAGCCCACCAGCATTCAGGAGATCTAGTTCAAAAAAAAAAAAAAAAAAAATCCATGATAAAGGGCAACTGACAAACTTCTAGTGAGAGCATCCTTTGGTTCCCAAACCAATGCTTTATTATGGATCTTATGATTATTTAACTTAAAATTTGCATATAGAGTTTTTAGAACTCTAACATGTTTTGAATATTAAAATAATTTATAAAATGAATTTGGAGTATTTCCTCTTTTATGATCTGATATTATTTACATGACATTTGAATTGTCTGTTTTATTTTTTGAAGTATAGGTGGAACTAAGTCAGAAAACCAAGTGGTCCTTGTATGTTTTTTACAAGAGGAATTTTAACAAGTGTAATAATATCTTTGGTAATTGGTCTATTCATGCTTTCTACTTCTTGGGTCAAATTTGGTAATTTATATTTTGGAGATCTGTTGAAATAATGTATTGTTATATAATATGATTAAGTTTTGTTCTAAGAATGCAAGAATTTTCAATATTGGAAAACCTGTTCAATGCAGTTCATTACAATGAACATGTCGAGGGATAAAAATCCAAATGTCCATAGAGTAGATGCTTGTAGAAGTAATTGCCGGTTGTCCTTCAGTATCTCTTCTTCGCATCTTTAAAGATAATAAAATCCCAATTTTAGCTGGCCACATGATTTCCCAGAATAAAGACTTTCTCAGACGGTCATGGATTTACTCATGGCTGTATCACTAAATTCTGACCAATGTAATGCAAGCAAAAGTAGCATATGCATCTTTTGGCAATGTTTGTCCAGGAAGGGGATTTGCCCTGGATTTTTTCCATTTTCTTCTTCCTGTTTTCTAGAATTAAAACATGACAATTGGCCCTGAGGCAGCCATGGGGCCACAAGTTGCTTGGAGAGGTGGCAGAACAGGAGAAGAGGAGCCTGGGTGCCAATGGTTGTAGCTCTGTCTTATAGCCCTTGACTTACTACACTTATACAATACAGAGGAGTTTCTATTTGTTTTAAGCCACTGCTACTTTCAGTTATCCATTTCTCACAGCTGAACTTACCCTATATGACAACTATTGGCACTCAGGTTCCTCCTCTCCTGTTCTGCCACCTCGACAAGATGGGGTCTCTTTATGTTGCCCAGGCTGGTCTTGAACTCCTTGGCCTCAAGCAATCCTGCCACTTTGGCCTCCCAAAGTACTGGTATTAGCGGTGTAAGCCAAAAAATAATAATTTTAAGTAGTTGGAAGGCATATTATATTCTTAGATGGAAATACTTACCAATATTATAAAGATACCAGTGTTCTATTTTTATAAACATATAAATACAATGCAATTCCTATTAAAATGCCAATAGAGTTTTCTGTACTCAATTTCCAAAAATGATACTTTAAAATTTTGGGGGCCAGGCATGGTGGCTAACACCTGTCATCCCAGCAATTTGGGAGGCCAAAGTGGGCAGATCACCCAAGGTCAGGATTTCAAGACCAGCCTGGCCAACATGGGGAAATCCCATCTCTATTAAAAATATAAAAATTAGCTGGATATAGTGGCAGGCGTCTGTAATCCCATCTACTCAGAAGGCTGAGGCAGGAGAATTGCTTGAACCCGGGAGGCGGAGGTTGCAGCGAGCCAAGATGGCTCCACTGCATTCCAGCCTGGGTGACAGAGCGAAATGCAGTCTCAAAAATAATAATAATAATAATAATATAAATTTTTTTGGAAAAATGAATCCTCAAGAATCACCAATATTTTTGGGAAAAATGAGGTTAGAGTTGTCTTACAAAATATTATAATATAGATGAGAACTACTTATGAAATCAGTATGGTTTGGCATAAGCATAGAAAAATACATCAGTGGGGCAGAATAGAGAGTCAAGAAACGATTATATGTAAAAATGTGCTTTAGTGGGAAATCTATGATTTATTAAGTTGCATTAAACACTATCCTTCTGAAAGAAAGTAGGACCCCTAATTTCCATCTGTTCCATACCATGAAGGGCTCCAGCTCATTTTTGTAAACACTCCAAACCCCATTTTCAAACTCCATCCACATTCTGTGGAAGCAGCCAACCCTTGGCTCTCTCGTGGACTTAATGGGTATGTGCTCCTCCAGCCTTGCCTGCCCTTAGAAGGACAAACTCAGGGAAGCGGGCCCTCACAGAGCCTATTTGGGGAGGAGTTCTGGTGATCACAGGACTTGCAGTAGAGTCTGCATTGGAATGGGAATAGATAAATGGACTCAGAGAAGTCACAACCTTTAGCCCTCCAGACTTCTCTCCATAAAGAGGCACATGGCTAGAGGAAAACCAGAACAGACTAAAGAGTGTGAACTAGAGCAGGGCAACTCTCGCCTGGGTCTCAGTGGAGTGGTGTCACCATATTCTTTTTCCTTTTGCCATTACAAGTACAACAACCTCTCCCTCAGCCAGAATATAGGAGTAAAGATAACTTTGAGCAGAAATACAGCTGACCTAAAATGGAAAGATAATATTTATTTTTGGGTGTTATAGTGGCATCACTGCTAGCCATTCCTTACTAATACATATGTATATCTTTGTATTGTACATATGTCTGTACATGGAAGTTTATCAACTAGTTTGTTCATCTAAATGACATATGACTAAATCTAAAAGGACATATGCCTGTGGGTATTTGTACACAAGGGAAGTACATGAAAAGATGGGTGCTAAAATGTTAATGGTGAGTGTTTAAACGTGTGGGGGTGGGATATCACGTTTTTACTTTCTTTCTTAGAACTTTATGTCTTTTGAGTTTTCCAAATGATTGTTATTTAAATAAATAGCAACAGAAAAAGAATGAATCCATTTCATTATAGAGGAAAAGAAAAGATTAAGCTTGGAGAATGTTGGCCAGTTTCTCTCCTTGAATTGGACTGACTTCCTTCTCATCCCAATGATTGTGACCTCTTTTCTTCTGGTAAAATGCGGTTTGTTCCCAGAGTTTACCTAGATTTCAACAGTTTTATAGGATAGACGTCATGAAGTTTTCTCCAGTTTCATTAAATGGATTGGCTAATTCATGAGAGAAGGACACCACAATAATTAAGCTCTTACTGTGTGCTATGGATGTTAGCCTTGTGCTGGGGCCATATCTGGGGCTGGTGTGTTGATTGGGTTACCTACTGTAAAGGGTTCATGATAATGGTCACATCCTTCTTTCAAACTGATTTCACAATGAAATGATCTATCTAGGGAGGGAATTTAGGAATCAGTTGTGGAGATCTGGAAGAGATGTTGTAAAACCCCTAGGAAGAAAGAACATCTTTCACCTCTTCTTGCTTAGGGCTTGGACTGACCTCCCAGATGCCTCTCTTTAGCCAGTATTTCTGCTTGCCAGTTGTAAAAGTTGGATAACATCTTAAAGAAGATGATAAAATAACCAAGATAACATAAACAGTAAGATAAAGTGGTATAAAATGATGACTATAAAATGGCAAAGTAAAGGCCAAGAATTAGTAACAGACGATAAACGTTAGAATGCCAATGATGAAAACTAGAAACTGAAGACTAAAGAAAATAAAATTGAGTTTAAAAATAATAGCTTGAAGAGCAAAATACAATCATAAAATACAACATGTAAATTGGCTAAGATAATGAAATTGTTAGACTAATAAATGAGGGGTTAACTGGGACCCTTGGGGGCTACTGGGAGCAGCATCTAAGCTTCAAGCTCAGTTTTCTTCCTGGGCTAGGAGTCTGTTGGCAGTGATTTCTGAACTTTGAGGTTCCCAGATGGTTGATTTCAGGAGAGTGGAGCCCTGAGGTTTTGGCCATGAAGGTTCCTTCTTGTATTTTCCCTGTCATGACTCCACCCATCATTTCCAGTCAGGCAGCTGACCTCCTTACCTCTGCACCTCCTCAAACATGATTGATGCAATCTTTATTTTAGCACATACTCAAATATTTGCATTTCTTTGTACTAGTTTATTTTGATAAAGGGAAAGATTAAAATGAAACAAACTTAGCAAAAGCCCCTAAATTTTACATTTAGCCCTTACTCTCATTTTTTTTTTAAAAAGGAAATCATTAAACACATGAGAGTCTCCTAATTTGCAAAGCCGGTTGCTTCAATCACTTCTGTGCCAATGCCAATTCATATTACAAAACTATAGTGTTTACTTCATTACATATACATGAAGTACTTAAAGATCTGATTTTTCCCCACATTATCAGCTGTATAACAGGAATGGCCTACACTGGTTTGAGTCTTAAGATCTCGTTTTACCAGGGTTTTATTTCAGTCCTATAAATAAATGAAAAAATTTTATTAAATGAAATTGATGTCATTGAGATTTAAGTAATGAACAAGCTTTTTCTTAAGTTGGTTAATCATTTTATTTGATTAACCTACAATGATTATGTCATAAACGAAATGATTTAAATTAAACAAATATCCTTGAATAAAATTTCACTTTCATTTGATTCCCATTTGACCAAGTCAGTTGTAAACTAGTCACACGTTGTATATACATAGTACCACATGCATGCATTCACTATAAACAGGCAACAGATGGTAAATATATCAAAACTGACACACAGAAATAATTGTGGTTCAGAAAGATCTTGAAATCTGGGAGAATTTAATTAAGAACTCAAAGGGAGGCCTCATCAGAGGTGTTCAGTGGCAGAAAGCCAGCAGTAAGGCCATTTGGAGATTGGGGCATTGACTGTTTTCTAATTCATTCCTTTCAGAATTAGTAACTACTCTCCTTGAGGTAAGATTTCAGCAATATAGTTGACAAAACCTTTTCAAAAGTAATTATTCATTAAAGAACAGCAACCCTAGGACTGCCTCTTAAGGACTAGCTAAAGTTATTTTAGTTTAATATTTCAGACCTAAATGAACTTCTCTCAAGTAGTCCTAGCTGGTTTAAATTGGTTTTGAGGTCACAGTTGTAAGGGAGGTCTAGGTATTGGTAGACCTACTGGAAGATGAGAAAACAGCAGGCATGGTGGTGCCACTGTACAGACTGCATGACAGCATTGTCTGGCAGAGCTCAAGAGCTATCCTAAAAGAGCCACAGAACTCAACATACAGTGAAGGGCCACCTGCGTGGCAAGGCCATTGTCACCCTTCCTATGCCATGACTTGCTTTGCAGAACCAAGTTTAAAGGTATTTCAGATGCTTCTGAATCAACTATGCTTGAGAAACTATATGTATTCCTGATTTCCAAGCACTTTGGGAAATGATACTGTCAGAATCGCTGTTATCTCTAAGTCCCTTCCATCGCAAGTCCTGATGATGGATTGATCAAGAAGGTCTAGTTCAGCCCTTTCATAGGACATTATTGATCTCAGACAAAACAGCAGTTTCTACAGGAAGCATTTGGTTGTACAACATAATCAAAACTATTTTTGAACCCTGGGCTTGTAATCATGTCTTTATTTCAGAGTGACCCCATTAAAATATTTGGAGGAGTTTGTGTAATTACTTACAAATGTTTCTATACCCTCAAGCAGAACTGACCCTTCTTCTGGGAGTGTAGGTATTATAGATACCACTTACAACTTCTCTGCTTTGCTCAATGGGTCTCAATTTTGTCTAGTGCTTAGAAAAAATATTCATACAGACTGGGCACAGTGGCTTACACCTGTAATCCTAGCACTTTGGGAGGCCGAGGTGGGTGTATCACTTGAGGTCAGGAGTTCAAGACCAGCCTGACCAACAATATGGTGAAACCCCATCTCTACAAAAATTAGCTGGGCATGATGGCAGGTGCCTACAATCCCAGCTATTCGGAAGGCTGAGGCAGAAGAATTGCTTGAACCCAGGAGGCAGAGGCTGCAGTGAGTCGAGATCACGCCATTGCATTCCAGCCTGGGCAACAGAGCAAGACTCCGTCTCAAAAAAAAAAAAAATACAATCTCTGGTTTTCTCCATTTTACTGTTAATGGCACCCCACACTTGGGAGAAATCTTTGGTTTGAAGACCAGGTATATGTACCTCTATGTCTTCTTTGCCCAGTTCTGCCACAATGTTAAGAACAGGTATCTAGGCTTGTTTTATGTTGACTGATCTATTATCTTGCTGACTTTGCTCAGTAGGACTCTTTTATGTAGCTGTAGCCTTGAAACCTCCCACAGTCACTAAGAAACCAGGATGTTCAGGATTCCAAGACTATAGAGATATAGTATCTGGGGAGTGACAGGGACGCTGAAGACAGGAGTGCATTTGAAAAGTCCACTTTGACCCACATTTTGTAGCAGGTTTCTTCCAGGTAAGCCTTTGTACCTATTTGCTCAGCTTGAGTTCAAGGATAATGTTTAGTTTAACTCACTTTTTTTAGAAGCCTGGCCCTTTCCTGCCCTTTCACATCTCCAAGACAGCTTGCTTAAAAAACAAAACAAAACAAAACAAAAAAACCCAGTGGATGCTCAGATTATATCAGCATAACCTCCTTGCTGTATTTTCTTCTACCTCTCGGATTCCCCATTTTCAGATTTATCTTCCCTGGCTCTAGCTCTGTAAGCACCAACTGTGTGTTTTTCTGACTTGACTTTTGATCCCAGAATCCTGATCATCTCTTACATTTTACATAGCCTTTCTCTAAAATGATAATTGGTATTAATCCCCCCTTTCAGTATCATCCAGTTATTTTAATATTAATGTACCATTGTTGCAGACATTTCATTCCAAGCATGTCTTATTCTACAGGCAGGCATTGGACAAGGCTGAGACCAAGAGAAAATTGATGAAAGTGGTTCAGTCCAACGTAAGTTAGTTCAACCTAGTTCTGACTCTAACAAACTTGGTTCAAGGGGATTCAAGCTAGCTTAGAATAATTAAAACTGGTGACCACAACTCAAATTGGAGATTCAATTTCATCTAGTTCTGTGCTAGTCAGAGTAGCCTGTTTAAGATACAGTAGGAATAAATTGGAAAAGGAATGTGTTCTTCATTTGGCATCTTAAGACCTTATGTCTGTAAAATAATTCTTTACTCAATAATATTCATTTCAATCTACTTGAATCTAAGTAATTTCATTTTGAGAAACACTAGATAAAATGTGCTCACTCAAATGGAAAGAGGTTACCTGAAATCTTACAAAAATATAGATTAGAAAATACATACCACTTCAAACATTTTTTCTTTGAATTTCTAAATGGTAAAATCATCCATGTCTGAGGATATGAAAACAGAAAGCAGCATAACTTTTAAATCCAATGTTATTAAGGGAAATGGGGAAAGAAAAGAGAATGTTAAAACTATGCAAACTATTTCCATTTGAAATGTAGTTCTTAAAATTCTAAACTTTGACCTATACTTCTTAAACTATTGAGTCAACACCAAAAAGTATGTATTTTTAGGCATCAAGTTGTTCCAAAATCAAAAGACAGGAGTCTTGTATTAAAAGGATAAAAATATGTGGTGTAAAACTCATTTTTCTTTGAAGCAGTGTTCATATCCAGTTTTTTAAACCTACCTAAACATCTTATTCATGCACCATGTTTTTTCAATCAGTTTTTGGCAACGTATCTTAAATTTAGAATTAAAACTGTTCCATTGAAGGCTCTCAGAAAAGAGAAAATTAAAACCTAAGTGCTGATTTTAGGCCTATTGAAGTCTCTGCCTAAATCTGCTTTTGAGAATTAATAGTGCCAAAGTTATTTCATTTGTGACTTATTTACCATTTGGCTGAAATGAAAGAATAGAAATCATTATCTTATCACATCTCTGCCTCCAGGGCCAGCAATTTCCCTTCAGTAAGTACCTCCTAAGACAATAATTCTTATAGAGAAGTGATGTCTTGTTTGAAAGCAAATATTCTCTTGGCCTCTACTGGAGATGTCTCTTCACACTTGATGGATGGTACTGAATGTTTGTGTTGTCCTTTGTGAAAAGCTTAGTATTTTTGGTACTTATTGTATTGTATGCCATGCAAAAGAATCAAGTTATTCTGTCATTTAGATGCAGCCTAACTAGTGAAAATAAATGGTATCATCATATGAATCTAAGTGATTTGAGGGCAAATACATTGGAAAGAAGAGAAAACTATATATTGTTGAATCAGAATGTCAAGGAATGGGAAAGATCTTTGAGATCATTCAGTCCAAACTTATTTTAGTTAGAGGTGACAAAATTAAAATTTAGATAGTTTTAGGTTGTTCTTAAAATTCCACAGATGGTTTAATGCAAGAATCAAGCCCAGCTTCCAGAGTTTTTCTGGAAATGAATTAAGTAAATGTCCGTAGTGTACTTTTAAGCAAAAAGGAATCTCTAAAGTTGCTCAGTTGCCCACAAGCACTGTTAGTCAAGCTGTATATTGTGAATACCATGATTCAGTTAGAAAAAAAATACACTTCTGTTTTCATTTGAAGTTGGGCCATAAATACTCAAATATGCAGTTGGCAGAAAGCTAAATTTCCATCAAATAATTTTGTTTTGTTTAGCTGATTTTCCCCATCTGACCCAACGTCCAGCCAATTCTGAACTTAATTGAAGGGCCCTATTGGGGAGCCTTAGATGATCATGATAATTATTATTCTGCATGATTCATAAAGCTTTCTATAGTTCTCTGGGTTAACTTTTATTTCTGGGAAATGGCGAAGGCAGTGGTTTTGAACATTGGCTCAACATTGATATCACCAAGGGGGCTTTAAATATATTAATGCCTGGGTTGTAACTACAGAGATTTTTATTTAATTGGTTAGGGTACCACATGGATATCAGATTTTAGCTTGAATGCTCTCTGGGTGAATCTAATGTGTAGCTAACTTGAGAAAACTACTGGGTAAGGAAAAATGGTTACTGTCACTATAGCCAATTGGAGGACCTTGGAAATCTCAGCTGCTGCTCCAGTCTTCTTAGGAATCCTCTTCTTGCTCTTGTGTCTCAAAGCTAATATGGTAGGCTACTATGTTAGGAGTCTCTAAAGTAGGAAGTGCTTGCATTTCTCCTTTTTGCTCTTAAGAAACCTTTTCCTGGAGAGTTCCTATTTGGACTCCAGTATTTTCCTGTGCTAACGGCAGAGATGTAAGAATGTAAGTGAAAACCAAGCGTACTGCCATGTTGGTAAGACAGCCAAGTAAAAAGGGCCCCCTGGCAGAAGTTTCTTCTGGTCTGCACTGGGAGGAGTGTGCACTGGGGTGGAGCCTTGGGAAGTTTGCACTGTTTGTGAGCGAGTAGCCTGGCCTCTCTTGTTCCAGGTGGAATCTGGGATTCAATCTGTGAGGTGGGGAGCCAGCTAGCAGGACTGTTTCCCCCCTGTTTTTTTTCCCTCTTTGCCCAGTACATTCCATTTTTCTCACTCTTCAAAGTGTCTGAGAGCCTAATCTCTCATGGTCGTGTGACAAGGACACCGTTTTTAGCTGAACTAAGGAGAAAGTCCTACAACATTGGGTCAGAAGTCCCCATGCCATGTTTCCTGGCTATTAAGGGTCACACACACTGGTACTCTGCAGAATACTCAAAATCAGCAAAGTGATGCTGTCACAGACCCCTTTTTTATTTCTTTTTGGTCTTGAATACATTTTCTAGTTGCCAAAGTTATAGAGGGGACTTGATAAATTTACCTAAACCAACTTCAGTGTAATATTTCTGTTCCACTTCCAGACTTCTCTAATTTTATACTAGGTAGTTTCCATAATAACCATAGTAAATAAATATGTACCTGCTATTGGCTTTAAAGTTCTTTGGATAAAGTTACCCATATGAGATAAAGCTTAGTAATATGTCAAAACCTACTCTTAGGACTAACAAGTTAGGATTTATATTAACATTTCTTTTTGGCCCATAATGTTTTATATTAATATCAATTCTCTCCTAACCAGTTGTTACCAAGCCTTTGAGGCCACCTCGGTTTTGGTTTCTAACAGTGAGTTTTATACATGTCACATGAGCTGGTTTTCAATGAAACCATCCCAAACATGTCCTCCAAATTTGGAGGTAAACTAAGAAAACTAACACTGTATTTCTTTGGAATGGGGTAATGATAATCAAATAGCCACACATGTAATTTTATTTGTATTGATTATAAGGTAATTAACCAGTTTCACGGGTTCTAATAGATCCAATGACCTTTTTCCTAACACAGTTTGGCAATGCCCTTCTCCTTGGTGCCTCTTTGACAGGCATTGCCATCCGCATGTCTTTTCTATCATAATCCCCAGTCCTGACTCCCCCTCCAAATTCTTCATCTTTCAGTTCTCAAACTACTCTACTTCCCATCACTGTGTGCTGTGTCCAGTATGTTTTTCTCTTTGTACAGAAACAGTATGACTTGTTCCAGGTCCTTATCCCAATGTGTAGTTTCATTCCTACATTGGGATTTGATGCAAAAGATATTCTCCCAGGTAAGGGAAGGGTCTTAATGAAGTTCAGACTCGTTCAAGAAAATTGGCAACACTTGCTGAATACCTTGACAGCTTTCTAAAGCAAGAATCATATCAAAAAGAAACAGTTTAAATTTTAGTTTTCACCAGTCTGGCTTACTACAAAGGAACCAGAAATCGTGGGTTACTACATGAAAGCTCCAGTTTCTTTTGCTAGGCTTCTGATTTGACAACTAAGGTCATAGATGTTCTAAGCAGTCAAATTTGTTAAAATTTTAACAATCTGACCTCTAACAGAAAAGCTGATCTGTTACAGATTGAAAGAAAATACAATTTGAGATCCATGTGAATTACTTTTTTCCCCCAAACTGTTTACTCATTATATGTTTAAAGGTCACCAGTACACGTCGGTGTTTCAACTATCTGGGAATTTATTCACTGCTGGTAACTTAATTGAGGCCGCTCTGTTTTTCATTACTGGCTGGTATTTTTAAGTCTAAGCTCTGACCTTCTAACTTAGAAGTAGAACAAAATAACTTGGTTTCAACATTCTCAAACATGGCAAAGACGTTTCTTATTCCCAAGATGATCATAGGAACCGGATGCGATGTTATCTCCTTCAGTTACCAACATTATTCTAAACAAGAGACTCATATTTTTGTCATATTGGGCTAAAGATGAAGCCACCTTTGCAAAATTATAACTGAGGAAATTATGATAGTGAAAGAAATCAGACCTAACTGCCTCCATCTTTCTTCTAACCTTTAAGCTGTCCTTCTTCATTCCTGAGTGTAGACTGAACTAACTTTGGGAAGGAAGTCAGTTCATGGTTTGACTCTGAAACAAAATCGATCATAGTCCTTTCCTGAAAAGGCCTCTCCACCTTCTTGCCTGGGGACCAGTCTATCTTTGCAGGATTAACAAATTAGGTACAAGATTAGAAATTACTGTTTAGGGGTCATGCAGCCTCTGGCTGCAAGAGTCTGAACCTCTCCAAATTGCTCCTGGGGATTACATCACTATTATAAAACCTAAGATCAGTGCTTGAGATATTTTGCAGACCCTACACTGGATGGATCAACTGACACCACCCAGACCAGTAATCTGGCTCAACCAGTTCTGTGATCCCACCTAGGAACAGAAAACAGCAAGAAAGACTCACTTCAACCCCTATGAGTCCATCTCTAACCTGACCAATCAGCACTCCTCACTTCCCAAGCCCCTATCCACAAAATTATCTTTAACTACAGGAGACTGATTTGAGTAATAATAAAACTCTGGTCTCCCACTCGCACAGCTGGCACTGCATGAGCTACTCTTTCTCTATTGCAATTTGACTGTCTAGCTAAATCAGGTCTGTCTAGGCAGCGGGCTAGGTGAACCCATTGGGAAGTTACACTGATGAGTGAAAGTTTCAGTTAAAACATTGCCAAGTGTCTGTTGGAGCAGGATAATATTGTCTCTTTCAATAACTTGTTTTTATTCTCTCTTTAGAAACAGTTCTTTGGATGGAAGAAGAAAGTTATCAATAGTTTTAGCTACATGGTGGGATCACATGTGATTTCCATTTGTTTGATGAGACTTTCCCGTGTTTTAAAACTTGTCAGTATAAAAATGTGGGGGGTTTTGTAATTAAAAAGAAACCTACCAGATATTACAATTATAATTAACGTCGTTGTTAGGTTCCCCCCCCCCACATGAGTGTTTTATTATCAGTCATTCTGGGCAAGGGTTTTGAGGAGGAAATTTGCCAAGACTCTAGTGATTCTCACACTTTAATATGCATAGAAACCACCTGGGATGTCATTAAAATGCAGTTTCTGATCCAGTAAGTTTGGGGTGGGGCCTGAAATCCTGAATTAATCTTATAAACTCCTTGGCAAAGCTACTGCTGCTGGTCTGATAACCACACTTGGAATAATACTGCTCTGACCCGTGGTTTCAAACTTTAGCTGGCACCAAAATCACCTGGAAGGCTTGTTGAAGTGCAGTTTGCTACCCTCCCCACCGCCCACCCCATGTCTGATTGAGTATATCTGGGGTTGGGCTTGATAATTTGCATTTCTAAACAGGTTTCCATGTGACATTGATGCTGCTTGCTCATTGTGGCCACTGATCTAGAGCCCTGTTAATCAAAGGCTTGTTTCTGGACCACACCAGCATCACTTGGGAGCTTGTTAGAACTACAGAATCTTAGACCCCACTCAGACCTACGAGAGTAGAATTTTAGAAGTGCTACTTAGTCTCTCTGTGCCTCAGAATCAACAACTCAGCTTTAGCTTGTTAGAATCAACTGTGGAACATTTAAAAATCCTGATGCCCAGACTGAACCTCAGAACAGCTCCATTGGAATCTCTGGGGCTAGGGCCAAGGCATCATTAGTGTCTAAAGCTCCCCAAGGGATTCCAGTGTACAGTCATGTTTGAGAACCATACTGTAGATGGAACTGAAAAATCCAGAGAGAGTAATCTTGTTTCCCAACAGAAGGAGACTTGGAGGACTAATTTTCGCTGTTGCCATCCTATTAGACAGTGTGTCATCAGCCACTGGACCAACAGGAAACATTTGGGGCCCAAGCATTAAATTGCTTTGATTCATGGGATTTTAGCAGCCTGCATACACATTTCGGCTTTGTTGTTTGGCCTTACTTTGTTTTAGCTTTGTTGCACACCAACTGGAGCTAACCTCTCCTGTATTCTGCCATCTCTGGGCTAAGACCTTAGAAATATAGCCCCTGGGTCATTAGCTTATTTCCCCACTTCACTTTCATTCAAAAGGTATATTCTCTATCAGATTTTAATGGGAACAGAAAGTTCTCCTGCATGGATAGGATATGTCAGGTTATAGATTAAGCTATTTTAGAGAGAGAAATGTACCTAATTTTACAGATATGAGATGATTTTTGCAATGTATTAAATAGAACAAAATACTGATCTTGAGCACATATTGGTCATTTTCCCTGAAAGCACAGATAGGTTTTGTGTGGGCATGTGAACTGGAATATTTGCCATAATAAGCCTGTCCTAATATTCTCCAGCTTTAAAATATTTCCTAGGCAAGCCAGGTGTTTGTGGTTGATGGTTGATTTTGGAAAAAAGTCATGTATTACTCACCTATGAAGAAGTGTTACATTGTTATTTCCAAGGGTTATAAAGGCTACATTAAATTCTGGATAATGTTAAAAAGCTGAGCTACCTTTCTACATACAAACCAAAGGAATTTCTGCATGGATAAGAGCTGTGATCTCTTTTGTTTTGGCAAGAACAGCATAGTTTATGAAGAGAATTGAATTTATTCCAAATACCCTCCTCAGAGACGAGAAATATGTTTGAAATGTTTGCTTCCTTTGTACCTCTGTCAACTTTTTAATTTATTTAAAATTTTTTGATTCACCTACTACCTGTCAGGCTAACAATTCCTGTAAGCTGACACTCATTGTCTGAATTCATAAGTTCCTTTCACTCTTCCTACATTTCCTTCCCTAGTAAGGCACCTGTTGACCTCACTGCCTGCCTGATTCCACAGAGGAGACTACTCCCAGCACCTTCTCAGGCATCTCTTTCAGGCTGTGTGTCAAGAGATTCTCTATCTCTTTCCTTGTGCCATCTCCCCTGAGGACAGCAAGCACAATACATGCAGTTTCAGATATGCTTCAATTTGCCTTCTCATTCTGGGGGAAAACAAAATTCCCATCATACACATTACTGAGAAAGTTATTGAATAAACAAACCATAAACTATGACATTTTTATTACATGGAAAACTTACAAACAAACGTCCTTAAGGAATCCTTCATTCCTCCATAAATGTTACTAAATGTTTAACAACTATCTTTGGGGATAGAGGTGAGAGGCTTGATTTGTAGCATTTGCTAATTTCAGTGGCATAAAGATTCCTATCATGAGTGACTTCAAGCTGTTGGGTAGAGATGTGCACAATACACTCTTGCAGGTTATTGTGAGTCAGACCAGGCCCAGCACCCCAAAATATTAGGTGCCAAAACATTTGTGATATTTTGGGCTTCCAGATCTCATTTTCCTTTAATTTTCAAGTGACTTGGAGACTTACTAGTCAGAAGATGTCTCAAAGATAAATATTTCTCTAGCAGATATTGTCTTTGTAATCTCCTGTGTAACTGTTTTTCAGGATGGTTTTAGAATCATCTCAGGAATCTCCAGTACAATGTACTTTTTCATCTGACCAGCATTCTCAAATTCCTGTAAAACAGGGTGAAAAGCAAAACAGCTCAGTTATAATCCAATAGTATATTCAAGAATCAAGGTGTAGAGCCTAAACCATAAGTCATAGAGCATGAGAATGTTTAGAGCTGATTTAAAAGCCATCTAAAGTTGTGTTTCCTAAAAAAATTTAGTTCATGTATGTCCATGGCTAGTGAAAATAAAAATGAAATGGCCTCCTAGACATGTTATGTCTTCTACCTCCTAGTTGAAATAATAAAATCTGAATATTGCCAACAATTGAGATTCTACCAATTTTTAGTCTGTATTGTTATAAGAAGAATATTTTTGTTTTCAAAAATCTATTAAAATGCTCAATATAATTTGAAAAATTTATATGCCCTACTCTCTTCAATCTCTAGATTCTAAAATACTTGGCAAGGGAAAAAGCAATGTGACAGATCCCCTATTGTACCTCTGCCTCTCATTGAGAAACTCTGATCTAAAGACTGAGCAACCTGCTAGAGGCCATCTAATAAAACAACTGGTAGTAAGATGCAAGAGTTCCCTGGTCCACCTCACAGGACATGTGACAGCGATATGGCTCTCTGTTTGACTGCTGTAAGCTCAAATCCCTTATGGGAGGGGGAGCACAAAGATGGGCTGGTGTGGGAACTAGGGTGAGCGCTTTTGGGCTTTGGCCTCACAGCAGAATTTGGGCTGGGTGCCTGTGACTGTTGAAACCCCAGTGTTAACATTTGCTCTTTTAGCTCTGCAATCCACAGACAGCTTAAGTATTAAACAACTTAGTGGAACCCCCTTGGTACCCAGGTTCTTGTCCGGCATCCAGGAAGGATCAGGTCATACACAGATTTAAAGGATGAATGCAGGGGTTTTATTGAGTGGTAGAGGTGGCTCTCAGTGGGATGGATGAGGAGCTGGAAGGGGAATGGAGTGGGAAGATGATCTTTCCCTGGAGTTTGGTTGTCCAGTGGCCGATCTCCTCTCTGATTGTCCCCAGCCAAACTCCTCTCGGTGTTCATATGCTCCTTCTGTACTCTCCTTCTCTGCCATGTTGTTCTGCCATTCATCTGCTCATCTGCCTCTGGAGCTTGGAGTTCAGGGTTTATATGGGTATAAGATCAGGGGTGTGGCAGGCCAGAAGGCAACTTTTTGGGTGAGAAAACAAGAATGCCTGTTTTCATTTAAGACTGTGGGTTTCCAGGTTTGACGGTAGGCGTTTCCTGGTAGCAGTCTTCTCCTCAGTATTTCCCTCTCTTCTGTCCGTATCAGTAGGGACCACAATTTTTTAATTATAGAAACAAATATACTACTACCCTTCTGATTAGACTTCATATTAAAAGGCTTATGTATGTGTTTTATATATTTCATCCTTCTGAATGGCAAAGTCCTTTGGAAACCAGTTCAGTAAGTTGGAATGTAAAGCATTTAACTTAAAGTTTTCATATGTTCTAATACAATGTTTATCTCCAGGTAAATCTCTGTGAATAACTCATACAAATGCATAGAAAACTGAACACATTAGATATTGTATGGACTATATTTTATGTTTCTTAGGCTAACATTAAATATACATCAAATTATCTGGCCTCAGAGTATATAGGTATATTTCCTGTAGCAGGGTACTATGGAAATCCTATGTTAGCACTAAAATATTACATAGCAAAATGCAAACCTGCTCCTTGTTAATTTAATAGCATTGTTTGCATCTCTCAAGATGCTTTGGGGATACCAACTGTATGAAGTTAACTGGACACAATTATTTAAAGTAATCTACTAATTTTGGTTATATAAGTATATTGGAAATAACAAAGAAGCAATGTACATATGCTATTTCACAAACCTAGACTTCGCCATTATTTTGTGTATTGGTGTTAGAACATAGGGAATGTGAATTGCTATAAATTTTACTAAAGAAAGTACAGAAGTGAGGCAACCATCCTAATTGTTTTATGTGTTTTAAGGTGTTGCTAATGCTTTCCTAGATGTTAATTTTCCATTACATTGTTGTGGTTATGTTATGACATCCTTGCTGGTAAGGGGTAAGCTTAGCAATATTTATACGTAGCTTCTTAATGATTGTATTCCAGTTCTGGTTAGTCTTGCCTTACTATAGATGGCTTCTCTATGAGCATAAGGATGGTAGAGTTTCAGTGTAACATTTCAGGGGCAAATTAATGCCTACAGGATTTGTATATTTCTTACTGAAATAATTCTCAATCTTTTACCAGTCCAGTTTCTAACAACTTGTAAGTCATGTGAAATCCTTATATTTATATGAATATAAATTTTTAGTGTCCTTCCTTCAGAGTTGGATAAACCTGACTTTAAATTATAGCTCTATCACTTTCTCACTGTAACTTTAGGCAAATTGTGTTTCATCTATAAACCAACCTCAGCTTTTTTTTTTTTTGGAAAACTGGACAAACACTTTGGGGTTTGTTGTGAGAATTATATGTGAAAATGAGCATAGTCCTGGCACTATGCATGTATAACTCATATGCTATGCACATATAGGCATAACTACATATAGACATGCGTGTGTATCAATAAATAGAGATGGAAATAACCCCATATGCATACATAACTTAAGCCTTTTGCATAGTCCTTGCACAAATTGTCACATTTTGCTACAAATCTCTGGAAACTTACAGCCTCAATGTCACCAGAGATGACATGCACTGCTGTAAACAAGGAGAATACATTCTTTCATGACCAGAAAAGAATTCCTATTGTCTGTGGGTGGACATGACAATCTTTTTGTAGGACAGGGACTTTTTAAGAGGTTGGTTCCAGCAAGCTTGTTTCATAGATTCTTACGTAGAAATGTCCAGTGATCAAACGAGCTAAGTGGAACTATAGAATGAGAACTGGAGGAGTAGTCAGTATCACCTTGCCAACCCCTTTGTTTACACAGTGGCAGACAGAAACCCAGAGAACTAGAAACATGACATTTGAGGTTTCACACACTAAAAGTGAGCACAGAATTACTTGCCGTTTCATGTTGACGATTCTGGAAAACTCATTTCTTGTTAGGACTTGCATGATTTTAGTCCAAGAACATTTTGAACACAATGCCAACCATCCAGCTTGGGGACAAATGGAACAAGCTTCTCAAGAACTATCTAAATATTCAATTGGAAACTGGGAAACATCAGGAAAATAATCACTTTTTTTCACACGTTATATATGATGGTAGATTAATTAGTGTGAACCCTGTGTGGGTAGGAACAGTATGTAATTCAGCTCTGAACCTTGGCCAATAGGAGACATCTAATAAATTTATGTTGTGAAGCATCTAGAATACCATAGGTTCCCAATTAATGTGCAGAGCAATTAGTACATGCTAGATAAATGTTGAATTAAACTTGGAGGTTGTAGGCATACCAGGCCACTGAATGCTATGGCAATGATTTTTGTATCATCCATATTTACAAATTCTCTAACATGAGAACAAAGAAGAGAAACAATGAATAGGGTAAGGAAAAAAATTATCCCTGTCTTACTCCTTTAAAGTACAAGTTACATACAAATGCAGAACATAGAAATAACATAAGCAAAGAAATCACATTTGGAACATAATTAAAGAAAAGTCCATTTGTAATGTGTTTGTGTTTAAAAGTTTTATTCTTGGCAAAACGAATTCTTGCTTGAAAGATAAAAGACTTATTTTACAAATGGCTTCAAATGCAATTACTTTCTGCAGAGCAATTAGTTACCAATAGCATTTTAATGGAATAATATAAATGAATAAAGAATATATTAACCTGACTCTCCTGAATTCCAGTATGAGTGCAAATGAATGGAAAAGATACTTTTATGAATACTTTCAGATTTTTAAATTCAGAAAGTGTTGTAGGTAGCTTGCTATATGAAGGATCAAAAATGTGTCTGGGCCAGGTGTGATGACTCACCCCTGTAATCCCAGCACTTTGAAAGGCTGAGGTGGGAGGATTGCTTGAGGCCAGGAATTCAAGACCAGCCTGGGCAACATAGCAAGACCACCCTGTCTCTAAAATTTAAAAAATAAAAGAAAAATGTATCTGAATTTACATATCCCTGGTCAAGCATTTATTCATTGCTTCTATACACATTCACTGAGAGCCTAAAATATGCCAGGTATAGCAAGCAATTGTTACTTAGGGACTGGACAACACTTTAAAGGGCTTCGAGCATCAGAAATCCAAATTTTAAAAATGTTCTCTTAACATTTTGCATCTTTTTGTCCTTGGTACTTGTGTGGACATAATTGCCTTTGATATGCCAAGGTGCAAGAGTGATAAATTAGCTCAACTAGGCCACATCTTGGAATGATGTACTTTACGTTCTATCAGCTATTTGGGAAACTCTGATATATTTGCTGCATTTTCAATTACATACACTTTTTCTTCCTCATCTTGGTTGTAGTCTTAAGGTCTGTATCCTGGAGATAATACATTTCATTTGTTTCATACATTATATAGAATTACAGTAGGTGTCTCCTAGGTTTTTTATTGGCTTTGTGTGATGCTTAGCTTCTCAAAGGGAATAGATAACATAAACCCTAATAAGCCCTTACAAATATGTTAGCACCAATCTAAGCAGTAGAAATCAAGGTTCCCGTTACTCTGAGCCCTTCTAAGAATTTCAGATACTTTTTATGTTTTCTAGGTGAGCTGAGAAACCTCAAGTGTTAGAAGATTTGAGGTGTGGCTCTTTCAGAGAGAAAATTTTGAAAATTTAGGTTGATATTCCTAAAAGCTCCTAACATAAAAATACAGGCTTGACTTACTCTGTGATAGCAAAACTCTAAAATTATCAAGTCCACTTCTTCAAAGGAATACATGTAGAAATACTAATTGTCATAAGAAGGTGAACAGTCTTTTATAATATAAACAATAAAGATAAGCTGTTAAGGACTCGTGATACATTGGTCCATACCGTTATGAAGGAATCCATAATTTTGAACAACGTTAGACTTTGGGGGGCCAGGGACGTTACATAGCAGCACATACATAAGCTCATTGTAGCTAATGTATGCTAAATATTATATAAGCTTATGTAAGCTAAGTTTTCAGGTGAAATTTAGTAGATAGCTTGTATGGTGAGTAGAAGGTGAGATAACTGGATGGAGGTGGAGGATAGGCCAGGAAAAAGAATTAAAAAAAATTATTGGACTACAACTTAGAGTATTACATTTTACCCAGTAATGTACCTGTATGCCTCATACTTATCTGTATAGCTGAAACAAAAGTAATGATGTTTATTCTGTGTGGGATGCTTTCTGGTGTTTTCAATTCTATTGCATAACATTAAATAAACACTGCATCCATTATAGAGATTTCACAAAAAGATAGTGGTCATAAACTACAGTTGGAAAGGCACTGAACTTGAAGGAGGTAGTGGGGACAAGGCTGGACAAGTGTAAGGGGGAAGGACAGTCAGTCTAGGGCAAATAGGATGAGGCTTGTGAGGCAATTTAAGTAGGTACTTACTCAACTTCTTAACATACCAACCCTTTACTTGTGACCTGCGAGTGAGTGCCTCCTTAAATTTTACTCCTTTGCAACTTACTCCATGCCGTAATCTCAGCTCTGAAGACCTTCCTTATAGGGACACACCCATTTCATTCTGGCAGAAAAATGACATCAGAACCAGGAAGCTAAGTGAGTTCAGAAAGAAAAATAGAGCAAAGATTTTCAGGGCAAACAGCAGGTCGAAAAATATCACCCAATAAACCACAGTTTGCAGCAGAATATTCCAGGGGTCAGACCCAAGTTAGAAAAGTCCAAAGAAAGAGGAGAGCTACAAAAACACGAGGCTTAACCTAGAAAGGCTGGATGTTGCCAGTGCCGGTGATCTTCTGGCTGAGATGAAGCACTTCTGTTCCAGGGGCAGAAGTTTGGTTAGAGATTATGTTTTGTTGTATGTATTCCGAAACCCTAATAACAATGGCTTAAATAGAGGCTTATTTTTGTCAAGTAGCATCAAGTCTAGGGGTGGACAGTCCAAGGCTGGTACAGCTGCTTTAGGGACCTACCAAGGACTCAGGCTTCTTGTTCCATCATCCTTAGCATGGACCTTCGTCATCACAGATGCAACTTAGCCGCACCACCCCTAGCTTCACACATTCCAATAGTGGAAAGAGGAATAATAAGGGGAGGAAGAAAAGGAGAAAGCAACACGAAGGAGACTGAAAAGAATACTTTCCTAGAAACCCTCAGCTGAATGCTGAATTCATCTTGGGTCTTATTGGTCAGAATTATGTCATATGGCCATTCCTAGCTGCAAATAAGGATGAAGAATATTGTTTTTTAAACTGAGTACATTGCTGTCTCCCTCCCCTCACTAAATACTGGAATTCTGGTAGTAAAAAAGGAAGAATGGATATGTAACTTGTATTGTTGGCCATATACAAGAGGAACTAATCCCAGAATGACCAACCCATGCAGAGCAGTTAATTGAGACAACCTGCTAATGGAGGAAACAGGTGTTTGCATTCCCATTTTACACCCAAGAATGCTGAGGCTCAGAGGGTAAGCAAAGGGCAGGGCTCAGATAGAAACTCCAGTCTGTTTGACACTAAAGCCAGGTTTTTTGTTTTTTGTTCTTTTGACTCCATGATACTCTCCAAGGGTAAGTCAGCATATATCAGTTCCTCTCTCCCAAGTTGTTATCTGCTGACTCATTTGGCCAAATTTTCTTTTCAGAATAAGAGACAAAAACCATCCATAAGTCTGTAGCTAACAGAGAGAGAGGAGGGCATCATGTTGGGAAAAATGAGACTCATCATATTAATTATCCTGAAACTTAGATTCTAGAGAAAAGGGAGGCAAGAAAGAATGTCCCAGTGTTGCCATCTTTCTGGAGGTTAAGGAACCAGTGGGTCTGCTTCAGAATATTTGGGGAAGTTCAGTGCCAACCCCTGGGCAGCAGTGTTTCTCCTATGTGATCCATGGATTAGGTAGATCAGAACCACCTGGTGTCTTCTACAAAATGCAGATGCTAGACAAACATTCCTAGCATAGAAAATCAGAACCTCTGGGGTGGGGCCTGGGAATGTGAATTCTAACAATATCCTCAGGTTAATTATGATGCACAATACACTTTGGGGTCCATTGATATTAATTATTAATAGCATTTATTGAGCACCTATTTAAATAAGCACTGGATCAGACATAGATAGAAATTGTTTAATCTCAATACCCTTGCAAGATCCATTGTCTTATTTACTATTGTGTTCAGGCTCAAAGAGATTAAGTGTCTTTTCAAACTCAGTTGGTTCTTAAGTGGCACTGGGGATTCTTTCTGGAGTTTATTTCATTCATCTTTCTTCTGGGCACCAGACTCATGAGAATAGGGGAGCATTCTATATTGTTTTATTTAGAGAACCCACTTAAACGAAGTTTCTAGGTCCATAAGAGAGTTGAGTATGTAGTTAAGGAGGAAGACACACAGACAAATACTGCAGTGGTGTGAGTTGAGGCAAGAGAATTATGGAGGGAAACATCACTCTCAAATGTCCATATTCTAACTTTGGAGTTAGGGTTTCTCAACTTTGGCATTATAGAGATTTGGGGCTAATTCATTATTGTGGTGGGGGCGGTGGGGGGGCTGTCTTGCCCATCGTTTAACAGCATCTCTGGCCCCTCCTTACCAGATTCCAGTAGCCATCTTCCCTTTCTTCACTGGTTATAACAACCAAAAATGTTTCCAATCATTGCAAATGACTTCTGGGGGCAAAATGGGCTCTGGTGGGGAACCACAGGGTTGAAGTATAAACCCTGGTAAAATCCCATTCTGGTGGCTTCACTGATAGAAAATTCTACTTATGCCCAGAGGCAGGAAGCAAGGCCATGTGAGAGCGAGGGGAGACCTGCCAGTATATTGGGGTCTGCTGACTCCAGCCCTGAGGGTGCATGGTGAAGTAGGCCCTCTTCCTTTGTTTGGGAAGGTTAACAACAGGGAAGGGAGAAGAGCAGGAAAACAACAGATATGCCAGAAATCTGCCTTTGAATCTGGGCTGAAATGGCAACAAAGAGGGCAGCAAAAGACCCAGCAGAGAGCTCTCACTTGGCTTGGATATTGTCTTGTCTTTTCTGGGAGTAACTTTTTTTTCCTTAACAGAACCATTTCATCTGAGTTGGGAAAGCACTAAATAATTAAGCGAATCTGTTTGTGAATGTGGTTCAAAGAAGCCTCCAGAAATGGTGGTTCTGTAATTCTAAAGCAGTAAAGCCAAGCACAAAAGCAAACCCTCATCAGTATAATGCACTGAATGCGGGGCTGGGAAAGGACTGACTTTAATTATTCATCCTCAACATCTGGAAGGTCAATTTGGCTTTTAGAATTTGATTATATTTAGGATTAGGGTACATTTTGTTGTCAAATGTTTCTAAGGCCACAATAGGGACAATGACTTACAAATGGGTCCATATTTCTTACATACTCTCTCTCCCCAAACCAAGTTTCCACATCTTTCCTTTTTTCCATTTTTTCATTTATCTTTTATTTTTCTTTTACCTTCAATCCTTCACCTCCCAATCTCTTTGTTCTTGTGATTTTCCACACTTGTTTTCACTGTTCCTCACTGGGGACTTTGTACTGACCTAGGATTTCCTAACCATTGATCTGTGGAAGCCTAGGCAGTGCATGGAAGATCCTCCCTGAGGTTTGTGTAACCCTTGAAATCATGTGCTGCATTTTGTGTAAATGGGTCTTTTTTTCTATACAGTGGGTCCATAGATCCCCTCAAATTCCCAGAGTCCTTGACCTGAAAGTGGTAACAGCCACTGAGGAGCATTTGCTATGGACTTTCAGCATAGAAAGGGGAAGGCATGAGTATGGGAGTGCCTTCTCTTTGGCAGGCTCATTGCCCTATTACCTCATTTAATCCTCACAGCCTCTATATAATATTAGGTGGTGTTATTTTCATAGGTAGCTGAGGACATGAAGACTTGAAGACATTATGTAATTGCCAAGGATATCCAACCTTCAAAATGGCTCCATGCTCAGAATTTAAGTACCTCTTTTTGATACTTGCTGAAAACCTCTTGCCTGGACTTAAGTTGAGCAATTGATAATTAGGCCGAAATAAAAAGGAGAGGGAGTTATATCCCCATGCTCTCCCCACCAGAGATGGTAAAGAGAACTCAGGTGGGCTGTAACCAGCTTCCTAGAAAGAAAGATGATTATAACAAGGATATTCTTCATTGCATTACTGCAATATTTTAATT
The DNA here is from genome assembly GCF_037993035.2 of Macaca fascicularis. Classification (NCBI taxonomy): domain Eukaryota; kingdom Metazoa; phylum Chordata; class Mammalia; order Primates; family Cercopithecidae; genus Macaca; species Macaca fascicularis. Next base: position 112,725,661 of record NC_088377.1, read on the forward strand.
GCCTACACTATAAGTACCATCTATGCCTTCTGACTGCTATGTTAACACAAAGTGCTGTACCAACACAAAAGGCTGATGGCAATAGATGTGAGAAGAATGAATTTATTATTCAGTTTCACTAATTTGTTGAAAATTCAATTTTTAATGTTTTAAATTAATTACTTTAAAATACTTATTGCCAACTAACCATGTAGTACACGTTAATGGCAGGTTTAAAAATAGTGAACCTTAGTTTTGATTTCACATAATGATCCAGTTTATGTTGCCCACTCCTCTCTGACATAAACAAAAGGCTTATTAGAATGTGGTCACTTCTCTCAATTGCTTTTGGAAAAGAAAAAGATGACTCATCATTACTGTTTTTAGTTTTGAAAAATTTCTTTCAGTGTTTATTTGTTCCCCTTCTTCACTTAATATTAGTGTCAAACATTTCCCCATGTTTCTGTTTTTTCCATGTTGCTATATAGTCGTTAGACTTATTTTAATGGCTGTATAATATTCCATTATGCTGATGTATAGTAACTTAAACACTACCTTATTGCAGGATATTTCAGAATTTGTTGACAACTGAAATGAGTTGAAAGAAATCTCCTTGTGCAAATAGCTTTTCTCTTCTATTGAATCATTTTATTCCAGGATAATAGACTGGCAAATGTATTTTGAGCCATGATTGATTAACTTTTGTCAGAGATTTAAAAAATGTGGTTCTCTTTATAAAAATCAAAAGCCTTAGAATTTTGTATACATGTTGACCCAGCAATTTCACTTTTAAAAATTCATTGAAAAGTAATTAATGTTGCATGTGTGTTGAGAATAATAATGACCATCCTCAGACTCACGTTGACTCTGTTCTGTGAATAAAATGGGACACATTTAAAGATCTGGTAACAGGGGATCAATAAAATAAACAGTGGAGCAATGAAATAGAACTTTTACTCTGCTTAATGTTATTCTATAGACAAATAATAGTAACAGTAGATAGTAACAGTAGAATAATAGTAACTAGTATTTATTAAGCACCTAGAACATGTCAGATATTATGGTAAATTCTTCATGTCCTGTGCATTTTAATTTAACATAACCTGAAAGGATTCATTCATTCTATAAATATCAAATGCCTATTATGTGCTTGGTGTTAAACTAGATGCTGGAGATACAATGCTGAATACCGTAAAGTCCTGTAGTTATGCTCCTGAGGAGTTTGTGGACTGTAGGGGCAGATAGACATTAATTCCATCCCTAGAAGAGAGGGAATGAAGAAGAGAAGGAAAGAATGTGGGAGCCTCTGTTCTCTGGCATCTCCGTCACTCCTCCTTAGCCCCCAGTACTTCATCTGCTTTTCAGAAAGCATTTCTTGCAACTGTAAAAGGTTAGGGAGGGGCTCATTACACCTCATTGATGAGGGCTGTGTAGACCTCATATTAAATGCCCAAGGCTGTAGAGATGATTACCTGGGTTCAAGGTTGGGCTGCAACACGTAGTAGGCAAGCTACCTTTTCTTTTTCCCAATTTCCTTGAGTAAAAGATGGGATTAATAAGAACTCCTACTTTTAAAATTATGACAGTCATTTAAGGTATGAAATGTCATGCTCCATAAAGTTTAGCCACTATTACTAGCTATATTGGTGATGATATGGTTGGAATCTAAAATTTTCCTTTTGCTAACTAGCATGTAACATTGTTGACTTTTACACTTTATTGCCAATTACTTGTTTTTGTTTGAGGCAGGGTCTTGCTCTGTTGCCCAGGCTGGAGTGCAGTGGCGCGATATCAGCTCACCACAACCTCCGCCTCCCAGGTTCAAGCAATTCTCCTGCCTCAGCTTCCTGAGCAGCTGGGATTACAGGTGCATGCCACCACCCCCAGTTAATTTTTGTATTTTTAGTGGAGATGGGGTTTCACCGTGTTGTCCAGGCTGGACTGTAACTTCTGACCTCAGGTGATCCACCTGCCTTGGCCTCCCTAAGTGCTGGGATTACAGGCGTGAGCCACAGTGCCCAGCCGCCAATTACTTTTAAAGGCAGAACCAGTGCAAAAACAACTGTTGGAGGTAATATGTAGATATATATATATATATGTGTGTGTGTATTCATATATATTGAATAGGATGAAAACTTATAGTTTTCTTATATAGTTGAAACTGTGGACACTAGATTCAACATAAGTCACAAGTTTCATTATTAGAAGTGAGAAATTGAGAGTTGTATATTGGTCTGTTCTCACACTGCTGTAAAGAATACTACCTGAGACTGGGTAATCATAAAGGAAAGAGGTTTAATTGACTCACAGTTCTGCAGGCTTAACAGGAAGCATTGCTGGGAGGCCTCCGAAAACTTACAAACATGGCAGAAGGAATAGGGGAAGCAGGTACATTTTTCACAAGTGTGACAAGAGGAAGTGCCACACTTTACAACCATCAGCTCTCCTGAGAACTCACTATCATGAGAAAAGCCTGGGGGAAACCACCTCCATGATCCAGTCATCTCTCATCTAGTCCCTCCCCTGATATGTAGGAATTACAATTGTAGATGAGATTTGGTTGGGGACACAGAGCTGAACCATATTAAGTTGAAAGATATGCCTTAACTCTTGATAACCTAAGTATGTTCCAAGCATTGTTTCTTAATGATGTAAATATCTAGATGTACAGTAGTCCCCCTATATCAGAGGATTCATTCCCAGAGCCCCAGTAGATGCCCGAAACTTTGAATAGTACCAAACACTATATTTACTATGTTTTCCCCTACAAATACATACCTATGATAAAGTTTAATTTATAAATCAGGCACAGTAAGAGATTAACAACAATAATAGAGCAATTATAACAATATATTGTAATAAAACTTACATGAATATGATCTCTCTCAAAAAATCTTAATGTATTCTACTCACCTATTTTCAGATGGTGTCCTGGGTAGCTGAACTGTGGAAAGCAAAACCGTGGATAAGGGGGAACTACTATATTGAAAAATGTGCAAAATAGAGAAGATTTCATTGAAGAAGACTGCTGTTTTTGGAATGGGAAATTAAGGTAGGAATTTAGAAAAACATAAACGTTCCAAATTTCAATGCCACATGGCAGGGTGGTGAGGAGGAAGCTGGAGCCAGGGTTCAAGTAACTAATGAGTTCTCTAGTTGCTAGTTCTAGTTCTCTTTTGAAGAGAAAAGAGTTATTATTAGATATTTATCTTTTCATCTATAAAAGAAATACATCAGAAGAAATTTGTAGGCATTCTCCAGTCCAGAATATTATGACTTTAGTATTGTAACTTGCATCATTATTTTAATAATGAGAATATAATTTTCTAAAAGAATTGTTAAATATATTTAAATTATCATACAGATAAAAATTGAAGCTCTCATCTTCTATAACATAATGAGTACTTTTGAGGCATAACTGGAACAGTTATCTACTGTGATTCTTGCTGGGACCAATAACCTTCTACAAATACCAGCATCAGCTCCCGTGAAAGGCAAAGAGCTGACAAGTATACGGACTGCACCTCCACATTAAGCTACCAGGAGAAACTTCCAAGTTACCCTTTTGTCACCTATGCCCCAAAGGTGAACACTGTAAACTGCTACAGCATGCAATTTAGGTAAGTATTCAGGTAACAACAGTGCCAATGATGAAAAAGATAATGACTTTTCATTGTCTGCAATCTTTCATTTGGGCGAACTTAAAAGGATTTTTTTAATAAGGAAAATAATCTTTCCTGAAATGTAGTCAATTCTATGATTAGGAATCAGACAGAACATTTTTTTAAGTTGAGATAGAATTCACATACCATAAAATTCACCCTTTAAATGTACAATTCAGTGGTGTACATAACATTATAAAGTTAGATCATTTTAAACAGGTCTGGCACACAGTAGCCATGTCATACATATTAGGCTCCTTTCATTACATCAATACATTTTGAGCCTGAAATAAATGAAATGACACAGGAGATATCTGGGGTGGTTTTGTTCGGCCACGACCCCCGTGGTATGCTGAAGCCCTCTCAAGAGAGCCAGTGGTCTGCATCTCTTTGCAACTCTGTGTTGACTGATGCCATGTAACTAGCTTGAAATGGGCCACGATGGGAATATTTATGTCATGGAAACTTACCAATGCCACAAAATCAGAGCTTTTTTATTGTTTGAGAGCTGATTGTTAAACTTTTACCATCACATCACTGCTAGTGTATATCAATTTCTTCAAGAGTACAATTTATTATTATTCAGGGCCACATTCGGAGCCTCCTCTCTTTGTCATGACCAACAAATTTAAATCCTCATCAACTGGAAAGAGGAAACTTCAACTGGATAAATACTATATTCATAACTAGTGTGTTAATTCTATATTACTTTTGGGGAATGGTTTTAAAGAAATTTTTATTGTGGTAAAAAACACGTAACATGAAATTTACTGTCTTAACCATTTTTAAGTATACAGTTCAATAGTGTTAAGTGTGACTTATTAATTTTTTTGTCATCCATAGCATGGCTTGTACTATAGAGGATGGGTTTCATTATGAAATGTCCGAATGGGTTTTGAAATTTCATTTGTAATGAGGTAGTTAAATTTTATTCTGGTCGGGCTCATGCTCTCACAGTTAGTTTTTGGCTGATTTACTTCTGGCTAGTCTTTCAGAATATCTTAAAACCAACTTTATATTAAGATGACGAGCTTTAGGGAATTTGGTAGCCAGGCATCCTGGACCTCCTTCCTAGAACATTGCAGTTATGTGATGCAGCTTGAATGACCCCTGACATCTCTCTGATTCTCAGGTTCAAATTCCAGATTCCTAGGAAAGTACTGTGATTCACCAAGCTTGGGCCCGGAAGACACAGCTGCATTGTTCTTATGCTTCCTCCCACAGTGATGGTTTTGAAGGACGTGCTGGTAGGGGCAGAGTTCAGGACCTGTTACTTCATATTAGAGAGACGCTGGGCAGTTAAAGCATCCAGTGTCTAGTAGGAATGATTTTTATATCAGATGATAATAAATGATGACTTTAAAGAAAATATTTCATCAAAATAGTTGGGATTTAATTAGGGATATTTAGAATATTGCAGCATAATGTAGATAAAAATGGCATAAAATTTCTGTAACCTTAAAAAGAGAAATAACAGAGTAAATTAACATAATTCATTTGGGACTGTATCTGGTTAAAATTTTAGTTGTATAATGATACAACTAAATTGTACAACTTAGTTGTATAATCCTTGGACTTAGAGAGGAACTGTTTTGCCTGACAGTTTATGGTATGATTTAAGCACAAATACATGTACTCTCAGACTGTTCAAATGAGAAAGGTGGTTTCAGAAAATCTCTACCTCTTTTAAAGTAGACAAACTGTGACAGAAACAGTTGAAGTAAGTAATTTCTAGGCACTCGGCAGTTTATAATGAGGCCTGGTCTTCTCCCAGCCTGTGTTTCCCCAAGAGGCAATTAGAGTATAGGAGACGGCATGGAGATTTGAAATGTGAGTCACTTCTACCATATTTACAGTATTTATTAACTATGAGATCTTGGGAATTTCATTTGAAATTACCTGAGCCTCAATTTCCTGTCCATAAAATGTAATAATATCTATTTGACACTGTTGTTTTGAAAAATTAAATAATGTATGTTAATGTCCTTGCAAACTATGTTGTTTGCATACTTGTAATGTAACTTAAAAGTAATTGCAAAACTGCAATTACTTTTTCACCAACCTAATATTAAATACTTTTACTCAGTTTTCATTTACAGGTTATCTCCCTCATGTTTAACCAACCACTTATAAATATTTAATGTCTATCACTTCCTCAGCCATTTTTGGCACTCACTCTGTGGCAGATACTGTGCCAGTTTATTGGAATGCCAAGATGTATCTAAAATGATCCCTGTTCTCAAGTGGCTAAACACAAAACTCTTTGTAGTGAGTATAAGTGGTTGTCATCAGTGCTTATCTTATAAAGCCATACCTGAAAAGCACTACCAATTGAAATACCAGGCTTTTGCACAGGATCTTCACATTCAATGGATGATAGGTTATGCAATCCTTACAGTTAAGAGTGTAACAAATAGTTACCTTGAGAGATTGCTTCTCCTGGAAGGATATTTCTGGAAGAGGATTCTTTGTGGTGCTTAGGTTGGGTAAGCCTATCTTCATTACTAATTATGCATCTTCTATATAACATACTCTGATTTTAGTTTATCAGAAAACATGCTCATTCCCTTTTAAAATCCAGATTTATTGATGTTTATGACTACAAATTAATCCATTGAAGTGGACACTGTGATACACCACCAGAACTCCCTTGCAAGCTTCAAAGACTTATTCCTCTAGCTGCCTAGAGTGCCACAAAATACCACTTAAAACAATAGTGATCTGTTCTCTCTGAGTTCTAGAGACTAGAGGTCCAAAATCAAGTTGTTGGGAGGGCCATGCTGCCTCAAAAATTTTTAGATGAGAATCCTGCCCTGCCTTTTGCAGCTTCTCATAGCCCAGGCATTCCTTCACTTGTGACAGCATCAACCCCAATCTCCACCTCTGTCTTCACCTAATGTTCTTTCTTCTGTGTCTCTGTTTGCATGTCTATGTACATTTTTTTTTTCCTTTTATAAAGACACTAGTCATGCTGGATTAGCATCTTCCCCCAATCCAGTACAGCCTTAACTTAAATACATTTGCAAAGGCTGTATTTCCAAATTAGGTTACATTCACAGGTACCAGGACTTAGTACTTGAAGGTATCTTTTGGAGGGACAGGATTTAATTCATAATATCCTGATTATTCATCTATAGTATTCTTTTTTTTGTTTTTTTTTATTTTTTTTATTTTTTTTATTTTTTTTATTTTTTTTTATTTTTTTATTTTTTTGAGACGGAGTCTCGCTCTGTCGCCCAGGCTGGAGTGCAGTGGCCAGATCTCAGCTCACTGCAAGCTCCGCCTCCCGGGTTCACGCCATTCTCCTGCCTCAGCCTCCCAAGTAGCTGGGACTACAGGCGCCCGCCACCTCGCCCGGCTAGTTTTTTGTACTTTTTAGTAGAGACGGGGTTTCACCGTATTAACCAGGATAGTCTCGATCTCCTGACCTCGTGATCCGCCCGTCTCGGCCTCCCAAAGTGCTGGGATTACAGGCTTGAGCCACTGCGCCCGGCCCTCATCTATAGTATTCTTATTAATTAGACATCCCTATGGCACTTTCAATAATGGTTCAGGAAAATTTAGTTTTGTATAATCACATTCTCCTTATTGAATATATAGTCAAGGGAGACAGCAGAGGGCTGACTCCTGGCTTATAAAGCAGCTCAGAAAGTAATAGCCTTAACTGAACTCACTAAACAGAGTACAAGAAGAATTTGTTTTCTGTTCTAAGGACCAAGAACATATCTTGAACCCTTTGCAATTTTGCATCTCACTCAAGAGTGTGTGAATCTACTGATTTTTTTTTTAAAGGATATTTGGGAAGAATGTAAATGCCCTTATTGTGACTAAATGTTACAAGGCACATTCTGGAGCTATTTCGTAGTGTGGTACTTTGAACTATGGCATACTAAAACAAGTGTCAATGCCAGAAGGCTACCCCCACAAAGTGACATTTGGTATTATGGAGGATGAGTTAAAGCTACCATCCTACCAGCCACAGCAGAAGCTTCCCCTGTAAGGGTTACAGGAGTCCCTTGCATCTTGTCTGTCATCTCAGACAATGTGCCAACTGTGCCTTCGGGAAGTCTGTTGGCAAGGAAGCCTGTGATATCTGCTCCCAGTGCTGCAACGTGATCTTTCTTCCTTTCTCTTTGTTTTTTTTTTCCACAAAAAGTGGCAATGAAGATAATCTGATGAGGGGGGAAATGACATAAACCATTGCAAATAAAATAAATTTAATGAACAAGACAAGCTGATCTGGAAACCAAGGGATATATAGTGTTACATGAGGATTTATACTCATAAATAGTTACGTGTTTTGGTTTTGTGTTGCTTTGTATTTTGTTTGTCTTTTAGAGCATATGGTAGCATCCTCTATATTTGATAAAAATAAAATTGTAAAAACTGAATAAGAGGCTTAAAGGAAGAATTTCTAAATCTGAATAGGATATATGTAATAAAATGTACTGAGCCTTGAAATTCAGAGCTAAATAGGAATTATTGTTTATGATTTTTGTCATGGCTTGTAGTGGTCATTAATAGTGACTGACAAAGCAAGAACTTATCTTTAATTGTGCTGGATGGCTGTTTGTAACACTTGAAACATCTTCTGATATGTTAAGAGAATATGTGTATTCTGGACTAGGAGTTGATGTATGAATTAACAACTTTGTGCTATAATGTAGTGTGAATTATATTTTAATCAAGAAAAGAGACGTTTTAAGAGCAATAACTGGCTCTTGATATGTGAATACTTAGTTTGAGCCCCATTTTAATACCTCAAGTGCAAAAGAATAAAAACCATATGGATTACATCTTCCTCCAAATATCCAAGTCAAGAAAATAAAGAGAGTATGTGCTTGACAAACTGATTGAATGTATTTCAAGTTAGTAACACAAATTTTGGCTGATTTAGCTATTTCAAATGGATTTCATGCTTCTATTTGTGGAGCTTGTTTTCTGTCACTTATACTATAAAACAATTATCTATTGTAGAATCACTACAAGTATCATTTCATGACACTTAAATACATTCAAATATCTCCTTTCATTACATTATTTTCAGTGCTATGCATAACAAAACTAAAAGGAATGGATATGGCTTATTCAAAGTACTAAAGGTTTAGGGTGTTTTAACTAATATTTTTATCTCTATTAATTTATAAATTCCTTATCTTCATCAAAGACCACTTGTCTTAGATAAATATATTTACAGTCCTTGCCTGATAATTCAACTCCAGCTTCAGATGCTTTTTTCAAGTTACATCTGTGCTTGGAACCATTTTTTTCTTTATGTCTTTCTTTGGTCTTCCAGTTTGAAAATACTGTTATTCAAATACTTCCTAAAATACGACTTCCTCCAATAAAGATTTTAAAAGCGACTTAGATGACACTTTTATGGCCAATATAAAAATACCATTCAACTATATTAAAGATTTGCCAGGAGGAGACTCATGGTTCATTCCTTCAGAACTGTCCATACATAGTCTTGGAGGCTGTAAAGCAATCTAACAAATAGTACCACCTTTCTAGCTGTTCACCTATTATTTGAATAAACTCTCAGGTCCTGACAGTGACAGATTTGGGTAGACAGCAGCGTTGTGGCCAAAGGTAACAAATATTTAGATCCATAAATTTTGGTTATTAGTAAGTTTCTGGGACCACATCAGTGATATAGACATGGAATCTAAGTGTGAGGACCCTGGCATGTCAGCATCTTTTGAATGCTTGGTTATGGAGGAGCAGAAAATCCTTTCCTGAGAATGGCTGAGAATGCTTAATCAATCATAGGACAGCCTGTTATGACGTCCAAAGGCACAGCCAACCTAGGTCAATGTGAAATAGTTGTGCCATATTGTCTCTCTAGAACTCAGAGATTAAAAGTAATAATTAAAAAAAAACAAGGAAAAACAGACAAATGTATTTCATTTAATGTAAACATTAAGTCCTAAGGAATGACAAATGTATTCCTATGTTTAAGTGATAGGGATTTCTGCAAAAGGTTTATGAATTGTTAATCAGATATCCCAACCCTTACACCTACATATTTCCCTAAGAAATGAACTCTGGTCTGGATCTACCAGGCAATGTTCTTCTACTTTTCTGAATAAGAGTTTAAGCTAACTGAATTCTTTCCTACATAAAAAAATACGTAAAGAATAAATAAAATCCTCTCACAACAAATTGTCTCAATATAATTCCTGATGAAATGCCATTCTAAACCTTACTTTGCAGAATGTTAATATTTTTATTGTTAATATAGAAATATTCATTAGTTTTCTTTTTAAGGAATCCAAAAAATATTCAGCTGATAAGAATAAAAGTGGAAGTTGAAATACAAAGAGTTATGGCATTTATTAAAATGTCAAGCTTATTACTAATTATTCTTCACAGTATTTGTAGCTGATAAATTTTCTAATCTTCAAACTGAATAATAAACTTTCTAGTCCTTGGTTCAGCTACTGGTTCTACCAACTATCTGCTGAATGCTCTACTAAGCCTAGGCACCCAGTCTAGCCTTACAAAAAGTTTTCCAAGATCTTTACTTTCACAGAACACACAGTTTCCTGAGGTAGAAAGTATGGGTAAGAATAGAAATATTTGCCTAGTGGTATTGCTGTGAGAATAAAGTATAGAATGGTTATGAAAGAGTTTAGTGCATTTTTGTTTTGTTTTGTTTTGTTTTGTTTTGAGACAGGGTCTTGCTCTGTTGCCCAGGCTGGAGTGCAGTGGCACGATCTCTGCCTACTGCAACCTCCACTTCCTGGGTTCAAGCAATTCTCATGCCCCAGCCTCCTGAGTAGCTGGGATTACAGGCACATGCCACCACGCCTGGCTAATTTTTGTATTTTTGGTGGAGATGGGGTTTCACCATGTTGGCCAGGCTGGTCTCGAACTCCTGCCCTCAAGTGATCCACCCACCTTGGCCTCCCAAAGTGCTGGGATTACAGGCGTGAACCACCACACCTGACCATGAATTTTTAAAAGAGAATATTAATGGTAATGAATACCTTAAAAAGAATTAGGTTAATAATTATTTCAATGTGACTAATCTGTTTCTGAACTACTTATTGTCCACAAGAGATTTACTATATTGGATGAGCTAATACTTTCTATATTTAAATTTAGTTAGAATTCATCAAGTACAGCTTCTAACAAAAAAATAGTCATTGCTATTTATCTCTTATAAAAATAACCATTAGTGGCTGGGCGCAGTGGCTCAAGCCTGTAATCCCAGCACTTTGGGAGGCCGAGGCGGGCAGATCACGAGGTCAGGAGATCAACACCATCCTGGTTAACACGGTGAAACCCCGTCTCTACTAAAAAATACAAAAAACTAGCCGGGCGAGGTGGCAGGCCCCTGTAGTCCCAGCTACTCGGGAGGCTGAGGCAGGAGAATGGCGTAAACCCGGGAGGCGGAGCTTGCAGTGAGCTGAGATCCGGCCACTGCACCCCAGCCTGGGCCACAGAGCGAGACTCCGTCTCAAAAAAAAAAAAAAAAAGAAAGCTTCCTTTGCCTGCTTGGCTTTATCTGATACCAGAATAGGACGAAGATACAAGTATTGTAACACTAGTAAAAGGCTATTGCATTTGTGGCTTCTAGGTAGAACTAAGAATGCAGGAGGCTTTGTGTGCTGGAGACCAGCTGTATCGTCTTTGATGCAACATTTAACTTTCAGCTACCCCCAGTATACTTCTTTCTTTCCTAATAAAATTAATAGCACTTATATAATTTTAGTCAGTGTTTGCTAATGGATTAACACTAATACAAGTCTGCATAGAATATAAGCAATTTAATTGAAGTGCCAAACCATTTAAAGATTTGAGTATTCTATGGTCTATTGCACTGTATTATAAAGGCAATTATACTTTCACTTTTTTTTTCTGGGCCACTGAATTCAACCTGTGAGTGTATTTTTGGTTAGAAAATTTCTGTTTTAAAATGAGGCTGGCAGGAGTTCAAGACCAGCCTAGCCAGCATGGTAAAACCCCATCTCTACTAAACGTACAAAAATTAGCCTGGCATGGTGGCACACACCTGTAGTCCCAGCTACTCAGGTGGCTGAGGCACAATGAACTTGAACCTGGGAGGCAAAGGTTGCAGTGTCTCAGGATTACGCTACTGTACTCCAGCCTGGGTGACAGTGCAAGTCTCAAAAAACAAAAAAACAAAACAAAAAACAAAAAAATCCCCAATGACAACAACAAAAAAAACCATGCCTGGGCACAGTGGTTCACACCTGTAATCCCAGCACTTTGGAGGCGAAAGCAGGAGGATCGCTTGAGCTCAGGAGTTTGAGACCTGCCTGAGCAACAGAGTGAGACCTAATTTCTACTAAAAATAAAAAATTAGCTGGATGTGGTGGTGCCTGTAGTCCCAGTTACTGGGGAGGCTGAGGCAGGAGGAGATTGAGCCCGGGTGATAGAGGCTGTAGTGAGTTATGATAGCGCCACTGCAGCCAGGGCAACAGAGTGAGACCCTCTCTCCAGATAAATAGACACCTTTTTTCTTTACCTACTGACTTTCTGTGCCTTTGAGTCATGTAATATATGATTACTCAAGGGACAAAGGGCATGATAAGGTAGATTTCTATCATAAGAATATACCCAGTTAAATTCTAGTTGACACATTATTAAAGATTCAGAAAATATGGATATAATTCTTAAAATGAAACTTGAGATAAATGTAGATATCCATGCACTTGTAAGAAGTAATACAGAAAAATCCTGTGTACCCTTTAACTAGTTTTCTTCCGTGGTAATATCCTGCAAAACTACTGGGTACAATATCACAACCAGGATATTGACATTCAAAAACACAAGATACAGAACATTTCCATCATCACAATGATGCCTCTGTTGCCGTGTTACAGCCATACACATTTCCTCCCATCACCACATTCTTCCACACCTTCCTTCATGCCTAGTGACCAGTATTCTCCATTTCTGTGATTGGAATGTTGTATAAATGACATACAGTGTGTAATCTTTGGGGATTTTTCTTCCTTCACTTAGTATAGTTCTCTGGAGATTTTCCCAGTAGTTTTATTTAGCAATTGTTTGTTTTTTATTGACAAGTAGTATTCCAAGGTATAAATGTACCACAGTTTATTCACCCATTAAGAAACACATGGGTTTTTCTCTGTTTGTGGCTATTATGAATGAAACTGCTATAAACATTTATGTACATACTTCTTTGTGAATATTTGAATTTTTCTGGGATAAATGCTCGGGAGTGCAGTTGTATGGTGTTTGCATGCTTAACTTTTTAAGAAACTGCAAAACAGTTTTCCACAGGGTCCAGGCTATTTTATCTTACCATCAGAAACATGAGTGATCCAATTTTTCCACATTCTCACCAGCATTTGGTGTAGTCAACTATTTTTTATTTTAGCCATCCTGAGAGCTTTGTAATTATACTGTGGTATTAATTTGCATTTCCCTGATGGTTAATGATGTTGAGCAACTTTCTGGATGCTTATTTGCCATCTGTACACCATCTGCAGCAAAATTCTTCTCCATGATTTTTGTCCATTTTCCAATTGACTTTTTAATTTTTTGACTATTGAGTTTTAAAGACTTCTTTATGCGCTCATTTATCAGATATGTAATTTGAAAATATTTTATCTCAGTTTATAGCTTATCTTTTCATTGTCCTAACAGAGAAACAGGATCTCTTACAGAGCAAAAGGTTTTTAATTTTGATGAAGTACAATTTATCAATTTTCCTGATTTGGACCATGCTTTTGGTATCAAATCTAAAAGTTGTTGTCTAGCCCTAGGTGCAAAGATTTTCTGTGCTTTTAACCTGCAAGTTTCATAGTATTATGTTTTAAATTTAGGATCTTTTCCATTTCTCTACCTTTTCTTTTTCTTGACTTATTGTACAGACTAGCACTTCTAGCCCTATTTTGAACAAGAGTGGCAAGAGTCACCTCCTTGTACTGTTCCTGATCTTTGGAGGAAAGCATTTAGCTTTCTACCATTAAGTATTGTGTTAGCTGTAGGTTTTTAGTAAATGCACTTAATCAATTTTGGGAAGTTATCTTCTGTTGCTTTTTTTTTTTTTAAGAGTTTTTATTATGGAGTATGAAATTTTTGTTGAATAATTTTTCTGTATTGATTGATCATATGATTTGTTTTCTTTAGCCTGCTAATATGGTTGATTACATTAATTGATTTTCAAATATTGAGCCAGCCTTGTATCCCTAGATCACAGAGTCATGGAGTATAATTCTCTTCATATATTGTAAATTCTATATGCTAATATTTTGCTAATAATTTCTGTATGCATATTCTTGAAGGACATTGGCCTAAAGCTTTCATTTTTTGTACATTTTTGCCTGTTTTTGGTATTATAGGGTATCTTTGTATATGCTGGCTGCTGTAACAAAATACCTTTGATATGGGGTAACTTAGAAACAACAGAAACTTATTTCTCAGTGTTCTGGAGGCTGGAAAGACCAAGATAAGGTGCTAGTGGTATCTACTGAGGGCCCACCCCTCATAGATGGGGCCTTTAACTGTGAACTCACATGGTGAAAAGGGCAAACATGCTCTATCAGGCTGTTTTTCTAAGGGCACTGATTTTATTACTGAGGGCAGAGCCATGGGCTTCTTCCAGGAACACAAGGGTGGTTCAGTATTTGCAAATCAGCTAATACAGCTGGCCATATTAATAGGCTAAAAGAGAAAAATCATAAAACCATACTAATTAATGCAGAAAAGGCATTTGACAAAATTTTATACCCATTCATGATTAAAACTTTAAGAAAAATAGGAATGGAAAGGAACTTTCTAAAATTGATAAAGAGCATGTACTAAAAATCTATACTTAATATTATACTTAACGGTAAAAAGCTAATGCTTTCCTTCTAAGATCAGGAAGAGCAGAGCACTAGAAGTCCTTGTCTCCTAATAGTATCACCTTGGACGTCAGAATGTCAGGATATGAATTTGAGGGGGAGCATAAACCATATTATAGCATAGTATTAAGAAATGGACTATTCATTTATTTCATCTTGGGTAAGGAAATTTCAGTCATGTGATATGTGCTCTATGGTGGGTAAGCACAGGTACTATGAGAATTCATAGATGGGGCCTGATTCAATCTGGGCAGGAAGGTAGGCAGGGGTAGGGAAGGCCTGCTAGAGAAGATGATCTATTAGGTTGGTGCAAAAGTATTGCGGTTTGGCAAAAAACCTAATATAGGACAGTTAACCTGGCTAATTAGGTGGGTGGGTAAGAGATCAGGATGTGTCAATAAGAGAAAACAGTGTAGAGGGGATCGTGGTAGAGTTCATTAGGGGGCCTGCATTTTTTGTTGTGTCTAGAACTGAATGTGTGTCTGTGGGGATTGGACAAAGGAGGATCTTGAGGGGAGAGAGAATGATAAGAGGTAAGACTAAAGTGTAAATAAAGACTTAATCCTAGACAGTCTGGTAGGATCTACTAAAGAGTTTGAACCAGTAAGTACAATGGTGGGGAGTCACGGCAGACTGTCAAGTCCAAAAGAGACAAATGATAGTTGACTTCAATGTAGACAGTGGAACTTTTGCCTATGAGTACTCGCTGTAAGAAGGTATGTAAAATGTAAAGTGAAACATACTCAACCAAGACTAGATTTTCTTTAGATTGCATTTCCTTAGATCTCTATTTAGACTATAGAGAGATTGTTCCTAACTTAAGTAACAAATCCATTTTTTAAAGAACCAAAATGATTTGGGTTACCCACTTGAAAACTGAAGACCAGCTCTCATTCTTTTCCCACTGCCCAGGAAAATGTAAACCATTGGATGGACATGTTTTTATTGAAACATTTAAGCACTTTGTTTTCTTCCTTTTGACTATTCAGTCATGAGTAATTTAGGTTTTTGTAAATTACTAGTCAATTTGTCTCCCTTTAAATATTTTAACATACATTTAGTGAATAATTGTGAGACACCTGAAGTGTCTCATAGTCTCATTCCACAAGCATCTTATGATTGGAGAAAAAAGACAGACATGTGGGAAAAATTCATAATACAGAATGATGTGTGATATCAAATAAGTAGAACTGACAATAAGGGTGATTAAAATTTAGGGAAGGCAGAGACCACTTTGAACATGATGCAAAGGAAACTGAGTTCTTTAGCTTTTCATTCAATAACTTTATTGAGGATCTTTCCTTGGCATTGAGCCAGATAATATCCCTGTTCTTATGGGGCTTACTTTCTTTGAGGGAGATAGACATGGTAAAAATAAAACAGTTCCATTATGAATATGAAACAGGGCAAGGTAGGCTAAGTGAAGTGGGTACTATTTAATCAGAGAGGCCTCTCTGAAGAGGAGACATTTATACTGAGACAATGCCACGAAGGAGCCAGCCATGATTTAAGGTGAAAATTCTAAGCAAAGGTACCCACCAATCCAAGGAATAAGCTTGGGGTGTTTGAAGTTCATAAAGAAGGACAGTATGGCTGAAGGGACTGCGAAGAACAAGAAGAGATGGTAGAAAATAAGATCAAAAGTGTCTAGATCACAAAGGTCATGGAAAGCCATTTCAGGATTTTAAGTAGAGGAATAAAATAAAATGTTTATTAAAAAGACAATCTTGGTCATGTGTGGTGGCTCAAGCCTGTAATCCCAGCACTTTGGGAGGCTGAGGCAGGCGGATCACCTGAGGTCAGGAGTTCAAGACTAGACTGGCCAACATGGAGAAACCCCATCTCTACTAAAAATATAAAAATTAGCCTGATGTGGTGATGCCTGGCTGAGGCACAAGAATCTCTTAAATCCAGGAGGTGGAGGTTGCAGTGAGCGGAGATTGCACCACTGCACTCCAGCCTACAAGACAAAGAGAGACTCTCAAAAAAAAAAAAAAAAATTCTGGCTGGTGACTGGAGAAAGAAGGAAAAAATCAGATTCAGATGTGTCAAGTGCTACCGAGTGTAGTAAGAGGTTAAAGAAGCGACCATTGGACTTGACAACATAGAAATCCTTGTGACCCTGACAGGAGTCACTTTGGCCAAATAGCAGCAAGTAAAGTCCCAACAAGAGTTGACTGAGGAGGAAGTGCAAGCCATGAAACACATTTTTGTGAAAGTGATTAAGTGCCTTTAAAAACGTTCTGCTAAAACATCACCTTCTGCTGAAAAACTTTGCGTACTCCTAAAACGTGTTTTTGAACAATTTTTTTTAAGTTGGAAGGAACTTTAGAGATGATCTAGCCTAACCCTTTCATTTTACAGATGGCCAGAATAAGGTCTGTGGAATTTAACTAGTTTGCAGAGCCAGATGCCTAACTTACAGTTTGCCATTTTTGTTTTTTAATTCTACACTGCTATGAATGATAACTAACATTTAATTGAGTGCTTACTAGGTGCCATATACTATGTCTAAAGCTTTACATATATTAAGTAATAAAATTCTCATGATAATCTTATAGAGTTCTAGTAAAATCTCCATTTACAGCAGAGAAAATGAAGGCACAGAACGTTGAAGTATCTTGTTTAATGTCAGATATCTGAAAAGTTCTGTGGAGCCAGAATTCAAAACCCAGTTACTAAGGAGGACACATTCTTGATCAGTATTTTATTCTATTATTTTTATTAGTTCCAATCCTTATGAGTCTGTTTAAAATGTGTATCTGCATTATTGTGCAAATATTTCTGAGATCTCATCACATACCTGATCCCATTTAACCTCAGTCTATCCCTCCATCACTTTTTGTGGAAAATGCTATTTAAGTTAGAGGTTCCGCTTGAGTATTCCTAATTTTTATTCTTTTTTAATGCATACGGTGGTCAAAGTAAATAGCTAACATATTGGCATCAAACCATTGCCTTTTGAAGCAAGCTTTGTATGAAATTGGTCTGTCATTGACCACTATAAGGAACTCATTTGTGGCCAGGCACAGTGGCTCATGCCTGTAATCCCAGCACTTTGGGAGGCTGAGGCAGGCAGATCACAAGGTCAGGAGTTCGAGACCATTCTGCCTAACATGGTGAAGCCTCGTCTCTACTAAAAATACAAAAGAATTAGCCAGGCGTGGTGGCAGGTGCCTATAGTCCCAGCTTCTCGGGAGGCTGAGGCAGGAGAATGGTGTGAACCCAGGAGGCGGAGCTTGCAGTGAGCCGAGATCGCACCACTGCACTCCAGCCTGGGTGACAGAGCAAGACTCCATCTCAGAAAACAAACAAGAAAAACAAACAAAACTCATTTATAAAGATAATAATGTAAAAACCTCATGACTCTTGTGTATGCTTGCCTGTGTCTAAACTCCACCTCTATCAGCAAACTCAGTAAATTGCCTCTTTCCGACATTTATCTCCTATTTTGGGAGAAAGTTTTGTGGAAGCATCTACCACATTGCAAAGATTCAACATTTCTCCTAAAAATAAATGGGAGTTTCTTTTAGATATAAGCAATGAAATTTCAAGCAATATTACTTCTTTCATGTCCTTTGCTTTTTTAAGATCTAAACCTCAAGATTCAACTGGATTTTCATTGAAATTCACCACGATCCCCTCTGCAGCTGTGGTCTCAAAATACCATTTCTGCATTTATTTTAGCCCATGGAATAACTCTGCTGAGAAACCAGAGTCAATCAGACTCAAAATGCTTAAAATCCTTCCTGCTTGGAGTTTTCCGTCTTCACATCAAAGCATTTCATGCCCGTCAGCAACTTTTTAATGCATTTGCTCCTCATTTGCACAATTTCCATTTAAAGACGTTCCTTGGCTGACTTCTCTGATGAAGTTTCCTGCTTGCCAGGAGAGCAATGCTAATGCAGAAATTACAAAGGGGGTTACACGTCCCTTTTCTGGAGGACCTGATATTTCAGATAATGTTCAACTTCAGTTTTGGAGAAGCCACTGTTCTTTGCACCAGGGGAAAAGAAACTGATTTTCAGTGTGAGCAACCTGTGAAGATAGAGACAAATATAAGTAAATGAGAATGTCATTGAGGAAGAGAATTGAAGACACAATAGAAGCACTTACTGGACTCCATACAGTAATGTCATATCTTTGTTTGTTCTAACTTAAGCTTGCATGTATACAATGGGGTTTAAGAAACTTGGCAAGAGTTTTTTTTTTTTTTCTTAAACTGAGTTAAACAGTCTTGACTGCCTTCTTTTAATGAAAGGAAAAATAATACACATAACAATAGATTTGAAAAGGAAGAGTCCAAATCCCCAAGGGCAGTAATCTTCTGGAAAATGTTAATATTCATGAGTTATAGGAAAGTGATGAGAGCCAACACATCCCTTTTTTTTTTTTTTTTTTTTTTTTTTGCTCCAAGTAATCAATTATTTGCCTACAGCCAAACCAGGCCTTTTAATAAAATTATTATTACTTAAAAAGTAAAAAGATAAAATTATTATTTAGCATTACATAACTCAAAAATAAACCCAGGGTTTATATTTTATTATCTTACACATCATGTAAAACTATTTTGGTGTTTATATTTTATTGATATACTTTACACACCATGTAATTTATAATTTATTTTTGAAAACAACTTGTTTCATCAAATCATAAAATGTCTGTACTAAACAACAGAGTTGAATGAAATTTGGCTTAAATATCCTTATTTTATTTCTATATTTGTCCTAAATCAATTCACCATGGTTCAGATTCAATATATAGTTGATAATAAGTGAACTGGCTAATATATTCATTTACTGAATTTTCATCCTATACTACATAATATTCATAACTATACAAAATATACAAATATGGAGTTCCTATGACTGCTAAATTAAGCACATCTAGATCAGTGTTTTGTCCATTTTTCATGTTTCCTTCTCTTAGAAAGAGTTGTGGTTTCTGAAATGGTGGGAAAATTTGAATATCTACATTTCACCTCCACTTTTAGGGGAGAGGTTCATGAAGAAGTGATTGAGAAGGAGAGCAAGGCTTGGTTGGACAGTGTAGTAAGTCAGCAAGGGTGAAAAGAGAATGGGTCCCTGTCAACTATATATATAGTTCTTCTAGGGAAGGAAACATAGCCTCAAATTAGCTTTTCATCCTGTTCTGACATTGCAAGGAAAAAATAGTGAAACTCTTTGGACCACTTTTATAACTTGCAGTGTTCTCATCGAGCTACATTTTTTTATTTGCTTGCTTTAAGGACTTAGAAGTCTATAAAGTGCAAAAAGCCCAAATCTACAAATAAAAGCCTAAAATCATAGAGTTAATCTCAACAACAGGTGAGAAAAATGTAGCATGCAGAATGCCAAACTAATAGCTGATTAACTGAAAACGTGTATGTATTTTTTAGCAATTAGTGGAGAGATCAATAGGACAATTTTAATTAGCCATATGGTTTGTTTTACTGGGACTGGAGCTGCGTGTCTCTACCACTCTGCCAGGCTTTTAGGACTTCACAAGTTTAATATATACACACACACATACATACTTTGTAAGTTTTATTTTTTATATATATACACACTTATGTATTTTGATGATCCAAAATGAGACTTAACGATAATATCCAAACCATGTTTAGTTATGTTGCTAAAAAAGTAAGAAAAACATAGCAGTCTAATTTCCATTCTTTAAAGAGCAGGAAGGATGAGAACTTTTGGTTTCAAGTGTATAAAGTGCACTGTTTTAATTCTTTCATATAGTATAAAAGAATGCTTATATTTTATAAAAGATTAAAGCATGTGCATCTTAGAAACAAGTGTCAAGAAAATATAGTTTTCATGACTTAGTACTTTACTGGAGTATTTTTTTAAACTATTATCCCTTTACTTTTAAATGGGATAAATTTCATCTTAAGTGTTTTCTAGTCATAGCACAGATCTAGTAAGGTTAAAATAGAATTGTAATTAACATAAGTAAGCTTTAAAAATTTTCACTCAGGGAAAACAATTACTTGGGAAACAGATAATATTCTTAGATCTGAACACTTACCACATAAAATCCACATTGAAAAATAGCTAATATATATTTATATTTTATTGAAGATGAAGTTATAATATATGAATGTAAAAAATAGCACGGAAGTAGAACTGATGATTTTAAGAATGGTGGCAAGCTCAAGCTCAGTAGTCAAGTTCCATACAGTTGATATTTAATTTAAAGCTCTAAGATCTGTGATATATATATCTATATGTAGATATATATAGATATCCTTTTCCTCTGCCAAACAGGAAGCTATAACCACAAGCTATTGAATGCAAGTTACCTATTGAAACCTTGTAACAGTGGTTCTAACCTTTTCGGCACCAGGGACCAGTTTCATGGAAGATAATTTTTCCAAGGACCACAGTGGGTGGGGGATGGCATTAGATTCTCATAAGGAGTATGCAACCTAGATACCTTGAATGCAGAGTTCACGATAGGGTGAATCTAATGCTGCCTCTGATCTGACAATAGGTGGAGCTTGGGCTTAGTAATGCTGGCTTACCTGCCATTCACCTTCTGCTGTGCGACCCTGTTCCTAACATGCCATGGACAGGTACTGGTCCAGGACTTGAGAACCCCTGCCTTAAAATAATTTATTTTTCTATTCTCCAAAAGATTCCATAGAAATGTGAGGAGAAAAGTTGCAATTATTTCTGAACCTTCCCATCAGCCTTGTCTCTGACAGAATTGGCCTATTGTGGATGGGCTTTGTCCAGATTAGAGAAAGTAGAAGATGCTCTTTTGGTGTAATTGTTCAGGTGAGTCCTTCATGTCAATTATTTCATTCCTGTTCTTATGTTATTTGTATTAGTCTGTTTTCATGCTGCTGATAAAGACATACCTGAGACTGGGCAATTTACAAAAGAAAGAGATTTATTGGACTTACACTTCCACATGGCCAGGGAGGCCTCACAATCATGGCAGAAGGCAAGGAGGAGCAAATCACATCTTACGTGGATGGCAGCAGGCAAAGAGAGAGCGAGTTTGTGGAAGGAGACTCCCATTTTTAAAAGCATCAGATCTCGTGAGACTTATTCACTATCAGGAGAACAGCAAGGGAAAGACCCGCCCCCATGATTAATTATCTCCCACTGGGTCAGTCTCATAACATGTCGGAATTATGGGAGCTACAAGATGAGATTTGGGTGGGGACACACAGCAAAACCATATGATTGATTATCCTTTTTATGGATAAGTTACTAATCATAATATATAGTCATTTTTTTCAGGAAGTTACTGTGAAATGACCTTCCTTCAGGCAAGAAAACCTAAATATCACAACCCTTAGATTTTGTGAGTCCTTTTTATGTAAGAAAATAACTGATACCTTCTCTATCAAATCAATAATGTTCAGCCAGGCATTTATTTTTTATTTATTTTTATTTTTCAGGATGAAGGTAAAATCTTAGAATTCAAAGTAACATTGTGGTTCATTTGACCAAGTACTTACTGTGGACTTTAGGACCATTTATTCAAATTGCTGTCTTTGATTAAGTCAAGAACTCTTGGTGCTTTTTTTCTTCTAGTTTTCTTCAACAACTGTAATTAATCACAGAATTTGTCATCAATCTTTCCACCAAGGCCATGAATACTCTTTGAATGAATGACGATTCTTTCTTTGTGTTAAGTTTCTGTGCCCCAAGGCTATTAAAATTTCATAGTTTCTCCACATTCTTCAAAGCTTTCAACTTTTGGCTAAAAACAACATGACAGAACAAGATCTAGTATCTGGCTGTATGAATTAATCTGCATTCAGATGCCTGGTGATTATAGCACTTAAATCTATTTATCAAAGCACAGAGCTTTTGCAGAAAGTATTTCTGAAAGTTATGCCTATAAAAAGGGTAGAAAAGACTCCAAGACTCCAGTGTGATCAAAGCATTTGGATCAGGCAGCCATTCAACCACGTGGAATATTGGGACAAGGATTAGGCCCCCACAGAGTAGCTAAGTTTATAAAAATGATTCAAAAGAGCCAAAAGATCAGAAAATAGTAGGATTAGTTGTCTGTTTTATTGTTCTGGGATTCTGTTTCTAGATTATGAAAGATCAAAGGGGTTTACCACCTCTTCCCATATTGACGTCTAGAACCTCCTTTCCAACTAGTGTGGTAAGGCTTATCAGTATATGATGAAGATTTGGGATTTTGCATCTGGCTTTTAAACTTCTTTGTGTAAACTGGACCTTTATCCCTTCACTTCATCCTCTTGAATATGAAAGCCAGCTAAAACATCCCCTCCTGATCTTAATCTCTCCATCTTTGCATGACAACAAATCAGAATTGTTGCTCTTCTTTCCCCCTAATTCTCTGACATTTCTTATCCATTTCTTAATTCCTTTCTTCTCTGCTCTACCTACTGCCCTGCTCCCTAATACCAATATTCATCAGTTGGTAGAGGGACTCCCTGCTTTCTCAAAGACTTCTCAACACAGAGAAATGCACAATAGAAGAGAAAGGGAAATATGGTTAAGCAATGTAAGGATTTAGAGTTTTTGGAGAACATTCAAAAGAAAGTTGTGAAACCTATGGGAAAGGTTTAGAGGAAATAAAATAGTCTTACTAAGAGCTAATGGGGGCTAAAGGTTGTTGTAGAGTACATGTCAAATTATAATGCCTGGAAGCAAAGCAACAATCTGGTCCCCAAAATAATATTAGGGAAAAGATATGGTCAAATTGTTATAAATCCCATGTTTTTGTGGTAAAAATATTGTGGTCAATAGGAAAACAATAGGTAAAACTAGATTCAAACTTCAAATTACTCAATGATACACGGAGAGAAAGAGAAACTCAAGCAGAATAAATCCTCCACAAGAATTGTTGTTCATTGCATTTTGACATCATTAACTTGGGCAATTATCTCAGTGCCCAATTCGTATGATGTTGGAATGGATTTCTAAGCCCATACTGCTCACCTGACCCTTTGGACTCTTCTCATTATTTTTGTTGTTCATTCTGTTATGTGTCAGGAGATGGTCTAAAATTAACTGAATATCTTCCTATACCCAGGCCCCACCTTAGATGTTTTATATTTGTAATGGAGTTAATCTTTACAACTAATACAGGAGTTATTAAGAAATAATTTTTAGGTAGCTAGAAAGGGTAAAGGTTTTTGGTGGTAATTTTCCTGTAATAAGAAGCAACCCCCAAACCATTTCTTTTCTAACCAGAAAGGTGGCTTGAAGGGCCAGGTTGGCAAGCTTTGATATGCAAATGCAGGCCATTGGAAACTGGGTCCACCCAATATGGCAATTCTTGCCTTCCTCTTGTCACCAGGTGTGCCCAGTGTCACGGCCACCTCCAGATACCTCTGGGTGTTCAGGACATCGTGGCAGCCCGCATTTGCATTTTAAAAGACTAAGATGGGAGGACCAGGTTTTCCCTTGGGCTATATGAATGATGCACCTGGTCAAACCAATCCCCGGGCCCTATGCAAATCAGACACCGCCTCCTCCAGCCTCCAATATAACCGACCATTTTTCTGCTGCACACAGGATTTCTCTCTTGGAGCCTCCCTCCCTCTGTCTCTGTATGGGGGAGCTGCTGCTTTCTTTTTTGCTTGTTAAACTTTCTGCTCCTTAAAACCACTCCATATGTGTCCATGTCATTTTATCTAAATCAGTGTGAGACCAAGGACCCTGGTGCTACTCCAGTCATTGCAGCTGCATCACAACTACCCTGACAGGTAAGTTGTACTACCCTCATTTTATGGAATATAAAACTAAGGTTCAGGATGGTTAACCAACAAAGGTCACGTGCTAATAAATATTAAAGCTTAGACTTCAGGCCTGACTTCATTGATTGGGCATTTTATCAACTGTATATATTTACAGATATATTTACAGTTCTAAGTACATTGTTGAAAATTTGAGATTAATTCCAGGAAGATTTGGAGATATATGACATGAAAGGAAGGAGGTCATAGTTTTTAGGTCAAATGATGTAACAAAGTCAACGGATCACACAATTTTCATTCACCTTATGCTGACCCTTTTAAATGAAATGACGTGGGTAATAAGGGTCACCCTTCTTGGAACTAAGTAGAAGGAAGTGATGTTTCCTTTAGCTATTTAAGGATCAGCCTCCCACATTCATAGGGAGCTTATTATACAGGGCAATGTGACAGGCAATGGGGATATAAAAGAAATTATTTCATACCACAAGGTATTTTTAGTCTCAGGGAAGGAATAAATATGCAAATGAGAAAATTCCATCAAGTTTAAGGCACCATTAACTTGTCTCTTATTTTTCTTTTCCAAGGGAAAAAAAGATGTCAAACTATATCATGCCTTCAGTTGTGGGATTTGAATATTCCTTTTAGAATCAATTTCGTTGAGTATATGCCATGCCAGATGTCAATGCATTTAGTTACAGCTAGAATGAGGATGGGTCCAGAGGAGAGTCAGAAATATCTTTCTAGGCCAAGTGACCTTTGAATGTGCAAAGGTAAGGAGGAACAGTGTGAAGAAGAGATGTGCAGGCTGGTCCATGCAGAATAAATAGAATGGGTAACTAGCTGGGACCCAGCCTGGCATGTCCTGGGATGATAAGGAAATGGGGAGACTGGGGCATCACTGGGGGCCTGGAGGCAGGACAGTGGTTAGGAATAAGGCTCCAAGGTGCGGGCCAGCTTGAAGGTCTTAAGGCTAGGGAGTTTGCATTAATTTATTGCAGACAATGGGAAGCCACTAGAGAAACTCAAGCAGGAAGCCGAGTCTATCTAACATCTTTTTCTTCCTTCTTTTTGGGTATGCGCCTATCAGAGGCTTTACAAATAGCTACTTTTACATCAAACTACATGCAACTTGTTTTCCCTGCTGGACTTCCATAGTTGTGAAGCCATGATTACCAGAATTTCTGATTCAAAGATTCTTGGTGAGTTTCCCTCCTCGGAGTCTTTTATCTCCTTTCTCTTGATTTCTTTTTGCCCTGATCTTTGCTGCGAAATTCTACTCATTTCAAATGCCACTTCTCCTAGGTATTGTGTCTTTTTCTTCCCCAAGTGTACAGCAGCTTACCATCATTATATGAACCCCCTTATACTTTTTTGAGCTCTCACTTAACTTCTCTTGATGTATATATTTTGGTATATTTGGTCTTTTAGATTGAGCTCTTTGAGTACAGAGATGGGATCTTAATGTCTTATCAATTCTATGTTAGTATCTGTTTTGAGCTCAGTCTACTAACGATGACATAATAGGTATATTGAATTGTGTACTTACACACATGGAAAAAGCATCCCCTTTCCGGTCTCTGAGGAGCAACAGAAGGAATAAAATGCCCCTATATCTGTATGCTTCTTGGTGTGATAGTCAGCCTCCAAGGCACTCCCAATGATCCCCACCTCCTAGAATTCACACCCTTGTGAAATCCACTCCTACATCATACCAGCGTTGGTCTGTGGGATCAAATAATATGGCAAAAGTGATGATACGTTACTTCTGAGATGAGGTTGTAAAAGAATGCTAGCTACTAACACCTTGACCTCTCTTTCTCAGATTTGTTGCTCAGGGCAAGCCAGCTGCCATGTCGTGAGAACAATCAAGCAGCACATGGCAACAAATGGAGATGGGCAGACATGGGCTGGCAAGAAACAGGCTTGCCAACAACAGCTTGAGTGATCCTAAAAGTGAGTCCACTAACCCCATGTGACTGTTGCCCTGGCCAACAACTTAACTGCAACCTCAGGAGATACCTACCCTGAGTCAGAACCACTCAGTCAAACTACTCGTGGCATCTTAACCCCGCGTAACTGTGAGATAATTATGATGATTTTAAGATTCTCAGTTTGGGGGTAATTTGTTATGCAGCAACAGATAATAAAACACTTGGCAAATGTTATTCCAATGTTATTTGATTGAAGGCCACAGGGATATAGAAGAAAAGAAAGGTGAACACTCAGGTTTAGAAAACAAAAGAAAATACAATCAAATCATTTTTCTAATAAAAAATGGGTACTTTGCAATTTTGCCTTAGCTCAATTTTGCCTTAGCTCAATTTTAAGGTAGATCTATGTCAGAGTTCAAATTCAGTGTTCAATGACTTATTGCCTAAAAGTACAATGGTCTATCTAGTCTCCTAAATGAGGCAAGAAAAGAGTGAGCTGGTAAAAAGAGGGTTAAGATCCTCCAAGAACTGAGTTTGTGTTCCAGCTCTGTCACTTACTATTTGATTATCAATGGGCAATTTATGTAATCTGTATTAAATCATGGTTTCCATACCAGTACAAGGGATATAATAATTTAGATCCTGCATATCTTGAGACTAAATGAGTCATTGTGTGTGGTGCTTTATAATATTGATGTGTTTTTCTCTTAACAGGCCCCATTGACTGGAGGATGGCCATTTGACAACACATTCTTTCCTGAGGAAACTTTTGGCTTCTGGTGACTTGGGCCCCAGGCAAGTATGTGCCAGTCACAAACTTTCTGGCTCATCCTAGGCTTCTCAGTCTCTGTCCCTCTATATTGAATTTGATTTTGAGAAGAAGGCATCCAAAAGAGTTGGTGTGAACCTAATACTGTCACAAAGCTAGGAAAATGTTGGGTTCAACATTTGAGACAGGAAGAGAACCCCAGCTGCCTTACTAAGACTGATTTCTAAGAGTAAATTATAAAAATGAACATTTTCTGTCTTGTATTTTGAATACAAATTTTTGCATATATTCGTAACTCATCTTATGCTTTATATGTATTCAATGCCGAATGGAATTTTGATGGACTTAAAATCTGATAATAATTTTCTCTGCCATTTTCCAAAAGAACTGGAGTTTAAGCGGACTATTTAGAGGCCTAGGTATGTTCAAAGGCTCTCAGGGAAGATATTGAGTAACTTCTATAGTAGATGCTGTTGGTGCCCAACACTTATTCCCTCAGTGCCCATGATTTAAAACAGATTACATAAATTGCCCATTGATAATCAAATAGTAAGTGACAGAGCTGGAAAACAAACTCAGTTCTTGGAGGATCTTAGACTTCTTTCTACCAGCTCACTCTTCTTTTCTTCTGGCCTCATTTAGGAGATTAGATAGATCATTGTACATTTAGGCAATAAGTCATTGAATATGGAATTTGAACTGTGACATAGAACCACCTTAAAATTAGTCCCTTTTTATGGCTGATTAGTATTTCACCATATATATTTACATTTTCTGTATCCACTCATTGATTGATGGATATTTGGGGTGGTTCCATGTTTTTGCAATTGCAAATTGTGCTGCTATAAACATGTGTATACAAGTATCTTTTAAAAGATACTTGTATACACATAATAATAAAATAATGACTTCTTTTCCTCTGGGTAGATACCCAGGAGTGAGATTGCTGAATCAAGTGGTAGATCTACTTATAGTTCTTTAAGGAATCTCCACACCGTTTTCCGTAGTGGTTGTAGTAGTTTACATTTTCAACAGTGTAAAAGTGTTCCCTTTTACCACATCCATGCCAACATCTATCATTTTTGATTATGTCCATTCTTGCAGGAGTAAGGTGGTATCACATTATGGTTTTGATTTGCATTTCCCTGATTATCAGTGATGTTGAATGTTTTTCCATATATTTATTGGCCATCTGTACATCTTCTTTTGAGAATTGTCTATTCAGGTCCTTAGCCTACTTTTTGATGGGACTTTTTTTTTCTTGTTGATTTGAATTTCATGTAGATTCTGGATGTTAGTCCTTTGTTAGATGTATAGTTTGTGAAGATTTTCTCCCACTCTGTGGGTTGTTTGTTAACTCTGCTGATTATTATTATTATTTTTGCCATGCAGAAACTGTTTAGTTTAAGTACCATCTATTTGTCTTTGTTTTTGGGTTCTTGTTCGTGAAGTCTTTGCCTAGATAATGTCTAGAGGAGTTTTTTCCATGTTATCTTCTAGAATCTTTATGGTTTCAGGTCTTAGATTTAAGTCTTTGATCCATCTTGAATTGAGTTTTGTATAAGATGAGAGATGAGGATCCAGTTTTATTTTTCTACCTGTGGCTTGCCAATTATCTCAGCACCATTTGTTGAATACAGTATCCCTTCTCCACTTTGTTTTTGTGTTGCTTTGTTGAAGATCAGTTGGCTGTAAGTATTTGGCTTTATTTCTGGGTTCTCTATTCTGTTCCATTGGTCTATGTGCCTATTTTTATATGAGTACCATGTTGTTTTGGTGACTATAACTTTATAGTATAGTTTGAAGTCAGGTAATGTGATACCTTCAGATTTGTTTTTGCTTAGTCTTTCTTTGGCTATATGGGGTCTTTTTTGGTTCCACATGAATTTTAGCATTTTTTTTCTAGTTCTGTGAAGAATGATGGTGGTATTTTGATGGAAATTGCATTAAATTTGTAGATTGCTTTTGGCAGTATGGTCACTTTCACATTGTTGATTCTACCCATCCATGAGCATGAGATATGCTTCCATTTGTTTGTGTCATCTGTGATTTCTTTCAGCAGTGTTTTGTAGTTTTCCTTATAGAGGTCCTTTACCTCCTTGCTTAGGTGTATTAAGTATTTTTGTTTTGCAGCTATTATAAAAGGAGTTGAGTTCTTGATCTGATTCTCAGTTTGGTCATTGCTGGTGTATAGCATTGATACTGTTTGTATACATTGATTTTGTATCCAGAAACTTTACTAATTCATTTATCAGTTCTAGGAGCTTTTTGGAGGGGTGTTTAGGGTTTTCTAGGTATATGATCATATCATCAGCAAACAGTGCTAGTTTGACTTCCTCTTTACTAATTTGGATGACCTTTATGCACAAACAGACAATCTAAGGTCATATACTTCAAGGAACTAGAGCAACAAGAACAAACCCAAACTCAGCAGAAGAAATAACAAAGATCAGAACAGAACTAAATGAATGAAAAACCTGGTTCTTTGAAAAGATTAACAAAATTGATAGACCATTAGTGAGATTAACCAAGAAAAGAAAGACGTTGCAAATAAGCTCAATTGGAAATGGGAGACATTATCACTGATACCAAGAAATACAATAGATCATTCAAGGCTACTATGAACACCTAGAGGAGATGGTTAAATTCCTAGAAATATACAACCATCCTAGATTAAATCAGAATGAAACAGAAACTCTGAACAGAACAATAACAAGCAGCAAGACTGAAATGGTAATTTAAAAATTGCCAACCAAAAAAGACAGATTCACAGCTAAATTCTACCAGACATTCAAAGAAGAATTGGTACCAACCCTATTGACACTATTTCAAAAGATAAAGAGGGAATCCTTCCTAAATCATTCTTTGAAGCCAGTTTTACCCTAATACCCAAACCAGGAAAGGACATAAAAAATGAAAACTACAGACCAATATCCCTGATGAACACAGATGCAAACATTCTCAACAAAATACTATTTTTAATAGACTGGTAAATTGAGTAAATGTTTGAGTTCTGTAAGCTATTCTAGCAAATTACTTAACCTGAGATGAGAGTTATGGAAACTCCCAGTGTATGATTGGTCAGTCAGAAGTACAGGAGGCTGGGACTTGCTATTGGCATGTGAAGTGTGGACAATCTTGTGGGAACTAATTCCTGTTAGATAGTGTTAGAATTTAATTGCATTTTAGGACACCCAGTTGGTGTCTGCTAGGAACTAAAGAACTGGCTGGTATGGGAAATAAACCCTACACATTTGGTATCAGAAGTGAAGTGTTATTTACAGGAAAGACCATTTAAATATATATATCTTTTTGGGCTTCTGTGCTCTTTCTTATCTCTTCGTGGTAATTGTCTCTTTGGGGTAATCCAAAACTGGTTATTGGTGGCTCCCTTCAGGAGCTAGGTGGGCCTGCAAGGAAAGCCTGCTCACTGCATAATTCCTTGAGCTGGAAGATCCACTCTACTTGCCCCCAGGGCAGTCCTTTTGGTTGAGGTATCAACAAGCAGACCCCCACCTAGCTATATTCTGTGGTGTTCTCAGGATACTCATGCATCCTTGTGAAACAGAAGTGGGAATCTAAAATGCGTCACTGCCTCCACCTAGTTTCCTGTCTTTCCCATGCTCTAATGTGTAGAGGTCACCAAGTCTTCTGCAATACGATTATAGAGCATATTCCACCCAATATGTCTATATATGAATTATCAATTGTTAGCACTTAATATGGTACACTAAATAGAGGAAATGTATAGATATTGGTTGAGTGAACAGAGGTTTAGCCATTCAACAACACTTTATAGACAAAGATGGTTCTCAAGTCAGAGCCACTGTGCTCCCATCTTGTTCTATTTTCACTGCGGAACAACATCTGTTCATTTATATGGTGTATTATATATACTGAGACTGTAATTAAGGCACCCGCAGCCTTCTCCTCTTTTGGCCAACCAACATCATTTCCATGGTCCCTTCCTCTTAGGCCTGGGTTTCCAACTCTTTAATCATCACTGCTCTCTTCTAGATCCAAATGTCCCACTTTTAAACTGTGGCGACCTAAACAGAAAGCTATCATAATGATGCTGTAAAAGTTTGGCAGATTTCATCAGGAACCAACATCTGTTTGGTCCTTTCTCATTATCTTCTTGCTGACTTTTCATTAAAGAGTTTTGGAAAAGCTGTAAAATGTATTTTTTAAATTAATTCAACAATATCCATTCTGGCCCAAATCTGTTTGCATGTATACAATTTTTATGCACAAATTGATTCATAAATGAAGTGTTTTTAAGCTTACAAATATAAGCCTTTATACAATATTTTAAAATATTTTGCATGTTCTTTTTCTATTTCTAGTTTTGACTGTATTAATTTAACAGTGGCATGGCTTTTGAATAAATTATTTTGACTTCGTTTTTATTTAAACCTTTCCCTTGGTATATACCCATTGAATAAGAAAAACAACAGTGTTACATGCACTTACCATGTGCCAGAAAAGGGTTTTACATGTACTAACTTAATTTTCATAACAACTCAGTGAGCCAAGTACTATTGTCATCTCTATTTTTTAGATGATGCAGTTTAGGGAGAGAGAGGCTAAAGATTTGTTCAAGATAAGCCCAGCAAGTGAGGGTCAGAGGTGGGACCTAAGAGAACGGACTGTAGGGCGAGGCTTCTAGTGTCCATCATGATATGCTGTTGTATGTACATGAATACCCGGGTGCACTGGGCCTTTTGTAGAACCTTTTTATTGGTGATCATTAATATACACAAACAGAAGTTTTCTTTGTGTTTAAAGATGATTTTTCTAATACAGTAATCATACTTGAGTACTGATGCTGGTTTGACTGAAGAAATGACCCATGACTATTTCTTTATGGGTGTACTTTCTAAGCTCCCTTAAAAAGGGAATGTAAATCCTACAGTTGCTAAATATTGGTAAATTTAACTTTGTTTAGTTCAGATATTGAGCTCATCTTGCCATTGTGAATAGCAAATGTAGTAGCCTCCACGAGCCCTATAAAATTAGCCCAAGTAGCTGTGATGTACATTTTAGCCTATCTACAAATACAGAAGAATGCTTTTTGCCCTGAGCATAATTCATTTCAGAGTCAGGTTTCCAGAAGAGATGATACTAAAGAGATGGTACTATTGTCACTACCCAGGTCTTCCTGTGGTGCTTTCGGAAACTGTATTGCCTTTTCAAAGAACTCTTGATATCATTCTGAGAAAACTTTCTGCACCATGAAGTTAGTGGTATGGTGTATCCATACCTCAATAAACTTGCTCCACCTTCACCTATTTGTTCCTTAGAGTTTTCTTTAAACTTTAGGGAAAATAATTACCTTGATAAATAAAAATCATACCAGCTTATTTTACTTGGCTTAATAAATTGAACATAATATTAAAAATTGCTCTAAAAAACCAAATCTAGAGGTGCTCTCTCTATCTCCTATTTAAGGAGGTTATTTGAGAAAACCCATTATCCTGTCTCCAAATGTGCCTTTGAACTTACTATCTGTAGACAGTAGAAGAAAGCAATGCTTCTAGTCATAGATAAGGATTTCAAATAAATTTTAACAAGTATTCTTTACTCCTTAAATGTTCTCTAAAACAATGATTTCTCTTTAAAAATATTATATGCATACGGTTTTATGGTAGGATCTGTATCTAGGAAATACTCAAACATCTTTTAGTATGCTGATTTTTAAAGAATTCATAGCAAAATGAATTCATAACAAAATATGAACAATGTTTACCTTTCTGGAAGTAGAATGGGAACTGTTGGGAATGGAGATGAAGACTTCACTTCATGTTATTCATTTCCTGCAATGATAGAAAAACAAATTCTGTACATGTATTTCTTTACAGGTAGTTATATGAACAGTGAGATTGAGCTACTTGGTTTTCATACATTTTTCTGAATTAAATAAAATTAAATTATTTGTCTAAGTTCACACAGCTAGTTAGTGGGTAGACCTAGACCTAGAATCCTGGTCCCCTAACTATACCATCTTCCCTAAGTATTATTTATAAAGTATATCCCATTAATTTAATTGAACCATAAAACCAAGCTTTAGAACAGGTATAAATACACATAAGAGATAAATATAATGACTCATAGGTCAAATGAATTGTAACTGTGTAAATATTAAGTGATATAAATAGGCTCAGTTTGAAAATAAAATGATGCACAGTTGAGGGAAAACTCATTTTTTAAAGATGGAGGATTCTAGATGAAAATAATGGAGGAAAGTGGCCAATACGGTTGCCTAGAAGGAGCTAGTGGGTGTAGCTCTCATGGAGAGAAACAGAAGGGGTGAGTAAATATAACACCTTCAACTGAAACATCCCAGTATTCACATAGGGAGTAATCAAGGAAACAATTTGACTCATGGAGAACAAAGAAAACCAAGACAGGACAAGAGCCCACCTGGGAGAAACACGGAGCCATGGACCCTCCACCACCCAAGGAATCCATGCTTCTTTGACAGATCTTTGCAACCCTTGGGACAGGAGAGCTCCTTGTGAACCCAGTCCACCAGGGCCTTCAGTCTGACAGAGCTACATGGAGTCTTGGCAGAGTAACCACTCAGACATGCGTGGAATCACTGGAGCCTTAGATACTTGGGCTTTCCAGCAAAGGTAGCTGCAGCTCCAGCCAAGTGGGAGGTTAGACCTCTGTACATACCCATAGAAAAGAGGCTGAATCCAGGGGACTGAGCAGCAACAGCCTGCAGGCCCCCACCATCTATGGTACCTCATAAGATAAGACCCACTGGCTTAGAATTCTGGCCAGCCACTGGCACCAGCATTGTACCTCCCTATGGAAGAGCTCCCAGTGGGACAGGCAGGCCTCCATCTTTACTGTTCAGGTACCTTAGCTGTTCCAGCCTTCAGGCTTTGCAGAATCCAGGCCAACCAGGGACAGAAGGGATCCCCCAACACAGCACAACTGCTCTACCTAACATGGCCAGACTACTACTTTAAGCAGGTCCCCAATCTCATTCCTTTTCACTGGGCAAGATCTCCAAACTGGGGCACCTCCAGCCACCTCTCCCCTAAAGGTGTTCTCTGGCCAACAGAGATGAGTAACCTCCCAGGGATGGAGCTCACGGAGGGGGCAGGCCACTATCATTGCTGTTTGGGTGACTTAGCCATTCCAGCCATCAGGCTTTGGAGTGTCTAGGCAACCAGGGGCTGAAGCAAATGCCCAGCAAAGCATAGCTGCTCTACCAAAATGTGGCCAGACATCTTTTTCAAGCAGGTCCCTGATCCTGTTCCTCCTCACCAGGCAGGACCTCCCAACTGGGGTCTCCAGCTGCCTCCTACAGGTACCTCTGGACCAGCAGCAGGCCCATACCTCTCTGGGTCAAAGCTCCCAGAGAGGGCCAGGCTGCCATTTTGCTGTTTCACAGACTTCACTGGTGATACCTTCCAGGTACTGGAAAATCTGAGGTGACTAGGGGTTGGAGCAGGCCCCAAGCATACTGAAGCAGCCCTACAGAAAGGTGGCCAGACTGCTACATGGGTGCCTGTTCCCCTATCCCATATCTCCAGGTCCTTCAGGCCTGGGACTCCAGCCACCCACCACCAGAGCTATCGAGCCCATAGCAACTTGGCAACTCCCTGGACAGAGCCCCCTGGTTCATCTGAAAGCCTCTCCTGTATTGCTTTATTTTGATTCTTATTCTCCTTGGATTGGAGTTTGCTTCCCTCCTGAATCTCAATGATCTTCTTATCCATATTCTGAATTCTATTTCTGTCATTTCAAC
Organism: Macaca fascicularis; assembly: GCF_037993035.2. Classification (NCBI taxonomy): domain Eukaryota; kingdom Metazoa; phylum Chordata; class Mammalia; order Primates; family Cercopithecidae; genus Macaca; species Macaca fascicularis. The sequence continues at coordinate 112,760,317 of NC_088377.1, forward strand.
AAGGTTAAGAACTCTTGTTGGAGAACTGATGCAGTCATTGGGAGGACATATGACACTCTAACCATTTGTGTTACCAAAATTCTTGTATTGGTTCTTTCTCATCTCTGTGTGTAGGTGTTCCTTTAACTGGAGTGCAGATTGAGTATAGTCCATAGACTTCTTTCCAGCAGCTAAAGGATGAAATAGCCAGTATGAAAAAGAACCTAATGAGTCTGACACAATCCAAGAATTTCACAATGCAATCAGAAGTATTAACAGCAGAATAAACCAAGCGGGGGAATGAATCTCAGAACTTGAAAACTGGTTCTCTGAAACAAAGCAGTCAGACAAAAATAAATAAAAAAGAAAAGAAATAAACAAAACCTCTGCAAAGTATGGGATTATGTAAAGAGGTCAAATCTATGAATCACTGGTATCCCTATAAGGGATGGGGAGAAAGCAGACAAGTTGAAAAGCATATCTCAGGATATCATCTATGAAAACTTCCCCCAACCTTCTAGAGAGGCAGTCAAATTCAGGAAATAGAACTCCTGCAAGATTCTACACAAGAAGATCATCCCCAAGACACATAATTGTCAGATTTTCCAAGGTCAGAATGAAAGAATGTTAAAGGCAGCTAGAGAGAAAGGGCAGGTCACCTACAAAGGGAACCCCATCAGACAGTGCAACTCTCAGCTAAAACCCTACAACCCAGAAGAGAATGGGGGCCTATACTCAACATTCTTAAAGAAAAACATCATCTTCGAGAATTTCATATCCAGCCAAACTAAGCTTCCTCAGTGAAGAAATAAGATCCTTTTCAGATAAGCAAATATTGGGGGAATTCATTACCACCAGATCTGCCTTACAAGAGATCTTGAAAATAACACTAAATATAGAAAGGAAAGACTGCTACTAGTTAATGCAAAAACACACAGACCAGTGTCACTGTAAAGCAAACAAGCCACCATAATAACCAATTAACAGCACAAAGACAGGATCAAATCCATACTTATCAATACTGGCCTTGAATGTAAGTGGTTTAAATGCCCCATTTAAAAGACACAGAGTGGCAAGCTGGATAAAAAAGCAAGACCCAATGTTATGCTGTCTTGAAGAGACTCATCTCATGTGTAATGACACTCACAGGCTCTAAATAAAGGGGATGGAGGAAAACATACCAAGCAAATGGAAAACAGCAAAAAGAAGGGGTTACAATTATTTCAGACAAAACAGTTTCAAACCAACAAAGAAAGACAAAGTATATAATGGTAAAGTGTTCAAGTCTACAAAGAGACATAGTTGTCCTAAATATATATGCACCAAACAGGAGCACCCAGATTCATAAAGCAAGTTGTTAGAGACCTACTATACAAAGAGACATAAAGTCTTCCACTATTATTCTCGGGGAGTCTAACATTCCACTGACAATATTAGATCATCGAGGCAGAAAATTAATAGATATTTAGAACCTAAACTCAGCATTGGACCAATGGATCTGATAGACCTTTAAAGAACTCTCCACTGGAAAGTAACAGAATGTACACTCTTCTCATCACATGACACATACTGTAAAATTTTTTACATAAGTAAACATAAAACAATCCTCAGCAAATGTAAAAAGAATCAAAATCATACCAAACACTCTCTCAGACCACAGCACAGTAAAAATAGAAATCAAGGCTATGAAAATTGCTCAAAACCATGCAATTACAAGAAAATTAAACAACATGCTCCTGAATGACTTTTGGGTAAATAATGAAATTAAGGCAGAAATCAAGAAGTTCTTTGAATACCATGAAAATAAGGATACAACATACCAGAATCTCTGGGACACAGCTAAGGAAGTGTGGAGAGGGAAATTCATAGCACTAAATGCCCACACCAGAAAGTTAGAAAGATCTCAAATTAACAACATAAATTTAAATGGAAAGAATTAGAGAAGCAAGGATAAATCAACCCCAAAGCCAGCAGAAAACAAGAAATAACAAAAATCAGTGCTGAAGTGAAAGAAATTCAGAAACAAAGAAACCATTTAAAAGATCAAATCTAGGAGCTGTTTTTGAAAAAATTAAAGTAGATAGGCCACTAACTAGACTAATAAAAACATTAAGACAATTAGAAATGATGAAAGGGATGTTACGGACCCCACAGAAATAAAAACAACCATCAGAAACTACTATGGACACCTCTCCACACACAAACTAGAAAACCTAGAAGAGATGGACAAATTCTTGGACATATACACTCTCCCAAGACTGAGCCAGGAAGAAATTGGTTTCCTGAACAGACCAATAATGAGCTCCAAAATAGAATAAATAGCCTATCAACCAACCAAAAAAAAAAAAAAAAAAATAGCCCAGTACCTGATGAATTCATAGCCAAATTCTACCAGATGTACAAAGAAGAGCTCATACCATTGCTACAGAAACTATTCCAAAAAACTGGTGTGAGGGGGGGGACTCCTCCCCCACTCGTTCTATGAAGCCAGCATTACCTTAATACGAAAACCTGTCAGAGACACACACACACACACACACACACACACATCAGGCCAATTTCCTTGCTGAACATTGATGCAAAAATTCTCAACAAAATAAGTGCAAACTGAATACAGCAGCACACCAAAAAGCTAATCCACTACAATCAAGTAGGCTTCATCCCTGGTATGCAAAGTTGGTTTAACAGATGCAAATCAATAAATGTAATTCATCATATAAACAGAACTAAAGATGAAAAACACATGATTACCTCAATAAATGCAGAAATGGCTTTCAATAAAATTCAATCTCAGCACTCTGGGAGGCCAAGGCAGGCAGATCACCTGAGGTCAGGAGTTTAAGACCAGCCTGGCCACTATGGTGAACCCTTGTCTCTACTAAGAATACAAAAATTAACCGGGCATGGTGGTGCACACCTGTAATCTCAGCTACTAGGGAGGCTGAGGCAGGAGAATTGCTTGAACCCGGGAGGCGGACATTGCAGTGAGCCAAGATCGCACCACTGCACTCCAGCCTGGGCGACAATGCAAGACTCCAATTCAAAAAAAAAAAAAAAAAAAGGCCAGGCACGGTGGCTCACGCCTGTAATCCCAGCACTTTGGGAGGCCAAGGCGGGCAGATCATGAGGTCAGGAGATTGAGAACATCCTGGCTAATACAGTGAAACTCTGTCTCTACTAAAAATACAAAAAAAATTAGCAGGGCATGGTGGCGGGGGCCTGTAGTCCCAGCTACTCGGGAGGCTGAGGCAGGAGAATGGCGTGAACCTGGAGGCAGAGCTTGCAGTGAGCCAAGATTGCACCACCGCACTCCAGCCTGGGCAACAGAGCAAGACAACGTCTCAAAAAAAAAAAAAAAAAGTTAAAAAAAAAGACAATAATGATCTTATGATTCATATTCTGATATTCTGGCACTCTTTCAGAATGTAAAAAGACCTTCTAATTAGACTTCACATAAACTCTTTAATTTTAAATATCTTCCTTTTTTTTTTTTTAAACAAAGGTTGGCAGAGTAGAGACCTATCTTTAAGGGAGAATCCTCCTACTTAACCAATAATTTGTCCATCTGTCCATCATATGCCTGTCTTCCTTCTCCTCCTTGTTTTCCCTCAATATGACTACATATTGAATACCTACAATATGCCAAGCATTGTGCTAGGTCAATTCCTATTCCTATTTCCAAAAAGTCTTAGATGCCCTCTTGGAATCAATGAACAGATATACATAGGATTCTTGGAGTATCCTTTTTCCATTACTTATAGAAACACATATGTGCTTTGCTCCTTGGACTGCTAACCCCCACTAAGGAAACATTGTCCCAGAGGGATAGTTCCTTTCCATATAGAAACAGTGATGCAGCACTGAGTAGGCAGTCAGTATTTACTGAATAAACTCATCAATAGCTGTGACAGCTTTCCCCTCTCCATGCCAAACTCCTAAGTAAGCTTTGAAAAGTCTTCAAATTTACTTCTATTCCTTTCCATTCTACCCTTTTTGAAATGGAAATATGTGAAGAAAAATGGATCCTGAATAATTTCAGCCCAAATTCCTGGAGGAAAATAGTAAGAAAAGGGAAATTGCTACCTATTTGGAGCTGCCTGCAAGTTAAATTTTTATGATAAAATAAATTCTCCTTATTTCACCGTTACCTCCTTCCCGGTAAAACGTATTGGTAGTTACTCTCATTTGCATTATTTAATATGCCCTGCTAGGATAATGTTCTTTATATTTTTTTTCACATGTCAAAACAGAGGCTTTCAAAAATTGAATAACTGGCCACACAAAGAAGTCACTGGGTCAAAGATGGGGCTAGTATGGCGGTTTGAACAACCTGTTTAAGAAGGGACAGGTGCTGAATTAGTGGAATGTGAGAGTTGGCACTGAGCAATAGGCAAGCCCAAGAGAAAGAAGGCTGACTCACCAGGACGTGGAATTAGCACAAAAGGTCAACTTTCTCTCATAGATAAAGGAAAACTCACAAGTCATATCCCTGACAGGACAAAAACAAAGCCTAGACACTTCAGCAAAAACATAGCATGCCAAGAATATGACTTTTCTAGGAAAACCTTTGAGTAAGACTTACATATGGAAAAAATGTTTTAAAAACTGGTTACATATTGGGATAGAAAGAATTTCCAGGTAGGCATTAAGAATATTTCTAGATCTCTTGTCTCCTCTGGGTACAATTAGGTGTACAGAGAAAAATATTTTAGGCGTTTTCATTTCAAAATGAACAGAGCAAAGAAAAAAAGATTTCATTAAAAGAATATAAAATTAATTTTAGTAGCAAAATAGCATCACTATCATAAGAAACAGCTCTTCTAGCACTGCTAATAAGGGTTCAATTCATTACAACTGATAAGATGCATCTGACATGAAAGGCCGGCTAGGAAAACTTTCAGGAAGATGGGGGAAAACCACTAAAATTCATTGGTTCTAGCAGTCCATTAAAACATTTTCCAGCCTGCTTACTGAAGCTGTGGAAAAACTGGGAACTCAGATTTCTCACTCTAGGATGTGGAAAGTTTAAATTACAAGAAGATGGAAAGGAAGGAAATGGCAAAAGGAAGGAACACCGTGAGTTAGTTACAGCTAATCTGAATTTATGGATATTTCTTAAGAAATGCAGGGAAAATCAAACAAAAGGATGGGGATTATAACAAAACTTCCATGAATGTATGTACCAAAAAAGCTGAAAACACAGGGCTTTCTTAAAACTTATACAAATGAAGAGAAATATTAGAGTGCCTACTTCATTATTATAGTAAATACCTATTAAGTAGGCTCCCCACAAAATGCATGTACATATAAGAGGGCAATAAAAAGTGAACTGGGCAACTTTTTATTGCCCTCATATATACATAAGGGGGCAAGTATAAGTCAATGGACCATTCTGAACATGCCCATATCTAATGAATTGGCAGCTATCACTTAGATATTAGAATTGCTACTATTTATTAAATGCTTCCCATGCTGTGGGCATATTTTAAGGAAATTTACATGTTATTTCATAGATAGTAGATGAGAAAACTGAGACTGAGAGAGGGTAAGTAACTCATCCAAGGACACATGGGTAGGAAATAGAGAAGCCAAGACTTAAGCCTAAGGATAATTCTCTCAGAGTTCATGCTCTTTCTACTATGCCACACTTTCACCTCCATCTTACTCTAGGGTATCTACAGCTTAATGAGGTAGGGAAAGGCTTCTGATGACATGGAAACCAAAGGCAGTACTCCTCAGGAGAAAGGGCTAAATAAGACTATTTAAGAGTGCATGTTGTAAACACCTAGCACAATACTTGGCATATCGTAGGTGTTCAATCTATGGTCATGTTGATGGAAAACAAAGAGGAGAAAGAAGGCAGGCATAGGACAGACAGATGGACAAATAGTTGGTTAAGTAGGAAGATTCTTCTTTTCCTTTGAAGTTTACAGGGATCTGTGTGAAATCCAAAATTTCAAAGAAATGGAGGGAAGCATACACAGCTGAGGTTGTGCCAGAGTCAAGAACATCATCCCATCAGGACCTGAAAGTTGGAGACACGGTCTCTAGGACTCCATAGAGAAGGCATTTTTATCCCTTTGCTCATGCAAGATGGGCAAAACATTTAAATATTTGGGATTAGAATATATATTCTCTCTCAATATAGATTTCTATATTTTCTATGTGTGTGTATATATATAAAATACATATTCTCCCAAACTTTTGAAATTCCAAATATGTTAAAAAATATGTATTTTTTATATATATATATATATATATGGCTATATATTTAGGGGAATAGGTATATATAGATATGTACAGACACAGGCAATTGCAAGATGTATATACCTATATATACACACATCTTACAATTGCCTGTTTTGTCATTTACTTTTGCTAAACTTTAAAGCTGTTTCTGTGTTAATTTGTTTGCAAGGATTAGCGTAGGAGGAAAAAGTGATTTTTTGGTTCCTTGTCTTTTCTCATGCCTACCGTAGGTCATAGTTGGCTTTTATTTGTCAACATTACAATCTGAATTTTTAGCATCATATTGTAATAAGCTTTCCCTTGTTTTCCTCATACACTGAAAAGATTTAAGAGCATTCATGATGCCCTTGAATGTTTCTTTCAAGAAACATAACATTTGAAATTAGAGAAAACCTGAAGCGTTTGGAGGTTTTGATCAGATGTATTCTCAAGTGTAGGACATCTACGAAATAGCATAGCTGTAGAAAGAGGCAGTCAAGCATGAAACCCTAGGTAGCATTAAATAGAAGGCAAAATAAAAGTTGCATGTGTTTAAAGCACATTTCTTAAAATATCTTAACATGTCTGAACCATGCCTAAGCCTATTTTATCAAAGTTACCACTAAAAAATTAGCTAGGTGTCTTCAATTTACATTTCAAACATTTCTAGAGTAAAACTCTTTTTAGTCACTTTCCTTGATGTATTGGTAGTAAATTACATTTTTTACAATATACATGTAAGCATTTCGTGAATTCTTGTTAATATAAAAAGTAAGGCATCATTTTCACCCTTTCAGAAAAAAAAAAAAAAACCCACAAAACCAAAGAGGAAATGTCACCATCCAAAGACAACAATGTTGATATTTCCTATAGAGCTTTGTGTGTCTCTTGGAATGGAGAAGGGTGATAAGCTTCTTATGGGACTCTCAGGCAGCCAAGATCAAGACGTGTGCTCTTCTTCTTGCTCTCTGGGACTCACTGCCTCTAAGAGAAGTGTGGTCTAGGAAATCCACTGTGATGGCTGTATTATCTTAAGTCTGTAGTTCAAAAAAAAAATAGAAATTCTACCCACCCTACAAAGTAATAATCCCACCTCTAGAAAATCAGGCACAATGAAGTAATTCTTCAAATTATACATCATATATAAAATGACCAATTTTTCAAACAGTCTGCATGATTTTGCATATTCATAGCTCATGGATGACTCCGTAATGACCTGGCAGCAACCTCTCTCTTAATGGGCCCTGATTCCCAGGTTTCAGGTCTAATTTTCATTCTAGAGAAGATTCCCCAACAAGATTGTTCTATACTTAAATCTAAGGAGACTCACAGGTTTTTGTTTTGCATTTCCTTTTCTAGACAGAGGCTACTGATTACATCCTGTATTAGAATGAGTTCCTGTATACCCTTTGGTATGGTTTGTCTCTGTGTCCACACCCAAATCTTACCTTGAATTGTAATAATCCTCATGTGTCATGGAAGGGACGTGGTGGGAGGTAATTGAATCATGGGGGTGGGTATTTCCTGTGCTGTTCTCATAATAGTGAATCAATCTCACGAGATCTGATGGTTTTATAAAAGGGAGTTCCCCTCTCCATGCTTTTTTGCCTGCTGCCATGTAAGACGTGACTTTGCTCCTCCTTTGCTTTCTGCCATGATTGTGAGGCCTCCCCAGCAGAACTGTGAGTCAGTTAAACTTCTTTCCTTTAAAAATTACCCAGTCTCAAGTATGTCTTTATTAGCAGTGTGAGCATGGACTAATACAGTAAATTGGTACTGGTAGAGTGGGGTGCTGCTATAAAATTACCTGAAAATGTGGATGTAACTTTGGAACTGGGTAACAGGCAGAGGTTGGAACAGTTTGGAGGGCTCAGGGGAAGAAAGGAAAATGTGGGGAAGTTTGGAATTTTCTAGAGACTGTAAGGCTCAGAAGACAGGAAGATTTTGGAACGTTTCAAACTTCCTAGAGATTTGTTGAATGGCTTTGAACAAAATGCTGGTAGTGATATGGACAATAAAGTCCAGGCTGAAGTGGTCTCAGATGGAGATGAGGAGCTTGTTGGGAACTAGAGCAAAGGTCATTCTTCCTATCTAAAGAGACTGGAGGCATTTTGGCCCTGCCCTAGAGATCTGTGGAACTTTGAACTTGAGAGAGATGATTTAGGCTATCTGGCAGAAGAAATTTCTAAGTGGCAAAGTGTTCAAGCAAAAACACAGCATAAAAGCTTGGAAAATTTGCAGCCTGATAATAGAAAAGAAAAACCCATTTTCTGGGGAGAAAGTCAAGCCTGCTGCAGAACTTTGCATAAGTAACAAGGAGCTGAATGTTAACCATCAAGACAATGGGGAAAATGTTTCCAGGGTATGTCAGAGACCTTTGTGGCAGCCCCTCCCATCATAGGCCCATGGGGGTGGGGTGGGGGAGGGGCAGGCAGGAAATGGTTTCCTGGGCCAGGCCCAGGGCCCCCCTGCTGTGTGAGCCTAGGGATTCAGTGCCCTGCATCACGGCTGCTCCTGCTGTGGCTAAAAGGGGCCAAGGTACAGTTCAGGCCATGGCTTTGGAGGGTGCAAGCCCCAGAGTCTTGGCAACTTCCATGTGGTGTTGAGCCTATGAGTACACAGAAGTCAAGAATTGAGGTTTGGGAACCTCTGCCTAGATTTCAGAAGATATGTGAAAATACCTGGATATCCAGGAAAAAGTTTGCTGCAGGCACAGAGCCCTCATGGAGAACCTCTGCTAGGGCAGTACAAAAGGGAAATGTGGGGTTGGAGCCCCCACACAGAATCCCCACTGGGGTACTGCCCAGTGGAGCTGTGAGAAGAAGGGCCACCATCCTCCAGACACCAAAATGGTAGATCAACTGACCGCTTACACTGTGTGCCTGGAAAAGCCACAGACAACACTAGCCTGTGAAAGCACCTGGGAGGGCAACTGTACCTTGCAAATCCATAGGGGCAGACCTGCCCAAGGCCATGGGAACCCACCTCTTGCATCATTGTGACCTGGATGTGAGACATGGAGTCAAAGGAGATAATTTTGGAGCTTTAAGATTTGACTGCCCTGCAGGAATTTCAGACCTGCATGGGGCCTGTAACCCCTTTGTTTGGCCAATTTCTCCTATTTGAAACAGCTGTATTTACCCAATGCCTGTACCCCCATTGTATTTAGCAAATAACTAACTTGCTTTTGATTTTATAGGCTCATAGGCGGAAAGAACTTGCCTTGTCTTAGATAACATTTTGGACTATGGACCTTTGAATTAATGCTGAAATGAGTTAAGACTTGACAGGATTGTTGGTAAGGCATTATTGTTTTTGAAATGTGAGGACATGAGATTTGGAAGGGGCCAGGGGTGGAATGATATGATTTGGCTCTGTGTCCCCACCAAAATCTCATCTTGAATTGTAATAATCCCCATATGTTGTGGGAGAGACACAGCAGGAGGTAATTGAATCACAGGGACAGGGTTTTCCTGTGCTGTTCTCGTGATAGTGAATAAGTCTTGCTAGACCTGATGGTTTTATAAAAGGGGAGTTCCCCTGCACCTGCTCTCTTGCCTGCTGCCATGTAAGATGTGACTTTGCTCCTCATTCGCCTTCTGCCATGATTGTGAGGCCTCCCCAGCCATGTGGAATTGTGAGTCAACTAAACCTCTTTCCTTTATAAGTTACCTAGTCTTGGGTATGTCTTTATTAGCAACATGATTACAGACTAATACACCCTCCTTTCTAAAGGATCCTTTCTTAAACTCAGGCATTAAGCCGCATGGCCTCATTTTTAACAATTAAGATGGTTATTAGTTTTACTGGTTTCTCACTCAACATTTTTTCTTGTTTTTATCTTCCTTACCTGGATTCATATTTTACTTACTGGAGTATGTTCACAAGTAATTTTTGGACGTCTGAAAAAATGAGACTAGCTAGTTTTTGTGTGGTACCTATTAATAATGCCTCTGAACTAGTGTTTTATGAAATACACTTTGGAAAACAATGACATAAATTTACTTACATTGACCAAAAACATTGAGATTTCTTAGATTTGATCTCATTAATATCAAACTTTCTTGTGACCAATGAACCCCCATAAATATGGATTCAAATGGACCTCACAGAAAGAATTACCAGGAATACATGTTTATCTTCCCTTACTATATTTTTGAGTTATGAACAAGTAAGCAGAAATAGGAAATCAAACACTTTTCACCTAAAGTCTTAAAGAACAACTTCTCAAACAAGGTAGAATAAATGAAGTTGTAGACTTATTGGAATCCCTCTGCCCCATTCTTTCCACACCCCGCCCCCAACATAGGTAAATGAAACCATATATAGGACAAGAAGATACACATTTTTCCACTTGTGAGCCAATATTACTACTGAGCTTTGCATGGCCGAATTTGTTTTTGCTACCAACTTAGGAAAAATGAGAAAATGAGATTTAGATAAGAACAAATGCTATGGTAAAGAGGCCAGAACCCCAGCCTAGAATAGCAACACTATTTGAAGTGAGACTCCATAAATAAATGTTTTTCATTTATATCTGTTAATTTCCATCCTCCTCTTCCACCCTCAAGTTCCTGTAGTGTGAAGGCATTTGAAGAAACACAATGATAATGAACTCTCTCTGGGAAATATAGAGTTAACTTTAAAAGACATATCTCTTATTGGAGATAGGCTACATGAGATTTTGCTGGATATGGAAAATAAATGTGATAACCTTCACCTTCATTTCCTGGAGTAGCCCTGACACGCCCCCCATAATTCCCACTTGGGAACTTGAAATAAGATTTGATTTCAGTCTCTACAATGAACATATGGTGTATGTACAAATAGCTTCTAAGCCTTTTGATGTCCATTAAGAGGAAGGAGTGGGGAGCTGTTTCCTTTAGGAATATGGGGCACTAGGGAGCATTAAGGAAAGAAACAATGGCAAAGGAAATGTCAGTCTTTTGCACTCATTATGTTTCTATGAACAATGAATTTCATGAGTTTTGAGGCCTTTAATGGATGCGTTACAGGTTCCAATTTTGTTCCTACAACTATCTTGGGGAGCCATACATAATAGTTTTACATTTGAAAAAACACCCAGCATCATCCTGTCCCTCCTTTCCTTGGTCACCTAATGGGGATATTGGATTGTTGTGATTACAGACAATATGAAAAGCCTTTTGGAACATTTGTAGTTAGAAGAGCTATTAAAATTAATGATTATATCAAGTCTTGTTCCTTTTGCCCTCCAATTCCCCACATTAATTTTCTCTTTCTTGGGGACAGAGAATATTAGAAAAACAAATAAGAAAATAATAACCCTTCATAAATACATCAACCAGAAATAATCTCAATATATATCCTTCAAGTCATATAAGTATGTATGTATTTTGTCAAAGAATTAAGAGTTTTGTGCTCTAACAAAGGGGATTAGTTTATTAAGCACAGTTATTAAAATAGAAGTCTATTACATATTTTACTTTCCACAAAACTTTGTTTTTGCCAAACACCCTAATTTTTATTTCTTCTGACCTTAAAGCATAGTAATACTTTAAAAGTTTTAAATGGACTTTGTATGACTTAGGCATTTCACATATATTATTGAGCTTGTATCATCCAAATCCTTGGGTTGTTCCTAAGTTACAGAAAAAGAAATCAGAGTACTTGGGATAGTGCCTTACTCAGAAATTCACACATGAATTTTTCAATGGACAAAGCTCCAGCCAGAGTCTAATCCATACTTAAGCTTATTATCCTAGGACTTTCAATGTTGAATATGACTGAACAATAAATACTGAGCTAGCAATTATCTAACACCTGTAATTTCCAAAGAACTATGTTGGAAAGTTTAGTTATAAGACAATTCACGGTTTTCTAACTAAAAATGGATGACTCCTGTTATGTTTTTAGAGAGGCTCTTTAGGAGAATTGTTTTGTACCCAGCCTCCACTGTGTAACCAGTTAATTAAATCATTCAGGAATAAAAGTTATTTAAATTTCAAGTGATGCTAGACCCAGCTCAGTTCCTCCCATTCCTCTCCTGTCTGTATTTAGAGCTGTGCATCATGTTTCTAATGGCCCCTCTTCTTCTAATAATTATCAATCTCTTAAGAAGAACATAAATGAGGGCAGGAAAAAGTTTTTATTGAATATTATGTCCTCAATAATACTCTACATCAGCAGGTGCTTAGTACTTATTATCTTATTTGACTTTTACAACTATTGATATTGATATTTCTGGTTAATAGCTATTTGTCCTCAAAATTCCATTCTCCCTTTTTTCCTGGGCATGTCTTCCCTATTCAAGATTATGTTTCTCAGCTTCCCATGTGGCGATAGTCGTGTGACTAAGTTCTCACTAATGGGATCTGAGGGAATGAACAAAAGCTCCTGTGTGTGAGAATTCTTGAAAAACGACTGCTCATCCTGAACTTCTTTTCATCCTTCTTGCAGGCTGGCTGAATTTGCGGAGACCCGACTTTGCCCTTGCATGTGTGAAAAATGGCCTCAAGTATGACACCATGGCAAGATGGAAAGAAACTGTGCTCTTGAATAGCTTAGAGATTCAGAGCCCCTCATCAGCTTGAAATGCCCACCTCAAAACAATGACATGAGAAGAAACAAACCTCTAATTTAAGCCACTGTCTTTTTAAGAGCATTGTAGTTTGAGATATCTTTCTTTCAGCTGTTTAGGCCCCAGCTAACCACTTATTGATCTTATCTTACAGGTCAAGAAAAATGCAGTTCTGGGGGACAAGTCACTAATATAAATGTATTAGAAATTTTCCAGCTCTCCCTCCTTGCCCAGCAGAGTATATTTCCACTCAAACACAGTGAACCCTTCTGGAATGGGACAAAACAAAATGGGGTGGGCCTGGGACAAGAGAATGTTCAGCTACACAGGATCCAGGTCAAAACTCTTTAATCCTCCCATTTCTGGATCTCAAATGAGCACCTTTCATCTAAGAGTTCTCCTCAAGAGGTTTGCTTTCCCACAGCAGCTTGTCAACAGTGTAAGAAGTTCCAAAAGAGCTTTTGGGGTTGTAGGTTATGTGGCATCACCCCAGCTTGTCTCAACACCTCTGATGAACAGTAGCAGAAGAAAGGACTGTTTCCACATGAGTTCCCCGGTGGTCCCCATCTCTTAGGGAGTTTATAAAAAAATCCATCATCTTGTTCTACTAAACCCAAATAAATATAATTAACACCAAATTTGTGTTCTGCTCATCAAATTGCACAGCCATAAAGAGATAATCTTCATAAAATAAATCACTAGACTTCCTTGATAAGTCAATAAGGCAAAAACCTTGAGAGTAAATTAAGACAAATGGGAAACCAGCTGGAAGAAATCAAACAGGCAAAGCAGGTGGGTTGGCTTGTGTTTGGGAAGATAAAACACAGCATGAAGCATTTACACATTTACACAAAAGCAAGATCTATAACCTTAGGCTTTGAACTGAGCTAAATGCATGACTTATTTAAGAAGAGCTGGTAGCTGGGAACTGGTTGAACTAAGAGTGTCAAGACCAACTCTGATGATGTTTTCTTGTACTTAGCCTGTTTTTACATGCTCCGAAGATTGCCAAACAACCAGCAGCAGATGGTTCTGTATCTGAGTGCGATGCTAAGTGGTGTGAGGGATGGCATGATTGATCATTTACTCAGAGTAGCATAAAAGAAGAAATTCTTGTTAAAAATGACTCTGTTGTATCAAATGGCTGTAAAACAGGCAAGAGGTGAGTAGACCTTCAACAATCTGTCCCTTATTGGGACAAAACCAACACTGGGCCCAACAGCCATGAGGCATTCCAGCATACATCTGTAGACACGCAAAAGCTACAACATCACTTGGAATACATCCTTAGGTAACAATCCTGCATCCAGCAACTCCATCGCCTTTTCCCAAAGAATATGCCTTGCTGTTGTAAACATAGATTTAGACATCTCATCTCAGTTGATCCCATTTTGGCAGGATTCGTTTGGCCAAAAATAAACAATGATTGACCCTTTCATTTTGGGCCTCTGACAATGTAGCCTCTGACTGTTTGTGTGTGCCTGTAGTCCAAGCACACACAAACAGTGCTAGGAGTCAAGTTTCCAATAACTTCTGGCTAAAAGCCTCAGAGTCAGCTTTTCCCAATTTATCATGCAAAATGTTTAAAATTAACAAAAGCCACCTCAAACTACAATTTTCAGAATCTGGGAACTCTGACATCCAAGAGCAAGATGGATACACTTGGATTGAAAGATGCAACCAAGACCCACACATGCCAAGTCCTTGCCACAGAACAAGATGTCCAGCTGGAAGAAAGTAGAGGAATCCCCAAACCATTTGTCCTCTGGCTCAAGAACACCAGAATTATACCAACAAAAAACTGTGCGGCTGTCACGCTCCTGCACAGGTGTACTGCCTTGTGAAGTGATCAGGGAGACTTCTGTGTTACCAAACCCTCCTCACATACACTCACTCTCACTGAAACAGCTCTTTCTATACCAATTAGAAACTGAGGCTCCCAGAAAACAACTTGAAAGGAATGTAGAGAAGCTTATGATTGTCAGATTTAGCAAATAAAAATACAAGGATGCCCAGTTGAACATGAATTTCATATAAACTATAAGTAATTTTTAATATATGTATGGCCCAAGTATTAAAAGAGGACTACAAATAATTTACTAGTGTGAGTATGCCCATAAGTATTTGGGACATACTTACACTAACAGATTATTTGTCATTTATCTGAAATTCAAACTTGGCATTCTATACTTAACTTGGCAATTTGAGGAAGGGCGAAAAAAGAGAATATATATCACATTGCATCATGGAGATACAGACCTTAAAAATAAAAATGTTGTAGGCTGAGGCCAAGACACAGAAGCCTTTGCAGCAGTGCTAATTGGGTATTATAAGTTTATATTTATTAACTCTTTTCAGAAATCATAATCTCAAAGGAAAATATCCCAAATCATCTCAATACAGACAACATCCCTACAAGGACACTACTTGACATATTCAATCAGGACAATATGAAATCTTACAAAGTAAGAATTGGACTAGAATTTAGAATGTATACTCATTGGCCTGCCTTTTAGCTATTTATAGCTGGAGTCCAACCAACACCAAATGTCATGAATGGAAATCCACATGCCCGTCATTGACAGTCTAAACAGAACTTGTTTAAGAATAAAGGAGGAGGAAAGCAACAAAGGAAACTACATTTCAGAATATGGGAAAGTGACTACTATCACAAGAGTATAAAAAAGTATTTTTATACTATCTGACATAATCAAAAGAATATGAATTATGTGAAACAAGAGCCAGAAGTCATGAGGATGAATTGAGAAGCTTGTTAGGTGAGTTAAAGACATTTCAAGAAATTGAAAATATAGGAGTATTAGAGTCTATTGAAATCAGTGAAGGAATTGAAACTGTCTATCATTAAATTAGAATTTAAATATCAGATGCTGTCTCAGAACTCATCAGAAAAATCAATGATAAAGAGATGACAGCTGTAAAATGATTTAAAAAGTACAGAAGTTAATTTAAAAAGGAAAAAAAAGGTTTGCATAAGATTTGTCTTCTGCAACAATAAATCCCGGAAGAGAGTAGAAAAATATCTATAAAATTTGAGAAAATATTGCTCCTCCAAAGTCCATATTTACTCAGTTTTCCTTGTGTAAAGAAGTGAAAAACACGTTCTCACATATGAAACAGCCAGAAAACATATCACATGTGTACATTTCTTGAAAGTAAATTTCATTGGGAAATTTAACGTGTGCTCAAGAAATTAACCAAATTATTAATTCCAAACTAGGTAAATTCTGGAGAAAAAGCCCTGACAGTTTTCATAATAATCTGAGGAACACCAAGGTCCATGCTGGCTGAGCAGTGCGGTCTCCAACAGTGGTTTTTAAATATGAATGCACGTGATAATTACTGGGGGAGAACATTTAAAAACATCAAGATTAGACCCCCACTTCAGATTAATTAAATCAGAAATTCAGAATAGTGGATGGAAATGTGGGCACTGAAAGTTTTAAAAGCTCCGTGGCTGATTTTAGTGTGTATCCAGGGTTGAGAACCATCCTTTAGATAAAGAACAAGCATGAAATCAGGTCTGAGTTTGAACTCCTTCCTGTGACTTATGGGACATGAGGTGATCGCAGGCAAATGGCTCAACCCACCTAGACTTTATCAATTTTAAAATCTGAGATAATTGTATCTCTATCACATTATTAGCATAAAATTAGAAAATACATGTCATTCACCAAAGGTGGGGTTACACAATTTGTAGCCACAACAAGACAATATTTTCACAGTATTTTCTGGGAATGGCAGTATGCATGTGGTGGTTTTATTTTTCCATCATAAATGAGTTTTGTAGGTAAGCAGACCTTTCTCCTGTACACCACTAAATTCTATGTAATTCTGAACCTATTTCAATTTTACAGAGAGCAGCAGCTCATTTGCCAACCTTTAAGGACCTCTAATACCTGGCCACTCCCACTTTTAATCTGAACCAAACACACTGCTCTCCTTACCGAATCTTCATGCAAATGCAAATGGTCCCACAATAGCCCTGCTCATTTCTGCCTTGGTGCGGCTGCTCACATGGGTCACAGGCTCACACTTGCTGTCTTTTCCTCTCATTGCTCATTCTTAACAACTCCAGCTCTAACTGACCTTCCACAGTGCCCTGTAAATTTACTACAGTTCTCCAGTACCTACCTTATATAGTACTGTATTATTTATTATTTTGTATTGATTTTTCCTAATCTAAGCTTTAGTTTCCTGCCGATGGTGTAGGAAGAAGAAAGGGTGATATGGAAAGAGTATTTAACAATGCACAGAAATGCTCATCAGTGGTGTTGAAGCAAAAGTAGTTCACTAAATGAATATATAATATTGACTTGATTATGGAAAATTGCATCAAGCAAAGACTGAAAAATATAAACTAAAGGGTTGGCAGTGATAACCTCTCAGTGGTAAGATTATGAGAGACTATTATGTTTTCTTCATATTTTTCTTTATTTCCCACGAGCTGCATTTATTAGTTCTATAGTAAGTCAGCATATGCAAGGCAAAATGGCATATATGACAAAATCAAAATTTTCAGAAAGCAACTGTTATAAAGATATAAGAGGGAAGGATACAATAATTATTAATAGTATTCATAAAAGAAGATATGAGTGGCAAATAAGCACATCAAAAATTGCTGAAGATGTTTATCAAGGAAATGCAATTTAAGCCACAATCAACTATTACTACACAAACCAGAACATAACTAAAATTAAAAGGCCTGACAACACCTAATAATGACCAGAATGTGTATCTATATTAAATGTTGACAGCAATGCCTATAACAAAAAACTGGAAATAACCTGACCCTAGAGAAATAGTTGGAAAATTGTTGTTTAACTTCAAAGCAGAATATTTTACAAGCACCAAAAGTTATGTTTTGATAGAATTTTAAATGATAGGTTGAAAGCTTACAGTATTGAGAAAGAATGTCAAATGTCAAAAACAGTTAATTCTGGGGTGGTGGTAAGAGAGAGCTAATTTTTTGCCTACATACTTTTCCAAGTGTCAGTATTTATTACTTATATCAGAGGAAAAAGCAAGTAACAAATATTAATGTGATGACTTGTTTTTGGAATACAAGTACAATTACCTCAGCAAGGGAATTCATGTTTCATGAACCAGTGATCCTTAATGCTGATTGTTGAATGACCTGGCTTTCTTAGGTAATAGCTTTACTATTATATTGTGTATTTTTGGTTTAATTGTTGGTCAGTTTGGTATTCCATATGGTAGTGCTACTCAGAATGTGTTGTGAACCCTTGGTGGCCCGTAGAATCAAAACTATTTTCATCATAATGCTAAAACATTATTTGCTGTTTTCTTTGTGTTGACATTTGCCCTGATGGTGCCAAAGCAATAGAGGGTAAGATTGTTGGTGCCTTGGCATGAATCAAGATAGTGGCACCAAACTTTACTAGTTATCACTGTATTTTTTGCTATCACATACTCACTGTTAAAATAAATAAAAAATTTTTAAATTAAAATATTTACTTCAGAATGCCCTTATGAAACAGTGAAAAATTACTATTGAATCTCCACCCTTGAATACTTGTGTTTGAAAAATTCTCTATGTCACAATAGGAAATGAACCTAAAGCATACCAAGTACCATGGTTGTCTGAAGGACAAGCATGTGTGCTGTTAATTGAACATGGGCTGAACCATCACTTTTTTAGAGCATTGTTACTTGCACCACTCTTCCTTGAAATGATGAATGACAGGAAGCTATGGTTATTCAGATCTAATATTTGACAGAAATTTTCTTGAAAATGATCAAAGTGAGCCTGTTACTTCGAGGGGCTCAACTGGCAGTCTCTGTTGTTGGTGATAAAAATCTGAGCTTTCTGGTGACAATTCGGATTTTGGAAAGCTGGTGTCCATTGCCATGAGCTTAAATAGTTTCCTAATATTTAAAGACTTTTCCAATAAAATCAATTTTGTTATTATTAACATGATTTTTCCAGTCTGGGCAACATAGCAAGCTCTCATCTCTACAAATAATTTAAAAAATAACCGAGCGTGGTGGTGTTTGCCTTTAGTCCCAGTTACTTGGGAGGCTGGGGTGGGAGGATCATTTAAGCCTAGGTGGTCAACACTGCAGTAAGCCAAGATTGAGCCACCACACTTCAGTCTGGGTGACAAAGCAAGACCCTATCTCCAAAAACAAAAACAAAATGAAAAACCCTATGATTTTCTTTTAATATTACATGATGGAATGGATCAATGTTTGGAAGAGCTACCTAACTTATTGAACCAATCTTTTCCAAATAACCAGTCTGTGATGTTACAAAATCATTCAGAGGTAAAAGATCCATTTGAAGTGGAAAGAGAGACTGATTGTTTTTAATGCTGCAGAGTATGAAAAGTTCACTGATACAGTTTCAGATTCCACACTGCAACTAACTTTTGAGAAGTTCTTTTCCACTCTTTTGTGTATGAGGTAAGATTTTCTATATATATGTCAATCAGAATAACATATCACAGCAGATTAAATGCAGAAGCAGATATGAAAATCTAATTCAGTCATTCTCAATAATGCTCTGAGGTTAGAAGTCCCTCAGGTATTAAATATGAATTATCAATTTTCTGGTACCTACATTTAACAAAAAAGGAAAAATTCCTTTTCTCACAAAATGATCTCAAATTAATCTTGATAAATTATTGTCTTACATATTAGAGAGACAGAACTCAATTATAACTGTTTTTTGGAAGTTCTCATAATATTATTGAGCTCAATACCAAAAACACATCATACCAATGCATCAGGATTGTGTTCGGCAGCAGGTAATATAAAACCAAAATTATAATGACTTTTTTTTTTCTCTTAAATGTTCAGACAAAATCTTGAAAAAGAACAAATTTGGGAGACTTGAACTTTTTTAATTTAAAATTTAATACAAAGTTACAGTAATTAAAACAGTGTGGTACTGGCATAAAGACACACATATACACCAATGGAACAGAATAGAGAGCCCAGAAATAATCCCTCACACATATGACCAAATAATTTTCAAAGAGATGCCAAGAACACTCAGTGGTAAAAGGACAATCTTTTCAACAAATGGTACTGGGAAAACTGGATATCAACATGCAAGAAAATAAAATTGAACCCTTACCTAGCACCATATACAAATTAACTTAAAATGAATTAAAGACCTAAAAATAAAGGATAAAACTCTGATTATTAAGTAAAACATAGGGCAGATGTTTTACAACATTGGATTTGGCAAGATTTGATATGGCACCAAAGGCACAGACAATGACAAAAAATAGACAAATTGAAGTTCGTGAAACTTAAAAACTTGGGTTTTTTTCTAGTCAGGGTCTCACTCTGTCACCCAGGCTGGGGTACAGTTGTGTGATCTCAGCTTACTGTAGTCTCAACCTCCCGGGCTCAAGCAGTCTCCTACCTCTGCCTCCAGAGTAGCTGGGACTATAGATGCATGCCACCAAGCCTGGCTAACTTTTCTGTATCTTTTGTAGAGAAGTGGCTTTGCCATGTGGCCCAGGCTGGACTTCTGCTCCTGGGCTCAAATGATCTGCCCACCTAAGCTTCCTACGTGCTGGGATTACAGGCATGAGCCACCATGCCCAGCCAACCTAAAAACCTTGTGCATGGAAGGCCACTCTCAGCAGAGTGAAAAGGCAACCTATGGTGTCTCAGGTCATTTGTGCTGCTATATCAAAATACCTGAGACTGGGTAACAACAGAAATTTACTTCTTATGGTTCTGGAGGCTGAGAAGTTCAAGATCAAGGTGCTGACAGGTTTGGTGTCTGCTGAGGGCATGTTTCCCCTAGATGGTGCCATGTCAGTGTTTTCACATGGCAGAAGAGATGAAGGGGCAAAAGGGGTTAGCAATTTCTCTCCAGCATTTTTTTTTTGAAGCAAAACAAAAGCGTAGATCTATTGAAACAAAAGTACACTCCACCATATGGGAGTGGGCTTGAGCAAGCTGCTCAAGAGCACTGGGTACAGAATTTTTGGGGTTTAAGTACCCTCTAGAGGTTTCCCATTGGTTACTTGTTTACACCCTATGTAAATGAAAACCTGGCCAACAACCAGACTGATTGGTTGTGGGAGGGATCAGTCAGAGGTACTTTCCATTTTTCATCTGTGAGGCAGTGGAAAGGGGGGATTGCAAAGGAAGTAGCTTCTTTTCCCCCCCTCTTTGTAAACAATGAGAAACTTTTTTTGAAACTGGACTGAAAGAAACTTTGGGA
Source organism: Macaca fascicularis (assembly GCF_037993035.2). Classification (NCBI taxonomy): domain Eukaryota; kingdom Metazoa; phylum Chordata; class Mammalia; order Primates; family Cercopithecidae; genus Macaca; species Macaca fascicularis. The sequence goes on from NC_088377.1 coordinate 112,781,310, forward strand.
AGAATGATGTAGAAGTAAACTGCCATTCATTACATTTTTGATATATAAGAGATATGTGTTTTCTGTGTGTGTGGGTGTCTACTTCCATTTCTGGGTATATACCTAAAAGAATTGAAAGCATGTTCTCAAACAGATATTTGTACATCTATGTTCATAGCAGCATTGTTCACAACAGCTGAAATGTGGAAGCAATCCAAGTGTCCATGAGTGGGTGAATAAATATACAAAATGTGGCCCAAAAATACAATGGGATATCATCTAGCCATAAAAAGATAAAAAAATCTGACATATGCAACAACATGGATGAACCTTGGGAACATTATGCTAAATGAATAGGCTAATCACAAAGAGGTAAATATGTATGATTCCATTTATCTGAGGTAGTTAGAGCAGTCAGAAATCAGAGACAGAAAGTAGAATGGTGGTTCCCAGGGGCTGGAGGAAAGGAGAATGGAGAGTTATTATTCAGTGGGTATAGAGGTTCAGTATTACAAGATGAAGAGACTTTGAGAGATGTGATGGATGGTGGTGATGGTTGTACTACAATATGAATGTAGTTAATACCATGTACACTTAAAATGGTTAAAATGGTAAATTTTATGTTACGTGTATATTACCACTATTTTAAAAACTGGAAAAAGTTCAGATAGGTCCTCCATTCTGGTGCAGTGATTGTACAATGTGGCTAACGTCTTAGGCTTGTTACATCTTTCTATGCTGCCATCCTTAGCATGTAGTTTTAATCTCCATATTTGCAAGATGGCTGCTTCACCATCCATGCACTAGGCAGGAAGGAGGAGGAGAGGGAACCGAGAGCATTAGCAGCTGCTTATCAGCTTTGCATCTCACTAGCCAGGACTGTGTCACATAATCACTCAAAGCTTAAAGATAGTCTGGAAAAGTGAGTTTTATTACACTGTGGTAGAGGCAGACAGGGGAGGAATGGATTTGAAATTACAGGTTGGATCAGCCAGTCTAGGTGTCTGCCATATTCAGTAGGCAAAGAAGTAACATTAATAATGGCTTTTTTCAGTGGAAGGAAAAATAACAGAAATGTATCAGCCCCAGGAGAAATTGACATAGGTATATACTTTCTCCTGAGCGAATAGCAACAGCATTGACAGGGTGGCCCAATGTGATACTAACTATAACACATACCCTGTTGAGAGGTAGACAGTAAATGTAGAATTGTGTGTGTATTTTTTGTTTTTTGCTTTTTAATAGAGATGAGGTCTTGCTATGTTGCACAGGCTGGTCTTGAACTCCTGAACTCAAGGAATCCTTCTGCCTCGGCCTCCCATAGTGCTGAGATTTTAGGTGTGAAGCCACCCTGCCTGGCTAGAACTTAGTTAGATTTTTAAAAACAAGCAAAACAGTCAACCTTTAATTTTCCTCATAGAGAAAAAACTTTACGATTAATAACCTAATTACAGAATAGCAAACTTAGCAGTTGCCAACCTCTTTCATTTTTGTGGTCCACAATCTGTAAGGAAATTAAAAAAGGGAAGACCCAATGTTTGTAGCTAATCCTCACGAGTTAGTTGTGTGAAGATATCACATATTCATAATCAGTAAGGAGGGTTTCATTCCTTCCTCATTTATTTGTGTGGCCCTGTACTCTCAAGATAAAACAATGAGTAAAGTGGAATTCTCATTTCAAGAAGCTTAACATCCCAATGAAGTTTGCTCTTCATTTTTGTCTATCATTTATTTACAGGAGGTTTGGTGAACCAATTGATGTAAAACGGCATACAAAATGGTTCTAACATCGAGATATATCTGTTTTATATAAACTATAAAATACATTTGTTTTATAATTAGGGCATCCAGTGCATAATAAATAATTCTGTGACTCTTACTGGAGAAGAGCCGGGGCATAATTTTCTTAAAACCAAATTCTTTGAAATTAAAGTAGGAGGAAGACAAGAGAGCATATAGCTATGCATGTACAGAAGAGTGAATTGGGGATGGGGATGGAGGTGGAAGAAAGATTAGACTGAAGTTTCTCTCAGCTGAAAGAAGTGACTAAATTTGGCCAGGCGTGGTGACTCACGCCTGTAATCCTAGCACTTTGGGAGGCCGAAGTGGGCAGATCACCTGAGATCAAGAGTTTGAGAACAGCCTGGCCAAATGGTGAAACCCTGTCTCTAATAAAAATACAAAAATTAGCCAAGTGTGGTGGCACACACTTGTAAATCCCAGCTACTCAGGAGGCCGAGGCAGGAAAATGGCTTGAACCTGGGAGGTGGAGGTTGCAGTGAGCGGAGATTGTGCATGAAGTGACTACATTTTATCATCTTTCTTGAAAGAAAGAAATAGATAAAAATAATTTTTAAGGCCGGGCGCGGTGGCTCAAGCCTGTAATCCCAGCACTTTGGGAGGCCGAGACGGGTGGATCACGAGGTCAGGAGATCGAGACCATCCTGGCTGACACGGTGAAACCCCGTCTCTACTAAAAAATACAAAAACTTAGCCGGGCGAGGTGGCGGGTGCCTGTAGTCCCAGCTACTCGGGAGGCTGAGGCAGGAGAATGGCGTAAACCCGGGAGGCGGAGCTTGCAGTGAGCTGAGATCTGGCCACTGCACTCCAGCCTGGGCGACAGAGCGAGACTCCGTCTCAAAAAAAAAAAAAATAATAATAATTTTTAAGGATCAAAATTGGATTCTTTATGCAGCTTTCCAAAATTTCTGTGATAGAAAATAATTAAATATAATGCTTTATCACTTTTTTTTATACCTGATTTAAAACTTTTTTTCTTTAAGCCAAAATTTATTTGAAGTGGCTGTGAAACTTCTTGATGCATTTTTCTGGTTTGGAACCCGCCGTTAGTCCCCAGTAAAAACAAATACTCACTCAGATCTTTTTAATAGTCTATGAAGATTAAATACCCCAAACCATAACATTTTTGTGGGTTTGACATTCTGAAGTTTTGCTTTCAACTCTACTTCCAAATCTTTAATTTGGGGAGGAAGGAAAGAAATGATTTCAGAATTTATGTGGCTATTAGGGCCAGTCAGAACAATAGATCTGCTTCAGCCATGCCTTCTGTAAATAACCAGCCCTATTCAACCCAAAGAGCCTCTCCGTTTGGGTTAGTCCGTTCCGGTTCTGTATAACTTTGAACTTAACATTTTGGAATCTAGAATGTAGAATTGTGGAAAACAGTATGGCATTTCCTCAAAAAATTAAAAATAGAATTATTATATGATCCAGCACTTCCATTTCTGGGTATATACCTAAAAGAATTGAAAGCATGCTCAATGGAATCCAGCCCCTTAAACAAGTTATAATATTGGAACATCACTGCACAAATGAACCTCTTTATTATGAAAATCTTGTGGGGTTTTTTGGAAAAGGGGAAGATCAATTATATAGTTTATTGGATAACCTTTATGAATACATTCTATGCATAATTTTAAGTCTAAGCTAATACAATTCCTGATTCTGCATCCTGTCACTCTAATGAAATAATTACTTTTCCACCTGAAACTTTATTTCCTTCATTCTTTGTTAGATTTATTAAAGTCCATACCTCTATAATAAAATTTAAACTTAATTTTTAAAGGTCGTTTTGCTCATATGTAAAAGTCAAGGCATTTTTTTGTAGATATCAAGTGTTAGTAACATAAATACAGTTTTTGAATACAAGGCAAAAGAGAAGAGGAGGTCCAGAGCACAGGAGATCTGACCCTTTGTCCAAATTCTGTCATCAGTCAGTGGTTAATCTCCCTTAAATTCCTTTTGTTTTTCATTTTAAATAAAGCTAACATATTGAGACAAAATACCAGGATTTGTTTATTTCTAGAATTCCATGTATCTCCTAAGTAGTAGAGGAAAGTGTATATTCTATTTACTGTTTATGTATTTTTTAAATCTTTTCTGGATATCCGGCACACCAATGTTGTTACACCACTGAGTACACTACAGTTTACAAACTTACTCACGTATCACATACACTGTTAGACTGATGTTTATTACCTCTTTAGGCGTAACTTCTAGGAGGACTTATTTACAAGGACCAGAACAGACTGTTTAATGAGAAACAGTTCCATTGAACAAAGTGCAAGATTTACACTTCTGAAACCTCATCTAGTGGTTTCTATAAATATATGACCTATTAAAATCTAAATTCAAAGCATACCTAATACTTACTAAAATCGTTTAGCTATTCCTGAGATGCAAAAGAAGTTGTACACTGCTGATTAGAGCATGTATACATTTTGCAAAAAGAAAAAACAAAAACAACCTACCAATGCTATCACCCTTTGTCAGCAGCTTCGTATCAATGTTTTGATATTGTTTATCCAGGACCCTGCTTGAGACAACATCTGTTCCATATTTCTTTTAGTATTACCAATCTTTTCGGGTTTCTTAAAACCTACTTCTAACAATAAACATGATTTCACAGGACTCTTATTTCCAACACTATGAAACAGACTTTCTTTGTTGAATGCGTACCCTATAGTACTTGAATTATGAAAATATGTTTTCAATTAAAAAACTTCATTAGTAGGTATTTAGCTGTATCTTAGTTTCAGAATGTACCAGTGGGGACTGTATTAACATTTTTCTCTTCATTGCTATTCACCAAGTGATTGTGATGGTATTTTCCATAATGCTGTTATTTTTCTAGTGACTTTTCCTATATTTCAGATTAAAATGATATTCCTTGCCCAAAACTCGCTCCAGTGATCAGACTTTGTAACTGTCCTCGAGGGTGTCTTAATTGCTTCTCTAATGACTTCATGCAAGAAGCACACACATACTCCTCCACAAATACAAACCCAGATTTGTATTGGTATTCATTCATTGCTTTCACAATCCTTTCCATTTGTGAATATTGTTCCATTCATTCAATAAACATATAGAGCACCTTTTATTTTCTGGGCACTATGCTAGGTACTGTGGACATAAATACAAATATTAGATTTTTTTTGTCTTTCAGCAGAGTGTGATCCAATGTCTTAGACATATTTCCAAGTTTTACTATGCATGGTGATTATGTGCTGTGAGGTTAGCAAGTAAAAAGAAATCAGTAGAAATCATAGCTAGAAAAAGTTTGAAAATTAGAAATAAGAGTGAAGATAAGGGGCTTGAGCTATTTTAAAACATTATGGCATCGAAGCTAGAACCCGACACTCTTTTTCTCCTCAAGGGAAGTCAGGTTATTCTCCCACACTACGTGTACCCCATAAACTAGGTGATAATAACAGCCTCCTAGCTTCACAGCACAACTCCCACATCAGAAATCCTCTGACAAAAGCTGTCGTGTGTGTCCGTGTGAAGAGACCACCAAACAGGCTTTGTGTGAGCAACAAAGCTGTTTATTTCACCTGGGTGCAGGTGGGCTGAGTCCACAAAGAGAATCAGCAAAGGGAGATAGATAGGGGTGTGGTCATTTTATAGGATTTGGGTAGGTGGTGGAAAATTACAGTCAAAGGGGGTTGTTCTCTGGCGGGCAGGGGCAGGGGTCACAAAGTGCTCAGTGGGGAAGCTTCTGAGCCAGGAGAAGCAATTTTCCAAGGTTAATCCCTCAGTTAAGGTGGGGCAGGAACAAATCACAATGGTGGAATGTCATTAGTTAAGGCAGGAACTGGCCATTTTCACTTCTTTTGTGATTCTTCACTTGCTTCAGGCCATCTGGATGTATATGTGCAGGTCACAGGGAATATGATGGCTTAGCTTGGGCTCAGAGGCCTGGCTTTCCTGTCTTCTTATGTTAATAAGAAAAATAACATAAAATAGTATTGAAGTGTTGGGGCAGTGAAAATTTTTGGGGGGTGGCATGGATGGATAATGGGCGATGTTTCTCAAGGCTGCTTTGAGCAGGATTAGGGGTGGTGTGGGAGAGATTAAGCTGAAGGAAGATTTTGTGGTAAGGGGTGATATTGTGGGGTTGTTAGAAGGAACCTTTGTCATATAGAATGATTGGTGATGGCCTGGATACGGTTTTGTATGAATTGAGAAACTAAATGGAAGACACAAGGTCCAAATAAGAGGAGGAGGAAAACAGGTATTAAAGGACTAAGAATTGGGAGGACCCAGGATATCCAATTAGAGAGTGCCCAGGGGGTTCAGTGTAATTACTTGCTTGGTTGGCAAGCTTTTGGGCTCTATCCTTGAGTTTTTTTTTTTTTTTTTTTTTATCTTGTCAAATGCAAGGTTAGATTGATTTAGGTTAAAAACAACACTCTTTATTTAAAAATATATGGAGTCTTTTTTTTTTTTTTTGCAGTGAGTAAGTCAATGCCTCCGCGATTTTGGAGGAAGAGAAATACAAAGCCAGCAACTGTTCGTTAAAGAAGGATTAGAAATGGCTAGGAGAGAGTGAGTGAGATTGATAGTGTGGTAGAGATAGCTGGGGAGAGGTAGAGGGTGGCATAGGAATGGGAACAAGAATAAGAGTGAGTATAAGAGTGAGTATAAAAGTAAAGAATAGGACTTCATCAGGGTGAAACTATTGGAGTGTACCCCGTCAGCAAATGTTATCTGTCCACTTTAAGAGAGACTTAAGGGTGGCAGTTTGAGGTAAAACCAGGAGTTATCAGTTATGATGGTTTGAAGGAAAAGTGTAAACCGGCAGTATAAACAAGGGCAGGGTATTTATAAGTAGCTGAGAAAGGTGAATAGGAGTATGACTAGACAGAAGATAGTAGGGATGACAAGTTTTTGGGGTGCAGCTCAAGTTGGGCTGGTGTCTGGAATGAGACTGGGGTCTAAATAAAATGGAGTGTACATACAGGAGCTCAAATGGTCTATACCCTGTAGTATCCCAAAGACAGGCCTGAATTCTGAGAAGGGCAAGTGGTAAAAGTATTGTCCAGTCCTTTTAAAGTTGGAGGCTGAGCTCGGTGAGGTGTGTTTTTAAAAGACCATTAGTCCATTTTACCTTTCCTGAATATTGAGGACGGTAAGGGGTATGAAGGTTCCACTGAATACCAAGAGCCTGAGAAACTGCTTGGGTGATTTGACTAGTAAAGGCTGGTCTGTTATCTGGACTGTATAAAAGTAGGAAGGCCAAACCAAGGAATTATGTCTGACAAAAGGGAAGATGTGATTGTGGTGACCTTCTCAGACCCTGTGGGAAAGGCCTCTACCCATCCAGTGAAAACGTCCACCCAGACGAAGAGGTATTTTAATTTCCTGACTTGGGACATGTGAGTAAAGTCAATTTGCCAGTCCTGGGCAGGGGCAAATCCCTGAGCTTGATGTGTAGGGGAGGGAGGGGTCCTGGGAAATTCCTGAGTAGTAGAATAGTAGATGGAACACCGAGAAGTGATTTTTTTGAGCATAGATTTTTACGATGGAAAGGAAAAGAGAGGTTTTAGGAGATGGGCTAGCAGCTTGTAACCTACATGGAAGAGGTTGTGAAATGACAACAGAATAGAATGGGCCTGTGAGGCTGGAAGGAGATCTTTTCCTTGGTCCAAGAACTATTTGCCTTGTGTTGGAAGAGATTGATAGGTGAAAGTTTCAGTGCGGGAGTAGGTGGAAGTGACCCACAAGAAGGAGGAAAACTGGCCGCGAAGGACAGAAGTTGGAACGCTAGCTGCTGCTTTAGCTACCTCATCAGAATAAACGTTGCTCTGAGCGGTGGGATCTGATGCCTTTTGAAGGCCATTGCAGTGAATGACTCCAGCTTCCTTTGGAAGTAATGCAGCCTTGAGAAGAGTTTTTGTTAAAGAGGTATTAATGATGAAGGACCCTTACATAGTGAGGAAACCCCGTTCAGCCTATATAACAGCATGGTGGTGCAAGATATGGAAGGCATGTTTAGAGTCAGTATAAATATTGATGTGTAGTCCTTTTGCAAGAGTGAGGACTCGAGTTAAGGCAATGAGGTCGGCTTGCCGAGAGGTAGTGGAGAGGGGCAGAGCGGTAGCCTCAATGATAGATGTGGAAGATACTACAGCACAGCCTGCCTTTGCCAGTGAGTGGTGATTAGGCCTGGTGGAACTGCCATCAACAAACCACGTGTGATCAGGGTGAGGAACAGGAAAGAAGGAGATATGGGAAAATGGAGTGAATGTCAGGTGGATCGGAGAGATACATTCATGGGGGTCAAGTGTGGTATCAGGAATAATGTGGGAGGCTGGACTGAAGTCTGGGCCAGGAACAATGGTAACTGTGGGAGACTCAACAAAGAGTGAATATAGCTGAAGGAGCTGGGGAGCAGAAAGTATATGTGTCAGGTGTGAGGAAGAAAATAGATTTTGGAAGTTATGAGAAATAAAGAGAGTGAGTTGAGCATAGTTTGTGATTTTGAGGGCCTCTCAGAGTATTAGGGTGGTGGCAGCTGCCCCACAGAGACATGATGGCCAGCCTAAAACAGTAAGGTCAAGTTATTTGGACAAAAAGCCTACAGGGCACAGTCCCAGGCTCTTGTGTAAGACTTTTGACTACACAGCCCTGTACGTTGGCTGTGTGTAATAAAAAGGGTTGAGATGAGTTAGGGAGAGCTAGTGTGAGAGTAGCTTCTAGGGCTGTTTTTAAGGAATGGAAAGGGGAGTGGGGAAAGGATTTAGGATCTATGGGGCTAGCTAGGTTTTTTGTGAGTTTATATAATGGTTTGGTCATGATGGTAAAACTAGGTATCTAAAGGCAGAAGTACCTAACCATGCCTAAGAAGGAAAGGAGTTGTTTTGTAGAAGGGGTTGGGGTTTGGGAGATTAGCCTGGCACAATCAGCAGGGAGAGCACATGTGTTTTCATGAAGAATTATGCAGAGATAGATAACAGATGAGGAAGAAATTTGGTCTTGACTGAAGTAATGGGGGCTGTCTGTGAAGCCTTGGGGCAGTACAGCCCAGGTAATTTGCTGAGCCTGATGGGTGTCAGGGTCAGTCCAAGTGAAAGCGAAGAGAGGCTGGGATGAAGGGTGCAAAGGAATAGTAAAGAAAGCATGTTTGAGATCCAGAACAGAATAATGGGTTATAGAGGGGTTGTGGAGGGAGGTACATGAGGATAGGAGAGGATATGGCTTTGGCACCACGGGGTGGATAGGCAAGACAATTTGGTTGATAAGGTGCAGATCCTGAATTAACTTGTAAGACTTGTCTGGTTTTTCGACATGTAAAATGGGGAATTGTAAGGAGAGTTTATAGGCTTTAAAAGGCCATGCTGTAACAGGCAAGTGATAATAGGCTTTAATGCTTTTAAAGCATGCTATGGGATGGGATATTGGCATTGAGTGGGGTAAGGGTGAGTAGATTTTAATGGGATGCTAACGGGTACATGATTGGTCACCAAGGAGGGAGTAGAGGTGTCCTATACTAGTAGATTAAGGTGGGGAGATACAAGGGGAGGATGTGAAAGAGGCTTTGAACTGGGGAAAAGGGCGGCAATGAGGTGTGGCTGTAGCCTAGGAATAGTCAGGGAAGCAGATAGTTAAAATGTCTTGACCTAATAAGGGAGCTGGGCAGGTGGGGATAACTAAAAAGGAGTGCATAAAAGAATATTGTCCAAGTTGGCACCAGAGTGGGGGAGTTTTAAGGGGTTTTGAAGCCTGGCCATCAATCCCCACAACAGTTATGGAGGCAAGGGAAACAGGCCCTTGAAAAGAAGGCAGTGTGGAGTGGGTAGCCTCCATATTGATTAAGAAGGGAACAGACTTACCCTCTACTGTAAGAGTTACCCAAAGCATCTGTGATGGTCCTGTAGGCTTCTGAGGCGATCGGGCAGGGTCAGTCTTCAGCCGCTAAGCTGAGAAGATCTGGGAAGGAGTCAGTCAGAGAGCCTTGGGCCAGAGATTTAGGGGCTCTAGGAGTGGCTGCTGGGAGAGCTGGGCAGTCTGATTTCCAGTGGGTCCCTGCACAGATGGGACATGGCTTGGGAGAAATCCCAGGATGTGGGCATTCCTTGGCCCAGTGGCCAGATTTCTGGCACTTGAAGCAAGGTCCTGATAGAGGAGGTCCTGTAGGAATGCTTGACCGCTGTGACTTAGGCATGTGCGTCGTAGGCATTTTGAAGTTCTTGTGTGCTGCAGATGTGGCTGGGGTTTCTCTCACAGTGGAGGCAAGGAATTGCAACTCAGAAATATGTTGCTACTTGGCTGCCTCTACTCTATTATTGTACACCTTGAAGGCAAGGCTAATTAAGTCCTGTAGTGGGGTTTGAGGGCCAGGATCCAATTTCTGGAGCTTTATTTAATGTCAGGAACAGATTGGGTAATAAAATGCATATTGAGAATAAGACAGTTTTCTGACCCTTCAGGGTCTAGGGCTATAAAGCATCTCAGAGTTGCTGACCATCAAGCCATGAACTGGGCTGGGTTTTTATATTTGATGAAAAAAAGCCTAAATGCTAACTGATTTGGGAGAGGTCAGATAAAGAAAAAGGAGCATTAACCTTGACTATGCCTTTAGTGCTAGCCACCTTTTTAAGAGGAAATTGTTGGGCAGGTTGGGGAGAGCTAGTCGCGGAACGAAACTGTAAGCCGTGAACTGGACCGGGTGTGGGAGGTGAGGTGATAGAAGGATTATAGGGTGGGGGAGTGGAGGCTGAGGAAGAATTGGAGCCTGATTCAGCCCGGCAGAGAATGACCTGAGGAGGAGCAGTCTGAGGAGGAGGGGAGAGGTCAGACGGGTCAGTAGAAAAGGAAAATTGAAAAGACTCAGTGACGCTTGGGGTTGGGACCGAGGGTACAGGTGGTAGGGAAAGAAGGAAGATTTGGGACAAGTCACATTGGAAACAGAGGCTAGGGAGGGACCCATGTGTAAAAGAATGCCTGGATGTCAGGTACCTCAGACCGTTTGCCCATTTTACGACAAGAATTATCTAGATCTTGTAGCATGAAAAAAATCGAAAGTGTTGTTTTCTGGCTATTTGGAACAATTATCGAGTTTGTATTGGGGTTAAGTGGTATTGCAGAAGAAAATAAGGAGTTTAGGTTTTAGGTCAGATGTGAGTTGAAGAGGTTTTAAGTTCCTGAGAACACAGGCTAAGGGAGAAGAAGGGGGAATAGAGGGTGGAAGGTTGCCTATAGTGAAGGAGGCAAGCCCAGAGAAAAGAGAGGGTAGAGACATGGAGAGAAGGGGTGGGGGGTGCTTGCCCCCAGGAAAGTGGTGCTTGCCACTAAGGGTAAAGCATCAAGGCAGGCTTCCCTGTGGTGATCAGACACCTCTGAAATGTGGGTGAATAATCAAGCAGGTGTCCCCACACTGATTAAGCACCAAGGGAAGACTGTCTTCCCGAGTCCGTGACCGGCGCCGGAGTTTTGGGTTCACGGATAAAACAAGTCTCCTCTATCTCTACCAGAAAAGGAAAGGAATTGAAATTAAGAGAAGGGAGAGATTGAAGGATGGTGCCAAGATTGAAAGGAGAAAGAGGTTGAGGGATAGTGAGAAAGGTTGGAGAAGAGAGTAAAAAGAGGCTGCTTACCCGATTTAAAATTGGTGAGATGTTCCTTGGGCTGGTTGGTCTGAGGACCCGAGGTCGTAGGTGGATCTTTCTCATGGAGCAAAGAGCAGGAGGACAGGGGATTGATCTCCTAAGGGAGGTCTCCTGCCCAAATGTCACACGCATCCATGTGAACAGACCACCAAACAGACTTTATGTGAGCAACAAGGCAGTTCATTTCACCTGGGTACAGGTGGGCTGAGTCCGAAAAGAGAGTTAGCAAAGGGTGATAGGGGTGGAGCCGTTTTATAGGATTTAGGCAGTGGAAAATGACAGTCAAAGGGAGTTGTTCTCTGGCGGGTGGGGGTGACAAGGTGTTCAGTGGGGGAGCTTCTGAGCCAGGAGAAGCAATTTCCTAAGGTCAATTACTCAGTTAAGGTGGGGCAGGAACAAATCACAATGGTGGAATGTCATCAGTTAAGGCAGGAACTGGCCATTTTCACTTCTTTTGTGATTCTTCACTTGCTTCAGGCCATCTGGATGTATATGTACAGGTCACAGGGAATATGATGGCTTAGCTTGGGCTCAGAGGCCTGACAAAAACCTCTCTTTTTCTGGGGCTCTTGCCATCTGGTTAGCACCTTCCACCATCCTCCTAGCTGTTGTTCACCAACGCCTCAGTCACTCCACACTTATCAAGGACCTTAACCCTCTGATCATTTTCTTTCTCACCGCCATTTTCCAGGCCAATTTCAATATCAATGCAGACATCCAACAAACTTCCTTCACAGTTCCCCGATCACTTCACTTCCAGCATCAGCACACCAGTTCTCTCTTACCACATGCATCAGGGCCACACCCTGGACTTTGTCAGTGCCTTAGTTTTCTTTTCTGGATTCTTAAACTTTTGGTAGTGCCTTCCTTATCCTCCCCACATTTCTCTCACTCTCTTATTTTCCTCACTCTAGTTATTTGACCACATCAAGGCCACCGACACTTTTCCTGTTTACACTCTGTCCTTCCGCCCTTTCTTGTCTTCTTTCCTTGATCTGAGAATGCCTAAACCCCATGGCTTGTGAATTTCATTTACTTGAGCCCAGGTGCACCTCTTGTAGCACCCGCCAAGAAAAACACAAAGCTTAGCTCAATCCAGACCCTTCCTATACTTTTACACCTGAGAAGCTTGACATACCTGGCTGGAAGGAACAAATGGGTGTGATGGCATACACATGGTCTCCAACGTGATCTAACCACTTACTGCTGCTCTGTAATCATTCTCTTCTCCAGCCTCACCATATTTACTTGATAATTCTACCATTCTCAACTGTCCTGACCTGCTCTGTTATGTGTGTATATATGTATATACACACATACGTATATATACACATATATATGTGTATATATATTCTCCTATTCAGAGAGAGGAGAGGAGATTTATTATGGGAATTTATTAGCTCACAAGATTTTAGAGGCTGAGAAGTCCCACAGTGTAGCTGATGGTATCATTCAGTCTGAGTTCAAAGGCCAGAGAACCAGGAGAGCCCATAGTGTAACTCCCAGGCCAAAGTCAAAGGCCTGAAAACTGGGGTGGGGGCAGGGATGCTGGTGTAAGTCCTGCAGTCTGAAGGTCCAAGAGCCGGGAGCTCCCACCAGTGCCCAAGGGTGGGACAAGGTGGGTGCCGGGTTCAAGAAGAGAGAGCAAATTCGCCCCTCCTCTGACATTCTGTTCTCGTTAGGCCCTCGTTGGATTGGATTATGACTGCCCATGTTGAGTGAGGGTGGGTCTTCTTTACTCACTCCACTGATTTCAATGCTAATCTCTTCAGGAAAGACCCTCATAGACACACCCAGAAATAATATTTTACCAGCTATCCGGGCCTCCCCTAACTTGCTCAAGTGGACAGCTAAAATTAACCATCACACTCAAATACCCTGAATCACCTGACTCATCAAGTACCCTCTCTCCTCTGCAGTCAGTCTCACCTTTTCAGTGTGTTAACACATTCAAACAACTAGAAAACAGAGACCTTTTCCAATTCTGTTTTCTACTCCAGCTACTTCTCTGTGGTCTCTTCCTTTCATACAAAGTGTCCACAAAGTAAGTAGCGTGCACTGTTAGCCTCCACGTCCTCACCTTCTTCTATATTTAATCAATTATTGATTTTAAAATAGATAATCACATAAATATGCATATATAAGATATAAATGATTATTAAAATATATGTGCTGCTTAGTTTAAGAAAGAGATTAGCAATGCCTTTAACATAAATTTGTATTATTCCTCCTCCCAAGTCCTCCTTCACATAAAGGCAATCAAATTTTTGCTTTTCTCTTGTTTTTTTTTTTTATAATTTATACATAACTAAACAATATATGGTTCAGTTTTGCATGTTTTGATTTTCTGTAAATTCTATCATATTGTTAGTTTTTTTCTGTGGTTTGTTTGTTGCTTTTGCTCACAATAGCTCTGTGAGCTTTATAATGATAAACAGAGCAGCTGTGGCTTATAACTTATATTATCTGAATATATTGTAAATGAACTTTGTTATTCTCAGTTGTTGCTATTATTACATTGAACCCCACATGAAACTGCAGTTTTTGTAGTTTCATGGCAATTTAATATGGTTTAATCTTTACAAACAATATGCTGCAAACATTCTTGTCCATGTCTCTCTATGCCATGTGTGAACGTCCTTCTAGGCTAGGAGTGAAATTCATAGTTCCAACAGGATGAGCATCTCCATGTTTGCTGCATCATGTCAAATTATTTTCAAAAACTATTATACTAGTGTATATCCCCACCATTAAAGTATAAATGATCCCACTGTTTTACACTTTCAACACATGGTATTTTTCTCTCTGAAAAGGTTGCAAATCTGAGTGATATAAAGTAATATTTTGTTATATTTTTAGTTTTTGTTTCCCTGATTCGTGATGAGGTTAACTAACTTTTCACATTTTAATTGGCCATTTGTATTTTCTCTTCTATTTATATTTGCACCCAGTTTTCTGTTTAAAAATTGTTTAGTAGGAGTTTTTGACAAGTTCTTAATAGTAACTTTTTTTCAGTGATACAGATTGCAAGTACATCTTTTCACTTTTCGCATGTATTTACCCCCTCAATTTTTTTAAAAAAATTTTATTTCACTTTAATTTCTGGGATACACGTGCAGAACGTGCAGGTTTGTTACATAGGTATACATGTGCCATGGTGGTTTGCTGCACCCATCAACCTGTCATCTAAGTTTTAAGCCGTGCATGCATTAGATATTTGTCCTAATGCTCTCCCTCCCTACCCCAATTTTTAGTGTGTTTTGTTGAATAGAAGTTCTTAATATTAATGGAGTCAAATTCACAAACTCATTTTTTTTCCTTGTTAAATCCTTTCCTACTTCATAGTCATAAAGATCTTTTCCTACTTTGCCATCTAAACTTTTTGACATTTGACTTTTACATTGAATTCTTTAATTCATTTAGAACTGATTTTTGTATGAGATGCAATACTGCATCTGTCATATATCGTTTCTCCATAAGCATTATCTATTTCTGGGCTCTCTCTTCACTTCCACTGGTCTATTTGTGTATTTCTGCACTAAAGAAGCCATGATACCCGCTACAGCAAGTTGTTACACTTCATTTTTTATTTCTTGACTCTTTAACACTTCTACCCAAATCTTTAAATCACTCTCAAAATTCAAGGAAAATAGGTTTCTGGAAGAAATTTCATTGACCCTATATATTAACTTGGGGATAATTGGCATATTTAAAATATTACATTGTATATCTCTTAATTTAGATCTTTTAAAATATATTTCCAAATGTATAAATTTCTCCATGAAAGGACTGATCATCTCTAATTATCTATTTTTGGTTCTACAAATGACATTTTCTGTTTGTTAATTTTTGTGTATTGATCTTATATCACTTAGTCACTTAGCTAAGCTCTTTTATAAATTTGAGTAATCTGTCTGTAGCCTTCTTTGGGTTTTCTATGAAAACAATACCTTCTGCAAAGAATGAGAATTTTATTTATTCTTTTCTTATCCTTTCTTTTTCATGTGGTTTCTGCCATCCTTAGTTCAATGTTGAATATGTGTGGTAATAGTGGGCATCCTTTCTTTGTTCCTTTATGATTGTACCTCTCTGAAGAATATGATATCTCCTTTGAGAATTTTGTATTCACTCTTACGAGAACTTCCTTCTATTCCACATTCACTGAGAGTTTCTAACGTGAATGAATATTGACTTTCATCTGCAAAAAGAGATGATTTTATAAGTTTTTGTAATTAATTTATGTTAATAGTTTTGATGCTAAATAGTCTTTTATTTCTTGGATAAAGCCAATTTAGTAATTTGTGTGTGTGTTTAATGCATTGCTACATTTAGATTGCTAATATTTCGTATTGGATTTTGGAATCAAGATAACAATAATGGCCTCCTTAAACAACTTAAAGAGGAATGTGTCTTTTTATTTTCTGGAAGAGTTTATGTTAAATTGGAATATTTGCTCATTATATATTTAGTAGAATTTATTATAAAACTGTGGACTTGGGTTTTATGTGAAAAGATAGTTTAATTTCAATGATTTAATTAATTTCAATGATTCAGGATTGCACAGGTTTCCTAATTCTTTCATAAGTCAATTTTTGAAAAATATAACTTTCTAGAAATGTGCCCATTTCATACAAGTTGTCATAATTAAAAGTTGTCTATAACATTCTGCTATCATTCTAGTCCTTCTGAAGCTGTTTTCTTTTGCTTTGCTAATATTGGTTGTATCTATCCCTTTTTGTCTTAAGTTGTCAGAGACATCTAGATTTTAACTGCTTCAAAGAACAGATGTAATTTCATTAATTTTCCATATTTGATCTTATGTTTTATTAATTTTTGCTATCTTCTTTTTCTACTTTCTGGGTTTATTTTTTCAATATTATTCTAAATAATTGATTATTCATTTTCATCCCTTCTGAAAGTCTATAAATTTATCTCAACTATTTTATCCATATTCCATATATTTTGATATATAGGATTTTTCATAATTGTTTAGTTCTAACATTTTCTAATATCCATTTTGATTGCTATTTTGATGTATTTAGAAGTTTGTTTTTAAATTTCTAAATATATGAGCTTTTTCATAACCTTTTCATCACTGATTTTAAACTTTATTGTGATTAGAGAATGTGGCCCATATATTATCAAATATTTCTTGCATATTGGCTAACACTAGTTTTTCAGTTTATTACATGGCTCTTATATACTTATACTTATATACTTATACGGTCAGTTAGTGTCACATGTGCTTAATTTTGTTGTCTCTAATTGTTCCATGCTTTATTCTACATACAGCAATTAGTTCAGGTATGTTGTGGTCTTAACATTTTTTATATTTTACTTTTTTGTGTGAGAAGATACGTTTTTGATTTCTCAAATGCCAAGCACTATGTCTCAAAAGCACACATGATGACTCATGAATCTCTGCTGCTAATATTTACTACATACAATTTTGAATTGTGAAATTTGGTAGATGGTACTTTAGAATTACTATGTCATTATGTAGTCATCCTCTAACTCAAATTACGCTTTTTTCCTTGAAGGTCTATTTTATCTGATAATAATATAGCCACGATAATTTTTTTTTTTACCCTTTTATTTAAAAATGTTTTGTGTCTTTAAGATTCCTGAGGTATTTTGATTAATTCCTACCATCTTATTTTGTACTTTCCTTTCAGGCTTAATACAGTTTATAATTAATCTGTATTTATCTGCACTTCCTACAAGGACTTCAGCATGCTTTAGCTCTGAGCATGACCTTTCTGACTTAGTCTTGTTTTTGTTTCTCCAACTTCTCTGTGGTGAACACACCCTAAAGTGACCCCGTATGAGTCACACCCTTGCACAATTTTCTCTGCTTAAGTGCACACAGAACCTGTGCCCTGCTTCTAATCAATGGAATATGGCAAAGACAATGAGACATCACTCCCTTAAGTTATTTTATATGATAAAGGTGATAGGATGCCACTTCAATAATTACTTATCATATACATCCTGGAGAGAAATCCTCTTTGGTCGCTTGAAGAAAACAGCTATCATACTGTGAGGAGGTCTATGGAATGGGGTGGCCTGCCTCCAGCTGACAGCTAGCAAAAAGTCTGGGCCCTCAGCGTAGAGCTTAAAGGAAATTAATTCTGCTAATAGCCTGAATGAGCTTGGAAGTGGATTCTTCCTCAGTGGCCGTCCAGGTGAGAACAGAGTCTGCTGATACACAGGCTGTGAGACCAGATCAGGGAACCTAATTAACCTGTGCCCACAACTCATGACACATGGAAACTTAAGGTCAATAAATTTGTGTTGTTTTAAGCCACTAAATTTGTGGCACTTTGTTATATGGCAATAAAAAATTAATCTACTCTAAAATTAGACTATTATTATTATGAATATGATTATATTTAACATTTGTTTAGATTTTACTCACATTTATCACTTTATTTTTGCTCACCCTTTCTTCTTGAACTCAATTTTTCTGAAAGCGTTTTCCTTATTTCTGAAGTATGTATTTTAGAAGCTTGTGTAGGGAAAACATGTTTCTGAGGACTCTCTTGATCTTTTTTAATCTAAAAGTGACATTATACAATTTTAAAATTCTAGATATGTAACTATAAGCAATTTTTCATGGATTTAATATGATCTCACAGCTTGCTGCTTTCTACTGTTGTTTAGAATTCAGCTATCACTGTAAATATTGATTTGGAGGCAATGTTTTTCCCTCTGAATTTTTGACAGTTATTTTTCACTGGTGTTCTACAGTTAAGATTGGGGTTTGCTTTGCTTCATAAATCTGAGGATTCATGTCACCTGGAATTCTGGAATTTCTCAGACATTTTCCCTCTAAAATTCTCTCTCTTCCATTTCTCTGATATTTCTTTGTGGAATTCTGATTTGGATATATGTTATAGCTTACAAATATTTTTTATGTCTCTCTAATGCTTTTATACTCCCTCTGTTTCTCTGTGCTCTGTTGGAGCCAACTACTTCAGCTTTATAGTCTAGGTTAGTCATTCTATCTTCAGTCATGTGTAATAGGCTAAGCAGTACACCCATTGAATTTTTAATTTTAATTACTGTAATTTTCATTTCTGAATGTCATATTTTTTATTAGAAATGTGTAGTCATCTTTATAGTCACTTCTTCCTCATTCATGTATGTGACTTTTTTTCAACTTTAAATATTCTTTTTCTTTACCTTTAAACATCAGTCTTGCAGTACAAATGTAACTAGTTCAATATCTAGGGCTGATTCTGTTGTTTGTTGTTTCTACTGAAATTGGCTCCTATTTCTTCTTTCCTTTTATTTTGTAATTTTAGATTCTGGGATAATGTTGAGACTTTCTACATGGAAGTTCTTTGAGGTTGACAGTTGATTCATCCAGAGGAAATTATTATTTGTTTCTGTCAGGCAGTTAAGGAAGCTTCAAACCTAGGGTTGCGGAGTCTTTTTTCAGACAACGCAGTCAGTGAGACAGGGAATCCTGTATTAGTCAGAATTGTACAGAGATTAATAGGATGGATGGGTGGATGGATGGATAGATAAATAAGAGAGGATTTATTAGGAGAATTGACTTATACAATTATGAAGGCTGAGAAGGACATCTGCAAGATGGAGAACCGGAAAAGCTGATGGTATGACTCTGAGTCCAAGGTCAAAAGCCTGAGACCCCAGGAACTGCTGGTGCAAGTGCCTGAGTCCAGTGGCTGGAGAACCTGGAGTTCTAATCTCCAAGAGCAGGAGAAGAAGGGTGTCTCAGCTTGAAGAAGGAGAACAAATTTGCTTTTCCTTTGCATTTCATTCTATTCTGGTCCTCAGCTGATGGGACGGTGCCCATCCGCACTGAAGGCAGATTTTCCTTACTCAGTCCACTGATTCAAATGCCAATTTCTTCCAGAAAACTCTCACAGATGCACCCAGAAATAATGCTTTACCAGCTTTTTTTTTTTTTTTTTTTTTTTGAGATGGAGTCTCCCGCTGTCCCCCAGGCTGGAGTGCAGTGGCGCAAACTCAGCTCACTGCAAGCTCTGCCTCCGGGGTTCATTCCATTCTCCTGCCTCAGCCTCCCTAGTAGCTGCGACTACAGGCACCCGCCACCATGCCCAGCTAACTTTTTGTAATTTTTTTTTAGTGGAGATGGGGTTTCACTGTGGTCTCGATCTCCTGACATCGTGATCCACCCTCCTCGGCCTCCCAAAGTGCTGGGATTACAGGCGTGAGCCACTGCGCCCCGCCGCTTTACCAGCTATCTAAGTATCCCTCAATCCAGTCAAATTAACACACAAAAGTAACCATCACAGACTCTAACCTAGGGCCATTTGAGGACTAGCTCTGACTTAAAAATTCTCATAAGATGCTCAAAAAATTCACTATTTTATTTGTTTCTTCATTCAGGGCAGACTGTTTTTAATTTTTATTTTTTCCTAATTCGCAATTTCACTGAAGATGTAGTTCATTATGGGTTCCAGAACTTGAATCTAACTCTCCCATTGTGCAGACCTGAGTTGATCTACGTCACGACTGAAGCCCCCAGGACCCCGGAATTCACAGATGATTTCACTGCTTACAATTCTCTGAATTGGTCCTTCCCAGAACCTTTAGTCTCTGGTAACTCCGATGGTTTCCCTTACTCTTTCCAACACGGGCATGCATTTAAATGTGTTTTTCATTTTGTATCTACTACTTTTAGGTGTTTTGTAGCAGGATAGATTTTCAGGATATTTACTCTGCCAATACTGTTGGAAAAGGAAGTGTCTGTCTACTCTTCACCTTCCTGTAACCCAGTTTTGCCCCTAGCATTTTACAGATTCTATTCCTGCTAAGGTCACCAGTGACATCAGAATTCCTAAATAAATACTCATCAGGCCTTTTCTCACTCTGTAGCTTTCGAAACCCTCATCCACTCTTTCCATGAATCACCCTTCTCCCTTGTATCATCTCATAATATTACACAGGCATGCGTAAACACACACACACACACACACACACAACCTTGGCATTTGCCATTATGAGCTCTTAGGATGTTATTTTCACACTGCCCTTCTTTCTAAAAAGGTCTACTAAGAAACATTATTAAAACAATGAAATTTTCCTAATCCTCTTTCTATCCAATGAGATCCTGAACATACATCTTAATACCGCTGTCGCTTACTGCAAGATCCATTTGTCTCTCAAGTCTGCTCTGCTATTAATCTATTTTTTATTAAAATTTATTTTTATTTTTAGATATGAGGTCTCTCACTGTGTTGCCCAGGCTTGTCTCAAACTCCTGGACTCAAGCAATCCTTCTGCCTGGGCCTCCCAAAGTGCTGTGCTGTGATTATAGGTGTGAGCCACTTCACCCAGCCATCCCTTTTCATCTCTAATAATATTCCTTGCCTTAAATTCTATTTTGTTTCATATTGGTTGCGTGTTATACATTTTCAATTCTTTTACTTTTCTATATTCTTCTATATAAGGAATATCTCTTGAAAGTCGCATAGGTATTTTTCTTTTATCCAATCTGGCAATCTTTGACTTTCAATTAGAGTACTTACTTTGTTGACATTTCATGTAATTACAAATATATTTGGGTTTAAATCTATCATCTTACTACCTTTTTTTTAAAATTATACTTTAAGTTCTGGGGTACATGTGCAGAACGTGCAGGTTTGTTATATAGGTATACATTGGTATGTATACATGTGCCACGGTGGTTTGCTGCACCCATCAACCCTAATACCTATGTCATCTATGTTAGATATTTCTCCTAATGCTATCCCTCCTCTAGCCCCCCAGCCCCCAACAGGCCCCCGTGTGTGATGTTCCCCTCCCTGTGTCCATGTATTCTCATTGTTCAGCTCCCACTTATAAGTGAGAACATGCGGTGTTTAGTTTTCTGTTCTTGTTTTAGTTTGCTGAGAACGATGGTTTCCAGCTTCATCCATGTCCTTGCAAAGAACATGAATCCAGCAGCCCACCAAAAAGCATATCCATCACAATCAAGCCAGCTTCATCCCTGGGATGCAAGGCTGGCTCAACATATGCACATCAATAAATGTAATCCATCACATAAACAGAACCAATGACAAAAACCACGATTATCTCAATAGATGCAGAAAAGGTCTTCAATAAAATTCAACAGCCTTCATGGTAAAAACTCTCAATAAGCTAGGTATTGATGGAACATATCTCAAAATAATAAGAGCTATTTATGACAAACCCACAGCCAATATCATACTGAATGGGCAAAAACTGGAAGCATTCCCTTTGAAAACTGGCACAAGACAGGGATGACCTGTCTCACCACCTCCTAGTCAACATAGCATTGGAAGTTCTGGCCAGGGCAATCAGGCAAGAGAAAGAAATAAAGGGTATTCAAGTAGGAAGAGAGGAAGTCAAATTGTCTCTGTTTGCAGATGACATTAATCTATTTTTAAAATGTGCCAGCCCCTCTCAGAAGTTTGCCTGTTGCTTAAAATCCTATCCATTACTGATTTATTATGTTCCTGCTTCAAAGTTGATTCATTTTGCTTTGAATTACTGGTGAATAAATGGCTAGGTGCCACTTTCAATGGAAAGCTTCCAGTTCTGTAGAAGCTATAAAAGTCAACTTCAGAACAGCTGCTGTAGGATGGCTTAGGGTGGAAGCCTCTAGACCTATAAGTCACTTCACCACCAGAATGCCAGATCAAGGGTCTACTTTTTAGTTGCACCCAACAGACAGGAAGCAGGCTTATCAGTGACTCTTTAGCAATGGCTAATAAAGATAGCTTAGATGTGGAATCTAAAACAGCTGAATTCACAGTAGCAGAGAGTAGAATGGTGGTTATTAGGGGCAGGGGCTGGGGGAGAAGAAAGGGAAGGTACCGGTCAAAGTGTATAAAATTTCGGGTATGTAGGGTGAATACATTCTAGAAATCTAATGTATAGCATAGTGACCATAGTTAGTAATACTACATTATATACATGAAATTTGCTCAGAGACTATATCTCAAGTATTCTCATTACACACGTACACAAGGTAACTATGTGAGAAGATGGGTATGTTAATTAACTAATGATAGCAGTCATTTAACTCTCTATATTACAACATCCTGCTGTATACCTTAAATATATTCAATTTTTATAAAGACAGTATATTTTTTTGAAACAGGGTCTCACTGTGCCACCCAGGCTAGAGTGCAATGGCACGATTATAGCTCACTGCAGCCGTTATTTCCCAGGCTCAAGAGATTTCCTACCTCAGCACCCCCAAGTAGCTGGGACCAAAGGCATGTGCCACATTTGACTTTTTTTTTTTTTTTTTTTTTTTAAGTGGAGATGAAGTCTTGCTATGTTGCCCAGGCTGGTCTCAAATTCCTGAGTTGAAGTGATCTTCTTGCCTCAGCCTCCCAAAGTATTGGGATCACAGGCATGAGCCACCACACTTGGCCTGAAAATATTTTAAAAATTTTAAAAATAAAAAAAAAGAAGATAGCTTGTGGCCACCCTGAATCTCATTATGAGACTCACCTCTGTATGTTTTATAGTAAAATACTATTTATTTTACTCATAAATCATGTTAAAGTGATATTTGAGTGGAAATGTTTTTCTTTCAGCAAATTCAGAGAGGGAATATCAGGGAGCATGATCTGGAGAAGGCAGAGTGGGTCAAATACTAAAATCCAGACTTACCGTCTCAGAAGTTGGCAAGCAAACAAGATGAAGCTAGTGCTGTGGAAAGTCCCCTAAGGACCAGAGCAGACATACTTGGTGTCCTTTACCTCTACAGCTCTGCATTTTCAAACTCCCCCACCCGTTCTTCAGTCTGCCCTCTAAATACTGTTCTTTCTCAGCCTGTGTTCTCACTCATCATTTCTTCTCATGCCACCTGACCTCCTTAGGTGAGGTTCTTGGCATCAGCCACCAAATGTACCCTGACAACTCCCACGGATACATGATTAGCTCTGATATTCACCGGGGTTTAAAGAACTGTTGCAAATTCTTCCTGATTATCTCCTCTTAAAGGCACCTAAAATTCAATGTGACTGAAATGGAGCTCTTCCCCTGCATATCAGCTGTCAGTTCTCATTGCTTCAGCACCTAGCCAATTCTCTCACCAGCTCACTCCTTTCATACTCCTCCATAAGATCAAGAAAAGCCTAAAATGGCCAAAAACTAACCTATCCTGCATAATCATCACTTGTAATTTTGCCCACAACTTCAGTAGTTTCTGATGTAAAAGATGTTCCATTCTTTACCGCTGAGTAAAGAAGTTAAAAATGTTCCGTAATTTCGAATTCCTCTTTGTTCTAAGACTTGACTCTCACCTCTGGGTTCACAGCTAAGCTCCCCCATGACCGATACTGCTGAAAGTCTTATTTCAACAAAACATTCATGTATATATAAAAAATAAATCATCTGACAAATTGAGAATTGCTCCATTTGAAAAACATTGACAGAGGTCAATATTAAGCCTATGAGTAAGGTAAAGAAATGGGCGGGAAGAAAAATAACCCCAAATAATTGGCTTCCCAGCACCCAGAGGCTAATAGGACTCTCACTTCCTGCTTGAGGTGAAAGCAAAGGCACCCCTGTTCCTATCTTGTCTTGGTCAAAAGATAAATATGAATTATTATTCTTTTTACATCAGTAAAGAACTTTCCATCACCCTTTTGGCAACTTTCTGCACCAACCACTTCCCCCTCCTAACTCCAGTTAACCGTTCTCACATCTGAGAAAAATAAGTGGAGGATATTTCCAGGAGCCTCTGTTGCTGAGGTTGCCCACAGTCAGGTAAAAGTGGGAGAAATTGCTGAACCACTAAAAACCTGTTCCTGAGAGACAGAAGTAGAAAAAAGTTACACATATTTTTAAAAAAGAGAAGTTGAGGTGTAGGGGGGTGGTGACTCAATAAACTTCCTCTCATGATAAAATAAAGTAAAATAAAATGAAAGTGTCTGCCACTACATTCGCAGAAGCCAGGTGCAGTCTTTTTATAGCCACCTCAGGGAGAATCTTCAGGATCTCCAAGCGTTTAGATATTCCCAACTTCCACGTATTTAGCACCTGGGGCGACAGGAAGGGTGTGTGAAACTCCATTAGCAGCACCCTTTGGAAACGAAGCTGGGTGCACTCTTTCAGAACTGCTTAGCATTTCCCTTTTAAAAAGATGGGTAGAATTTAGTGAATTTTCCATATAGCTTAATTTCAATTCCATGTAAGAGCAAAATAACAAAATGGTCATACTTCTTTTATATTTGCTTTCTTCTTTTCTGAGCAGTTGGTGAGAGGTTGGTTTCTGGGAAGGTGATAATTTGGAGGCATATTTTTTTCTGCTCATTTCATATTATAGATTTAATATTGGCTCTGGATCATTGAATCTATTCTTCAAACTGAGGGATTCTAGTGAGATGACTTCATTTATACATACATTGATACTTTCTTTAAAGGCTCATGTTTTGTTTAAGGTCTGTCTAAGGAGAAAATGACCCATGCTTTAAATAGAAGTATGTATGCTTCGGGAAAAAAAGTATGGTCATCACAATCTCACCATCTACTCTGCCTGCTGAGATGGATGTTGATTTAGGCATCTAGGTTTAAGCTCTTGTTTCTATGTTTCTCAAGTTTTGTTGTATAGATGTTACATAATAGATGAAAGGAAGAAAGAGTTCAAATTAGTCCACTGTGACTTGATTGCTTCGGACTGGAAAGGGCAGAGGGTCAGTAAATAGAAACAGAAGAGCTGCTTCTGTGCAGAGAGAAAGAGGACAGAAGCCAATGTGGGCTGCACTAAGAGTGAGCTTGGGTCAAACTGAGGAAAGGGAAGGCAACCGCTTTTCTGGTGAGACAATTATAGGAGTCTCAGGGAAAGAAGATTTTAAGAAGTATTTCTCTGCATCAGAAGTAGAATGTTCCTCTGGCATTTTTCAGGACACCTCATTAGAGATTTAAATTGCTTTCAGTTGCTGTTTGTGGGTATTGTACTGTCTCTTCAATTGCTGTAGGATACTGAGGTGGGCTCTAACGGAGTAGCAAAAGCTTTGCCTGTCTATGGCTCAGTCTCATTGCAGCAGGATTACATTCTCCTTAAGAAGAACTCAGGACACTTGAAAGTCACGTCAACATTTTAGGCCCTGCCTGTACTGAGTTAACTAATTTCAACATAATTTGTTACTTTAGTTGTTATTATACTCACACTTATTAAGTGATTGTAATGTATAAGGAATTGTGCTAAGTGTTATGCATGAGGTAATTTGATTAATCCTTCTACAATTTCTCTGAGGTTGTTGCTATTTTTGTCCCCATTTAAAGACCGAGGACACTGAGACACAGATTTGACAGTCTGGCCAGTCCTATAGCAAATATGTGCCTATGCCAGGGTTCAAATGGAAGGTGCCTGAACTCTAAGATTTTAGGCTTTGACTCAAAGGATCTGCTCAGCTTATGTGCAGAACTCTTAAAAATAAAACCATAGAGACAGTTTTGAGTTTAGAGTTATAAAACTCATACTTAGATTTTTAAAAGCACGATCATGAATAATATATCCTAAAATCCTGTCTTTAAATGGACTGGACTAGTTTTTCATGGGGAAAGTGATATTACTGTCCTCTGGGGTAAGAGTGATATTTTGATCTTGTCACTAGAACTTCCTCTTAAAAAGATATGTACAGAAAGAAATTGGAAGTTGAAAATGTTTCCTTTTTCCTTAAGACGATTCCATACATCCTTCTAATTAAATGGGAAGATTTTATGTTAAAAGATTTGTTTATTCTCATCTTCTCCCAAATCTAAGAGATCCAGAAGACAATCTGGAGTCTGACACCGAGCCCCCCTGTCATTCATCATCTTTGAAAGTCACGTGTTGTGAAATGCGTATCAGTTACCCTCAAGATACAAGGTTCAAAGAGACACAAGGAGTTCTATTTTTCAGTTTCTCTTTTTGCAGCTTCAAAATTTGGGTTTTGGACACCTGCAGGTGGATTTTGAAAACAATACGTTCTTCCAGGGGGCTTAGAGAGTGAACGAATATGTGGGAAAAAAAGGGTGTTTTTCTTTCTTTTTTTTTTTTTAAAGATCTCAAAGTAACTAGTTTTCTTTCCATTCACGAATGCATACATATATATACACACACACATGTGCACACACACACACTCCAACTTCTACTCTGCCCTCCCCACAATGATATGTAAACACATACACAAATACACACACACACACACATACACAGAGTTGACTCTTAACCAACATGGTTAGAACTGTGTGAGTCCACTTATAGGTAGGTTTTCTTCCATCTTTGCCACTCTGGAGACAGTAAGACCAACCCCTCTTCTTCTTCCTCCTCAGCCTACTCAACATGAAGACAGTGAGCATGAAGACCTTTACAACGATCCACTTCCATTTAGTGATAGTAAATATATTTTCTCCTCCTTATATTCTTAATGTTTTCTTTTCTCTAGCTTACTTTATTGTAAGAATACAGTTTATAATACATATAACATCCAAAATATGTGTCAATTTACTATTTACATTATTGGTAAGGAGTCAACAGTAGGCTATTGGTAGTTAAGGTTTTGAGAAGTCAAAATTTATATGTGGGGCCAGGCATGGTGGCTCATTCCTGTAATCTCAGCACTTTGGGAGGCTGAGTTGGAAGGATCACTTGAGCTCAGGAGTTCAAGACCAGCCTGGGCAACATGGGAAACCCCCTCTCTACAAAAAACAAAAATTAGCCGTGCATGGTGGTACATGTCTGGTCCCCGCTACTTGAGGGGCTAAAGTGGGAGGATGGCTTGAGCCCGGGAACTGAGGTTGCAGCAAGCCAAGATGGCACCAATGCACTCTAGCCTGGGTGACAGAATGGACACTGTCCTTAAAATAAACAAACAAAAACCAGTTATATATGGATTTTTGACTGCTTAGAGGGTTGGTCCCCCTAGCTCTCCCACCCCTATTGTTCAAGGGTCAACTGTATATTATAAATATATAATATATACATACACACTCAGTTACATATACAGTCAGATATTACAAAACATTGTTTCTTTTGTCAATATTCTTCTTAATACTCTAAAGTCTTAAGGAACGCTAGAGATAACATCCAAAATATAAACTACTTCTAGCAGTTCTGGCCGCCCAAGAATGTGAAGTTCTGGAAAGTCTCTCAATAGATGCCACAACAGGGATTAAAAACTGTACTTTGAACAACTGCCTTTCCAAAAATATTCTTACACATATTATTGACAGGATTACCCGGCAGCAAGTAATGGGATGAAACAGCGATGCAACCTGGTTTACCCAGGAAAAGCAAGAATGCCAAATGTTGCCCCAAGCACCAAATCAATAGAGAGGAAACTATGACTGACCTACATGCTATGTGCATTCCCCTACGGAAAACATATTGGGAGGAAATGAAGAATTGGATATCTAGGCTGGATGTGGTGGCTCACGCCTGTAATCCCAACACTTTGGGAGGCTGAGGCGGTTGGATCACTCGAGGTCAGGAGTTCAAGACCAGCCTGACCAACACAGTGAAATCTCATCTCTACTAAAAATACACAATTAGCCAGGCATGGTGGCACACGCCTGTAATCCCAGCTACTTGGGAGGCTGAGGCAGGAGAATTGCTCAAGCTCAGGAGGCAGAGGTTGCAGTGAGCTGAGATTGTGCCACTGTACTCCAGCCTGGGCAACAAAAGCAAAACTCCGTTTCAAAAGAAAAGAGAATTGGATATCTAAGTATATTAAGAATATGACAGACAAGTTCAAATAATGTGTGAAAGTCGGGTACCCTAGTAATGAGGAAATTACAGTTCTTGGTGAATGGAGAAGTCCCTGGAGCCTAACCCCTAAAGTTCTTTTGTCCCACTTTCCTCTAAGTACCTTTTGACATTACTATTTGACATTTATAATGTTCAAACACAAAAATGTTTGGTTTAAGGGCTCGGGGAGGGTTTTAACATCCTGAATACAGAAAATACATGTCACATCCACGTATGCATGCACACACATTCACACGCATAGACATCTTCCAGCTTTTACTCCACCTCGCTGCCTCCACTCTATACCACTCAAGTCAGAGTATTTTCTTAAAAAACATAAATTTTATCTTGCCTATCCCGTGCTCTCCATGGTTTGCAGTTTTATGCAGGAAAAAAGAAATGCTTTCCTGTGGCCTTCAAGGTCTGTCATGATTTGCCCTATTCACCTCATTAATTCATGTTATTCTACCCAACCCTTTGCCCACCATCTCCTGCGACTATGTTTCCTTGTGTTTCCTCCATAGGCCAAGCTTGTTTCTGCTTCCAGACCTTTTGTTAACCTGACATGTTTTTATGGCTGGCTTTTTTGTTTTGTTTTGTTTTTCTCATTTTTCTAGTTTTCATTTTTTCCTCAGAAACGCCATTCCTGACTATCCAATTTAAAATGAGTCTCTTGGCCAGACGTGGTGGCTCATGCCTGTAATCCCAGCACTTTGGGAGGCTGAGTGGGGTGGATCACTTGAGCCTGGGAGTTCTAGACCAGTCTGGCCAACATGGCGAAACCGCGTCTCTACCAAAAATACAAAAATTATCTGGGTGTGGTGGCGCGTGCCTGTAGTACCAGCTACTCAGGAGGCTGAGGCAGGAGAATCACTTGAACTCAGGAGGCAGAGGTTGCAGTGAGCCGAGATCACGCCACTGCACTCCAGACTGGGTGACAGAGTAAGACTCCATCTCAAAAAAAGTTAATAAAAATAAAAAATTAAAGTCAATCTCTCAATGCTATCCTCTCATGACACCTTGTTCTCCTCCTTTACAACACTTGTCCTAACTTATGTGTTTATGTATTTACTTGCTTAAATCCAGTCTCTTATGCTAGAATACAAGTTAAAATAATGCAGGAACAGTATCTGATTTATTTTCTCTTGTTTATTCAGACTCCGGCCCATCATTTGGCACTAGGGTGTGTGTGTCACTTTAAACTCTCCACTGTTTTCACCTCTTTCCTCTAGAGGGGAGGAAACACAAACAACTTGGAAGCCATAGTGAATTTTGCAATGAAGTGAGGCAATAGGATATTCCCAGCTAATCTGTAGGTATACCCATAACGTAGAAAAATAGTTAACTAAGGAGGTACCTTCAGCAATGGAATTTTTCCAGAAGAATTATAACCCTGAATTTTGGTCAGTTTCATCATGGTGATTATATGAGATACAATGGGCATGGGCAGGGTCAGCCCAGACATTAAAACTCAGACCTTATTATTCCATAATGACCACCTGGGCTCCCAGGTTGGCTCCTCAACTCTTTCTGATCATGTGCAAGCAGAAAACATACCAGTCAAATTGGGGGGTTTGTGTCCTACAGAGGAAGGAGCAGATTAGCCAAATTCATTTTTCACTAGTTCTTTTGGTGTCATATTGACCTTGCCGTTAGCTTTAGACACTCTGCAAAGTAGTCACTCTTAAAATGTCATATTTCAAAATGGTCACGCTGGTGATGGCTGCTACTTACTAGGGCACAGAAAAGAACATCTGTCACTTAATATGGCTCTGAAGAATCTTGGAGAATGTTTCCATCATTTCATGGAAAAACTTGAGTCAGATCACTTTACATATTTCAATTGTCATATTTATTCACAGAAATTACATTTTTTTTTTGCAAGACTGCAAATGTCTTTGAGATTTGGGAAAATGAAAAATAACTCTTGATGTGCTGCAGATCCATTCCTCTGAATGGCTTTTCTTTCCTTAATACTGTCATCTTCTTGTCTCTCAGTTAATAGTTTCTGCTATTTGTTAACTCTCTTGCTGTTAGTAGTTCCTTAGCACTTGGTTATTTTCTTGTGGTAAGCCTAATTTTCAGACTGATGTGTAAATCTTAAAGAAACTAGTGCTTAGTTATAAAGATGTGGATACAATGGACTTATAAAGTATATAAACCTTAGAGAAATTTATATAGAATCTTTAGGCAAGATTTGGGCCACTGCTTATAAAGCTACATTTATTGATAGAAAACATTCATTATCTTTCTTTAGATCAGAAAAATTCCTGAATTATTGTTCAATATGTATATGTGTGTGCATTTCAACTTTTAAAATTCAGACACATAGGTTTAAACTTTTATCTGGGTGATATGGTTTGACTGTGTCCTCACCCAAATCTCATCTTGAACTGTAGCTCCCACAGTTCCCACATGTTGTGGGAGGGACCCAGTGGGAAGTAATTGAATCATGGGAGCAGGTCTTTCCCATGCTATTCTCATGATAGTGAATAAGTCTTACAAGATCTGATGGTTTTATAAAGAGGAGTTTCCCTGCACAAGTTCTCTTCTCTTGTCTGCTGCCACGTGAGACATGCCTCTCACCTTCTGCCATGATTGTGAGGCCTCCCAAGCCACGTGGAACTGTGAGTCAATTAAAACTTTCTTTTGTTAATTACCCAGCCTTGGGTATGTCTTTATCAGCAATGTGAAAATGTACTAATACAGTAAATTGGGTATGTCTTTATCAGCAGCATGAAAACGTACTAATACAGTAAATTGGTACCAGCAGAGTGAGATGCTGCTGAAAAGATACCAGAAAACATGGAAGTGACTTTGGAACTGGGTAACAGGCAGAGGTTGGAACAGTTTGGAGGACTCACAAGAAGACAGGAAAATGTGGGAACGTTTGAAACTCCCTAGAGACTTGTTGAATGACTTTGACCAAAATGCTAATAATGTTATGGACAAAGGCATCCAGGCTGAGGTGGTCTCAGATGGAGATGAGGAACTTGTTGGGAACTGGAGCAAAGGTGACTCTTGTTATGTTTTACGGGCATTTTCCCCCTGCCCTAGAGATCTGTGGAACTTTGAACTTGAGAGAAATGATTTAGGGTATCTGGTGGAAGAAATTTCTAAGCAGCAAAGCATTCAAGAGGTGACTTGGGTGCTATTAAAGGCATTCAGTTTTAAAAGGGAAACAGAGCATAAAGTTTGGAAAATTTGCAGCCTGACAATGTGATAGAAAAGAAAATCCCATTTTCTGAGGAGAAATTCAAGCTGGCTGCAGAAATCTGCATAAGTAACAAGAAGTTGAACGTTAATCGCCAAGACAATGGGGAAAATGTCTCAGGGCATGTCAGAAACCTTTGTGGCAGCCCCTCACCTCACAGGCCCAGAGGCCTATGAGGAAAAAATGGTTTCCTGGGTGAGGCCAGGGTCCTCATGCTGTGTGCAGCCTGGGGACTTGGTGACCTGCATCCCAGCCACTCCAGCCATGACTACAAGGGGCCAAAGTGTAGCTCAGGTCGTGACTTCAGAGGGTGCAATCCCCAAGCCTTGGCAGCTTCCGTATGGTGTTGAGCCTATGAGTGCATAGAAGTCAAGAATTTAGGTTTGGGAACCTCCATCTAGATTTCAGAAAATGTGTGGAAATGCCTGGATGTCCAGGCAGAAGAAGTTTGCTGCAGGGGTAGGGCCCTCATGAACAACCTCTTCTAGGTCAGTGCAGAAGGGAAATGTGGGGTGGGTGCCCCTACACACAGTCCCCACTGGAGTGTATGTATCCCTACCTAGTGGAGCTGTGAGAAGAGGGCCACTATCCTTCAGACCCCAGAATGGTGGATCCATGGACAGCTTGTCCTGTGCACCTGGAAAAGCCACAGATACTCAATGCCAGCCTGTGAAAGCAGCCAGGAGGGAGACTGTACCCTGCAAAGCCACAGGGATAGAGCTTCCCAAGACCATGGGAACCTACCTCTTGCATCAGCATGACCTGGAAGTGAGACATGGAGTCAAAGGAAATCGTTTTGGAGCTTTAAAATTTGACTGCCCTGCTGGATTTCAGACTTGCATGGGGTTTTTAGACCCCTCATTTTGGCCAATTTCTCTCATTTGGAATGGATGTATTTATGCAATGCCTGTATCCCCATTTCATCTAGGAAGTAACTAACTTGCTTTTGATTTTACTGGCTCATAGGCAGAAGGGACTTGCCTTGTCTCACATGAGACTTTGGACTTGGACTTTTGAGTTAATGTTGAAATGAGTTGAGACTTTGGGGGACTGTTGGGAAGGCATGATTGGTTTTGAAATGTGAGGACATGAGATTTGGGAGGGGCCAGGGGAGGAATGATATGGTTTGTCTGTGTTCCCACCCAAATCTCAACTTGAATTGTAGCTCCCACAGTTCCCACATGTTGTGGGAGGGACCTGGTGGGATGTAATTGAATCCTGGGGGCAGTTCTTTCTTGTGCTGTTCTCGTGATAGTGAATAAGTCTCACAAGATCTGATGGTTTTATAAAGGGGAGTTTCCCTGCACAAGTTCTCTTCTCTTCTCTGACATAATTGTGAGGTCTCCCCAGCCACATGGAACTATGAGTCCATTAAACCTCTCTTCTGTGAATTGCCCAGTTTTGGGTATAACTTTATCAGCAGTAGCATGAAAATGAATACACTGGGCAAACAAAATAAAAAGCAAGACACTCACTCAAATAAACTGCATTAGGAAAAACAAGCAAGCAAAAAGAAAAACCAATGGTCATTGTAGAGGATCCATAAAGTCAATCGTTTTAGATGTATTGCCAAGAAAAATTGTTACAAAACTTTTGTAATACCAAGTAAACTATACCTATAAGAAAAAAATTTAGTCAGTTGAGGAATACATCTCACAATTTGGATTTAGAACAATACTTTTTAAGTGTTAGTGATTGTTTAATTTTTACGCGAAAGGCATAAGAAACATGAGTTGGTTCTTTGAATTTACATAAAAGTAGAAAGAAAAATAGGAGTTTATTAGTGTTGGATGCTTTTGTGCTTATGTAACAAAAAAGTCTGGCTGAAATGCTTTGGCAAGTATGCAACGCATAATATAGTGTAATAACTTATGGTGTTTTGGAAGAAATATAAAGCTGCTAAGATATTGTGGTTTTGAACTTGGCATAAGAGTTGTAGAACAAAGTTGGCCCATGTACTTTTACAAGAACTTGCACAATGGATAACAGACTTTCTAAGAACTATGTATAATGAAGTGATAAGCAACTTGATGCATTGAGTCCTACTGTAACTTTTTAAGGGTCCCTATATTAAGAGTCTTAAAAGGAGATTATTTTATAGAGAAGGGTCCCTGAGACACCAATAAATGAACCTGTGGAATGTAGTTCAAGAAAGTCATATTTTATCCCAAGTTATATTCAAAAGGAATTGTAATATAGCAACATTTTAATTATATGAACATTGATACTTAGTGACTATCTCCTGTGTACTGCCTTCTACAGATACAAATATTAGTAAGACAGTCAAGACAGACCCTGTCTTTGTAGAATTTATGTCCTCATGGTCTTCCCATGTAGGCATATAGCCATAACAATTCTATAAGGAAAAATAATATAAGTGCTATCAGAGAGAAAACATTTCTGTGCTCCAGGTAGTTAATACAGTTTGAATGTTTGTCCCCTCCAAATCTCATGTTGAAATGTGATTCCCCATGTTGGAGGTGGGGCCTCGCAGGAGGTGTTTGGCTCGTGGGGGCAAATCCCTAATGAGTGGCTTGGTGCCCTCTCCATGGTAATGAGAGTTTCTCACTCTATTAGTTCACATGAGAGCTGGTTGTTAAAAAGAATCTGGCACTTCCACCTCTCTCTCTCTCTTGCTTCCTCTCTCCCCTGTGACATATCTGCTCCCCCTTCACCTTCTGCCGTGAATAAAAGCTTCCTGAGGCCGCACCAGAAGCCAAGCAGATGCCGGGGTCATGCATCTGCTTGCCCTGCAGAGTCATGAACCACATAAACCTCTTTTCTTTATAAATTACCCAGTCTCAGGTGTTCTTTTATAATAAAGCAAAATGGACTAACACTGTAGTAGGTCAGGAGAAGGCTTTGCTAGTGTCACTTTTTAATCTCTACAGGAGAGCTAACTATTCCCATGATCACAACCAACATCGAAATCTGAAAAAAACCACCTATCCAAAGACAGAAGAATATAATGAGTATAGAATGGAGAAAATCAAATCCTCAAATATGCATATTTAAGATGCTATAACAATGAATGGAGATTCTCTCCATGGGAAGATGGAGGAGTTAAAAATTTCCTCTTTGTGGTGCTCTCTTCCATATCATTTGGCTGGAGCTTTTATGGGAGTGTCCAATGTTCTGAAGCAGCATCCATTTGGGGCCCTTTGGAAACAGGGCACTTCTTAAACCTGGTATTGTAATAAAGGTATATGTTTAGTGGGTAAAGTACAAATGGCCCCATCTCTGTGCTAGAGCAGGAGGGAGCTTAGGATTTGTTACTAATCTCTATCTAGAAATCAGGAGCCTATCTTTTCTTTTTTTTCAGTGAATCCCATGAAAATAAATCTTGCAGAGGTGGTGTCATCTGCCCCTGGCAGCTCATAAAGGATTTTAGGATTTGCCATCCCAGCTGTTTCTCCCTTACAAGCTTTATAAAAGAGCTTTTGAAGTGAACCTTGAAAGTCACAAGGGACTTCAACTGGCAGAAACAGGAAAATCCGAAAAAGAGGAAATCATATGTATACACAGGTATACAGAAGAGTGGGAGAGGTTGGGGGTAGGGGTAGCAAAGAGTTCTATTTGGTTGAAAAAAGAGATAAGCACGTGTCTCAAGAGAAGCAATGCTGAAAAGAGGTTCAGGGTCATATTGAAAATCTGGACAAGAAAGTTGAAATAAATTTAGCAGGAGTTAGCATGTCTTCAGCAATTCTACTTGAATACGTGAGCAAGATGCCTTCCCTATGTGCTAGAGGAAGACGACTTTTTTTTCTTTTTCGTTTTACTTCTGTCCCTTTGAATATATACTGTAGACTCCATCCTCCCACTTTTAGAGAGAATCTTGGGGTAGATCTCATAGCTTATGCAGGTATTAAATAAGTAGTCTCCTTTTTCAGGTATTAAAAAGCTTTGTCCAGTGTAAAATTAAAACTCAAAGCTGTCATCCAACTTACAACTTATATTTTTCCTCAGGCTGGGGATCTTGCACTGGGGAGAGGAGGAGAGGTTAGCACCTTCTCTCCCTGGGACCACCTCCTCTTTTACTTCCTAGCTGCATTTTCTGGTGGCCAAAGGAGGACAGGAAGCAGCAGTAAATGAAGGGGAGTCTTATTTGATTGGCACAGTTAACAGGAACTGGTACCCTCTAGTCATGGCAGATGACAAAGCTGACTCTCTCTTGCAGGACATTTCTGAAAGTTCCTTAGATTCTATACCTACTTGACCTCCTAGACCTCCCAATGCCTTTGCCTAGAGCCCCCTCAGCTTCAGTAGTGAATGTTTACT
Source organism: Macaca fascicularis (assembly GCF_037993035.2). Classification (NCBI taxonomy): domain Eukaryota; kingdom Metazoa; phylum Chordata; class Mammalia; order Primates; family Cercopithecidae; genus Macaca; species Macaca fascicularis. The sequence continues at coordinate 112,816,900 of NC_088377.1, forward strand.
GTAGTCACAGCCAGAAGCCCTTTTCCTTTTCAAGAGTGTTTGTAGCCAGCTCTCTATTCAGCCTATGAAAAGCATGCATCTTGTATTCACTGTTGTTGAAGGACTGCCCTTTTTCTCTTCAGTTTGCCTTCTCAAAATGCTGCTGGACTATTTTTAGACTGTCCCCTAACTCCACACGCCAGTAGAAGCATGACAAGTTCTCCAAGTCTTCTTTCAAAGTCCCCCTTTGATTTGAGATGAGTAAAAAGACTCCTTTCCCATTCCCCTTGGAGAAATACCTAACACATTTACAACTTGCTTCAAATGAATACCTATTATCTTGATTTTCATGCAAGAATATGTTATATCATCTGGATATGGACTATCAGTTGCACAATTTAGGATGTCCTGAATAGATAGTATTACTCCTCCATTTCGAATCTTAGATTTCTTGGCACTTAATGGTTTTAGGGGCCTCTGCTGAAATTTGACAAGAGAATAGTTCTAATTTAACATCCCATTTTGTACACAAACAACAGATCCACTGTTTATAAATGGCATTTCTAAAAGTCTACCTGTAAGTTATTTATTTGGAACACTGAGCTCGTGTCCCATAAAAACCATGTGTAATTGTCATGCGTGAGATCCAGAGAGGATCTCAAAGGCTTATGTGGATCACAGTTATTGACACTGACCATATTAAAACACAGAAATTTTTTAAACACAAGAGTACACAAGCACTTGTTCTTTTAGAGTTGGAATGAACTGTTGCAAAAGAAAGACACAAAAAGGCAATTTGTACATTATCTATCTCCACTAGAAATGGAAGAGATATTGTTAAATTAAGTTTATCCTAAAGCTGTGTCCTTACATATTCTTAGTTCAGCCTAAGGTTTTTCCATACGTAGTGAACTATCACTTAGTTATAACTCACTAAGTGAATCAAAGTGGCCAGTCAAAGGTAGCAACTATTCAAACTGTGTTCAAATAAGGCAAACACCGGGTTTTAACCAATTGTCTGTTTCTGTGTCTCACTTCTACTTTCTGTGTGTCACGTTCCTTTTTCTGTCCATAAATCTTCTTCACATGGCTATGCTAGAGCCTCTCTGAACCTATTCTGGTTGGGGGCTTCCCAGTTCATAATTCTTTGCTACATTAAACTCTGTTCAATGCAATTTGTCTAAGATTTTTATTTTATCAATTATGACAGTAAGTTTACCTATAATTAACAACCATAAAAAATTAAAAAAATGTTCAAAGTTAGTGATATGTGTTCACTATAATACTTGCTCACGAATACTCTAGGAACCACAATTTTTAAAACTCTTTTGGAAAACAATTTGGTGATATGCATCATAGACCTTGAAATAACATCTTTTGACCCAGTAATTCACTTGGATTATTACTTTATCTTTCAGAAAGTTTGGGGCATTAAAATGATAATGACAGTGCCATTTTAAATGACAAATTAAATGTTAAGATCAGAAAATGTTTAAGTAAATTACCATATACCAACATGATAGAACATTTGGTTTCCACTGAAAAAGATATTTGAATCTTTTAGAAAGCAGTAGTATCTTTGGGACCAGCCTGCCATTTTACAAATCCCCACATATTAGCTGCATGTCCTTGGACAAATGACATAACCTCTCTGGGCCATTTCTTACATCTATAAAGGGGGATAAAAATGCTAACCATCTCATATGGTTCCAGTGAAGACATTTAATTAACACATGAACGAAGTTAAGTAGTATCTGGTTCATATCAGCATTTAATATTAGCTCTTATTGTACAGAAGCTTATATTTGGCAAGAGCACAATGACAAAAATATGCATGAAAAACGTTGAAATTAAACATTTCACAATAGAAATGGCTGTCTTTACTTGGTGGAAAAATGGACAATCGGCTTTATACTTATAACATTTTGTAACAAGTATATGATACTTTAAAAGGGGAAATTATTGAAACAATTATTTTTAAAATGTAAGGCATATTGTCTGTCCTTAGAAGTTTCAAATTCAAATGAGGACTGATGTTTAAGAACAGCAGTAACTATCATTTAGGGCAGAATGTGTTAAGTATTACCACAAAGAAAGGAGGGAATTGATCTAGCAGAGGACAGAAAAGACACTTAACAGGGAAGGCAGCATTTGGTTGAAACCTGACTGAATTGTATTTTGAAGGTGGCATTAAGTATTTGGTAAGATTCACACTTTTAAGACTGAGAAAACAAAGGTAACAGTGGGAAAGGAACAACCACTAAGTCACCTGGATTGGTTGGAACACAGGACACCTGAAGGGACAAAAACAGAAAAACCTGTTTGGAATCCATGATGGAAGGTCTTAAATCTAAATAAATGTTGACTATTTCTGAAGTCAATTGGGTCTGTTCAGATTTTGATTGCTCACCAACTATCTAAAAAAGAATAGATGAGCTTTTCACTCTTATTGAAATATTGCCTCCTAAAGATATGAAATTATAACACAAACAGTATTACTGTAACCATCTGAATAAGCTTCTCAATGAACTTGCACACTAGTAGCAAAGGCTTTCTACGATCTACCTGTACTCAGCATCTCAGTGGTACCCACACCTGGCCCTCCACCATCCATCTCCTGAATATTGCTTCTTACACATGCAATTATGTTCAAGAAACTCTTTAATATTTCTAACTGATGTTTTGACAACAACACTGATTTCCACACCCAGCTCAGATTCTAGTTCCACTTCTGCTGGGTACCATGATATCCTCCAAACCCTCTGTGCTTACTTTGTTCCAAGAAACAAACATTTGGTCTGTCATGAGCTACCTTGAGATCACTCAGTATTCTTACCGCAAAACATTTTTTTTTCTGCCTGGGATTTATTTTTCAGAGTTAAACAGTATATTTGACTTCAGGAATCAATTGTAATATTTCTTGGTATTCTTCATATCACAATGCATTTTACCATGAGTCAATGCTCAGCTCTTATTTTTTTGAGATGGAGTCTTGCTCTGTCACCCAGGCTGGAGGGCAATGGCCCGATCTTGGCTCACTGCAACCTCCGCTTCCCAGGTTCAAGCAATTCTCCCACCTCAGCCTCCCGAATAGCTGGGATAACAGGCACCCACTATCATGCCTGGCTAATTTTTGTAGAGACGGGGTTTCACCATACTGGCCAGGCTGGTCTCGAACTCCTGACCTCAGGCGATCTGCCCGCCTTGGCCTCCCAAAGTGCTGGGATTACAGGCATGAGCCATGGTACTGGCTGGCTTTTTTTTTTTTTTGACCAAGTCAATGAATTACTGAGCAAAAGAATGTGGGAACACCCTATATACACAGGAAGGGCTCTCAATCTATCCCATTTTGCTTTTGCAATTCTTATGAAGTGGTTTTGCAATTTTTATGAAGAGTTTTACATATTTAACAATAATTCCCACAGTTTCTCTGGGGGATTGGTCCTAAAACCCCACCCTCCAAGGATATCAAAATCCAGGATGCTCAAATCTTTCAAATAAACAGCATGGTGTCTGCATACAACTTACACATCCCCTCCTGTATTCTTTAAGTCATCTCTAGATTACTTATAATACTGAATACAATGTAAATGTTATGCAAATAATTGTTATATCACATTGTTTAAGGCATAATGACAAGGAAAAATGCACATATTCAGGACAGACACCACCATCCACTTTATTTTCCAAATATTTTGTATCTGTGGTTAGTTGAATCCATGAACACAGAACCCACAGATGCGGAGGGCTGACTGTACCCTAGCCAAATCAAATTAGTTTCTGGCCTAAGACGTATTTCTCCTAACATAATTTTTAGATGTTAACAAAAAATAATGAGATCTAAATTTAGAACACTACTGGACCTAAATGAATTGCATAATATTTACAGTTTAAAGCAGCTCATTTGGAGCCAAATCAGTTTCAGTTTTAGAACAAAGATGTATAACAAGAAGAGGTCTAGTTGCCAGTGAGAGGCTGCTCAGTTAAAGGTATGTCATGATGAAGGCCCTGAAGAACAATTTGAGACATACTTTTAATCACTTTCCCTCAATGCTAGCCTGACACAAGCAGGCACATGCAATATTTGCCATTTCAACTCAGTTTTCACACTAAAAGTAACACTGGCAAGGATTTTTAAACGACAATACTCAGGGATTGGCAAAGGTGTGAGAACTGATCACTGTCCTACATCAATAGGAGTGTTAATGGGTTTCAAATTTTTGCAGCATAACTTAATGCATATTGTCAGAGGCCTTAAGAAGTATATACCCTTTAATACAGCCATCCTACTTCTAGGAATTTTTCTAAGGAAATAATCCTGGATGTGCATACCCATGTAGCTATTAAAATGTTGATTGCTATAAAATTAGCATAGTAAAAACTGGAAACCACCAAAATGCCCTGTAACTGTAGATTCATAAGAATAATTTATGGCATCATATACCTATACGCATGTAGCAACTGGATATACCCACCAAAAGATGTTTTGGGAAAATATTTACTGACAAAATAAAATGTTCATGGGTATGGTCAGTTTCAGTCAGCAGGCCAACAAATATTTCCTGAAAAAAATGTGCCTGATGCTGTTGTAGGTCCTGGAGATAACAGGTGACAGAAGTGGAGAGAAACATACTATGAACACAAACAAATGAAATACAGGTACTGCTAAGGGAAATAGAGAAGATACAATAGGGTAATGTGCTAGAGAATGACTGGGAAGATGAGCTGGGGCTTGCTTCATCTGGACTGGTCAGGGAAGGCATATCCTCAGAGCTGACATATGAATTGAGGTCTGAATTAAGAAGCCACATGCGGATCTGAGGAACATCTTAAGCAGAGGAAACAGCAGCACAAAGCCCTTAGGTTAAGGAATTTGTAATGTCTAGAAGCCTGTGTATCAGAAGGCTAACTAATCATGGTTATTTCCTGCTGGTGGGATTACAGATTACTGTGTATTTTCTTACCTGTAATATCCTTTTCTATAATTGACATGGATTAATTTTTAATAAGAAATACAAGCTAATATAAGTAATAAAATATTGCTTTCATCCATGTACTTTAGATGGCAGTTTCCCAAAATGATTGCTCACAGTAACAAAGATGAGGCCTTAATCTAGAAAATCAGTAGGGCTCATTCTGCCCACTTCATGATTAAAACAGTCTATTTCATATATCATTCTTATCTTGGCCCTCTATTTTTTCTGTTTTCTTAGTGGTTAAGTTGGGAAGAAATTAATTTGACCAAGGTAAGATATTCCATGGAAGCATAAGAATAGCTTAACGTTGCATCTTTGTTACAGAAGCTAGGTGTAGTAACATTAAAGCTGTGCATAAATCAGGGCAAATTTATTTTGACTCTAAGTTACAATAAACAAGTTGGGCACAGTGGAATTTACCTGTAGTCCCAGCCTCTTGGGAGGCTAAAGCAGGAGTATTGCTTGAGCCAGCTTGGGCAACATAACAAGACTCTGTCTCTAAAAAGTTATGATAGACAAAATGCATCCCGCTTACCTAGTGTTGAAACGGAGTGAGGCAGCAATCCCTCATGTATGATTTCCAATAACACAAATCCACCTTTAGATGCAGACACGCTATATATGATCTTACAAACAGGATTTCTAGGCACCAGCACTTACTGCAAGATTGTTAAGGGTATGTGAATAAGACATCTGCTTTCTATTGATTCTGTAGAGAGCAACTTACTGAATCATCACATTTCTTCCCACTGAAATAATAACTTTGGTCTTTGGTCTATTTTCTGATAAGATGGTAATAAATGATCCAAAGGAAAACATTCATTTGTAATCATGCTGTATAGCTATTCTCATTTATTTCTATTTAAGTTGATTTGACTTGATCTCTAAACATGCATTGTTTACCGTGGCAATGTAGAGATACGTGATTTGAACTACATGGCAGGTTAATTCACTAAAGATATAGAAGGTCTATGGAAAAGGGAGCTATTCTGCTGCGAGTAATACAAAGTTAACACACTTTGACAAAAGAAGGGAGAGGCTTTGACCTCTACTGAGCTAAATTTTATGAGCAATTGCACCATAAAATTGAAATTAAATATGTGTGGGATTTGGATTAAGTATACCTTGGGGGATATAGAAGGAGGAGGGACGGATGTTTTGGTGGGGTGGGGAGGAATCACTTTCTGCAAAATTTTGCTTTAATTTGGCTCTGCCTAAGGGATTTTTAGGATTTATCTGATCTCTGAAGTTCTATTAGACTTTACCATTTAATGAAAAGCAGAATATGTTCAGTGTTAAAAGGGGCTCACTGTGTGGAAATTTTAATTAAAATGGAAAGTTTAGAAGAACATTTATATTAAATATTTTAATCTACTCAGTTTTCTTTTAGATACTTCTATTGTAAAAAAAAAAAAAAAGTTCTTAACCTCTCTGAAGCTGTTACAAGTTTACGGGTTAAAGTAGTTTATAAAACAGACAGTTATGGGCTTTCTATACACCAAGGGACCTCAGAAATCTTGGTAGGACAGACGATAAAGAACACCCTGTTTGCTTGGATTACACATAAATAAAATAAAAATCCATCAGACAAGCATCTTGAATAATAAATAGAAGAGACAGAGCATTTGGTATTATCCTCAAGTACTGAAGAATGATCTTTGTAGTTATTTTTATATAAAAATGGTTGCTCTTCAAAGGGCATGATAAAAATATGGTTTTCCTAAAGGAAAATCTCATGGAAATCATGTAATCATTAAATGAATTGCTGATTTGGATCTATTTTTGCAAGACTGCCAGTAAAAAGTCAGGATTCAAAAAAGAGTGGTAACTTATATACACAACTACTAATGAGAATTGAGAACATTGGAAAACATGAACAAAATAATGTTATAGGACTTTCTACCTACTTCAGCTAAAAACAGGGTCCTTGTCACATTGCCATGAAGTATGAGGCTCGCAGATACTTTGAAGGTTGAGAAAATGCAATTTATTGGGCAAAAAGGAAAAAAAAGGGAAACAGGGACCCTGCAGAGCGAGAGTCCTGCTGGTATATCCTTCCTGCCAGTATATCCTTCCTGCCTCACAGATTGAATCCCAGGTTCCTCCCAGGAAGAGGAGGGGCCAAGCTCCTCCCTGCTGCAAATGGCACAAACTTCTGTGGCTCCACCCCAACGGGCACACCTTCCAGTGCACAGACTGGTTGGAGTTTTTCCAGGAACCCCTTTACACTTGGCTGTCTCATTAAGTGATATAAACAAACATCAAATATGAGTCCATTATTGCCGATTCTGCCTTGGATGTGACAAACACCAATCAATTGATTATTGTACGCAACTAGTAAAATAGACAACATAGAGTAATGTTTACCATTTTTTGCCAACTGAAGGCTATGACTTTACTCAAGAAAGTAGTTCTGGACACTGTACCTTGACAATGAACAACTGACAACATTCATAGTCTTTTGACAGTAGAGCTGTAATGAAAGACATAGACAGCATTCTTTTTAAATAAGTACACAGAATATGTCTGAGAGCAGCTCATTCTGTCAGTGTCATGAGATGAGGACTCACCTTCAGGACACCCTGAAGTTGTGGACCATTTGCACACCTTTTCAACAGTTCTATATTTATATATATATATATTTCCCAGGTTTGTCTCAAAGGTGGGGTATTTTAAATACACACACCAAATTGGATTTTTCTTTAAATGATCTAATTTAATGAGATGGTCCGTCCATTGCAAAGTTGTTCAGACTTTGGAAGATGGGAGAGTGATATTTTAAATTCTCTAAAATATATTTCAGAGATGCAGAAGAGAAGCTCAAACTCAAGATATGACATTTATTTTAAAGGCTGATGAAGCTCCAAAAGACCATTTAAACTGCAAGTTGTAATGACATTTTGGAACATTTCAATAAAACATGATAAAGTACAGACTCAAACTATTTTGTTTTCAGACTTAAAGAACTAAGTGAATAAAATTATTAGAATATAAACAAAAGCAATGAAGTTTATTAGTAAAATCAAGAAAAAATTATCGTGACATCTAGAAGAATATTGAAACAAAAATTTTTCATAAACTGCAATGGGTCTCTAAATTTTAGAAGGTAATGAATGACTACAGACACTTCTACCTCTCTACTCTGGGCTGTAGCGCTCCGTTCCCGTCCTTGGAGCACCTCACAAGCAGTCTATGTCTTGTGACTTCAAGGATTCACTATGAACCATAGCATTGGTGTTGTCGAGTGAATCGACTAAAGTTTGTCTTTTTTCCCTTCATATACAATGTAAATTTAAATTTCTAAGTTCTGGTGTTAACTCCCTGTACTCCAGTAGATTCTCCTGTGTACTTCTTCGGAGGCAAGAACCACACTTGAGAGAGTAATGCTGTTAAGTGTTTTCATGCTTTAAATTCTAAGACTTTAAGATTAGGTCACTATCACTCTTCAATCCATGACTACTAGGCTGTGACCCAAATAATGTTTACTCATCTTGCTGACATTCCTTTTGTGAACTATAACCAGCTTTGCCTTAACACAATACTTAAAATTGGCCATTTAATATCTTATTAAATGGTCTCTGGGGAAAAACAATAAAGATGATTGACTATTTTGTATGTTATTTGCCTAAAGATTTAACATTTCTCCACATGTATTTAGGGACATATATTCTAACTTATACTTAATAGACATTACTAATGAAAATATACCACCCATAGAATATTCATATACCAAAAGCTGCATTAGAAGAAAGTAGTTTGGGAGAAACCTTAGGATTTACCATAAAACCCCAGAACTAAGAGCTGTGTAATAGAAAAGCACACTCTGTTAGACATGCTTCCCAGTCGTTCTCAGAACTCCGTGATCTGTGGTCACACCCAGAGCTGAGAGACCAGTTGAACTTTGTAAGTGAACTTAATATGGTCAAATAAGTTATTAATATATTTCTACAAGTTTTTCCAGCTTGTGTAGTTAATCATTAAGATAGGCAGAGGTGGACCCATAAAGGGATCTAAAGAATAAATGTGCCTTAATATTTGATAAAGAGAAGGGAAGGACCCCAATCAGGTTTCTCTGTGCTGCATTATTTGGTAATCTTGGGAAAGTTACTTTCTTTTAAATTACCTTATTTAAACGGGAAAATCTGTACTCCAATGAGCTGCAGGTGCAGGACCTTGGTCCAAATATCATGCTTAAGATACACCTGAAACGTAAGTTTCTATGGAAATCCCTGATTTACTTAATGGTAATCAGATAAAAGCTTTTGTCTTAAATGCTTTTTATTGTGCACCTGAAAAGAATTTTATACCCATCACTAGGACCCTTCCTTACCACGCTGGGAGGAACAAATCTCCTTTTCTCTGAGTGTTCTAGAAAGCCTCAGGTGACAAAGTTGCTACCTATTGCAGTTGTCTGCAGATGAGGTAGAACTTGCACTCTTCCTTTAATATTTAGTAGTTTTCATTGCTCAGTGTTAAATCTGCCAGATTCAGGAGATTCATTAGTTTATGAAGCTAATCTCCCAAGTCAAGAATATTTCCTCTATCAATTGAGGCACAATAATCAGGAAATTTTAAAAGAGTCATGAAGGGAAAGAATGTTTCTTACCAATAAAATGTGTGTGCTCCCCCAAGCATGCTGTGTTATAATTTCTTTTTTAGATTTGGATAAACATCTAAAATATTCCCAGAAATATTAAAGAACAGTAAACATCAGTTTAGGAAACAAGTTTTGAACCACATGGAACCAATATAAAAACTAAAGTTACATTCATTCTGGAAATGGCAGTCAGATGAAAGGTACTGCCAGATCTTTGCAAGAGCAATATTATGAGGAAGAGAATAAAAACAATCATCTATGGGAAAACATGGGCACATGCTCACACAGCCATCTACACAGACATACTAATCCATGGCCATCCACTCGTGTTCCTCTACATACTTGTATATTTGGATACCTCTGAAAGTTCTCATTGCTAAGTTTAGCTATGTATTTTTATATGGGCCTATTTGTTTAGCTATTTTTCTATATCAACCATTTATACAAAACTCCCCACTCTGTCCAAAACATACAGACCAAAGTGGCAGAACACGGACATTCACAACAAATAGGCTAAGGGACAGTAGCCTCAAGCTCTTTTGTTTCCACCAGTTGTGTCCTGAGATTCAATTTATTTGTCCCAAACCTCAGAATAAAAGTATTACAAATGAAGTGCAACAAGAAATTTACTGTTCCTATGAAAATTTGGTTAAAAGTATTACAATATTTTGACAATGGAAGTAATTAAGAATGTTTTTAAATTTGATGTGGGCAAGAAAATTGTTAAAGAATCGGGAGGAAAATATTAACATTCTAGGAAGATTCTGCACTCTTCTTTAAAAGTGTCTCAGTTCTCATTCTATTTAAAAAGTGGGTACAGTAGTTGATGAATTTCAGGTGTGGGAGATACAAGAAAAACAGTGACAAGTTCTAGCAGTAGATCCATATCTAAAGACAAGGACTTGTAACAACCTGTATACCAAAAGATTAATTAAAAGATGCACATTTGTATAAGTTAAAAAAAATTTAAGATGTGTATATATGTTTTAAGGACTCCCTGCTTTAACTACATTTTTCAATTAACCAGTTGCCTGTTAGTCTGGACCTCATCATAGAAAAACTGTCCTGGCCGGGCGCGGTGGCTCAAGCCTGTAATCCCAGCACTTTGGGAGGCCGAGATGGGCGGATCACGAGGTCAGGAGATCGAGACCATCCTGGCTAACCCGGTGAAACCCCATCTCTACTAAAAGATACAAAACCCCATCTCTACTAAAAGATACAAAAAACTAGCTGGGCGAGGTAGCGGGCGCCTGTAGTCCCAGCTACTTGGGAGGCTGAGGCAGGAGAATGGCGTAAACCCGGGAGGCGGAGCTTGCAGTGAGCTGAGATCCGGCCACTGCACTCCAGCCTGGGCGACAGAGCGAGACTCCATCTCAAAAAAAAAAAAACAAACAAAAAAAAAACCAACTGTCCTAATACAGATAACTTACCTTGGTTCCATCCTAGCAAGTGCTTAAGTCACCTTCCAAAAAGATGTACATGTTGCATAAAAGTATAAAATCAAAGCTGAGATTTTAAGGAGGAATGGAAAAAACAAGGAGAGAATAATACAGCCAGTTTTATTCAGTCATGAGATTTGGGTCAGTTTAGTTTTCTAATGCCAAAGCAGAGAGATGAATTAACCACAAGATTCATTGCATCCAAATTAAGAAAAAAATGAAAAACTGGTTGCTCTGGCAAAGCACAACTTTTCCTGATATCAAGAAAAATCTGATAAAAAGTGGGTCACTCTAGCAAAGTTGTTTGGGTACTAACTATAGCTGAAATAAGGTACATTCACGAAGTACGAAGTGTTTGAAAAACTAAAAAGAACTTCATTATACGGCAGTATTTAATCGTAAATTTCCAACATAACCTTGTACTAATAGCAGCTCATTTATTGAGCACTTACCTTATGAGGAACAGGGTTCTCGACTGATGGGGATGATCTCTTTGTCCTCATGGCATCCTCCTCACAGAGGGTAGGTGCTATTATTGGCACCATTTTAAAGGGGAGGAATCTGAGTCCCAGAGGCCAAGTAATTGGGCCAAAGTTGTAGGGCTACCAAACAGAAAACCAGCTCCAGCATGCTAAATCACTTTCCAGCACAAGGCTGAACTTTTCCCTTCTCAGGTATTTGCAGTTCATACTATTGAGCCTACTCCTTGGAAAGCTTCCCTCAGCTGCTTTTGCTTGCAATCGTTCTCATACCTGACTACACACACATTAGAATTACCTGGGAAGCTTTAAAAAACAAACAAGCCTTTTGGCTCCACCCTAAGTAGCTCTGATTCAATCCATCTGGGGAGGGACTTGGCATCAGTATTTTTTTTTAAGTCACCTTAGGTTGTTGGCCATTGAAAGTGAGGCAAGCACCTCTTTATACTTAATGATAAATGCAGATTTGCAAAATAAGTATCCTGTCAAACACATTAGTGGCTGGTGTGATTGCACAATGGCCCATGTGCTGCTGCTTGGCCTGGCCCTCTATTGGGCAGCTCTATTGAGAGTTGATACACTTGTAACACTTCACTTTGTCAGCTTTGTGGCTTCAGTCACAATTCCATGTTAACACAAAAAGTTTCATTGACATTATATTACATTAATTTGTAGTCAGCCTTGAAGACTTTTCTGATTATCTTTCCTGTGTAACAAATCATCTCAAAACCTAGTGGCATAAAACACCACCATTTCATCATGCTCACAGATTCTATGAGTCAGAAACTTGGACATTGCAAGGCAGGTGTGGTTTATCTCTACTGGGCAGTGTAGCAGTTCCAGCTGACTTGATTGTACCGGGCAGGAATTATCTGGAGGCTTCTTCATTGATAGATCTTGGCTGGGCTAGAATGACTTGAAGCCTGGCTGCAGCTGAGACTGGCAACTTCAACACCTTACACCTGGGCTCTCCACATGGCCTGGCCTCCTCCTCATACTTTCTGAGCCTCAGGATAGCTGGGCTTTCCACCTGGCAGCTTGGGGCTCTGGGAGTGAATGTTTACTCCAGCTGACATCCACAGTCTTTCCAGTTTCCTGGTCTTTTCTGTCCCTACTTTGGACAATTATTTTGCATAATTTCTGCTGAACTGTAGTGGTGGAAAACAGTCACAAATCTGTTCAAGAGGAGGAGACCAAAAGCCCCACAAGTGCTTTTTAGCCTCAAGGATAAAATCCATTATTATGTTTCCTTCAAAGTATATAATTCCTATCTTAATAACTGTTTAAATATTTATTGAATAAACTGGTACAACCAATTCATTATATAGTTTATAATGGTTTTTATACCTGTTGGAAGATGTATTTAAAGTGCACTTTGTGGCCGGGCACGGTGGCTCACACCTGTAATCCCAGCACTTTGGGAGGCCAAGGCGGGCGGATCACTTGAGACCAGGAGTTTGAGACCAGCCTGGGAACATGGCAAAACCCCATCTCTACTGAAAATACAAAAATGAGCCAGGCGTGTTGCTGCACACCCATAATCCTTGCTACTTGGGAGACTGAGGCATGAGAATCACTTGAACCCAGGAGGTGGAGGTTACAGTGAGCCGAGATAGTGCCACTGCACTCCAGCCTGTGTGACAGAATGAGACCCTGTCAAATAAATACATAAATAAATAAATAGTGCACTTTGCAGTGCATGTACTGTTACAATCTAACTGAAGTATTTTATTGTTACCCGTGCTTAAAGCACTATAGATGCATAACTATGTCTGTTTAACTTCATTCCATAGTGAGACAAAGATGCTTGGTTTCAATCATTTTTCCTTGAATATTACTGTGCAAGTTGTGCTAAAACATAATAATGAAATAAGTAAATAAATAAAAAATAAACAAAGTGCCCCTTGCTTAGCAAAGAATGTATCTAATCAGGCTCACTCAGGGTGGTTAGAGCAGGTTGCTTACGGAGAAGAGATCCACGCCACACTCTGCTTTCACACAGCTTTTCATCAATAGATAGCATTGCTTATAAATGGGGTCTGGGAAAAAATAATGGCCTCAGTCAAGCTAATCAATTTTTCTAGATAATAATCCAAAGTGAATGTTGTATGGTATTATTACTTACCAATGTCTGTGATAAGTACAGCCAAGTTTGGGGTTTTCTGGATACTTCTTTTAGTTTTCCTTTAGTTTCCAGGGAGCAAGTTATAATTACAGGACCTTTCAATGATGTTTTAAGGATTATTTTCATCTCACTGCTGCGTTTCTTGTAAAAATGGAAAGTCCCAGATTTGTACTGGCACATTGGATTAAAATTCATCAGTCGCTGCATTTTTTCCAGATCTATTTCTTAATTACTTAAACTGATTTAGGTAATTAGTTGGCTCTCTACCAATCCTTTACTAAGTTTAGTTTGAGGTTTGTTTCAGTGTTGTGATAGGATGAATAATGGCCTCTTAAAGACAGCCAAGTCCTAATTCCCAGAACCAGTGAATATGGGTACCTTGCTTTGTAAAAGAGACTTTGCACACGTGATTAAGTTATAGATCTTGAGGTGAGAGATTATTCTGGGTTATTGGGTTGGGCCAATGTAATCACAGGGTCCTTATAGGAGGGAGGCAGGAGATCAGAGTGAATAACAACAGATAGAGGCAAGAGATTGGGATGACATGAGAATGAGGTCAAGGGCCACAGAATGCAGATGGCCTGAGAAGCTGACAGAGGCAAGAAAATGGATTCTCCCCATGTCCCAGAAGGAACCAGCCCTGCCAGCACCTTGATGGTTGCCCAGGGAGACTGACTTTGGATTTCTGACTTCCAGAACTATAAGAGAAATAATTCTCATTGTTTTAAACCATTCAGTTTTGGTAATCTGTCACAGTAGCCATAGGGAACTAATATAAACATTGATGTCATTCAAGACATACAGCTGTACATTTCATTTGATTGGTTGAACTATTGGTGTTGATATTGATTCCTACACCAAGTAGCTAAGTTTACTTCATTGCTGTCAAAATGCAAACTACTGTTGGCTTAGATTTTATTGATGACTTGAGAAAATATTATATATGTTCATCTATAAGGAAATCACTAAGTTAAAATTCAGAATTAAAAATCAGATAGAGTGGCTAGTCGTTTTACCAAAGGTTGTTTTGTTTATCAGAGGCAAATTTGCTGCATGAGTCATAAATATCATGGAGCCACACTAAAACATTTCAAAAGTGAGTCAACTTACAAAACTGCAATTTGCTTCCAAACTCTTCAAGTACATCTATCACATAAAGAAATCAAGCAAGGAAGTAAGTAATAAATGTAATAAACATAATTAATACTTAAAATTCATTCAAATACTCTTAACAATTTTTTTAAGTGCCAAGGGCTATAAAATAGTTTTGGCATTATTAGCCAAATCCTTTTCCTTAGATTCCCCATTTGTGCCCAAATGTACTGAGTTATTCTAAAAATAAAATAAATTACGTAGCAGTGCCTAGATTAGTATCTGGCACATGGTAGGTATACAATAAATATCTGCTGGGTGTGAATGGAAGGGGTGTCGGCAGCTGCATAGCAGCAGATCTTGTTCATTGGCAGGTGATGGATGCCACCCCCAGCTTAGACCTGAGAGAATGCCTTTTCCTCCCTTTCAGTAAAAAAGAGGGTAGAAAAGGTCCCTTCACTCTGGCCCTGTGCCAGGGCCTCCAGTTATTAATATTAGTACAGTAAATAACTAGTGTCTGCATGACATGTTTTCAGGCTGTCACATCTTGACAATGTTAGAGAATCTGTGAACAGGAAGTGAATTTTGAAGTACTTAATATGTGTTTTACTTCAGAGTTCCCTTAAGAGCGAGATAACAGATCTAAGAACAAGTGGTTACTTTAGTAGATCATTTTTGTTCAGCATTTAGGCAAATACCTGATTGATTAATTTGCTCTTTCTTTTCGTCAGTTAAATGTTAGTAAAACATTCTCTCTCAAAAGTAATGTGGAGTATACTGTAAGCTGACTTTGACTGTGCACATGAGCTGTTCCAGAATTTAGCTACATGGCTGAGAAGCCATGAGTAAGGAATAGGAAATTTTTTTTTTTTTTTTTTTTTTTTTTGAGACAAGGTATGCCCTCTGTCACCCAGGCTGGAGGAGTGCAGTGGCACGATCACAACTCCACTGCAGCCTTGACCTCTGGGCCCAAGGAAACTTTCCACCTCAGTCTCCTGAGTAACTGGGACTACAGGAGTACACACTACCATAGCCAGCTAACTTTTTATTTTTTGTAGAGACAAGGTCGAGGCTGCAGTGAGTCTTGATCATGCCACTGCCTGGGTGACCGTGAGACTCTATCTCAGTGTGTGACCCCCAAATGCAGTAAAGCTCTGTTTCTGATCTGAAACTATATAAATCGATGTTTTAGGCTCATTGTCCTTTCCAACATAGTATAAATTATTTTTTGTAGAGGAGTGATTCTCAGCCAAGGGAAATTTTGTCTCCTAGGGGACATTTGACAATATTTGGAGACATTTATGGTTGTCACAACTGGGAGTGGAGTGCTACCAGCATCTAGTGGGGAGAGTCTAGAGATGCTGCTAAACAACCTTCTGTGCACAGGACAGCCGCTGCAACAATGACCCCAAACATCAATAGTGCCAAGGCTGAGAAACCCACGAATAAGCTCATGCAGGGAATGACATGGGTTAGGGAAGGGAGCTTGTTATGAGTGAAAGCTAGCAGTTGTGTTCCCTGTGAACATTTTGCTGGTTGCCTAGTTGCAATTTTGCAATGTTGATTATTACTTAAGAGGAAGTAAAGCATGCTCAAACTGAGTGGGAGATGCAGATGTAAACTTTCTTAACCATGATAAGGTTTCTCTGCTGAGGACATTTAGAAATATGATTTGTGCATTTACAGAAATATAAGACATTTAAATGATCCATCTTAGTTTTACTTTATTTCTGAAGAAAACACTCACATGAAATTCTATTCTTTTGCTATTCTTAGGCATAGCAAAAGAATTCTCTGATGGGAACTCTTCACCATACCAGGAAATTTATTCACAGTGGAAAGTCCTACATATTTTCTTGCTGGAGGCTCAAGTCCACCCACACTAGGCAAGGCATTGCCTATAAATGCTCAATATGCAAAAGCGTAGGCCAGTAGTTGGGTCACCACCTGGGAGCTTGTTAACAGGCAGAATCTCAGGCCCTACCCAGACCTACAGAATCAGAGTCTGCATTGTGACAAGATCCTTCAAGGATTCCCACGCATATTCAAGATCAAGAAGTACCGAAATGGTTTTCATTCCATGGTAATAAAGCCCTAATATTTGAGATTGCGAATAAAATGGATTTTATTCTTATCAAAATATGTGGGGATTTGTTTATGACTAGCAATGCTGGATTGGGAAAGTTGGTTTACCTCTTGAGCTTCAGTACTGTCATTTGTATAAAGAAGGAGTGAAGATGAGAAGATCTCTAACTTCTTTTCTCGCATTGTAGGGAATACAATGTTTTTTTTCCAGTGTAAACACAATCCATACAGTCTGAGGGTAAACGTAAAAACCAGAGGGTCTCTGGCCAGCAGATGCCAGAGTTGCACAGAGCTATGTTAATAAACAGTGACTGAATTCTTATGGAATTCCACCTCCAATCTCGAAACTGAGCCTACTGAAGGGGTGTGCCCCTTGGTTGGCACTTGGGCCTATTCTTTGCATTGGTATTCTCTGCCTCAATGTTTGCCTGAACATTGCATATAAATTAACCCATTATTCGGAACCAGCACAGTCTGCAGAAGTGGGCTCTGCCTGGGAGTGCCAAGGGGTAGCTCCTGGGCCATGCCCACTGCTCCTGGCCACCTCACTCGAGTGTTGAAGTAGAGGTCGTCCAGCTACATTCTAGTAAACACTGTCTGAATATAGAGAGGCTGGGTGTGGGAGTATCTTATAGGACAGCTCACAAAGATAAAACGTGATCTACAATTCAACTTATTTCAAAAACTACCTCTGGCAAGTGATTTGGGGAGATAGTACTTTTGCTTTTCTTGGTGCACTCAAGAGACTGCATTAACTTGAATGCTGTAATTATTTCACATTGCACACATATATGAAAACCTCATATTGTACTCCTTAAATATATACAATTTTTATTTGTTAATTGTACCTCAATAATTATACCCCAGAGCTGGAAAAACATATATATTTGGGTATTAGCCTACATGTGAGGATATAAAAATGTTCCATCATATATATAACCTAATATTTTAAATAAAATATTTGGTTGTCCAAAATTTACAAACACAAGCAAAATAGAAGAGAGTGAGAGACTGCAAGATCACACTGGCAAGCCAAATCACAGATTCCACCACACCTCTGTTCCTATAAAGTACTGGAGGGACCTTGAAAGTTACTTTTCCTTTGAAAAAGATGGAGTAATTAAAGTAGAAAAATAAAAGTTATTTTTACTATAAACTTACTATATTTACTTACTATAAACTTACTGAACTTAATATAGTTTCCTATACTAGGGTATACGAAAAATATATGTTTACTATTGTATAGGTAGCCAATATAAACTGCTCTATGATCTAAAGTTGTGAATAATGCCACATTTCTTTATTTCCCAAGTCAAATTAGAACTGGGCCCAGCTGCCAACCATCAGATGGCAGAAAGTCCAGATTACTTTCTCTCTCTGGTCATTCAATAATTTGGAAGGCTCAAGCCTTGCCTCTGGCAGATGGTGAGGTTGGAGGCCTGGGGTTGGCTTCCAAACTGGTGGCTACTGCAGACCCCGTGCTGCTCCTCATGTCAGGCTCTGCTCACACTGGTTCACTGCCATTGCAGTTCCACATATGTTCAGCTTTTTGCCTGGCCAGAGCAGCCCTCCACTGATGGATTCACTCCATGATGAGGTTACTCCATTCCCACTGTCCCATTAGGAAGAGGTTGGACCTTAGACATAGAACAGACTAGCCCTTCCACCTCCTGGAAGGAGAAAGTTTCTCTTCCATACCTGGCTAAAGAGCCACAGGGGTCACTCCTCCTGCCCCTCTGTGAAGGGCACCCACAGAAGAGACACATGCAGGTTAAATTTCCAGCCAGTCAGTCTGCTTTACTGAGTATGTTAACTTTATAACACTTTCTTATATCTAATTAGAGATAGAGCTGATATCTGAGTCAACCAAGGAACTTAAAAAATGCAGATGGATCTCTGCTGGAGCAAAGCTGTGTTTTCTAAAGCTCTGTGTGTGTTTCCAATGATCTGCTGGCTTGGGAATCACTGGAGAAAAGAAAAGCGCATACTTGGGAGTGAAACAGCCCAGGATTGTGATTCAGCTCTGCTACTCATTATTCCTATGAACTTGGGCAAATAATCACCTCTCTGAGACTGTAATTATTATTATTTAATTTGTAAAATATGTTTAAAAAAGAATCTCAGTCTTCTATCATAACGGTAAAAATTATAGAGCAATCATTACTACTTGATGAATTTTTAAGCACTGTAGTGGGAGTTTGCTTTGTTACAATCTAAACTGTCTGGAGAGCAATTGGCAGTTACTTTTTGGACATTTTAAATGTACATATCCTTTGTTGCTGATATGCCAATACTAAGAATTTAATGAAACAAAATGTCTCCAAAAGTGCACAAAGATGCACAAAGATAATTATTTCTGCATTGTCAAATAGTAAAAAAATGTAAACAGCCTAAATTCTCATTAATGGGGAATAGATTGGATAATTTGTGTTGTAGGAATACATTAAATCACTATCCATATTCTTGTAAAACACCTGAATTACATATACAGTCATGCAATCAACACCTTAACAGTGAAAAAGCTACACACACACGCATGCACACACACACACACACACACACACACACACTACATTGAAATGATTGCTTACAAATAGCATATGAAAGTATATATTAATACATCAGTCACAGGTCATTAAAAATGGCTACCTTTGAAGACTGGCTTAGGGAGATGGTACTTTCGCTTTATTTATTTATTTCTGAGGTGGAGTCTCACTTGGGAGCAGTGGTACAATCCCGGCTCACTGCAACATCTGTCTCCTGGGTTCAACCGAACCTCCCGCCTCAGCCTCCCAAGTAGCTGGGATTACAAGCATGTGCCATCACACCGGGCTAATTTTTTGTATTTTTAGTAGAGACAGGGTTTCACCACATTGGCTAGGCTGGTCTCAAACTCCTGACCTCAAGTGATCCATCTGCCTCGGCCTCCCAAAGTGCTGGGATTACAGGTATGAGCTGCTATGCCCAGCCTTGCTTTTTTATTTCAAGCATTCCTTTACTCTGAAATTTTCGCACTAGCAAGTGCTGCTTTGGTAGATTTTTTTGAACGTTTATTAAAGCTTGACTTTGTACAGTGGACACATATTATTTCTGTAAGCTGAAACAAAAAAGATGAACAATTTTTGATTACATAATATTACCAATCCTACCACTGTTTGGTCATCAACATACTATAAACTCTTATTCACTGCATATAATTTATTGCATCAAAGGTCTCTCTTCTCTGGACTCAGCATGAATAAGTGGCTTCCTTCTAACTGCCATGTTCTGCCAGGTGATCAACTCTACAGAGTAAGCAGCCATTTACTAATTTCATGGGGGCAGTTGGAAACGAGAAAGACACAGATGTGACACAGGACTTCTCAGAAAACGACCACTTCAGTCCATTTCCTGGATTTTCTCCAACACAGCAAACTCTGTCCTTTTGGAAGTGCTCCTTCGTCTAGTAGTGGCTGTCAATTAAGGGCAATTTCCTCTCAATTCCAAGGGAACATTCAACAATGTCTGGAGACGTTTTTTGATTATTACACCTGGAGGTGGGCGTGTTACTGATATCTACAGGTGTAGAAGTCGGGAATGCTGCTGAACATCCTACAATGCACAGGACAGACTTCTCTACCCAGAAGACTTCTCTAGCACAAATAGTGCTGGGGATGAAAGCCCTTGCTCTACATAGAGATGAAAGGGGCATTCCTTTTAAGTGGTGAGGAAATGCTATGCTTGCCTCGTAAAGTCAGCTTGTACCATTCATAACTGTATTGATGGTTTGTGTCAAATTTTAAATACTCATGGATTTTTAACTAAAGCAATTAAGGAGAATTGGAGGCTCTAGATCTTTTAATGGGTATATTGCCACCATTATAAAATTAGAAAAAGAATCAGCTACTATGAACTTTATTGACAGGAATTCCAAATTGACTATGAATGTTAAATGCTCTCTCAGCATCAGTTGTATCTAGTACCACAGCTTCTAGCAGTCAGGGTTGTGACCAGAATGATTTTTCTTCCTTTCTTTACATTTTTTGGGTTGTTCTTTTTTTCAAAATCATTCTCAAAAAGTGTGTGTGTGTGTTGGGGGCAGAAGGGATGGAGAAGGATTTGAATTTGATTAGAACAAGAATGTATTAAAAAAATTGTATGTAGCATGAACAGAAGATCTAAATGCAAAATAACAGCAGAAAAAATGGAGAGTAGCAGGTTAACACAAGCTAGTGAGAGGTGAAATAATAACAAAATTGTGCAGACTTGTAAGGACATAATCCATTACTCTAGTTGTGTCCTGATCTGGTTTTGAGCTTCTTGGTGTTCAAAATAAAAAGGGAATCATTTACAATTTGTTAGGGGAAAACAGGCTGTTTTCTTAGTTCTAACACTTAAGTAAAAGGCCTATGGATCTTTTCTAAGAGGTTTAACTATGTACCCTAGAGTAAATAGAGTAATATGTCTTATAAGGAAACTAAGATAAAAACAACACAACAAACCTCAGTGAAACACTTTCTGCAGATGACCCAAATGATAGGGCTGAACCACAAAGAGTTATCTGATAGTCAAGTTTGAGTGAAAGAAAATTTAAGAATATCTTTATAAGTGATATAGAGAAATAACCATATCACTTATCTTTATAAGTGATATAGAGAAATGACCATATCACTTATAAAGATTATATACTTCAGGTGTGGAGATAACATAAAAATCTTCCACATAGTGAAAAACTAGATTGGGGGACGGGGTAGAAGAGTATAGGAAATTTTTATAAATCTGTCTGCTTAGGCAGAGAAATGTCAGATAAGTTTAACGTGGACAGATGCATCATTTGTATTCCAAGGACTACCTTAAATAAGAACTCTGGGCCACAGGGACTATACAAGAAAAGAGACTGGGATCTTTTATCATAAGTCAGGTTTTATTTAAGTATTTTTCTTGGAACGCTAGCACCATGTGATAAGCTCTGCAAATGGTTTCAGTGTCAAATGAGTTCGAAAAATATTGCATACCAAGTTCCATATTTTGGAAAATTACAACACATATTAATACATTAGAGACCTGTAGTAAAGGAATCTGATTAACTTTCATTTGCCCAGTGTTTTCCAAACTTATTTGATAATGAACTTAACATCTTGTGTGATTGATATTCTGTAAAACACACATTGAAAAACATTTTGCAGAATGTTTCTGAAGATATCAACTCAATGTGCTATCGAGATTAAAATCACCAAGAAAATGTCATAGTGAAAAATGTTACAGGAACAGTAGACATTAACTCAATGTTCTTGCATGCCCTAGTCCAGAATAGAATATTCTGATATATCTACACTTCAAACAAGTTTACAATGGAAGTATGGCCTTCTCAAAACTCCAAACGGCTGGTAAAAAATTACTATCTATTAAAAGTCAGGCATATGGATGATACTCAGAAGTGAAATGTCCTTTCTATACTATAAAATTCATTGGGTAATTTAACTTTTGAAATGAATTTTTAAATGCTGTAGTTTGCAAATTGAAGGAAAATATGGGAGTCTATTATCCAAGTCTTGTGTTACTTTCATTTAAAACTGAAATATTATAACTTTTTAAATATCCAATTTGCAATTTAAGCTTTTTCTTCGATACGTACACAAATGTAAAAGTAAATTTTGTAAGTGGCAGAGGCACACATACTTTTCCAGAAAATATGGAATTCTGGAAAAAACAGTCATCTTGAATATCCTATAATATATGGCACAAATGTCCAATGAGAGACATTTAATTTCATATCTCACTTGAATCAAGGAGAGAAACGTCCTGAAAGACTGGTCAGCCAAACGGCCAAATCATTCTAAAATCTGGTTATATTAATTTACTATACAAATGAGAGGCACTTGAGACAGAATAAGCATTAATTATCTCACATTCTAGCCTCAATTTCCTCAACCATGGGAATAATAACTCCTCAATAGATTCTACAACAGTAATCCTGCCTTATTTCTTGGAATTAGCCCATAGTTGAATACAGAAACTAAGGGAAATTGTATATCCTTGATGAATGTAGTTAAACCAGTGGTTCAACACTTATTGTATCCTCTCAAAGACCACCATATTTTTTAAAATTATACTTTAAGTTCTAGGGTACATGTGCACAACGTGCAGGTTTGTTACATAGGTATACATGTGCCATATTGGTGTGCTGTACCCATTAACTCGTCATTTACATTAGGTATATTTCCTAATACTATCCCTCCCCCCTACCCCCACCCCACAACAGGCCCCAGTGTGTGATGTTCCCCTTCCTATATCCAAGTGTTCTCATTGTTCAATTCCCACCTATGAGTGAGAACATGCAGAGTTTGGTTTTTTGTCCTTGCAATAGTTTGCTGAGAATGATAGTTTCCAGCTTCATCCATGTCCCTACAAAGGACATGAACTCATCCTTTTTTATGGCTGCATAGTATTCCATGGTGTATATGTGTCACATTTTGTTAATCCAGACTATCATTTATGGACATTTGGGTTGGTTCCAAGTCTTTGCTATTGTGAATAGTGCCACAATAAACATACGTGTGCATGTGTCTTTATAGCAGCATGATTTGTAATCCTTTGGATATATACCCAGTAATAGGATCCCTGGGTCAAAAGGTATTTCTAGTTGTAGATCCTTTAGGAATCGCCACACTGTCTTCTACAATCATTGAACTAGTTTACAGTCCCACCAACAGTGTAAAAGTGTTCCTATTTCTCCACATCCTCTCCAGCACCTGTTGTTTCCTGACTTTTCAATGATCGCCATTCTAACTGGTGTGAGATGGTATCTCATTGTGGTTTTGATTTGCATTTCTCTGATGACCAGTGATGATGAGCATTTTGCTTCAAAGAGAATGAAATACCTAGGAATCCAACTTACAAGGGATGTGAAGGACCTCTTCAAGGAGAACTACAAACCACTGCTCAATGAAATAAAAGAGGACACAAACAAATGGAAGAACATTCAATGCTTATGGATAGGAAGAATCGATATCATGAAAATGGCCATACTGCCCCAGGTAATTTATAGATTCAATGCCATTCCTATCAAGCTACCGATGACTTTCTTCACAGAATTGGAAAAAACTACTTTAAAGTTCATATGGAACCAAAAAAGAGTCCACATTGCCAAGTCAATCCTAAGCCAAAAGAACAAAGCTGGAGGCATCATGCTACCTGACTTCAAACTATACTTCAAGGCTACAGAAACCAAAACACCATGGTACCAGTACCAAAACAGAGCTATAGACCAATGGAACAGAACAGAGCCCTCAGAAATAATGCTACACATCTACAACCATCTGATCTTTGACAAACCTGACAAAAACAAGCAATGGGGAAAGGATTCCCTATTTAATAAATGGTGCTGGGAAAACTGGCTAGCCATATGTAGAAAGCTGAAACTGGATCCTTTCCTTACACATTATACAAAAATTAATTCAAGATGGATTAAAGACTTAAATGTTAGACCTAAAACCATAAAAACCCTAGAAGAAAACCTAAGCAATACCACTCAGGACATAGGCATGGGCAAGGATTTCATGTCTAAAACACAAAAAGCAATGACAACAAAAGCCAAAATTGACAAATGGGATCTAATTAAACTAAAGAGCTTCTGCACAGCAAAAGAAACTACCATCAGAGTGAACAGGCAACCTACAGAATGGGAGAAAATTTTTGCAATCTACTCATCTGACAAAGGGCTAATATCCAGAATCTACAAAGAACTCAAACAAATTTACAAGAAAAAAAACAACCCCATCAAAAAGTGGGCAAAGGATATGAACAGACAATTCTCAAAAGAAGATATTTATGCAGCCAACAGACAGATGAAAAAATGCTCACCATGAAATATTTTTAAACGTTTGAACTTGGAAGTCAGAAGACTTGAGTAATCCTAGCTATTTGGGAGGCTGAGGCAGGATAATCGCTTGAACTCGAGAGGTGGAGGTTTTGGTGAGCTGAGATTGCGCCCTTGCACCCCAGCCTGAGCAACAAGAGCAAAACTCCATCAAAAAAAAAAAAAAAAATCAATCCATAAAAAAATAAAAGATATCATTAGTTATTAGCTATGTGGTATTTAATACTATTGGAGTCACCCTTTTTCATAACAACTCACCTTCTAGTGTACTAGTCAGAATCAGTTCTGATAATGGAGGTAAAATTTCTGTGCAATAAAGTTCTGAACAAATATATGCTGCACTATATCCAGGAAAGAAGAGCTTTTGTGACAGTTTTGGGTCACTTTTCTCTTTTAATAGTCTTTTCTTATACCTTATTGGATGATAATATGATGATATAGGTAAAAACTTGTTTGTTTTTTTCATATACAAACATCTTAAGATGTATAGCTGTAAAAAGTGTCCCCAAAATAGCTTTGTTAATTTTAAATGCAGAACTAACACTTAAAGATGTGTAACTGACGTTGTTTATATAATGTCTCACCCACTGTTATACAGCCATTTTTCTTCCAGGAATCAGGCCAATTTGTAGGACTATTTGCAAAGACCAGACATTTATCAGGACCCTTTTGCAGAAACACAAGTGGGGCTGTAAGCAATGCATTTCCTGGCTTCTGACATGAGCTAAACATCTGTTCAAGGCAAGGCTGCAATGAAACTGTGAGTTGGCTATTCTTCCACATTTCTTTGCAATGCCAAGGCAAGGCTGGGGCCCAGAAGGCACGACTGTCAGCCTCGTGAAGTGGAGGTTCTTTTGTAGGTCCCAAGGCATCTGAGAGTGGAGAGGAGGGACAGGAAGTGCTGCCAGACCTTCCTGTCCTCCCCTGCAGAAGTTATCAAAGCCAGGGAGAAGTACAGAAAACAGCTCTCCTATTTTTCTCTAGCAATGGAGGAGTAAATGCATCTCTTGGCTTCGTTAAGATCTGTAACTATTGTATTAGTGTCCCATTGCTGCTGTAACAACTTACCACAACTTAGTGGCTTAAAAAACACAAATGTATTATCTTAACAGTACTAAAATCAAGGTGCTGATAGAGCTGTGTTCTTTCTGGTGGCACTAAGGGAGAATTATTAGTTTCCCTGCCCTTTCTAGCTTTTAGAGGCAGTCTGCATTCCTTGGCTTGTGACCCTTTATCTTCAAGGCCATCAACATAGTATCTTCGAATCTCTCTCTCTCTCTGACCTCTTCTTCTGTTATCACATCCCCTCCTCCACCCTCCTCTTAGAAGGACCTTTGTGATTATATTAGCACCTCCCCATCTCGATGTCCTTAACTTAATCACACATGCTAAGTACCTCTTCTGTCTACCTCAGCTATCTTAGTCATCTTCATGGCTCTTTTGAAAAACTGCCTTTTAAACATAAGATTTCTTTTTTAAAAAAATTTATAACTTAATCATGTGTAAGACTAGGGTACTTGTATTAACCCTATGTGGATATAGTAAGTAAATGAAATAACCCAAATTAAGCAACTGGCAGAAAAACAGAGCAAAGCACATACATGATGCTTTTAGGTCTACTCTCTGAAAAAGCTCTTAATTAGCAGGTGCAAAGCCTAGATCTGTCTCGGCCACTACCTGTGTGACATGAACAGGCTACTTTACTTCTTTGGTCTTCGTTTCCTCAGCTCTAAGTGTATAACTTGGGTTTTCTCATCATCCTGTGAGAATTGGTATTAATGACTCAGTTTTAATATGACCCCACCTATGAAAGGAAGAACTTACAAGCTCCCCACAGTCTCACCCATTTATTTTTAAAAAGGTATTAAGAGGATACTTCACATGGATTCACCCAGTGAACTCTCTCAAGAATTTCCAATTGGGGCCACTTTGGTTTACTCTGGTCCAGCAAGGAAAACAGATAATATGTAGGATAGGAAATAACAGATGATTTAAGACAACCGTGACTGGGAACATGAAAGAGGCCAAAAAGCAAAGAATTTCATAGACATTGGAAATAACCATAAGTTAAATGATAGCCTCTGGAAAGACAGGATTGAAACCACTATTCATAGCCATCATTCCTTCACCGAGGCACTACTTCTACACTGAGCCAATTCATCTCCTGTAAAGGCTGCAAAGTTTTATTTGCCAACATTTTATCTAACGGTACTCATGGATAGCATAGTTCACTTCCAATATTCTACGTCATTGTATTTACTTTCTGCATCCTTATTTGGATAATTTAAATCCTACCATAAAAGAATACGTGGCAGCTTACATTAAAACTTTAAAAAAAGGATGTGATATCAAGAGGGATGTAACAAATGAAGTAGGAATAGCACTAAGGCAGAAACACACATACTTTTGCCTGAAATAAAGGCAGGAGGAAGCTGTTGCATATAAATAAAAAACCTGAATTCTGTGCTTCCTGGAAGTGTAAACAAGAAGTAAGCAAATTAAATTATACAGAATTTTGCCAGGAAGGACAAGTATACTTTAAGTCTGAACGCTGACTTACTTCTGCACCGATAGAATAATGGGCAGTGTAAAGAACCCTTAGGAAAAGTTTTTACTCATTGGGTAAAACTATAAATTTGCCTTGTAATTATGATGATGACAGTGGTGGTGGTGGAGGTGATGTTTTTGATAGAAAAATATTTTTACTATTATGAGGTTTCCATGAAGAAGGATGAATTTTCTTAGCCTTTTGACTCATTAAAAAGGACAGGAGGCAGAGAAATACTAAGTAGAAAGGGTGGGGTCCCTGGCAAGGGTTCCTCAAGCTGAACCCACAGCCCTAAATGAGAACTTCACGTCCTTGTTTTCCCACCCGAATATTGCCTTTTCCAAAACCACCCTGGCCTGCCCCACCCCCTACCCTGTATCCATAAAATCCCCAAGCTCCACTGGCAGGAGAGCAGAGAGGAGCAGCAGAGAAGGAAAGAAGCAGCAGCTGTATGTCAGATAAACAGCTTGGCGGAAGGGTTTGGCCGGGGTGGTGGAACTCCCGGGGAAGATTATCTTTCCACTCCATTCCCATTTTAGCTCCCCTGCCCACTGGCAGCCACTTTCTCCACTCACTAAAATCTTCCATATACACCACCCTTCAATTCATTTGTGTGACCTGATTCTTCCTGGATGTCAGACAAGAACGTGGGCACTGAGAGGGCAGGGTGTAAAAGGCTGCCACTCTGATCCTCCACTGAGCTGGTTAACACTTAGCTGTCCACAGATGGCAACTTCTAAAAGAGCACTGATATTGACACATGCCCTCTGGGGTCCTGGGGTCACAGATGCCCCCTCCCAGATGGCAGAGCTAAAAGAGCATTGTAACACACTTAGACACTGCTGCAGGGCCTGCACAGAACCTGCTTCTGCCTGAGAGGAGCAACTGGCCGGTTCCAGCATTCGTTCACCCCTGCTCCTGCACCTGCTGATCTGCATGCCCCCCCTTCCGTGAAAGGTTCAGAGCTGCGGGCTGAGTAAACGAACCTCCCATTCACAGCTCCCATGAAGGGGTCTAGGGAAATATCCCTTCTCATCATCACTTAATTCTCCCCATGGTAGAAGGGCAAAGTGGGTGGCAGCCACTGTCCACACTCCTCAAATATGTGAAGCAAATCTATCAATGGTACTGGGCATGAAGAACTTGGTCTCTTTCTCCGTTTTTGTCTATCTAGAATTGTAGGAATCAGTGACATGGAACGTAGGTTGGCTCTTCCCAGTTAGAGTATCCCAGAATAGTCTGTTCGTAGGTTTAGATTGGAGCTGGGGGAATGGGGTGGGCCGTCCTCCTTTGGCTCTCAGGCTAAGTTGTGGTGACATGTTTAATAATGATGACATGTTTTTAAAAGAATGATGACTTTTTTCTCCTCTTTCTTTATCTGTTTATGTTTTGTCAAGTTATTTCTGAAAAGCTTCAAAATTCAAATAAAAAAGAGGGGTGCTATTTAGTTTTGAGGGCCCTTTAAATTCTCCACCAAAGTCTGTTTCTTCTTTTTTCCATAAACAGATGGTAGTCAGGCCTACTGAGGTCCAGGCTGCTGGACTATGAAAAAACAATGTACACTCAAGGAGCACAAGAGGGTACAGACCTAGTTGAATAAGGAAGAAAAGATTGGAAAAGGAGATACTAAGTTGACAGAGGTAAGGCAGTTACAAATGCTTGAAGTCTGAGGTGTGGCTGTACTTAGCTGGAACAGAAAAATAGGTTATTATAGTTGATGTGTAGAAGCTATGAGAACAAAGCAAGAAGGGCCATTGATAAGGATGATGTTAGGAGATAAAAGAAGAAAGGAACATTTTAGGAAGTTAAAAAGTGGGTGTAGTCCATGGAGGGCGAGCAAAAACAAGGTGGGGCATCACCTCTCCCAGAAAATGCAAGGGGTCTGGGAACTCCCTCCCCTTGCCAAGGGAAGCTGTGTGGGACTGTGCCATGAGGAACAGTGCACTCCGGCCCAGAGACTACACTTTTCCCATGGTCTTCACAACCCACAGATCTGGAGATTCCCCTGGGTGTCTACACCACCAGGGCCCTGGGTTTCAAGCACAAAACTGAGCGGCCTTTAGGGCAGACACTGAGCTAGCTGCAGGAGTTGTTTTTTTTGTTTGTTTTTTGTTTTTTTTTCCCCCATACCTCAGTGGTGCCTGGAACACCAGCAAGACAGAACCATTCACTCCTCTGGAAAGGGGGCTGAAGCCAGGGAGCCAAGTGGTCTAGCTCAGTGGATCCCATCTCCATGGAGCCCAGCAAGCTAAGATCCACTGGCTTGAAATTCTCGCTGCCAGCGCAGCAATCTGAAGTCGACCCAGGATGCCCAAGCTTGGTTAGGGAAGGGGTGCCCACCATTACTGAGGCTTGAGTAGGTGGTTTTCCCCTCACAGTGTAAAGAAAGCCATGGGGAAGTTCCAACTGGGTAGAGCCCTCCGCAGCTCAGCAAAGCCACTGTAGCCAGACTGCCTCTCTAGATTCCTCCTCTCTGGGCAAGGCATCTCTGAAAGAAAGGCAGCAGCCCCAGTCAGGGGCTTATAGATAAAACCCCCATCTCCAAAACCCCCATCTCCCTGGGACAGAGCACCTGGGGGAAGGCACGGCTGTGGGTGCAGCTTCAACAGACTTAAACGTTCCTGCCTGCCAGCTCTGAAGAGAGCAGCAGTTCTCCCAGCACAGCACTTGAGCTCTGCTAAGGGACAGACTGCCTCCTCAAGTGGGTCCCTGACCCCCATGCCTCCTGATGGGGAGACACCTTCCAGCAGGGGTCAACAGACACCTCACACAGGAGAGCTCTGGCTGGCATGTGGTGGGTACCCCTCTGGGGTGAAGCTTCCAGAGGAAGGAACAGGCAGCAATCTTTGCTGTTCTGCAGCCTCTGCTGGTGATACTCAGGCAAACAGGGTATGGAGTGGACCTCCAGCAAACTCCAACCGACCTCTAGCAAAGGGGTCTGACTGTTGGAAAGAAAACTAACAAACAGAAAGAAAGAGCATCAACATCATCAAAAAGGATGTACACAAAGAAACCCCATCCGAAGGCCACCAACATCAAAGATCAAAGGTAGATAAATCCATGAAGATGGGGAGAAACCAGTGCAAAAAGGCTGAAAATTCCAAAAACCAGAACACCTCTTCTACTCCAAAGGGTCACAACTCCTTGCCAGAAAGGGAACAACACTGGATGGAGAATGAGTTTGACGAATTGACAGAAGTAAGCTTCAGAAGGTGGGTAATAATAAACTCCTCTGAGCTAAAGGAGCATGTTCTAACCCAATGCAAGGAAACTAAGAACCTTGAAAAAAGACAAATTGCTAACTAGAATAACCAGTTTAGAGAAGAATATAAATCACCTGATGGAGCTGAAAAACACAACACGAAAACTTCATGAAGCATACAAGAGTATCAATAGCTGAATTGATCAAGCAGAAGAAAGGATATCAGAGATTGAAGATCAACTTAATGAAATAAAGCATGAAGACAAGAGAAAAAAGAATGAAAAGGAATGAATAAAGCCTCCAAGAAATATGTGAAAAGACCAAATCTACATTTGATTGGTGTACCTGAAAGTGACAGGGAGAATGGAACCAAGTTGGAAAACACTCTTCAGGATATTATCCAGGAGAACTTCCCCAACCTAGCAAGAAAGGCCAACATTCAAATTCAGGAAATACAGAGAACACCATGAACATACTCCCCGAGACGAGCAACCGCAAGACACATAATCATCAGATTCACCAAAGTTGAAATGAAGGAAAGAATGTTAAGGGCAGCCAGAGAGAAAGGTTGGAATACCCACAAAGGGAAGCCTATCAGACCAACAACGGATCTCTTGATAGAAACCCTACAAGCCAGAAGAGAGTGGGGGCCAATACTCAACATTCTTAAAGAAAATAATTTTCAACACAGAATTTCACATCCAGCCAAACTAAGCTTCATAAGCAAAGGAGAAATAAAATCCTTTACAGACAAGGAAATGCTGAGAGATTTTTGTCACCACCAGGCCTGCCTTACAAGAACTCCTGAAGGAAGCACTAAAAATGGAAAGGAACAGCTGGTACCAACCACTGCAAAAATGTACCAAATTGTAAAGACCATCAACACTGTGAAGAAATTGCATTAAGTAACGAGCAAATTAACCAGCTAGCAACATAATGACAGGATCAAATTCAGACATAACAATATCAACCTTAAATGTAAATGGGCTAAATGGCCCAATTAAAAGACACAGGCTAACAAATTGGATAATGAGTCAAGACCCATCAGTGTGCTGTATTCAGGAGACCCATCTCACAAGCAAAGACACATATGGGCTCAAAATAAAGGGATGGAGTAATATTTACCAAGCAAATGGAAAGCAAAAAAAGCAGGAGTTGCAATCCTAGTCTGATAAAACAGACTTCAAACCACCAACAATCAAGAGAGACAAGGGCATCTATGGGATCAATGCAACAAGAAGAACTAACTATCCTAAATATACATGCACCCAATACAGGAGCACCCAGGTTAATAAAGCAAGAGACCTACAAAGAGACCTAGATTCCCACACAATAATAGTGGGAGACTTTAACACCCCATTGTCAATATTAGATCAATGAGACAGAAAATTAACAAGGATATTCAGGACTTGAACTCAGTCCTGGACCAAGCGAACCTGATAGACATCTACAAAACTTTCCACCCCAAATCAACAGAATATACATTCTTCTCAGCACCATATCACACTTATTCTAAAATTGACCACATAATTGGAAGTAAAACACTCCTCAGCAAATGCAAAAGAACGGAAATCATAACAAACAGTCTCTCAGATCACAGTGCAATCAAATTAGAACTCCAGATTAAGAAACTTACTCATCAAAACAGCACAACTACCTGGAAACTGAACAACCTGCTCCTGAATGACTACTGGGGAAATAATGAAATTAAGGCAGAAATAAAGAAGTTCTTTGAAACCAATGAGAACAAAGACACAACATACCAGAATAACTGGGACACAGCTAAAGCAGTGTGTAGAGGGAAACTTATAGCACTAAGTTCCTACAAGAGAAAGCACGAAAGATCTAAAATTGACACCCTAACATCACAATTAAAAGAACTAGAGAAGCAAGAGCAAACAAATTCAAAAGCTAGCAGAAGACAAGAAATAACTAAGATCACAGCAGAACTGAAGGAGATAGAGACACAAAAAGCTCTTCTAAAAATCAATGAAGCTAGGAGCTGATTTTTTGAAAAGATCAACAAAATAGATAGACCACTAGCCAGAATAATAAAGAAGAGAAAAAATCAAATAGACACAATAAAAAATGATAAAGGAGATATCACCACTGATCCCAAAGAAACACAAACTACCATCAGAGAATACTATAAACACCTCTACACAAATAGAAAATCTAGAAGAAATGGAAAAATTTCTGGATACGTACACCCTCCCAAGACTAAACCAGGAAGAAGTTGAATCCCTGAATAGACCAATAACAAGTTCTGAAATTGAGGCAGTAATTAATAGCCTACCAACCAAAAAAAGTCCAGGACCGGATGGATTCACAGCTGAATTCTACCAGAGGTACAAAGAGGAGCTGGTACCATTCCTTTTGAAATGATTCCAAACAATAGAAAAAGAGGGACTCCTCCCTAACTCATTTTATGAGGCCAGCATCATCCTGATATCAAAAGCTGGCTGAGACACAACAAAAAAAGAAAAGACAAGGATGCCCTCTCTCAACACTCCTATTCAACATAGTATTGGAAGTTCTGTCCAGGGCAACTGGGCAAGATAAAGAACTAAAGCATATTCAGATAGGAAAAGAGGAAGTCAAACTGTCTGTTTGCAGATGACATGATTATATATTTAGAAAACCCCATCATCTCACCCAAAATCTCCTTAAGCTGATAAGCAACTTCAGCAAAGTCTCAGGATACAAAATCAATGTGCAAAAATCACAACACAATTGGTGTATTGGAATCTATACACCAATAACAGACAAACAGAGAGCCAAATCATGAGTGAACTCCTATTCACAACTGCTTCAAAGAGAATAAAATACCTAGGAATACAACTTACAAGGGATGTGAAGAACCTCTTCAAGGAGAACTACAAACCACTGCATAAGGAAATAAGAGAGGACACAAACAAATGGAAAAACATTCCATGCTCATGGATAGGAAGAATACATATTGTGAAAATGGCCATACTGCCGAAAGTAATTTATAGATTCAATGTTATCCCCATCAAGCTACCAGTGACTGCCTTCACAGAATTAGAAAAAAACTACTTTAAATTTTCTATGGAATTAAAAATGAGCCCGCATACCCAAGACAGTCCTAAGCAAAAACCACAAAGCTGGAGGCATCATGCTACCTGACTTCAAACTATACTACAAGGCTACAGTAACCAAAACACAATGGTACTGGTACCAAAACAGATATATACACCAATGGAACAGAACAGAGGCCTCAGAAGTAATACCACACATCTACAACCATCCAATCTTTGAAAAACCTGATAAAAATAAGCAATGGGGAAACGATTCCCTATTTAATAAATGGTGTTGGGAAAACTGGCTAGCCATATGCAGAAAACTGAAAGTGGACCCCTTCCTTATACCTTACACAAAAAACTCAAGATGGATTAAAGACATAAATGTAAGACCTAAAACTATAAAAACCCTAGAAGAAAACTTAGGCAATACCATTCAGGACACAGGCATGGACAAAGATTTCATGACTAAAACACCAAAAGCAATGGTAACAAAAGCCAAAATTGACAAATGGGATCTAATTAAAGAGCTACTACACCTACACAGCAAAAGAAACTATCATCAGAGTGAACAGGCAACGTATAGAATGGGAGAAAACTTTTGCAATCTATCCATCTGACAAAGGGCTAATATCCAGAATCTACAAAGAACTTAAACAAATTTACAAGAAAAAAACAACCCCATCAAAAAATGGGCGAAGGATATGAACAGACACTTCTGAAAAGAAGACATTTATGCTGCCAACAAACATATGAAAAAAACTCATCATCACTGGTCATTAGAGAAATGCAAATCAAAATCACAATGAGATACCATCTCATGCCAGTTAGAATGGCAATCATTAAAAAGTCAGGAAACAACAGATGCTGGAGAGGATGTGGAGAAATAGGAATGCTTTTACACTGTTGGTGGGAGTGTAAATTAGTTCAACCATTGTGGAAGACAGCATGGCAATTCCTCAAGGATCTAGAACTAGAAATACCATTTGACCCAGCAATCCCATTACTGGGGGTATATACCCAAAGGATTATAAATCATTCTACTATAAAGACATATGCACACATATGTTTATTGCGGCACTGTTCACAACAGCAAAGACTTGGAACCAACCCAAATGCCCATCAATGACTGACTGGATAAAGATAATGTGGTATACTACAAGGATACAGTAACCAAAACAGCATGGTACTGGTACCAAAACAGATACACAGACCAATGGAACAGAACAGAGGCCTCAGAAGTAACACCACACATCTACAACCATCCGATCTTTGACAAACCTAACACAAATAAGCAATGGGGAAAGGATTCCCTATTTACTAAATGGTGTTGGGAAAACTGGCAGCATGGAATACTATGCAGCCATAAAAAAGGATGAGTTCATGTTCTTTGCAGGGACATGGATGAAGCTGGATGGAAACCATCATTCTCAGCAAACTAACACAAGAACAGAAAACCAAACACCGCATGTTCTCACTCATAAGTGGGAGTTGAACAACGAGAGCACATGGACACAGGGAGGGGAACATCACACACCAGTGGGGGGCTAGGGGAGGGATACCATTAGGAGAAATATCTAATGTAGATCACAGGTCGATGGGTGCAGCACACCGCCATAGCACGTGTATACCTATGTAACAAACCTGCACGTTCTGCACATGTACCCCAGAACTTATATTAAAAAATAAAAAGATATTCATCAAATCAGTAATGAGGACTGATGTCAATGTATAGTTTTACCTCCAACTAAGAGGTTGTGAAGATATAGGAAAATAGTAATAAGAGACATAAAGATACTTGTTATGTGGCAATAAAAAACTATTTTTATACAAAAGCAATTAAAAAATATATTGTGGAATAATTTTAGATTTACAGAAAAGTCAAAAGGTTATAAAGTGTCTTTATTCTCTTTAGCTAGGTACTTCTAATGTCTTATCTAACCATGGTACATTGGTCAAAACTAAAAAATTAACCATGATGCGGTACTATTATAAAGAGTTCTGCAGATTCTTGGTAATGCCCTTTTTCTATGAAGGACGCCATCCAAGATATCACATTAAATTCAGTCATCATGCCTCCTTAGCCTCCTCTGCTCTGTGACAATTATTCAGTCTCTTTCTGTGAGTGACACTTTAAAAAATCCTCTCAGAAATTTTGTGGCATGTCCCTTTATCTGGGTTTGATGTTTTCTCGTAATTAGACCGAGGCTATATGTTTTTAAGAATATCAGGAAGCTTTGAGACCTACACTTCTCAAAGCATCCTATCAGGTAAATCATGTTATATCAACATGACTTTTCATTGGTGATGTTAACCTTGATCACTTGGTTAAAGTAGTGCTTGCCAGATTTCAACAATGTAAAGTTATTTTCTTCTCTTTCTGTACTCTATTCCTTAAAATCAAGTCATTAAGTCTAGCTCATATTTCCAGGGGAGGAGAACTAAGATCACGCATCAGAGAGCATAGTAGCTACCAATATTATTTGGGATTCTTCTATAGGAAAGATGTGCTCCTTCTTCCCCATTTATTTTTCAACCATTTTATTTATATCAGTATGGATTCATGGATATTCTTTGTGCTATAGTCTAATGCTATCATCACTTATTTAGTTGCTCACATTATTCCAGTTTTGGCTACTGGCAGCTAAGTATGTTATATAAATCACTGAATCCTCCAGCAATCCAGTGAGACAGGTACTGTTAGTCTTATTTCACAGAAAAGGAATCTTAGGTTCAGAGAAAGTAAGAAACCTTCCCAGTGACATATCTTATTTATGGCAAAGCCAGGATCTATACCTAGTAGTCTGACTCCAGCGTCTATGTGTTTAGCTTAGCTATGCTATGCTGCTCTCTAAGGGAAAGAATTGCTCCACAAATGTCAATCAGAGGTAAGGCATTGAATCACTTCTTCTTAGATAGTACATACAGAAAGAGCGACAAATGGTCAAAACTAAGCCTACTGCCAGGTAGGAGGAGGAATGAGTGGTTAACAAAGGAAAGAGAAGGGATAATAGGAGCTTATAGGGCAACTAATGTCATGGAAGAGAAGAAAAAAGTTCATTGAAAGTGTAATCAATTTGGTTGCAGGGCCATAGGAAATGAGCCTATGGTAAGAAGTTTGGTGAACCAACACTGCCGTATAATGGAAGGATGGAAAACAAAACCAGATTTCAGGAGATCAAAACTGTTACAAAGGAAGAAGGTAAAGAAGTAATTTAATAGAGAAGGAAGTGCAGGTTCAAGTAATTTTTTTTCCAGGATGGAGAAGGATTTATTCACAGGGAATCCTACAGAAAAGGAGAGCCTCTCAGAAGGGAGTTGTCAAAGCTGTGTGCATGAGAATGAGAAAGGACAGGGGCTAACCCTGGAGTTCAGGAATCTCTCCTCCTCACATACTGTAGGTAAGTCCAAGGATAGAGGAATTGCTGAGGTGAGACCAAGGATAGAGGAATTGCTGAGGTGAAGGTACAGACAAACTTAGGATGATACCCTTAATTTTATTAGTAAAAACGGAAGCAAGGTCATCTGCAGACAGTGAAAGAAATTAGACAGATGTCATCCAGTCCTGTCAGTGGCCAACATCCCTGGGTCGGTGTTTGGTAGAGCTGGTGAAATTGGACAATCTAGAGTCATTCATGGTGACAGAAATCACCTAAGTGCAAGCAGAGATGCACTCAGGTTATCTGGATTTTTACTGGAATTTTTTCAGATCAAAGAGTTAAAACTAAATATTTTAGGCAATTCTTAAAGACTCAGGGTTAGTCTAAAATGTTCAGAATTAAGTATGATGCTAACTTATGATATGCTAGTGGAGAAAAATACCAAATTGTAAAGAAGAGATATAAATCTAATAGAAAAATAACTGTCACGAGAATGAAAACTTCTCAGAAATTTTTCTTCAATCAATTCTAATTGCAGAATTTTTCATGAATGTTCAACAGTCATGAATTTAAGGCCAAAGGCTTCCATATCATTTATACTTATTAAACAGAAATACTAAGTTTGGGCGATGGTTTTTCTAAACTAAGCAAAAAATACAGCTAACAAGGGTTATTTCAAATTTCTTCAGAAATATTCATAAAATATTATTAAAATGGGATTTTGGATTTTAATCTAAAATACACTACTACACTGATAACACAGGGCTTAAAAAAAGTTCATTTCAGAAGCATTTTAATTTATGAAGCTACTGAGAGTGTTTTTTATATCCAGATAAAGGTCAAACACTGGGAGCAAAATTGTCTAAGAAGTTTACGAATTATTGACTTAACATATCACTAAGCATTGTAGATTGCCCTCATCTAACATAGTTATAATACTATAGTATAAATGATAATTTCCTTTACGTGGACCAGAGAGAAGAATTTACATTAAAACATGTTATCCATATTTGTTATTTTATTATTTATTGTATACAACTTTGATAATAAGGACATTATAAATCATACTTTAAGCAAAAATCTATGCATGATATACGTAAGCAGTAACACTTTGAAGAAAAGAGCCATGAAAGCATTTACTTAAAATTTAGTAACATTGAAAAACACTGGTTTGTGCATAGTAATGATTGAAATCTTCATAATACACTAGAATACTGGTAAGTCTTCAGGTATTATAAGAAAAACCTGGTATAGGAAAAGACTAAATGAGACACATCCATATCCTTAAATGTGCACATCATCTAGAAATAAATCTCTCAATGTAGCGGTGCACTAAGCATCCTTTGTTTGGCACTTAATACAGACAAATGGGCCGGGCGCGGTGGCTCAAGCCTGTAATCTCAGCACTTTGGGAGGCCGAGATGGGTGGATCACGAGGTCAGGAGATCGAGACCATCCTGGCTAACACGGTGAAACCCCGTCTCTACTAAGAAATACAAAAAATAGCCGGGCGAGGTGGCAGCGCCTGTAGTCCTAGCTACTCGGGAGGCTGAGGCCGGAGAATGGCGTGAACCCAGGAGGCGGAGCTTGCAGTGAGCTGAGATCCGGCCACTGCACTCCAGCCTGGGCTACAGAGCGAGACTCCGTCTCAAAAAAAAAAAAAAAAAAAAATACAGACAAATGGGTATTTGGTTTAATGTGATTTTATTATTCTTAGATACATTTTAGTTATTTTATATAGATAAAAATATACAATATTGCTTTTAAAACTTTTAATTGTATAACTGTATAACTGATTGTCATCATATTCACGATTAAAAAGCCTATTTTTCCACTAAACAGTTTATCCAGTAACATGTGGAAGAGAGTAACAAAAATGGTCTATATAAGACTTATAATAAAAGGTTTAAATGTAAAAATAGAGTATTAATCTAGACCACTGGTCTAAATCCTTAAAAGGATACCTCATGCTGGAAACAAATTATGAAATGTTTCAGACAAATTTTCAAAACTTAAATTGATTCTACAGGTTCAAAGTTTTGACTGAAAATACACAGAACTGAGAGATATTTTGTACGAAGACACTGTTATATACATTAATTTACTAAAAAAAGTAAAAGAAGTAAGAACTGTATTTTTTTTTTTTTTTTTTTTGAGATGGAGTCTCGGTCTATTGCCAGGCTGGAGTGCAGTGGTGTGATCTCAGCTCTACAACCTCTGTCTCTCGGGTTCAGGCTATTTTCCTGCCTCAGGCTCCCGAGTAGCTACGACTACAGGCTCACGCCACCATGCTCAGCTAATTTTTGTATTTTTAGTAGAGACAGGGTTTCACCATGTTGGTCAGGATGGTCTCGATCTCTTGACCTTGTGATCCACCCTCTTCGCCCTCCTCCCAAAGTGCTGGGATTACAGGCGTGAGCCACTGCACCTGGCCGAAAATTGTATTTTAATACATCTCAGTTTGGGATTCCATCAGATTTTAAAATAATACATGTAAAATGTGTCTAAGTTCTTCAGCTCTCATAGCTACAGGAAAGAATAGCTGAGTGTGGTGGCTGACGCCTGTAATCCCAACACTTTGGGAGGCCGAGGTGGGAGGCTCACCTGAGGTCAGGAGTTTGAGACCAGCCTGGCCAACATGGTGAAACCGTTTCTACTAAAAATACAAAAATTAGCTGGGCATGGTGGCATATACCTGTAATCCCAGCAACTTGGGAGGCTAAGGCAGGAGAATCGCTTGAACCCAGGAGGTAGAGGTTGCAGTGAGCCAAGATTGTGCCACCGCACTCCAGTCTGGGCGGCAGAGTGAGACTCTGTCTCAAAAAAAAAAAAAAAAAAAAAAAAAGAAGAAGAAAAGAAGAAAAGATGGTGTCATTTTTTTTTTTTTTTAAGCCATTTCAGGACAGTAAAGTTGGTAGAGTGATTAATTTGCCTATTGGTAAAGAAGATCAGTATATCATTAAAAACAACCTAATGTTTGAAGGTAAATGAACTGTGTGGTTGTCTTTTTCTTAATACCAACTTTAAGCAGTTGGATTCATTACTTTATTTCTTACAAAGACACACTGATAAAGTATGAAAAGCCCCAACAAATTATTTAAGTGCATATATAAGGTATGGACTTTTTAAAATGAAAAACTGCAAATATCTTACAAATAATTTTGTTCATTATATCTATACAATGCACCATTCAATTCACTCATTACAATACTTTGCACCAAACATTGCTATCTGCAATCTTAACACTCCTCAAATATGAGAAAAACAAATAGTTTCCACTGTTCTAAGAAGCGAAATTTATAAAGTCAACACAATAGATTATCAAGGTTTATAGGTCTAAAACAATTTTTAAAGACAATTTATACACATTGAAATGGGTGTTTTGCTTAATATAATTAAAAAGTTAGAAATAAAGCTTCTTGCAATTTAATAAACATGGTTGCAGTTAACAGCAGATTTTTCACATTGCAACATTCAACTATCATGGAGTCTTCAATAAAGGTAAAGAGTGGTATACTTCTTCTGAAAACACTGTTGAGAAACTTAAGTGCGATTGTCTTAATATTTTTATAATAATTAAGAATAATTTGGAAAGACATTTTACTTTTAAATTTTTTCAACATAAGGCACGTAGCAACATTTATAGTCTAGAAACAACTAAATTATGTAATAAATAATTATTTTTTCAATCATTATTTGCCCTTTACCTAAAGAAAATAGGTGAGTAGAAGAGTTAAAACATGCCTGAATTAATGAAAATGGTTGGATTTAGGAAATACAAATAATATTTGTGTGCAGAAAGATATTAATTTAAAAAAGAAAAAGAATACTTTATATAAAATATACATCCTACAGTGTTATAGGTAGAAAAAAATGTGAGGCACTTAGATGAACAGTGGAGGAGGAGAGCACTGAGATCATCTTTTTATAAAAAGCACCAAACCATTTATTTTAACATCCGAGATAAAAGCAGAGGTTAACATGATAGGAAAAACTAGTTTAGTTCTGTAACTTTGTATTTGGGAAACTAATAAGAATCCAGTAGTTCAAAACTCAAAGTATTTTATTTTTATTCTGACAGAAATAATTCAAATAAAGAATGCTTTCTAATTTAAAAGAGTCTTAGTTTCCCTGATAAAGTTTTGCATATTTTGTGGTGCTCAGAATAATGTGAAATGTAGATGGTATCTCACTACTCTGTGGCAGTACACTTTCTACCTTAATGACTATAGTATAGGTACTATTTTGATACCATTTTTAAACTTCCTTTTCTAAAAGCAAAAATTAAAATTTGGTTTGGAATAATTGTGAATAGCATGCATCAATGCCTCCATGTGAACTTGCTGACGTCCAACAGTGACAGTTTTATTATTCCATAATCCTTCACAAACTAATTTAATCCAAAAACCAGGGTCAAAATTGGGCTTGGAATTACAGGAATCCACCGGATGTCAAATCAGGAAAAGGTCTGGCTTCTGACGGATGATGAAGTGGCTGAAGATGTGTGGTAACCTGAGTGTTATTTATGTTATTTAATTCAGCTGGATATGTTTCATTTAAAACTCCATTCTGAAACCGAAAACAAAAATGGTGATGCAACTTATTGGAATAGATCTTCCAAGTATCTTAAGCCATTAAATGACATATTAACATGTATTTTTAAAATCTTACCCCTGAGAGTTGTAAACTTTAAGTTCCTTTACTGCTGCTAAATTTAAATCTTTCACACAGTGAAGACATACTGAGGACATATTACGTATTAGTTGCATTTATAACCTGTTTTTCCATTAATCTGACAGGAAATTTTGAACATGGTACAGATGAGTGATACAGCTGTCTCATTTCAGACTGCCTTTGGGTCAGGCAGGAATTGATGGGTCAAAGAGCACCAGTCAAGAATTACAGTTAAATATTCTCTGTCATAAGTAGGTTTGCTTTGACCAGGTTTCAAGTTATAGGTGTCAATGAACTGATTATATTCAGGAATCTTACACTGGAATGCAAAACTTTTCCAAAAAAGGTAGCTTCTGATTTTCTAAATGTTTCTAAATATTCCTAAAATATTACACCACAGGTATGATTTTCATAACTGATTCCTTATTCATACTTTTAATTAATACTACTGAAAGCATAGTTCTAATTAC
Organism: Macaca fascicularis; assembly: GCF_037993035.2. Taxonomy (NCBI): domain Eukaryota; kingdom Metazoa; phylum Chordata; class Mammalia; order Primates; family Cercopithecidae; genus Macaca; species Macaca fascicularis. The sequence continues at coordinate 112,858,845 of NC_088377.1, forward strand.
AGAATCAAGTTACCAAAAGAAAATGCCCTTTCTTGTTTTCTTACACTGCAATGAATCTGGTTTCTATAACTGCTAGTAGAAAAAAGAAAAATAAAAAGGAACGGCATGAAGATGCACAGCTCTGTAGAGTTTTATAGATTATAGAGCCTTTATATTTTAGTTAGTGGAAGTTCTGGAAACTTTAAAACAGATGAAAATCATAGCCTTAATTGCTTCAAATAAAATCTACCTTTGTAAAGCCTACGTAACAGGCTTCAGTAATCAAAATGTTAATTACTTCACAGATCCTCCAAAACATATATAAAATCTATAGTAAAAGTCATATAACCTGTCTCTTCAATGAATGGCAATACTGTAAATTCTTTAAATAAAAAGTATTACCTGTCCGGATAATGGTGAGTTTTAAATGATTTTTTCTCATTACTCATAACACAATTCATGTCAGCCACTCTCTTTAAACATACTGTACAGACAGTGTCATCCAACAGAAATATAATGTGAGTCACATACAGAACTTAAATTTTTGGCCACAGTAGATTAAATAAAATACATTACTAAAGTTAATTTTACCTGTTTCTTTTTACTTTTTTAATGTGGCTGCTGAAAAACTAATCATTTCAACATGAAATCAACAATAAAAGATGAGATATTTTACATTATTTTTTCAAGCCAAGTCTTCAAAAATCCAATGTGTATTTCACACAGCACATCTCAATTTGGACTAGCCACATTTCAAGGGCTCAACAGCTACTCAGTGGCTCAATATTGAGTGTCTTAGCTCAATAACATCTACTCTGGAGTATATGTAGGTCTACAGAATTATTTGTTTATTCACAAAGAAACAATAAAAAGTAGTGAGGGGAAAACACTGCAAAGAACTTACGTGCTACTCATGCAACTCCTTATTCAAAATGTAATTTTACAGAATTAACTTCTGGACAATTTGCTTTACTCAAGAGTAAAATATACTTTCATAGCAATTTTCTGAGATAGATTAACTGAATATTATTCAATTTTAATACAATTGAAAGATGTAAGGAATGAGAATAAGAAAAAATCTTCACCATCATTTTCTATTAAAAAGCTCATAAATGATTACACAAGCAAAATGTATGAAAAAAGCCAGAAAATACAATTAAAGATAAAGCTTCAGGTCATACTTTTAATTATTATACTCTAATACGGAGTAAACAGGGGCCAAGGAGCTTAATTTTAGTCAAGATATTGTTTAAAGCTAAACTTAAATATCCTTTAAAATGAACTAAATATATTCTAATGGAAAAGCATAAATGCAAACATGATATATTCCTGAGTGGCCAGAGACAGCAGCTATTAACATTATGTTAACTTTTTTTTTCAGTGATCATTTTTAAAGTGTGCTCACTGCCAGATAGATTCTGATGACACATTTAAACAACAAAAATACACCATCAAGCTTGATTTCCATGACAGAAAGCCAGCTGAGTTACCTCTTTTAAGAAAGGCAGAAAAGAAAGCCATTCTACCTTAAAGGATAAAATGAGGATAGGGGAGGTAATGTGGAGGAATAGCTCGAGAACATGGAGGTGCCTAGGACTGAATTCCAGGGATATAATTAATCTAGAGTTTCAAATGTAAGAAAGTACACTTACATTTGAGTTTAACTCAATTTCAAACATATATAAAAAAAATAGAGCTTTGAAGAAATTATTCTTAAAAATTGCAATACTTTTTAAAGTTTGAATTTTTAAATTGCCATATTTTTAAAGAATCCAGAAAGAATAAACCAAATTATCTATTTTAAACATAATACTTCTAAAAACTAATTTCACCTGGTAATTTAGGTCATCTTATATTAAGGACACATTCATGTTGCTTCAGTCCTTCGTATCTTTCTCTCTCATGAATCAGGTGAATGATATATTAGTAACATACTAGAAAAAGTACAGGCTTGTAAAAAAAAAAAAAAAAAGGTAGTCACAGATATAATGAAAAATGCTGTCTCCATGAACGTTATGGAAAATAGATTAAAATCAGCTGACATAAAAAATGTGTAACATGTCTATAAGGTAAAAAGAATCACTGAAAGATTTATTCAGTTTGATAACACCCTTACCTTGTTTAAAAATGCCTGCTGGCCTGGCAGTACTGGGTTGTACTGCATCTGACCCACATGGGTGTGCTGAGGTTCTGGCTGGCACTGATACATCGACATGGCCCCAGCATAACAAGTCTGAGGAGTTACTATGGCTGACTGTGGATTTAATCCATGCTTTTGGTTTTCAGGAACTTGTAAACAAGTGACAAAATCTTCTAAACTAGAAGTAGTGGGGTATGGGGATGGTTCATAACTCCCCATAGGATAGTCCAGCTCTGTACATTTGGAATGTTGTGGTAATACAGGCTGATTACAGGAAATAAAGTTCTGTGTATAAGGCACAGGATCCATTTCAGATTTGTAGGGGAACTCTTGATTGATCCCATGTAAGTCTGAAAAGACATTATATTGTTGTGGGTCTTGCCGTGGACAACTGAAAGGCACGAATTGGTTAGCGCTCCAATTTGCAAACATGCCATTAACTTGCATATGCTTCATTTTCTGACACAGTTGTTGCTGTGGCTCCACTACTGCTTGCTTTTGGTGATGCTGTTGTTGCTGTTGCTGTTCTAACTGTAGGTGTTCCTGTACCATACAGCTTGAGTTCAGAGCCAGCGACTGTTGCTGTTGATAATCTGAAGGTATGAAGGGAGACTTACTTAAAGAATCTTGGATGTATGTCAAGATTTCATCTGTTAAGTCAATGTCTCTGAAGTCAACCTCACCGGAAAAATCATTTCTGAAAAATTTTTCATTCTGCATGTGTTTGATGTCTTCAAAATCAATGCCTAGGTTTTTCATAATGCTGTACAAGTCACTGTTTTTACTATCCTGAAAGAGCCCTAGGTGACCTCCAGCAAATGAGTTCACATCCTGAGGCTGGTCAATTTGCTCATGTTTCAGGATAGTATCATTTCCCATCGGTGCAGTATTATCTTCCCAATTTCTGCATTCATTCATAGATTCGTTAAAGAAATTGTTTTCAAAAGGTGCAGTACTTGAAGTACTTGAAGCAGGATAGAGATAAATAGACTCATCTTGTTGCATCACGGCAGCAAGGAGGGAACTAGGATTGAGAGAATCCTTGTTTAGAGTTGATTTGGTAGCAGAGTCTTTTTCGCTAGTGCCATTTTTAGTCCTTAGTGGTAAGGGATCCATTATGGCAGGAAAAGGGTTGGTTGCCTCATACAACAAAGCTTCTCCAGTGGTAAACATAAAAGGCAACTTCATATTTCGTTTTCGTAAATGCTCGCTTCCTTCCTCATCTCTAAAGTTGTGTACAAAAAAGTCTTAGAGAAAATTCTATCAAACATTTTAAAATAAAAATTATTAAAGAAAGAAAAACATCAAGCAAAATACATTATGATTGAATTCAAAAGGGGGCATATTTTATTTTCACCTCAATTATTCTCATGACTGGTGCTATAAAATTGTTTTTCAGACAAGCATATTTAAATGATTTAATTTTTTAAAAATAACTTAGTTAATTCCATGGTCACATTACAACCCTACCTGACACCATGCAAAAACAAAAACAAAAACAAAATTGTGTGGAATAAAGCTCTACACATAAAAACAGACTACGAGAATTTAGGGGCCAGGCCCGGTGGTGCATGCCTGTAATTACAGCACTTTGGGAGGCTGATGTGTGCGGACTGCTCGAGCCCAGGATTTTGAGACTAACCTGGGAAACATGGCGAGACCCCCACCTCTACAAAAAAATAAAAATTAGCTAGGCGTGGTGGCACATGCCTACAGTCTCATCTACTCGGGAGGCTGAGGCAGGAGGACTGCCTGAGCCGGGAGGTTAAGGCTGCAGTGAGCCACATTTGTGCCACTGCATTCCAGCCTAGGTGATAGAGTAAGATCCTGTCTCAAAAAAATAATCATAACAAAATAAAAAAAATTAGGAATTAGAAACTTAAGAATCTGAAACAACAAACCTCTCTAATAAAACCCAGAAGCTATAAAGACAAAGATTGGCATAATTAGTAATATGAAAGTTATTTAATATTAAAGTATTTGTATTTTTGCAATAGAATTCTTAAATAAAATATTTGTAACATATATAATTTATAATTTAACATATATATATATAATTTCATATCCATAATAAAGAGCTCCAATAGTGTCTAAGAGAGAGGCAAACAACTCAACAGAAAAACAGGTAAATGACACAAATGTAATTTATAAAAGAAAAATATCCTAGAAAGATGTAAAAAGATGCCCCCTATTAGTAATAAATAAATGAAAACAACATGTCTTAGTAACAGAAGCACACAAAATAACAAATGTATAGAAATATGAACACAATTAACAAACTAGACTTCTGATATACAAAAAGAACAACATACTCCCAAATGACAGAACATGTATTCTTCACAAGATTACATGGGTTATTTTACCAATGTAGAGCGTGTATTAGATCATAAAATAAGCCACCACAAATTTCAAAAAAACTGAAATTCATTCAGAGAACGTTTTCTGACTATAGTGGAACTAAGTTACTAAGTCAATCACAAAAAGGCAAGTAGAAAAATCCCCAAACACCAAAAAGTACAGTAACACTGTATTTCTAAATAATTCGTGAATAAAAATAAAATAAAAAGAAAATTAGCCAGTATTTTCAATTAAATAAAAATAAGATAGCAAAAGATGAGGGTTGTAAAGTTGTACTTAAAGGGAAACTGATATATATGTTTAAGTATATATTTTTTAAAAGTTGGATAAAATCGTAAATTATACCCAAAGAAAGTAGAAGGAAGAAAATAATAATGAGCAGACAAAATTAAAACTGAAAACAAGTGTATAAAATAGAAAAAAAATCAATAAACCAAAAGTTGGATTCTAATAAAGACTAATAAAGTCTAATTTAAAAAAGGTGCCTTCTAGAAACATTGATCAAGCGAGAAGGACAAATTTGTAGAGGTACACACATACCCACGCACTCATATACATCTGTACACACATACTCATATACTTCCATGGGTACTTATATACACACATACATTCACCATGTTCATGGGTTCAAAGATTCAGTATTAAAAAGATGTTAATTCTCCCCAAATGATCTACAGTCTCAAAGTAATCTCACTCAAAATCTCAACAGATTTTCAGACAACTGTTTTCTAAAATGTATATGGAATTATAAAGGGCAAAGAAGAACCAAGGCAATCTTCACAAGCAGAACAACAAAAAAGGCGAAACAAACAAAATAAAGACACACTCAGACATAGAAATTTATAATAAAGATAGAATAACTAGGACTGTGTAATGCTAGACAAAATAGACAACTACACCAATGGAACTATTAATAGAACAACACAATCCAGACAGAGAACCAAAGACAAAATCCCCTGATCAAAATACAGTGCAGTGGGGAAAAGATGACCTTCTCAGTAAATCACCTTTTCAATGTGACTGGTCAATTGGGTATACATATAAGGGCTGGGGGGAATCAATCCTTACCTCAAGCCACAGACAAAAATCAATTCTCCAGGGTGGGAGGAAACATTTGCAATACAAATATTTGATAAAGGACTCATTTGTAACATATGTAAGAAACTCTTGAAATCACTGCTGGGTTTAGAGAACATATTCTAAATAAAGCATTGTTATATTTTTCTTTTATTTTACCAATGACACTAGCTTTTCATATGTACTTCATATGCCCAGGATAAAACCCTAGTGTTTTCTTTTACTATTCTTTCTATAGCTCTGCACATGTAGCTGCTCAATAAAATTTGTCAATTCTGTCTTCTCAATGTCTCTCACCTGTGCTCTTCTTTCTAGACAAATTACTTAAACTTTTCAGTTTTTATTTACAGACTAAATTCTGCTTGAATTATTTTTATGCTTTCACATAAGAGGACTTATGAAAACAAAACTGTTAACAAAAACAGGAAACATTCTTTTGCTTACGTTAGTGGTCTCTGAGTCGCAATGATATAATCTGGTCTTCCATTTTTATAAAGCAGGCGTGCATTAGACTGGACCCACGTCCATCGATTGTTTTTTGTAAGAAGCCGGAAAACTATCAAGCCGCTTTCTCCAGTCTTAATCACTAAAATAAAATTAAAAAATTAAATTATCAAACCCCAAATCAATATATTAAAGAATATTCCTAAAACAAAGCTCTTGTGACATAGTTCTGGATGTATTTCCTTTATCCCCAAAGATGATACATTTTAGACACACACAAAAAAAGGCATGGAAATGGTTTTTCAGAGTTTTTTTTCCACTTCAGACTAAATTTATTATTTTAAATGTTAAAGGGAAGATTATGTACCAGACAATTCTAGTAACACAGGAAAGTAGAGAGAGAGCATAAATTGGGGACAAAAAAGATTAAAAAATTATTTTAAAATAGGGAATATTTTCCTACAGGCTAATACTTTATAATTTTAAAGTAGAGTTATTAACATCATTGTTACAATATTAACATATATTTATGAATTGATAACAATGTAATTTAAAAATTCCCAAGCAAAACTTCATGGGCCAAATGGTTATTTTTTAATAACTAAACAACAATATTTCTATGAGGCAGGTGTAGACAAGTTAATGAACAAAGAGTGTAACCCTGGTTAATCATGATGATAAGTTACTAAGTAGAAGTTTATCTATATAGTTTACTTAAACACGTTATATTACATAAGAATTTGAAACATGTACTACAGTGTATGCTGTTTTTTTCTGACATGTTCATAAGGAACTACAACTTACTCCGGATATGGGACTCAGCACAATAAAGCATATCAGCAGCATGAATAAACTGATACCCTGATCCTCTCGTGCACAGTTCTGCTTCAGTATATCCTAAAACAATTCTTCCTCTGTTTAAAATTTAAAAAGGTAAAATAAGAATGAATTATGATTTAACATAAATGAAATAACAAAGATAAATTCATTGGTTTTACGCTAGTTTCTGCAATGTTTTAGTTCACATTTAGAATTTCACATCAGTAAGTAGATATGAAATTAAACACATCTATGTAAACCGCTCTTCCTTGCTTATGATTGCAAATTTCAGTTTCAGCCTATTTTCTTTTCCTGAATAAAACCACGGAAATTAGTATGCTAAAACTGAATTGAATAGAGCAGATGTATGGGTAACAGAAAATCTTTAATATAAATCTGGAACGTTTTTATAATCTATTTTTAGGGAAGAAGGTTTTTCAAATTACCTCTCTGCATTCCCACATTAGAAAGGAGAAAAGCACTGATATGTTTTGATACGATATAAATGCTTAATATCAGACTCTTGCTCACAATTTTCTGAAAGTTACTGAAACTTCTGGGGCTAGAAATCAAATAACATTTGTGCCATTTAAAAACGTAAAACAAACCAACATAAATGTCATCAGAAGAACAAACCTTACTAATATATAAGAACATCATCATCTGAGACAAGTCTTGCAAAAAATTAAAAAGATGATTTGTGAGCCTGATGAAATTATTTTTACTGTAAAAGCCTACACTGAAAGAATAAAAGCTAATAGCCAATCTAATAATAAACAATATTACATACAGTCCACAATGTATGTTTTACATGCTAAGAGAGACTTACTGAAACATAATGTACATCTGATAGAATAAAAGTGAAAAAGTCTCACTTACTTGGCATCACAACCAATAGGTGTGAAGTCTAGTTTGTGTTTGGTTCTAAAGATAAAATTTTTGGTCCGGATTTCAAGTATGGATGGTGGCTGAAGTGGAGTAGCTATCGCAAACAAAGCCAACTGAGGTGGAAGTATTGATCCATCCTTCCCTTTCTTTTTCTGTCCATGAAGATACTTTAACCTCCCTTGGAAATTCATTGCCTTAAAATAATAACAACAAAAAAAGTTCATTAAAATTAAAAATATGAAAGTTCCTTTTAAAAAGGCTCCATTATGGCTGCTTCTAGGGTTCTTGATAATTCCATAAATATTCCTGAAGCTGAGAACTGTTAGTTTCTTTCATTCCTGTCTCCATGGGACACCCATTAAAACTATCCCAAAGAGTAATATGAGAAATATTCTAAAGGGATAAGTGAACCACTCCTTGTTCCTAAATGGTCATACCATGAATACCTATATAATTTTCCAAGCTTGCCATTACCCTATCATTTTCACCTCGCACAGCTCCTTGCACACCAGGCAATCAATATATCCTGAATGGTAATAAAGCCCTAAACATTCATTTTCAAGCATACATGAACTATATTGCAGCTGCTCATAGCGTATTGCATAGTTCATAGTAATCTTTTCTATAGAGACAAAATATAATTTTATTAAAACACTAAAATGAATCATCATGAAAACATATAAAGAATGCAGAGCTCTACTGAGTAAATATATGCAATAAATTTAGAAGACAGGGAAAACAAAGGCAACTTAAACATGAACATGATATATTTAATTGGTTAAAACAGTATCAACAAGTCCAAGGGATGGTTCTGACATCAAAATAATAGCAGCGCAAGGAGGAAAAGACCCTCTTGCACACAGGTATTCCACCTCAGACATACAGTCACATGTCACTTAACAAAAGGGGCATGTTCTATGAAATGTGTCCTTAGGCAATTTCGTCATCCTGTGAACATCAGAGGGTAGGTACACAAACCTAGACAGTATACCTTACTATACATCTAAGCTATACAGTATAGCCTTTTGTTTCTAGGCTACAAACCTGTACAGCATGGTATCATACTGAATACTTTAAGTAATTGTAACACGGTAAGTATTTGTGTATCTAAACATAGAAAATACACAGTAAAAATAAAGTATAAAAAATGGTATACCTGTATAAGAGTACTTATTGTAAATAAGGCAGGCAGGACTGAAAGTTACTCTGGTTTAGTCAGTGAGTGAGTGGTGAGTGAATGTGAAGGCCTGAGACGTTACTGTACACTATTAGAGTTTATAAACACTATACACTGAGGCTACACTGAATTTATAAAAAATATTTTCCTTTAGGCCGGGCGCAGTGGCTCATGCCTGTAATCCCAGCACAACTTACTGTAACTTTTTTACTTTATAAACTTTGACACTTTTAACTGTTGACTCTTTTGTAATAACACTTAAACACAGTGTACAGCTACACAAAAATATTTTCTTTCTTTACATCCTTATACTATAAGCTTTCTCCCATTTTTTAAAATTTTTTTTTACATTTTAAACTTTTGAGTTAAAACCTAAGACATAAACCCACACATTAGCTTAGGTCTGCACCGTGTGAGGATCATTAATGTTCCTATCTTCCACCTCTACATCTTGTCCCACTGGAAGGTCTGCAGGGGCAATAACATGCATGGAGCTGTCATCTCCTGTGATCTTCTTTTGGAATAGTTCCTGAAGGACATGCCTGAGCCTGCTTTACAGTTAACCTTATTCTAAAATAATGATTAAAATAAAATCATTAAAAGTATAATAAAAAAATAAAGTAAAATAATGATTAACAGTAAATACATAAATACATAGTGATTTATTACTTTCAAGTATTATGTGTCATACATAATTGTATGTGCTATACTTTTTATATGACTGGCAACACAGGTTTGCTTCCATCAGCATCACCATCAACATGTGAGTAATGCTATGACATCGTTAGGTGATAGGGATTTTTTGGCTCCATTATGATCTCATGGGACTACCATCATATACGTGGTCTGTTACTGACCAAAGCATCATTATGCAGCACATGACTCTACATACTAATTGTTCATGAGCAATAATACTGAGAAAACTACCTCAAAGCACAATTCTAATTCTGAGTCAGCAAAATCCTCTTCAGAAATAAACACATAAACCAAAATCATTGCTTGGTAATGCTTAATTTCAGATTTGATTACCTGTTTCAAATTCCTTGTTATTCACAAAAAGTATACAATATACTCTGTATTCTCTTCTCCTGTACTTGGTGACACAAACTAAGGATACAATGAGAGACAGAGAAGTCCACTCTGAGGAATCCTAGGCTGCTCCCTACAGCAAACTCCTATGCAGGTGTTCAGACTTTGCAACAAGAAACAGTGTCTCCTATCAGATGATGATTCTACAATTGCGAATATACAATCATTTTTCTATGTGGCAGTTATTTGAGACATATGGAAAGGCCATTATTTTTCTGTCTAGCAGGCATTAAATCCTCCTATTAAAAAAGGGCTACATAATTCTCTCCTATCTTAAAAATCCTAAAATAGTCAAAACACAAGGCTTCATGTTATTTCACTCAATCTTTGTTATTATAGTCTAAAGAACAGTTTTCTGAATTATAGAGGATAGTCAAAATCAGAAATAATTATTTTAAAATGCTACCTTATCAAATTATTTGGTAGATTTTTAAAGCTGAAATCAAAGATAACCAAAGAATATTGGTTTCACTTGACTTTTTTTTCTATAACTTAATGTTAAATCAAATTTAGGCTGAAGATGCCTCTGCTCCTTAAGTCCTTACCAAGGAATTGCAACTCCATTTACTATATAAACTAACGGAAAGCCTAACAGTAGAAGTGAACTTTTGTAACCAAATAGCTGAGTCTCAGTCACAGGTGACCAACTAATCAGATCATCTTCAAATAAGGCAAACCCCAAGCTGTAATCAATCAAGCTATTTCTGTACCTCACTTGCATTTTCCGTTCATAAATGCTCCAGTCCATGTTTTTATGTGAGCTCTCTGAACCTCTCTGGTTCCAAGGGCTGCCTGATTTGGGAACAGTTCTTTGATGAATTAAATTTTGCTAAATTAAATTTGCCTCAAGCTTTCATTTTAACCACAGTAAGAGCCAGTATCATAAGATTTTGTACCTTACCAGAAAACCAGATGAATTATCCAGCAGACACCTCAGACGACATATGAAGCACCTCTCCATAAAAGGAGAGTTTTCTGGAGGAATCTGGTCTGCGTTATAACAGACTACTGGCTGGGGGAGACCAGGGGCTTCTGTAGAAATAAAGGCAAAACAAATTTACTTTCCATTTTGCTGTAAAGTTAAGCATCTGCGTAGGTAAAATTTGTATTAGTTTCTAAACTGGAGTCTGTATTCTGAACACAAAAAAATCATTTTCAGAAGAGCTAATGACAAGAAACTAAAAGTTTATTAAATATCACTTTTATCAGATAGAACTTGTGTAATTTTTATTGAGCTATCACTGTCAACAATTTTCACATTTTCTAACGTATTTTTGTTTTCTTTAACACTTATTTCCAAAAACATTTTTTGCATTGAGAAAAGCATTTTTATACTTGTATATGCTAGCTTACTTTTTTCTTTGGTGCATTTTAAACACAATAATTTACATGCACTCAGGTATCAACCTTGTGTACCTTCCTTCCATCTTTCATGATGGTACTACTTATTTTTATAAAATACATTACTGAGTATGGCAATACTCTGTTGCCTGAAACTCATTAATGGCTCCCATTTGCCAAAATATTCCTTAGCTCATCAGGTTCACTGTGGCCTATGATTGCAGATTTATATCTTTCCATTACTTCCCTATCATGGAGTTCTATGACCTTCCAGGTTCCCAGCCTCCTTTCACAGAATCATATTTAAAAACTACCAACACAATCTTTTGTACCATCAGTTCTTACCATCAATTCCTTGTCCAGACTCTGTACACTGAGAAGGATTTAACGCCCAGTGTAGCTGACGCTGAAATTCAGCTCGGTCTTCGGTATGGATAAGTTCATACACACTCTGATGTATGACATCAGACTAAAGAAAAAAGATACAAGGAATACAACAAAAGCACTGATTAAAAAAATATGGCTTACTAAATTAATTTTAAAGCCTATTTAGATTAGTGGGTGCTTGCTAGTGGTGATGAATACAAATTGGATGATTCCTGAAGTTCCCTAGTCACCTAAGATAGAAAAAGCTAGACAGACTGGCACTACAACAGATAAGCCAAAAGTTACTTGTCATCAGTTCCCAACGTGAATGCTCTTGCTCAAATAAGTCACCTCCCCATTCCTTAAATGCAACATACTAAAATCTGTTTATGTTTCGTATCCATTTGTTAATTTTTAGATTCTTATCTCTTCCACGCAGCTTTTCCTAACCACCCAGGCCTCTTTGACTTCTCTAAGCTTAATGGTATTCTCTAGGTATTTCCTTCACTGTTCTCTAAAATTTTCTTCGTATAAAATTTTCACTCCAAGTAGATTCCACAAGAGCAAGGGATTGTGCCTTTACTATATCAAACCCACTTTCCTCCTCTTGCCTCTCACCATTTACTATAGTGCTGAGCCCTTAGTGCTTAAACCAGAGTTTTCCTTTTTTTTAAACTGCAAGTTGTGATAAAAAACACATTTCTATCTGTCACAGGTGTATGCATAGACATATACACGGAAAAGTTTCACAAAACACTTACCATTATTACATGAGATAATACTGTGTATTCTATATTATTTTATTCCATCCTAAACAACTAAAAAACAGTTTGATGGTGATCCACTGTCTTGACTGCATACCCATGAGCGAGTCACAACTTGCAGTTTTAAAAATGGTGTCTTAATCTACCACTTGTGTCAGATATGAATGTTGTTTTAGGAAAAAAATCCATGTGTATATGGGAGAAAAAAAATGGATTGGAAAATGGCTGATCTCTTTGATTTTCTTAATGATACAAATCACAGTATCAAATCATGATTAAGACAGTTATATAATTCATTTGGCTTCAAACAGGCTTTTCTATGGACATTAATATATTTTCTTTAGAATGCAACAAATCAGAAGTTTAGACTTTGTGGTAGTAGCTAGATTCCACTATTTTAGTCATCTACACTTAAATCTTCCTAGGAACCTAATCTTCTCATATTAAATCATCTTGATGCCATTACACAATTTCCAGAAGTTGCATCTGAAACACAAGTTGAAATGCACATCCCCTTTAACAAAAGCCTTCAGTGGTCTCTATTGGACATACAATATAGTTGAAGCTCTAGTCTATATAACTGTTATTAAGACCAGCAGCCTTGTGAGCTTGATAGAAGTGCAAATTCAAGAGCCCCACTGTGAACTACTGATTCAGAACATCTGGCAATGGGTCTCAGAGATGACCAAGTTTTATCAAGGTCTTCAGGTGAGTTCTTGTGCACATTGCAATTTGAGAACCAGATATACAAGAATAGCAAGCATTCAAATGTTACAATCGGTTCTTAAACCATAAAAGATGTTATTGTCCTTCAAATATGTCAAGTATTTATAATTCCATCTATTCTTCATTCATTCAATAACATTAAACAAGCCAGTCACGTTAGTTTCCTTCAATGACTTCCAGTCTAGTGCTTATAGTACTTCTATATTCCTATGTTCTCTCGTCCACCCACCTGCTATACAATATTTAGGTCAGCTTATATACCATTTGATTTAGGATATCTTCCATAATCCACATAAATCAGAATTAAAGGTATAAATCATAGGATTTTACTTGTACTTTTTATACAGCACCTCATTCATTTCATAGTTGTCATATATACTCTGCTATCCATTGATGCCAAATAATTTTGATCTTATCCCCTAGACCCCATGTGCCTGAAAGTTTCTTATATATGAGATTCTTGATAAGCAAAAGAAGAAACACAATAACCATGAATCGCATAAAGATTTAAAGGAATTAATAGTGCAGTAAATTATTAATATTAGAAAAAATTATTAGCTACAAATACATAATGTATTCTACAGCATATATTGATACTTTATACATACAAATGGTCAACTGTGTCCAAAAGTATAACATACATGAAAAGTAAATGATATAATAATATAAATGACATAAGTAATATATACTTACCTGCTGAAACCCTAGATAATCTTGTATAGTAGAAGAAGCATAAAAGACCAAAGCATCTGTAGTGACAACTAATACAAAGCCATTCAGAGCCTACAAGGAAAGGAAGTTCTAAAATTAGTAATATGACTTAATATTGACCGTCACATAAAAGTTATTACCTTTATTTCTGAAAAATCTTCTCTTCAAAATGGTTAAAATAATTACATTTCACAAACACAGCCATAACATACACTCCTGGACTAAGAAATACCTATTCATACCTTTTGATTTGTCTACGGAAAAACAGCTAAATTTAATGCTCAATCAGAATAACTTTGGTAGAATATGGAATTCATCTTCCTCATGTTTCAGATTTTCTCTTTTAAATATATTGTACATATTTTTTAAAGAACAAACTATTTAGACATTCACTATAGTCTATCACACTGCTTTTCTTTGGGGGGAAACTGGAGGCAAAGATGTTGATTAGATTCTTAAAGTGGGAACACTAAAACTCTTCTTGTACAAAGACATTTCAAGCACTGACACAAACATTTTAAGTCATAGAACATTTTAAGACTTTTATAGGAAAACACAATATATATATAATATATAATTAAAATATAATACACATGCAAAGCAAGCATACAGTGAATTTAGTCCACTAAAATTTAACGTCATTATGAACATATACTTAAATTTATCATTTTGTATGTGTTATTTCTATTTGTTCACAGCACATCCGTATGTATAACGTTTCTTTTTCTCTCTGTTTTGCCTGCTTTGGGTCCATTATTATTAGCCCATACTCTTTAGTTTGGAAGTTATAGTCTCTTTTTCTATTACTGGATAATTCAAGTCCAATATCAACTAATACCTTTATTCTCCTCTTGGATAACAATCGTATCATAGATCACTTTATTATTATCATATATTTTAATTCTACAAGCCCTCACTGTTTTCTCCTTGAGTTCAATTTGGTATTTGATCTATTCTTTACTATGTGATCATAGCTAATGTCTTCTAACACCCTCTTTTTCATGTAAGGAGAAATATAGTATGGTTTAGTTTAAGAATTGTACTGTGTAGTCAGACAGATTTGGTCTGGACTCCTGTCTCCGTCTATTACTAGCTGTGGGGCTGTGTGGCTTTGGTTAAGGTATTTACTCCTTTTTAGGCTTCAGTGTTATTTCAAAAACTGGCACTTCATCAGGTAGACATAATGACAATATCCCACCTAACTCAATGCTTAGCACAGAGCTAGCACTCAGTGTAATAAGGTACAATGCTATATGGTTGTAGAAATAAGCAAATAAATATTTACATCACGATGCTTTGAGAACTATAAAGAGCTATATAAATAATAGTGATTCATTTGTTCAACACATAATAAACTATTACATGCCCAAGGGGAAATATGTATGCTAAGTACTGGGATTTAAGAGTTAACAAGGCTTTGCCCTTGTGCTTATGATGCTCACATCTAGTCTAGTCAATATCTTCATTATCAGATGAAATAAATGAAATACAGTGGCTCTCTCTCTTTTAACTCCAATTATTTTCCACATTCAAGATTCTTGATCTGTATTATCTGACAACTGGACTACAAAGATAACAACTATTATTTAGTATTCCTTTTTCTAAATGTTTTTATGTATTTGAGTGGTTTATTTCTCCCAAAAACCCAATGAGGTAAGTGCCATGTTCCAGTTTTACAATAGAAGAAACTGAAGTCAAGGACTATACCTTTAAAAGTAACTTGCCCAAAGTCACAGAGCCAGAAAATGGCTGATCCAGGAGATAAACTCAGTCTGGTTCCAAAGCATACCCACTTAAATAACATGATATGCTGCCTTTATGTGTTATCAATCCCAAATTGGTGCATGGTTCTGACTGTTTTGTTCTGTTTTTTTACTTTTAAGGTCAGGGGCACAAGTGCAGGTTTTTTACATAGGTAAACTTGTGTCATGAGGTTTTGTTGTACAGATTATTTCATCACCCAGGTATTAAGCCTAGTACTCATCAGTTATATTTCCTGATCCTCTCTCCCTCCTCCCACCCTGCAGCCTCTAAATGGCCCCAGTGTGTGTTGCTCCCCTCTGTGTGTCCATGTGTTCTCATCATTTAGCTCTCACTTATAAGTGAGAACATGCAGTATTTGGCTTTCTGTTCCTGTGTTAGCTTGCTAAGGATAATGGCCTCCAACTCCATCCATGTCCCTTTAACCACAAGCAGGCTCTCAGGTTTTTGACTACAAATATTATATGTAATACCCGGCAATTCCCTTAGGATAAACAATGGTGATTCTACCCATAAGAACTTCAATATTTAATGATTAACACACTCAAAATTGGATATTCTTAAATTCTCTCGACAGTAACACCATATATCCGTCATTGCACTGATTTATTCTGAAAATATCTGCTTCTCAGGAAGATTATCCATTAATCACATTCATATTATTTTGTAGAACATCATACGTTTTCAAACAGTGAAACAAATTTAGTCACATTCCAATAAACTCATTGGTGTATATGCCGGAAGACAGAAGGATAATTGAAGTACAGTTATCAAATCTCTTTAGACAAATGTTAATTGTTAGAAATAAAAATCTGGAAAGAATAGATGCATATCAATTTTTATATATCTCAAATGATCTCAAGTACCAGGAGGAACAAGGTTATTACTTGTATTGATTTGTCTTAATAAATTAACAGAAGGAATTAATATACTAATTAAATAAAAGAGATCATCATTCTTTTAGTCTTAGTCACAAAGATTCACTCGACCTATCTGAAAATTATGTTGAGCTCACTTACTATTTAAGAGAAATTGCAATTAATACTGTTACATAAAATTTCAACTGCTGTCACTGAAAAAGCTGCAAGATTTTAACAAGTACAGTATTAAATAGCAAGAGATATAATTTATTTTAAACTTATGAAATAAACATGTGAAGTAAGTAAAGACACAGTTATTAGCATTGTTTCATTTTTATTCCTTGTAAAATAGTAATAAATTGAAGCTAACCTAGAAAGATGTCTTAAATTTTTAATAAAATTTTTTTTTTTTTGAGATGGAGTCTCGCACTGTCACCCGGGCTGGAGTGCAGTGGCGTGATCTCTGCTCACTGCAACTTCTGCCTCCTGGCTTCAAGTGATTCTCTCGGGCCTCAGCCTCCTGGGTAGCTGGGATTACAGGCACCCGCCACCACGCCCAGCTAATTTTTTGTATTTTTAGTAGAGACGGCCAGACTGGTCTTGAACTCCTGACCTCGTGATCCACCTGCCTCAGCCTCCCAAAGTGCTGGGATCACAGGCGTGAGTCACTGCCCCAGCATTTTAATAAAAAATTTTGTAACATTTTCCTTATATGCCTTTGTTAAGCAGAGGAAAATAATTCTCCTCAAAAGTTTTAGGCCATATGGTATACAGAACCTCTGGTAACATCTTCCACATTGTACGGGTAATTGGCTGGTAACTGTAGGTTGCAATATAAAGTCAGATGTCATTATGCAATTGTATATAATCAAACAGCCATTTTCACATATCTGTAATGTTTTTAGTCATCTTCTTCATAAAAAGATAACATATAAGCACAATCCTAAGAAAATCATATAGTATGTGAGTCTTCCGATTAGAGAGCAATCTACAAATGGTATTCAATATAAACAGGTAAGTTTATTTTAACTGCTTAAGGGCTACCAATTTGCAGATAATTTAAAATATATATATTCCATATAATTATAGCTTTACAGCTTTGCATTCTTATTATCGTTATTCCGTTTTCCTGACATAGGGTATGTACACAATTTGTCTAAACGTTTTGGGAAAAAAATAAAAATTATTGGTCCATAATTTAAACCAACTTGCCAAGTGTTATGGCGATCAGTCCATATTTGTCTATTTCACCTGAACTACAGGATTTCATTATGGCCTTAGTAGATAACCCAAGAGGTGTGTTTAATCATCTTAAGCAGCAATTATTAAAATGCTTTCCTATGACCTGAATACAGAGTCTTTATGTTTGGGTTTATATATACATGAAGATCCTCAGTTGGGGCTGGGGGAGGACTCATGTTTTAATAGATTTACTTTGTTTAACATAAGTTAATTTTTGCTAACAGGAATTTGAATGTGATTACGCAATTGTAATAAAAAATGCTATATTATTAGGCACATCACCATTCACCGAATGAACTAGTGGAGTTACCAAAACTTAGGGTTACTTTTTGTAACAATGGTGAAGTTAGTTTTTCTAGTCAGTTCAGTGGGTGAAACTGAAAATGATCACATAGTTGTGATAGCACACATGGCACACATCTTTATTCTATCTTTTTTCAAAAAAAAAATTATCTGAGAATTTTAAGTGAGAATCAATCATGGCATCAATTCTAAAAAAAAAAAAAAGAGTAAAAAAAGATTCAAAATGCTTTCACAGGCAAATTAGAAACTAAATTCTGAAGTATAAAAATAGGGACTACCGTTGAGAAAATCTTTAGTATGTGAATAAGTCACAAACAGTTGCTAAAATAAAATGTAAGTTATAATATATTGACAAAATGAAATTTGGGTTAAGAAGTATGTTAAACTGAGAAATGCATTTAACAGTTTTTTTTTTTAGACAGAGTCTGGCTCTGTTGCCCAGGCTGAGTCGCCCAGGCTGGAGTGCAGTGGCACAATCTCGGCTCACTGCAAGCTCTGCCTCCAGGGTTCATGGCATTCTCCTGCCTCAGCCTCCTAAGTAGCTAGGACTACAGGCACCAGCCACCACACCTGGCAAATTTTTTTTGTGTGTGTTTTTAGTGGAGATGGGGTTTTACCACCTTAGCCAGGATGGTCTTGATCTGCTGACCTCGTGATCCGCCCGCCTTGGCCTCCCAAAGTGCTGGGATTACAGGCGTGAGCCACTGTGCCCGGCCACATTTAACAATTTTAATAGAGATACATTCCATAAAAAGTATATATAAATTCAACATCTTAAATTAGAACCTTTAAAATACTCTAGGAGTTCTTTCTGTTTGAAGAAATATTAATACAACAGAAGGGGTGGACCAGTCCTCTAACTAATTTCCTTCATATACAGTCATGTATTACTTAACAGCGACATATGTGGTTAGGTGATTTTCATCATCACGCGAACATCATAGAGTATACTTACACAAACCTAGATGGTATACTCTACTATACACTTACGCTATACAATGTAACTTATTGTTCCAAGGTTACAGACCTGTACAGCATGTTACTATACGGAATACTATAGGCAATTTTAACACATGGCAAGCATTTTTGTATCTAAACATATCTAAACTAGAAAAATTACAGTAAAAAATATGGTGTAATCTTACGGGACCACTGTCGTATATGCGGTCTGTTGTTAACTGAAACGTCATTATACGATGCATGACTATAATTCCATTTTTTCATGTATTAAGCATCATTCACTATTGCAGTTCAGATGAAACTGACAAAAAACATTGAGTGAATCCCAAATAAACTGGGAATTATTAAAACACTTATTAATTCATTTTCCATTTACAACTGTCCTTAGTGTAAGAAACTATATTTATGAAAATTTACCTGTAATAAGAATTCTCCTTCTTGTAAGTTCAGGCCTTCTCTGAAATTTGCTGCTCTACAGTTCTCCTGGCCTCCATTTCTTTCAGCAGGGGAGGATTTTAATGCAACTATGCAAAAAAGGGAAAAATAATGATTTTAAAAGTAAGCAAAAGTAAAGAGCTATAATAGAAAACTTCTGAACACCAAACAAAGACACCTTGAAATACTGGCATCTACTGGTATTTTTAGTAATTGGGTAATACAAGGTAAATAATAAATACTAGGTAAGTAATCCTGTTGCCAGTGGGTAGTTCCTTATTCTATGCTAGTAACAAAACTGAAGGACTTAGTAGTTGTCAGCTGACAGATTGTTAAAAATTGTTGATGAGTTCACAATATGACTTTTGTCACAAAACTGAGGAGTTTCAAAGAACTGCACAATAGTGTTATAAACACTCCTCTCCACTCCCACCTCCTTTCTTAGGAGATTAAAGTTCTCCATAATGTAACCTATAAAAATGACTCCAACTTTTTATATATTTATCTAAATATCAGGGAACTGGTGGTGGTGAGGAGAACAAAAGCAACTATGCACCTACTGAGATGTATTTCTGATGTGTGGAATCTTCTTGTCCAGCATTTGGGTAAAAACTGTTAATTACTGTTATTATTTAATAGGTTCATGTTAAATTTATAAATTAACTCATGGAGAATTAATGTCCTTATAATCTTGAATCATTCTATACAAGAACACACATTTTTTTCCATTTAAGTCTATATTTTGTCCTGCTAGAATGTTTTAAAGCTGTCTACAAAAAAGATGTGCACAGGCATTTTTATATTTACTCCTAGGTATTACATCTTGTCGGCTGTAGAGTGGCTTCTCTATTATATCTTCTAACTGCTTGTGGATTACATATGTGAAGGAAAGTCTGATGGCATGATAGGATGCTTACTATTGGAGGTGGCATGTTATAATGCTATTTCTTCTTTTTTTTTCCCTCACTCTGTGTGTGTGTGTGTGTGTGTGTGTGTGTGTTATGTATATATTTATAGTATGGGAGGAAGCACAGCTGAATAGAAATAATAATAGCTACCACTTACTTAAACATTTCGCCAAGCACTTTCAAATATTATCTCACTTAAAAGCATGTGGATATTGGTAACTGTTAGAATTGGGCTCAAATCTTACCTTTGACATTTACTAAAAGTGGGAGTTATTTGAGCCTGTCTCCTAATATGTGAGGTGGTAATTAAAAAAAATTTTTTAAGCACATCTTGCAGGGCTGTTGTGAAGAGTAATGAGAATATATGTAAAGTTTCTGACACACAGCAGATCAATAGTAGTTCAACAAACAGTAGCTTTAATTACTAGAAATAT
The DNA here is from genome assembly GCF_037993035.2 of Macaca fascicularis. Lineage (NCBI taxonomy): Eukaryota > Metazoa > Chordata > Mammalia > Primates > Cercopithecidae > Macaca > Macaca fascicularis. Next base: position 112,879,627 of record NC_088377.1, read on the forward strand.
TTCTCAGAGCTTATGGATTCCCTGGTTATAAAGTATAATCTTTTAGATACTTTCTAAAGTATCTAAAAGTATTCTGACCTTTTTTTAACCTGTGATATTTGAATAAGAGAAACCATTAAATAAAACTGACTCTGGCAGTCCTCTTAAGACATACTTCACCGTATGTTTATGTGACTAAATCATCCAGCTCAGTGAAAAAACTGGAGATTTACTAATAACTAGACTTCCTCTCAGTTTGAGCAGAGTACCACATATAAAACCTGTCTGCAGTCTTTCATGTTTGCAGTGTATTTTCTGGTAAATCATCAGTGAACGTGTCACACCAGAATCTCATGCCAAGTTCTCGCCTTTGCAGAAGTTAAAACATATCTCTTTGCAAGAAACAGCCAAAAGCACAGTCTCTGAACATAACTTCAAAAGGCCAGAGAACAGATTTCCTTAGGCCAAAAAACAGTGAGGCAAACTGACCTAACAGTTCATCAAGACCAAAGGAAATGTTTAATCTGTACAGAGAGAGAATGGTAGAAGAGAGAATGGCCTTTTCTCCCTTTCTGTTCTGTAAGTTATGTTGTTGCTTGCTTACTAATGGCCACATTTGCTTGAATGCACAAAACCATACAATGTCAGAGTTAACTATATTCTGTTACTTTTCTAAAAGCTCTGGTATGAAGCACAATTTAAGAGTTAGACCAAGCATCAGTAATACTTGCTTTTAAAAAGAAAACAACAAAACCAAACCCTTATATTATGAAATAAGACTAAAAATGGACAATAACAGTGTCAGATTTTATATATCTAAATTATCGCTGGAAATCTCTTAAAATTAATATTTAATCAACACAATTGGTATTACTTCCACCTAGAGTCATTGGCAGTAGAAAAACATAAATATTAAGAGATAACTACTTGATCGCTGAGAAGACGACTAAGCAATGAGAGAGACCATTCATCTCAGAGTAATTTATAATTTGTTCTTGGGCTTGCACTGAGGGTATTAGCCAATGTAATTAGACACTAGAGTCAGATCATGTCTTTAAGTAGGGCATATAAGCTGTGGAAATAACTAGAAAACAATGTCAAAAAATACTAAGTACCAGAATAGGGTTTAATTAAAGTATTACAGGAACTTGAAGTAGAGAAAAAAATAAAAAGAACAAATTCTTTCTAAACAACAATGCTTATAATTCCAAATGCTGGAAGAATGATATTTAATATGTGTAACTACTACATAAGTAGGAAAAGTGACAAGTTCATTTGTGGGAATGATTACTGGAGGTTTCTACCAAAAACAAATATGTAAATATTTCTGTTGCTCTTGTGTTTAAGGTTAATCATTGGTAAATCATTTAAGTAAATATTGTGCAAAGATGAGTCCGAGAAGGGTGGACTTTTAAAATCATTTAAAAAACACTGCTGTGCTTTTTTAGGAAACTAATTTTATGCCATGGCCTCTCAGCCTAAACTATGTAATTTCTACCCCTGCATGAAGTTTGTTTGTTTTTTTTTTTTTTTTTTTTTTGAGACGGAGTCTGGCTCTGTTGCCCAGGCTGGAGTGCAGTGGCCAGATCTCAGCTCACTGCAAGCCCCGCCTCCCGGGTTCACGCCATTCTCCTGCCTCAGCCTCCCGAGTAGCTGGGAGTACAGGCGCCCGCCACCTCGCCCGGCTAATTTTTTTTTTGTATTTTAGTAGAGACGGGGTTTCACCGTGTTAGCCAGGATGGTCTCGATCTCCTGAACTCGTGATTCGCCCGTCTCGGCCTCCCAAAGTGCTGGGATTACAGGCTTGAGCCACCGCGCCCGGCCATGAAGTTTTTCTTCTATTTCTTGCTCTAATGCCTACTACCTCTAACTTATTAAAATTACTAGAAGCTCTATCAACACTACTCATTTTCAGGTATATAATTCTCGCGGTGATTAGAAAGCAAGCAATGAGTAAGAAAGTGACATTGAGACACTATCTCAAGAGCTGCTTCCTACCATCGGAGTGACTTTACTTAGTAATCATATGTGATACTGGGCACACGCTGTACACCTAGCACTTTCCACATATTATATCCTATTTAATCTTCATAATAGTTCTATGAGACTGATATTGTTCTTTCAATATATTAGGAAGCTGAGACTTAGGGAGGTTGAGAAAATGTTCCCAGGGTCATAGAGATTTAAGCGGCAGAGCTTAGACAAAAACTCAGGTAGCCAGACCTCAGTGTGTGAGCTATTATTAACCACTGCCCACTATGCTAACCATGTTTGACCTTTAGTTTCCTCATCTTTAAATGAGGACAATGCTACCTCTTGAGACAAATTCTTGTGAAGACTAAAATAACATGTAGAATACCAGGGTAATACCTGAGATCAATCACTGACAATCAAGGACAGAGGTAACGAAGTCTATGCTGAGTTTATACACCCTCAAACCATGATGAGAAACTTACAATTAAAGTGCCCCTGAGGAGGCAACTGAGTATTTTATCAGCTTTAAGTGGAGAGCAGTAATAAGTATCTAATAGGATTGCTATGATAACTATACGACACATTTGAAAGTACAGCTGACCCTGGAACAACATGGGTTTGAACTATGCAAGTCCACTGACATGCTTCTGCCACTCCCAAGCCAGCAAGACCAACCCCTCCTCAGCCTACTCAACATGAAGACAACGAGGATGAAGACCTGTATGATGATCCATTCCACTTAATGAATAGTAAATATATTTTCTCTTCCTTATGATTTTCTTAATAACATTTTCTTTTAGCCTACTTTAAGAATACAGTATATAATACATATACAAAATACACATTAATCGGCTGCTCATGTTATTATTAATACATTGTTCACGGGTCAACTATACTTCAAAACTGTAAATTGTTACATAAATTATATGCATAATGACACTTTAAACATTACACCACTGGAATTAAATTTACGACAATCTATAGAAACAAAATGTCGTATCTGAAAATAAGTCACCAGCTGGGAAGTAGCTGCTGTACCATAATGGGCATTTGTTAAAATCCTCCCCATCAGTGAGGATATGTACCACTTCCCAAAGTGGGAGAATCAAACTCTGAACATTCAGTAGAATGTTAAGATAGTAAACCACCAAAATATTTCCACTATTTCCTCATTGAAAAATCTATGAAGGAGTCATACAATACAAATAAGAATTTAATCTAAAAAATGATGGAATTTAGAGTGCAAATACATCACAGCATTATCAAATGGCCATACTGCAGATGACTCGTTTTATTCCCACATGCATTTAATCATATCCATGTTTCCTAATATGGTACTTTCCTTCCTTAGACATCTAAGCTCAGATTTCCACTGCTCCCTAAAAGCCAAATCCCTTCATATCACATGCTTTGAATTGGTCAAGGAAAAAAAAATTCATGAGGAATACTGAATAGTGGTAAACTGTATTTTGTATCTTGTTATTATAGTTTGCATTTAAATAGATGACAGGATAAAAGTCTTGCCAGGGAAAGCAAGACTTACAGTCCCTAACTGCTGCTATAAATTCAATATATTTCATAATATTTACCATCCTCTTTACTACTTTGGCAGGGAAAATTCAATTCCATTTCCATATTGACATAAACATAAAGGAGAGCAATGCTATGACTTATAAAATTCAACCAACCACATAAACTTTTATAAATTAGAAAGGGTTAAGTAATGCAGTATTTCTTAAATTTAAGAAACACTCCCAGTTTAGTTTAGTCTGGTATCATGGATATTTCCAAATAATATATTAAGTGTACCTAAAAGGAGCTTCTTCTACATACCTACTGGTAAAACATACATGTTTCACTCCAATACACTGCTTCTTTTGTAAAAGAAGCATTCTTTTGAGGGAAGGAGGGAAGAAACTAAAGAAAACTATGTTATATTCTAAATTCCTAGGAAACAGAGATTAGGTCTACATAGTCTAGTACCTTCTAATTATACTGATAGACTACTGCTTTTCTGCCTACAAATTTCTAATCATCATTGTAGAATGGAAGAATATTCAGTTTTTTTAAATGTAAATGTTAGTTTACATATTTATGATTGATTGCAGGTTGAGAAACTAGAGTTACTGTCTTTTTTAGCAAATCTAGGAAATTCCATTTTCCATCTCAAAAAGTCCTTAAAAGTTTGTTCTATCCAAACTCTTACATGAAAATTGACTTCCGAAGATTATACATTCTTCCAGTTACTCATTGGTCCGCGCTCAGTTTTATACAATTCCTCTATAACTATAAGACAAATCTCTGCATTAATGGAACCAACAAGAGCAGTTAATTGACCTTTTCAGTGGGGAATGAGTTGCACTTAGCTTTTCATATATACAAGAGTAGTATTCAAATTGCATTTTTAGTAGTGTAATGTAAACACTCAGTGAGAACAGTGATTCTTAAACTTTCACAGACATTAGAATCACCTGGAAGGCTTCAAATATAATGCTTAGCCACATCTCTAGAATTTCTGATTCATTAGGTCTAGGATAGGGCTCTACAGTTTGCACAGGTAACAAATTCCCCAGTGATGCTGAGAATGAGGTGCCACTCTTTGAGAAACAGAGACTTAGAACCTCAGGATTTAGAAAATAACTCCCGTATGTTCTGGATTGAATTCCCTCATACTTCTTAAAATTATCATTCCATGCTGTTAAGCACAGTTACTATTGTGAATGTCTTCGGGAAATAATAACAATTTTACAAACACAAAAACTGAAGCCTCTAACTTAAGACTAAGACATAGCGCAATAACACAAAATTTGACATGTATCCCATTATACCAAGTAGCATACAATGCCCAAATATTGTATCCTCACCAAAGCAAGCTTTTCCAAGCATCTAGATTTGAGTATGTGCCACTTTCGATAAAAGAAAACAGTATATGTAAGTAAATTATTATGTATTATATCAAAAAGGGGAAAAACAGTTTATTAACAAATTTCCATATCTAAATCAAAAATATGAAATTAACTAAACAAAGGGATTCTCAATTGATATTAATACCAGGTCTGTAAAGGCCCTTATACATATTATAAAAAAGAAAAGAAAATTCTCCATTAAAATAAGTGAAATATCAGGATTCTGCAGGAAATAACTATGATTTCCATAACAGTAACAATTTTAATTATAAATTTTTTTTCACAGATCTCTCATTTTTAGGATTAATTTACTACAAACCTAACACATCAGGGCAAGCAAGCATCATTATCAAACATGCTGAGAAGATGAAGACCCTGTGGAACAGTGAGGTTAAAATTATCAAAAAACACAAGATTAGTTAATTGAACTAGCATCCACAGCTCCTGCCTGTCAGTGCTTTCATCACAAAACACAATCTCCCTCTACCATGCTGAGATAAAGAGATGAAATGTCTCCATAACACAGAAACTAGACACGATAAAAAAATCCAACTGACAACAGAACGTTCTGTAAAAATGACAATTGTGTGGGAAAATTTCAGGCTGGAAAATACCTGAAGAATTCAGTATGTACAATTCATTAAGGTTCTTTATGTCAACCAATCCCATTAGACTACTTGTCTCTGTCTTTTGTGGGTGTGTGTGAGACAGTCTCACTCCTGAAGATCAGTGGCATGATCGCGGCTCAATGCAGCCTTGACATCCTGGGCTCAAGAGATCTTCCCACCTCAGCGTTACAAGTAACTGGGATACAGAAGTGCACCACCAAGCCCAGCTAATTTTTTATTTCTTGTAGAGACAAGGTCTCACTATGTTGTCCTGGCTGCTTTCGAACTCCTGGATTCAAGCAGTCCTCCTGCTTCGGCCTCTCAAAATGCTCAGATTACAGGCATGAGCCATGGAGCCCAGACATTTTGTCTTCCTCTTAATCTCCCACTACTAACAACTGAATGGCTTTTTGGCCTCTATGGACAAACAAGGAACAGAAATCACCTTCTCTAGTGTTACTATTTTTCTGTACACACTTTCATTTCATGTTTACACTTTCATGTACAGTTTTCTCTCTGGCTCTCCAATTTAAGAACACATCAAATGAAGGTATCTTGAAGTCAACTCATTATCACCTTAGCATATTTTCATACTCCACAGATTTCACTTTTTACCACCCCTGCTCATCCTTAAAACATCTTATCTTTCGTACTTTTTCTCTTATTCTACATGCTCTCCCCCTGGAATATTTTATTCACTTTCATGGCTTAAAATGTTATTCTGACGATATAAAGACTCTAAAATCTAAATATCCAGCCATGAGCAAATAAACGAATTTGAGTTACTCATTAAAATTCATTGATCAAAAAGTCAAAAGGCTGTCAAAGAGCAAGATTTAAAAATAATCCATAAATATTACTAACTAAATATTTCTTCACAGACTTTAATGTAATAATATATGTGAATACATTTTCTAAACCACTATAACATGAAGGTGTACGTTTCCATTAACCAGAGCACAAACCCTCACAAAATATCCTAAGATTTAACTACAGAAATTTAAATGTCTGTATTTGAAAATTTTCTAAAAAAGGAAAATTGCTGAAAGTTGGTGATTTTAATGTTATCCCAATGGTAGTCTCCCTAAAAAGAAAAAAATTCATGACTAACTAGACCTGTTCATGGCCAAATAAGCAAGGATTCTAGAGTCATGCAGGACTAGGTAATGATCAAAGAGAAACCCATTAAATCAGTAAATTTAAAAGAGACAGGAAAGCAGCAAAATACATAATAAATGATGCAATGAGTTTAGATTGTTTGAATCTCAGATATTTGTCACTGTGTTCTTCAAAATACTTGTCAAAGCAAACAAAAGCAGAGATAAAAGTATCGTATATAAAGTTCTATCATATTAGGTTTATTCATATAATCCAAAAAATCTTACACTTTAAATTGGGGTATCTGAGGAAAAGAGAGATTAAATTCCTGAACCAAAGAGGTCACAATATTAAATAGAGCCAGGATTTGTGTATTCATTCAATAAGAACGCACTATTATTCTTTGTATTTATAATTATTGTATAAAGTCCCTAAATTAAAATTGTAAAAGAACCGAGATTTATATAGTTTTACCTATGAAAGTTATTATGAATATTGTAATTAAGAGTTTCATGTTCTAAAAATGTGAATTAGGAAAAAAGACAACAGTTAAATCACCATGTAAGATGGATAATGCCATGGGCAAATCAAATTCAACAAATACTTTATTTGGTGATTTCAAATGTGCTAAACTGTTATGCAAGCAAACCTATTTCGGATAGTACTAGAATTAAGAAATAACATGTGCTATGATACTATGATACTGAAACTGGTAAATTACTTGACATACGCGAATTTTAAAATTATAGCAAAGCAGATGAAATTATAGAATTCTCATGAATGAAAAAGCAGACATACAAATCTATTAGATTTTATAAAACATTCATTTTTACTGCTTGTTCAAGCTTATTCTTTGCATATACACATGTACATATACTTGTTTTTCAAGAATAATGTTCCGGTCCAGAGAGATACCAAAACAACTGAAATTCGGAGAAATGCACAAGCTGAAGATGAATAAACACAATAGCTCTCTTTCGAAAACCTAATGAACTGGGAATGAACTGTTAAAGCATCTGCAAAAGGAAGACCAAGAACAGAGCACTTGTAATTTTTAATTTAAAATAAAGTCAAGAAAGATCCATGATAAACAATGGGGTCAAATAAATGTTAGATCATCACATAATATAACTATCATCCTCTCTTCCCACAGCATTTTTAGGCTTAATGAGTGTAAAATATTTTAACATGTAAATAATTCTACATTTTTATAAAATGGTGATTATTTTAAGCATGTATAATGATTCAAGACTTAGATTTTCCCTAACATTACCTTGTTTTGAAAATAACTAGAAGAATACTATTCCCTATGACAGCTGCAAATGCAAGACTTTGAAACCAGATACTCAGATCCCTAAGCTCCATTTTGTCAGGCTCATTAGGTGTTTGCATGTAAACAGAAAAGAGAGAGCAGTCATTCCCAGATTCTTAATTTTGGGGTAGCTGTATAAAAACAGAATAATTTGAACAAAATATTTACATAATAATGGGCATTTCAAAAAAAAATAGTAAGGAAATCTCATTAAAAATTGTATTAAATATATGTTGAAATTAAGAATGAAACATTATGATGCTGATTAGATTGGTCAACAAACCCAGTGTACACTGTTTAACAATTCTGAGACATAATATGGGAGGAAACAATCCTTTCTCTTCACATCAACCAGTTTCAAAGATTAGATTGTAACCACCTAAATCCTAGTCTCTATTAATAAACTACTATTGATTGTAATCATTAAGTTATTTAAATTTTTAAAATACCCTCCATCTCAGAGATAATATATTTAAATGTAATGCTTAAATCATGTCAAATAAACTATTTTCAACTTTATAATAACTGAAAAGTTACTAAGCCTTGTTCAAGTATTTTTAAATTATATTTTAAAATGTTTTAATTAATTAGAAATGGATAAATATTAACATAGTACTTAAAACTTCAGTGTTGCTTTTCAGACAGCAGCAGCAGTACAGTCATGGTTCCAAACTTTAAGAAGATCCATCCAAGTTGGATTATTTAAACTTGCAATAAATAGATGTATTTTCTTGGAAAAATATCTATTGTTACAGTAAAACTTGAGTTTCCTTTCTAACCAGATTGTATGATTACTCGTTTATATTGTTCTTTCCGCAGGAATTTACACACCCCCTGTTTGCATCCTGTTATTCACTTTGAGCTTCCCTTCGCTTCGCTATACTGTTTCCCTAATAGTGGGAGAGTGGGTCCAACTGCACACAAAAATCCTAATCATTGTTAGCCTGTTTCAAGTCTCTTCGTTTGCATCTACCATTTTTTCAGTTAATAAGGGTTACCCTTATAATTTCATTCTCTGTGTGCTCTGAAATGTTGCATTGCCTTTCCAGACCACTGGTAGTCTGGAGGAAATTTGGGCATTAAAAAAAAACCTGATAATTTTCATTTTCCATCTAACTGTATGTTTCTGTATCAAACAATCTAAGAAACTGCTTAGGCTGAACGTACACCACTAAAATCCAAGCAAAAATATTTACAGACTTCTTTAAATTTTATATGTTTGCATTTGTCATTCTGAAGGCAAAGAAAAAAAAATTAACTTGTTTAGGGCATAATCAAGGCTAGGCTAAATCACTGCCTCAGACTCCGTAACATGCTTGTTAAAATACTGATTCTTGGGTTTTACATAGAACTTACTTGTTATCAGCAGGGGCATGCCTTCGAATTTGCATTTTACAAAACTTTCTAGGTAATTCTTATGCGCAATGCAGTTTGAAAAGAAACGTTAAAGATAACGTAGTTGATGAAGGAATCATGCAAATAGGTAATAAGATCCTACTGTCAAATACACTCAACCAGAATAAAAAATAGACAAACTCATTAATGAAGAACTGAGAAAAAGTTTTTAACAATTTCATGATGAACCCTGTGTTAAACTATGGCATTCTTTATAAGATAGACTCTGAGATCTCCTTTACTGGAGGCATTGACTAATAGGACACATAGCCAATCATGTATGTGTTTGTGTGTATATATACATGAACACACATACATAATATAGACATTAAATATAGAAATATATCTGTTTATGTGTGTTCATACACACATTTGTATGTATCTGCCTAGATACACACATACTACTTCTAAACAGAAGAAAAACCTACACATTTTTTTTCTTTTTAACATATATAATTTGATTCTCCATTATAAAGGAACAAGAAATGGAAAGGTAAAATGACTCAAGTCAATAAACCTTTATCAGAGTCAGGGAATAATGCCTCCTTGGCTTCTAGACTCCAGAGTCTCTAAGGGTGGCAACCACGTCTTATACATCATAGAACGCCACCACATGGTCAAGCACTAAGCACAGCATGTGAGTAAATGCTAGGGATTAGGACAGCAATCCGTGAAGCTGGGAGGAGGCCTGAAGTTACAATCTACAGCAGTGGCTCCTAAACTTCAACATGCATCTAGCCCTACCACCAAGGGTCCTACACCTTAGATTACATAGGTCTACGGTTGGACCCAATAATTAGCATTTCTAGCAAGTTCCCAAGTGATGCTGTTGCTGCCTGTCTGGGTACTACACTTTTAAGAACCACAGATCTAAGAAAAAATCCATAGTGCTTTGCTATGCAACGGTTGCCAGAGAAAAATATAGGTATTATTTGGTCAGGAAAAACAACATAAGGAATCTAGAAACCTGAGTTCTAGTTCCAACTATATCAGCTAAATGACTACAGCTAATAAACACATACTTACAGACACATCACTGAATACTTCATAACTCTTCTCCCAAGATGAAGGGTTTGGTATAGAGGCAACTGAAAATTCAAACGCTTTTTATATAGGTCAGAGAAAATTTGTGTACTATGAAACTTTGAAATACATAATCTTTCCTGAAATCACTATCCTCAAATCTGTATATTGCCCAGACCACAACTGTTAAACTAAATCGCTTTTGTCCAAAAGAAAGAACACACAGACAGGCAGGCAAGCAAGCAAGCAAATAAATAAAAAGATGCTCAGACTAAACACATCACATTATGTAAACATAAATCTAAAGGGAAATTAACTGTTGCAGTATTCTAAACACAAATTACCAATTCAAATATCAATAAACATGTTGTCTAGGCACTTCCTAGTGACCCAGAATAGCAGGATCAGCATAATCTCGAAGCTTGTTAGACAAGCAAAATCTAGGGACACACCTAAAGCTACTGAACAAGAATCTGCATCTTAAGATTCCTATGTGATTTGTAAGCACATTAATGTATGAGAAGCACTAACTGACATAGCCCACTGAGATTTTACCATTAACTTGCTATGGTTAGTAAAATTATACAACATTTTAAAAAGACCATTTCCTTAAAAAAATCTATTTCTGCCTTCTAGACAGATAAAAGAGAAATCATAAATAAATTTTACATGAGAAAATACACTGAAACATCATTTGCAAACAAAAACTTCCATTGCAATTTAAAGCTAACAAATATCATTCAGCCACCTAGCTCAAAATCCTAACCTTTACTGCTGAGGAAACTGAGCTATAGGGATGCTACCTAGTTTGGTTAATGACAGTTTTCAGTGACACAACAGATAATGAATGAAATTCTATTGACTCTTTCAAATATTCTTTCTAGTGAAAAACATGTTTTAATTATGTATCTTGCAGTCAGTCTACAATTAATATAAAAGATTAGAAATAGGCCAGGTACAGTGGCTTACACCTGTAATCCCAGCACTTTGGGAGGCTGAGATGGGCAGATCACCTGAGGTCAGGAGTTTGAGAGCAGCCCAGCCAACAGAGCGAACCCCCGTCTCTAATAAAAATACAAAAAATTAGCCGGGCGTGGTGGTGGGTGCCTGTAATCCCAGCTACTCGGGAGGCTGAGGCAGGAGAATCGCTTGAACCCGGGAGTTGGAGGTTGCAGTGAGCCAAGATCGTGCCATTGCACTCCAGCCTGGGCAACAAGAGTGAAAGTCCACCTCAGAAAAAAAAAAAAAAAAAAGATTAGAAATATACATAACTTTGGAGGGATAAATAAAATGAGATATCTATGAAAACACAGAAAATCTAGCAAGATGGTGTTTTATCCTTTTTTTATTTCTATTTTTAAAAGACAGACTTTTAAATATTGAAGTAGAAGGGAAACTGGAATTGGACATAATCAATTTGAGCGTAACTTCTAAATACATGATTTTCAAAGAATGATACCATGCATCATTTCAGTGGTTGCATCTGTTGGGTGAATAGAACTGGAAAATTGATTTTAAGACTCATAAATCTGGCAGCCGGGCACGGCTCACGCCTGTAATTCCAGCACTTTGGGAGGCCAGAGCGGGCAGATCACGAAGTCAGGAAATCGAGACCATCCTGGCTAAAATGGTGAAACCCCATCTCCACTAAAAATACAAAAAATTAGCTGGGTGTGGTGGTGGGCACCTGTAGTTCCAGCTACTTGGGAGGCTGAGGCAGGAGAATGTGTGTGAACCTGGGAGGCAGAGATTGCAGCGAGCTGAGATCACACCACTGCACTCCAGCCTGGGCAACAGAGTGAGACTCTCTCTCAAAATAAATAAATAAATAAATAAATAAAGACTTCTAAATCTGGCTTTGCCACTGAAGTTTTACTATACAGCAATAAATTTTCCAAATATAGCTAATTTTTATAGTTATTAACACAGAAACAGCTATATTTAATACAAGTATTTTTTATAAGTTATCATAGACAAATTAAACCTTCTGTCTTACCATCAAAGAAGCTCTTGGCTCTCAGGTAACTGACACTGAGCCTAAGAACTGAAAGTTTGTCCAACTTATTAATTACATCTTGTGGGAAAGGCAGCAGGCTAGCCAAACGGTCCAACTCTGTATTAAGTCGGTCTCTATGCCGCTTGGAAGGATTTGACTTGATTCCTTCAGCCGGGATTGGCTTTACTCTGAAAAACAAACAAAATATCATAAAAAATCCTTTAAAAAATATAAAGCAAAAATTTGTATTGCATTATAACATTTCAAATATTTCTCTAACACAACAAACTTTTAAAGTCTACTTAAAGTTTACATAAGTCTTTCTAAAATCTTCCTTTCGCATCTTAAGAAAAACAAGGGAAGCCGGGCACGGTGGCTCAAGCCTGTAATCCCAGCACTTTGGGAGGCTGAGACGGGCGGATCACAAGGTCAGGAGATCGAGACCATCCTGGCTAACCCGGTGAAACCCCGTCTCTACTAAAAAATGCAAAAAACTAGCCGGGCGAGGTGGCGGGCGCCTGTCGTCCCAGCTACTCTGGAGGCTGAGGCAGGAGAATGGCGTAAACCCGGGAGGCGGAGCTTGCAGTGAGCTGAGATCTGGCCACTGCACTCCAGCCTGGGCGACAGAGCCAGACTCAGTCTCAAAAAAAAAAAAAAAAAAAAAAAAAAGAAAAACAAGGGAATGGGTTAAATTCTTCCTAATATTTCATTAAAAAGCTTATGAACTCATCATAGGAAAATGTTTGCTTATACTTCATGCATTTGTAGTATAGTGATTCCCAATTAACAGATCTACTGGGATTTGTTTCCCCCTCTCAAATGCATTAGCCATCGTTTGGTAAAAAAAAAAAAAAAAAAAAAAGAGATATTTGTGATGAATTATATGAAAACCATACTCCTTTTGCTATCTTCCACAGGAAGCATCTCAGCATCATTGATGTTGTCAATAAACAGGGACAACCCTAAATAAAGTATGTATCTTCATATCACCAGCTTCCTGTATTTATTTACTTTCAACTCATTAGAGATAATGTTCCAAAGCCCCTCTGGCACCTGCAGATGGTCCTCTAGCCATCTAATGTGGTCCTCAAATATTAAAAGAAGAATAAATTTGACTTTTGCTATTTACATTTCTTGTTGGCAAATATTAGAGGTTAATGGTGATTACTGGCAATTTTTGCTTTTACATGTAGACAATAATCCTACTTATTAGCTTTCATAGCTTTTGTCTCAATTAGAAATTTCAATGAAACCCTAAACAATTTAGCATGATATTCACCTGAGAAGAAAGACACTCATGGGTCAAAGAGGAACATGAGTTCAGAAATGAGAAGTGGAACAACTTCACACAAAGACCCTAGCCAGGATTTCACAGCAGACATTAATCACTTAAAGTGAATTTAAGGATCATCAGATACCCATGCTGAATTGGAAAACCAAATTAATTTATACCTTATACCTCTATACCTTCCTGTTAGCCAGAAAAGTCATTATCCAGCATTTTCTTATGACAAAGACATTTTTGACAATTCAAATGGAATTATATCAGCTTTTAGAAAGGAGAAATTGGCCTGGGCATAGTGCTATTAATATGACCCAATCGAAACATTTCTAGATAATTTCTTTTCAATGATGTATGTGGAGAAGTAATACTTTAGGCAGAAAGAAGATGAAAAGTAAATATTTCTACAAAAAAGGTAATACATCGGTAAAATAATGTGCGTATGTGTGTGTGTGTGTGTGTGTATGTATTGACAGATACCATCTCCAGATTGTTTGTACAACTGTGTATATAATAGAAATTGGTGATGGTTCCCCTAGCTATCTTCCCCTAACGATACTGCCTTTATAAACAAATTTCGAGTCACACCTAATTACTGCATTTCTCCACTTAACCAACTGAATTTCAAACTTTGCCTATAATGCTTGTGTACCTCATTGTGTAATTCTCTACTGGTTAATTAATAACTGCTAACAAGTATTTATTTATATCCATCACATCCTGGACAGCCCAGGTAAACACTTTTCTCCTAAATATTCAAAAAGTGCTATGGGAGCTAAGCAGAAGCAGGAACTGCTTGAAAAAAGATTTTACAGAAAAGGTGGTATCTGAGATGGATCTTGAGGGAGGGACAGGATTTCAGGAGGAGGCATAACTAAGCATTGGTGAACTGTGAGAATTCCCCCATCTGAAGGGAGAAACACAGGGAGAAAGAGAGAAATGAAGAAAGGTGGTTGGGGCCACATTCTTTCAACAAATATTGAACACCTATCAAGTGCCCAGTACAGAACACTTACAGGTGAACAAAATATACAAAAGCTCCTGTTGTTATGGAGCTTACATCCTAGGTGGAGGATGGAGAAATAAACAAATAAACAAATAAACATACAACTTTTAGGGCGGGTGAGTGCTAAGAAGAAAAATAAAGCAAAGTAAGAAACTAAGGGGTGACAGAGGTGATGCTGGTTTGGACAGCCTAGGAATGTCTCTCTGATGAGATGTTTCAGCACAGACATGAGTAAAACAAAGTGAGCCATGTGGGTGTCTGATGCAAAAATGTTCAAGATAGAGGAGATAGCAAAGTAACAGTAGAAAATCGGACTTAGGCATCTGTTCTTAAGTGTTGAGCTGGGATTTACAAGATTAGCCTGTGTTTTACCAAGCTGACTCTGGTGATAGAGAATACAGAAAGCAGGGCAGGGTTCGCTGAAGTTAGGATTCTGGGATGCCAGAAACTTCTTTCTAAAACATAAATCTGACTATGTCACTCCTCTGATTAAAATCCTTCAGTAGCTCTGAACTGTCCATGTTCCTTAGCTTGGCACGCAAAATCCTTCATGATCTTTCTAGCTTCATCTACCCCTCTGGCTTCATTTATTCTAGTCAAAGCCATTTTTGTCTATTCTACCCCAGAGCTAAGAAATTACTTACAGTTACAACATGTGGTTTGGTGCTTTCATACAACCTCCTTGTTATGTTCCATCCGGTTCAAGTCCCCGCTCAAGTACATCACTTTCATGAAGTCCTCCCTGACCAACCTCACAACGGATTAGCAACTCTGCCCCATTTGACTTCTTATACAAATGCCTTATACAATGCTTCCATTAAGGAATATTCCATAAAAACAACTTCACATAAATAGAAAATGTGTATATAATCCAGTCCTGCACTCTTGGTAGCTTTCCAGTAATGATTATGAAACACTGGAGAGAAGAAAGTAACACAAACACTGAAACAAGGCAAGATGCTATGATATAGGGAAAACCAATAGTAACATAAAGGTATCCCTTCATGTGGTACTGCTGCCTATCTTGTGCTGGCTCTTTACAATATTCAACCTCACACTAGCTTCTGAGGCTTGCTTTTCATAATGCAAAATTGTCTACATTTCTAATGTATTACTACGTGTCTTATAAAGTATTTAATATGAGAGCAAATTTCCATTGTCAAGTAACCTAATTGCTTATGCTTGTTTGCCTAACACCCTTATTTCTACATAAGCTTGAATCATTTTTGTATCCTTAATGCCTAGCATAGTGCTTGACACAGAGTGGATTCTCAATTAATGTTTGCTGACCAAAAGTGCCAAGAAAAGAAATGATTACAACCTGACCAAAGGCAGTGACAGTGAGGTTAGGAAAGGACTGGCTTGAAGAGAGATTTAAGCCAGACTCAAATGTTCACTGAACTAAACTAACTCGGTATAGGAAGTAAGGAAGAGGAAACCATTGAGTGAGGAGAGGTTGCAAATGGTTCTGCGATTTGTAGCTTGGAAAAACAACTACATTTCCTAATGAGAGCTGTACCAGAAAAGGAAAAAGTGACTTGAGGATAGACCTCAGTAACACCAACACTTAGGTATAGGGCTATGGAAGAGGTGTAGACACAGAGGAGAAATGATAGACAGGAAAAGAACCAGGGTAGAATATTTTGGAGGTCATAGAAGAAAGTCAAATACACAGAGGAATTAAGGTCAGGGCTGAGAAGTACCCACTGAACTTAACAATTCAAATGTACTGGATTTGAAGCTTTTAAAATGCCAGATTGTTAAAGCTAACAAAGGTAATGCATTTGACCCACTTTTTCACTGATTTTGTGAGAAATGTACAGATTTTGTGAAAATATTTAATATCTATCCATACATCTTGAAGATATACAGAACAATTAAAAATAGAAAGTAATCTTACATTAACTACACTTGACTTGGATTATGCTAATATTTTTACTTTTGTATTGTCTTCGAATCAATACCAAAGGACACTGCTAACCATTATTTAAGGAAAAGGCTGTTTGAAATATAAACAAACATCCCTGTAAGATTGGATTTGGGAGCTCTAGAGTTCAAACATCTCCTGAAATAGACTGTATGATGTTGGTCAGGCAAAGGAGCAACTTATTATTTTTTGAAACCTTTACCTCAAAAATCTTGTCCCAATCTGTAACCAAAATTGTTATGAAATCAAGACTCTAGCTGACTGCATGCCACGCTTCTGTTTAGAAGCCCTGCAAGCCTTAACTGATGGCGGTAACAGACCCAACAGTATGCCCAATGCCAGTTTGAATGCTATCTTGAAAGTCTTTTAAGATCTCCATCAAAAATGTCTATAAGGTTCATCATTTGTAGCCAGTGTTTGAAGTAACGCTGAAAAAATTAAACAAGTTTAATCATAAATATAACTGTTTTATATAATATTTGTTATAAAACCTCAAAATGACATGCAAAGATATGGTTTCAGCAATCCTATGAGATTAAAATGACATTTTTTAACAAGAGATTACCTCTTACAGTACTGAGTTTGCTCTATCGGATTTTTCCTCAGGGTGATTTAATCTACTCTTACTGCTTTGGTCTACTTACCCATAACTTGTTTATCTTTATTTCCAGTACCTGTACCTGACTGCCCTTCCATTCACATTCCCCAGGAGTTGGGCACCCACTTCTCAGCACTAACTATGGTGTTACTCTCCATCCAACAGCTAGGAAATCTGAAGTATTCCTCAATAAAATCCCCCTACCATACTACCTACACCCAATAAAGCCCAACTCTTAACCCCATTCATTCTTCATTTCCTTCCCCCAGCTTCAGTGCATCCGTATTTATCTCTGAATATAAATTTCAAATATTTACAATCATAAACTACATACTTAATATAATGGAGGGGACACATAGCACAAATAGATCCCAACTTCACTATTAGGCTGAACACAGCTGGATATTTTATTTCCCTATATGAGTCAAAAACATCTACAAAAACTTCTGAGAATTCTGGCTGGAAGCCACTTTTAATGAGTCAGAAGTCGTCTGCCACCCTCCTGCTGCTGCCCTATAACTGTGATGAGTTCTTTCCTTTCCCTTTTGTTTGCTATACCTGAGGAGAGATGATGAAATATAAACAGCATAGTTTCTAGCACAAGACATTAGCAGGGAAAATCAGGAAAATGAAATATGGCCTAGAAACCACTATAAGTTCCATAATCCTGAAAAACTCATTGTTTCCCTTTCCCCCTTCTTCTATGCAAATACACGTTTTTATTTCCCCTTAAATCCACATAAAATGTATCTACCTTACCAGAATCACTAAAACATTCCAAAAAAATTTTAAGTGGTAGTTAATTGTTAAATTAGCACATCTCAAATATGTACTATGTGCATGGTACTATACTGGGAAGCTCTCGTAGCTTCAAAGCCAAATGATAGTCTTATCTTTAAAGACATTCTTTTTCCTACTAGGAGGAAATATATTTTATAACATGGCAAAATCAAGCATAATATATTGCTCAGTAACACAGGTGCTGTAAAAGAGTTCATGGAGATGTGGCATCTAAATCAGGTCTTAAATACAGGCAAGACACTTCTGTTTCCGTGACGGCAGAATACCTAGCTTTCTGCAATTACCCTTCTCTTCCAGAAAATCACACCAAAACAAGAAAAGCAGGAGCCAGAAACACAAACTCTGACTCCAATGAACCTAAGAGACAGCTAAACCCAGACGCAAATAAACAGGAAGATGGTAGACAAGAAATCAATAATAGCATAGAACAGGAAGGAAAATGTAATCACAGTATATTACTTAGCTCAACAGTAAACACCATACAGTGAAAAATAATACAACGCTAATGTGTATGTAATCTAAAATTGTGATAAAACATATTGGGAGGATGGGGGAAGGTGAAAAAGGTTAAGGAGAGGCAAGAGAGGGCTAAAATCCCTAACTACCACAGTAAGACATCAAAAGATAAGGTCTAACATGCTATACTTAAGATGTGCCACATATATAATTGACTTTTGAAGTCTGCCAGTGTTATTTAATAGGAATACATTTTAAAACAATATTTCAATAGAAAGAAGTAAGAAGAACAAACTAAAAGACGACTGAAAAATGTAAGACAAAACAAACGAATATGTAAAGGACAACCTAAGTAGAAAATCTGCTAATGTAAGTGCTTCTCCTATACACAACCATGATCCCAACATATAACTTTAATTACCAACCACACTTTTGCCTATGAAAGTGACAATAATACTTTTTAAGCAAAAATGCAAGGACATAGTCACATCCCCAGATTGATGATGGGAATGTAATTAGCAAATTTTTCTTAATCTGACACTACCTCTTGGAGTGTACAATTTGGTTCAACCTTAAAACAACACATACTTTACTATACTAAAATTCCGTTACAGGAATTTTGTCCTTAAAAAATGAATTTGCATAAAAATTTACATGTCCCAAGGGTATTCTCTGAAATATTAAAGTATTAAATGGTTGGGCATAAAATTTCCTCCCAAAACAAAAACAGTTAAATAAATTACAGAATATTAGCACAACAGAGTATTATGCCGTCTTTAAAAACAAACAACATTTCAAAGGGGAAGGGTGGCAGGCAGCAAATCTGTAAGACAGGAGAAAAGACTCTAAGATGAAAGGACGTAAAACACAAGTATGGAGATAAGCAAGTACAAATTATGTATGGGAAATGACAATTTATTTCAGCTGTAACACTATCCGAGCAGAAACAGTGAAAATCCCTAGGATATGGCTGTACTGCATGCATCACTGAATCTGTTCACCTGGATAGTACGAACGCAAGTCAGTAAGAACACAAGCTTTGAAGCCAAAAGACCTGGGATCCAATATCCAAACTCTTTTTCATTACCTGAGCAACTCTGAATTTGAATCTCAGTTCCCTATGTATAAACTTAAATCCTACTACCTTTCTTTGGTACTATTAGAAAAATGAAGAAAATGATGTAAAGAACTGGGCACGCTTTTATCAGAATAAGTGCTAATAAACAGTCATTTTTTGTTATGTTAAGCCACTAGCAAAATATCAATTTTAAAAGAAGCGTGGAAGTAGAAAGGTACTGTTGTAAAAGATTTGTATGGTATTTACTTCTAAGTAACTGTCTTAATTAAATACATGAGTAAGCACGTACTATGTAAATTTATTCACCAGTGAAGTAGCACATTTCAGCTGTAGCCGTAATTGAGAACATAATCATATACTGCCTCTTACTGTTTCACGGGAGAATTGATTGTTCTGTGATAATGTAAGCTAAAAGAATAGAATTTATGTTTCTGTTTCATTTATATCTTTAGCAGTCTTCACAGTTTATATATATTTTTTGTTCCGTTTTAGTTGTGAGAGTAGCAGTACAGGTGCTGACTGTCCTGCTTTATTGGTTGAGAAACTTGCCCAGATCTATAACAGTGAAGAAACTAGACCTCATTTTTTAGTTTAGATCCAGTGCTTTCAATTTATACCTGCTTCCTCTTTTTGCCATTTAGTGTCATCTATAACTAAATACTTTCACTTACTTCATTTCATAGTCCTAACAAGCAAGTGTCCATAACTACCATGTGTATGCTACCTAAATCAAGCTATTTGAAAGAAAAATGATGGAGAAATAATTGTGTAAATGAAAATACCCATTCTTTTATTTTAGATGCTATTTTAAAAACAGCACCATAAATTTATATAAAACATTTAATGAATATTATGTAAGTAATACAATTCAGTATTACATGTATGAAATTCATGACATTTAAAAAGAATGAATAGCAAGACAGAAAATGCTTTTATATATTATTATTAATACGTTAATAGAAGTAAAAGTTTTTATCAGTATGCATTTTAAAGAAGGATCAGCTAAGGCTCAGAAGTGACTTTCAGTTCTGACACTTCATGATGGCTTAATCACCACTACAGCTGGTATCATTTTAAAGTGTAGATCCCCTTTTCTCAACACCTATTATTTGCCAACATACAGTGCTAACTTTCTATGTATAGGTAAGCTGAAATCCATTACAACTTATTCTTTATGATTAAAACCTTAAAAATACAAAAATATATCCAAAATTATCACTAGGGAAAAACATTCTATTTAATTCTATAATGGCCTTTTTGACTATCTTCATGAGACAAAATAAACAAACACTTTCGTTTCCAAAGAGAATAAAATAAACACAGTATTTGTTCTCTTTTTCTGAATAGGGTTACTAAGTATGGGGCAACAGTCTAAGGAAAGTTAAAGTAGATTCTATAATGAAGGTTATCTTTGATATTTTCTTCTTTAAAGTAGGAACATGAATTAGATGTAAAGTTGCTTCAGAGCCTTTAATTTCCCAACTTTCATTACTCCCAAAAGAAAGGAAACATTTATCGAGAGTCTACTATGTTCAAGATACTTCAGTGGGATTAAATTGAACACATTTAAAATGTATTTCCTACTAATAAAGATAATTTTCAACGTGAGAGCCGCCACTAGGGGGGGTTGATTTTTCTTAATAAATTCATCTCAAGACTGAAAGAGCTTCAGGTTAAAATTGTCAACTACTTTAGTCCAAAATTTTATGGAATATATATATATATATAATATATATATGTAATATAAAATAAACATATACCATAAAATTTATATTTAAATAGTTGTCTTTTTAAACAGTCCTGTAATTATGCTACAGCATATTTTATCTGTAAATAACATAAAATGGCTCTCATTTAAGAGGTCAAAGTTAAGTAGGTCTGGATAGCATTTTCAGCTCAAAACAAGATCTATTTTCCCCAATGTTGGCAGGTTTTAGGGCTCATTAGGTCACAGACTAGTAGTTTAATTTTAAAACTCAAATTTAATATCAAGTTTAATGACTTCATTTCTAAAATAAACTTTGATTTACTGCATTATAAAGTTAACAATTTTTCATTCAGGTAAAAATAATTTATATAAACACTTTCACTTGATAAAGAAAATACCAGCACTAGCCTTTTCTTACAGAGGAAGCTGGTGATATTTAAGGCATTTGTATGATTAGAAGCAATATATGGTGCTCGGTAGAGATCTGATAAACATCTATGCTAACAAAATAAAATGTGGGTGAATGGGAAAAATACTTTTGTTATATTGTAAGAAATTAATACAAGCATATTAAAGACTAAGAAAGTATATTAGGATAATCTAATAAAAAGTACATTTTACGCAAAGTAACTAAAATCCATAAACGTTAAACTGTATAATGAATACAAAATTATGGCATTTGTTTTTGTTTACAAAGCCACCCAGGTCCTTTTATAACACCCTAACTGAAACCCAGTATCTTAAAAACACATCAGGGAAAGCTTCCTGTTTTCTCACTATACACATAAAACCTATGACGTCCCTATTATATATGATGCTAAGTATATTATTGCATTAATAAACACATAGAACAGACATTTGTGATGCCTCCCAACTTTAACCATGAAGGACAATGTCAAATAAGACAAACATACTTTAATATAAGAAATCATTCTACAAAATTAAAAGTATTATAAACCGATGTCTCAAACTGCCAAGGTAGAAAACTGCTGGTTTGACAACATTCCCTTAAAACACACTCTACCATAAAACTTCCATATTTTAATCAGTCTATTTACAGATTATTATCCTCTGTTAATGCCAATTCACAAGTCTAGTTCTGAAGAACTATGATAACTGAAATTCTGAAAGGAAACTAAAATTTTAGAATGAAACTTTAAACCAATAACTGGTTTTAAATGTAAATCTTAAAGTGTTATTTTTCTGGTTCCCATTAGTGACAGTTGGAGTCTAAGCAAAATGCACACTTCTGATTTGGTCTGAGAAGACGTTTAAGAGTTCTTAAAATTGTTTACGAAAACTTGAAAAACATGCAGGTAAAGTAACTCAGAGATAAAACTAGAAATAAAAAAATTGGAACAAACACATGAATACAACCACCACACAACAGGAAAAGTTTCCAGCACGGATACTTTTTTCTGACACACAAGAAAATAAAGTATTTGCCATCTCACACAAATATTCCACCAAAATCAACTGACAACGACAAAAGCAAGTTTGTACTCACTCAATTAGAACAAAACTTGGAAGGGGAAAATAATTAGAGGTAAATGTTAAGAATGAAAACCACTCTCAAATGCAGTTCTAAATCTTTTATGTTACAGACTCTAAAGCCACCCCAAAAGTGATAAGCAAGCTTCCGAAAAAGATGTCTGAAGAATACAAATCCTCCACCGTATCCTGTCCGTTGCATCCACTCCCACCTGCTACCACGTCTATCCACTTTACCGATATGGTCACGATGAGCGCTACAAAACTGCTGCCAAATAAGTAAGTAAGAGCGCAACAGAAAGCCAGTAGGTGGGGACCAAAAAGTACCTTTAGAGGCACTCAGCCCCTTCGTAAAAGTCAGCACGTGTTTAGCTCTTTAAAACATCTCGCCCTACCAAACTCTACCAAGAATGAGAATTAAGACTGTCCTCTAACCTAACGCATGCGGATATTAAAAGTGGAAGGAGATTTCAAGACAGGTTTATACTAACTAATCCATTAGCCCAAGGCAGATCAGAGCTGTCAACAAATCAGGACCAAATCAGAGAGAACAAAGTTACAAATGTGAGAGGGTGTGTATGCACCGGTGCGGGAGAAGAGGATGGGTGGAAGGACAATTTTTAAAATGCAATCATTGAAAACGCGAGAATTCAAGTCCTCGGTCTCCCGACCGGCCTCCAAACCTCGATTCCACGGGCAGTGCCGGGAATGAACCTAATCCCCAGGATCGCAGGGATTTGGGGGCGGGGTGGGGCTGCCTCCCGCACCCGCGTGCCTGTGCGCCCAGCCCCCGCGATGAGGACGCGCTCGGGACACTCACGTTTTCTGCACCGGCTTCCGCCGCTTGCGACTGGCGTAGGTGATGTTGGCGCTGCTGCTGTTCATGGTGCCCAGCCGACGGCGGCGGCTACTCCCCGGGCACTGGCGGCCGGGTCCCCGGGACCTGGTGTCTGCCGGGACGACGGCGGCGGCAGGCGCCGGGTTCCGCGAAGCCGCGCCCGCTCCACCTGCGTCCTCTCCAGACAGTGGCGTGGGCGCTGCGCCTCCGCGCCTCGGCTACCGCAGGCTCCCGCAGCCCGCGCCAGTCCAGGTGAGCTGCCCGGGCCTGGCGCCGAAAGGGGGGGCAAGGGGCGGAGACCCGCGAGCGAGGCGGCGCAGGTGCCGTCTACACCGGCGGAGGCGGCGCGGCAATGCCCGCAGGTGAGGCGGCCCGGGCAGAGGAGGAACCTGGGCCGTCTATTTAGAATCCTGGCCTGGGTCGCTCACGGTGCCGCCGCGCTCCGTGACCGTAGCCGCGGCCCCTTGGGTGAGGGAGGCGCCGCCGCGTTGCTCCCGGGACTTCCCAAATCCTGGGTGCTTCCCGCCTGCGGAGCTCGGGGGCCAGCCACCAGTCCCGGCTGCTCCTAGCTTACGTTCGGCTACACGGCTGCCCCTGGTCTGAGCTGGCGGTCCGGGGCACGCTCTCGGAACAGAGCGTCGAGGGGACTCCCCAGCCGCTGCCTCCCGCCGCCGCGCGCACCGGCTGAATAGCACAAGCACCCCCGACCCCTCACCGGCCCCGCCCCGCCCAGATCCAGCGTAGCCCCGCCCCGTCCTGCTTGCCCCCGCCCATCTGGATTCCATTCCATCTTCCTTGAGGGCCCCACCCTCATCCCGGCACGTGATGACGTAGGACGTAACGACGCCCCCCCGCCGGTAGCCATCTTCGTGCATAGGCAAACTCATTGTAGCTAGACTATACAAAGTATATCAAGATATGCCAAATATAGAGCTTAACTTCGCCTGTTTGAGAGACGGTGGTTCAGCTGACTTGTGGCTAAGAATTACAATTAACTGGTAGACAACCAATGGGACTATATATTTTCCTAGTTGGGGAGGCTTCAGAAGGCCAGATTTCAGTTGAGACTTGAAGGCTAGGGGTTTTCTTGACCTTTTTTGGGGTGGGGGGAAGTCTTTACAATAGACAGGAAAATAGATAATAAGGGACTATTATGTGTTGTGTCATGGAGGACAATGTGGAAAAATATTGGGAGTAGTTAACAGTATTGAATGCTGTTGAGAAATTCAAATTAGAGGAGAACTGAAAATGTCATTCTTGTCTTCTCAGTGTGTAGTCATTGATAATTTTCGTGAATGCTGTGTTGGTGGGGTAATGGGCCTGCAAATAACATTGAAGTGGGTACAGGATTGCTGGAGATGATGAAATGGCATCCTCAAGCAGACAATTCTTCCAAGTTTAACTGTGGATGAGAGACACATCAGATGGTATGTAGGGGGAGTGAAGGGTTAAATGAGGGTTTTCTAGTTTTGTTTTGGTTTAGTTCTTTAATGGGTGATACTGAGCAGCTTAGAGGGGTGGAGATAAACTATGTAGGGAACCTGAGGGAACAGTTAAGGAGTGATATATATTAAGATAGCGAAAGCAGGAGGGAATGAGTGCCAAAGCATAAATGGGAGATTAGGACTAATAGTTTAGATACTAACAGAAACAGCACTTCCAGTACTTTGCTGTTCAGAGTACTCCACAGCTTCTTATGAGAGTTATAAGAAATGCAGACTCTTTGGGTGTCCATATTAAATCAGACCCAGAAGTTCACAAGAACTCCCAGGTGATTCAAATGTACATAAAGTTGGAGGAGCAGTTCTCTACCATAGCTGGAGGAAAGAAGGATGGTGGGTGAAATGTAGTAGGCTACTAAATTTTGGATCAGAAAGATGAAGGAGATGGAACAAAGGGTATTCTAGCATGAGCTACAAAAGAACAACTGTGTTTTGTGGTTGATGATCTTTGTTTAATTTTAGAAGAGCATAAAGTAAAAGTGATCTGGGAAGTGACAACAGGGAAGTAGGTGGACATCCACTCTATATCCTGGATGTGTGATAAGAGAAAATAATTAGGCAGTATTTGGGAGAGCTTATAGGGAAGTGATAGCCTCAGTAAGCCAGCTTTCAGTTTAAGGAAAAAGATGGAGCAAATTCCCAAAGAAGACAGTGTACACTGGGAAAGTTTGATGTTTATGAATTAGCAATTGCAGAGGCAAAATCAACCATCTCTATTTTCCCTTCTCTTTCATTTCTTCATTTCTCTATGCTTACTCAAAACGTGTAAATGTAAAAGAGTAATTTCTTCCTAGCTAGGAACTTGAAGGGTGAAAATTTTATATCAAAACATAATATATTGATTCTGTAGCTTATAACTCCTCTTCATAAAAGAGATGTACTAAATGCAATGAACCAATCTTAATTTAGAGATTTAAAAATATCCTACCCTTTTTAAAGTTGTTGGCTATTAGGTACAGTCATTTTCCACCTTATTTTGACTTTCATACCCTTATTTTTTATGTTTAACTTTAGGGTTATTTTCATTATCCAGAAGTCATATGCTGTATTATGTTACACAGTCTTAGTTAAGTAACAGATATTTGCATAATTAAGATTAAAATTGAATATCAATAAAATTCCCAGAATTCATTTTGATAGTAACTGAACTTACCTTAACAGTTTTGCTAGTATGTGAATAAAACTTGTATAGTGTAATGCCATTTAAAAAAAATGAGCTGCCATTATCTAGAAACTTCCTGTATTGGCACTGTGGAACATGGTTCTCAAAATATGGTTTGTGGCCATCTGCTAAGATTTAAAAATTTTTTTGTGAGCAGTTTTTTTTTTTTTTTTTGTAGTTACATGATTTTTTTTCTCATAACAATTAATTTGGCTATAAGAGTCAGTGAACATTTGATTACCTTATCCAAAGAACATCCTTTTAATCAATTGGGTTGATCTTACTTTCTGAGGTTTCAGATGCAGCTGTATGTGTATGGGTTTCTTTCTCCTGAGAAATAGTATGAGAAAAATGTTTTAGGAATGCTATTATAAATATCAGCTGTTCTTGAATAAAGGAAAATAATCAAAATGAATGCTCAACCTATTCTATCACAGTTCATTTCACTAAGCAAGATTTTGGCCCCATATAATATACCAGACACTGTGGGTTATGGTAGCGATATCAGACATGTTCTTTCCTCTTAGAGCTTCCATTCTAACGAGAGAGACAAGAATTAATCAGATAGTTACACGAATGTATAATTACAACTGGAACAAGTACTGTGAAATGAATACTCTGAGATTGTATAATAGGTGGATTTGACTTGGTAAGGGGAGGTTACTATGAGGGAGCTTGAACTGAGTTTTGAGGCATGGGTAGGCATTTTATAGGTGAGCTGGGGAGGAAGGGGTATTTCATGCAGACTGAACATGTATCACTTTTTAACCTCCTCTTCAATGCTGCAGCTCCTTACTTCAGGCCCTCAGAATTATCTATTTCACTCATACTCTGCTTTTACAGTTTACAGCATACATTGTAGCTATATGAAGTATTTTACAGAGGGTAGTCTATACTTCCTAAACTATGTACTGAGGCACCCCAGGAGCACCACAACAAACTTAAAGGGGCACTATCATGGAATATTTTAAATTTTCAAGGCCAACACAGTGACATCAGTTGGACACCATGCAAACCACTTTCTTGAGGTAGTTCAGAACTTCTACACATTAAATTGTACTTTATTCCTTTTGACAACATCATCATATCTTTGTGAGGCTGTGTTCTTGTAAATTGCTGTAATAAAACACAAGGACTATGGGAAAATTACTGTAGAACAGGAATGAGGGTAGTGGATTCCAAGTTTATTCCAAGATTTGAGAAGTTATAAAGTGCTCAACAGATGTGCACATCCCATTAAGAATGAAAAATGTTAATGTATATTACTTTTTAAATAGCTACTAAGTTGTTAGGATAGACAAACATAAGTTTGGATTTAACTGTTTAATAAATGGAACTGTTAGGTGTTTCTTTTAGCTTGCAACACCATGAAAAAATTACTGAGACACTACGAATGCTGTGAACTGAGAAAGTTTGGGACCTTTGGCATAACTAAATCCTGCATTTAACAGGTGAGAAACTTCAGGCCCAGAGAGATCAAGTGCCGTGCTAATCATAGCCTAGAATCTGGGTCTTGTGACTTCTACTCCAGTCTAAAATGTATAACTTATCTCACTTTGAACTGTTCTGATTCATTTATTAAAAATAATCAGTTTACACATTGCTTGCTTTTACTGTTAACACCGAAGAACAGACATAGACATCTAAATGCTTAATGTCTTCTTCAGTTGCTTGGATACAACAGTGTCATAGAAGCCACAGAGAAGTAATTAATAGATAATGCTAATCTTAATTCTGACAAAGAAACTACAATATAGGAATAATTTGTTATTAGTCAGAATTTTTTTAATTCACTTATGGATAATGCTTTGTTGTAAAAAACATTTAGGTTTTTAACACGTGAAAGTACATTATTAAAATGTTAACATGCAGTAAGTTTGGATTTCGATTTTTTTTCTTTCCGGCCCTTTAATTCTCACTAATTTAAAATTTGATTATGGGGAAAGTTATAAAAAAAGCTTTATGTTTCACGTGCTAAGATTCATGTCTAATTTATTAAACATTTTATTAAAATATATATGTATAAATATTTTTACTAAAATCCATTTAACTTTGGAGATAAATATATTTGGAATCTATATAACAATACATACTTTCTGCATTTTAAATCACGATATAGAAGAAACTGAAATTAAGATAAAATACATTTATTTAACAGAAAATTATTAACTTGATAAGAATAGCTTAAGGAAAAGTAACTTATTGTAAAACGCTGACCTAAAATATATAATTTAGATTTGCTAAACTTCAAAAGGCTATCATTCTTATTCATATTAAGAAACAAAATGTATTCTTTACTGAAAATGTTTAACAAATTTAATTAATACGTGGACAGTGGTTCTCAACATTTGTTGTGTATTGTAGTCACTTGAGAACTGTAAAAATTACTGATCCTTGGCTCCACCACAAAAATTTTTATTTAATTTATCTAGGTTGTGTCCTGGAATCAGGATTTTACGGGTGATAGAGGTATTGTGGCTATGTAACAGAAGATCCTTATTCTCAGGAAATACATGCTGCAGCATTCATATATATATATACATACACACATACACATACACACACACACATATACACAATTGTGAAAGGTATACAAACATTTGTGGTATTCTTTCAACTTTGCCATGTGTTGAAAAATTGCACAATAGAAAGAAAATATGTGCAAAAATAAATAGCCATGTACTTCCAAGTTAAAAAATTGAGAGAAAAAATATCTGAAGCCTGATAAGTGTTTCCATGGGAGGTCAGGACGGAGACATATTAGGCACCTAACTTTTACGTAAGATGAAGCTTTAGACCTTGCTCTAAATCTTGATATTACAGGAAACCGATGGAAGATAAATTTAAAAAGATTCAAAGTTTCTGCACTTCTCCAGTTTAAAAACAAAGTTAGAATCCCAAATCTCCATTGTACAGCCTCTGTGGACTGAAGAATATGTGTAGTTAGTTGTGCATTTCAAGAATTTAGCTGATTTATACTAACCACGAATTATTCATTTTGCTGTATTCACCAGTTATTTTACTAAGATGGTAATAGTTTCTAATGCCTTACTAATACCTTTTTGCTTGTTCTTATGCATCCACTTTCCTGTATATAATCGCTGACTTTTCTAAGACTTTCTAATGTATCAGTAGACAGGACTTATGTCTATAAGACTTACATGCTAAAATAATAGATTTTTTTAAAAAAACTTTTGGAACAAATGTTAACTTGTACTGCAAGTTAAATCTTTTCACATTAATACTATGCAAAACAGCTGCTATAAGTAATATTCTTAGGACTCTCCTCACTCAGATCCTATACCAAGCATCAGAAATACCTGCCATTACCTGATTGGTAAGTTGATGAAGGAGATCTGGTTACATAATTATTCAAGGGGATATAGCTGAGGGTGGAGTGTCCTGTAAAACAGAATGGTCTCCACCCTTCCCTCCTAAAGCAAGCTGTAGGAATTTTCCTTGTAAAACTTTAAACTTTAGTTGAGTGGTCTTCCTGCCTGAATGTAGATGGAGCTCCCATCTGCCTTCACAGAAGCAAGGGCTTCTGATGAAAATGAGTAGGAAGGATTCAATTTATTCCCAGATCTTGGACAAATCTCTTACATTCTTTTAATCCTGGCTTTTGGTTGAATTCATTCTGGTAATCTGAGTCTTTAAATAAAGAATTACATAAAGCAAATATGTTTCAGAGAAAAGCATGTGAATCGAATAATTATTTTGGGATACATTGGTATTTAAAGAAATACCAAGTAGATTATAATGTAAACAATCCCTATCTAAACTCTTCAGAAACTAGGGTTTTCAAATATTCATTACATATTTGTGTTGCATTTTTCCATATTATTATTTAAACACATTTTGTGAGTGGTCATATTTATGCCAGCTTTTTGTATAATTCTTTGAAGCAAATCTCCTCTATTAAAAGAAAGTCGACATACATCTGTATTAGTAAAAACACCAATCTGTATCCTGCTAGAGTGCTTTGATTGTATATGTAAAGCAAATGAATGATATAAAATGCAAACTTTGATTTTTTTTAGTTACTCTTGAACAGTTCAGACAAATGTTAATTTCAGTAAGAACTGCATTAACAAGATGATGAGAAAAATGGAGGTCAGTATAGGGTAATTCAATCCCCCAGACCACTTTGTTTTAATTAATATTTGCCTATTTTAGGATACAAAAAGGTTGACATTCTGATAGAATTTTCTCAAATCTTTATAAACATGCCCTACATGAAATATTAATAAAAGAAATAGCCTCACATACAACAGTTTATGCTTAAAAAGTTTGTTCATACTGAAGGTATTAGCCAATTATGAAGTAGGTCGTGGTTTTAGGCACATACTCAGTCCTTCTAAAAGAAATGTCATTATCAGTCGAGCTAAAGGTGATTTTTTTCAATAATAATAAATAGTACTTAATAGCTGTAGCTTAATAGCCCTTTTCTTACCTTTTAGTATCTGCTCAACAAGATGAGGAAAATACATCAGTACACAAAGTGAAATACACTTCTCAAAACTGAGCACTTTATGTCATTACATCTTTAGGGTCGGGTCTCTAAGTGGCAATTTAAGTTTTATTTGGAAACTATACTGCTCAATAGATGACTAGAATAATAATGGTTAATTTGGTAATAAACAATAGCATTGAGCCAGTAATTTCTGAGTTCTATATTACTATATGTTATGCTCAGAAAAAATAGATGGTAAATATCTGTCACCATGAAATTAACACTTAATTTTTCATATTTTTTCTGCACATCCTTTTAATTAATAGTCAAAAAATAAGAAAACAAAAACAGAAAAGGAGTGTCAAATGTTGTTATTTTCCAATTAGCTCTTACTAGAGTCATGTACACCTCATTATTTTACCTAAAGAATAATGAAAAGCAATATCTTTGACATTGAAATATATGTCCAACATAAGTCTGTTTAAAAAGCAAGTGTTTAAAAAAGAATGTACACACACACACAAACATATATATATATTAAATTATATATAATTATGTATATATAAAGTCATTATAAAGGTGCCTTCAGCTTCTGTAGTTTACAACTTATGGTCTTTGGTAATTTCTTTTTGTTTGTTTTTGTTTTGTTTTGTTTTTTGAGATGTAATCTCAGTCTATCACTCAGGCTGGAGTGCAGTGGCACAATCTCGGCTCACTGCAACCTCCGCCTCCCGGGTTCAAGTGATTCTCCAGCCTCAGTCTTCCGAGTAGCTGGGACTACAGGCACACGCCACCACACCCAGCTGATTTTTGTAATTTTAGTAGAGACGGAGTTTCACCGTATTGGTCAGGCTGATCCCGAACTCCTGACCTCAGGTGATCCACCTGCCTCAGCCCCACAAAGTGCAGGGACTACAGGCGTGAACCACCATGCCCAGCCTGGTCATTTCTTATAGGATACTAAATATATGGGATTACTGAGATAGGGATGTATTTTTTAAGTTCTACTCTCTAGCCCACTTACCAAATAATACTGCTGACTTTAATGTGAAAGATCCTTCAACAAAAAAGAATATGCTATCACAATTTTTAATTATTTTTGTTTCTAATTTGAATGAATTTAGAAGTTAAACTGAACTTATTATTTTAGTTTCCTATGTAAAAAGCAAAGGAAAAAGCCTTATTGTGCGATCTGTCTCTCTAAAAATACCCCTCAACATTTTTATGTGTGTATATTATATATAGAGGTGTTTGTGTGTGTACACACAGAGATAGAGTGCATAATGACTTTCAGGAGTGAAAACAGTCTTTTACAAAAGATGGGTTCCAATGACAAATAAAAATGTTCAGAAAAAATCTCAGGATCAATTGTTTTCTCTAGCAAGCACCCCAAACTTCTCTCGAGGTTAATCACAGCCTTCACTGCTTTCTATGCTGAACACAATAGTTGTCTTTGATTTAAAAATATGTCAACTCTTACAAAGTTAATGTTCTGTATCTGATTAATATGTGGAGATAAATAATCTGTGAAACTGATGTAATCTAACCTACACAAGACTCAGAAACTTCTTTATTTGATCCTTAAAAACCACATACATTGTTTATTTTATATATATATATGTGTATATATATATATATATTTTTTTTTTTTTTGAGGCGGAGTCTCACTTTGTTGCCCAGGCTGGAGTGCAATGGCGCCATCTCAGCTCACTGCAAGCTCCGCCTCCCAGGTTCACGCCATTCTCCTGCCTCAGCCTCCAAGTAGCTGGGACTACGGGCGCGCACCACCACGCCTGGCTAATTTTTTGTATTTTTAGTAGAGACGGGGTTTCACCATGTTAGCCAGGATGGTCTCGATCTCCTGACCTCGTGATCCGCCCGCCTCAGCCTCCCAAAGTGCTGGGATTACAGGCGTGAGCCACCGCGCCTGGCCTATTATATTTTTTTTTATATGCTCCTAGCACAAAACTACTAGATCCTCTTGATCTAACAACTTTTGGACAATAATTATTTCCCTGTTTAAAGAGCACAATCAAATCTCTTCTAACTATAATAATGATATCTACCTTTTATTTATATGAATTTAATCACCTCTTTAATTTTAACACAGTATTGTTGCTTAAGTCTAATCAGAAGTGTTAGGTAGTAATTTATATTTTTCTCTTATGGTATATGTTAGGAATTTTTGTACTTAGGTCAATGTATGTGCATTTTAAAATATGTTCCCCAAATTACTTTAAAGTGCATTTGAAATGAAAGTGATGATTTAATTGAATATTAATGAGATATTACTGAGGCATTATATTTTTTCATTTTGTCCAAATATTTTATTTGCACAGTTCCTGTTTTTAATTTTAATATTAAAGTACAAATCTGGGAATATTTGCTTCAGAGAGCTTTCATTCTACTTTTCTTTTATGTGTAATTAGAATTCAAGAGGATTTAACATCCGAAATCTTCCCTTTTTTAATGTTTTTCTGTATATAGTCAACAGAAAACAAAATAAAGATAAGGTGCAAATATTGCCGTATTGGTAGGTTTTACCCCAAAGAAGAAAAAAACACTAATGCAGTCTCTAATAATGTCCTTTCCCCCATTTTAATAAGAAGGTTTGTGTTGTTCTGACATTAAATGGATTAAGCAGCAAACCTGCTGAGAAAAATACTCGAAGGTATTAAACCCTAGCAGTGTTGGTTTAACTGTAATTACTGTAAAATAAGATTAAGTCTGAGTTTGGAAGAAGAACTAGGTTTGACATAAGACTAAAAGGTAACGATGTTCACAGATGCCTGAATTAATGCTTCAGTGAAAAATATAATTAGCACAAGATTTGAAAATATGTCTCCTTTGGCAAATGTCTTCAGAGAGTAATCAGTGCTGTAGACTGATGTAGTGGAAAGAGCACTGGGCAAGTGGCCAAAATCTTTGAATTCAAGTTTGTTGCTCTAGCACTCACAAGTTCTGTGACCTTGGATAAGAAATTTGTAAAACCTTTGAATCTCAGTATGGTGGATATGGCCAACTGGCAACCATTTGCACTTTTTCATACTGTGTATTTCTATACTACAGCAGCTGGAAAGCTAAAAACTGCATTCTCCCAGATTCCTGTGCCATTAAACTTCTAAATGTAAATAAGTTTCATCCAATTAGATGCACTTGTTGAAATTCGGAGGCAAAAGTCAAGTGGAGGTCATCTTCCTGCTGCGTCCATTGTTTTCTGCTAATAAGTGAGATGTGAAAACATGATTTTTCTGTGATGGGTTCCAGCATCCGAGTTCTAGGGTCTGAGAGGCTGTAGGGGTGTGAGCAGTAGTGGCTCCCTGATCTCTTAATTATAGCTACAGTGGTATGATTTTGAAGTCAATAAATTTTGTAGTGACTTCTGGAGTCCCCACTTTTCTGATTGAAGCAAAGGTCATTTTTCTCTAATAAGTCAGTTCTACAGTGTTCTGGAAACATTTCTGAATTCCCAGCCTAGAGCCTCTCTCTCTAGTCTTTTCAAAGATTTAGTAAGCATGTTATTCCCTGTTTTAAATCCCTGTTTACTTAAAATACCTGAAACTTACTCTGTTTCCTGTACTAAAACCTAACTGACACACGTTCGAATTTCATTCATACCTTACGAAGTCTTTGAGAGGATTAAACCATATTAAGCATATTTAATATTGCTTCCTCTTTTGAAAGATAGGTATTCATGATATGAAAAGCCACCATCAAAATTGTCTCATGGCATTCTCTTGTCATTAATTTTGCTCAGCTAATATAGTCTAAACACAGTTTGTGAAGTATTAGTTCTCCTGGGCAAATAATGCAGAAGAAACAATTGCATATTCAGTTGGTATCTAGATTTTATAAATCTCCAGTTCCAAGAATGTCTGTGAGTTTTATGATACCTTTCCTATAAATGAATAGTTTTCACTTCAATTTACATTTTACTAGTATTTTTACTTTTTTTGCAGTGGTCATAATTAGAAGCACTATGGCTAATTCTGTAAGTGGAAGTGGAATGACACAATGCCATGTCTGGCAAGATTTGAGCAGATTTGGAAAAATGTTGCTCTGTCCTTTGATCTTATACTTTCTAAAGGAATAAAATAATTCTCCTCCCCCTTTTCAATGAATTTCTTTTTAGAAATATGTGTTGTTGTATCTATGGAGTCAAGAGACTTTTTCACCTTTAAACTAGCCCACATACTCAGCCCCTATTAAGGTACCAGTGTGCTTCATATCAGTTATTTCCTGACTTGATTCATTGCCCTCCTGTTTCAGCCTGGCTTTTGGATCTTGTCTCCATTTCTGTCTATGGCTTCTTCTTTGGCTTTTTGATTTGTAATCAGTCTTTTATTCTGCTTCTCCTAAAAGGGCTCATTCCACTGATATTTTTTTCCTTGAGACTTTCTTAGGGGTGTGTGTGTGTGTGTGTGTGTGTGTGTGTGTGTGTGTCTGTGTGTCTGTGTCTCCTAAGAAAGTTCCCTAAAATATTTATGTGTATATATACTTTAGTTTTCATCCCTCAGGACTTAAATTCACTTGAACCTTGACTACGAAAACACCCTTCAGTTTTTCCTCAACAGGTGAACTCAGAAAACAGGAGAATTACACTAAGTACTCATTACTTTGCTAGATAATTTTATAGATTGGACAGAATAAACTACATCAAAGTTTCCAGTGCTCTGTGCATGAAAGCTTATTCATTTACTTCCACATGTATAAAATTACATCATATGATGGAATAAAGTTTTCATCTGTCATTTGTTTTTATTTATTTTTGAGACAGGGTCTTGCTCTGTCACCTGGATTAGAGTGCAGTGGCACAGCTACAGCTCACTGTGGTCCATGAGCTCTGTCACTGAGAAAACTTGGAAGTGACCAAATAAATAATATAAAATAATATGAAAGTAATTTTTAAGATGTTTAACCTCAACAGTACAATATTGAAGTATATAAATTCAAGTTAACTATATAAATTTAGTTCAGTTCAATGCACTTTGGTTAAGCACTTAAGATTTCACCAGCCTATTCTTCAATTACATGAGAAACATGGCTTATTGATTAAATGTCATAAACAATACAAGATATAAGTTATTGTGAAGAACATATGGCACAAACAAGTACTTCACAAGATGGATCTTATAGAATGGGTACAATTTAAGTAAGTGATGAGTAGGTTTTATAATTAAACATGATAAAGTGAGAAGTATGAGTCTGACATTGAGGAAATGAAGAAAATTAGTCTGATTGAAGTGGAAGGTATGTGTTAGGGAATGGGGAAAATACAACTAGATAAGCAAAGTTAGGTTAGTTGATGGGGTATCTTAGGATTGATACTTAAAATTGATTTGATGAACAAGGAGAAATTATGGGTTCTTGAGAAGGAAACTTGTGTGTATTTAGAAAAGCGTTTTCAGAACAGTTTGTGGGTAGTATTTAAGATGGGATGGGGAAATTGGAGGTAAATCTAAAAATCAGGAACTATTTCATTAAGGTTAGAATTAATAAAGAAATGATAGGTGGAGAATGTGCAACATAGTGAGACTCTATCTCTATGAAAAATAAACAAATAGCTGGGTTTGGTGGCGCATTCCTGTAGTCCCAGCTACTTGGGAAACTGAGGTGGAAGGATCACTTTATTTTGTGTTTTCTGCTGACCATATACAGAAAAACATTTAAAAATGATTTGGTTTTCTGTTCTTGTGATAGTTTGCTGAGAATGATGGTTTCCATGGTCTCACTCATAGTTGGGAATTGAACAATGAGAACACTTGGACACAGGAAGGGGAACATCACACACCGGGGCCTGTTGTGGGGTTGGGTGAGAGGGGAGGGATAGCATTAGGAGATATACCTAATGTAAATGACAAGTTAATGGGTGCAGCACACCAACATGGCACATGTATACATATGTAACAAACCTGCATGTTGTGCACATGTACCTTAGAACATAAAGTATAATCTAAAAAAAAAAGGATTTGGGATGTCAAATCCTCTTGAATTTTAATTACACATAAAACAAAAGTAGAATGAAAGCTCTATGAAGAAAACATTCTTAGATATGTACATTAATATTAAAAATATGAACTATGCAAATAAAATATATTTTTTCTTTTTTTCCCTTCTTTTCCCAGTGTTGTGAACTACATGTCATGGGATAACCAAAATTAAACCTGAAATCTCAGAAGAAACAAATTGTTTGAAGGAATTGGATGTGATTTTTTACAATTTTTCATTCAACTAAAACTTTGTGAACTGTTTTGTGGTTTTGGTCTTCTCTAAATTTTAATCTTTGGCATTTACTTCCAAAGTATCCCCCACTAAACTTCATAACATTTATTGTATCTCTTCGCCATTAAACTTGGATGAATTTACAGAGTGTCTTTTAATATTATGTTCTTGAGAAAGCTAAGTTCCCAAAAAATCCCACCACCTCAGGAACAGAATTTTCTAAAATTGTTGTACCTACCTAACTTACCTATTTTTGTCTAGAGTTAACTTGTCCTCAAAACAAAATTAATATTGTATTCCCCTTTGGACAAGGACACATTAAACATTTAGTGCAGCATGCACATTTTTCAGGGATGTAGAATCATAAACAGTTATTTATATACACTTCTTATGACATAGAGTGACTTTTACAATGTGCTGTGCTATTTAAAGGTATATGTTCACCACTACATATTGTACCTGTGAAAACATTATAGGTTAGCTTTGATAATTTAAAATATTTTTGCTACAGCCAGTAGCTCTATTAATGATGATATGAAACTCTTGACATCTTTGTTATTGTGATTACATTGTATTTTTTCATATCTATTATGTGATATAGCAACCAACATATTAGTCATAATAATAATTTGGTAAGGAGTTCACACAGTTATTGGATGGAGTGCTGTGTCCATCCCTAGGTGTTTGTTATTGTAGTGATACTTAGAAGAAGCACATCTTGGTGTACCTACATTAGCGCAAATTTCACTTGTCAGGAAAATGTGGATAAAGTGGTCCTTTTGATTCATTAGCCCTATACAAAGTATTTTGAAAACAATATTTTAACAGACTTGTATCCTCTTTCCATATCTCATATAAACTGTAATTATTTTTGTTTCCCCCAAATGAATGAAAGCCATCTTTACCATTCAATCCTTTAAAAAAATAATAAGAATTAGTATTTATCGAATACAGGTCCTGTGCACTTTACATACTTTCTTTAATTTAGTCTTACAACAATGCTATGTAAAAAAGTACTTTTTTAAAAACTGAAATAAAATTTACGTAGCATAACATTTATCATTTTAGTGTTCAGTTCAGTGGTTTTCAGTATATTCACAAGATTATGAAGCTATCAGTACTAATTCCAGAATATTTTCATCATCCCAAAAAGCTGCTCCATATTCATTAGCAGTCACTACCCATTCCTCCTCCTTCCAGCTATTAGAAAATGTTGATCTATTTTCTGCTTCTATGGATTTGTATATTCTGGAAATTTCATATAAATAGGCTCATACAAGGCTGGATGGGGTGGCTCATGCCTGTAATCCCAGCACTTTGGGAGGCCAAGGTGGGCAGATCACTTGAGGTCAGGAAGAAACCCTGCCTCTACTAAAAATACAAACATTAGCAGGGCATGGTGGCGGGCACCTGTAATCCCAGCTACTCGGGAAGCTGAAGCAGGGGAATCGCTTGAACCTGGGAGGCAGAGGTTGCAGTGAACCAAGATTGCACCACTGCACTCCAGCCTGGGTGACAAAGGGAGACTCCATCTCAAAAAAAAGGCAGGGGTGGGAGGCTTACACAATATATGGTCTTTTTGATTAGCTTCATTCACTTACCATAATATTTTTGGTTCATCTATGTTATAGCATTTTTAATGCCTGAATAATATTTCATTGTGCAGATATACCACATTTGTCTATTCCTTTCATCAGTTAATGGGCAATTGGGTTGTTTCTATTTGGGGCTATTTTGAATAATGCTGCTATGAATATTTGTATACAAGTTTTTATGAGAACATATGTTTTCATTTCTCTTAAGTGTATATCTAGAAAAATTACTGTATTATATGATAACTATATGTTTAACTTTTTGAAGAACTGCCGCACTGTTTTCCAAGTGGCTGTACCTTTTTATGTTCCCATCAGCAACATATGAAAGTCCAAATTTTTCTACATCTTTGCCAGCATTTGTTATTGTTGTTCTTTTTATTGTAGCCACCTTAGTGGGGATAAAGTGATATTTCATTCTGGTTTTGATTTCCATAATATGAGCATGTTTTCCTGTGTTTATTGGCCATTTTTTATTGTCTTAGCTCATTTTTAAATTCGGTTATTTTATTGTTGAGTTGTAGGAGTTATTTATATATTCTGGATACTAGACTCTTAGATACATGATTTGCAAATATTTTCTCCCATTGTGTGGGTTTTTTTTTAATACTCGAGAGTGTAATTCTTTATATCAACAGTGTTCTTTGATGCACAAAAGTTTTTATTTTGATAAAGTCCAATTTATGTAATTTCTGTAATTGCTTATGCTTTTTATCACTGCTTGTACTTTTATCATTGTTTGTCCAATTTGTCTAATTTTTTAAAATCATCGCTTGTTCTTTCACCAATTTTATGTCCTATTTAAGAGACCATTGTCAAATCTGAGGTTATAAAAATTTATCTCTATACTGTCTTTTAAGAGTTTTGTCAAAGTTCTTGTTATTACATTTAGATATTTCATCCACTTTGTGTTAATTTTTGTAAATTTTGTGAGGTAAGGGTACAACTTCATTATTTTTCATCTGGATATCCAGTTGTCCCAGCACTTTTGCTGAAAAGACTGTTGTTTCTCCCATTGAATTACGTTGGTACCCCTCTCCAATATTAATCATTGCCATCTTCTTCTTGAACAGACTGTCATGGGTTTTCTCATACCTCTTCCAAGTATTTTCTTTTTTTTTTTTTTTTAATTATTATGACTTTTCTGAAATCTCATTTCTTACACAAATATTCTTTTACCAAGCAAGCAAGTTAGAAAATATCATCTTATTCCTAGCCCCATATAATAGTTTCCCCTCTATATATGTGTCAGTTGGTCAAACATTTGAAGAGTTGAAGTCAAACTTCTAGAAAACAATGTAAAATGTATACATAAAAATCTAAAAGCTATCCATATTTTGTGGAGCATTTATGTAATATTACTTAAATGATATTTATGTATACAGAAAATGGCCATATCAAAGATATGTTATATTGAGGTTTTCTGTCCTATAAAGATGCTCAACATCAAAGGCAGATAAAGCTTGAATACTATTCACTATACAAACACTTACTGAATACCCTGCCATATGTTCCAGGCAATGCACTATCATCACTGGTGCTAGAGAAACATAACATAGCTCCTCTCCCCAAGAGATTTATCTGGGAATGGAGAAAGATCAGTAAACAAATGATTACATTCAAGCCCTGTGGTAAGGGCATAAGTGTTATAGGAGAACAGGGAGGCACATTCACTAATTTTGCCTCAGTGAATTACTTAGAAGGTGACACTCATTTGAATAGGTTATGAAAATAAAATAATTATCCTAAGAAGACAAGAGGGACAAATGAATTTCCAGCCTACAGGATGACAAAGACTATGGACTTGGTTATTGAGGCCACTGGTAATTGTAGAGGATTTTTAAGTACTAGGTGATCCTGTGCTTACCATAGTGTAAATGTTATTGCAATGACCTGCTTCCAACCATGAACCATTAAAAGAAGTACATAGTGATAAAAACTTGGACCCTAGAGACAGACAAAATCAATTCAAATTTGGTCTTCCCAACTAAATTATTACGTAATTTTAAGCAGGTTATATAATTTCTCTAAACCTCAGTTTCCTTATCTGTAAATCTCACAGATTTGTTGGGAGAATTAAATGGGATGCGATTTTTAAGGTAAAATCTGTAGCACAATTCCTAGAGCATACTATATGCTCAGTAAAGGATAAAAACATCTTTGAGGCAGACTGCTTTGTCTTTCCAGTGCCAAATCCAATGAATTGTCCTCCAGTCATTATTTTGGAATGACGTAATGAGGTTAAGGGGTCAGTCCAGTAGCATTAAGAAATACAGATCTAGAGCTTAAGAGCGATTCTGAGTGTGGTAGCTGTTGTCCATAATCAGGATATCATCTAAATGGGAAATGAAGCTCTCACAGTTGTAGAGATTGAACACATAGCAAATAATAAAAGAAAAATATTGTTGAAGAGGGAATATTGAACAGAAAGCAACTTTTTTTTTTTTTTTTTTTTTTTTTTTTTTTTTTTTTTTTTTGAGACGGAGTCTGGCTCTGTCGCCCGGGCTGGAGTGCAGTGGCCGGATCTCAGCTCACTGCAAGCTCCGCCCCCCGGGTTCACGCCATTCTCCTGCCTCAGCCTCCCGAGTAGCTGGGACTACAGGCGCCCGCCGCCTCGCCCGGCTAGTTTTTTTTGTATTTTTTTAGTAGAGACAGGGTTTCACCGTGTTCGCCAGGATGGTTTCGATCTCCTGACCTCGTGATCCGCCCGTCTCGGCCTCCCAAGGTGCTGGGATTACAGGCTTGAGCCACCGCGCCCGGCCCAGAAAGCAACTTTTAATGGAGCAGTCTTTCATGGGTTTTTTGATGCACATACCTTTGTAAAAAATATTAAAACTATACTATTCCCAAGGAAAATATACATATATTTTACATGTTTTATATGTAGTGTTAAGGGTTCATGGACACCATAAACTCATCCTAAGAATCTCTGATTTAAGAAATGAGAAAATAATGAATTAAAAAAAAAAAAAAAAAAAAAAAAAACGAGCCTTGGAAGGAGAAGGAAAAAAAGTCTATACTGCAACATATATAAACTTAGGTTATTTCTGTGGTGAATGTTTAAGAACCTAGGATCATTGCTGGTGATGTGGAATAGGAAATCAAGGACAATAATTGTTCATAGTTTGGATGGAGATTCTTATTTATCCATAAATCTGAGTTCAAACTAATTATCTGGCAGCCTTACATCGGGCAAGGAAAATCCTCTTGCAGTATTGACAATTTTATGGTCAAATATTTCATGGATTTCCTCCAAGTATACCAGTCAAATACTGGGAGTAGACATTAGACAAAGCATATTGTTATTCATATTGTCTTTCAAATACATGTTTCTCATCACCATTGAAATGGCAATTCCAAAGAATACTCAGGGAATGATTTTTTTTCTAATTCTCAGAAGTTTGTAAGAAAATCCTATAATTAGTTATAGCATTATATATAGTGGTAGAAAAATCTTCCTGAAATGTACACATTTTTTTCTTTCTGATTTAAAAATGTTTTCTATATTTTATAACCTCAATGTTTTTGCTTCTTTTTAAAAGACATACAAAGAAAGGATATAGAGCTTTAGAGTTATATTTCTATCTAGTTCCTATTGATGCAGTAAGGTTATTCTTATTGACTTATTGGATTATTCTTATCTCTTTGAGCCAGAATGCTTTGGAATTAACCAGTTCAATCTTTTAAGAGAAGTACCAAATTACTCATCTTACTTTAACTAATAGTAAAGTCATCATGGGGACTAAAGGTGAATCTGATATTTGTTCTACACTTTATAAACATCTAAAACTAATTAGTCTAGGGAGATTAATTGGGGTGAGGAATAGGCTAGAGGCAGGTTTGTGTGTGTGTTCTTGTATATTTCAATAATTGTACAATCACCTATTATGAACCTATTGTGTCCTGGGAAATATGTTAGATATTAAGAAAACAAAGACGAATTAGATACTTCCCTTTTCTACAAAAACTCAATCTAGTTGAGGAGTCAGCATACAGATAATTGCAATGCACAGAGGATAAAGGGTTTAGCTTCCTTGGAGTTTGGGGGATTGGATGATGTCTTGGAAATGTCAAAGAAAAAGTGACACCTGAGAGAAAATTTGAAAGATGAAATGTAAATATACCTGAAAAATATGAATGGGGAAGATAATTCAGGTAAAGGGAATAGCATTTTCAAAGGCGTGATGGCATAATTCCACATGGTATGTTCTTTGAATGACAAGTATTGTTATGGTATAAAAAGTGGAAGAGAAGATAAATGGGTGCCAAGTATGCTGCCTTTCATGAACAAATTCCTGTGAGTGTGTAGGTAGCCACTTGAAAGCCATGGTTGAATCATGAGATTTCTGAAGCTATATCCTTATTCCATGTGAAAGCTTGGTTGTGATTAATTTGTGGTATCTGTCTTAAGCTTGTGGTTGAGAAGAAGCAGAAATTATTTTTTATCATCTTTATTGTAGGGGATTCATTGGCAGATGAAAATGAAAAAATAGGCTGGAAGCAAACTGTGGGAAGACATCTTAGTGTCTGTGAGGTCCATGGATTTTCATTGAGTAGTTTTCAATGAGTGTTTTGTTATACAAACGATATTTGGTAAAATAACTCACAAAAATGTGGAAATGAAGGGGAAAAGGTAAAACCAGTAGGGAGGTTATTATAATACAAAAATAAAGGCCTGAACTAAAGGAGTACAGATGAAGAAGGAGAGAATAGGATTGATTTGACAAGTATTTTGTGGGTAAAATAAATAGTCTTTGATACTCAACTGATATGGAAGGTAAAGTTTTCTAAGATACCTCCCATGTTTCCTTGTCAATGATTGGGCAGATAATGATGCCATTAAGAGAGAGGGAATTCAGAAGTATATGTATATATATGGGGGAGTGAGTTTGGTTTTGGACATACTGAGTACAAATTGTCTGCTGAACCTGACAATAAAGGTATCCAAGAGGTATTTAGAAAATGACTCTAAAGGCTAAGGAGAGAAAGAAAAGCCAGAGATATACTTGGAGTGATCAACATATCACTGGTAATTAATTGTAATTTGCACAGCAGATGCACTAAAGAGGCCAACGGGTCATCCAGACAAGTATTTACCTCATGAGAGTCAACTGTGCGCATCTCTTCCCAACATTGTGATTGGTTATGTCATGTTGATAACTTGAAATTGGACATAGTATGTACATTTACACCCCTGAAGTCTCAGGTACTACAAACTAAACCTTCCCATCTCTCATTCTCCAGCACTGTTAAGCATTTACCAACTAGTCTAATATGGAAAACAGGTGAACATGGAACTGGTTTGTTTGACTCAGGGATGAGAGATACCCAGGTCCTGATCACTTGTCTTTAACTTTCCTTAGGGAGTACTAATTTGGGAGTCGTTGTTCTAAACAAAGTGAAGTATAACTGTCCTGTT
The DNA here is from genome assembly GCF_037993035.2 of Macaca fascicularis. NCBI lineage: Eukaryota > Metazoa > Chordata > Mammalia > Primates > Cercopithecidae > Macaca > Macaca fascicularis. The sequence continues at coordinate 112,923,453 of NC_088377.1, forward strand.
TTATCTTTTACCCTTGTGAACGAGGAAACTCAGGGTTAAAGTCTATGTCTTCTTATATATTTCTGTGTCGTAGGATCTTTTAATAAAGATTTTCTCCTTTTACTTTTGTATATCATTAGCCCATCTGTGCTTACAGTGCAAACTGCCTCAAATCTGTTAAGTTGATTACATGTACATTAATAACTCAGCCTCTCAATTTGATGAAAATAGACTTTCCTTTACCATTTACCCAACAATTTAAGGCTTTCCCCAGTCCTCTGCTGCAGCTTTCCATTAAGTACATGCTCAGCAGGAACTAGGGAATGATGTAGGGCAAACAAACCTCTCTACATCTTTAATAGTCACAGGTGGATTCTGGCATCAGAAATGAAAATATAATGGATGTAATAAATGAAATAGATGATAATAATAAATAGATCAAATAAATGAGAATATAACATATAATTAAAATGCAAAATTATTTGTAGATTCTGAATTTGTGGAATAAATTTATGGATTCTGAATTTGTGGAATAAAATGAATATCTAGGGAATTGTGTGCCTTTTAAAAAAATACATTATGAGAAAAATATTTGCACATTCCAGTTTATACCCAAAACCAACAGATGACACATATAATCCAAAGCTAATGAAACTGATGACAGATACATCTATTTAAGACTATGGATTGTGGCTCCCAGACAGCTGGAGAATGCTTTACTGGAACAGTTGCTAAATACAGTAGTGTATTTAGCATATTATATGTCCCATATTGACATTACAACAATTGGCAAAACTATGTACATCATGAAGCATGAGCTAAGAAAACTAACCATGGTAATTTCCCAAAGCTAGATGTGTAAAGGGCACGTAAGTGATGTTTGATAAAATAAATACTAACCTGCAAAGTCAACTGTGTGAGAATAAACCTTGGAACTTTCCAATTCTCTTTAAATTGATATATACATTCGCAACAGGCACTGATCTGTAAAGTGAAAAAAAAAAAAAGAATATAAAAAGTTAATCTCTTCAGCCTTAAGAATATTCAACTCTACAATTTTTTGTTAAAAACCAAACATTTGCTAGACACCATATTAAGGTTCAAGGTTTATAAGGGAAACAATACATCAAGATAATATATATACCTTCCATGAGAAGAAGAATAAAAAAGCAAGAATGCCAGAATTTAATTTAGCATTATTATTCATTCTATACCTATTGTGATGCTCTTAGGACATATCTAAAGACCAGTGGTCTCTCTCTTACCTTTAACTCTTCTCTCTAAATGCTGTGGTTATTCAAGCCTTTGTTAAAGGACAGGTGCTAAATTCTGCCTATTTTAGGAAGTAGTAGACTAGTCCAGGTGTGCTTGAAGCACCATTTATTATTTCCTGGCTTTCTGCTTCTGGGATATGGCAAACACTAAAATATTGTTAACCAATCAAAATTCAAGGACTAAAATTCATGACCCTCAAATATCCCAAATTAGATTTATCATGATTCTTGATTCATCATACATTTCATCATTGGTTCATGAGACTCACTGGAAGTTCTTCCTCAGGTGAAACCCTACAGTCCCCAGCAAATTAGGGAGACTGATCACCCTGAGTCATATCCTCAAATCCTTCATTTTTAAAAATTTAAGCTTAGAGGCCAGGCGCAGTCGCTCACGCCTGTAATTCCAGCACTTGGGAGGCCGAGATGGGGGATCACCTGAGGTTGGGAGTTCAAGACCAGCCTGACCAACAGGAGAAACCCCATCTCTACTAAAAATACAAAATTAGCCAGGCATGCTGGCGTATGCCTGTAATTTCAGCTACTCAGGAGGCTGACTCAGAAGACTCACTTGAACCCAGGAGGCAGAGGTTGTGGTGAGCCCAGGTCACGCCATTGCACTCCAGCCTGGGCAACAAGAGCAAAACTCTGTCTCAAAAAAAAAAATTATGCTTAGAGTCTATAGCTTAATTTCATCCCTAATATTACCATTTCATCCCTAATATTACTGGGTTCTCAATACATGTCACATTCTCTTCTTTTCTTTGTCTTTTTTGTTTCCTTATTCTGGAGAATGAGATCTTGCTATATTGTCCAGGCAAGTCTCAAACTCCTGGGCTCCAGCTATCTTCCTACCTCTCCCTCCCTAAGAGCTAGGATTACAGGCATGAGGCACCACACCTGGCACATGTCACATTCTCTTCTAACACTTCAGGTAGATACTATTGTTAACCCCACTTTACTAAATAAAGAAACTGAGCACTGAGATTCTAAGTAACTAGCCACAGGTTTCACAGTTAGGGTAGATTCCAGAGTCCACATTTTAAAGCACTTTGACTGGGGCCTGGAAACAAATAAAACATCAGTGTATTCATTAATGTGTCTGCTTGTTTTCACTGGCAAAAGAAACGTGTATGTTGTGGCTGGCATTGTTAGATTGAAATAGAGTAGTATATTTCTAATGTTAACAGAGTTTTAGTGTAGCTATCATTTTAAATAATATGACCATGTTTAAACTGTCATTAATTGAATAATGTAGCCCATTGCAAAATTGTAATAAATAGTATGATTTTTTCAGCTACCTTATAGAGCAAAGAAGTAGAAGCTTATTGGAAACACGTATTCTAGGCTTTAAGATTAATGCTTATAATTTTTGGATTGGGGCTTTAGAAGAAAGTATAATATTTTCATGATATTAGGACTAGTTCTAATTTTATAGCTTGCATCTCGTTTGCCTTTGCCCTGCTAAAGATCATTATCTTTTTTTTCTTTAAATGTACTTACATCTATGTTGAGACCATTTGTCATCCTGTACTTCTTCCTGTGATGGTTTATTTAATGCCCCTCTGTTTCAGTAGACTGTATGCTCCTCAGGGAAAGGATCCTATTTGTTGTGCTCAGCATTTTATTATCAGTGCCTGACACAGGGTCTGGTATATAGTGGGCACCCAATAAATATTTGTTAAATAAAATAATGCCTGAGGAACTGAATTAATGGACAAACATATAGAAGTTTTAAAAGCATTGAGTCAGAAGTGAAAACATATAGCTGCCAGGAATTTAAAAAACAGAATTTAAAGTTTTAGAAGTATAAGTTAATGCAATAAAATGATTTGGAATGTAAAATTAATGTTATTTTATTATTGCAGTTAACATTTATTGGGTACTTACTATGTGACAAATTCTGCGTTAAATGCATTTAAAAAATTTTAATCCTAATAAAAATAATCTATGAAGCAGCTGCTATTATTGGCCACAATTTTAGGTATGAGGAAATGAGCCTTTGAGAGATTAAGCAACTTTATTATGATCTCACTGCCAACAAGTAGTGGAACTGAGATAGTAATGCTAATACCACGTGCTTCTACAGAACTCTGTACTTCCCTCATTATACTCCTCAAACTTCTTCGTAATTGTTTGTCCAGTATCTGTCCTCCCCACTCTATGAAGGCACAGTCTGGGTCTATTAGATTTAACATTTTATTCTCAGAACCAAACAAAATACCTGGTATCCAATGGTAGTAGCTCAAGAATATTTGTCAAACAATATTTGCCAAATGAAGACAGAGAATAAATAAGCTTATGAAACAACAGGACTTAAAAATTATGTAGAAAAATGAAAGATTGCTAACATTCTTCAAGGGTTACAACATAGATGCCTATTCCCTGAGATGATTACCCACAGTTGGCTTTTAAAGAGACTGCAGCTAGAAAGCACACAGAATGATACATGTCTTTGGCACAGAAGCCAGCCTCTCCAAGTACAGCAGCCAAGGGCTCTATCTTGTTGGAAGCTGTGCTGCATGAAGGGAAGTAACTCTTTGGCAAAATCTAGAAATGACAACTAGAGATTTTGAATTAATACTTCATAAGAGTGAGGATGACATTGGCACGAGGACATTATTAAATAAACTGTCACTGCAGTGGGACGTTTCTCTCCACCTTCTTTATTCTCCGTGGAACTGCTCTCAACCCAAATAAGAATGAACAAAAGACATAGTGCAGCTGCTATAGGCTGTACCGATACCACCCTTTTGTAACAGAGCACAGCCTTGGGCACATGATGCTTAATTTAGAGAGAATTCAAGTTAGAAGCAGATGAAAACTAACAGTTATATCAGATGGAACTGCTTAATATATTCAGGAACACTTAATATACTCAATCAAGTGAAAGTTGGCACTGCAAGTTTTTTGTACAGATCACTTATGAGTAGGTTTATCTGGAGGAAGACAAACCAGGGCATGATGGTGAGTGGATAGATGGATGGATGGATGGATGGGTGGGTGAATGGATGCAGGTAATGACAACAGATATAGAAATGAAGGCATTTACCAAGAAAACAAAGAATAAATAATACAGTTGAATACTCCTTTCTTCAAATCATTTTAAAGTAGGAGTAAAGATGACTATATGTTTGACATATAAAAAAAGAAATTTCTAGTGTTAGTTTTTTAAAATGGTATATTGGAGAGGAGCACAATTTAGTCAGTATGACCATGACTTTGGCTTTAGACATAAGTTAGCATATGGCAAAGATCTAAGAGAATGGTGGAGTTATAAGATTAGAATATTCATAAGTGATCAGGAATAAAGACCAAGATTTGGGGATCATTAACATTGACATGGTCATTGAAGCCATCAGCATAGATAAATTTGCCAGGAGAAGAGAGCAATAAGACCAGTAAGCTTTAGAAATACCCACAGAAAAGAGACAAGAGGATAAGTTATAATTAGAGGAGTGGTCAGTGTTGGTTGGAAAGTTTGTTGTTCAGGATGATAAAAGCCAAATTATGGAAGAGTTTCAAGAAGGGCATTAGTTAAACTTATGTAATATGACCAAGGAATCAAAAGGGAGAATATTAAGAAAAGACATTTGAATTCATCTAAAAGGAAAGTCCCTGACATGCAGAATATTGGCATATGGAAAGCAGCCAAAAAGCAGATTAAACAGTGAGAAAGTTAAAGGAGGTGGTAAGCATACACCACTTATTTTAAGGACTTTGGGTATAAAAGGAAGGAAAGAAGTATAATGGTGGGAAATGTTAGGGGCATTAGGTTAACAAAATAAAAGGATATTGATATAATAAAGAAGAATCTAATCTTCTTGAGTTCTAACCTACTCCCTCATAGTAAATTAGTAGCCGTGGGAGGCTCAGAAACTCTGTGAGGGCACTAGAGTATTGTTCCCTGCATTGTAGTTGTGATGCCTCACAAAGCATAGAGGCTGTTAATCATAGCTTTAGGAAAACCACTTCCTGTCACCTTGGAGAGACTCTCTAGGAAATAAAGATACCATTATATGAGACAGAAGTGGCAGTGTCTGCTTTTCTAGAAGGAATACATATTTAAAGATAACTGTCAAATCAGTTTGCAGAAAGTTAATCTGCTCTTATCAGATTTTAAGACACTGGGCCATTCCTGTTCATCTTTATGTCTCGATTTCTTCATTTGAAAAATGAGTTTAGAGTTTATGTTAGTCTATTCTATGTTGCTATAAAGGAGTACCTGAGGCTAATGTATAAAGAAAAGAGGATTATTTTCCTTATAGTTCTACCTACTGTATTAGAAGCATGGCACCAGCATCTGCATCTGGTACAGGCCTCAGATTACCTCCACTCATTGTGGAAGGTGAAGGGGAGCCTGAGCTCAAGAAATCACATGGTGAGAGAGGAAACAAGAGAAGAAGGGAGGTACCATGCTCTTTTTAACAAGCAACTCTCCAAGAACTAAGAAGTGAGAACTAAGAACTAAGAACTCTCTAAGAACTAAGAAAGTGAGAATTTATTCACCCCTGAGGGACGGCATTCATCTATTCATGACCCAAACACCTCCTACCAGGCCCCACCTCCCAACACCACCACACTGGAGATCAAATTTCAACAAGAGATTTTGGGGAGACAAACAAACCATATCCAAACTACAGCAGAATTGATAACCCATAAGGAAACTTTTAGCTTTCAAAATCTGTGTTCTCTGATTCATTCCTTCTCAGACGGTACTACCTGTAAAGAAAGAAAGGGTAACTGTAATATAAAATGCAATTATACAATTAACAATGAACAAAGGCAACTTCTTTCTTCTTTTTATCTTCTTTTTTCTCTCCATTTTCCTTCATTTTTTTTACCCTTTAGTTTAAAACTAATGCATCTTGAAAACTTTTTCATGGATCTTATGAATTATGAATGCTAATACTTCATGGATCTTATGAATGCTAAAGGTGTGAAAATTTCTACAAAATAGTCATTGACTTTTTCTATACTTTACCTATTATGTAGCTCCCAGGATCCTTGTAAATAGTATTATTATTAGAAATAGCATAAGAAAAGTAGTAATAATAAGACCTATCATAATAGTGCTAATTCCTTTGACCTAATTACTTTTTGAAAACAGAATGCATATTATTGAGATGGATTCTTTCATCTGTAGGCTTCTTTAAAATTCATTTGTGAGGGTGTGAGAATTCTATCCTCCATAGCCCTGTATCGTGTAAACCTTTAATGATGCATGTTGTAATTGTTAGGACCTAAAATACAGAATGTTTTCATTCTATTCAGCACACATTTTTTGAGGGGATATTATTGTGAGATTTGGGATACCAAAATGAAGACAAGGCATTTACCTACAGGAGGAGCTAAGTATCTAACTGGGAAGGGGAATGGCCATATTTATAATAACTATAATCCAGAAGCTAATTTACAACTTAAAATGTGCTTTCACCATCATTCTCCTTTGACCTTGACTGTTGCTCTGTAAAGTATATATGCTTCCTAGTTTCCTATTTATAGATGATGAAATCAAGGAAGAGAGAGGGAAAGTGACTTGTACCAAGTCAAAGTTGGTGAATGATGGACTAAACCCCGAATTTCCCATTAAAAATATCACGTTTGTTCTATTTTGTATGGAGGCAGCAGGATGCAAGAAATGTTTAGACACTTGCAGTTAGAGTATATTGGAGGTGAAGTTGTTAGTGGCAGTGGGGGGCACATTGTAAATAGGAGGTAAGGCTGGAAAGCAAAGTAGGAACCACACACTAGAGAATCCCAACCACGAGAGTTTACATGCTATTATTTATGGGCCAGTTGATAATTGAAGGATGTTGAGCAGGGGAAAGATCAGATCACATTTGTGTTTTCTGAAAAGAGTACCGATGGCTAGAGATGGCTGGTGAGAAGAGTAAGAGACTGGGATCCAGGGTATAGCTCTTACTGTCTGATCTAAGAGGGTGACAAGCATGAGCAGCACAGAGGCAGAAGGCTTGGAAAGGAAAGGGATAATGTTAGATGTGGTTTCTTTAACCCAGTTTTGGATTTATTGGATTGTTATGAGGTCTAGATTCAGGCCACATGTCATAGTGTCTACTTCTCATTCTGTAAAGAAAATATTTAATCTTTCAAAAAAATCATTTCTGGTTATAAATCTACTTGGCAATTCCAAGTAATTAACTTGTTCAGCAAGCTTTAGTAATACCACATTCCTGATTTTTCTTTCTGACAATATTTTTAAGCTCTCTCTGTACCAGGTCAGGATATGAAATCAGCCTGTTTGATTTCTTTAATTTCTGTCTCATCATAGTTTGCTGCATCCTTCAAAACAGAAGTAATAAGAGTGATATCAGGAAGATGGTGGAGTAGGAGATACCAGCTTTTGTTCCCCCACAGAAACAACAGACAGCTATTCACAAATGAAAATAGCCCTAGAAGGGCTTAATAGTACAAATAAAAACCTGCAGGAACATAGTGAAGTAAAAAATAGATAATAATAGCACAGAAAGGATTGCTGGAGAGAGCAGTATACCTGAGACATCTGAAGATGGCTAGTAACAAAGAAAAGCAGGGACTACCAATGTCAGCCATGCATCAGGTGCCACTGCAGTCCACAGTGGCCTGCTTTTCAGAGGACCTAGAAACTTTTGCCATTAAAGACCTCAGGAGCCCCTGCCACAGCCATGGATTCCCCATAGCTTTGGCAATGGAGGTTCCCTTAGTGTTTATCTGCGTGGATCACAGTGGCCTGCTCCACAGAGGATGCCTTAGCTTTTGCCACTAAGGTAACCAATAACCATTCACACTGTGCACCTCCCAGGAGAGGAAGCTGCTTCCCCAGTCCTCTAGCCAAGAGGGAGCCACTCTTCTGCTACTCTAGGATTGGGGCTATCACTGCCCTACCAACCCCATGCATACCCTGAACCCTAGAGCTGTGGCCATTGTGTGCATACCCTCATTACAGAACCTAACTCTATGGCTGTATCACACATGTACATGTTTCACACACCAAAGCCACTGCTGCTGTGGGCCAGTTGGCACCCCAGACGTTAGAGCTACTGTTGCTCTATACCCTGGCTCCATGGCTTCTCTCTGAGTTCCTGCATCATAGACACCACAGCCACTGCTAGAGCAGGTATGTGCATAGGTATATTGTTCCATACCTTGAAACAACAGTCTGCAGTCCGCTTGCATATCCAGACTGGATCCAGACAAGGATCCATGGAGCTGGGATGCTCCAGATCCCAGCTCCATGGCCACACTGAGCACCTATTCCTAGGGACACCAGAGCCACTGCCATATTAGGTTTATTTGTACCCAAGACCCTTGAGCTGTGGTTGCTCTGTGCATGCCAACTCTCTGGACCCCAGCTCTGTGGCAGCATTATGAGCACATGTGCCAAGGACAGCAAGTCACTGCCACAGCAGGAGCATCCACATTCTGAACTCTAGAGCTGCTGTAGTTCTGCACATGCCTGTTTTCTTGACCCTAGCTCCCTAGCTGCTCCATAAACACCCAAGCCTCACACAGTATTACCAGTGCTGCTGCAGGGGCCCTGGAAACCCATGCCACCAACTATCACAGACTCTGGAGCTGCAGTTCCTACATGCATGCCTACATTCTTCTCAAGTGCCCACAGAACATTCTCCAGGATAAATCATACGTTAGGCTACAAAACAAGTCTTAACAAATTTGTGAAAATTGAATTACATCAAGTATCTTTTCTGACTGCAGTGGTTTGAAAGTAGAAATCAATAATAGGAGAAAAACTGGAAAATGTACAATTATGTGGAATTTAAACAACAAACTACCAAACAATCAATTGGTCAAAGAAGATCAAAAGGGAAAATATTTAAAAATTTCTGAATGAATGAAAATGGAAATACAACATACCAAAGCTATGGTATGCATCGAAAGCATTTTTAAGATGATATTTGTAGCAATAAATACCTACATGAAGACAAATAAATACCTCAAATATTCTAATTTTACACCCCTGGAACTACAAAAAGAAGAACAAACTAAACCTAAAGTTAACTGAGGGAAGGATATAATGAAGATCAGAGCAGAAGTAAATGAAATAGAGACTAGAAAAACAATAGAAAGATCAACAAAACAGTTGGTTTTTTGAAAATAAAAAATTCAAAAACCTTTAGATGAATTAAAAAAGAGAAAAGAATAAAAGAAAATAAAAAATGAAAAAGGAGACAGACAACTGATACCACAGAAATACAAAGGATCATAAGTGACTACTATGAACAATTATGTCAACAAATTGGATAACCTAGAAGCAGTGGATAAATATTTAGAAATGTACTACCTATGAATATTGAATCATGACAAAATAGAAAATCTGAACATACCAATAACAAGTAAGGACACTGAATAAGTAAGCAATATGACCCAAAAAGGAAAGTCTAGGAACAGATGGTTTCACTGTAGAATTCTACCAAACATCTAAGAAAAAAATTTTAAAAAAATAATTTCAACTTCTCTATTAGATTCAGGCAGTACATGTGCAAGTTTGTTATATCTACCAAATATTTAAAAAAGAATTAATACCAAGTCTTCTGAAACTATTACAAAAAATTGCAGATGAATAAACACTTTCAAACTCATTTTATGATGCCAGCCTTACCCTAATAACAAGACCAGACAAGGACACTATCAGAAATTATTAGTTCAATATTCTTTATGAACTTTGAATCACAAATCCTTAGAAAAATACTAGTGAACTGAATTTAACAGTACATTGAAAGGATCATACAGCATGACCAGTGGAATTTACCCCTGGGATGCAAGGATGGTTCAATATATGCAGATTAATAAGTGTAGCACACCACATTAACAAACTGAAGGATAAAAATAATATAATTACATTTATAGATGCAAAAAAAGCATTGTATAGAATTCAACATTTTTTCATGGTAAAAACACTCAACAAATTAGGTATAAAAGGAATATAACAAGGCCATACATGACAAGTCCACAGCTAACATCATACTTAATGGTAAAACGCTGACAGCATTTCTCCTAAAATCAGGAACCTGAGACAAGGGTGCCTCCTCTCACTACTTTCTGTTCAGTATAGTACTGGAAGTCCTACTAGAGCAATCCAGCAAGAAAAACAAATAAAAGATATTCAAAGAGAAAATGAAAAATCAGAATTATCTCTGTTTGAAAATTACATGACCTTATATAGAGAAAACCTTGAAGACTCCACCCCCCAAATTTAAAACTAATAAACTAATTCAGTAAAGTTGCAGGATACAAAATCAACATACAAAATTAGTTGCATTTCTATATGCTAACAATGAACTATGTGAAAATAACAGAACATTTACAATAGCATCAAAAAATAAAATACTCAGGAATATATTTAACCTAGGATGTGAAAGTTCTGTATGCTGAAAATTATAAAATATTGATGACAGATATTAAAGAAGACACAAAATGGAAATATATTCTGCATTCCTGGGTTGGAAGAATTAATATTGTTAAAATGTCCATACTACCCAAAGGTATCTACATATCCAGTACAATCCCTATTAAAACCCAATGGCATTTTTCACAGAAACAGAAAAAACAATTCTGAAAGTCACATGGAACCACAAATATCTCTGAGGAGCTAAAGCAATCTTGAGAAAGAAGCAGAAGGTTGGAGGCATCACATTTCCTGATTCCGAATTACGTGACAAACCTATAGTAACCAAAATAGTATGATACTGACATAAAAACAGACACAAACCAATGGAATGGAATAGTGAGCTCAGAAATAAACCCTTGCATATATGGTCAATTAATTTTCAATAAATGTCAGGGAAACTGTATATCCACATGCAAAAAGAAAAATTGGACCCTTATCTTATACCATACACAAAAATAACCTCAAAATGGACTAAAGACTTAAATATAATACTGAAAACCATAAAACTCCTAGAAGAAAGTAGAAGGAAACAGCTCCTTGACATTGGTCTTGGCAATTATTTTTTTGGATTTGACAACGAAAACACAGGCAACAAAAGCAAAAATAACCAACTGGGACTACATCAAAATAAAAAGTTTCTGCATAGACAAGTAAACAATCAACAAAATAAAAGGATAACCAACAGAATCATTGGAAATATTTGCTATCCATATATGCAATTAGGGGTTAATATCCAAAATATATTGGCAACTAATACAACTCAGTAGCAAAAATCCAAATAACCCAAAATGGGCAAAGGACCTCAATAGACATTTTTTCCAAAGAAGGCATACAAATGGCCAAAGGACCAAAAAAGACATAAAAATGAGCAAAGGACCGCAACAGACTTTTTTTTTTCCAAAGAAGACATACAAATGGCTAATAGATACTATATATGCAAGTGTGCTCAACATCACTAATCGTCAAGAAAATCATAGAATACAAATGCAAATCAAAACCACAATGAGATATCACCTCATCCCTGATAAGTGTTGATAAGGATGTGGGAAAAGTGAACCCTGGTATACTGTTAATAGGAATATAAATTGGTATAGCCATTATGGGAAACAGTATGGAGGTTCCTCAAAAAATTAGGAAAGAATTGCTGTATAATCCAGCAATCCCACTGTGGGTATATATCCAAGGGAAATAAAACCACTATCTTCAAGAAACATCTGCAAGCCCCTTCACCACAGCATTATTCAGTTAGACTTTTTCTGAATCTTGGCTATTGTGACCAGAGACCAACAACAAAGCAAATGTCTCCCAAATGAAAGATAATTCAGAGGGACAGCTTTCATCTTTCTTTGCTTCAGAGAATGCGACCTAAGAGAGTAGTGTCATTAGTATTAAAAACTTATTTTGTTTGGTATTTGTGGGGTTGGGGCAGGGATAGTTGGTATACTAGTTTTCTATTGCTGTAGTATCAAATTCCAAAAATATAATGGCTTAAGCAAGACATATTTATTATCTTATAATTCTATAGGTTAGAAGTCCAACACAAGTTTCACTGGGCTAAAATTAAAGTGTCAGCAGAGCTGCATTTCTTTTTGGAGGCTCCAGGGGAAGATGCATTTTCTTGCCTTTTCCAGCTTTTAAAGCTGCTCACATTCTTTAGTTCATGGTCCCCTTCATCCATCATTAAAGTCAGCAATAGTCATATCCTAGTCCATTGTTGCTACTACAGCAAAATACTGGGTATTTTGTAAATTATAAATAATTGATTTTTTTTCTCACAGTTCTGGAGGTTGGAAAGTCCTAAATTAAGATGCCAGCAGATTTAGCATCTGGTGAGGACTTGCATCTTCTGCTTCCAAGACAGCACCTTCTTCCTGTATTCTCACATGACATAAGAGATTGAAGGACTATGCAGCTCTCTGAAGTCTCTTTTATAAGGACATTAATCCCATTTATCTTGGAGACAGAGCCCTGGTGTTGTAATCACTTCCCCAAAGGCCGTACATCTTAAGACCATCACAATGAAGATCAAGTTTCAAAATTAATTTTGAAGGGACACAAACATATAACCCATAACAGTTGGGTTGAATCCTTCTCAAGTTGCATCTTTCTGGCCATTCTTCTGTTGTCACGTCTCTCTTTCTGGCCAGAAAGTCAGGGAAGTTTCTCTGCTTTTAAAGATTGGGCTCATGCAGATAATCCAATATAATCTCCCTGTTTTCAAGTCAGATGATAAACAACTTTAATTCTACTTGCAACCTTAATAACCTTTTGCCATGTAACATAATATAGTCATATAGTGACAAGTTCCTGGGATTAGGTCATAAACATCTTTGGGAGGTCAACAACCATGAGAAATAGGTGTTATAGTGAAAAGCTAGACAAAAAAGGCGATAGATTATTGAGATCAAGAAGAAAGTTGATCAACATTAAAAAAAAAAAAAAAGAGAGAGCAAAGAATTTTCTTCCAAATGAGAGCATGATTATTTATTTTTCAGTATTTTGTCTAAGTACACTTCAGGAAGAAGTAATATATATTAACTCTCCACAGTTCACAGGTGCTTTTGCATGTTTGATGTCTCAGTCCAGACTGGGTTATTCCTATCTCAATGCCCTGCCTGTCAAAGAGAATAAAGCTTAGCCTTGGAAAGTTGTGGGCCAAGTTACCAGTAATACTTAGACTTGGGTGGATACAGGCCTCTCCCAGCATTATGCATGGTAGACTGTTCCCCAAAGTCACCTCAGCTGTTTAGGTTGAAGATCTTCATACTCCTTGTTGTTTCACGGGTATGAAGTGTAGAGCATAGGCTATGAGGACTTGGCTGTGGTGGACCAATTCTATGGGCATGGATTGCTGTTTTCTGCAGGCAGATGGTTTCAAAATATGATGACAGTTATGCCTGAGGAACTAGGGGGCTGTAGAATCCCTCTGGTGGAGCACTAGAGTTGTAAGGGATGAAGCTGACCTCAATCTTGGACATTGGCAGACTGGCTGGGGCTGGGTCCTCTGAAGCTCTGCTTGTTATCTTGGGTGCTGGTTTGCTATGAAAGGGATTCTACCACCTCATGTTTGGCAGGCCTAAACTCAGAATGTTCCAGCTGGGCTAACACAATCTGGGTATAGATGAAACAGGACTAAAGCAAGCTGTAGTGCTGGGAAGGGTCCTGGAGATCCCTGAGCATTCACCAATTAGTTACTTAACTGGAAGTTCTTCTATTTCCAGGAAAATGAATAGGGCAAATAAAGCAGATATTATACCAACCAATATAGAATTGTTTATGAATTAACAACTGGACATACCAGTTGTATTACAGCCTTGATTTTGGCTCAAGCAAAGCATTGGGGATTTTTTCTTTCCAAATCCCAAACCCAAAGAACACTCTTACTCTCCTTTTCCTATTTACAGGAAAAGGAATAGGGCAAATATGGCAGCAGCAGCTATTATACCAACCGGTATAGAATTGCTTATAATTTAACAACTGAACATATCAGCTGTCATACAGCCTTGATTTTGGCTCAAACAAAGCAGTGGACATTTTTTTCTTTCCAAATCTCAAAAGGCAGAGCATTTTTACTCTCCTCTTCCTAGGAAAATCGAACTTTCCATACTATATTTCCCATTTTGATGCTGCCCTTGATGATTCTAAAAGGATTTCCTGTTCTTATCCCATGAAAAATCAGCATTTTTCTCATTAAAGATAAAATATATATCTTTACTCTTTGGCAAGGTATGCCCTCTATATCATGCTCATCAAGATGTTTCATGAGAGGTATACTGGGTTCAAAATGTGTTTACCAAGTTGAGTCCAAACTCTTCTAAAGATCGGAGCCCCCAAAGAGTAGCATGGGGTGAAACTGATATCCAGTTTTTTAAAACTTTCATATGAATTGCTATGATGATCACTAGCAGATTTGTTCATCCTCAATTGACTGATATTCCCAAAGACACTCTCCCAAATTTAAAATCTCCAATTCTCTTCAATTTTCCTATAAAACAAAAAACCCTGATAACAGTAACATATGTAGGACCATTCAGAGCTATTATATCTACTGGTTGACAAAATAGGAGAACATTGTGAGGAACAGTGACAAAATCCTAGAAGCTGTAGAAATACCTAGGAAATAGATTGAGGAAAAGAAGTGTTGGATGAAAATATCAGAGGTACATACAAGATGGCTTTCTCCTGAGTCCCTTGAAGTCAGTATTTATTCAATACATTTTTGTTTTGTTTTGGTTTTGGTTTTTGGCTTCTTTTGAGACGGAGTCTCATTCTGTCATCCAGGCTGGAGTGCAATGGCATGATCTTGGCTCACTGCAACCTCCATCTCCTGGGTTCAAGTGATTCTCCTGCCTCAGCCTCCCAAGTAGCTGGGATTACAGGAGCCCACCAACATGCCTGGCTAATTTTTTATTTTTAGTAGAGATAGGGTTTCACCATGTTGGCCAGTTTGCTCTCAAACTCCTGACCTCAGGTGATCTGCCCACCTTAGCCTCCCAAGGTGCTGGGATTACAGGCGTGAGCCATTACACCTGGCCAATTCAATAGATTTTTATGAAGCTACTAAGTCAGACATCATAGTGTATGCTAGAAATACAAATAGGACAGCAGAGATTATTTTAGAGATACGAGGTTTACTGATGAGCAGTTGGTGATACAAGTGATGATTTAAAAAAAAATAGTGGGAATGGAAAGGTTTAGCAGAGGAAATGACTAGTCAAGATTTTGTGGGCTTAAGTATATAATGTTTGTATTTGCACAGAACCATTTTACACCCACATCCTCTTTCTAATGATGCATAATCTTATGCCAAAGCTGAGCATCAATCATTAAGATTGAAATGTCTAGACTAGACCGATATTCTCAAGGTTCTTGGCAGAATGACTCACTTGGGTATGAAACCACATACACACACATTAAACAATCACACTATGGAGTCCAGGGTGATAGTCTGGTATTTCTTGACATTTACAACCTTAGAAATGAGTAACTGCTGAATGGCGAGTTGCTCTACATGGTAATCTGATAGAACAGTAGGGAAAATGTACAATAATTAAAATAGATTTATGTCTATAACTTCTAGCTTAAATATCCTTTCCCACTGATATGACTGGTACTTAGAGTCAAAACTGTGCCAACTACTTTTTTATTTGATGAAATCACATAATTGAATTTTTGAGCCACCTTCTCATAAGCTATCCATATACACTCTCAAATTTTTCCTTTTGACAAAAATATATTTATATTTCCATTGTTTAAAAACAACTGGTATAGAATCAACTCTACTAGAAAGAGTTTCGAAAAAAAATGAAACATGCATTCTGTAAATGTTCATAGGGCTTGTTTCACAATGAAAAATTCAATAGGTAAATATAATCAAACAAGATCAGGAAAATAAAATTCTCTTTCACCTTGCAGATAATTCTGAGCAGTGTTCTACAAAGAGGTACAGTGTGGATTGTAAATGGTAGAACCAGCATCTTGGAAGGCAAATATTTGGATTAAAATCAGCATTGTGAACCGAACTGGTCATAAAGAAAATAAAATAACACAATGGAGTTCAAAGAGGGTATTTAAATGCTAGTATATTTGATTCAAAACTTTTACAAACCCAATTAGCTTTTCTTTTTAAGATCCAGAAATTACTATGAACTGCTTAATAATTAAAAGTAAACATATTTTTATAACATTAGAAAACTAAGGGTTGTAACATTAATTACCAAGAGAGAATCTACAAACATGGAAAAATTAATGAAAAGAAAGGGCATTAGAAGTTCAGAAATCAAACAAACTTCAGTTTTCTCTTAAGGAAAATTTCATAGAGCACAGGAGGATAATCTATATATTTTTCCAATTAGAGAAAGAATAGAGTTCTAGGGGGATAGGTATACTATATGGACGTAATATTTTGAGAAATGTAATGTGCTTATGTTTTTTATGTTTCTTTGTGAATATTTTTTCCCATAGTCAGACTTGGGAATTTAGTAGAAATTAGGTGAATTTCAACAAAAACACAGAGAAGGAAAGATATTCTCAAAGCCAGTGCACAGACAGTGAAAACTACGTATCTGAGAGGATTTTCTAAATTCCCTTATTTTCCCCTTTAAAACTTCTAGAAGCTGGCCTAGCAAGATTAATCATAGAGTTTTGTGGAAAAAAGGTTCTAGTCAAAAAGGAAGAAGGAAAATCTTGTCCGGTTGGTCCCAAGAGTTGAATGGAAGAGAAAGGGAATGGCAGATTGAGGAAGCCGGAGAGACACTTGTGTCTAGATCTCCTCTTTCCAGGCTGAAGTCCTCATGGGAGAAGATGTGTGACATGGAATGAGATGCCCCCAAAGACTCTCATATTTGGCTGGCCCAACAGAGCAGATCAACTTGGTGGTGGAGAGTAGACTGAAAGAAGGCCTGAGTGTGGCTTCCTCCTGTAATCTGCCTCCTGCGTGTCAGAGATCGGGCTCACAAGTGCCTGTGTGCCCTGAGGGAGACAGGTAGAAGTAAATTGAGAGTCAGGCTGGTCTAGGGAACTCTCAAGTCAGGGTTCAGGGGCTGTGTAGCTAGATGGTTGTGAGGCTTAAGGAGGGGCTGAATCAACAGGAAGACAACTGTGTCCTGACCAAGTCCAGAATGTCCACACCCTGAGTTCCCCCAGCTTACACTTTCTCAGCAGGTGCCAGAACACTGCACAGATGCTCCCCTGCCACTTGGCCCATACAACAGACCAGGGCACCACTGGTTTGTGCTGCTGCACAGCACAAACAGATAACGGCTGAAGAAGAGGGCCTCTAAGATACTGCTCATTTTACCAGGGACTAATACTCTAATGGATTTAGTTTTTCCAATGGGACTATATTTTAGATTTTTTCCTTTTTTGTTGTCTCTACCCTGTAGGTGTACGTAATGGAGACAATCTGACTGGTACAGAGAAATGAAGAGACAACATTTTCTTTCCAAATCTGAGTGGAGATGTGAGTAAATTTGTAACTCTATTACAGACGTTTTGTCATTATTCACATCTTCAGAGGTTTCTAATCTTTTTCTAAAGACCCAGATTATCTTTGCCCACTTCCCTAATAAGAATCTCTTTTCCAGGATCCCATGACACACTTCCCTTTGTCGTTTTTCTCTCTCTCCAGAATGTCTTGTTTTGCATGTTTTTATCCTCAGATCTTTAAACCTAGCCACATCTAAGGTTCAATATTTGGCACACACATTAATTCTTTCTGTTTGGCATTTTCTTACCTGAGAAATAATTTGATACACACCCATACTATTTTACAGATAATTGTGTCATAACCAGCTTATTATATTGCTTATAATTTTGCATTGGACAGGTGTTTTGCCTTTGTCCTTAAGTGAGTTCATGTATGAATGGTTGATCTATACTAACTATATCTAACTGTTTCAAGAACACTGACTGTCATCAGAAGGACATTGCTGAATGCTCTATATACAGTAAGTTTTAACATAACTAGCATTGACTGTATATATTCTATATGATTGATAAATACAAAGGGGAAAAGAGCATGATCCTGTTCTCAAGAAACCTTCAGTTCAGCAGAGGGAACAGACCCAACCAGGCAGAGGTTAAGTGCTATAATAGAGTATAAAGAGAAGGAAACACTTATTTTTATGTGATGAGGAAGACTCTCATAAGAAAATGGCAAATAAGTTGGGCCTTGCAGGATGAACAAACTTTGGAAAAGATACTGAGCAGAGAGAACCATATGTGCAAAGGCATCTCTAAAAATCTTTTTCCTTCTGTTTTTATCAATAATGAACTGTAATGTTAAATCAATCCATTTAATTATAATATAAATGTATCAGCATTGTATACCAACACATGGGATATGACATTTGTAGTAAAAATACAACTCCAATTCCAAGCTTAAGGAACATTTCCACTATTATAGCATTTTTTTCATTGAGATGAAATTCACATACAATTAATCATTTAAAGTGTACAATTCAATGGCATCAGTATATTCACAATGTTGTACAACCACTACCCATCTTTCTCATTTTGAAACTGTCACAGCATTTAAGAAGAAAGACCAAAATTATCTGAATAATCATATACTCATACAATTTAAACTCTTATTATTGTTTTGTTTCCCCCAGTATTAATTGTTCTATGCTAGAGAAAGTACAAATGTTATTTATCAGAAACTGTCTAAATTAATTTGTAGTTTCAGGACTCTATACCTTCCAATTGTTTCAACCAATTCAATCAAAATTCAATTTTCAGTTTTTAATAACTTTTTTAGACAGTATGTCCATAAAGTTTAGGTTACTAGATGCACATTAAGAATTCTTATCCATGGCATCCTGGTGCAATGGAATATTATTCAGCCTCAAAAAGAAAGGAAATTCTGACATATGGCTACAACACGGAAGAAACTTGAGGATAATATGCTAAGTGAAACAAGACAGCCACAAAAGGAAAAATATTGTCTGATTCCACTTATATGAAGTACCTAGACTAGTCAAATTCATGAGACAGATGTCTCAGCATCACCTGATAATGCTGTTGACCATTCTCCCTTCCTTGAACGCTTTCCACCCTAGCCTTAACACCATGTCCTGTTTTTGTCCTCTATTTTCCCTTCTACCTATCCCATAAACATTGGTGTGCCCAGGACTTTTCTTCCTCGTGTCTCCTTATTTTTCCACATACATAGCTACTTCTAGCACCAATATCCTTTGACAGAAATCTGCATCTTTAGCCCAGGTTTCTCTCCTAAACCATGACATGTACAAGTTCAGTGCTTCCTGGACATCTCTACTTGAAAGTCCTACAAATACCTCACATTCAAACACTGAATCTGAACTACTCTTCTCTTTTTCCACGTCTTCTTTTCTATCTTACAGTTTAAGTCAGGAATTAGAAGTTATTATAAATGAGCTAAAGATGAGAAAGTCCATAGAAGTTACTCATACCTGACAAAATAAGTTTTTTATGAGCATGCATTGTTACTGCCATTAACAAACCAAAAAATAGCCTTAGCAAACTCATATTTCTCAGCTCTCAATTTCACATGCAGATAAAATAAGACCTTACAATTTCATTTGACATTCTGTCTGCAAGTTCCAGATTAGGATAATTGATTCATATGGTTTTCTAAGTACTAACCATTTTGCATTTCAATGAGACTCTGATAAAAAATAATTTGATCAATATGGTCTATGCATAATCTTTGTCTGTGTGTTGACAGTAAACTGAAGTCATGGTTGAGTGCTGACACATAGACATTGGTAGAAATTTTAAATATACATTAGCCCCAGGAAAATGTTTTTATGCCTGAATTTTAAGTAGCAGAATTTTATGTTTGGAAGTTATTTTGCTTAACAGAAGTAGCACCAAATATATTCAGGAGAAGTGGTGACTCTTGACTATGCTGACAGTGTTGAACATTTGTCATGACTACCTTGTTTTATATGACTTTTTTCCTCCATATATTAGGCAATGTTTACAAGGAGGTGAACAGTGCACCAGCAGATGTTTTGACTCGTAGAAAGCATGACTTGATTCTGTAAGGTCTTGAGTAAAAGTTTTAAACGATGAGTTGAACTTTGGCCTGTGAAACATGCATGAATTGTTCGGAATCTTGGTCCTAAATGTCTCATTGCACAGCCTGGGTTGGCACTGCAAAGGTATGGTCAGATTTATAAACAACTCAAGACAGATCATTGGCAAATCAATGTTGAAGTTTCACATTATTATATTTTCATTTTGTTTTGCATTTGTGTTTTGAAAGCTGCCTTTAGTCTTTGAACTTATCTGCTCTGGTTATGAACAGCGGATATGTTCAGCATGAAATGTTGAAAAAGTTCTCACCAAACAAGTGCAGCAGTTTTATTCAGAATTTGCTGAAGGGCATAACACTGTAAAACAGAAAATGAACCACTCATTTGCTGTCATCAAAAATGAGGAAATGGCTCTAGGCAGTAGCCAAAGAGTTCTTTTGAACTTGAGAAGTTCACTGATTTGACAGGAGGAGGATCTTGTTTGTCTTGCTTGTTCTGAAAAACTATTTATCCTCAAATAATTCCAGTAAGATACAAGGAGAAAATCATCAATCTCATTTTTTCCAAATATCTCCTTATGACATTATTATATTTAATATAACTTCCAAAATATGGCCTTGGATTTTAATAGAGATCTTGATATATGCTGTGTCTTTCCACTTAAAATAGATTATTCCTTTAACCTAATACTGCAAATAAAAAAATACATAATAATTTCATAATAAAATCAAACTGAGAAAAATGAATGCGTTGTTATGGAATGCTAACTAGGCTATTGAGGAACAAAAAATTAGCATTTTAACTTTTTTATTACACTGAAATATTTATGTAATGTAAGCCTTTATGCTAATGTGCTTTGTAATTTGATAAACTATTGATCATCTCTACCCCCACCTAGTTCAAGTCATCATTATCTCATACTCTGGTAATTTCAATAGCACCATAATTTATCTCTCTGCCACCCTGAGATCTGATCTCTACCCAGCCTAGAGCAATTTTTTTTCTTTTTTTTTTGAGACAGAGTCTGGCTCTGTCACCCAGGCTGGAGTGCAGTGGCGCAATCTCCACTCACTGCAAGCTCTGCCTCCCAGGTTCAGGCCATTCTCCTGCCTCAGCCTCCCGAGTAGCTGGGACTACAGGCACCCGCCACCATGCCCGGCTAATTTCTTGTATTTTTAGTAGAGACAGGGTTTCACTGTGTTAGCCAGGATGGTCTCGATCTCCTGACCTCGTGATCTGCCCGCCTCGGCCTCCCAAAGTGCTGGGATTACAGGTGTGAGCCACCGTGCCCGGCCCCAATTATTTTTAAAACACATTTCAGATCTTGAATCTGTTCCCTAAAACTGCTAGTGGTTTTGCATCTCACTCACTCTTTAAACGGACTACACTGTGAGATGTGACCCATGGCCACCAAACTGCCACAGCTTCCCTCCTAATGCTGCTTTAGCTGCTCTCATTTCCTTGCTGTTCTGTGAACACCTCAGATCCAGAATCCCATCAGGGTCTTAGTCCTTATTCTACCCTCTTCTGGAATATCTAGATAGCCATATCTTCTGTCACGTTTTTGCCAAAATAAATATCTCTTTCTTGGTGCCCCTTCCAGCACCAATGCATCTAAAATAGCAACTCTCTCTTTCTCCCAACCATCTTCAGTCTCTAACCCTCCATTCTGCTTTTTCCTTCACAGGAATTCTTATCCCTCATGTTCCCTATACTTATTTGTGGATTTTTTATTTGTTTTGTTTTTGGTCCATTTCTTTCCAGTAGAAAGTAAGATATGTGAGGACAGGGACTTTGCTTTTTTGCTGTTGTATCCCAGTACCTAAAATACTTCCTGGCCCATAGTAGGTGCTCAATATATATTTCTGGTATGAATAAATACAAGAATGAGAATGAAGCTAAAATTATCCGTAAAAGAACTGGTTTCTACTAAAATTAATCTCATCAAGTTAATATATATCTCTGATACTTCATTAGTAATGTCAATTTTGATCAATCAATTCCTAGTTTTCCATTTACTTTCAGATATGAGTAGATTGCCAGAGAAAAGAAGGTACCAAGGCACAACTGAACATATTTATGAGCATAAGAATTCTATTAGATTTGCAGTTTTTCATTATTTATTCAGTATCATTACATGAATTTTGGCAAATGTATAGGTTCATATAAAATAGGATACAGAAAAGTTCTGCCACCCCAAAAATCCTTCTCATGCTATCCCCTTAGAGTCATGTTTCTCCCTTCTTCCTTCCCTGAAAACCACTGATCTGTTCTCCATCACCCTATTTTATATTTGAGAATGTCATATAATATAATATAATCATATATTATATAACCTTTCGAACTGGCTTTTTCTACTCAGTATAATGCCTTGAGAGTTAACCATGTTGTTGAATGTCCATTCCTTTTTATTGGTGAATAGTATTCCATTGTATGTGTGAATAACTCTTTGTCCATTCACCCAGTGAAGGACATATTGGCTGATTCCAGTTTTGGCAATTATAAAAACAGTTGCTATAAATATTCATTTACATGTTTTCATGTGACTATAAGTTTTCAGTTCTTGAGGGTAAATACTATGAGTGGGATTGCTGAGTCATATGGCAATGCACGTTTAACTTCGTAAGAAACTTACAAATTATTTTCCAAAGTGGCAGCATCACTTTGTACTCACACCAGCAATGTATGGGCTGCTCCACGTCCTCACCAACACTTGATATAGTCAGCAATTTTTATTTTAGCCATTTTAATATGTGTGTGGTGATAACTCATCTTGGTTTTAATTTATATTTTCCCAACGGCTAATTCATATGAATTTCAATTCGTATCTTCCACCATACATGAAAATTAACTTTAAATAGATCATAGACCTAAATGTTAAATTGAAAATTGTAAAAGTTCCTGAAGACAACATGGGAGAAAATCTTTGTGATCCTGGGTTAGGCAGAGATGTATTAGCTGTAGTACCAAAACTATACTCCACAAAATAAAAATATAATAAATTGGACTTCCTCAAACTTAAAAAGTCTACTCTTCTAAAGGCACTATTAAAAGAATGAAAAGACAAGAAGTGGGGAAGAAGAAGGGAAACCAGCAAAAGAACCCAAATGAGTGAAGAGTGTGATAGGAGAAACCAAGGAGAATGTGGTGTCTTGGGAGCCAACTAAAGAAATAGTGTCAAGGAGGAAGGAGTGATCCACAGGGTCATAGCTTCAGTTGAGGAGTGATTCTTTTATTTTGAATCAGGGAATAAACAGAGACAAATGTCTCCAGATGCTGCCAGCTCTGATCACAGTTGTCTTCCTAGTCATGACTCAGCCATTCCATCAAGGTAGGAGGTACCATTACCAGTTTGGCCCTATATCTGGTGAGATAAACTTAAACTTGGTGCCATTGACTTCATATGTGGTGTATGAGGGATTGAATTTAGGTTTCTATGCACTTATATTTCAGTCACTATTATACTTCCATTCATTCATCCATTCATTCATTCATTATTTATTGAGGGCCTTCTCTGGGACCAACATTGAGCGTATACTAGTGATTTAAAATAGGCCTAGTTTCTGAGTGAATATGGAATGTAGGGAATGGAGACGATGACAAACATTAATCAAATAGTCACACTGGGTGAAACAATTATGGTTCTCTCTACTGCATAATAAGAATGAAAAGTTCATTACTGCTCCTCTAGTCATAATATTATGGAAACTGTATCTGGAATTAATCTGTTGTCATCAATGTCATGTTTTTATCAATTAGCACCTCATACTGTGAATGTGATCTGGGTGTGAACAGACTGTGTGTTTGAATCCATCTTTCTAAGATTTTTTTAATGTCATTTCACAAATTGAAGTTGCCATCCACCTTAATTCCATTCTCAGACACCAAATATATCTTCCCTTTGTATTTGATTCTCATTTAGAATAAATAAGCCAAATGTAAATGTAAAAACCAGCAAAAAATTAATTATGAATAACTGGGATGAATCAGAAACATAAGTGGAATTTGTGTAATACAAATGTGTACAGGTTTTGCCAGCTCTGGGAAACTGCATGATAGACTGGATTAAGAAAATGTGGCACATATACACCATGGAATACTATGCAGCCATAAAAAAGGATGAGTTCATGTCCTTTGCAAGGACATGGATGAAGCTAGAAACCATCATTCTCAGCAAACTATCACAAGGGCAGAAAATCAAGCACCGCATGTTCTCACTCATAGGTGGGAATTGAACAATGAGATCACTTAGACACAAGGTGGGGAACATCACACACCGGGCCTGTGGAGGGGTGGAGGGCTGGGGGAGGGATAGCATTAGGAGAAATACCTAATGTAAATGATGAGTTGATGGGTGCAGCAAACCAACAAGGCACTTGTATACCTATGTATCAAACCTGCACGTTGTACACATGTACCCTAGAACTTAAAGTATAAAAAAAAGTACTGAAAAAACAACAACAACAACAACATTGGCAATAGAGATGGAAAATAAAGATGCTTTTGAACAAAAATAAGTATATTTGTAGTACATTCTATTTCTGCAAATGTGTCTCCATATAGACACATATCTATTGCTAGACATGGCATGTTTTTGCTATAAGCATTTTTCACAGAGACTATAACAGTTAAAAGCAGAGATTCTGAAGCTAAAATGCTTGGGCTCCCAGTTTGTCTAACTACCAGTTGTGCTAACTTGAGCAAATTGTTTAATCTCTCTGTGCCTCAGTTTTTCTATTTGTATAGAATACATATTTGTGCTTACTTTAAAAGTTATGAAGTTTAAATGTTAATATATATATAGTATGTGTGTGTATATGTGTGTGTGTGTGTGAGAGAGAGAGAGAGAGAGAAAGTGTGTGTGTGTACATGAGTGAGCACTCCTAGGCTATAGGCTCTGGAGTTAGATAATTTGAGTGAATCCTGATGTCACTATTACTATCTGTATGACCTTGGGTAGTCTAATTAACCTCTCTATACCGATTTGCAAAACAGGACTCATAATGACAGTATTCATTCCTCCTAGAATGGCCATGAAATAGCACATGTAAACCAATTAGCATGTACAACGAATATTAGCTCCCATTTTATGACTGGTAGTGATGTGTTTCCAAGTATATAGATGAAATTTAGATCTTTTTCTTGTGACCATGTAAATGGAATGTAATCATTATTTACTTTGTATTCAGCAGATGAAATGAGAGAAAGGACAAAAGGGAGGGGGCAGGGAGGAAAAATATACAGGAAGGAAAAATATAGTAATGTAAGTTTGCCTAATTCTAGCAATTCTAGATGAATTTGGCAACTCAGATAATTTCCCGGAGATAATACCTTAAATTCAATAAGAACATAGAACATGCATATTGACTGACTTTTAAGGTTACCAGAGTAAGTGAATGGCTTGTCATCAATTGATTTTCTATCTCTTAATCAAATTAGGGGATAAACTAGTCTTTGCTATACATAAAACTAATTTATCATTGAAGAGATACTAAATACATCAGCACTTTGGATCAGGTGGCCGTTGGTAACAAATGCATACCAACAGAATATCTAGATAATTGAGCTGGATTAGTGAGCTAATAGCCATAAGTATGTAGGTGAAAAAAAATGTACCTTTTTTATGCTCTGGGATGAGTTTGTAAGATAAATGTATCGGGCTGAGAAGCCAATGCAGCTTATAAACTAGCTGGCAAGCAGCCATAGCCAAAGAGCAAAGACCAGGCCCACTGAGCATTTACAGGACTGGGTTACAAGTAGCTACAGGCTTGGTCAGGAATGGTGGCTCACACCTGTAGTCCCAGCACTTTGGGAGTCTGAGGCAGGAAGACCACTTTAAGCCAGGAGTTTGAGACCAGTCTGGGCAATAAGGGAAGACCCCATCTCTACTAAATTTTTTTTTTTTAATTAGCTGGGTGTGGTGGCATGCAGCTGTAGTCCCTGCTACTCACTTGGGAAACTGAGGTGGGAGGATCACTTGAGCCTGGAAAGTTAAGGATGCAGTGAGCTATGACTGTGCCACTGCACTCCATCCTGGACAATACAGCAAGACCCTGTGTCTAAACAAACACACAACAGCCAAATAGCTACAGGCTCCATGTTTAATAACCATAAGAATCAAAAGATAATCTACTGCATAAAGAACATGGAAAGGTATAAAAATAGGCACATAGACCAGTGGAAGAGAATAGAGAACCCAGAAATAAAGCCAAATACTTACAGCCAACTGATCTTCGACAAAACAAAACAAAAAAAGTAAAGTGGGGAAAGGACACCCTATTCAAATGTTCAAATTGTGTGGTATAATTGGCAAGCCATATGTAGAAGAATGAAACTGGATCCTTATCTATCATCGTATACAAAAATCAACTCAAGGTGGATCAAAGACTTAAATCTAAGACCTGAAACCATAAAGATTCTAGAAGATAACATTGAAAAAACTCTTCTAGACATTGGCTTAGGCAAAGAGTTCATGACCAAGAACCCAAAAGCAAACACAAGAAAAACAAAGATAAATGGATGGGACTTAATTAAACTAAAATGCTTCTGCATGGCAAAAGAAATAATCAGCAAAGTAAACAGACAACCCACAGGGTGGGAGAAAATTTTCACAAACTATGCATTAGACAAAGGATTACTATCCAGGATCTACAAGGAACTCAAACCAAGTAACAAGATAAAAACAATCCCATAAAGAAGTGGGCTAAGGACATGAATATACAATTCTCAAAAGAAGTTCCACAGCAGCCTTTCTCCTCAAAACAAGGTGAATTTAACCATTATAAGAGGATGTGATTGTGCCTAAGATAGTTTGCTTTCACACTAAAAATTAACCTGGAGATAAAAAAAAAAGATCATGTTCTTTGACTTTGATGGCTGAGACTGTATTTTGATTTTTGTCTTCATTTTCATGACTATAATTTAAGGCAGGTAAATGTTTTACACAAGTAGAAATTAAAAACCTATTTCACTTAATACAAATCCATAATATTTACTAATTAAAAATCAAAGGCAAGGCTTTCTGTTTCTCTTTAAAAGAATAAAGGTAGATAAGTATACAACTTTTAATAAAAACCTTAAATAGAGTTTTTTCCTTAGAGTTTTTAATATGTTATTAACAGTTTTATTATTTGGCAGTTGATTGCTATTACTTCTAATCTAGGATTTACTCTTAAAATGAAAGCTTTTTTTTTTCTTTTTTTTGAGATGGAGTCTCGCTCCATTGCCCAGGCTAGAGTGCAGTGGAGCAATCTCGGCTCACTGCAACCTCTGCCTCCCAGGTTCAAGCAATTCTCCTGCCTCAGCCTCTCCAGTAGTTGGGACTACAGGTATTTGCCACCATGCCCAGCTAATGATTTTTGTATTTTTAGTAGCGATGGGGTTTCACCATGTTGTCCAGGATGGTCTCGATCTCTTGACCTCATTATCTGCCCACCTGGGCCTCCCAAAGCGCCGGGATTACAAGCATGAGCCACCGCACCTGGCCAAAATGAAAGGATTTTTTTTTTCCAACCAATAAAACTTACAAATTAAATCTAATATGTATACTTAATTTGTATATGCTAACACACAACCATTTAGGCAAGGGTTAAGGTAGTGAGTTAAGCAAATTTCTAGTAAAAATCAGTAAATACAGTCACAAGCTATCTCCACCACTTAGGACCCCCAAAATTCTTTACAGGTATCATGAATTATTTGCAGAATATTCTTTCTTTAAGGACAATGTCACATCAGCAACTCCTGGGTCACATGTACTTGACCAATTATTGAATAACGTACAAGAACTGATTAGTTCTAAGTGGGAAACAGACCAATATAGCTTTATGGCTAAGGTTAAAAAGTGAGTATTCAATTCAAATAAAATATTAAGATTTCTGGACCTTCACAAACTTTTGAACGCCCCATGGCTTGCCAAATTTAGTTAAAATTTAATTGAAATGTAAATATTTTTCATCTTAGAACAAAAAAGAAAATGAATCGAAATGTTTTCAAAGCAGGCAGAAAGTATTCTGTGTAATGTTTTGTTAGATACACATTGATAGGGAACAAATACTGCTCTGCCTGATAACTTCATATATCCCATATACTTTACTTGCTAATGGTATTATTCAGTGGTCTAACAGGTAATTCTTAAAACTTGGTAGTGAAAAGGTCATGGTGTTAACAAGATTAAATTCATAACCAATCATCTTTAGAAATGTGAATGAAAAGGAGAAACAGAAAGTCTGTGCGCTGCAAAAATAGAGTTTCTAGCTCCCTAAAACCCTTTGAGCTGAAAGGTGATAATCAAAACATAAAAGAAAAATAAAATGTCTGCAAAATTGGGTTTTGTGTGAAACATTTACCTTAGTTAAATTAGCAGAATTCTGTATTAAGTTGGTGTAAGAAAGGATATGAGTGTGCACGAATGTTTTTGTTAGAAGCAGCATAATTTGCCAGAGATTATGAGTCCCACAGTTGAACTTCACACCATCTGACCAATTCTTCCTTTCCCAGACACTGAGAAATATCTTTTTCAGTCCAATAGATATCCTTACCCATTTAGGGCTTCATGTTTGACCAAGGCTACAAGAGGGAACTGTTAATATTTTTTAAAAAAACATTACAATCCATTGGACCTTGAGTATAATTAGAAGCAGCCTTTTTTCTAGAGCCTAGAAATAAAAATATTAATAATGTGAGCCGGCGTGTTGAGTTCCAGTCTCAACTGATTATTGTTCTTCTCTTTCTCAAAGGAGTGTTAAGTCTTTTTGGAAGACTAGAGGACATTACATGGATAATATTTTCTCCAGGTCACACGTTAAGGATCCATGTTTATAGGAATGAAATATTGCGCACTATTTCATCTCTGGTCACCCAGTATGATCTCTGTAGTCTACATGGCTTTTCTATTTTCTGAGAATAAACATTTCATCTCCCAAGTATCCAAGGAATACAAGGATAATAAGGCTATATAGCAAATTAAATAACTAAAGAAAATGTAAATTTTTATGTTAGCAAAGACTGAAAAAAGTATGCTTAGAATAGATTCAAAATAAGACCATTACATACTGTGTAGAAAAACAAAACTTTTTCTTCTGCTTTTACACCACAGCAATCAACACAGAAAACTTCTTTCACCCAATGTGTGGAAATTTCTCCCAACCAACAGGCAAGCAATCAGTTTTCTAGTGGATACCAGCTGGGTGTCTTCCAATCCGATTCAATTCTGATGTCATCTTCCAAGAGATAGTGTCAGATCCCACAAGACTGCTGAGCGTCAGACACCAGTCACAAGTCCAGGCCTCTGAACTTCTGACCTACCAGCTTCCTGTTGGGGTTCCCACAACCCCCTCTTTTTTTTTTTTTTTTTTTTTTTTTTGAGACGGAGTTTCGTTCTTGTTGCCCAGGCTGGAGTGCAATGGCGGGATCTCGGCTCACCGCAACCTCTGCCTCCTGGGTTCAAGCCATTCTCCTGCCTCAGCCTCCGGAGTAGATGGGATTACAGGCATGCGCCACCACATCCGGCTAATTTTGTATTTTTAGTAGAGACGGGGTTTCTCCATGTTGGTCAGGCTGGTCTCGAACTCTGGACCTCAGGTGATCCACCCGCCTCGGCCTCCCAAAGTGCTGGGATTATAGGCGTGAGCCACCGTGCCTGGCCCAACCCCCTCTTTAAGCATGGTCAATTTGCTAGAGAAATTTGCCAGGGAAACACATTTACCCATTTATTACAAAGGATATTTTAAAGGATATAAATAAAAAGCCAGATAAAGTAATCCATAGTGTGAGGTTTGAAAAGATACCAAGTGCAGGAACTTCCATTCCCGTGGAGTTAGGGTGCTCCCACCCTACTGTAGATGAGTTCTTGTTCACCTTCCTGTAAGCTTCTTTGTGTGCAGCCGTCCAAGCTCTCTGTACCCTATCCTCTTTGGGCCTCTTATGGAGATTTCACTGGATGGGCATGATTGAAGACTGAGCAACCATGTAGAAATGTGATGGAACAAAAGGGATAGAGCTGATGCTAATAGACGCAGAGGGGAAACCCAGAAAGGCCTATCTGTTCAGAGTCTTCTTGTGTAGTCTCACTGTGTAGCATTCCTTCCAGGTATGGGCAGGACCTCTTCTGAAATGAAGGTCTTAAGACCTGCAATCAGACAAGGTAGGTCAGAGAATTTCTTTATGGCCAGATCTAAGACAAAAAGGTTGGGGGAAATTAGAGTAGATTTTAGTTTCTGTGGCTTGTCTTGGGGAGAAAAAGGAGAAGGTGAAAGGAGGGAGTGAGAGGCAGGAGGGAGTGAGAGGCAGAGAGAGATTCTATTTTCTGAGGCCTAAAGTGCCCCAACATTACAACAAAATACTATCTTTTACCATTATTGCTCTGAAATTATTCTGAAGCTGCTTCAGGAACCAAGAACAAAGGCCAAATACTTTAAGAAAATATATGCTCATTGTTTAATCAGTTAGGAAATAACAAGGGCTGTGGGAATTATAAGCCAGGAACTGTGGATGAAAGCTTATATCTATCTGTATCTAATACATATATGTATGTATGTGTATATGTGTGTGTGTATATATATATATGGATATCATAATGTATTTCTCAAAACCTGTGATATGTAGAACAAGTAATACTCAGGAAAGTTTGTCAACTTAAATTCATTTATTAAAACTTGAGGCTGTGTGCGGTGGCTCACGCCTGTAATCCCAGCACTTTGGGAGGCTGAGGCGAGTGGATCACAAGGTCAGGAGTCCAAGACCAGCCTGACCATCTCCACTAAAATACAAAAATTAGCCAAGCGTGATGGCGGGTGCCTGTAATTCCAGCTACTCGAGAGACTGAGGCACAGAACTGCTTGAACCCGGGAGGCAGAGTTTGCAGTGAGCTGAGATCGCACCACTGCACTCTAGCCTGGGCAACAGAGCAAGACTCTGCCTCAAAAACAGAAAAAAAAAAAAACTTAGAAAGGTTAAAAATAAAAGAACTAAGCAACCATTCTAACAGTCTAAAAAAAAGAACAAAAATAAATCGAAGAAAGGAATCAAGAAAGGTAAATATGACAATTAATGAATAAATTAAAATATTCATTGAAATAATTTGGAAAAAATGAATTCATTAATAGGTCATATAAAATAAATCAACCTTTGAAAATTAGGATTAAGACAAAATAAAGTATGGATTTTAAAAATTAATAAATAAGAGGAATATCTCTATATATTTCAAAACTACTAAAATTGGCAAAAGAAGAACTGGAAAACTTAATGAAAAAATAGTAACAGACATCGAGATATATACTTTATTTTCTAACTGGCTGTTACTGATGTGAATAAAAGCTGCAGTTTATTATATGTTGAGCCTATGATTCGATTAATTTGTTAAACTTCCAAAAGAACAGGAAAACCTAAATAGAGAAAAAATAATAGACATTGAAGTGGTATTAAAGTAATGATTTTCCCTACCTTTCAGCCCCCAGCAAGGCTCCAGACTCAGATTTTTTATGACCAAGTATTTTTTGTTGTTGTCATTTTGTCATGAGACAGTGGCTCACTCTGTCACCCAGAACAGAGTGTGCAGTAGCACAATCAGAGCTCACTGCAGCCTCGGCCTCCCAGGCTCAAGGAATCCTCCCACCTCTGCCTTTCAAGTAGCTGGGACCATAGGCATGTGCCACCATGCCTGGCTAATTTTTGTATATTTTTTGTAAAGATGGGGTTTTGCCATGTTGCCCAGGCTGGTCTCCAACTCCTGGGCTCAAGGAGTCTGCCTGAGCCTCCCAAAGTGCTGGAATTACAGGCGTGAGCCACTGCATTAAAGTTTCTATCTTCGGCCGGGCGCGGTGGCTCAAGCCTGTAATCCCAGCACTTTGGGAGGCCGAGGCGGGCGGATCACAAGGTCAGGAGATCGAGACCACAGTGAAACCCCGTCTCTACTAAAAATACAAAAAAATTAGCCGGGCGCGGTGGCGGGCACCTGTAGTCCCAGCTACTCAGGAGGCTGAGGCAGGAGAATGGCGGGAACCCGGGAGGCGGAGCTTGCAGTGAGCCGAGATCGCGCCACTGCACTCCAGCCTGGGCAACAGCGTGAGACTCCGTCTCAAAAAAAAAAAAAAAAAAAAAAAGTTTCTATCTTCAACAGGATTACTATGGATACAAAATGTACAATAAAATGGTAACACATTGAAAACAGCAATTAAAAATAATAGCATAATGAAGTATGGATTTATCTTGGGAATATAAAGATAGCTCAACATTAGAAATCTTTCTGTGGAATTCACTATGTTAATATATTTAGGGAGGGAAATCCATTTAATCATCTCACCTGATTTTGGAAAGGCATTCTGAAGAAAATATGTTTATTATAATTAAAACAATTTTGTGAAAAAAAGAAATATATTTGTCTTCATAAAAGAATCTACCAAGAATAAGCACTATCCTTAATAGTGAGATATTATTTTTGTTTAGAGCTACTTGCTTAGGTCCAAAATGAGGCAGGTACATGCTTGTTCATTGCACCATCTTATTTCTAACAACCAAGAACTGGAAGAGACTTAAATGTCTATGTATAGAGAGATTGCTAGATGATGCAATATCGGATATAATGCAGCAAAAGAAAAAGAAAGAAGGCAAGTTAAAAGAAAGAAGGCACGGTTAAGCAAAAACAATCAGATTTCTGGTCTCACAGTAAGTGTATTATTATACCATTTATATAAAAGAAGAACACAAAATAACACTATTTATTTTCATTGTTAACTATTGATTGTTACAAATTCATAGAACAAAAAGTGTATAAGTATCAACACTAACGTGGTAGCAATTATTGGCTCTGTGAAGGGGGATTGGAATTTAGGATTATTGTCAAAGGTACAGTGATCTTGTTGTAGTATTTAAATTTTAAATAAGAAGGATGTATAAAAATAGATAAATTATAGGTAGGTAGAGAGTGAGGAAAATGAGCATCATGGGGAAAAGTTGGTCAATCTCGTTTACACTCTCCACAAAGGAAATGACAAATATGAAAAAGATAACATGTTGTTAGAAGCAAAGCAGCTGTCTGATTTGACAGC
This sequence comes from Macaca fascicularis, assembly GCF_037993035.2. NCBI lineage: Eukaryota > Metazoa > Chordata > Mammalia > Primates > Cercopithecidae > Macaca > Macaca fascicularis. Next base: position 112,956,679 of record NC_088377.1, read on the forward strand.
TATGGAAAAGAATTGTTTTACCAGTTCAGCTGAATCCCACAGAATGAAGTTTTCATTACATATTTTAGTAAAACAAAATGTTTCTAAAATATTTCGGCCGGGCGCGGTGGCTCAAGCCTGTAATCCCAGCACTTTGGGAGGCTGAGACGGGCGGATCACAAGGTCAGGAGATCGAGACCATCCTGGCTAACACGGCGAAACCCCTTCCCTACTAAAAACACAAAAAATTAGCCGGGCGAGGTGGCGGCGCCTGTGGTCCCAGCTACTCGGGAGGCTGAGGCAGGAGAATGGCGTGAACCCGGGAGGCGGAGCTTGCAGTGAGCTGAGATCTGGCCACTGCACTCCAGCCTGGGCGACAGAGCGAGACTCTGTCTCAAAAAAAAAAAAATATTTCAAAGGCTAAATTATTTCACTTAGAAATAGTTAAATGAAGCAAGCACAATGTAGATTATAAATCGTAATGTTTAAACCATGCTATTTCTACATTATTCCATGAGTCAAATTATTCAGATATTCTGCTTTGTAATTTATTATTTATTTATATATATATATATTTATTTATTTATTTATTTATGAGACGGTTTCTCTTGTTCTGTCGCCTAGGCTGGAGTGCAATGGCATGATCTCAGCTCACTGCAACCTCCGCCTCCCAGGTTCAGGTTCAGGCCATTCTCCTGACTCAGCCTACCTAGTAGCTGTGATTACAGGCACCCGCCACTATGCCCAGCTAATTTTTGCTTTTTTTTTTTTTTTTTTAACTAGAAATGGGGTTTTGCCATGTTGGCCAGGCTGGTCTCAAACTCCTGACCTCAGGTGATCTGCCTGCCTCAGCCTCCCAAAGTGCTGGGATTACAGGCATAAGCCACCAAGCCCGGCCTCTTCTTTGTAGTTTAAATGCATAATGTTAACCCAAGGTTCATATTGTTTCAAGTGTATTAGTATCCAAATAAGTTCTAGGAATTTCTCTACTTGAAAATAGTCAAAGTTGGCCGTGTGGGATTCAAAAGCCATATTAACCAAGGTCACTGGAATGGCCCTAAGAAAACAGTGTTCTGAAAAATAAACACATACCAACCTTGTGTGCATTTTTTTAATTACATGCTCGTGTGTGCATGCGTGTGTGTTTTAACTGTGGTTAATAATTTTGTACATGTCCTGTTTTGGTCTCCCTACCTCCTAAGAAGATAGAAATAAAGAGAAATAGGAAAATAAAAAGTGACTCTGACTTATACCTTAAATTTTATTACAAGTAATGCCAGTAAATATTTTTTAAAAGATAGTTAATGCTGCTGGGTTTAGTGAGAAGACCAATTTGACAAAATAGGTCAAGAAACTTAACAAATCTACAAATGATTGATCACACTGGATCTATATCTAGGGATTTTAATCTAAAAAACCAATAGTGACTAGAAAAAGATAAATATTCTAGGATGTTCATTATAGTATTATTTATAACATTGAAATCCAACTGAAAGTTCAGCAATAGGGTACTTTTTATTAAACAAACTATGATATATCTGGATGATAGATTATTAGTCATTCTATAAGATGTTTTTGAGGATTAATTTATGACATGGGGAGATGCTTATGTTTAATGAAAAAGATACAGAATAGTATTTACAATAATGAATGCACACCCACACAAATAGATAAATATATAGAATATATATATACATGTATATATATACATGTATATACATATATATACACCTAGATTACATATTATATACTATATATAATTTTGAAAATAGATTATACACACACACACACACACACACACACACACGCACTTGGAAGAAATAATTACCAAGTGATTCCTGAGATAAAATCAATGTACTTTAATTTCCCCTAGCCTATGTTCATCATTCAGTCTAATCAGTTCTTTGACACTAGGCGCTGCAAAAGGGAAAAGTCTCATTATTGTGTAAAATGAAAAAATGAGAGAACAATTAAGAGTGGTCTAATCATCTCTACGTCTAATTTCCTATCCCTGCTTCCCAGCAGAAGATTCTTCAAATCAGCATATTCTTATTTGAGTGGATATGGATAGACTCCTCTTGTTAGAAGACTTGGCGGCTGCTGGTACTTAGTTTTCAATGTCTTTGCTTGTTCTTAGAGTTGAAGTGAAGAAGGTGTTGTGTGCTCCGAGCCCCTGAAGCACAAGTCTCACACTGTCTAGTGGAGGGTGGTTCTAAGGTCTGTAAGTTCAGTACTGCCTTGAAAAGCAGGTTATAACCTATAGGCTTCTAAGTCTGAGAGTTGGAGAGATAGAAGGTAGAGGAAAATATGATGTTGATCATTATGAAAAACTGGGTCTCAGATGATATGAATGAACAATATTCCCTGCCATGGCCTTGTTATGGACTGGGACCCAGCTGGGACCCTGTCAGGCCCAAAAGCATCACCACCCACCGTGGGAGCCTCTGCCCATCAGAACAAGGCTCATTCCTTGAGGGTCTCTTTCTCTTAAAGCTATTACTTCCAAAGTGAGGCAGGACCTTATCTCTTATTGACACAACTACTCAGAGAGATAAGATTTAGCAATATTTGAAATCAAAACACTTATCTGGCAATACTGTTCTGACCACAACAATTTTTGCTGATCAATTGTAACTTTTAAGCCAAAGCATGCCTGTTACTATCTGAACTCTGAGTATCAGTGTGACCTCTGCTGCCGCTGTCTTTTTTCTAAACTGAATCTGCTGCCTGCTTTATTTAACCTCATTTCACAAAGGTTAGATAACCACAAACAGAACTTGGGAAACAAACCTGCTTCAGGAATAGACCAACATATTAGTAACATCCACATTTTTTGAAAATGAATAAAACACATTTTTTGAAAATGGATAAAAAATACATTTGGATTATTTTGTTTTCACATAATTTTACATTTCTGCATCCCAGGATATTTTAGACTCCAGCTGGAATGGAACTGAAAGTACTGAAATACTATGAGAAAAACTATTCCTGAATAATTTCCACTCTGATTTTGCAAAATTAGTATGTTTGGAAAGGTTGTAGAGAATATGAAAGGGATTTTAGATGTGAATGGCATAAATATCTTAGAACTAGTCTCAAAAATTGATCTCAAAAAGCTACTAAATTCTTCTTCCTTTCTCATTATACAAAATATATTGCATATACTCTACTCTTTTAAAAAATATTCAAAGTAGTAATAAAAGCAAACCATTACATGTAGTGTGGAGTACTGGTGATTGAAGTAATTTTTTTTCCCCTCTTCAGAGTGATTGTTGGCTGGTCCTGGGTCGTACAGCTAGGCAGAACCAGAATTTGGACACAATCTGGTTTCAGAAGATTTTTCCTAACTCCCTTTGCTATAATGCTTCTTTAAAATACCTGTAATGGGGGAGAAGTATTAGATGGGCTAAGCCCATTCTCATTTATACACTATACACAGGCATTTAGGAGTGAGGGGACAATGGAGTTGGATGTACAAAAAGGCTTGGGATAAAATTCTTAACTCCGTCTCTGAAACTGCTACTAATGTAACTTGTTTCTTCAACTCTAAAATGGAGATACAAGTCCTTAATTACTGTGTTTTTGTGAGAATTAAGTAATGAAATGGTTCAAGTCTGTTGCATAATTCTGAAAACCTTAAAGAACTGTGTGAGTACTCATGTTGTCAAGTGTGGTAGCCGGCACAGACCTCCTTACTCCCTCAGTGAATAATGGAGCTCATGAAATCATCTAGGCAGATCTTGGATATCAAGTATTTGGTACTGCTGATCTATATAAGAAAGAGAGATTCTCCTCATTTCTTTTACACTCAAATATTCAATTCAACAAATTTATCAAGTGCACTCAAGAAGTATAGAAAGTAGCAAGAGGAAAAGATATGATCATTGTCCTCAAAAGTCTTGGACAAGAAAGGAAATGGGATACATCTCACCAAAAGCAAAGCAGATTATGACATGTGTGCTATGAAGGGAAAAAAAATTGTGGGCTGGGGGCAGTGGTTCACGCCTGTAATCACAGAACTTGGGGAGGCCAAGGTGGGCGGATCACTTGAGGCAGGAGTTCGAGACCAACCTAATCAACATGGTGAAACCCCGTTCCTACTAAAATTACAAAAATTAACCAGGTATGAGAGCGCATGCTTGTAATCCCAGCTACTCAGGAGTCTGAGGCACGAGAATCGCTCGAACCCAGGAGGCAGATATTGCAATGAGCCGAGATTGTGCCACTGCACTCCCCCCTGGGCAAGACAGCAAGACTCAGTCTCAAAAAAAAAAAAAAAAAAAAAAAAAAAAAATTGTGAGTTCAGAATAAGGAGCCCTTTTGGGTTGGAGAGATTAGGAAAGAAGACTTCATGTATGAATATTAGGAGAAAAAAAGGAGCAACGAATATGAAGAAATTAGATTCTGTCTGATTCATTTCAAACTTTCATTGAACATCCACTTTTTCCAATACACTATGCTAACTGAGGGATCAAGGAGAGGAAAAGAGGGAGAGGAAAACTCAGAGGTTAGAGTTTTGTGGAGATGATCTAAGTTAGTTCTCCATCCACATCAGCACAATGCCGAACACACGTAAACTAATAACTTATATTCCACAGTGAGTACTAAAAAAGCAAGTGGGTATAATGTCCTATAGGAATTCTGATGAAAAAGTATTTGATTCGGCCTATGGGAGACAGAGATTCAGGAATACAACAGACAAGATGATGTTTCAGCGAAATCTCAAAGCTTCAGTAGATGGTTTCTAAGTACGTGAGAGAAGGGAAAGGTAGTTCAAAAAAGGAAACAACAGAGTCGTGGATTTGGGATGTTCTCTTGTCTTCTTTTTAGAGAATCACAAAGTTGGAAACATTGTGGGGTGGCAGAATAATTCAGCTCTCTCATTTTTCTTTAAAAAATATAGATGGTCCCTTCACGTCAAAAAATTAAAAAAAAACAAAATTGGCTTGGCGCCAGTATCTTCTACTCTTATCTCATGAGCAACTGAATTGACTCAGCTTCACGTGTCAATCTCTGTTTTCCCCTGGTGAGTGTCCCAGAAAGTTGGGATGCAGGGGACAGTGATGCATTTAAGCAAAAGAAGAGCAGGTTCAAAGTGATGGAAGGTGATGATTGAGGAAAACAAAAGTTTTTAAAACCTTTTGAAAAAGTTCAAACACATACAATAGGAGATAGAATAATACACCCGCTTTATTTTATCTCCTCCCACATTATTTTGAAATACATTTGAGATAGCATATCATTTCATCCACAAGTATTTTGATATATATCTCTAAAGGCAAAAAGACTCATTATGACAAAAACAATACAATGAACATACCTTCAGAATCGAACAACATGAACTCACTTAACATTTTTGAGCCTGAGGACTTGTGAAACAATGAGTTTTGATGCTCTGAGATCAGGGCTCGAGATGAAGGAGTGTGGTGGCATTAACATGTGAGAGATGCCAAAGTGAAGGAAATAGATAACATCATCCAGGAATTTAAAAGGAGGCAAACAATGGAAGAATGAGTCAGTAGAGACAAATTTAAGTAAAGGCCATAGACACTCTGAGTTTGGATGACATGAAGATCTGTGAGGGCTGAAGGAGTCAAGAAGTCTCGTTTGTGAACAGAATGCGACTTCAGTTGGGACTTGAAGGAGGATAGAATTTAAGTAGGCAGTGGTTTGTATGAGGTAGTTCATATGAGGGAATTGGTAGGAATAGTTGCATGGAGTTCGAATGGTACAAAGGCTCACCTCACAGGAAGGAAGGCAGTGGTGAGAAACGAATTCACCTAGGTATGGGAGGATACCATACACCTGTAAAAGCCTGGCATTTGAATTTCATTCACCATTTCAGTAAATGTTGATTGAATGTTTATAACATACCAGATACCCTTCGAGAAGCTAGGGATACAACAATTTGTAAGATAAGCCTTCTGCTCACAAGAAGCTTTAGATTTAAGAAGTATGTGTGTGGGTGGGGGGGGAGGAGGTGCATATAAGCAAAAATACCACAATTATAGTTCATTCAATAAGCACATATTGAACATATTCTATAGGTCAGGCACCATGATGGGTGCTACAGATACAATAATAAATAAGTCATGGTCCTCAAGAAGCCATTGAACTATTAAAGAGTTTTGATCAAGTCCCTGGTGGCAGATGAAAAGCATTATTATTTATTTATTTATTTATTTATTTATTTATTTATTTATTTAGAGGCTGAGTCTTACTCTGTTGCCTGGGCTGGAGTGCAGTGGCATGATCTCTGCTCACTGCAACCTCCACATCCCGGTTCAATCAATTTTCCTGTCTCAGCCTCCTGAGTAGCTGGGATTACAGGCATACAACACCACACCCAGCTAATTTTTGCATTTTTAGTACAGATAGGGTTTCGCCATGTTGGCCATGCTGATCTCCAACTTCTGACCTCAGGTGATCCACCCACCTCAGATTCCCAAAGTGCTGGGATTACAGGTTTGAGCTACCGCACCTAGCCAAAAAGCATTTTTAGGGGAGGTTTTTTCTTTCTCCTTGTATATCCAATGAGGTAAAGGACAATCTGAGTATAGATAAACAAAGTGGTAAACCTTGATATAAGGTAGAAACAACAATTGTGGAGATAAAGGGATTATATGAGATGTATTTGTTAAAAAAAAAAAAAAATAGGGGGCACTGAATAACTGATGTCCATAAGTCTCAGACAAAGTGAGAGAGAGAGAAAAAAAAGTTTGAGACCATATCGGTTCTCTTTTTAGGTGTCTGAAAATTTGTTGTGACTAACATTTTAGTTTAAATATGACAATGTCATGAAACATTTTTCTGGGGACATCAGATTTCTTTGTAGACAGGGGACTTCCCTATTGCCAATACCTTGACTCACCTATCTGTTCCTCCTCAAATGAGGAGTGTCATATTAAAGCAAGCAGAGTTTTGTTTTATTTAGATATCAATCTTAAGGTCTACTTGGGGCATCCAGAATGTTTCTTAAATGATTGACCAAATTGACCAAAGATCTTACGTTTTCTGAGGTGTTCACTCAGAGTCAGCAAACATTGCACAAATAAAAAACAATCGGTAAATTATTTCCAAGGATTGGAAACAGAAATCCTCAGATGATTCACCGATGATTCAGTTTTCTGTGTATCGCTTCTACTCTACTTGTTGCCAAGGGAACTTGGGGCCTACTTCCTACCACACCACAGCTATAAAAAGTACCAGCAAAAGCCACAGTAGAGTAACTTCTCTACTCTTTTATTAAAAATGGCTAACGGACTAAATGTCAGTTACATAAGAAAGATTTAGGTTTGTCTGTGAAGGTCGTATCTACCAGTACCATGAAATACTGAGAAGCCACATTGTTACTCTTTTTATCTTTCAATTGCTTTTAACTGCACTGCTTTCTTCATGCGGGGCATTTTATGTAATGTACCTAACATGCCAACAGAAGTTGTATTTTCTTCATAAACTCCAGACCAATGTGCTTTTGCAGTGATAGAAGTGGCCTGTGAAATCTGTGTCAACTTCAGAGCCAGGGTAAGACAGCATCATTCACACTGCCAGCCTGCCTGCTTCTCTGGGTCCTTGTGGCAGGGGAAGGAGATGAGACAGGGAGTAGCAGAGAAGCTGACTACTACAAAGGGACCTGTGTACCTTCACTCTTATAGCCACTGTCTGTGGATCTCTTTTAACAATCATCTTTATCAAGCAACATAAAAATATCAATACCATCAAATATCCATAAGAAGGCACCAATCATGAGTGGATATTTCCATATATAAAACCTAGGTTTTTCTTTCCTTTCAATATGTGCATTGAGTTCAATTCTCATCTGGAAACAGGGAATGAAAGCCGCTTCTATGGATAGTTGTCAGGAAGACATATACAGGATATAAGTTAACAGCACAGACAAGCATGTTCTGTGTTTACAGGGGGCAGGAATTCTCACTCACCAAGAAGTCCTGGTACAACAAGATTTTTTTTTTTTTTTTTTTTTTTTTTTTGAGACGGAGTCTCGCTCTGTCACCCAGCCCGGAGTGCAATGGCCGGATCTCAGCTCACTGCAAGCTCCACCTCCCGGGTTTACGCCATTCTCCTGCCTCAGCCTCCCGAGTAGCTGGGACTATAGGCGCCCGCCACCTCGCCCGGCTAGTTTTTTGTATTTTTTAGTAGAGACGGGGTTTCACCGTGTCAGCCAGGATGGTCTTGATCTCCTGACCTCGTGATCCGCCCGTCTCGGCCTCCCAAAGTGCTGGGATTACAGGCTTGAGCCACCGCGCCCGGCCGGTACAACAAGATATTAAAGGCATTCCAGGAATATACTGTTTTCATTTGGCTGTGATTCTTCCTAGAAAATGTAAAAAGAAAGTTTTACCTGTTCAGATAACACATTTTCTCTTTATGGTTTCATGAGGGCAGAAGGAAGCTCTCAGCTGTTCTTATATAAAGCCTTATCTGAGAGGTACGGGATGCCTGATATTTTTTATGCGTAAATTTATATAACATTATAGCTCTTCTGCTCTTTGAAGAGGCAATATGGTTGAATAAGATTATACATTTACATTTACTATTAAAAAGTATTAAGTATTATGTGTAATACACACTGATTTTTCTGAAATACAAATCTGATCTTGTCATCTCTTTCTACCTTAAAATTTATTATAGGTCTCCTATATTTTAGAACATAAAATCCGAGCTCCTTATGGGATGCAAAGCACTTGATGGCCTCATCTCATTGTTCTTTGTACTTGAGCATCATAGAGTTAGTTACTTGTAGCTCTGAATTCATATTCTTTTTCCACACCTCTGTGACTTGGTGCATAGGCTTTGATAAGCCTGAAATGTCTTCCCTCTCTTCTTATGTGATTGATTCCTATTTGTCCTCAACACAATATTCAAATATCACCTGCTGTCTTGAGTCTTCACTGACTCAAAAGCAGTTCTTATGTAGGACCTCTACTCCTGTTCATATTTATGATGTTGCATTTATAATGCTACATTTTGGCTATTTCTTCCTGTGTGCCTATAATTTTTCTTCTTTTATACTGCATAATTCCTGGGAGCCAGATTCATGTTTCCAAAAGAAATCATTGTATTTCCAGCATTTTGCACAGTCCCTGGCATATGGTAGTTGTTTATAACTTTTTGTTAAAACCATTTTGTACCTTATGATAATTGTTAGATGAAAATCTAAAATAAATGCATCACTAGAAAGTGTAACATAGTAAATAAACATTGCATATGTGTGCCTTATAAATCCATGTATAAAATAGTGTGCTCAAAATTCCTTACTGGATAAAGAAGCAAAAGGTCATCATGCCGTAAGTCTGATGCACGTAAATTAAAGAGTTATTTGTTCAACAAAGAACAGCAATAACAAAGTCTCCCAATCTCTGATGTCAGGATTAGCTAGTGGAAAGATTAAGCTGTGTGTGTGTGTGTGTGTGTGTGTGTGTGTGTGTGTGTGTGTGTGTGTGTGTTTCTGATTGTCCCAATACCTGTCAATGGGACCAACAAATACCTGCTTCAATGTCTGTTTCTTAAAAATTAGCTGTTGGGCACAATGTACGCTATTCAAGTTGATGGGTAGACTAAAACCCCCGACTTCACCACTGTGCAATTCATCCATGTAACCAAAAACCTCTAGTATCCCAAAAGCTATTTAAATTTTAAAAAAATTAATCTGTTTCTTAGCCAATCACTACTGAAGTTCTGCAACAGGCTTATCAACCAAGAAGTATGAGATAAATTGCTCATTCCACCCACTGTTTCTTTGTCAGGGTACTCACAAAGCTATGGACACAAGTCTTTGAGAAGCCCCATCACTAGGAATAAAGGGTAAGCATGAATTGACAGGGACAGAAGTAGAAGAGGAATTTTATTTTGAAGCAAGATTTATACTGCACCACTTCTGTAAGATCTGAAGTATCAGCACCATTTGGTTTGCTGCAGAGGAAATCAGAACTAGTGTGAGGAGCTGTAAACTTATATCAGCAACTTGGACCTTGCCTGGCCAAAGCTGTTAGAGCAGTATGTTGAGACACCTAGAGCTAGAAAAGGAGTACTAAAAAGATGCCAGGTCATACTGAGAACGCTAAGGCAGAAATAGCACAATTGAGTCAAGTGCTGGATTAGGGCCAGGAAATGAAGAAAAATCAGGCTGAGATATAATTGGGGAATAGAAAGATCTTTGAACAAGCATCTGGAATACTAAGTAGTTTTTGAGTGGTGTGTAGACAGGTGATCTTGGAATAAAATGTTTTGTAAATAATAAAAAACACCCTCTACTTCCTCTATGGGGTAAACATTTTCTTCAAAGAGAAGAAAGTAGAGAGCTTATCTGTGCCAGGAATTCTAAGGCCTCAGTGGAATTACTGCTTGGAATTTCTACCCAATCCCCTGGTAGCAGGCCTCCTGGCCAACTCTGTGGAGCCTGGGTTTTCACAAAGCTGGAGGCTTACAGAAAGCACAAGGTAAGACTGAGAAATAGAAGGCTGACTTTAAGAAAAGGGGTATAATACTCTATTGAAAGTTGTCATCTAGATGTTCTTCTACTCGAGTGTTTTCTGGACAACATCCTTGTTCATTTGTCAGTCAAGACTCTCAAGAACGCTTAGCGGGATGATTGATGACCCAGGCTGGATCCCAATTTTGAACAAGATGGCATATCCTAACTTTTCTCTGTTCCTCCGTGGCCTTCCCCAGGTTGCCCAATGACAGTAGGTAGCCCAAGGAAGTACCTTCCACTTCCACAGATGGCACCAGAACACTGATTGTGCAGTAAGTCCAATAGCATGAGAAAAATGAAAAACGATTCAACCAGAGTAACACTGCAAGAGCTCAGAAAACTAAACTTTCACTCGAACTAAAGCCAATAAAAGTAGGATAGAACTGACAAGTAGAACTTAAACAGGGCAACTGCCTGCTAAAACATAAGATACAAATAGAATCAAGTGTCTCCTAACATAAGAACTAAAATGTCCAGGATGCAATAGAAAATCACTAATCAAGAACCAGGCAAACTACAATCTGAATGAGAAAAGACAATCAACTGGTGCCAATAACAAGATAAATTAGATGTTGGAATATCTGACAAAGATTTTAAAGCAGCTGTCATAAAACACACCAAAAATCAATTCCAAATCCTCTTAAAACAAATAAAAACATAGAAAATCTGAGCAAAGAAATAAAATTATGGAAAATACCTGGGATAGCTTGCATAGCACCATTTCCAGGCCAACTTCTATGACCCTGGTTGCCTGTCAACTAATCAAAACTATTAGACATTTTAGTAACAGTTCTGGATTGGAATATCCCATGAGACAAACAAGGATATATATACTGACTCTTAAGTTTCCTTAGTTGTACTTCAAATTTCACCCCTCTCCCCTCTTTTCCTAATTTTTGTCAGTAAATTTAACTCTTTAGAAAGGTCAGTGGTTCACCCAGCTCCTGGACATGATTGTAGTATTCTAAGAACTAAAAAGAACATGTATTCATGCTCTGTTCATGGACAACCCAACCCAACCTGACTTGTTGCTGTCAAAATTGGCAGGTACCTATGATACTGGTTGGGGTGAGGAGCATACCCTTTCTTTACAAGTTGCTGGTTTTACTGTCTCTACCTATACCTAGTTTGAAGATAGATGGTTTTAGTGAGGTCACACATACTGATGGAAACAGAAGTAGCAGCTGATGACCAAGATTGCCTTTAGAGTTTAGAAACACTGCCTCGAATTGGGCTTATCCGAAGCCCCAAATTTTAGCCTGCACTAGCCAAGTTGATTTTATTATTAGAACACTTTAAATTCATATCTTTCATGTAGCAAGCAGCAGAAAGTAACAGCCAGACACCCAAGAATGTTATCAAGGTCTCCAAGCACTGGCAAAGGCACTGTCTAGAAAGATCCTTGCAATGAGACATTTTCAGCCATTCAAATGCAGTTACAACTGACCAAGGCAAAATGGGGAAATAATAGTACCTGCTTCATCGGGTTTTTATGAGTATTACATGAGACAGCACATTAGTTATAATGATGATGGTCATGGAGATGACCTTTCTGGCAACCAAAGAAGGGATGCTATTCTTCAGGGCTTAGAAGTAGAGGAGCATAACCCGCTAAAAACAGTAAGAGAAGCTAAGGCTAAGGGGTGGGTTAAGACAGAGCCCACAGTGCCCAAATGCCAGAAGAGTGAAAGAAAGCAATATATCTGTAAGAGAAAGACAAAACAGAGGGATACGTGCTGGATGTCAAGAAAGCAGAACCAGAGGGTGAAAACAGCTTAAGATCAAATGAACTGGTGGCTGAGGGGTCCCAAACAATGTCCTTCAATGTTGTTGCTATCTGAAGCTGACTTTTATGATGCAATGTTAAGGACTTGCCTTATAGGGCCAAAAGTGGGAAGGCAGCTGACAGGCCATCACAACAAATAATTATTGAAAACCAATTTTTGTATTCTAGTTTCGGTAGTGGAAAGCTGAAATACTTATTTATGGATAATTGAGTTTTAACTATTTTGTGTCATTTCATGTAGACTTCATAAATTGAGATGTTTCTGTTGTATTTTTAGCTTGTTTTCAAATAATGTGTTATGACATAAGATTCAAACTCAAATGTGCCAAAGGTCAGACTTGCTCAATTTGCCCAAAGGAAAGATCATAATGAAAATTCCTAGAGAGGTTTAATACGTCAAATGTAATTACATCTCAGTCAGTTGCTCAACATTTTAAAGCATATTCTTTGTGCAGAGTTCAGAGTAAAGTGCTTTAAATCTACATTTTCTGTAAGAATATTTTATTGGTATAGGTTTTATCTTCAAATAAGAAGAGAAGCCTAATTCTCAAAGATCACAGAAACATATGAATCAGTTTTTGGTTCATGGATTTGTATTTCTGGTCATAAAAATTCCCTTATATTTCCATTCTCTGTCTCTTGTCAGAAATATTTTGACACATGACCAAGGAAAAATAATCTTTGACCAAGGATAAATACAATTGATGACATAAAGAGTATATAAACATAAACTGTCTGTATTACAATTAAATGATTATGAAATAGAAACATAAATCTAAAGATAAATGAATAAATTTCTAAATTAGTGAAGAAAACATGCATATAACAATCAAAAGAATTACTTGTTCTCACACTATGAGGAAAATAAAATCTCCAACTACAAATATTGTATTATTTCAAGATCAAATCATTTAAAATATTTAGTGTCTGCAGTAGATGAGTTAGTATACCATTTCATATTATTTGGACCAAAGACTTAAGCAAACATCCATATTTGAAATAAATGAGAAAATATTTGCTTTATTTTACATATAATAGTTTTGAATTCGAAGGTTTTTTTTTCTTTGAAACTGTATATGCTAAAATGTTCAGCGACTGTATTGGAATTAATGTTTGTAATTAAACTCTTTACATTTAAGCTACTTGTTTGATTCAAAGTTCAATGAGAGGAAACTTCTTATTCATCTGTCTGTGTAAAAGGACTATTTTTTGATAAACAATTGTCTCTTATCCCCACCTATAATCATAAGTGTTTACTAGGAAAGATAAAGTCTCTGAGGTTTTTGTTTAGAAATGACTTTCAAAGAGTGCAAACTGTATCCTGCCTAGTACATTACATACCATCAGTAAAAGGTAGAAGAGCCATTTACTTTGATGGTTTAGTTTATAAGCCTTTTTGCCTCTATTCTTTCATGGTTTTACTATCTTCGTTTCTCCACTATGCAGCCTACTAGTAGCTGAAGAATACCAATGACCAAATGTTGTCTCATTTAGTGGATTTTCCAGTTTCAAAGGAAAATTGAATTTTAGCTTAATTTCAAGATGACTCTTGAGGAGATTCATTTATGTTATTTGTAGATAGCTGTTTGTGAAATTTGAAATCTTAAAGATTACAGCTTTTCTTTTTTTATCAGTAAATATTTCCATGTTTTCAATGGTAAACATTCAATAAAAATGGTTTCATGAATGAATTGTATAGTCCTAAAAATACAAGAATACTAAAGTTCTTAACATGATTTTCAGCCAGACATACATAATTCTTTACAAATCCACTTCTAGACAACATTTATCTTCAGCTTGAATGGTTATTGCTATAAATAAAGTTAATTTCGTGATCTTGCAAAACTTAGCTCACATCCTGACTCAACCTCTACTAACCACGTGACATTGAGCAAGTTACTTGACTCTGAATGTGAGAAGTTGTTTTTAAGAAGTAGACACAAAAGGTCGGGCGCGGTGGCTCACGCCTGTAATCCCAACGCTTTGGGAGGCCGAGGCGAGTGGATCACGAGGTCAGAAAATCTAACACAGTGAAACTGCATCTCTACTAAAAATACAAAAAACTAGCCGGGCGTGGTGGCGGGCGCCTGTAGTCCCAGCTGCTCTGGAGGCTGAGACAGGAGAATGGCGTGAACCCGCGAGGCGGAGCTTGCAGTGAGTGGAGATCCAGCGGACACTGCACTCCAGCCTGGGAGACAGAGCGAGACTCCGTCTCAAAAAAAAAAAAAAAAAAAAAAAGAGACACAAAATAGACAAGAACAAATTAAGCATAATAGCTGTTTAATAAATGATTGCATTATTGTTATGAATAAAAACTTATATTTTTAAAATTACTTGAGGCTATTTGGAAGACGGTTTCTTAAACCACTTCATTCTCATGTATATTAGTATATTCTTATACAATATTATCCAGGTATCATAGAGTCATGAAACTTGATGGATATGAACAAATTATACTGAATAAAAATAAGAAGAAGAAAGTTTATTAGTTTTAAGAACAAAGAGTTTCTTTTTCTGGCTACTTTTTATTAATTTCAAGTTTTCCTCTACCATAGAAAATACAGACAACGTGACATTGTGCTTTTGGGAAGGTACTAAATCTTCCTTTGAGGCTTATTACAGTTTTTGTGAATTCCTCATACATACGGGACTATGTGCTAGCAGGAAAATGACGTCCCTTAGGAATCGCCATTAAATTCATCGGGGAATTCTAAAATAATCATCTTAGAAGATGGTGGTGATAACCTACTAGTTCCTGGAGCAATTGCAGGGACAAGAGGAGGAGAAGTAGGGATAATTTAGTATTCCCTTGTCTGACTTATTTCCATCAGCTCCTTACTCTTGTTGGGACTGTACTGAGGTTATTCCTTGGACAACAGTTGGCCATGTAGGATGCTGCTATTCTCTCTCAACAAAAAATGAAACTAAAGAATTAAAACCTCCTCTGCCCGCCTCGCTCCCACAGTGTTACCTGATCCCTGTCTCTCCTGCAGGCTGCTTGTCTCCTTCACACCAAACCACATCCGCCTTTCCTCCCTGCAGAAATCCAGTTAACATGTTAGTTCAGTGGACCTATCTTTCTCCTCTCTTTCTTATGTAACATCTATAGTGTTCAGTTTTGGGAGGAAGCCAGCAACCTCTGTAGTTTATCTTTCTTGTCCGGAGTAGTAAGTCTCAAAATCCTTACCAGGATAATTTATCCTAGAGTCCTGTGCCAATTCACGCAAGAAGTTCTGATAGTCTTATTTGAAAGTTGCTATGAAGAGTTCTGAGTTATACATAATGTCGAACTTTGGGTGAATCATTAATCTTTCTGTTAAAATAAAACCACCATCCACTCTTAGGATATTTAATATGAATTTTAAAGATGTTTCAAATAATCAGTGTAAATTATTTGAAAAGCAAAAGCAAATAGCCATTTTATTGCTTGATACAACTCTCTTTCTGGGGAAGGAAAATATTTTTTAAAAAATCAAGAAACATTCAGTTTAATAATTTGCTGGCATAGTGTTCTGATATCAGGAGAGAGATATATATATATATATCAGGAGATGATATATATATCAGATGATGTATATATATCAGGAGATGACATATATATATCAAGTGATATTATATATATATGGAGATATATATATATATATCGGGAGATATAGGATATATATATATACGGTTTTTTTAAAGCACATGTCAGAATAGTTTCTGTGAAACAGCCTACTAGGAATTACTTTGACCTCAGAGTGGCAGATATTATAGGGAGAAGCTGTGGGTAGGGTTAGAGTAATACTTAGAGGAAGAGCTACCTGATAGTGGAATGTACGCCATCAGTTCAGTGTATGTGGGCACTGTTGACCACTGTCACTGTTTTGATTGTGCAAGAACATGGTAACATAAGGTACCTCACCATCATACTGAAAGAATTTCCCAACTGGATGATAAAAGCACTGACTGAATCTTGATTTTTTAACTTCTCTATTTCTTTGTATAATTATTGTACTTTCCACAGTTTCTGTGTTATGTATTCACATGAGTTCAGCTTTCTTTTGGAAAAAGAATAGAGCTGGCTATTACAAATAGTTCTACAATAAACATGGGAGCGGTAATAATCTCGTCAAGATTCTGATTTTAATTCTATTGTCCACAATAGACAAGACACAGAAGCTACCTATATGTCAATTTACAGAAATAAAGAAAATGTGGTATATACATATATATGTACATATACAATGGAATGTTCTTCAGCCTTGAAAAGGAAGCAAATTGTGCAATTTGTGACAACATAGATGAATGTGGTAGACATTGTGCTAAGTGAAATAAGCCAGGAACAGAAGGACAAATGTTATATGACACCAACTTTATGGCAAATTTAAAATAGTCTCATGGAAGCAGAGAATAGAATGGTGGTTGTCAGGGGATGGTTAGGGTTGGGGAACAGGGAGATGTTAGTCAAAGGGTACAAAGTTCTAGTTTCACAAGATGAGTAAGTACTGGAGAGCCACTGCACACCATAGCACTTATAGTTAACAATACTGTATTGTATGCTGAAAATTTGCTAAAATGTTAAATCTTATACTTAGCATTCTTATCACAAAAATAATAATAAGTAGAGTGAGAGGAAACTTTTGGAAGTGATGGATATGTTGATGGTATAGAATATGGTAATGGTTTTATGGCTGTATACTTATCCCCAAACTCACCAAGTTGTATACCTTAAATATACACAGCTTTTCATATGTCAACTGCACCTCAATAAAGTGGTTAGGAAAAATAGAGTTGGCTCAGATGGTTAGATCCAAAGATAAATTTTCTTTTTCTCTTAGCAATGTTAAATAGGCATTCCCAGTGGTATTGGACATTTTACTCAAGACAGAAACAGGAAAGATATATAAGACTTAGAGAATGACCACAGTCTCTCATATCTAGTACATATGCAGTCTGATGTATGTCCTATAATCCTGTAAGACGTTAAAAGATTGTCAAGCCTTAAGGCCTAGCAGTGGATGACAGGTGGAAGAATACCAAGAAAAAAGCCTTGATAACATCTGGATCTCTTTCAAATATACCACATCACATTGGGAGCACATCAGGCAGAAAAGACCTTCTACTTTTTCTACTGTGTTTTAAAAATCATTATATTTTACAAGGATTAATATAAAGGATTTCTATATTCAATTAACACAATAATAGGTCTCACTGAAAATACTCATTAAAAATCTCTTGCATAAACATTCATGGTATCTACATTTTCAGAGTCTAAAAACTGAGGGTGAATTGAATACAATTTAGTAATACTGATAGACCGTAAAATAACTGTATGAAAGCATTCTCATTTGTTTTCACAGTTCTCATTCTGATAGCAGTGGTTTCTAAAGAAAGGCATTCTGCTGCAAAGTCCATAGATTTGCAGAGCTCACATGTCTAAAGGAATTATTGAGGTTAAGTAAAAAACTAATGATGCTTTGCAAATCAAGTCCAAATGATAAAGTTTAATGCATATATGTATTCATATATATGCACACATAGAATGTATTCAGAGTTATTTTTAAAATATTGCAACCCTATTATGAATATTATTCTGAAACCTATTACATTATTTTACATATTATATAAAATCTTCACATAAGGTATTATAAACAATCTTTTAAATACAAACCATGGACATGTTTAATTTTATTTCCTAAGTCATCATGATGGAACATTTGACTTGTTTTCAAGATGTCATGATTTTATAGAATCTTTTGGTCAACTTTTAATAAACAAATATTTGGGCATATATTTTGTGATTTTTGTTAGTCAGAGCCCTGGGCAGTGGAAATGGTGAGTGAAAGGTTGAAGGCTTTTGAGATCTGTTGCTAAAATCCCTCTCAGAATGGTTGCATCAAAAAGTATTCTAATCAGCAGTGCATAAGTGCACACTTATAAAGTGTTTCTAATACTTACATACTGTGTAATATCACCTAGATAACCACACATGGCACCTCTGTAGAAAGAACTTATTTGCTGCTAATCAAAATGCTACTATGGTAACATTTGCCAAGGTAAACAATCAAATTAATCATGTAACCTCAAAAACATATATATGAGAGAAGCCAATTCCTTATAACCATACAGAATGCCATCAAAACTCTAATATTTACAGCTATTATTCTCTATTTCTCTCAGAGGATAAGCTGTGGATAAATACTGAAAGCTAGTTGCTTCCTAAAGTTGTTTTCAGTTGATTACCTGAGACATGCAGATGTCATGTCATGTCATCATATCAGATTAACACATGTAATAGATTGAATGTCAAACAAGAGTGAGAATTCAGAGGAAAGAAAAATGATCCCCAGGGATAGGGTATAAGTACTGTCTTAGCAAAACTATACTTCTAGATGTGACAGAAGTACCACAAGACCGTTTTAAAACCTTAAGACCACCTTCATTCTGTCTGTTGACTCTGAAAATCATAGAACATCAATTATTCTAAAGTGATTTGGCATCAGAGCTATTCACATTCTTTCTGGGTAGAGTAATTTAGTATTTTTCAGCCTTTGGTATAATGGGACAATGGAAAGAGAATAGAAGAGAAGAAAACCAAATTTTTTTGCTAGCATGTGTTTGTGTGTAATAACTACACCATAAATTATTTTCTGCCTTCTCCCCCTTCTTGTAAATAGGAACATTGAGGCTGCGAGTTCATATGCCTTGCCCAGCATGACTCAGTCGTCAAGTGATAGAGACTCATCAAGTGATGGAGACTCATCGTCTGTCACCCCAAGAATCCATAGGCTTAACCACCAATCTGTTGTTAAAGTTGCTTTTCTAAAAAAATGGGGGCACTTAGAAATTAGATATTTTCTAAATTTCTCTCAAAGTCTAAAATTCTCTTTCTTAGGACTTCCTACCTTGTTTTTAATAAAGTGGTATTACTTTTGTGTTTATGGAATCCATATGGGCTGATGGTACTATTTAAACTTCCCAGTTATAGTCATATTAATTTTTAAAATTAGCATTAAAATATAACTCATATAAAGCATATAATTCCTTGGTTTTTAATATATTCACAGAGTTGTTCAACTATTAACACCATCAGCTTTGGAACGTTTTTATCACTGGAAGAACCCTTGTATCTATTTGCTAATAGATACACTGCCTTCTTTTACTTAGCATAATATTTTCAAGGTTTATCCATGCCATAGCATATATCAGTACTCTTTTTTAATGGCTGAATTATACTTCATTGTATGCATATACCATGCTTTCTTCATTCATTTGCCAGATGATGGATAATTCAGTTGTTTATACTTTTGAGTTATTATAAATAATGTTGCTAAGAATATTCATGAACATATTGGTGTATGGACATATGTTTTCAGTTATCTTGAAACATATGTATGCTGGGTCTATGTTTAACATTTTGAGGAACTGCCAAACTGTTTCCCAAAGTATCTGTACCATTTTACATTCTCACCAATAGTTTATGAGAGTTCTGGTTTCCCTACTTCCTTATCAACACTTGCAAGTTTTATATTATAGCATCTTAGTGGGTATGAAGTGGTAGATCATTGTGGTTTTGATTTGCATTTCCAGATAGCTAATGATGTTGAGCATCTTTTCATGTATTTACCATTTATATATCTTATTTAGAAGATAAATAAGCATTTAGATATATAAATGCTTATTCGGATCCTTGGTACATTTTTTAAAGTTGGTTCATCTTTTAATTAAAATATTGAATAGAAAGTGTTCTTTATATATTCTGGAGACAAATCTCTTATAAAATATAATTTGCAAATATTTTCTCCACTTCTGTGGGTTGTCTTTCACGTTCTTGACAGTGTCCTTTGAAACAAAAGTTTTTACCTTTGATGAATTCCAGTTTATCTATTTTTTGTTTCTCATGTTTTTGTTATTATATCACAGTAACCATTGCCTAATCCCAGGTCACAAAGATTTACCCTTTTATTTTCTTTTAAGAGTTTTGTAGTTTTAGCTTTTACATTTAGGTATTTGCTCCATTTTGAGTTGATTTGCATATTTGGTGTCAGGTAGAAATTAAACTTCACTGTTTTGTATGTAGATATACAGATGGTCCCCAACTTATCATGGTTCAACTTAAGATTTTTTGACTATGCAATGGTGCAAAAGTGATATGCATTAAGTAGAAACTGTACTTTAAATTTTGATCTCTTCCAAGGCTAGCCACATGCCGTACGATACTCTCTCAAGGTGCTGGGAAGCAGTAGTGGCCCACAGCTCCCAGTCAACCACGAGATCATGATGGTAAACAATTGAAACTCTACAGTATACTGTGTTGCTAGATGATTTGGCAAACTGTAGGCAAATGTAAGGCAAACTGTTTTCTCCTTTGAAACATCTTAGAATTCATGGTGCCTACCTTGTTTTGATCTCTAATTTTTCATATCAATTTATTTTGTTTCTTGAACACTTGTAAATTCCTTGAATTCGGCAACTATGTGTTATACATATGTATGTCCCATCCTCGGCATGTGGCAAAGTACTGAGTCTATCTACAGTAGGTACTAGTAAATAGTTGATCAATTCTTTGACTGAGCAATAGAATTGAAAGTACCAAAGGGCTAATGGAAAAATCCAGGAGTTTTAATAAAGATAAAGATTGTAAATTTCATCATGCATCCATGTATCACAGCTAATAGTTTGGAAAATGCTGAAATAATTAATGGAATATTTGAAAAATAATTCAAATTATCACTCTATTAAAAGTTATTTCTGGCAGGGCACAGTTACTAATGTCCGTAATATCAGCAGAGGCGGGAGCATTGCTTGAGTCCAGGAGTTCAAGACCAGACTGGGCAATGAAACAAGATGCCTTCTCTAAAAACAAACAAAACATTAGCTGGGCACAGTGGCAGGTGCCTGTAGTCCTAGCCACTTGGAAGGCTGAGGCAGGAGGATGGCTTGAGCCCTGGAATTCAAGGCTGCAGTGAGCTATGATCATACCACACCACTACACTTCAGCCTGGGTGACAGAATGATACCCATCTTAAAAAACATAGGTAAACAAAGTCATTTCTAAATCACAATCTTCAAATATACTACTATGTTAGTAACATTTGTTGTTGTGGGAGTTCCTTTAACCTCTAAAATTTTTTTCAAGATATGGAGTCAACTTCTTTTATACACATTCTTCTTTTAGTATAATGTATACAATTAATTATATATTTCCTATGCTACTCTCTCATGTGCCCAATAATTATATACCCAATGGAATGTTTTTACTAATGACTCAGTATCATGTTTAGCCAAATAAACCACCTATAGCCATTAGTCCAAATAAAAAGGAACTAACTGTAAACTATTGTGCATCTCAACTCATCGTAAGGGCACATCTCTTTTCTAGATATTATATTCATGTTGACAAAGTCAGAGAATTTGAGTATAAATATAAAAACACAGGCTTCCGCCTGACCTGCAAACATGAAACCTTTTTTTGAAAAAGTTCTGGTTTTCTGCCATTAAATGAATATTCAGTTAATCTAATCTAAGACTTGTTTTTTTAGTTAAGGTTTGCAATCAAGTCTCTAAAAATGCAAATTACATAATTGACTCTTGAGTTTTTCCTGTCCTTTTCCTTCATCTTATTAATCTTATAAGAAACATCATATATGTCTTTCAGAACATTGAATTTAAGTGGAGATGTTCCTGAGTAAAGAAAACAAAATACCACATAAGCATTTAACACAATTGTTATGAAAAAAATTTGGATGGAAGTTTGAGAAATTAAGTCTTCTCTGGTTATTTTTACCAAATGATCATCAAATTTAAAACTTTGGCTTTCATTTAATTTTGTATTTTTAAGTTGAAAGTATACAAAGTTACTGTTCTACAAAATTCTATAATTTAAAAAACTTAGTAACAGTACAGTACAATACTACATATTTATAGATTCAGACTAAAAGATATCGGTCTACTTATTTAGTCAGTTTACTTTTGTTTGTTACATTTTGCTTTTAAAAAATCTAGATCTACAGAGGGCAAACAAGGAAATTATGATGGGATATTTGATGTGTATCAGCAAATATAAGTAAAAGTTAAGGTAAATGATCTAAATATATGTGGAGAAGCCTGTTTGAGAACTTGGATTAGCATATATCTCACATTTCTTTGGCTAGTAATTACCCTTTCAACTAGCTTAACTATATTAAGTAACATCACCATCAGTGCATAGCAAGTAGCTGATGAAGATCTTGTCCAGCGTAACTGAACCTTCTAGAGAGCAGACATTACAGAGGGATTTAGGAAAGATTAAACTCTTTGTACCCTGCCAAAAGCAATAATTAAAATGAATGGAATCTGGTTATATAAACAGCTGTCATTTCTCCTTCGACAAAGAGTTTTACCAATTAACAGTGTCAAAAAAGCTAATATTCTAAGAAGACTGAATTTTTACCATTTCTCTTACTATTCTTATTTTTTTAAGGAAGATTCCTGAAACAACAATCAAAAGGAAATTTGGACTCTGACTGAGGACACATCCAGCAATGGCAAAGCACTCTAGCCACCACCCAGACCCATGGAAATTTCAGGAAGAAGCAGTTCAGTGCTTCTGGTATTTGTCTAATCAAGATTAGGACTCTTATTTATCATCTTCCTTTGGCATTTTTACACCAGTCTTCAGGTTTTAGAGTAGTAAATATGTTCCAATCTGTGAAATCTCTCCATTTTAATCCAAATAAAGAAAAGAAAGCATAACATTAAAAAGTGAAATGAATTTCTGGTTGTTGAATTTTTATGTAGGAGACACCTTTTTTACCTCACTATCACCAGTAGAAGTGGGACATCTGAAAATCATGAAAGTTTTCTTTCCAAAGGTTATGATGATTATAGGCTACAGGACATAGACTCCAAAGGTTAAGAGAGAGGAGAGGAAAAAATATTGAAACAAACGTGAAATATAAATTATTGTGTGATAAAGAAGAAGTGAATATATATTACAAATTCCAAAATAATGCTAATGTACTATATTTATTTTATGTCAGAACCACTTGACTGATAGAAACTAAGGCTCAGAGAAAGTTTATGGTCTGCTTGAAAACCATGACTAGTGAATTGAAAAATTATGATAGGGCCTGATCTTCTAACTTCTAGGCCAATGTTTTTTCCCATTATTTTTTTGAGAATGTTAAAGCATATGAACAGATAAGTTGTAGAAAAATAACAGATGGCCTTTATACATGTGATAATATGTTCAACTTCAAACATAACAAAACAAATACACTGAGGTATCATTTATCACGCAGCAGACTGGCAAAAACAAAACAGAAAAAACAAAACAAAACAAAACCCCAGCAGTATACCCTGTTGGTGACACCAGAAAAATAGGCACTTGAATGCATTGTTGGTAGGATTCCAGTAGGGTACAAGCCCTGTGGAGGAGAATCTGCCAAATCTAACCAGAGTCCACATGCATTACACTTTGAACCAGCAATCCTGCTTCTAGGAATCTATCTTATAAATACACCCACAGAAGTCTAAAATGGCATATGAACAAAGTTGATCGTTTTGCTATTATTTTATAGCAAAAACTGGGAAATAACACAAGAAATTAGCAATATAGAATCACCTGAATTAATTATGCCACATTCATATAATAGAGTAATACGCAGCAGCATAGAAGAATGAGGACCATCTCCGTGTACTGCTCTGGGGAGATTTTTTGGGATAATATTATTTAATGAAATAGTATTTACAAAATAGCGTATTTTTCATACTATCTTTTTACAAGAAATAAAGGAAATGTATATATTGCAAAAAGAACAATATTGGAAGGATGAACAAAAAGCTAATAAAAATGGTTAATTATAAAGAGCAGGGAAGAGAAATTAAGTGAGAAAGATCAAGAGAGACATCTATGTATACATTTAAAAATCAGGAGAGGCACCTATGTCTACATTTTAGTTTTGACTTCTGCACCATGTAAATGCATGGCTCTAATTTTTTTAAAAATGATAAAAAAGAAAAAGGGATCCCCACAAATTAGAAACACACTAAAGCAAATGTACAAATGTACATTACTGTATATAAATTGTTAATGTAATCACAAAAAGAAAGGATATTTAAAGTAACTTTGGAGCATAGGTCTTTAGGGATGCATTCTTTAGGGGAAAAATGGCAAAGGCATTTTAAACTTTCTTTAGTAGTTTTACTGTTAGGAGTGTTTATTTAATAACTATTTTATTTGAAGAATATTATAAAGCTGTATCATCAGGGTCCAACCAGGACAATAAAACTCTCTTTTTCAAAAGGGAATGTAATTTAGAGAATAAGCTACATAGGTAATGGAAGAACTAGGAAGCCAAGAGGAGATAATGAGGCCACCCAGATCTTAGAGACACAGGAAGCCTCTCCAACCTTAGGTTAGAGGAGCAAAAAAATGTAAAGATGGGTTTCAAAGCCCAGAGGACCAGATCACCTGTTTGCAGCTGGAGCTAAGGTCAGCCTATCCTGGAGAACTGAAACCACAGACGAGAAGCAGTCATATCCAGAAGCATTTTCCATGACAGAGAGAAAAGGTAGAAATACTTTGGCTGCTTCCTTTATCCTACTTCCCAATCCCAACAGTGACTGATATTGGCTGACATGGGAGCCTGCAAAGGTAATAGACTAAAGGAAGGGTATCTTCCCCTATTTGATGTGAGGGAAAACAGGCTGAGGATAAGCACAGAAGCCAACAACTGTTATTAACTATTAGATAACAAGATTTTCAATGTTCAGGAGAAAAGAGGTACAATTACGAAATTAAAGAAGTTATATAAAGGTATTTTATTGTTAGTATTGAACTCAAAATCTGCAAATGAATTTATGATTAAAAAAATGTATTTATTTTCTTGCCATGTCCATTGATATGGCTTAGATGGAATTTTACCCCTAGTATCAATGAGTATACTTAGACTGACATTTCGGTCTCTGATATCATTCCCCAGTAAAGGAATCAGTTTCTTGAAGAACTGGTTGATTCTTGACTAGGGACACAAAAGGGACAGACAAATCCTGGTATAATTTGAGCTTAAGATAATTTTCAAAATTGAATGCTGTTATCTTGAAAGTAGACACAGCTTGAAAGCATTCCCACAAGCCAGTGTTTTGATATATTGAACATCAAAAGGAATAATTTTTTGTAGTTGACTTAAAAGTGATTTTATAGGTGCTGGAGAGGATGTGGAGAAATAGGAACACTTTTACACTGTTGGTGGGATTGTAAACTAGTTCAACCATTATGGAAAACAGTACGGTGATTCTTCAAGGATCTAGAACTAGAAGTACCATATGACCCAGCCATCCCATTACTGGGTATATACCCAAAGGATTATAAATCATGCTGCTATAAAGACACATGCACACGTATGCTTATTGCGGCACTATTCACAATAGCAAAGACTTGGAATCAACCCAAATGTCCATCAGTGACAGACTGGACTAAGAAAATGTGGCACATATACACCATGGAATACTATGCAGTCATAAAAAAGGATGAGTTTGTGTCCTTGTAGGGACATGGATGCAGCTGGAAACCATCATTCTCAGCAAACTATCGCAAGAACAGAAAACCAAACACTGCATATTCTCACTCATAGGTGGGAACTGAACAATGAGATCACTTGGACTCGGGAAGGGGAACATCACACACCGGGGCCTATCACGGGGAGGGGGAAGGGGGGAGGGATTGTGTTGGGAGTTATACCTGATGTAAATGACCCATCAACTGCTGACGAGTTGATGGGTGCAGCACACCAACATGGCACAGGTATACATATGTAACAAACCTGCACGTTATCCACATGTACCCTAGAACTTCAAGTATAATTTTTTTAAAAAAAGTGATTTTATAAAAATCCCTCAATGCACAATTAAAATTTTTTTTAAAAGGTCAAAAATGTATATATTATCATTTGGGTTAGATATTAAACCAAATCTTTTCTTAGAAAATGAATGATTTAAAAACTATTTATCCTGTTTTTTTCAATAGGAAATTGATAATTCCAGTATCCCCAGATAATGAGAGAACATCTAGTTAACATGGAAGGAATGTAGAATTAGGAAAAACTCACACTTTTGCAGTAATTGATTCATTCATAGATTCTCATTTAGAATTAAAACAACATGGTAAATGGTTGAAGGAGAATTGAAACTCTATACAATGCTATAGTTGTACTACACAGGTTACTTTTTGATCATAAGGGAAAAATAGAACAGTACAGTGGAGGGCTTGGATTGTGGCTCTGTGGTTTCAGCGTCCAGTGTCAGCAGTTGTAGTGGTGGGACAGGAGACAGACTCTGTCCTTATTGTAGTGCAGTTAAATACAACATCAGGTGTGATGCATTCTAGCCCCAAATAGCTAATTTGTTCAAGCCGTTAGATTGAACTTCCAATTAATAAAAAAAAAAAAAAAAAAAAAAAAAGAGAGAGAGAGAGAGATTTAAAACACACTAAGAAGAAGCCATAGGATAAATTCAGAGATCTGGTCTCTCCAATAAATGATGGGAAACCAACCGTGATTGTTCCAGACTAAATGCAGCTCAAGGAGTATAATAGCTAGATGCAATGCATGATCCTAGATTGCATCTTGATTTTGGACAAAGCAGGAAAAAATTGGGGAAATTTGATTTTGGCTGGGTCTAAAATGAAATTAAGAAATTATTAATTTTGCTAGATGTAAAAATCATTCTTTTGGCTATGCAGGAAAATACATTTATTTTTGAGAGCTGAATACTGACGTAGTTAGTTGTGTAATGACATGTCTGTAATTAAAATTCTTCTGCACCAAACATTTTTTAAGAAAGCATTAGCATGATCCTTTATGACCTGACCCCAACTAATTTCTTTAACTTCATTTAGCCATAAGATAAAATCTGTGTCTTTATTTCTGTTTTAAAATAGCTCCCTTTGAGTCTTTCAGAATCAGTAACAGAAGTTTTGTTTCAGAGCAAGGATTTGTTTAACCTCAAGTTCCTGAATAGATCTCAAGGTGCTTGGGATGCACGTGTGTGTGCGTGTGTGTGTGTGTTTATGGGAATATACATTTACCTGGATGAGTTTTATGACTTTCATCAGGTTGTCAGAGGGGCATGCAACTCACAAATATTAAGAATGTCAAGAGTTTTCCAGTTTTACTTGTATAACTCACTGCACAGTAGCCTTTGAAGAAACAACACTTAAATATCCATAAGGTCTTTAAGATAGTTGATTCAAATTAAAATAATATATGTGAAGTTCATGGTTCCCTTGTTGAATTTTTTGCCTTCTTACAATGATATTTCCGTTTATATTTTCCATTGCATGCCGAGAATTAAGTAACTCCTGAGGGTTCTTCTTTCCTATACATTCATATATTATACACTATGTCTAGTTTTCAGACAGTGTAGGGGGTGACAGTTGATTAAAAGGTATGTCTCTGAGGCTTTAGAAAAGAAGAACCGTTTAATCCTAAACCATTAGCTAGATCAGGTATCTGGCATTAAAACCTGAATACTTACTTGGTTTTGGAATAAGGTAAACTTCCATGGACATGCTAAAGGCTGGACCACCAGAGGCCATTCCTGTACAGGTAAGACTAGCAGTAAGACGGAAGGAAAAATGTGTAGGGCCAGCTGCATGGACATCCAACCTGTGCATCTTCACAGGGTTCCATACTTAAAAGAGGCTGATCCTTGATTTAATGATTGGCTGTCACCATCTCGAAGTTCTAAATCATTTTTTAATAAGGGACCCTACATTTTTATGTTCCACTGGGTCCCATATATCATGTAGTCCATCCCACATATGTGATGTGTCCCTGTGCTTATCAGTGTTGCTCATAGCTGTGTTCAACTTGGTTCTTGTTCAGCTATTGCTACCCCCAATTTCCTTCCTGCAGATAAGGGCTGGGGTTGGGCTGCTTCTTATGGCAACAGCACAAAAGGCATGAGCAAATATGTATTAGGATTGGGGAATGTGGAGGCAGGATAGGAAGGAAGACCTAAATTAGCAGAAAAAGTCCATCTAAATGGTAAATCATTAATATCGCTGTACTTTTATTTGATTTATATAATTTTCACTGACAATGCTCCTTTAAATTTCTGCTAATTCTCATCCTTCTATTCCCTCAGTCATACCTATGATGGAGGCAACTCAACTATTGAAGAAAATAGTCTCAGGGCTCCCCTATGCACTAAAACAAAAATTGATCATGAATGATGCTGAATCTGCGATTTCAGATATTTTCTCTAAGAATTTAAAAGTGTTATTTTTCAAAACAAGGTTAAAGACCTACAGGTGGCAACATTTTGATAAGGCAACATGTAAACATTTGTGCCAACAATGTTATGTTGTGTTTGGGTTTTTGTTTTGTTTTTTCCACAAATTTGCAGTTTACCGTGGTTGCTGTGTAGGGCTGTACAGCAAATATCATGCTCAAGGGAGTTCAGAGGTGGCCAAAGACTAGTCTATGACTGGCCTCTTATCTGATCCTAGCCTCTTTGTGATGAATTCTACTGAGTTTTTCAACAGAGGAAGTGCTCATGATAAGGGGGATTATCTTTGTGGTTTTCTTTCCCCCCAAGGTGGTCAAAGAGTAGCAGTAATAATTATAATAACAAAATGTTATTATCTTACTTATAATAATTAACCATCATATATGAGGCACCATGCTAACACTTGATGTGCCCGTATCATTCAATGCTTCAGCAACCTGAGTAGTTACTGAATTCTTCACTATTTACAAAAGAGAAAACGAAGACTGAGAAAAGTGAAGTGAATTGCCCAAGGTTATGTACCTAGTAAATAACAGAAGAGAAATTTGAACCCAAGGCCAGAGGAATTCTGCAGCTGCACCCTGAAGCACAGTGGTGCCTTTATCAGGCAGAGAACCCCCCCACGTCATTAAGAACAGGGAGTTTCTAGCTATGTCATTGTTGTAGGTTGAGTGAATAAAACTAACAAAAAATTAATCAATGAAAGCGATTCTACTCTATTTTATGTTGTGGCTGTTATTCAAAAAAACAACCATTGCTTTTTGTACATGATTTTAGCTTTGAAAATCTCCTGTCAGCAAGAAGCCATTTCCCAGGTGGGATTTTAGAGGATCCTAAATCATGGGCCTTTGCTGTCAGCTGTCATGAGCCGGGGAAGAATTGAGGAAGTAGACAGCAGATAAGGCTGGGAAATATATTCTCTTTCTGAGAAAAAAATAATTTTCAGAGACGGCATCTTGCTATGCTACCCAGTCTGGGGAGCAGTGGCAGTTCACTCTTCACAGCCACCATCACACTACTGATCAGCACGAGGCAGGCAGCAGATAAGGCTGGGAAATGTATTCCCTTTATGAGAAAAAAATAATTTTCAGAGATGGCATCTTGCTATGTTACCCAGGCTGGGGGGCAGTGGCGGTTCACTATTCACAGCCACCATGGCACCACTGACCAGCACGGGAGTTTAGACCAGTTCCATCTCCAAACTGGGCCAGTACCCCGCTCCCAGAAGGTCATCATATAGAGGCAAAACTTGGTGCAGATACCCGATTGGTGTAGATCACTACAGCCCAGAAATGGTCTCAAGCAATCCTCCCACTTCAGCCTACAGAGCAGTTGAGACTATAGGTATGCACACCATGCCCAGCAGAAAATGGTTTCTTATTGACCTCAAAGCATCATCGCACTGATCACAAATGTATGAAATTTAAAATACGATATTTAAGAACAGTCCAAACACCCATCTTTCTTTGTGTTCAATTAGCTGGCTGTTTCACTTTTATGGCTGATTTAAGAAAGCACTGAACATGCCAATATGGAAAATCATATATAAATAACATTTTCTGGGGAAACAATAAAAGATATTAAAATACTATGCAATGAAAAGAATGTCTAATCATTATTCTAATGCAATCTGAAATTATCTAATTGTGTTTTATCCGGACAGGATTCTCTAAGATTCTTCATGGTTTTGTTTTATCTAGACAACAAGAATGAGAGTAAATGTTAAGGAAATTCCCTAGGAGGAAATACTGATTTCAGAATTTTGCAATTGCATGGTATATTTGACTGATGAACATGGAGATTAAAGTACAGTTGACCCTTGAAAAATATGGGTTTGGACTGCGAGGGTCTACTTATACGCACATATTTTCAACTAAATGGGGATCGAAACTTTGGTGTTCTTGGGATGTAAAACTCACATATATGAAGGGCGGCCTTTTCTTATATGTGGGTTCCAAAGGGCCAGCTGCAGAGCTTGACTGTACAAAGACTTGGTTATACTCCAGGGGCCCTAGAACCAATCCCCTACATATACCAAGGAATGACTGACTGTAGCTATAATTTCCTGCCTTCTCATTCTACTAGCTACCTACCAAGGGAAAAAATTGGGGAAGCTAGATGCCAATGGCAGAATAGGTTTTCTTTCTTTTTATTCCCAGGGGTGCTCCAAAACACATGCTCCAACCATTGCTAGAGAAAAAGAATATGAGTTCCCATGGAAGACTGAAGCAGAGTGAGCATATTCCATACCTTTACATCCTCTAAAGACATAGATACTTCTCAAACAGCAGAATTAATTCCTGAAAAGGCACTCTTCAGTAAGAAAAAGAAAAAATGATGTCAGTTGAATCTCATATCCCCAAAGAAAATATTAATAAAGGCTTATGGAACTGACTGAGTTTTTAAAAAATTACAGATAATCTTTCTAAGCTAAATAATTTAAGTATTATGTGTATTAAAAGAAGAACAATATAGTAATAAAATGAACACTATATGTGTTTATGATATACTAGTGTGCTATAAAAAGTTGTTACTTCTTATATTTTCTTCCATATCTTATTACCATAATTGGGAAGCATTTGTAACATGGAATTCAGACAGAGTTCTGCAGAGATTCATGACAGGCATCTTGAGACTTTTTTTTTTTTTCTTTTGCACATACTTAGAATCATTTCATGATCTTTGAGAAGTCTATATAGGATGCTTGTCTTGATTCCCTGTTTTCAGTGAAAAATCTGTCATTTACAAGAATAGGCATTAGGGATAAATTTACCAAACTTTCCATGAGTTTGAGATTGTGAGCCCTATCCAATTGACATCCTAGCTTCAATATGTGTAAGTGGCAAAGCCCATCATGTGTATATGGATATAAGTAGAACTGCTGTGAATAGAAAACTGTATGCATAATGACAGATTCACATTTTAAATTCTGATGCTGAAATACTTTTATATTAGTTACTACTTAAATGATATTAGATACAAATTTAGTAACTTTATGACAACTTGAAACATTGGTATGATTAGATCATATAATTGCTGTATTCTCTGGACTCTTAATTTGTCAGGAACTGTTATGCACACTGATTTCCCAAGAGCCAGTGAAGTTTAAAAGAAGAATGGGTATGAGTCAAGGTTCCCAGATGGGAGTCCCCATAGGCGGCTGCACCCTCTGACATAGTGGCAACACAGCTTGGCCAGGCCAACCTGATCATCCTTTCTGAAACTTAATTCTGTATTATCCATGGCTCCTTCTTGTCTGCCATCCTTGGTTTGAGGGTGATATATTTCCTTTTAATCCTAATCTGGTCAGTTTGGGAGCATACTCTTTGCCTATTCATCCAAACTAGAAACCTAGCCTTCACCTTACCTGCTATGTGTCAATCATTGGGTTCTCCATTGGCCTATTCATCTTCATCCTGGGACAAAAATTCCCTGTTTCTAAGCCTTAAAATTTCTTCCCTGAACTATTTAAGGCATCTTCCTAACTCTTTTCCAGCCTCCAGTCTTCACTCTCTAGTACATTCTCCACATCTTTACCAGCATGAACATGGTATACCTTGGTGAACTTGGAAGTATAAGTCTTAACATGTTTCTTTTTCCTTTTTTTTTTTTTTTTTTTTTTTCGAGATGGAGTCTCACTCTGTCACCTAGGCTGGAGTGCAGTGGCACAATCTCAGCTTACTGCAACCTCCACCTCCCAGGTTCAAATGATTTTCCTGCCTCAACCTCCTGAGTAGCTGGGATTACAGGCGCATACCACCACACCTGGCTAATTTTTGTATTTTTAGTAGAGATGGAGTTTCACCATGTTGGTCAGACTGGTCTTGAACTCCTGACCTCATGATCTGCCCACCTCTGCCTCCCAAAGTGCTGGGATTACAGGCGTGAGCTACCGTGCCCAGCCAACATGTCTCTTTCATAAATCCCCTTTGCTTTTGAATTCCTTGGTAAGGAATCTAGTAACCCTTATACATTTATATCACCTCAAATAGCCAGAAGAAGTTGTTGCTCTCAACGTAAGGTTTAGTTTTCTCAGCACACCAAAGGCCCTCCCAATGTTGTGCTGATAATTGGAATGTCCTCATCTCCTATTATCATCTTATCACCCTTTGTCTTCCCTTCATGCGTCAGAACACTCAAGACTTGGGTCAGACATTACCTCCTCTGTGATGTGTGTCTCTGAGTTAGCTGATCCCTTATCTCTGCTCCCTTATTACCTTTGCTTATTGCTTTCTCTATAATTGTTCATTTTCTTATCTGTGTAGATTTCTGGAGTGAAGAAACTGAACGTTTCTTAACTATGTCTTGCTCATTATTAGTTTAACTATGCTACCCTAGCACGTAGCACAATACCTGGAACATCCAACAAGCCCCACAAGCAAACACATATTGGCAGAATAAAACCATGAATTTATGATTCCAGTTGTTCATCCCCCTAGGCAAAAGAATAAAATTGGACTCTTATCTCACACCATCAACAAAATCAACTCCAAATGTATTAAAGACTTAAACATAAGACTCTGTAAAACTACCAGAAGAAAACATAGGGGAAACTCTCCATGACATTGGTCTGGGCAATTATTTGTTAGATATGATCCCCAAAGCATGGGCAACAAAACAAAAATAGAATAATAGGATTGCATCAAACAAAAAAGCTTCTGCACAGCAAAGGAAACAATTAACAGAGCAAACAAATAATCCACAGAACGGAAGAAAATATTTGCAGAACACACATCTGATAAGGGACTAATTATCCAAAATATATAACGAATTCAATTCGATAGCAAGAAAACAAAAAAATTGATTAAAAAACAGACAAAGGACCTGAACACTTCTCAAAGGAAAACATACAGATGGCCAACAGATATATGAAAAAAAAAAAAAAAAAAACCTCAACATCTCTAATCATCAAGGACAACTTATCACAAATTTAAACAATAATGTGATATTACTTCATAGCTGTTAGAATGGCTGTTATCAAAAGATGAAAGATAAGTGATAGCAAGGGTATGAAGAAAGGGGAACCCTGATACAGATACGCTATTGGTAGGAATGTAAATTAGCAATCCCATTATGGAAACCAGTATGTAGGTTCCTTAAACATTACCATATGATCTTGCAATCACACTTCTGGATCTAAAGCCAAAGGAACTGAAATTAGTATGTCTAATAGATATCTGCACTCCCATGTTCCCTGTAGCACAATTCACAGTAGTCAAGATACAGAATTAACCTAAATGTCTCTTAACATATGATAGAATCGATAAATAACTTCAGTAAAGTTTCAGGATACAAATCAATGTATAAATATCAGTAGCACTTGTATCCACCAATAATGTCCAAGCTAAAGCCAAATTAAAAACACAATCCCATTTACAATAGCCAAATAAAAAGACTGATATCTAGGAATATAGCTTACCAAGGAAGTAAAAGATCTCTACAAGAAGAATTACAAAACATTGCTGAAAGAAATCAGAGACAACACAAACAAATAGGAAAATGTTCCAAGCTCATGGATAGGAAGAATCAATATTGTTAAAATGACTATACTGCCCAAAGCAATTACTATTCCTATCAAACTACCAATGTCATTTATCACAGAATTAGAAAAGAAATATTCTAAAATGTATATAGACCCAAAGAAGAGCCCAAATTGCCAAAGCAATCCAAAGGAAAAAGAACAGAGCTGGAGATATACATTACCTGACTTCAAACTATACTAAAAGGCTACAGTAACCAAAATAGCATGGTATTGGTACAAAGGCGCATCAACCAATGGAACAGGATAGAGAGCCCAGAAATAAAGACACACATCTAAATCACCTGATGCTCATCAAAGTCAACAATAACAAAGAATGAGGAAAGGACTCCCTGTTTAATAAATGGTGCTGGGATAACTGGCTAGCCATATGCAGGAGATTAAAGTTGGACACCTTCCTCTTACCAAATACAAAAATTAACTCAAAATAGATTAAAGACTTAATTTTAAGACCTAACAAAATAAAAACGTTACAAGAAAACCTAGGGAATAATATTCTGGACATCAGCCTTGGTAAATAATTAATGACCGTCCCCAAAAGCGATTACAACAAACCAAAAATTGACAAGTGGGTCCTAATTAAAGAGCTTCTGCACAGCAAAAGAAACTATCAACAGACTAGACAACCTACAGAATAGGATAAAATATTTGAAAACTGTGCATCTGACAAAGGTCTAATACCCAAGCTCTACAAGGAACTTAAATCAGCAAGCAAAAAACAAATAACCCCATTAAAAATGGACAAAGGACATGAATAGACACTTCTCAAAAGAAGACATATATCTGGCCAACAAATATATGAAAAAATGCTTATCATAATTAATCATTAGAGAAATGCAAATCAAAACCACAGTGAGATGCCATCTCACAACGGTCAGAATGGCTATTACTAAAAAGCAAAAGAACATCAGATGCTGATGAGGTTATGGAAGAAGAGAGTGATTATCTACTACTTCTGGAAAGAATCACACTTCAGAGAAGGCAATTAGCTGGACAGAGCAATCTTCCAAGAGGTAGATGGCATATAGAGGTCTATTTCCAATGCAAAAAAGGCTTAAAACATCATGGAAGGGAGGGATGTTGGCAATGAGAAGGTAATCCCAGGGGACGGAGTACAAAACAATATGCCGAGCATCCGAGAAGACAGACTCTAGGAGACATCTTGTTCCAAGTGCCTCATGGTATCATTTTAGGGGTGAAATGACATCAGTAATGAAGTGGGACCCCCAGGTTCTAGAGTACTCCAATGGCCTGCTGTGGTTGGTAGCCCATATTGGGAGGATCAGAAATGAAGCAGTTCTTCACAGTGATTTGAGACTCCTTCCAAAATCTTCTACCTTTTATATCTATAGTCATGAAAAATTAGGAATGACATTTAGAATGACACCCTAAACTTAGAGAAAATTCTCAGGAATTGAAGCAAGGTTGAATAACATTCTCTTAAGAAAACATTAATGCATCATGGCCTGAGTACTCATATAGTACCTGCTACTCTAGAAAAGTGGACAAAGACTATTTTTAAAATTACTTTCAAAGATAAGACTCAAAATAAAATATTTGGGAATTAAGCATTATGTACCCTGAAAATTCAGTTATTAAAATGACTGGTCCATTTAAGAAAGTTCAACTATGGATAATGCTTCTTACTGGTAAACTAAAAAATAGACAAAAGGATAAAAGCCTGAATTAACTGTTACGTCAAGGAAGCAAATCACCATTACATGACTGTTGAACAGTTAGAATCTGTTAACACACCGTCATAAAGGGCTGGTGAATACTTAAATGAGCGCATGGGAATTTGAAGTAAGAAGACAGAACTCCCTGCCAGTTTAGAAGACTAAATAAATTAATATGGCAGAAGGTATAAACTGTATGGTTCTTTTTTCCCCTACAGCCACTCTCATTATCTTAGGAGAGAACACTTTGAAAATTTCCCACCTATGTGGTAGAAAACCTATCATAAAAGCATTCAGAATGAAACTGGAATTCTAAGGGTACATTCATACAGGAAGTTACGCCTTCTCCTTGTCCACACCCACAAATACTCACATACACGCTATAAAAATTGAAGAACCGCTTCTTCAATCATCCTTGATTAATATCAACTAAACCATATGTTACATAACTGGGAAACTTGTTTGGAAAAATAGTTGTACAAATGCCAACCTTATAGCTACAAATCAACGTTGACACGACTAGCTATAAGTCCTGGAGGAGAGTTATAATGGAATTTACCAACCCGGTATAAGTGCATTTAAGGTCACAAATATTTGTCTATAATTCTGAAGAGAATTCTTTTCCACTGGCCCATAACCACAAATTCAGTTTGCCTAGACTTTGTGCCTATAACTGATTTATCAAAGAATCTTAGACTATTAGGACAAAAAAAAAAGAACTTCAAAAACATCTTGTCCCCACCCTCCAACAGATTAAGAAAACAAAGGCCAGGAAAGTTAAATAACTTGCTAAGGCCTTGTCATGAGTTAGCACTGACATGGTATAGAGGAAATTTTTAACGTAGAAATAAGTATTACTTAGGCAATAATTAAAAACATAAAAGTCATTATAGTACCTTGAAAAGGAGAGAATAAAGAACAGGGACCATTCAGGCTTCAACGCCTTATTTATTTGTGCTACAAAATCTCAGTTGGAATGCTGTGACAGAGTGTTTTGGTTAATTAAATGTTCTGGTTGACTAAGTATTTGACCAAAAATACCTTTTGCTTCAACCCTTCAGGCTGAAAAGATTTTCTTTCAGAGGCCAGGGCACTTTCTGGCCTTCAAAAGTATATGTTGTATTCAAATAAATCATTTTCTTAGGTCTGAAGCTAGAAACTATGTTTCTTGTGTGCTGCCATGCCCTTTTAGTACTTTTCCTCATCTTGTGCCTGCCTTCTCATCTTGGGAACTCAATGCACAGATAAGGCCCTGGGATTCCCTATCTAGAGGTAACTTTGCCACAGGAACCCATACTCCATCAGTGCTTCCCAAATTTAGCTGATAGGCATTTAAATCAAGTGGAAGCTTTTTAAAACCTAAATATCTGGGCATCAGAATTCATGTGTAAAATACATGACCCATTCCTTGTAGTGTAGTCAGGTATTGTATTTAGCATTTAGAAAACAGCCTTAGATTAATCTCTCCCTCTTTACTCTAATGAATATACAAAATATGCAGCATTATTTAATGTGTACCTTTTTAATTAATTTATTTTTTTATTCTCAAGGTATCAGAGAGAAATTCAATAAAACTAATGAAGGCTAGGGTTCTAATAGTAATTGCATTCTTTAATATTTACCCATTCCAGGATAATTTTCAATTCAGCAGTTAATCTATGAAAGGTAAACTTTTAATTCCAAGAAATAAATCTCTTAGAATTTTAGGTACCAGAAGGAACCTAATTTTACAACAGGCAGAAGGCTTGATAATTGGAAGAAGGAGGAATTATAACTCACAGCCTAGTCTTCATTCCAGCTCTGACTTTGGCAATCCTTAGATGATCATTCTAAATGATATTTAGTGTTCACCAACAGTTTTATGTACTTATTTATTTCCATCCTTATGGAAGGGACTTAATTTCACTTTTAAAGATTCATAAAATATAATTTAAATATGTGATTTAGAAGAAAAAGGGTATAACTGGAGCCAAGGGTGAGACAAACAGAAGGCAAAAAACATCAAGTGCTATGATTCTTAAATCTATTCATTCATTCATTTACTCATAATAAGTACCCACTATTGGTCTGGCATCCAGTTCGATGGCTATACAGTGACAGAATTCCACTGGCTGTTTACTTCAGATGTCTACTCTGATTGATTGGTGTCTATGCCTTACTATTAATTTAATATTTTGAGTATTACTACCTACTGCTGGGAGTAGAACGGAGACAACAAACATGGACCATTCCTGCACGGGCTTCTAGTATTTCACACACAGACACATTCAAGCAACTCCAATAGAGTATGGCAAAATGAAATATAATGCATTAAGGAAACAAAAAATACAACAGCAAGAAAACAACA
Source organism: Macaca fascicularis (assembly GCF_037993035.2). Classification (NCBI taxonomy): domain Eukaryota; kingdom Metazoa; phylum Chordata; class Mammalia; order Primates; family Cercopithecidae; genus Macaca; species Macaca fascicularis. The sequence goes on from NC_088377.1 coordinate 112,994,755, forward strand.
AAAAACCCAGTATGAGTTAGAGACAAAGGCAGAGTTTGAATTTGACCCTTAATGGATTTTAAGCAGGAACATAAAATAAGTTATGTTAGAAAGATACCAGTTAGAAAGATCCCTCCTTTTGCAGCAATTGTGAATGAGAGTTCATTCCTGATTTGGTTCTTGGGTTGACTGCTGTTGATTTATAGGAATGCTGGTGATTTTTGCACATTGACTTTGTATCCTGAGACTTTGCTGAAGTTGTTTATCAGCTGAAGCAGCGTTTGGGCCGAGCCTATGGGATTTTCTAGGTATAGAATCATGTAATTTTCAAGCATGGATAGTTTGACTTCCTCTCTTCCTATTTGATGCCCTTTGTTTCTTTCTCTTGCCTGATTGCCCTGCCCAGAACTTACAATACTATGTTGAACAGGAGTGGTGAGAGAGGGCATGCTTATCTTGTGCCAATTTTCAAGTGGAATGCTTACAGTGAGATCATGTCCTTTGCAGGGACATGGTTGGAGCTGGAGGCCATTTTCCTCAGTAAACTAACACAGGAACACAAAACCAAATACCACATGTTATCACTTATAAGTGAGAACTAAATGATAAGAACACATGGACAAATAGAGGGGAACAACACACACTGGAGCATTTCAGAGAGTAGAAGGTAGGAGGAGGGACAGGATCAAGAAAAAATAACTATTGGGTACCAGGCTTAATAGCTGGGTGATGAAATAATCTGTACCACAAACCTCCATGACACAAGTTTACCTATGTAACAAACCTGCACGTGTACCCCTGCATTTAAAGGTAAAGAAGAAAAGAAAAGAAAGGAAGGAAGAAAAGAGAAGGAAAAAAGGAGAAAAGAAAGAGAGAAGAAAAAAAAAAGAGAACAGGAAGAGAAGAAAAGGAAAGAAGAAAAGGAAGGAAGGAAGAAAAGGAAGGAAGGCAGGCAGGAAGGAAGGCAGGAAGGAAGCAAGGGAGGAAGGGAGGGAGGAAGGGAGGGAAAGACCCCTCTGACTGAAACAGGGAACATCTCCTGCTGCCCCCACCTGGTCAAGTTCCACCAGTCAAGACCTTGCTCAGAATTCCTCTCTACACTGAGGCCAGTTCTGAAAAGCAGTGGTTAATTCTGTGGTCTCTGGAGCTAGAATATCTGGGAGCCAATCCTGACTTATGAGTCAACAAATACAGACTTCTCTGTACCTGGATTTCTACATCTGTAAAATGGAGTTGAGAACCTACCTCCTAGGTAGGTGTGAGGAATAAAAGATAATACAAGTAAATAATACAAGTAAAATGTTTAGAATATTTTCTAGCACATATTAACACTCACTGGGAGCTTTATATACAATCTTTCTCATCTTATGACAACCTTTTAAGGGAAAGGTCCTTATCGCCATTTTATCATAATCGTTCATCATGCCTTTCACAGTGTCAGACACAAAAAAGTTTTACATTTGGTTGAAATTTTTTTGGCAATTATTCTTTCTCCCTGTACTGATTTCATTTTGTAACCAACAATAATTTTGACTTTTGACTTTCCTTTTTGCCAGCATAGATTTGAAAGTTTCGGTTACTAAAATGGGGTTTGTGTTAACTTCCTAGACTGAGTCCAAATATGTTATCTCCCGAGGGACAGAGCCTCTCCCTTATGGTAGAAAAATTAAATGATGTTAGCACCTCCTATGTGTCTAAAACAATGGAAATAAGATGAGCTGTGTGCAGCCTGCCATAAAGTATTTCAGACAACTAAAGAAGGAAGCACTGCTGAGATCCACCAGTGTGTTGGCCTGCTCTGACCTTAAGTTTTATGCAAATTCTGCAGAAGGGAAGGAAAACCATGACCTGGTTAAGCTAAGACCTGCCACGCTCAAAGTGACATTGAAGTAAATATTTCAGTGGAAAAAATATGGAGATTATTTGTCTATGAAACTTGGGAAACACCTATGGGAAAGGTACTAGTGAAGTTTCCATATTTTTCTGGATTTGTCCAAGGTCAAACTAGAGCTGTGGACAGGTGTCAAATACTTTGTAAAAGGCTTTATTGGAACCAGTGTGCCTTATGTCACTGAGTCTAGACACGCGGAATTTGTAAAAGCATTTTATTAGGCATTTTAGGAAACAGAAAACAATTTTTATGACCCACTTTTTCCCTGTGGGACAAGCAGCATGTAGTCACTAAATGCTTAGAGAAAAGGAGCTCCATTTGGGATGCCACCGTAGAGGAGCCCAAACCAGCTGGTGCCCTACATAGTTTGCTCCTACCTGGGGATAAAATAATAGCACTTCAGAAACCTTTCCAAACCTTGCCCCCAGTAAAAAAACAGAACCTTCTCATTCTGTTTAGCTTCCTGTGGTTTCAGGTCTACTGTGCCCTATAGGTTTTCACCTCTCTGACTAGTCCTTTTGGTTTGAAGCTTTTCCTTTTTCTTTTTCTACTTCGTTTTTGTCTTAGATGCTTTTTGGGGGATCCTTTTCCTTTCTGAGTGAACCTCCTAATAATGAGTCTAAATGAAGATTAACCTCATTTCCACTCTGTTGTCCAGTCCAGGGTGGTAGAATTTTAGTCCAATTTATTGTGCTCGACCCAGATTTAGGATGGAAGAAAAACCTAAACTCCACGTTGAGTGTCAAGTAATTTCTCTTTGACAGCCTTTGAGGCCCCTGGAAAGCAAGCCTTGGTTCCTGTTGCAGCAGCTGCTGAGACTCAGTTTCAACATCCTCTTTTCCCAAATCCATAATAAATGTTTTATTCTGCAATGATTGTTTGCCCATTTTTCCACTATATAAGGAACCAGTCTGGTTCCCTGAGATTATTCAGACAGTAATAACCCCAGATTTTAAGGAGATTCAGTGTCACAGTCTTTACATTATCCGTTGAGGCTGTAAAATAGGAGGCAGTGTGCTCAGTTTAAGTATTTGGGCTCTGCAGGCCGACAGATCTCCATTGTATTTCAGCTCTTCCACAGAGACTTTGAACAAGAATTTTTAACATTCGAGTTTTTAAAATTTAAAGATTTATTGAATTATAACATACATATAAGACATATAAAACTTGTTGAAAGTTTACAGAGTAAGCACTCCTATGTAACCAGCACCCAGATCAAGAAAGAGGATACAGTCAGCCGCCTAGCAGCTCTCCTTGCACCGCTACCTCCAGTGAGTACCCTGGGCAGGGAGGGGGTCAGGACTCCACATTATTCCAACGTCAGATGCCTTATATTTTTTGATACTGTGTTTGACCTTCATAAGCCTCAGTTCTTCACACGTAAAATCAGGAAAATAAGAATACCAACTTCAAAGAATGTGATAATTAAATGAGATAGCCAATATAACGTGCCTTGCATTGTATTTTAATAAACTCAGTGTTCTTATAATTTATTTTATTACTCACCTACTCATTTTGGATTGGTCTATCACCTGCTAGCCTAACCCACAAAGCAAGTGCCATCTCTTTCCAAGAACTGAGACCTATTTTTTTTGTGTGTGTATGCAGCATTTTAGATTTTGAATTCGGCCAGGAAAGTTAGAGTTGTGGCAACCTGTGGGGAAAAGAAAAAGAAGTGAAGAGATACACAGAGTGGGGGTATATCTCAGAGAAACACTGGAAATCCAGTTTCTCTAAGACAACTTTGTTTTTACTTTAGATTTAAGGGATACATGTACAGGTTTGTTACATGGATGCTGAAGTTTGGGCTTTGACTGAACCCATCACTCAAATAGTGAACATGGTACCCAATAGGTACTTTTCCAACCCTTAACTGCTTCTCCTCTCTCTCCTTTTGGAATTCCCAGTGTCTATTATTCCCATCTTTATGTGCATGTGTACCCCCTGTTTACCTCCCACTTATAAGAAAAAACATGTGGTATTTTTCTTTTGTTTCTGTTAATTCACTTAGGATAACAGCCTGCAGCTGCATCCATGTTGCTACAAAGGATGTTGTTTCATTTTTTGTAACAGTGTAATATTCCATGGTTGTATGTACCACATTTTCTTTATGCAATCCACTATTGATGGGCTGAGTAGACTCCATGTCTTTGCTATTGTGAATGATGCTGTGATAAACAAAGTGCAGGTATATTTCTGGTAGAACAATTGATTTTCCTTTGAGCATATACCCACTAACGGGATCGAGTTTGATTTCTTTGAGAAATCTCCACACGGCTTTCATAGGGGCTGAATTATTACATTCTTGCCAACAGTTTATGAGCATTCCCTTTTCTCTGCAACCTCACAAACATCTGTTAATTTTTGGCTTTTTAATAGCCATTCTCATGAATGTGAGACAGTGTCTCATTGTGGTTTTGCTTTTCATTTCTCTGATCATTAGTGATGTTGAGCATTTTTAAAATGTTTGTTGGCTGCTTGTATGTCTTCTTTAGAGAACTGTCTGTTCATGTCCTTTGCCCACTTTTTAATAGGGTTATTTGGTTTTCTTCTTGTTGACTCTAACAATTCTGATTGGCAGTAAATAGAAGAGGAATTGAGTGGGAACAAAGGAGTTTTGCTAGTAAGAAGTGAGAGCAGAGGGTCAAATGTTAGGTTTCCAAAATCATAGACATTGAATTCAAGTTGAGCAGCCATGGAAACCACAGTTGTGAAAAGTTCTGATACTGACTGGGGACAGATGGGGAGTAAGGGCAGAGGAACTTTGGTGGGCCTTGGTATATTGATTTATTTTTAGGAAAAGAATATGTTCAAAGAACTTCTTTTGAGGGCTTAGCTCTATGTTTCCTTGAAAGTAATATCAATTTATAGTTATACATTAACTTCTAATAAGCTCTACATTTACCTCTGGCCATCCAGAAATTTCTTTCATCTTACCTCTTTAACTTCCAGACATTACCTTGTCTCTTTTGATTGTAGTTTAGGTGCCTCCCTTTCCCTCCCTAGTTGTACACCATTCATCTCACTGCCCCATGGAATAGAGGGAGAAGTTTTCTGGTACCAGAGCATTTTGATATACAAAGCTCTTGATCCCCAGATTTCATAAAGCGTCCTAACAGAATTAGGGGCATTGTTTCAACTTTTGCACCAAGGTCAGTTATTCCTTTTGAGAATCCAGGGCTCTTTTAGAGAAACCATATTTGGTGTGCTCTTTTTTTCATGTATCTTCTCCTGGGTTTAGAAATTGATTTGATTAAAATTTGAGATGTAGCATAGGCTGATGTGAAAGCATACAACAGTACAATTAACAAGTACTCAATGAAGGATCATCTCTTCAACTTTTCCAGTCAGACTCTAAACTCCATTTAAAAAAGTATGCAAAGAGTACAGGATTAGGAGCCTAACATACCTGGGTTTGAAACGTGTATCTGCACTGATTAGTTCCATGATCTTGAGCAAATTGTGTAACATCTCTGAGTCTTAATCTCCTCTTTTATAAAATAGGGTTAATAATACTCATAGCATAATGTGAAGGTAAGTGAAATTATTTACCTAGAGTATCTTGCTCAGCACCTGGCATAGAGTAGAAAATAAACACAATAGGCCTTATTAACAATCTTAACAAATAGCTCTGTTCTAATTTGGTTATATTGTCATTAATGTCCCTTTGTGTAGAATAATAACAGCAAATGATCCTTTACAATGTGTTAGACACTATTCAAAACATTATCTTATTTCAACTTCACAATTACTCATTGAGCTTGGTGTTATTGAAATCTCAAGTTCTATAGATGATAAAACTGAAATTAAGTAACTTTTCTCAAGTCTTATAGGATTAAGGGGTGGAATGAGCTTTGAACTAAGAGTTTGACTGCAGAACTCATGATCGTAACCATATCTCTACACAGCATGTTGCTCTTCCACTTGTTCTGCTTACAGAACCAACTTTAGAACTTGTCCAATACATCTGTAACTGATTTTTAATAAACCATATACATATGGTTTTGCAGCATGCTTGGTTTCAAGGTTTTGAGCCTGGGCATACTTGCCAAACATGTGTAAATTAGTTGTGTGAAAAGGGTACTTGAGGTTAAACGGTTCACATTTAATTTCATTTGTATTTTCCTAAAGCTTCACGCTTAATCTTTTGAATTACAAATACCTGACACTTCAAACTGTTTGCTTAATGCCAGTCTTTCATGTGATAAGCATAGTCTCTCATCAAGGTCTGTGGTAAAGACTGTCTTCCATGATAGCCACATTATAGGATCAAATTTACAATATTTGATAAAAAGATTAAATATCATGGTGATCAACTCAGGGCCAATTGAAATTGTGGTTCACAATTGTTGCATATCAAATTTTAAAACAATGCAATGGGAGTTTTCATGTATATGGGTGGGAACCTGGAAAGAGGGAAAATGCCCTCTACATATATTTGTTATTAGATATTCAACTATTAGATGTATTATCAATAAAGCAATTCTTATTATAGGCAGATGTTCTATGCGTAACAAAAATGACTATATCATCCACTTTGTTATCATATAGTCTCTTGTCTCTAAATCCCCTTGTATCTAAGGCTAGCATTATTATTTTTTCTATTAATATTACTCTCCACATTAATTATCATATCTCTGAATCATTTCCTTACTTATGGTAGTAAGTAGTAGCCCCTCCTTAATCCTCACCTCTATTGGCTTCTATAATATTCAACTTTTTCTTGTTGAAATACTGATGAATACCAGAGACAGTGTAAGTTACGTAAAACAAAGAATAGTAAGCCTTTGATCCTTCCCTAAAGATTTGTACAATATAATCAAGATATATGTAAAACAGTATATGGTAGAGTGAATCTCAGAAGCATATGCAAGGTGAAAAGCATGCATACAGCTCAGAGTGGGGGATGTTTTCCTCTGTGAAGGGGAGTTGCAGTGAGGGCTTTACAGGGAAGTTGGCCTCCCAGCTGTGTACTAATGGATACATAGAACCTTGCCATTTGTACCAAGTGGAGAAGAACCATTTTAGGCAGAAGGAGCAACATGAGCATGCTCATAAAGGCATGAAATAATATACCATGTTTATGGACATAAAAGTAGTTTCCTATTTCTAGGTGATAAAGCAAAATGGAGAGAGCTCTAGAATCTCAAACTAAAGAGCTGCTTAAAACTTACATTAAGAGTACATTTTTATGCTTATAAACATCATCAGATTATTCACTCATTTGCTCATGCATGCATGCATTCAAAAATTTCATGAATATTTACTACGTATCTGTCTCTTTGACAGGTCCTTTGGCTTCCCTGGGAAACACCGGAAGAATTGTCTCGGGCCACAAATAAAATACACTAACAATAGTTGATGAGCAAATAAAAAAAAAATCACAAAAAAATCTCTTTTATGTAGAAAACCCTAAAGACTCCACAAAACACTGCTAGAACTAATGATTTAGCAAAGTTACAGTATATAAAATTAGCACACAAAAATCAGTTGTGTTTCTATACACCAACAATGAACAATCTGAAAAGTAGATTATGAATATTAAAAGAAAACAATTCCATTTACAATAGTATCAATAGCATCAAAAAAAAAGGAACTTAGCCAAGGAGGTGAAAGACTTGTGTACAGAAAACTACAAAATATTGCTGACAGAAATTAAAGAAGACATACAAAAATGCAAAGACACCCTGTGTTTATGGATTAAAAGACTTAATCTTATTAAGACATCCGTACTACCCAAAGTGATCTACAGATTCAATGAATTCCCTATCAAAACTCCAATGGAATTAATTTTTTTAAATTGTAAAATTTGTATGGAATCTCATGGGACTCTGAATAATCAAAACCATCTTGAAAGAGAAAAGCAGAGCTGGAGACTTCACACATCTTGATTTCAAAACATATTACGCAGCTACAGTAATCCAAACAGTGTTACTGGCATAAAAAGAGACATATAGAGCAATGGAGCAAAATAGAGAACCCAGAGATAACCCTCACAGATATGGTCACAAAGGTGTGAAGGTTACACAATAGGGAAAAGGTAGCTTCTTCAACAAATAATGTTGGGAAAACTGAACATCCACCTGCAAAATAATAAAGTTAGCAGCTTACCTTAGACAATACACAAAAATTAAGTCAAAATGGATTAGACTTGAAACCATAAACTCCTAAAGGAAAACATAGGGGGAAAGCTTCATAATACTGGTGTTGGCAATGATTTCTTCGATATGGTACCAAAAGCACAGACAAATAAAAAGCAAAATAGACTACATTAAACTTTCAAAATTGCACACAGCAAAGGAAACAATCAGCAGTAAGAAGACAGCATATGTAATGAGAAAATATTTGTGAACCATATATCTGATATGGGGTTAATACCCAAAATATATCAAGAGCTCCTACCACTCAACAACAACAAAAACAATCTAATTTTAAAATGGACACACGGCTAAATAGATATCCCTACAAAGATATACAAATGTCCATGAAACATATGAGAAATGTTCAGCATCCTTATGATCATTAGAAAAATGAAAATTGAAACCACAATGAGATATTACCTCACATCGTTTTTTATTTTTATTTTTAAGTCAAAAGAGGAAATAACAAGTGTTGGTGAGGATACGCAGAAACTAAGACTCTCTTTTGTTGTTGGTGGGAATGCAAAATAGTATAGCCTCTATATAAAAAGCAATATGGAAATTCCTTTTAAAATTAAAAATATAATTACAATATGATCATACAAACCCACATTTGGGTATATTTCCAAAAGAATTGAAAATAAGATCAAGGAAAAAATTGTATACTCATGTTTGTTACAGCGTTAGGAGGAGAATGGGGAAATGTGAGTCAATGGTTGAAAAGCAGCAGATAGGGAGGATGAACACATCTACAGACCTAATGGACACCATGAGGACTATACTTAAATATTGTACTGTGCTCAGGACTTTTTCTAAAAGGAAATTTTAGGTGATCCTGTTACTAAAATAAATAAATAAATAAATAAATAAATAAATAAATAAAAATAAAGGGGTAACTGTAAGATGATAGCTATGTCAATTTGTTTCACTATAGTAACCTTTTCACTATATGCATGTATATCTAAACATCATGTATTAAACCCTAAATATATACAGCAAGTTTTTTTTTAAAACACTTCAAAATCTGTGACACTCATTAAGTTTGCAAGGGATTTAAAGTTAGGAGAATAGATCTAATTTCAAATTCTACATGGACTCACTGTAGGACAAAATTATATCTTGCTTGTTCTATATTCACCTTTTTTTAAAATCTCCTGGTGAAGATAAGGAGTGCCAATCACCAAATCATTTTATCCAGTAGTCCTTCATAAGTATTGGTTACCTCCACAGTGAGGGTTTCCTGGTACCAATTTCAGATTCACCAGTTTGTTAAAAGCCAACTGTTCAATAAAATGGATTTTATTTTCCCATTAAGAAATCTCCCCTCAAAAAAAAAAAAGTTTAAGATATCTCTGATGGAAAAGATTGGTGAAACTTATTTATTGTAGAAAGAAATAAGAAATTTGGATATAAAAATTCTTAGTATTCAATTCTATTATTTCCTATATTCTCTTGTATCCCAAATATGAAGGAGTAGTACTAAAGAGAACTGCTTTTTAAATGACCAAACTTTGAGATGTGTCTTCAGGTAGAAATCAGCTGAACTACAAATCGATGTTATTTTTGGCTTAATATTTTGTATTCTCGCCTTTGTTAATAAATGTAGTTTAGAGAATTAATCAGTATTAACTTAGCTGAATAAAAATGAAATCACAATATAATGTAGTTCCCTGTTTTATAACTAAAGTAATTTTACTGGAACCTATTTATTGATCCTCATGTTCAAAAAAATTTTTAAAAGCATAGAAATATGCTATCCTGGTTTTTTAGAAAAGGTTTACTAGACATTCAATTTCATGAGGAAATTGACATGCAACTTTTCCAAGTTTTGATTCATTGTAATTTTGACTAATTGTTCTCCTGCTGTGAAGATGTGAAAATCTCCAGCTTTACTCACCTCAGCATTGGGGTGAATTAGTACGCTTACATTCAGATGGTTCTACATTCCACAATCTGATTTTTTACAGGGATATATGAGCCATTTGAGACCATAATTTTTTTCTGACAAAAAAAAATTGACAAATTCCTTTAGTATCATGAATTAACTTCTAGAAATTATTAAAAACACCCCCCTTGTAACCCCCTTGAAACCCACAGAGTTTTGCCAAATAGCAAGAAATTATCGAGACATGTGCAGTGGTCAGCTCAGTTTCCTTCTCCCGCCTCACTTGATGGAAGGCAGGGTGCTCCTAATCAGACCTTATAGTATATCTAGGAAGAGCCAATCAGTTGACTTATTTGATGACTCTGTGAGCCTGTCGTGTAATAAATCTATGACTCCTTTTCTTCTACCAGAAAACATGACTGAAACTGAAACTCTAAGTGAAAAACATATTAAACATGTATGAACCATTTGGGGCAAATTCTCATCTTTGTTAAAGACTTATGATTTAACGACTTAAAGCCAATCTTAGTATGTCAACAAAATATGAAACTTTAATAATCAACAACAACAACAACAAAATCTATTTACTTCTATTTTACTTGGATAAAACAAGGTATAAACGTCCCAGGTGATGGCAATATGGTCCCACATGCCCTGGCCAGGAGATATCAGGATGGGGATAGATGTCAGGAATCTGGGCAGAGCCCTGAAGCTGGTGGAAGCTGAAAAATGGATGGACAAAGGAGAAGCCAAGTAGAGGGAACCATGGAGTCAAGTGTCCAGAAAGCAGAGCCAGTATAGGGAGATGATCTGAGGATCTCTAAGTTTCGTAATATCAAGCCAGTCATGATTGGAACATGAGATAAAAGCAAGTCTAAATGAGAAGGCACTAGTGGCAGAGAGAAAAGCCAGCCATTTTCAGGGTACTGCTGTAGAGCCACGTAAGAGGTGGGGCCAGGACAGTGGTAAGAATCTGTGACAGAGCTGGGACTCAAAACCAGGATCCAGGCCTGGACACTTGAGGGTCAACAGGGCCAGGGCCGAACCCACAAAAAGAATGTTTGTAAGGCTGTGTGTTTGAACTACTGAACATACTCCCAATATTTTCTCTAGCCTTTAATAACCGGTCACCCTGAGACAGGACATGCAGGCCGGGGCTGAGCAGACATGTGAGGGCTTAATAGGGATGACTTCTGTGTTTAGAAAATTAGGAGACAAAGAGACAGGCCAAGTGTAGGGGGATAATCTCAAAGACCACATCTGACAAATGAGGCCTGCTTTTATAGATTTTGCTTTTCTTTAAAAGTATAAATTCTTTTTTTAAAAAGTATAAATCTTGTCAGCTTCAAGGAAGAAACCTACTACATTAACCTTTTCAGTTTTCCTCCCATTTACAATCCAAGCAAAGCCAATTCACAGTGAAGCTGAGAAGTTTAGAAAGTTTGCCTTCTATCTCATTCTCTCATTTTTGCTGCATTTTCTTCTCTCCGGTACAGTTATTTAATATATCCTGGCTGCTTCACCTCCCTGCCTCAAAACAGAGTAGGAGTTAAAAGCCACACTGTATGCTTTTGATTGAATAAGTGGCTATAATCTACTGCAGTTTAGTCTTAATGTGTTACCTCAAGCATCAGTTTTATTTTCAATACAGCGGGTTTTTTTTTTTTTTTCTAATTGCTTAAAGATATGAACCTTACCCTTAAGAAGGGGAAGTGGGATGAGCCATATGAGTCAGTCAAAGATAGCCCACAGGGGGCCAATCCGACCAAATCACATGTTAGACATACACTCCTGGAAATTGAAGAAGGCATGGAGAAAGCCATGACCTATTTTTGCTATTTTGTTGGAACTTGAAAGTTTTTTTTTTCTTAAATCAAAGTACTAAAGAATTCCAAAAATACGTAGTAATGATAAAACAATCACATATCTATTATCAGGAAGCATCAAAATCATACAATAATCTAGTCCAGAGAGCATCATTACTTTGTCATAAGTATTCCTTTTATAAGTAAATGTCAGTTCCTGCAACATTAGACAATTGTAGTTTAGAAATGAGTAATCTAATTTATTGACCATGGCAGAGATTCAGCTCTTTGAAAAAGCATAGTCATTTTTAACCTTCTCATTGTTTATTGTTATGCATCTGACAATGGGATTTAATTTTTAGATATTTAAGCCTTTTCCTTATGCAATAGTACCCCAAAGGCAGTCATTTCCGATGGTATTTGGAATCTCAAATCTTAATTCTTTTCCAGGAACAATGGAAATAAAACAACCAATTTTAGGTGTATCCCTATTTCCTTATTTAATAAAATCTTTTCACTTTTGCAGGCCTGCATTCTCCCTGTGAATGCTGGTTTATTTCCCCATTAATTGTCTTTCTAATTTTGATTAAACAGCCTTAAAGTGGTGGCAAAAGACACTTTTAATGTTTGTTAGCTCTGTTACTCTAGAAAGAAAAGAAAGTTTAATGTATTGCTTTAAATTCAACACACACACATACTTCTGATTGGGTAACACTAGGTTTTAAAGTACTTAAACCGAAAAGTAATTTCAAAATAAGCATTCCTTTACTCTTTGGACTATTTGAAAATAAGCTGCCAGCATGACTGCCAAATGTCCCCTCTGAGTCTACATCTACATAAAAATATTTACCAAACCATTGAGTCCACATCTCTGTGAGGACAACAGGCCATTTCTGATATGAGCTCTGGGGACTTCATGGCAGATATTTAGTTCTCAGCTGTCTTTAGCACATCCAATCCAATGTAGTTGCTTATTACTTCTGTCTTTGGAGACAACCTAAAGGATCTTATATTGTTAGAAATCTGTATCACTTAGATAAATAAATTTCAGATGTCCCCTTTTTTCTTGGTGCTGTTATGGTTATTTATATTCCCAAATGAATTGTTGCAAATATACATTAGAACTTTTGTAATGCATAAAATTACAGTATGTACATCTCTAAACTGGCTTGAGGTTAATTTTTAAATTGAATCTAGCAATGTGTGAATTTTTAAAATAGGTTTAATGTTTTACATGAAAATTTGTTTAACTGCTAAGTTCACTTTTAATTCATTAGTGTGCTTGATATACTATCTTTAGAGGCAATTATTTTAATGACAAATTACATTAAATCAACAAATAATTTTTTTAAGTATCAGGGATTTCCTCTTTAACACATTTTTATTGATTTGTAATTGAGCCTATCAAAAAGACATTTGTTAAATGAGACTACGAGAACTCACGGATCCCATTTCTGAGTATAACATATCCATTTCATATTGACCTGCTTTCTTGTTCTCAAAAATTATTTTTTCCCAACTTTGTTTAGAGGATCACTTTTTATCACAAGCTATACTTAGGGTGTCATACTGAAAGAATTTTTAAATGCCATATTTAAACTGACAAAGTTGGCAAGCCCAGAAAGAAACAATAGTGCTAAGAGCAAACAGATGTCTGCATCTGGGTGAGAGCTTTTCTCTCTAGAGGCAAATAAAATAGATAATAACCCTAAGTTGCCAAAATTTGACATTGTGAGCCAAAACCTATCAGGAGATTGTGAAATTAATTTATACAAGTCAGAAAGTAGTTTTTGAATATATGACGAACACTTTGGGTTTGACTTTAAATGCCTATTCTGATCACTTTCAGATTGTTTCTGGCACTCTCAAGATAGAAAATTGTTCCAGCTCATCAGACCATTAGCAACTGGGTTAACCTTCTGAATCATACATCTTTGGTGAACTGCTTATATTCATTTAGTTTGTCACATGCATTCTGTTTGTGATTTATTGAGCATTTTTTTTGGTAAGAGCTCAATAGTTTTTAAGAGGCACTGTGTCATTTCTCAAAAGAATTATACTTCCTGAGCACTAGCACAAGCTTCCCCAGTTATGTGCTTTTGGGATATCCCCAAATTGGACTGTGACTGCATTTTTTTTTTCAGCAAAAGTACATACCTCATTTCTTTTTTTCTTTTTTTTTTAGATGGAGTCTCCCTCTATTGCCCAGGCTGGAGTGTAGTGGCACAATCTCAGCTCACTGCAACCTCCACCTCCTGCCTGGGTTCAAGTGATTCTCCTGCCACTATGCCCAGCTAGGTTTTTGTTTTTGTTTTTGTTTGTTTGTTTGTTTGGGTATATTTTTAGTAGAGATGGGGTTTCACCATATTGGCCAGGCTAGTCTCAAACTCCTGACCTTGTGATCCACCTGCCTTGGACTCCCAAAGTATGGAGATTACAGGCATGAGCCACCACACCCAGCCACATACTTCATTTCTCCAAGTACTCTCCTTTTCTGAGCTTCTCAGCATCCACAGTCATTCCCTCCTATAGAATGCAAAGAAATGAGTTTAGCATTGCTTCAGGCAACCAATCCTTGCAAATGTGGTTCCCACTCCTTAGTATTATGTATCCTGAAACAGAAAAGCAAGCGTATAATTTTATAAACACAGAAAGGGAACACTGCCTAAAAACACATTAATGATTAATGTACTTAAAACATTCTGTGTGATTTTTATATTTGAGGGTTTTTTTTTTTTTTTGCTTAAAAGTTATTTCTCAATGAAACCTAGTCAAATTAAAAAAGGAATGAACAAACTCAAACTTAGAAAAAAATCTTATCGGAGTTTTCTTGTTCACATTCTGCTTTCAGAAGATGCTGTAAGTTTCACCTCTACCACTGTTCCAGAGGTATTTGGGAGACTGCAGTAAGTAGTCTGTTAAGTAAGTTCCATTTAAGTTAATTAAATCTTCAGGTGGCTAACTCTGTCAACTTAATCATTATGCATAGTTGTTTTATCTTCTTTCTCACTTCCTGTCATAAAATGGTTTTCACCATCAAATTCATTCATTCATTTACTCATTCAGGCACATCCTTCTATAAATGATACAAAGAAATATCAGAGAGATACAAATCACTAAAACATCAAGTTGGACTGAAAAGATATGAATGCAAACAAAATTAAAGATAAAATAGTAAATGAGAAATGTCAAATAAATGGTGCAGATAAAAATAGCCCTGAAAAGGGAGAGAAGTAGAGATGCATTCAGTAAATAAATGAGTGACGCAGGAGCCCATAGATCCAAGTTTTGGCCATCAAATACAGAGGAGTGAGCAGACAGGAAAATGAAAACCCCAAGTGGGCCACCATCTGAGGTGGGTGGAGGCAAAGTTTCCATCCATGTCTAGCGTGGTTACCTACCATGCTTGAGACACAAGTATTAATAGAGTGCATAATTCTATTTTGCACTGTGCTAGACATTGGGAATCTAAAACTGAAGAGATATAATCTACACTATCATGGGCTGATTGACTGCCTAGCAAGGGATATAGGTTTGCTGGCTTAGGGACAAGTCCTTAAATCAAATTTCTAATACAGTTTTATGTGTTCCCTTCATTCATCTATTCAACAAATATTTTCTAAATGTCCACTTTGTACCTGGTGTTGAAATAAGTAAAGGGGTGAAAAAAACAGACAATATCAGGCAATCTGCTACCCTCGAGGATCTTATATTCTAATGGGGGACACGGAAGACAGTCAACAAGTAATTGAGTAAATACATAGTTTGTCATGTTAGATACATTATATGGTGAAAAATAGATAAAGATATTAGGACAGTTGGGAAGCTAACTTACAAAGGAAGGACACAGGATTCCTCACTGACAAGGTGCTTGAGCAAGTTCTCAAAGAAAGTGAAGGGAAAGCCAGCTGGCTCACTCAGGGAACAGTGACTCAGGAGGAAGAAGAGCACCTGGGTACTTCAGACAAGCTGCTTAAATTCTTTGAACCTCTCTTTTCCTCCCTGCATAAACTGGGGTAATGAGAGTTTCCTCATGGTTATTATGAGACTGAAATGAAATGATATGTTTTTCTCTAAAACACCTAGAATTGTTCCCGTACTAAGTACTAAATAAATAAATATTAGTAATTGTTAATGATTGCAATAACTGACTGGTCACGAGTTTCTGTCATTGTTTCTGTCACAGGTAGGACCTGAACATTCTTGTTTTTCATTGTTGTTGTTGCTGAGATGAAGTCTTGGTCTGTAGCCAGGCTGGAGTGTAGTGGCATGATCTTGGCTCACTGCAACCTCTGCCTCCCAAGTTGAAGCAATTCACCTGCCCCAGCCTCCTGAGTAGCTAGGACTACAGGCCCATGCCACCATGCCCACCTAATTTTTTGTATTTTTAGTAGAGACAGGTGTTGTGGGAAGTCAGGGACGCCAAACAGAGGGACTGGCTGAAGCAATGGCAGAAGAACATAAATTGTGAAGATTTCATGGACATTTATTAGTTCCCCAAATCAACACTTTTATAATTTCTTATGCCTGTCTTTAATCTCTTAATCCCGTCATCTTTATAAACTGAGGAGGATGTATGTCACCTCAGGACCCTGTGATGACCCCGTGATGATTGCGTTAACTGCACAAATTGTTTGAAGAGCATGTGTGTTTGAACAATATGAAATCTGGGCACCTTGGAAAAAGAACAGGATAACAGCAATGTTCAGGGAACAAGGGAGATAAGACTTGCAGTCTGACTTCTGGTGAGCCGGACAGAGCAGAGCCATATATCTCTTCTTTCAAAGGCAAATAGGAAAAATATCACTGAATTCTTTTTCTCAGCAAGAACATCCCTGAGAAAGAAAATGTGCACTGAATGTAGGTCTATAAATGGCCCCCTCGAGGCAGGTGTCTTTTACGGTCGAAGCCGAAGGGATGAAATAAGCCCCCAACTCCTGTAGTGCTCCAGGCTTATTAGGACAAGGAAATTCTCGCCTAATAAATTTTGGTCAGACAGATTGTCTGTTCTCAAACCCTGTCTCCTGATAAGGTGTTATCAGTGACAATGCGTGCCTGAAACTTCATTAGCAATTTTAATTTCACCCCATCCTGTGATCCTGTGATCTCGCCCTACCTCCATTTGCTTTGTGATATTTTATTACCTTGTGAAGTATGTGATCTCTGTGACCCACACCCTATTCGTACACTCCCTCCTCTTTTGAAAATTGCTAATAAAAACTTGCTGGGTTTACGGCTCGGGGAGCATCACAGAACCTGCCGACATGTGATGTCTCCCCTGGACACCCAGCTTTAAAATTTCTCTCTGTTGTACTCTTTCCCTTCATTTCTCAGGCCAGCTGAGATGCTTAGGGAAATAGAAAATAACCCACAATAAATATTGGGGACGGGGTGTTCCCCCGATAGACGGGGTTTCACCATGTTGGCCAGGATGATCTCAATCTCTTCACCTCATGATCTGCCCATCTCAGCCTCCCACAGTGCTGAGATTTCAGGCATGAGCCACTATGCCTGGCCAGGGCCTGAACATTCTTAATGCCACAACATTTCCCACAGTAAGGGCTGGCCACAACCTGAATTTTTGTCCAATTAGCCTATTGGGAGATTTTATCCACAGTAACATATAAGACAAAAAAAATAGGATTTATTTCAAAATTGACTTCTGAAATATATATATTTCCAACTATAAAAAGTTCATGGACATAGAGAAACTTTCTGACTGTATAAAATAATAAATATAATAAAAAATGTATCACTTTCCCATTCTGGGCCTCAGTTTCCCTTCCTAGAAAAAGCAGCATAGCAGTTTTCTATGTACCCTTCCAGAAATATTTCCTGGATATATTGCATAGAAAAGCTTATAAAGGACTACATGTATGGTGTGTGTGTGGGGGGGGAGGGGGTGTGTGTATAAATATATATTCCTATTTTTACCCAAAAGGGAACATAGCATTTATACTCCTACATAATTGTACTGGTAGGTGGTATTCCATTGTTTGGATAAATCACAGTTAATTTTACCAATTCCACATTGATTAAACATCTAGTTTGCTTTTTCTGTTACAACAGTATTGCAATGAATATCATGTCCTCATGTCCTTGCAAATATATATGCATAATAAATCTCTAGAAGTAGAATTGCTGACTCTAATCTATTCTTCATAACTTTATTTTCACATTGACTCCCTAAAAATGTGTCACCATTTTAATTTCCTAGTAACCAGGTATCTGTATAAGAATGCTAGTTTCCACACAGACTTGTCAACACGTTATATTATTATCTATCAATTTTTCTTTACCTTGTCAACCAGTAAAATATATTTTGTAACTGTATGGCTCTATTTATTCACCTTTATCATAACTGTAATTAGGGGTGAAATGACTACTTCCACAGCACAAAGACCTTCTCTTATGAATGTAAACTTTTTCTCCCAGCTATAAAGTGAAAAATTTGTCTCATTCACCTGAGTATAATCCTTGTTTATGAGGCACAAAGTACAAAAATGTGACATAGCCCTTACACTGTGGTATAGCGCAATTGCATATGTTAATACACCTGACACCCCAGTCAAAGCAAGAAATGCTTCTTGGATGGACCCTCTGCCTTTAGGAATTGATTAGCCCTCCTAGCTGAGCTACAGAATTCAAAGTGGCAGGCCTTGTACTGTGATGATGTTAAAGAACCCTAGAGGGAACTCTGTCTCTCAGATGTGACTTGGGGAAATTTATATTTCCTGATTTCAAATGGCAAACTCTGCTATTCCCAACTTTATAATTTCAAAGAGTATCTGTCACCACACAAAGACAAATATATTTCTTTTTTAAAAATCTGGTACTTTTTAAACAAGCCTCAGGCCAGCTCTGTGCAATGAATGAAAAATGTGCTATAGATAGTCATTTCATGTTGCTTTTCATTTGATCAGCAAATGTGGAATGTTGGCACCTCAAAAAGTCAGCTCTCTACAAAGGCTTAGAGAAGCTTAGATGGTCTTTTTATATCTTTTAGTATGTATTTCTTAATATAATAAATAATGAAATAAATTTAAGTCATGTCAGTCCTCCGAAAAAGAAATTATTTGTTGGGATAACATTTGTTAGGGGTGGAGGTCTTAAAGCTTGGTGACTTTTACTTTTTCTCTGTGATGGTTTATATTAAATAACTAAATCTATTTTCCATGAGAAAATTCCTCATCTGACAACTGTCAATATCAACTCACATTAGGGCTCTAACAGTTTTTGCCATCTAACATAAATTTTAAAAATTAAATAATATATGGGGACAACTCCAAAATATATGATGAATTAGAGAAATATCTATTACCACTCAAGGCACAGGTCAGGAGCTAACCTTTTTTTTCTTTCCTCTAAAGTTGTGTAAGTCCTGGTTGGAAAATCTTAAAGCCTTTTTGTATAGCCCTGGCCGCCTGAGTATTGATGGATGGAATGTGGCACAGGCTGGCATCTGAGATGATAGTGAAATGTGTCCTCTTTCTAAAACTGAAACTTGGGACAATGCTGCCATTTTATCAGATATTTGAGTTCAGTGAATCTCAGAGAAAAGAAGCTCAAAGGAAGTCAAAATGGCTGAAAGAGATAGTGTTTCAAATTCCAGTGCCAAATTCCAAGTGCAAAGTGCAAAGTCTAAACTGGCACGTTTAGCATCATTTGTGCAATGTTGTGAAGACATCATGAGAATATAATGAGAATATAATACGATTCTGTGCATGAGACTATTTTACATGATTTCTTTATCACGTGGTATGTCTCAACAAAGAGTCATATATATTAACCCTCCACTAAATTAAGAAATCATCAGAAACAACACTAGTGAGTCTCAATGGGAGGTAGGAAAGAGAGCTTCTTACTTCCCAAGTAGAATTATCACAATTTCTTGGTGTGGAAGTGAGAGTTTAGGCACTATTTGTTTAAAAAAAAAAAAAAAAAAAAAAAACTCTTTAGGATCCTCTGAATGCTCCCAATCACCTAATTCCTATCCAAATTAATATTTTCTTCAGCCTATCCTTTTCACCTTGATATTATACATTTGCTGATCAGTGGCTTATATGCTACAATGTACAAATGCTGTTTTTGCAGTAAATATAAAGCCTTTCCCTTTTAGTATACAGCCCTATATTTTATTTTGTTCCTTCTATCTAGTTTTGGGAACACAGAATTTATCTATCTGAATTCCCACTTCTTACATGGAAAGGCACTAGCTGTACATGCTCCTGGGTGAGCAGAGGTATGAGTTAGGGAGGAAGGGAACATCCCAGTAAAACAGGAATAATACAGGTTGGTTGCAGGAGAATAAAACATTCCAGGCAGTTTCACATGACTAAAGGCCATGGGCTGATAAGATCCTAAAAAACAGGGTATGGACCAAGCCCAGTAAGAACAACTGCACCCAATATGGCACTGAATTTGACCTAGGTCTCACTTAGGACCTTGTCATATGCTTATCAACACACTAAATCACACAACCAGCAGCACCATGACAGTTCCAGGAACATCTATATTAGGTGTAAAAACGGGTGGCACCAAAGTTCCAAGAACTCTCTACCCTTTTTCAGGAATTATTCCATCCCTTTGTTAAAGAAATTCATAAAGGTAGCACCCCCAAACCCCCTTGCGCTCAACTCTCTCAAGAACAGCCACGCTCCCCTTTCTTCAGTATGTCCACTTGGCAATAAGTCTCCATACTTTCCCTATGTTCTGACTCATCTTTAAATTCCTTCTCATGATGGTGTCAAAAGCCTGGATACCAGCTGGGGGTAGAGTTTCCACCAACGGCATTAGGGGACCTACCCCAGCCCACTGGTATCACCAGCTCCAGAAATTCTCTGCTTGAGTCTAGTATAGAACAGATCTGAGCAGCTTCCTTTTTGAGATTGTCTTTATGCAGAAAGGTATCCATTGGAAAAAATTCTCTGTTTCTTTCTCCAGTTTTGGAGCTAAGAAGAGAACGTCTTGCCTATGCCTCAGAGATCCACTGTCACTCCCCAATCTGACCCTGGTTTACCTTCTGATTTGGAGCTGAATCATTCTCAGTGGCTTTCCTCATGGGCTTATACTCCCCTCAAATTTCTGTGACTTAATGGAGCCTCTGTTCATGTCTCTGCATCCATCCATTCCTACAGTGGAAACACTGGTCCTGTTCCAACTGCTGACATCAACATAAACGCCTAAAGTTTTTCAAGGGGACATCAAATTTTCAACTAGGAGACATTCTATTTTCTTTCCATAACTCTCCCAGGTATAACTGAATGTATTTTATCATCAGGGGAACCCACCCCGATAGTTCACATGGGTTCTTTTCTATTTCCCTAAGCATCTTGGTTGGTCTGAGAAATAAACGGAAAGAGTACAACAGAGAGAAATTTTAAAGCTGGATGTCCAGGGGACACATCACATGTCGGCAGGTTCTGTGATGCTCCGGGGAGGGAGTGCATGAACAGGGTGTGGGTCACAGAGATCACATACTTCACAAGGTAATAAACTATTACAAAGCAAATGGAGGCAGGGCGAGATTACAGGATCACAGGACCACAGGATGGGGTGAAATTAAAATTTGCTAATGAAGTTTCAGGCACACATTGTCATTGATAACACCTTATCAGGGGACAGGGTTTGAGAGCAGACAACCTGTCTGACCAAAATTTATTAGGCAGGAATTTCCTCGACCTAATAAGCCTGGGAATGCTACAGGAGACCAGGGCTTTTTTCAACCCTTCGACTTTGACCATAAAAGATGGCTGCCTCCAAGGGGGCCATTTATAGACCTACCCTCAGGGCGCATTCTCTTTCTCAGGGATGTTCCTTGCTAAGAAAAAGAATTCAGTGATATTTCTCCTATTTGCCTTTGAAAGAAGAGAAATATGGCTCTGTTCCATCTGGCTCACTGGCAGTCAGAGTCCAAAGTCCTATCTCCCTTGTTCCCTGAACATTGCTGTTATCCTGTTCTTTTTCCAAGGTGCCCAGATTTCATATTGTTCAAACAAACATGCTCTTCAAACAATTTGTGCAGTTAACGCAATCATCACGGGGTCATCACAGGGTCCTGAGGTGACATACATCCTCCTCAGTTTACAAAGATGACGGGATTAAGAGATTAAAGTAAAAACAGGCATAGGAAATCACACGGGTATTGATTGGGGAAGTGATAAGTGTCCATGAAATCTTCAAAATTTATGTTCAGAGACTTCAGTAAAAACAGGCATAAGAAATTATAAAAGTATTAATTTGGGGAACTAATAAATGTCCATGAAATCTTCACAATTTATATTATTCTGCCACAGCTTCAGCTGTGGTCCCTCCGTTTGGGGTCCCTTACTTCCTACAACATTTTATTTCTTTTCCATTCCAACATTATTTAGATGTCCCAGGGTGTACCCTGAAAGTGTTTGCAGTTATTTTTTCTTCTCATTGTTTCAATTTTATAGCACACTGTATATTTAAGAAATCTTAAATATAATTTCTTAAATATACACTGTATATTTAAGAAACCTTACAAGAAACCTTACATGTACATATTATGTAAGAAACCTTATATAATATACACAGTGTATATTACAAGAAACCTTAAATACACAGTGTATTTAAATATACACTGTGTATATATAAATATACACTTATATATTTTATATATTGTATATATATTATATATACACAGTGTATATTTAATAAACCTAAGACCTCATTTTTCCACTGCTTCAGGCACAAGCAGTGCCTGTTTTGCATTTAAAGTTACATTGTAGTTTAGACCTTCAGAGCATAAGCTAGAAAATAACCTTCATCTAAAAAGTAACCCAAATACCTCTGACCTCAATTGTTCAAGAAAATTTACTCCCCTAGCTGAGAGTCAACTAACTTATTAAGGAATCATGGAGCTACTCTGTAATATACTGTGATGACAATTCAGAAGTAAATTTCAAGGTACAGATGTAGCTTATGGCTCAAATTCTAAAACATTAGTATTTACATACAGACTTTTCCCATATGTAACTGTATAAAACTTAGTTCCTTTGAAGGGAGTATAAAAAAACTTTGTTGTGCTTAAAAATGACATCATTTATGATATCCAGGACTGGCACAAGATGTGAGGGAAAGCTGGCAGCTACCTCCACGCTGAGTTGACAAGTGCTAAAACATTCACCTGACCAAAATAGCCTTGCCTGGGATTTACATGCAGGGCTTGATATACTGAATTTTCTGTCTAAAGAATCAGCTGAAGTTCGGGCTAAGCCCTGCTATTCACTGCAATTCAGTTGTATAAAACAACCACTTGTAAAGCAATTATTACTTGTCAAGGCGGTGCTAAGGGGATATAAGAAAATGACACACAATGAATAAGAAAATAGCATAAGCCTCAGGAGCTAACAGACCAGCTGGAGAAAAACATCAGAAGGAAGGTCTCACAACACAGGTGATGCTTCAGTGGACCATGAAGAGTGAGTAGAATATTTTCTGGGAAAAGAGGAAGAAAGAACATTTAAGAGAAAGAATAGCACATGACAAAAATAGAAGAATGTGACAGATATAACATGTTCTGGGGAAAGAAATTAAAACTCCATTTCCATGAAAACATCTGGAAAAACTGAACCTTTTGATGCATGTGGAAGTCAAGCTAAAAATGCATCCGGAAAGGTCACCTGTGACTGGCACATGAAAGGTCTTATGCACCATGTCAAGGAGTTTGAGCTTTTTCCTCTGGGTAATGGGGAATGACTGAGAGGTATAAAGCAGTAAAGTGACAGCACAAGGCCTGGATTTCAGTAAGTTACCTCACATGGAGCATGGAAAATGAAGATACAGAAAGACATTAGCATGTAGAGACTGGAGGACACTTAATGGCTAACTCTGCTTTAATGGAGGGGCATGGTAAGCTTTCAGAGAATAGAGTAAAGGAACTGGAATTGAGAAGATGGGACAGACACTACTGAGTTTTGAAGTGAGGGAAGGACAGCTCTAAAAAGATCATAAGCAAGGAGTAAACCCTGAGAGGTGATTTGGTAAACTACAAACATCTAATAAATTGACTAAAGGACAACTTGAGCAGGAGAAAGGGCACTGAGAAGCTACTGAAATTTAAATTTTACTACTTAGACTTCCTAAGTTTACAGAAATCAAATTTTACTATTACATTAGGACCTACTGCTAGTTCTAAGTTAAGAGAAGAGGAAACACGTATTGTCAGTGAAATAACAACTTTATATGTAATATTTTACCGACGAATCCTATGAGGATCTCCACAACTTGCTATGGTAATGGAGCTTGCATAAATTAAGCTTCATGCTGAGAATAACTATGTAAACAGGATAAGTTACAAACATCAGCTCTTTGAAGTTTTTGGAGAAAATTACGACAGCCAGAACTTGAGGGGCCAAGATCAAGGAGCCAAGAAAAATCACAGAAGAGTGAAACTGAAACCTTGTGCCACTGTTTCCCTCAAAGCATTTGTTGACTCTTAAATTGCATGGGGCAAGAAACAAACAAAAGTTGTATTACAGGCTACTAAGACAAAAATAGAGTTTGGTCCCACTAACAATTTAATTGAGATCTGTGAGGATCTATACTCCAGGAATAAGAACAAATCAAAATAAAGCCTTACAAAATGGAAATGCAGCCTCAAATCAATTAATCTATTTAATTCCTTACTGGATCAAATAGATTTCCTGTCTACTAAAATAAGAGAATATTTGCTCTGGGGGAGATCACATCATCAGCAATCTCCACAGCTACACAGTCCAATACAGTAGCTACTGGTCACATGTGACTAAATTTGAATTAAAATTGGTAGAAATTAAATTAAACTAACAACTGAGTTCCTCAAATGACCACATTTCAACTGCTCATCAGTCACAAGTAGCAAGTTGCTAGCATATTAGAAAGCACAGATATAAAATTTTTCCATAATTGCAGAAAGTTCTATCAGGTACTCTGCTCTAAAGCCTGCAGAAGAAACAAGAATTCTCTCTGAGGGAAGAAGGAAATGGAAACAAAAATTATAAAGGTTCTTAAAGGGGCTTTTCTATTTTCAAATTACTGTATTTTTCTTTTCATAAATGTATTGAGATATAACTTGCACATAGTAAATGGTGCTATTTTAAAATAGTGGCTGTGATTTTGTTTTTATTAGGTACAGTGAGGCCAACAGATCAGGTGAGGACTGCTGTTGGAAAGATAGATTGTTACTTACATACAGTTCCCAAGGAAGGGACATGCCATGCTGGGCCACTTGGGGAGGTACCCGGGTCAGTCTGGAGGCAGAAGGAATGAGGGGAAAGCACGGATGATGCTTTTTTTGCATGGTTTCCCTGGGATAGGCATGGCAAGGTGAGTGAGGCTTGGCTAGTTTGAATAATTTCAGCAGGCTCTGGGGTATAGGGGTTGTCCTTAGTTGCCTAGTACCTGGCCCTGGGGTGATTAGGGCAGTGGATTATTGTATTCTGAAATGTATTGGTTTATTTGCATGTGAATTTCATCATGCTACTCAGAATGGTGTACAGTTAAAAGGCATTAATTTTTGTTTACTTCTGAAATTTTCCATTTAATATTTTTGAAAAAAAGTTAACCATAGATAACTGAAACTGCAGAAAGCGAAACTGCAGATAAAGGGAGACTACGATACTTAAAAATTTGCTAAGAATGTAGATCTTATACTAAGTGTTGTTACCACAAAGAAGGAGGTGGGGCTCAAGGAAGATTTTGGAAGTGAAAATAAAATTTAATTTTTTAATAGATATAAGACTATTTAGGCTATCTGGTTCTCCTTGAATGAACTTTCTTGGTTACATCTTTCAAGGTTTTTGCCTAGTTCATTTAAGTCATCTAAATGAATAACATAGTTACCAAAATGATATTTTCTCTTGCTATGTTTTTTAAATGTGTATAGAAACTCTAGTGATGTCACTTCTCACTCCAAATAGTGGTAATTTCTGCTTTTTCCTTTTTTTCTCATCAGTCTGACTCTATTGATTTTACTGCCCTTCTCAAAACACCAGCTTTTAATTTTCTCCATTATATTTGTTTTGTGTTTTATGGATTTCTACAATTATTGTTATTATTTCCTTTCTTCAGTCTACATTTGGATTCGATTTCCATTTTTTCCTTTCTTAAATATGAAACTGAGATCTCTGACTTGAGAATTTTCTTCTTTTTCTGATATAGACTTTCTTTGCTATGGGTTTACTTCTAAGCTCTGTGTCTGCTGCATCCTCGAAATTTTGCAATGTTGCTTTTTCATTTTGATTTGGTTTAAAATATTTTTATAATTTCCCTTCTTTCTTTTCTGACCTATGGGATATTAAGAAGCATGATTTGTAGTTCCCAAATATTAGGGATTTTCTAGTGATTTTTATGCTATTGATTTCTAATTCAATTTCATTATGCTCAGTGGACATACTTGACTCTTTTTAAATTTATTGGCACTTTATTTTACAGCAAACAATAATATATATCTTTGTAAAATGTCCATATACACTTAAAAAGAATGTGTATTCTGCTGTTGAGTGGGGTGTTCTATAAATATCAGTTAGATAAAGCTGATTGATAGTGTCTTTTTATCCTTATATTTTTATCTATTTATTCAATACATTAATTTAAAGTAGGTGTTAATTTCCAACTATAATTGTGGGTTTGCGTAGTTCTTTCAATTCTGCTTTTGCTTCATCTATTTTTAAGGACTCATCATTAAGTGCATAAATGTTTAGGATTGTTAAGGTCCCTTGATAAATTCAACCCTTTATTATTATGAAACAACTTTCTTATCCCTGGTAATATCCTCTGCTCTGAAACCTACTTTGACATTAATACAGCCAATCCAGCTTTCTGCTGACTACTGTTATCATGGTATTTTTTCCTATCCTTTTACTTTTAACCTATTTATGTCTTCATATGTAAGTATATTTCATATAAGCACCATATTTTCTGGCTTGCTTTTTTATGTAATTCAGCAATTTTTGCCTTTAAACTAAAATGCTTACATCATTTACATTTGATGTAATTACTGAATTGAATATAAATGTGTCATCTTGCTCCTTAGTTCTTAATTTTCCCCATGTTCCTTATTCTATTCTTTTTTCTATCTTTGTATAAATTATTTTTTTATGATTCCATTTTATCTCCTTTGTAAGAATTTTAGCTAAAGTTCTTTGTTCTATTTTGCTATTAATGTTGCTTTAAGGCTTATAGTGTACTTGTTTAACTTACCACAATCTACATTTGAGTAATATTTTACCACTTAATGTACAGATATAAATCTTGAAACAGTATACTTCCCCCTCACTAGATTCTGTTCTATTGTTGTCATATATTTGATTTCTACATATATTAAAAACCCCTGAATGTGTTGTTATATTTTTACTTAAGATACTTGATTTACTTTTAAAGAGATAAAACATAAGTTAAAATTAATTTATATATATGTACATTTATTTTATTTCTAGTCAGCCCTCTGTATTTGTAGGTTCTGTATCAATAGATTTAACTAACTGTGGGTCGAACATACTTTTTAAAAATTTCAGAAAATATTTACTCTGTTGCTGATCTGTACTATGTAGTTAGGCCTACAATGGCTGCATCTATACTAAGGACTTAGAGTTTTTTGTTGTCATTATTCCCTAAAAAATAGAGGATAACAACTACTTACATAGCATTTCTATTATATTAGGTATTGTAAGTTATCTAGAGATAACTTAAAGTGTACAGAAAATTTTCATAAGTTATATGCAAATAGTATGCCATTTTATACAAGGGACTTGAGCATCTGTGGACTTCGGTATCCAACAGGGATCCTAGAAACAATCCCTCGTGGATACTGAAGGATGACTATATTCTTCATTCCTCTTTATAGGTACAGATCTCATTTGTTATCACTCTGCTTCTGTCTGAAGGAATTTTGTTTACTATTTCTTTTAGTGCAGGTCCACTGCTATTGATTTGTTTCAGCTTTTCTTTGTTGCAGAAAGTTTATATATTGACCAGATTTGTTCTTAAAGTACTTTAGAGATACTGCTCACTTGTCTTATTGCTTGCATTGTTTCAGATGAGAAATGTGTTGGCATCCTTGTCTTTGTTCCTCCATTTGTAACATATCTTTTTTCCTTTGGCTGCTTTTAATGTGCTCAGTTCATTACTCGTTTTAAACATTTGTTTATTGTATGTCCTGATGTCGTTTTCCTTGACTTGTTTCTTGTTCTTTGAGTTCATTTAGCTTCTTGGATCTGTAGACTTATAATTTTTATGAAATTTGGAAATTTTAAGTCATTTCTTTAAATATTTTTATGTCCCTTTCACTTCTATACTTTATGGACTCAAATTACACATATATTGAGTCACTTGAAGTTGTTCCAAAGCTTACTGATGCAGCTTTTTGTCAGTCATTTCTCTTCTGCCTTCTATCATTTTGGATATTTTAATTGTGTAGGGGAAGCAGATTTTCCTTGACCTTCTTAGAGTCCCTGACCAGCTTTAACAATAAAAGTGATAAAAACATATTAACAAGACAAAAGCATACAAATTTATTTAATACATTTTATGTGACATGAGAGCCTTCAGAAATGAAGACCCAAAGAAACAGGGAAATGTATTTTTATGCTAAGTTTGATGAAGAAATGGATAGCTGTTGAGAAGTAGAATTAGACAAAGAGGGTATGATCTAATGATGACGAACTGAGGGAAATTTAGCAAGGCTTGTTTGTTCCGATTATTCTCTATGTCCCTATGTCTTCAAAGAGAAGGGCCTTCCTTTCCTTCGGGTACAGGGAGGCTACCTGTCACGTGAAGGTCTTATAATATGCTCGAGGGAACGGTCGGAATATTATTTCTAAGTTTTATGACCTGCATGGGGCAGAAGGTCAGAGGATTCTTTCTAGCCTTTATCACCTGCTTCAGGGGAGAAAGGTAGGAGAAATTCAGAGAAACCTTCCTGCTTCTGAGGTTTTCTCAGCCCCCTTCAGCTTACAACACTCCATATGCCAAGCTGTCATATTTTGGGGTAGTGTGTTTTGAACCTCATCAATTGCTATGCCTTCAAGTTTACTAATCTTTCAGCAGTGCCTAATCTTCTGTGAATCCCTTCCAGTAAACTTTCCATCCTGGACTTTGCAGATCTTATCTCTAGAAGCTGATTTTAGTTTTTTTTTGATATATTACACATCCCTTAACATGCTAAATTTTTCTCTATCTTATTGAACATACTATTTTTAAAGTCCTTGTCTGCACTTTCATCTGCATCATTTTCCAGTTTGTTTTAATTTTTCTCTGCATGCCAGTTGCATTTTCCTCCTTCATTGCATGCCTGACAATTTTTAAATTGTGAATATTACCTTGTTGAGGGCTGGATATTTTTGTAATCTTATTAATATCCTTGAACTTCACTCTAAGATGCAGTTAAGTTACATGGAAAGAGTTTGATCTTTTGGAGCCTTGCTTCTAAATTTGTTAGACATAATTGGAGGAGGCTTTAATCTAGAGCTAATTTTACTCACTATTGATGTAATACTCCACCCAATATCCTCGAATTATGAGTTATTTTCCATTCTGGCTGATGGGAACACACATTATTGCTGATTCTGTTCATGTTTTGAGGATTGCTTTCTCTAATCCTTTCATGTGGTTTTCTTTTTACTCAGTCTCAGAAAGTTTCTTCTCATATGTACACTGGTAAATACTCAATTGAAGATTCAACTGAAATCCTCTATGGGACTCCAGACTCCCCCACTCTGGAACTCTTTGCTGAAAATTCCAGCTGCCTAAACTCCCTTCCATCTCAGTTTCTCCGTAACTGAGGAACACCACCAGGCTCCAGCTGGGTTTTCCCTCCTTGTGCACTGATCTGGAAAGTCTTTCACATCAGTAAGTGAGGGAAATCATAGAGTTCTCCTGCTGTGTTCCCATCTCTCAAAATCACTATGTGGTGTCACAGACAATGTTTGAAAACAAGTGTTTCTTATATTTTGTCCAGTTTTTACTTGTTTCCGGCAGGCGGTTATATTCAGTCCAAGGTACTTCATCTAGGCTGAAAATAGAAATTGCCTTTACAAATTTTCAAACACAGTAAAAATTATCAGATGTATCACCCCGAGCCCTAGCAGGAGGCAGAAACAACAGAGTAACCATGAAGATAAAAAGAACTCTAACAGGTATTCTGGGGAAGTCAGAGAATACTCAAAGAAGGACAAACTTTGGAGGGGAATCAGACTTTACTGAAGATTGGTTATAGCCCAGTAGATGCTGGAGAAATTATCTGGGCATTCCAGGCCAGAGATAACCCATAGGAGACAAACAAAAAAGGAAAGAACTCCTGTTCATTCAGGCAAGCTGATGGTTGTAGGCAGGCGTGAAGATAGAGGGGGGCTGTAGACATGAGGTCTGTGGCTCATTGTGATGGGTAACCCTGAGTGTCAACTTGATTGGACTGAGGAATGCAAAGTATTGATCCTGGGTGTGTCTGTGTGGGTGTTGCCAAAGGAGATTAACATTTGAGTCAGTGGGCTGGGGAAGGCAGACCCACCCTTAATCTGGGTAGGTACCATCAAATTAGCTGCCAGCAAATATAAAACAGGCAGAAAAATGTGAAAAGGCTAGACTGACCTAACCTCTCAGCCTGTGTCTTTCTCCCATGCTATCTGCTTCCTGCCCTCAAACATCAGATTACAAGTTCTTCAGTTTTGGAACTCAGACTGGCTCTCCTAACTCCTCAGCTTGCAGATGGCCTATTGTGGGATATGGATATGGATATATATACATACACACACACACATATAATCCTACGTCTACATATATGTGTATATCCTATTACTTCTGTCCCTCTAGAGAACCCTGACTAATACACTCATGGTATCTACAATAAGAGGGTCACAGGAAGCAAACTTGTAGGACACAGGTGAGCTAAGGCTGATGGGAAAGTGGACAGAGGAAATTGGGCTTACAGAGGGAATTTGGGAGCTGTTGTAGGCACTGCTGGATTGAGGCGCTTGACAGGTCTTCCTCTTCAGGAATATAACCCTCTTTGTATGACTTGGGCTAAGGTCACTGCTACCCAAGTGGATACCAACAGTTAAATGCTGCAGAAGGTTGCACCCTGGAGGTGCCAGGCCCTGAAGAAAACCACGTGGGCTGTGCAGTGGAGAAAAAAGCACACCCTGGAAAAACCTGGTGAGACAGCCATAGTAGAACCGAGAAAGAATACTCTCTCCTCCAATAATGACTTTTCTCAGCACCTCTATCGAAGTTTAGCATCCACAGCTGGCAAAGAAAACATAGTTGATAGGCACTGCTATGGTTTGAAGGTGTCCCCTAAAGCTCATGTGTGGGAAACTTAATCCTCAGTGTAACAGTGCTGACAGGTGGGATCTTCACAAGGTCATGAGGGCTCTGCAATCATGAACAGATCAGTGACGTTATTGCAGGTGTAGGTTCGTTATTCTGAGAGTGGGACTGTTATGAAAGCAAGTCAGGTTCTCTTGCAGTATCTCCTGTACTCTCTTGTTATGTGAGGCCTTCAGCCACAGGATGAAGCAGCCAGAAGGTCCTCACAAGAGGCGGCCACTTCCAGCCTCAAGAACTATGAGCCAAATAAATTGCCATGCTTTATAAATTACCCAGTCTGTGGCATTTTGTTACAGCAGCACTAAACAAACTAAGGCAGTCCTAGGCCCATTCTCACTTTCACAGAACAGACATCAAAGGATAAAATTGGAGCTGAAATGCTACGTGATAGCAATAGCACAAAATGTAGGAAGAGGATAAGAACAGTTTACAGGTTGTAAGATTATTTTATTTTCCAAAAAGTAGCAATACCATTAATTTATAGATACTCTAATAGATCAAAGATGCATATGGTAATCTCTAAGAAAATCATAATACAAAAGCTTATAAATGAAAAAATAAACTTGATTATTCCCAAAGAAGGCAATAAAGAAAAAAGGAGTAAAGAAAAAAATGCGACAAAAAGAAAACAATCCTATGAAATAAATGTTCATTCCCCATTTTACAGTTAAGAAAATGGAAACTTGGAGGAGTTAAATAAATAGCTCCTTTGCAATGGAATTTGAGTTCAATTTCAAACTTCTTTAAATACAATGTTTATGTTCTTTGTATTATAGCATGAGGTCACATTATAAAATGCTATGGCCTGAATTGTGTTTCCCCCAAAATTCATATATTGAAGCCCTAACTCCCAGTGTGACTATACTTCGAAACAGGGGCTTTTAGGAGGTAATTGCAGTTTTAAAAGATCATAAAGGTGGGGCCCTAAACTAACAGAATTGGTGGTCTTTTAAGAAGATCTCCTGCCCACCCCCTACCCCACGAAGACACAGTGAGAAAGGCAGCTCTCTGAAAGCCTGGAAGAGAGCTCCACCAGGAACCGAGCTGCCTAGCACCTTCATCTTGGGCTTTCCAGCCTCTGGAACTGTGAGAAAATAGATTTCTGTTGTTGAAGGCACCCAGTTTATGGTATTTTGTTATGCCAGCCCAAGCAGCCTAATATACAAGGTATGCTAGTTTCTGTGTAATACATTATTTTCCCTTTTGTCTCTTTAAAAATTAATGTAAAAGATGGTATATCAGTAATGCTTCAAAAACTGGAAGATGAAAATCACTTATACTTTTATTGCCTCAGCACAGCAATGTTATTTTGAATATTTATTTCTGGTCCCTTTTGATTTGCATGCACAGTACGATTATATTGCATATCACCTTGTTTCTGATTTTTCCATGTATCATATTTAATTTACATATACCAACTTTAAATTGCCTGTCTGAAATTAGTTAATTCTTTTATTGTTAAGCAATATGTATTTCCTAATGGACTCAGTGTGTGTGCATTCACGTGCGCATGCTTTGGGTGTATACTTGTGGTCATTATATGTGATGTACATATAGATTTTATTACTCTTATTTCTTAGTTTAAACTTCCAGGAATAAGAGGCCAGGCGTGACAGCTCACACCTGTCATCTCCGCACTTTGGGAGACCACAGTGGGAATATCACTTGATCCCAGGAGTTTGAGACCAGCCTGGGCAACATAGTGAGACTTTGTCTCTAAAAACTAAATTTCCAGGAATAAAATTACTGGGAGACCAATAAGAGCATTAAAACTAATCTTGTTTCTTGTTGAAATTTTCTATATCATTTTCTACCAATCCTCAGGTTTTACTGGTAAAATTACTTTTATTACTGTATTTTATTCAATCAAGTATATCTAAAATATTATTCCTATAGGAAATCGATATAAAAATTATTAGTGAGATATTTCACATTTTTTATTTGTACTGTATCTTTGAAATTCAGCACGTTTTGTACTTACAACACATCTCAGTTTAATGCTAGACACACTTTAAGTACTCAAATCGCCACATGTATGTAGTGGCTGCTCTATAGGATAATGTAGCCCTAGATCTAACTTGCCTATTTTTTGAAATAACTGTGTGTTTATTCCATCATTTATTAAATGCTATTTCATCTGCTGAGTATAACTTAAGCAGCATACCATGTGATGTTTTGTTCTCTAATTTTCTCAGTGAGAACTTACTGAACCAACAGATGTAATATTCTCATAGCTTATTTTGTAATGTGTTTATTTCTCAGAAACACACTTTCTCGTGGTTTTCAGGATGCTTTAAAATCATAGAATCTCAACAACATGTTGATTATTTTCAAGTCTTTGAAAGTTACCTCCAAGTAATAATATCACCACGCACATAACAGACAAGGATGTACATAACTGAATCCTTAGAAAAACTGAGGGAAGAAACTCAGGAAGAACCAATGAAATATTTTACTTTGGAAGTCTTGTGCCTTGTGAATAATCACGAATAGCAAATGTTACTTCATAAAGTAAATTAACTTTCAAACAAAATCAGATCATTACTAGGCCCTGAACTAACTGCAAACATGAGTGAGGACTGTTAGACAAATTCTGAGCTACTCCATAATCCACCATGTATCTTTATCTCTTTAAGTGCTAATAATGTAAAATATTTGGAAAAAGGCACCCTTTGAAGTTTAAGTCAATATTATTGATCTCTCAGAAATGTATCTGCTAAACAGACAGCTTTTTCAACTCCAAGGAAATGCCCAATAAAGCAAACATTTTACCTGGTAAAAAGAATTTTAAAACTAATGATAGTTAACTTCTCTCTATATGTATGAGATACATTTTATAGCAAATTTGTTATTTATCTTCTGTAAGTTTGAACGCAGGTTCAGATGTAGTTCAGGCAAATCAAATTATGTAAACAAGTTACAAAATAATTTAATTTCCTCATGTCATCTTCATGAGGTAAACTTATCAAAATGAGAGTAGCCCAAGGTTGAAGAGGGTAAACTAATCAACTTGAGTTAGTAAAGGCTTCTAGATATATTCAAAACTGGAATAAATATTGAAACAATCTATCATAATAAAATTGTTGCATATTAAAACCAATCCCACCTACATTTATTTATATTTATGTTATCACAAGAAGGAATTAAATTTCAATGATTGAATAAAGCAAGATGGTACAAAATAAGTGTAAAATCAAAAGAAAAAAAAGTCAAAGATAAGGATGTAAAACAAAGGCAGGACTAAGGATAATAGAACACTAGATTACACAGTGCCCTTTCCATTAGTAAAATTAGGCCACACATTTGCTCTTAGCTGTCTAGCAGTCATTTAGAAAAGGGAAATCTAATCAGTTACAGAATTCAGTGTTCCTAAAATAGGATTTTCTTAGAATAAAATACAGCATATTGTGGTACGAAGTTCAGAAAAGTCATGTTCTCCTTTTGTCTACATGAAGTAGCCGCTGTCTAATACAATGAATAACAGCATCACCTATGTAGTACAAAGAATGGGGAATTTTGCAGAGCTCATTACAGGCTGACAGGTCAGACAATCAACTGGACTTTCTTTGGTGAACTGACGGGTTATTTGGCTTGAGATATGTAAAGCAGGATTGTGTGTGGTGGGGAAACAACACTGGAGGTGGAATAAGGCAAATATAGACTCCAGTTCTGGCTCAGCCGCTAACTAAATCTGGTACCTTGGAAAGGTGCTCATCTTTTTCTGGGTTCCTGTTTCCTCATCTGTAAAATAATGGGGCTGTTTTCTAAGGTTATTTCCAGCTCATAATTTCTATGTTTCTAAGAAAGAAACCACGTGGTTTACTGCAAATTTGAGAGTCAATAGCAAGAATAAAACACCCATCACTCTCACTGTCTGCAAAGTCATTTTGAAACAAAATGAGAAAAAGTGTTCCCTCTAGAATAAAACAGAAAATGTCCCTATATCTGTCTGGGTAAGACATTACTATTTCAGGCTTTTCTGTACCTGTCACTTATAAACAGGTGTACCAACATGATTAACAATGATTAATGAGTCTTTACTGGCATCAAAACACAAGCCCCAGTGACTTTTCAGTTATAAGTAGGTGTTTCCATCTCTGAGAGACAGATTGAACTTTAGCTCACCAAGGTTTGGGAGATAACTTGAAATGAATCCTCTATGGGGAAAAAAAAAAAAAACAAAACTAATATTTCATGAGTAGAAGCTATATAAAATACATTATTTTGGATATTGTGGAAAATATCAATGAACACATATGAAGCAATAGGGGATATTCAGTTTTGTTTGTTTTTTTACTTGTCACTGACAGAATTTTTTTTTTTTTTTGGGGGGGACAGTCTCGCTCTGTCACCCAGGCTGGAGTCTGGTGTGATCTCAGCTCACTGCAAGCTCTGCCTCCCGGATTCACGCCATTCTCCTGCCTCAGCCTCTCATGTAGCTGAAACTACTGGCGCCTGCCACCACGCCAGGCTAATTTTTTGTATTTTTAGTAGAGACGGGTTTCACCGTGTTAGCCAGGATGGTCTCGATCTCCTGACCTCGTGATCCGCCCACCTCGGCCTCCCAAAGTGCTGGGATTACACACTGGCAGAATGTTTTTAAAAATTATTCATTAGGCTGGGCACAGTGGCTCACGCCTGTAATCCCAGCACTTTGGGAGGCTGAAGGGGGCAGATCACGAGGTCAGGAGATCCAGACCACCCTGGCTAACACGGTGAAACCCCGTCTGTACTAAAAATACAAAAAACTGGCCGGGCGTGGTGGCGGGTGCCTGTAGTCCCAGCTACTCGGGAGGCTGAGGCAGGAGAATGGCGTAAACCTGGGAGGCGGAGCTTGCAGTGAGCCGAGATGGCGCCACTGCACTCCAGCCTGGGCGACAGAGCAAGACTCCGTCTCAAAAAAAAAAAAAAAAAAAAAAAATCATTAGATTCTTCATTAACGTAGTGTCATGCTTTATAACCTTTAGTAAGTGGTGAGTACATTTCAAAAATTACAATTAATGCTAAACAAATACAATAATTTCATCTGTACCTTTTACCAATAAGGATGAAACCAGTAAAAGGAAACTTTTGATTTCAGTAGCATTAGTCTGAGTCCTTCGGATTTTTAATCCGAAAGACTGGATTGTAGTACACTGCAACTGCTTGAGAAAGCAGTGTTGCTTTGTCAGGCTGCATATTTGAAATGGGAACAGCACTTTACCTAATCTATATCTTTTTCACCTCAGATATGGAAAGAAGGGAAAACTTGGAGTCTTTCAGAGCTATTATTCCTATAATTGATGTAGTGCATGGCTAAAGATTCCAGAAAGAAACAAGCTAGGCTACAGGTACCCAAGAGGAGACACTCATGTCTTACAGCTGGCGGAAGAACACACATTCCAAACACACAGCATACTTCTGTTAGTCCCGCTCTCTCTCAAACATCACCTATGGCTAAAAGTACTTGCCTGTTAGTTCTTAGAACTTGAAGAGAGAAGCAAGAAGCATTAGACTACATGTGAGATTAAAAATCTTCCCATTTATTCTATATGGTACATTTATTTTAGTACGGTGCTGGTCAATGTTCAGCTTTTGGATTGGATTCGAATCTCCTCTTTCCTGTATCCTAGCCTTCTCTTACCTAAGCCTGATGCACACTTTCATTTTCTTAGACACGAGTCTTCCTCAACTTTGGCCTTCTGGTTGGTTTTCCTTGCGTTTTCCAAATTTCTTCATGTAGACAATGCTTTTCCTAATTCTACATCTGTAGAACACCTATAAGAGTAATAGACTAGAATCTCTTCAGACAACACAACAATTGTTCATTTTAACACACATGTGGTCACAGTCAATCCCCCAAAAAGAAATCTAGAAAAGCTCAAGGTTGTCCAGTAGATTGGATGAGTGAAATAAAGGCATGCTCTGGATCAGAAGTGAAAAAAAATGGAAGAAAATATAGACTGTAAGTCTGCTTTTACCAGGAAAAAAAAAAAAAAAATTCTGCTCTTAGGAGACCTTCACATACCTCTGAGGACAATATAGTTTATGTGGCTACCATCATGGGCTCTTGGGGTCTGTTCTTGCTCTACTACTTATTTATCAGTGAAACTTTAAGCACAGGCATCTAACTGCGCTGAACCTCATATTTCTCACTTATAACATGTGGAATACAGTAGTACCTTTTTCATAGAATTGATGGGATACACAAATAAAATTATATATTTAAAACACAAAGCCTGGCTAAATAAATATCATCTGTTATACCTCATCTAATATACATATATTCTAAGAAAGCTGAACTTTCCTCTTCTTTTCTCTTCAATTTTTATACTCTGGCATAACATCTCTTGGTTAAAACAGGTTAATTTAACTCCACTTCATAAGCACTAGCATCTTATTCACTTAATATTGCTAAGGTGAGCTTTCATTTTCTTCTGCACTAAAGCCTGCAGCAAATAATTTATAATGATGGGTGGTGTTGACTCTTCATTTTTTATAGTGATTTGGGCTTATACATTTATCCATGCTCAAAATTTAATATCTTGTTTCAAGGGAGCAGCCAAGCACTTAATCAAGAAACAATGTCTCACTTCTAAAATATACTCAGAAAAGGACCCTATGAGACAACTCTAAGTCCAAACATGAACTCTACCACTTATCAGAATTTAGGAAATCACTTAGTTTTCCCGACTCTTTGTTTCCTCTTTGTTAAATGAAGATAATTATTCTCATGAGGTTGTCTGAGGATTAGAAGTAAAACATCTGGTACACACTAGGCATTTCATAAATGCTAGGTCAGTTTCCACAATGATCGACTTATAAAAACAAACTATAAAAACATCAAACAGGCAAACTAAGATCCACTACCTGATAGAAATGTACTTTAAACATAACTTCTTTCAGTTTTGATTATTGTCTATTATGTAGAAATCAGTTAAACATGCAATTTTAAACTCTTTTGGTTTCTTTAAACTCCTTTAGGATGTGCTTAATGGTCTAGTAATTTCTGATATCTCTGTATACTTGATATACCAAGTTACTGGGAAAGGTTTGTTAATATCTCCACCATGATTACAGAATGTCTATTTCTTTTAGTAATCCTGCCAACTTTTGCTTCATACATTTGGAAACTTTACTTAGAATAATTACATTTTCTTTGTAAAATGAAGTCTATTGCTGGGCACAGTGGCTCATGCCTGTAATCCCAGCACTTTGGGAGACTGAGGCAGGCGGATCACCTGAGGTCAGGAATTCGAGGCTAGCCTGGTCAACATGTTGAAAGTATACATTGTTACATATGTATACTTGTGCCATGTTGGTGTGCTGCACCCATCAACTCGTCAGCACCCATCAACTCGTCATTTACATCAGGTATAACTCCCAATGCCATCCCTCCCACCTCCCCCCTTCCCATAATAGGCCGCAGTGTGTGATGTTCCCCTTCCTGAGTCCAAGTGATCTCATTGTTCAATTCCCACCTATGAGTGAGAACATGCGGTGTTTGGTTTTCTCTTCTTGTGATAGTTTGCTGAGAATGATGGTTTCCAGCTGCATCCATGTCCCTACAAAGGACACAAACTCATCCTTTTTTATGGCTGCATAGTATTCCATGGTGTATATGTGCCACATTTTCTTAATCCAGTCTGTCACTGATGGACATTTGGGTTGATTCCAAGTCTTTGCTATTGTGAATAGTGCCACAATAAACATACGTGTGCATGTGTCTTTATAGCAGCATGATTTATAATCCTTTGGGTATATACCCAGTAATGGGATGACTGAGTCAAATGGTATTTCTAGTTCTAGATCCTTGAGGAATCGCCATACTGTTTTCCACAATGGTTGAACTAGTTTACAATCCCACCAACAGTATAAAAGTGTTCCTATTTCTCCACATCCTCTCCAGCACCTGTTGTTTCCTGACTTTTTAATGATTGCCATTCTAACTGGTGTGAGATGGTATCTCATTGTGGTTTTGATTTGCATTTCTCTGATGGCCAGTGATGATGAGCATTTTCTCATGTGTCTGTTGGCTGTATGAATGTCTTCTTTTGAGAAATGTCTGTTCATATCCTTTGCCCACTTTTTGATGGGGTTGTTTGTTTTTTTCTTGTAAATTTGTTTGAGTTCTTTGTAGGTTCTGGATATTAGCCCTTTGTCAGATGAGTAGATTGCAAAAATTTTCTCCCATTCTGTAAGTTGCCTGTTCACTCTGATGGTAGTTTCTTTTGCTGTGCTCTTTAGTTTAATGAGATCCCATTTGTCAATTTTGGCTTTTGTTGCCATTGCTTTTGGTGTTTTAGACATGAAGTCTTTGCCCATGCCTATGTCCTGAATGGTATTACCTAGGTTTTCTTCTAGGGTTTTTATGGTATTAGGTCTAACATTTAAGTCTCTAATCCATCTTGAGTTAATTTTTGTATGAGGAGTAACGAAAGGATCCAGTTTCAGCTTTCTACTTATGGCTAGCCAATTTTCCCAGCATCATTTATTAAATTGGGAATCATTTCCCCATTTCTTGTTTCTCTCAGGTTTGTCAAAGATCAGATGGCTTTAGATGTGTGGTATTATTTCTGAGGACTCTGTTCTGTTCCATTGGTCTATATCTCTGCTTTGGTGCCAGTACCATGCTGTTTTGGTTACTGTAGCCTTGTAGTATAGTTTGAAGTCAGGTAGCATGATCCCTCCAGCTTTGTTCTTTTGACTTAGGATTATCTTGGCAATGCGGGCACTTTTTTGGTTCCATATGAACTTTAAAACGGTTTTTTCCAATTCTGTGAAGAAAGTCATTGGTAGCTTGATGGGGATGGCATTGAATCTATAAATTACCTTGGGCAGTATGGCCATTTTCACAATATTGATTCTTCCTATCCATAAGCATGGTATGTTCTTCCATTTGTTTGTGTCCTCTTTTATTTCACTGAGCAGTGGTTTGTAGTTCTCCTTGAAGAGGTCCTTTACATCCATTGTAATTGGATTCCTAGGTATTTTATTCTTAGAAGTAATTGTGAATGGAAGTTCATTCATGATTTTGCTGTTTGTCTGTTACTGCTGTATAAGAATGCTTGTGATTTTTGCACATTAATTTTGTATCCTGAGACTTTGCTGAAGTTGCTTATCAGCTTAAGGAGATTTTGGGCTGAGACGATGGGGTTTTCTAAATATACAATCATGTTATCTGCAAACAGGGACAATTTGACTTCTTCTTTTCCTAACTGAGTACCCTTGATTTCTTTCTCTTGCCTGATTGCCCCAGCCAGAACTTCCAACACTATGTTGAATAGGAGTGGTGAGAGAGGGCGTCACTGTCTTGTGCCAGTTTTCAAAGGGAATGCTTCCAGTTTTTGCCCATTCAGTATGATATTGGCTGTGGGTTTGTCATAAATAGCTCTTATTATTTTGAGATACATTCCATCAATACCGAATTTATTGAGCGTTTTTAGCATGAAGGGCTGTTGAATTTTTGTCAAAGGCCTTTCTGCATCTATTGAGATAATCATGTGGTTTTTGTCTTTGGTTCTGTTTATATGCTGGATTACATTTATTGATTTGCATATGTTGAACCAGCCTTGCATCCCAGAGATGAAGCCCACTTGATAATGGTGGACAAGGTTTTTGATGTGCTGCAGGATTTGGTTTGCAGTATTTTATCGAGGATTTTTGTATTGATGTTCATCAGGGATATTGGTCTAAAATTCTTTTTGTTGTGTCTCTGCCAGGCTTTGGTATCAGGATGATGTTGGCCTCATAAAATGAGATAGGGAGGATTCCCTCTTTTTCTATTAATTGGAATAGTTTCAAAAGGTATGGTACCAGCTCCTCCTTGTACCTCTGGTAGGATTCAGCTGTGAATCCGTCTGGTCCTGGACTTTTTTTGGTTGGCAGGCTATTAATTATTGCCTCAATTTCAGAGCCTGCTATTGGTCTATTCAGGGATTCAACTTCTTCCTGGTTTAGTCTTGGGAGAGTGTAAGTGTCCAGGAAATTATCCATTTCTTCTAGATTTTCTAGTTTATTTGCATAGAGGTGTTTATAGTATTCTCTGATGGTAAGTTTGTATTTCTGTGGGGTCTGTGGTGATATCCCCTTTATCATTTTTTATTGCGTCTCTTTGATTCTTCTCTCCTTTCTTCTTTATTAGTCTTGCTAGCAGTCTATCAATTTTGTTGATCTTTTCAAAAAACCAGCTCCTGGAGTCATTGATTTTTTGGAGGGTTTTTTGTGTCTCTATCTCCTTCAGCTCTGCTCTGATCTTAGTTATTTCTTGCCTTCTGCTAGCTTTCGAATGTGTTTGCTCTTGTTTCTCTAGTTCTTTTAATTGTGATGTTAGAGTGTCAATTTTAGATCTTTCCTGCTTTCTCTTGTGGGCATTTAGTGCTATAAATTTCCCTCTACACACTGCTTTAAATGTGTCCCAGAGATTCTGGTATGTTGTATGTTTGTTCTCATTGGTTTCAAAGAACATCTTTATTTCTGCCTTCATTTCATTATGTACCCAGTAGTCATTCAGGAGCAGGTTGTTCAGTTTCCATGTTGTTGAGCAGTTTTGATTGAGTTTCTTAGTCCTGAGTTCTAGTTTGATTGCACTGTGGTCTGAGAGACAGTTTGTTATAATTTCTGTTCTTGTACATTTGCTGAGGAGTGCTTTACTTCCAATTATGTGGTCAATTTTGGAATAAGTGTGATGTGGTGCTGAGAAGAATGTATATTCTGTTGATTTGAGGTGGAGGGTTCTGTAGATGTCTATTAGGTCCGCTTGGTGCAGAGTTGAATTCAATTCCTGGATATCCTTGTTAACTTTCTGTCTCGTTGATCTGTCTAATGTTGACAGTGGAGTGTTGAAGTCTCCCATTGTTATTGTATGGGAGTCTAAGTCTCTTTGTAAGTCTCTAAGGACTTGCTTTATGAATCTGGGTGCTCCTGTATTGGGTGCATATATATTTAGGATAGTTAGCTCTTCCTGTTGAATGGATCCTTTTACCATTATGTAATGGCCTTCTTTGTCTCTTTTGATCTTTGATGGGTTAAAATCTGTTTTATCAGAGACTAGGATTGCAACCCCTGCTTTTTTTTTGTTCTCCATT
This sequence comes from Macaca fascicularis, assembly GCF_037993035.2. Taxonomy (NCBI): domain Eukaryota; kingdom Metazoa; phylum Chordata; class Mammalia; order Primates; family Cercopithecidae; genus Macaca; species Macaca fascicularis. The sequence goes on from NC_088377.1 coordinate 113,036,850, forward strand.
TGCTTGGTAGATCTTCCTCCATCCCTATATTTAGAGCCTATGTGTGTCTCTGCATGTGAGACGGGTCTCCTGAATACAGCAAACTGATGGGTCTTGACTCTTTATCCAATTTGCCAGTCTGTGTCTTTTAATTGGACCATTTAGTCTATTTACATTTAAAGTTAATATTGTTATGTGTGAACTTGATCCTGTCGCTGTGATATTAGCTGGTTATTTTGCTCATTAGTTGATTCAGTTTCTTCCTAGCATCGATGGTCTTTACAATTTGGTATGTTTTTGCAATGGCTTATACCGGTTGTTCCTTTCCATGTTTAGTGCTTCCTTCAGGATCTCTTGTAGGGCAGGCCTGGTGGTGACAAAATCTCTAAGCATTTGCTTATCTTTAAAGGATTTTATTTCTCCTTCACTTATGAAACTTAGTTTGGCTGGGTATGAAAGACTGGGTTGAAAATTCTTTTAAGAATGTTGAATATTGGCCCCCACTCTCTTCTGTCTTGGAGAGTTTCTGCTGAGAGATCTACTGTTAGTCTGATGGGCTTCCCTTTGTGGGTAACCAGACTTTTCTCTCTGGCTGCCCTTAAGATTTTTTCCTTCATTTCAACTTTGGTGAATCTGGCAATTATGTGTCTTGGAGTTGCTCTTCTCGAGGAGTATCTTTGTGGTGTTCTCTGTATATCCTGAATTTGAATGTTGGCCTGCCCTACTAGGTTGGGGAAGTTCTCCTGGATGATATCCTGAAGAGTGTTTTCCAACTTGGCTCCATTTTCCCCCTCATTTTCAGGCACCCCAATCAGATGTAGATTTGGTCTTTGTACATAATCCCATACTTCTTTAAGGCTTTGTTCATTTCTTTTTCCTTTTTTCTTTTGGTTTCTCTTCTCGCTTCATTTCATTCATTTGATCCTCAATCGCTGATACTCTTTCTTCCAGTTGATCAAGTCGGTTACTGAAGCTTGTGCATTTGTCACATATTTCTCGTGTCATGGTTTTTATCTCTGTCAGTTCGTTTATGGCCTTCTCTGCACTGATTATTCTAGTTATCCATTCTTCCATTCTTTTTTCAAGATTTTTAGTCTTTGCGCTGGGTACATAATTGCTCCTTTAGCTCTGAGAAGTTTGATGGACTGAAGCCTTCTTCTCTCAACTCGTCAAAGTCATTCTCCATCCAGCTTTGATCCATTGCTGGTGATGACCTGCGTTCCTTTGGAGGGGGAGATGCGCTCTTATTTTTTGAATTTCCAGCTTTTCTGCCCTGCTTTTTCCCCATCTTTGTGGTTTTATCTGCCTTTGGTCTTTGATGCTGGTGACGTACTGATGGGGTTTTGGTGTGGGTGTCCTTTCTGTTTGTTAGTTTTCCTTCTAACAGTCAGGACCCTCAGCTGTAGGTCTATTGGAGATTGCTTGAGGTCCACTCCAGACCCTGTTTGCCTGGGTATCAGCAGCGGAAGCTACAGAAGATAGAATATTGCTGAACAGTGAGTAATCCTGTCTGAATCTTGCTCTGGAAGCTTTGTCTCGGGGTGTACCCCACCGTGTGAGGTGTAGGGTGTCAGTCTGCACCTAGTGGGAGATGTCTCCCAGTTAGGCTACTCAGGGATCAGGGACCCACTTGAGCAGGCAGTCTGTCCATTCTCAGATCTCAACCTCCATGTTGGGAGATCCACTGCTCTCTTCAAAGCTGTCAGACGGGGTCATTTGCATCTGCAGAGCTTTCTGCTACTTTTTGTTTAGCTGTGCGCTGTCCCCAGAGGTGGATTCTACAGACAGGCAGGCCTCCTAGAGCTGCTCTGGGCTCCACACAGTTCGAGCTTCCAGGCGGCTTTGTTTACCTACTTAAGCCTCAGCAATGGCGGGCGCCCCTCCCCCAGCCTTGCTGCTGCCTTGCAGTTAGATCTCAGACTGCTGTGCTAGCAATGAGGGAGGCTCTCTGGGTGTGGGACCCTCCAGGCCAGGTGTGGGATATAATCTTCCCGTGTGCCGTTTGCTAAGGCCCTTGGTAAAGGGTAGTATTAGGGTGGGAGTTAACCAATTTTCCAGGTGTTGTGTGTCTCAGTTCCCCTGGCTAGGAAAAGGGATTCCCTTCACCCTTGCACTTCCCAGGTGAGGAGATGCCTCGCCCTGCTTCAGCTCTCACTGGTCGGGCTGCAGCAGCTGACCAGCACCGATTGTCCGGCACTCCCCAGTAAGATATGAACCCGGTACCTCAGTTGAAACTGCAGAAATCACCCGTCTTCTGTGTCGGCTCACACTGGGAGCTGGAGACTGGAGCTGTTCCTATTCTGCCATCTTGCTCCAGGACCAACCCAAAGACAGAGTTTTCTTATCTGTGAACATGGGATGTCTTTCCATTTATTTACATCTTCTTTAATTTCTTTTGACAATGTTTTATGGTAGTTTTCAGTTGACAAGTGTTACATTTCTTTTGTGAAATTAAATTGTAGGTATTTTATTCTTCTGTGTGCTATTGTAAATGGAATTGTTTCCTTAATTTCATTTCCTGATTGTTAGTTGTATAGCTGTCCCTTGTTATCTGTGAGGAATTGTTTCTAAGACCTCATGTAAATACCAAAATCCATGGACACTCAAATCCTAACATAAAATGGGATAGTATTTTCATATAACCTATGCACATCTTTTCTATACCTAAAATCATCTCTAGGTTACTTATGATACCTAATACAATGTAAATATTATGTAAATAGTTGTTATAATATACTATTTAGGGACCAAGAAAAATTCTGTACATGTTAAGTACATTTTTTTTCAAATATTTTCAATCTGCAGTTAAATCCATGGATGTGGGACAGGGGCTGAATATATTTATATACATAAATACCACTGATTTTTCATATGGATGTATCCTGAAACCTTGCTGAACTTGTTTATTAGCTGTTAGAGTTTGTTTTGTTAGTTTGTTTTGTTCCTTAGGATTGTTTATATATAAAGTCATGTCATCTGTGATTAGTTTAATTTTTTCCTTTCCTATCTAGATTCCTTTTATTACTTTTTCTTGCCTAATTTCCTTGAATAGAATACCTAGTGCTGTCATGGATAGAAGTGGAAAGAATAGGCATCCTTGTCTCATTCCTGATCTTCAGTGAAAAGCTCTCTATTTTTCACCATCAAATATGATGACAGCTGTGAACTGTTTCATAGATTTTATGATTAAGTTTCCTTCTCTTAGTTTGTTGCATACTTGTACTATGAAAGGATATTTGGTTTGTCGAATGCTTCTTATTGATCAATTGAGATGTTATTTTTGTAATATATTCTATTACATTGATTTATTTTGGGGTGTTAAATGAATCATGAACTCCTGAATAAATCTCACTTGGTCTTGATGTATAACCCTTTTGTGTATGTGTTGCTACATTCATTTTGATACTGTTTTGTTAATGATTTTGCACCTTATTTTAGGAGATATTCATTTGTCACTTTAACTTTCTTTTCTCATGATGTCTTTTCAGGTTTTATATTAGGGTAATATTGGCCTCATAGGCAAAATTGGAAAACATGTCTTCTATTTTTTGGAGAGTTTGTTGGGGATTGGCATTAATTCTTTTTTAAACGTTTGGTAAAATTCACCAGTGAAGTCATTTTTGCCTGTACTTTTCTTTGTGCACAGGTTTTAAATTACTAATTCAATCTATTTCTTACTATAGGTATATTCAGATTTTCAGTTTGAGTTAGATTCAGTAGTTTGTGTCCTAGGAACTTGTGCATTTCATCTATGTTAACTCATTTGTTAGCATTCAATTGCTCAGATTATTCCCTTATAATTATTTTTAAAAATTGCTTTAAAGTGGTAGTGGCATCCTATCTTTTCTTCCTGATTTTAGTAATTCTGTTTCTAGAGCTGAGTTAGCTCTTATAAAAAATGGGAAACATTGTAGTTGATTCATCATTGAGAAGTCTGACATCAGGTCAAAATCTTATGTGTCATCTCTCAGAGCTGACTATAGACAATTACGAAGATGTTGAAAGTAAACATGGCAAAATTACAAAGATGTTGAAAGCAGTTATGCCAAAACATGACATGGTCAACATGGCAAAAAAGGCGAGGGGGGGTGGCTTTTGAGAAGGCTTTTTTTTTTTTTTTTTTTTTTTTTATTATACTTTAAGTTGTAGGTTACCTGCATGTGCATAACGTGCAGGTTTGTTACATATGTATACTTGTGCCATGTTGGTGTGCTGCACCCATCAACTCGTCATTTACATCAGGTATAACTCCCAATGCCATCCCTCCCCCCTACCCCCTCCCCATGATAGGCCCCGTGTGTGATGTTCCCCTTCCTGAGTCCAAGTGATCTCATTGTTCAGTTTCCACCTATGAGTGAGAACATGCGGTGTTTGGTTTTCTGTTCTTGTGATAGTTTGCTAAGAATGATGGTTTCCAGCTGCATCCATGTCCCTACAAAGGACACAAACTCATCCTTTTTTATGGCTGCATAGTATTCCATGGTGTATATGTGCCACATTTTCTTAATCCAGTCTGTCACTGATGGACATTTGGGTTGATCCCAAGTCTTCGCTATTGTGAATAGTGCTGCAATAAACATACATGTGCATGTGTCTTTATAGCAGCATAATTTATAATCCTTTGGGTATATACCCAGTAATGGGATGGCTGGGTCATATGGTACATCTAGTTCTAGATCCTTAAGGAATCGCCATACTGTTTTCCATAGTGGTTGAACTAGTTTACAATCCCACCAACAGTGTAAAAGTGTTCCTATTTCTCCACATCCTCTCCAGCACCTGTTGTTTCCTGACTTTTTAATGATCGCCATTCTAACTGGTGTGAGATGGTATCTCATTGTGGTTTTGATTTGCATTTCTCTGATGGCCAGTGATGATGAGCATTTTTTCATGTGTCTGTTGGCTGTATGAATGTCTTCTTTTGAGAAATGTCTGTTCATATCCTTTGCCCACTTTTTGATGGGGTTGTTTGTTTTTTTCTTGTAAATTTGTTTGAGTTCTTTGTAGGTTCTGGATATTAGCCCTTTGTCAGATGAGTAGATTGCAAAAATTTTCTCCCATTCTGTAAGTTGCCTGTTCACTCTGATGGTAGTTTCTTTTGCTGTGCAGAAGCTCTTTAGTTTAATGAGATCCCATTTGTCAATTTTGGCTTTTGCTGCCGTTGCTTTTGGTGTTTTAGACATGAAGTCTTTGCCCATGCCTATGTCCTGAATGGTATTACCTAGGTTTTCCTCTAGGATTTTTATGGTATTAGGTCTAACATTTAAGTCTCTAATCCATCTTGAATTAATTTTCATATAAGGAGTAAGGAAAGGATCCAGTTTCAGCTTTCTACTTATGGCTAGCCAATTTTCCCAGCACCATTTATTAAATAGGGAATCCTTTCCCCATTTCTTGTTTCTCTCAGGTTTGTCAAAGATCAGATGGCTGTAGATGTGTGGTATTATTTCTGAGGACTCTGTTCTGTTCCATTGGTCTATATCTCTGTTTTGGTACCAGTACCATGCTGTTTTGGTTACTGTAGCCTTGTAGTATAGTTTGAAGTCAGGTAGCGTGATGCCTCCAGCTTTGTTCTTTTGACTTAGGATTGTCTTGGAGATGCGGGCTCTTTTTTGGTTCCATATGAACTTTAAAGCAGTTTTTTCCAATTCTGTGAAGAAAGTCATTGGTAGCTTGATGGGGATGGCATTGAATCTATAAATTACCTTGGGCAGTATGGCCATTTTCACAATATTGATTCTTCCTATCCATAAGCATGGTATGTTCTTCCATTTGTTTGTGTCCTCTTTTATTTCACTGAGCAGTGGTTTGTAGTTCTCCTTGAAGAGGTCCTTTACATCCATTGTAATTGGATTCCTAGGTATTTTATTCTTAGAAGTAATTGTGAATGGAAGTTCATTCATGATTTTGCTGTTTGTCTGTTACTGCTGTATAAGAATGCTTGTGATTTTTGCACATTAATTTTGTATCCTGAGACTTTGCTGAAGTTGCTTATCAGCTTAAGGAGATTTTGGGCTGAGACGATGGGGTTTTCTAAATATACAATCATGTTATCTGCAAACAGGGACAATTTGACTTCTTCTTTTCCTAACTGAGTACCCTTGATTTCTTTTTCTCTTGCCTGATTGCCCCAGCCAGAACTTCCAACACTATGTTGAATAGGAGTGGTGAGAGAGGGCATCCCTGTCTTGTGCCAGTTTTCAAAGGGAATTTTTCCAGTTTTTGCCCATTCAGTATGATATTGGCTGTGGGTTTGTCATAAATAGCTCTTATTATTTTGAGGTATGTTCCATCAATACCGAATTTATTGAGCGTTTTTAGCATGAAGGGCTGTTGAATTTTGTCAAAAGCCTTTTCTGCATCTATTGAGATAATCATGTGGTTTTTGTCTTTGGTTCTGTTTATATGCTGGATTATGTTTATTGATTTGCGAATGTTGAACCAGCCTTGCATCCCAGGGATGAAGCCCACTTGATCATGGTGGATAAGCTTTTTGATGTGTTGCTGAATCCAGTTTGCCAGTATTTTATTGAGGATTTTTGCATTGATGTTCATCAGGGATATTGGTCTAAAATTCTCTTTTTTTGTTGTGTCTCTGCCAGGCTTTGGTATCAGGATGATGTTGGCCTCATAAAATGAGTTAGGGAGGATTCCCTCTTTTTCTATTGATTGGGATAGTTTCAGAAGGAATGGTACCAACTCCTCCTTGTACCTCTGGTAGAATTCAGCTGTGAATCCATCTGGTCCTGGACTTTTTTTGGTTGGTAGGCTATTAATTATTGCCTCAATTTCAGAGCCTGCTATTGGTCTATTCAGGGATTCAACTTCTTCCTGGTTTAGTCTTGGAAGAGTGTAAGTGTCCAGGAAATTATCCATTTCTTCTAGATTTTCCAGTTTATTTGCATAGAGGTATTTATAGTATTCTCTGATGGTAGTTTGTATTTCTGTGGGGTCGGTGGTGATATCCCCTTTATCATTTTTAATTGTGTCAATTTGATTCTTCTCTCTTTTCTTCTTTATTAGTCTTGCTAGTGGTCTGTCAATTTTGTTGATCTTTTCAAAAAACCAACTCCTGGATTCATTGATTTTTTGGAGGGTTTTTTGTGTCTCTATCTCCTTCAGTTCTGCTCTGATCTTAGTTATTTCTTGCCTTCTGCTAGCTTTCGAATGTGTTTGCTCTTGTTTCTCTAGTTCTTTTAATTGCGATGTTAGAGTGTCCATTTTAGATCTTTCCTGCTTTCTCTTGTGGGCATTTAGTGCTATAAATTTCCCTCTACACACTGCTTTAAATGTGTCCCAGAGATTCTGGTATGTTGTATATTTGTTCTCATTGGTTTCAAAGAACATCTTTATTTCTGCCTTCATTTCATTATGTACCCAGTAGTCATTCAGGAGCAGGTTGTTCAGTTTCCATGTAGTTGAGCGGTTTTGATTGAGTTTCTTAGTCCTGAGTTCTAGTTTGATTGCACTGTGGTCTGAGAGACAGTTTGTTATAATTTCTGTTCTTGTACATTTGCTGAGGAGTGCTTTACTTCCAATTACGTGGTCAATTTTGGAGTAAGTACGATGTGGTGCTGAGAAGAATGTATATTCTGTTGATTTGGGGTGGAGAGTTCTATAGATGTCTATTAGGTCTGCTTGCTGCAGAGATGAGTTCAATTCCTGGATATCCTTGTTAACTTTCTGTCTCGTTGATCTGTCTAATGTTGACAGTGGAGTGTTGAAGTCTCCCATTATTATTGTATGGGAGTCTAAGTCTCTTTGTAAGTCTCTAAGGACTTGCTTTATGAATCTGGGTGCTCCTGTATTGGGTGCATATATATTTAGGATAGTTAGCTCTTCCTGTTGAATTGATCCCTTTACCATTATGTAATGGCCTTGTCTCTTTTGATCTTTGATGGTTTAAAGTCTGTTTTATCAGAGACTAGTATTGCAACCCCCGCTTTTTTTTGTTCTCCATTTGCTTGGTAAATCTTCCTCCATCCCTTTATTTTGAGCCTATGTATGTCTCTGCCTGTGAGATGGGTCTCCTGAATACAGCAGACTGATGGGTCTTGACTCTTTATCCAGTTTGCCAGTCTGTGTCTTTTAATTGGACCATTTAGTCCATTTACATTTAAGGTTAAGATTGTTATGTGTGAACTTGATCCTGCTATTATGATATTAACTGGTTATTTTGCTAGTTAGTTGATGCAGTTTCTTCCTAGCCTCGATGGTCTTTACATTTTGGCATGTTTTTGCAGTGGCTGGTACCGGTTGTTCCTTTCCATGTTTAGTGCTTCCTTCAGGGTCTCTTGTAAGGCAGGCCTAGTGGTGACAAAATCTCTAAGCATTTGCTTATCTGTAAAGGATTTTATTTCTCCTTCACTTATGAAACTTAGTTTGGCTGGATATGAAATTCTGGGTTTAAAATTCTTTTCTTTAAGAATGTTGAATATTGGCCCCCACTCTCTTCTGGCTTGTAGAGTTTCTGCCAAGAGATCTGCTGTTAGTCTGATGGGCTTCCCTTTGTAGGTAACCCGACCTTTCTCTCTGGCTGCCCTTAAGATTTTTTCCTTCATTTCAACTTTGGTGAATCTGGCAATTATGTGTCTTGGAGTTGCTCTTCTCGAGGAGTATCTTTGTGGCGTTCTCTGTATTTCCTGGATTTGAATGTTGGCCTGCCCTACTAGGTTGGGGAAGTTCTCCTGGATGATATCCTGAAGAGTGTTTTCCAACTTGGTTCCATTTTCCCCCTCACTTTCAGGCACCCCAATCAGACGTAGATTTGGTCTTTTTACATAATCCCATACTTCTTGCAGGCTTTGTTCATTTCTTTTTCTTCTTTTTTCTTTTGGTTTCTCTTCTCGCTTCATTTCATTCATTTGATCCTCAATCGCTGATACTCTTTCTTCCAGTTGATCGAGTCGGTTACTGAAGCTTGTGCATTTGTCACGTATTTCTCATGTCATGGTTTTCATCTCTTTCATTTCGTTTATGTCCTTCTCTGCATTAATTACTCTAGCCATCAATTCTTCCACTTTTTTTTTCAAGATTTTTAGTTTCTTTGCGCTGGGTACGTAATTCCTCCTTCAGCTCTGAGAAATTTGATAGACTGAAGCCTTCTTCTCTCATCTCGTCAAAGTCATTCTCCGTCCAGCTTTGATCCGTTGCTGGCGATGAGCTGCGCTCCTTTGCCGGGGGAGATGCGCTCTTAGTTTTTGAATTTCCAGCTTTTCTGCCCTGCTTTTTCCCCATCTTTGTGGTTTTATCTGCCTCTGGTCTTTGATGATGGTGATGTACTGATGGGGTTTTGGTGTAGGTGTCCTTCCTGTTTGTTAGTTTTCCTTCTAACAGTCAGGACCCTCAGCTGTAGGTCTGTTGGAGATTGCTTGAGGTCCACTCCAGACCCTGTTTGCCTGGGTATCAGCAGCAGAGGCTGCAGAAGATAGAATATTTCTGAACAGCGAGTGTACCTGTCTGATTCTTGCTTTGGAAGCTTCCTCTCAGGGGTGTACTCCACCCTGTGAGGTGTGGGGTGTCAGACTGCCCCTAGTGGGGGATGTCTCCCAGTTAGGCTACTCAGGGGTCAGGGACCCACTTGAGCAGGGAGTCTGTCCCTTCTCAGATCTCAACCTCCGTGTTGGGAGATCCACTACCCTCTTCAAAGCTGTCAGACAGAGTCGTTTGCGTCTGCAGAGGTTTCGGCTGAGTTTGTTATTGTTTACTGTGCCCTGTCCCCAGAGGTGGAGTCTACAGAGACAGGCAGGTTTCCTTGAGCTGCTGTGAGCTCCACCCAGTTCGAGCTTCCCAGCAGCTTTGTTTACCTACTTAAGCCTCAGAAATGGCGGGCACCCCTCCCCCAGCCTCGCTACTGCCTTGCCGGTAGATCACATACTGCTGTGCTAGCAATGAGGGAGGCTCCGTGGGTGTGGGACCCTCCCGGCCAGGTGTGGGATATGATCTCCTGGTGTGCCTGTTTGCTTAAAGTGCAGTATTGGGGTGGGAGTTACCCGATATTCCAGGTGTTGTGTGTCTCAGTTCCCCTGGCTAGGAAAAGGGATTCCCTTCCCCCTTGCGCTTCCCAGGTGAGGCAATGCCTCACCCTGCTTCAGCTCTCGCTGGTCGGGCTGCAGCAGCTGACCAGCACCAATCGTCCGGCACTCCCCAGTGAGATGAACCCAGTACCTCAGTTGAAAATGCAGAAATCACCGGTCTTCTGTGTTGCTCGCGCTGGGAGTTGGAGACTGGAGCTGTTCCTATTCGGCCATCTTGCTCCGCCCCCTCCGAGAAGGCTTTCTTATTACATTCCATCAGCTGTTTTTCATTTAAGATTTTATTAAAGATAGTACAGAGAACTCCTATATATCCCACCACTTCTTACATCCCCAGTTTCTCCTATTATTAACATCTTGCATTAGTGTAGCACATTTGTTACAATTGATGTTACAATCAGTGGAACAATATTGTTACATTATTAACTATGATTAAAATCCAAAGACCCAGTAATACCAATACTGGTGAGGATTTGAAGTCCATAGTTTGCTTTAGGGTTCATTCTTTGTGCTGTACAGTTGTATGTGTTTTGACTAATGTGAAATGCCATGTATCTACCATTATCATATCATATAGAATAGTTTCAATGCCCTAAGAAATCTCCTGTGCTACACCTATCATCCCTCCCCCTGAACTTCTGAAAAACACTAATCTTTTCTCTGTCTCTATAGTTTTGCGTTTCCTACAATAGCATGTAGTTGGGAAGATACAGTATATAGCCTTTTTATACTGGTTTTATTCACTTAACAATATGCATTTAAGTTTCCTTTCTGTCTTTCATAGCTTAATAACTCATTTCTTTTTATCTCTAGATAATACTTATCTTAGTTCATCTTGTACTCTTGTAACAAAATACCACAAACTGGGTGATTTATAGAGAACAGAAACTTATTTCCTCACAGTTTTGCAGACTGGAAAGTCCTAGATCAAGGGGCTGACATCTGGTGGCCTTGTTGCCAAGTCATCCCATGGCAGAAGGCAGAGGGCAGAGAGAGGGCAAGAGACGCAAGGGGGTTGAACTCATCCTTTTACAAGGAATCCACCGCATGCCGGCAGAGCTCTTATGGCCGTATCGCCTCTTACCAGTACCATCTCTTAATATTGTTACAACAGCAATTAAATTTCAACACGAGTTTGGGAGGGGACATTCAATTTATAGCAATATGCCATTGTATACATAGGCCACATTTATCTACTCACCTATTGAATGACATCTTGGCTACTTCCAGTTTTTGGCAATTGTAAATAAAGCTGCTATGAACATTCACATGCAGATTTTTGTGTAGACATAATCAACTCACTCGTTGGTTTATTTTTTTGCAACAGGGTCTTGCTCTGTCACCCAGGTAGCAGTGCAGCAGCATGATCACTGTTCACTGCAGCCTCGACATCCCTGGCCCTAACAATCCTCCCACTTCAGCCTCCTTAGTAGCTAGGACTGCAGACACATGCCAGCAAGCCTGTCTAATTATTTTAATTTTTTTTGTAGAGACTGGGTCTTGCCATATTGCCCATGCTGGGCTCAAACTCCTGGGCTCCAGCAGTCCTCCTCCCTAGGCTTCCCAAAGTGCTGGGATTACAGGCATGAGCCACTGTGCCCAGGTTTCAATTCATTTGAATAGATACATAGGAATGTGGTCGCTGGATCAAACGGTAGGACTGTTTACCTTAATTTTAAAAAAAAAAACTGCTTGTCTATACCATTTTGCATTCCTCCCAGTAAGGGGAATTACAGTCCCTGTTACTATATATCCTCACCAGCATTATCTGGTATTATCAGATTTTTGACTTTTAGCCATTCTGATACATGTATAGCCATATCTTGTTTTTATTTGAAATTTCATAATGACATAATTTTGAATATCTTTTCATATGCTTATTTAACATACACCTTTTTATCTTCTTTTGTGAGGTGTTTGTTTAGGTCTTTTCCCCCTTTTTAAATTGAGTTGTTGATTTTCTTATTGAGTTTTAAGAGTTGATATATTTTTGTGTGTCTTGCCTATAAGTTGATCTAAAGTCTGCTCATCCTCTTAATGTTAACCACTAAAATTTCCAGTGTTTTTGAGAACACACTTAGGAGTAAAGCTTCCCATGTTCTGTTCCAAATAAAGTCAGTTCCCCTAGAGTGAGCTGTGGAGTTTCTTCTTCCTACATGCTGCTGTGTGCCTTCAGGAAGAAACTCTGTACCACTTCTCCTGAGCTGGGGGTGGGTACAGTGGCTAGCTTCTCTTATAATGATACCCCTGGCCAGGCTCAGGTGACTTATGCCTGTAATCCCAGTACTTTGGGAGGCCAAGGCAGGCAGATCACAAGGTCAGGAGTTCAAGACCAGCCTGACTAACATGGTGAAACCCTGTCTCTACTAAAAATACAAAAATTAGCTGGGCATGGTGGTGGGCACCTATAATCCCAGCTACTCAGGAGGCTGAGGCAGGAGAATCGCTTGAACCCGGGAGGCGAAGGTTGCAGTGAGCCGAAATCATGCCACTGCACTCCAGCCTGGGAGACAGAACGAAACTCAATCTCAAAACAAAAACAGACAAACAAAAACAATACCCCTCTGGCAGGTCACAGGCCTGGGACTTGAGTCTCTGGTCTTCTCTGCTAGCTTCTTCTGACATGAAATCTCTGCTCTTACAAATGGGCTGGAGCAGGAGTGATTAGGGTTTGGTATTCTCAGTCTTTCGTGGCTGGGCCAGCACTTCCACCTTGTGAGTGGGAAATGGGTACAGGAAGAGAGCCCCAGATCTATCGGCCATGCTGACCTAAATAGAGATTCTACAACTCAGAGCCTGAGAGTTGGGGCAGTGAGAAATGCAAGTGGCCTGTCAGGGAGAGACTGTCCTGGACAAGAACATGGAGGAAAAAAGAGCCCTGTTTTCTAGGTTACAGCTGCCCAGAGTAGAGCTTCCAACACATGGAACTGGAAATGGGGTTGTAGATCAAAATTATAGGCCCCCACTCTTCTGAGATTTAGATTTTCTTGAATAAATGTTTCTCCATTTGGTCTATGCCCTTAGGACAATACACAGATACTTTAAATGGTTGATTTTTATAATTTTCACCAATTATGATTGATTCTATGGGGAGTGAGTTCATGGAGTCCCTCAAACCACTGTTCCTGAAGTGCTTATATTATTTTTATATAAATAATTATTAATCAGGAAATGGGTGAATTTTTAAAGTATTGAAGTTGAATACTAATTGATGAAGTGTAAGAGAAAAAATTTTACAATTACATAGTAGTAAGGTTGCATCTTAACTCAGTTTTTGTCTCCTAAAGGAACATGAGCTTGCTTCCTGAACTATGCTTCCTCGTCAAATTCTAGGTACTTACTCAAATCACTTTTTACTGCTAGCACCTGAATATGCCACTTTGGGTTTAACCACATGAAATAATTCATATAGTAAAAGCTGAAGTTTGTACTTTTGTATTTTTCCATCCCAAGCTATGTCTTATCTAAATATCTCTAACAATATATACTGATGGAAATACTGTCTTTGCCATATAATTAAATCTGTATTAGGTTGTAACTGATACACACACAAAAAGAAATGAAATAGTGATCAATTGCTTTGTTTCACTTCCTTCTTGTATGCTTCAATTTTAGGATAGAAGAGGCCCTGGTTAACAGCTTCAGATTATGGATATGGAAAAATGGGAGAGAGAAAACAGAGTGACTAATTGTTGAGGTAAATTTCTATAGGAGGTAATTCAGGATGGAATCATGGCACCAGTAAAAACAATACTCCAGTAAAAGAACTTAGAAAAGATTTCTGCATTGGGATGGCCCATTCTGAATGTTTGTGAAATAATAAATCAGTAAATTTAATAATCTGTAGGAAGTATGATGGGAGGGGAGGAGGAAATAGGGAGTTGATAATCAATAAGCAGAAAGTTTCAATTAATACAAGATGAATAAGTTCTAAATATCTGTACAATGTTACTCATAGTTAGCAATACTGTATTGTACAGTTAAAACTTTGTAAAGCAGGTAGATCTCATGTTAAGTGCTGTTACCAGAATAAAATTTTTAAAAATAAGTGAGATAACAAATTGGAATTTGGGGCTTCAGAAAAACAATGTTTGCAGTTGGATGGTGAAAATGTTACAGAGTTCATTTGAGATGAATAGAAGGATTACAGGACAGCAGTGTAGATAGTTTAAATAGTATAAATGTATGAATTTGTTTAACATTTATGTGACTTTTTCTAGTATGCTGGGCAACCCAGAAGTAGGAACAGACAAAGCAGATAAGTGTTGGAGACTTTCCTGAGTGTGGGCTAGGCCTCCAAGCAAACACAACCCTGAACTGGCTGACTCTGAATAATAAAGCAAGGAAGACCAAAAAAGAACCAATGGGGTGTGAGACCAGGAGTGGGGTTTGGAGTGTGTTGATTAGAAGTGAGAGAAAAACTATGGGTTTATTGGTGGCTCACACCTGTAACCTCAGCACTTTGGGAGGCTGAGTATGGCGAATCACCTGAGGTCAGGAGTTCAAGACCAGTCTGGCCAACATGGTGAAACCCTGTCTCTACTAAAAATTTAAAAAATTAGCCAGACGTGGTAGTGGACTCTTGTAATCCTAACTACTCAGGAGGCTGCGGCAGGAGAATTGCTGCAACCTGGGAGGTGGAGGTTGTAGTGAGCCGAGACTGTGCCATGGCACTCCAGCCTGAGTGACAGAGCGAGACTACATCTCAAAAAAAAAAAAAAAAAGTGGAAAATATTTAGGTTGTGACCAAGAAGAGTTAGAAAACTTGGAGGAATTGAATGAATAAAGGTAAAGGGCATGTTTTTTCTGAGCATGGCTTGAGGCTGAGTAAAGCTGGTAACTGGAGTTGGTGGCTTTGTATTAATATATAAACTTTGTGTACCTTTTCAGATTCCCTCAGTGTCCTATTTCTGAAGAACCTACCCTCCTTGCAGACCATCAATGACTTGACCAATACCCTTGCATAGTTTTCAGAGTTGGCTTAGGTCAGATTTAAATACTGGGCCCAGGTGGTCTAATTTCTCACATGCCATGCTCGTCCCTGCCACGTCACCTCACCTGCACCCTGGAGGGCAAGATGGTATGATGGCAGGAAAGGGAATTATCTGAGGCGAACTTTGACCACCAGGAAGTAGGAACCAGAAGGTGCCAGGCAGACACATCTCCCTTGTCTCTTTGGTTGGCTACTTTGAACTACGGCCTTTCCTTGCAATCCTTGCAAAGAAATTCCTGCCTACCAGAACATGACTACTCAGGGCCTTTACTGCTTTTTTCAACTTGTTGAGAAGGGCAGCTAGTGCAATAGCCCACTGCGTTGCATTGCTTTGCATCTTTCTTTGTCTTACTATCAATTTTCTACCATCCCTGCTCCAAGCTTGCACTTCCTCAGTAAAAAGTAACTATTATAATTGTTGCTTCAGGCTCTGATTTCTAAAGAGGGTAGGTTAAGACAAAGTTTTGATGGGGAATTATTTTCTTAAATGTAGATAGGTTCAAATATAAGAATTCTATTAATAGAATTGTAAGTTTACTAAGATATAAGTAGTAGATTTGGAAGGATAAGATGGCTAATAGATTACCACTGAGCATCAACAATTCTCAATGTGACATGGAAATACTGTACTGACTATTTAGAAGAAAGGCTGAAAAAGCAGTAATCTCAGAAATACTGAGTTGAAGTGGTCTTACATAAGAAAGTGCTATCATAGTTTGAATATATTTACAATTATACTATCATGAGACAAGAAAATATATCCAGAAGAACATACATATATAGTCACACATAAAAGGCCTTTAAAAAAGTTAGCTGAAAAAAATTCGTTATGCTTTTCACTGAAAAAATTTAAATCAATGTTCATTTTTCATTTACAAAGTATTTCCTTGAGCCTTTTATGGGCTGACACCCTATGTGCTTAGGATAAAGATAGGTAAATGTAAATGAAACGTCTCCTGAACCCTGTTTAACAGAGTCTACATTCTAACAGGGGGGAGCAGGAAATAAAAAACAGATATAATAACTAAGTAAATTATATACAATAAAGATAGTAAGTACTATGGAGAAAATAGAGCAAGGGAAGGGATAAAGACTTTGGAGGAGGTGTTGGAAGGATGACAGTTTGCAGTCATAAATAAGATGACCAGGGTATGCCTCACTGAGAAAAGACTTTGAAAAAGCTGAGAGGGTGAGTTATGTGGATATCAAAATAATGCAAACTCCAGGCCGAAGACAGTTCAGGCAAAGGCTTGAAGCACGTGTGGCGTTTCTGAGAGCAGCAAGGAGGCTCAAGACGCTGGATTAGAGCAAGTGATGGGGAGAGTGGTGAAGAGTAGGTCAGGGTGGTACTAGAGGAGAGCCAGACCATGTAGGGCTTGTGGGCTATTACAGGCATTTTAGCTATCACTTTAAGGGAAATCAGGAACTACTATAAGGTTTGAAGTAGAGAAGGGACATAGTCTGACTTCCATGTTATCAGGATTACTCTGGATGTATATTGTAAATATGGTAGTAACCTAGTTAAACTATGGCACTGGTTCAAGCCAGAATGCTAGCAGCAGAGGGGGCGATCAAAGACTGAATTCTGAGTATGTTGAAAATAAAGCCAGTAGGAGGCTTTATATCTAATGGATTGAGATAGAGTATGAGAGAAAGTAAGGAGTGAAGATGTGACTCTAAAATTTCTCACTTAACCTGAAAGATGATTACCATGAACTGGGATGGATAGGACTCTGGTTGGAAAAGATTTTAGAGGAAAGATGAGAATTTGGTTTTGAGCATTTATGATTTGGTACACTTTTAGACATCTAAGTGACGATAGAAGGGAGTTGGATATATGAATAGAGCAGGTGTCAGCAGACATTTTCATAAAGGACCAGATAGTAAATATTTTAGGCTTTGTGGGCCAGATGTTCTCTGTCACAACTACTCTGCCTTTGTGTAGCCCCAGACAATATGCAGGGGAATGACACAGCTATGTTCCAAGTAAACCTTTATTTTAAAAAACAGGCTGTGGCTGAATTTGGCCTGAGGGCTGCAGTTTGGTAGCTCCTGATCTAGAGTTTGGGGGAGAAATCTGGATTGGAGAAGTACATTTGGAAATTATCAGTATGAAATATTTGTAAGGCCACATTAATTTGATGTAATAACTTACGCATTTAATATTTGTGCTTTTCCCCTTGTGAATAAATTGTATTTTCTTAACTATATATCAGTTTTCCTTAAAAAGGAGCCTACAACAAACTATTAAAAAGCCAATTTGATGATGTTTTAAAAACATCTGAATGAGGACAATTTTTTTAAAAAAAAGAACACAACTGATCCCTAAATATACATGTGTAAAACGTAATATTTGATCAGCTTGCAACATGTACATATAATTGAATATTTAAGGAAGGCTGTGCTATTCATGTTAGCACAACTATAGACACAATTTAGCATACAGATATACATATGTGTATATATTTATAATTGACCCTTGAACAACAGATTTGAGCTGCTCGGGCCCACTTATGTGCAGACTTTTTAAATAAGAGTTACACTGAGTGCACCTACCTCCCCTTCTGTATGATTCTTAACATTTTCTTCTCTCTAGCTTGTTTTAAGAGTATCGTATATCATACATGTAACATACAAAATATGTGCTAATCGACCGTTTATGGGTTTATGTTATTGGCAGCGCTTTCGGTCAAGAGTAGGCTATTGGTAGTTAAGTTTCTGGGGAGTCAAAAGTTAGACACAGATAGGGGGTTGATTTCCCCAACTCCTGCATTGTGCAAAGTGTCAACTGTACATATAAAATAAGGATGAGAATATGTTGCCAAATCATACTTTAAATAAACAAGAAATGGCATATACGCCACAAAAAGAGATTTGAACAAAAAAGGAAATTGTCACCCAATAACTCAAGGCAACCCTGATTTCCTAGCCAGAGCTGCTCTGGAAATAAACAGTTTTAAGGCAAAGTGATGTAATGGTAATGACAAAGAAAGATTCAGTTATCAAAGAGATGAATCAACAGGATGTTTAACAACCATACACTCTAGATGGGTCCTTTCCTAATTACATAGTTTAGCAAAGACAGAAGTACTACTAAAAATGCTTGCAGGCAGAAGAAAATTGTCAAACCTTAATAAATGATATTCAAACCTTATAGAAACGCAGTATTAGGAAAACAGATGGACAACATAAAGGAGCACATGAGCAGGCACTAGGAAAGGGACTGTTTCTATGCAATTATTGTAGAAGAGAATAGGAGGCTATAGTCTTTAAAGCAGTGTTTGTTAACTTTTTAAAGTTTTACTATTGCTTCCTTACAGCACCTTTTTAGGCTATTTCTCCCTAATCCAAAGCTCCTATGAGTTTTTAATACCCTAGAAACATCATATATTTGTATATGTACAAATATGCAGTATGTAAATTGTCTGGAAGGCCACAGCTAATTTAATAGCTAAGATTTTGCCTGCTGAGAACCGATGCTCCCCCCATCCCTAAAATTTGACCCATTGTTAGGGGCAATATTGCACCCTGGAGAATGCTTTAAATAATGGACTATTTCATATCAAATCTACAGTCTTCAAAGTTTTTCTGAAATATCTTTGTCAACTGGGTGGGTGGTAGGAAAGTAATGGAGAGGTGGGTTCAAGGAGTACAGTTAAGGAAACAAAAACTCACTCTTATACTTGCTTTTTCTTACAGTTGAACCTAATTTGACTGTGAAGCATAGAAACATATAAAGAAAAAAAAACAGTTTTAACCCAAGTATCTCAATTTTAGGGAAATATGGTTAAAAATACTGGGGAGAAATAGATACCAAATGTAAAATGAAAATTTCAGAAGAAATATCCTTATAATTCATGGAATTATTTCCTCATATAAAGATTAAACTAAATGTTACTTTCACTTTCTAAAGTTTAATCATCTACCAAAATCCTTTGGTAGCCAAGATCAGTGTGAGTTATAAAAGCATGCTCAATCTGGTTTGTTGAGATAATCTGATCGTTCTAATATCTCAATTTCCAGGGCTCAAACCAGTCTTGAATTGGAATTTCAAGACATAAAAACCACTGCAGGAACTTGCTGGGGAAACGGCCCCTCTGGTATCTCTATCTGAAATATGATTATCTTAAGTTCACAAAGCATTGTGTCCGCAGTGTGAGTTTGAAAACAACAACGTTAAGGCAACTTCACAGCTTCTTAATCAAGCCCTTCTCCATCTCTCCATGTGGTTTTTGGGGTGGTGGAGGAGGAGCCAAAAGAGACAGGGCAGTTTCCCAGGGCTGAAGATGGTACCATGACTCATAGGATCTATGCAAACCCTGTGAGTGAATTCTGAGGAAGAATGAGTAACATTTTGTTTTATTACTGATGGTAATAAGATAGTATCATCAGTGTGGTATATTCTGATTATTTAATTCTGTTCCCTATTCATATCCTGTGGCCAAATAAAATTTGTTTGTGTGTACTGTGATATTTAGTGTTACCTGATCAAACAGGTTTAGTGGAAAAATTCATTTTAAATAAACATTGTTTCAGCCTCAGATTTTTATTCCAAATAATTCCTTTGAACACCAGAAGAATTTTCTTGAGAGTCAACTCCAAAGAAAAAGCTACCTGTTTTCCTATTTGCCTAGAAGGCAAGAGGTTGCAAGATTATAAGAATATACAAGTGGAACATAAGGATTCTGGAAGGAGAAACTCAGGAGGATGGTAATGAAGAGGGAGATTTTTCTACAGACCTGGTTTCCCTATCACCTATCAGCTACACTTCTGGCCTGTGACTTCTTTGTAACTCTTGTGTAACCCTTTTGCACATCTGAACAATATTCACTTTTTAAAGTGAAGAGCTGACAAAAATTGTGAATTGTAGCTTTGAACTAAGCTCCATTATTCCAAGGTCATTGCTTAACTAATTTTAAACCAATTTTAAATTTCTCAGGAAAAGCACATATTTAATGCTACATTTCCATAATCAAGTTTCAATCAGTTCATTCACCCAAGAGCCCATTAAATTATCCACCCAAATCCTATTCGTCCTTCAATTTTTCCCAAGAATCTATTCCTATTTCCTACAAGATAAAATCCAAGCCACTCCTTGGCTTGACAGAGGTTATACTTACCAACCTGACCTCAATGTAACTTTGATAGAAAATTGCTGTTGGAGCCTAAGCTTTGCCCAATGCCGTCATGTTTGGGTGTGACTGGTACCCTGGCAGAAGAGCCTGTTGGGAATCATTTTACTTGTTTCATGTAGGAGCCATAGAAGGACATCCTTCTAAGAGAAGGGTGTGTCAGACAGGGAAATTGGCTCAATAACAGTATCTCAATTGTGAGTGTATCTTGGTATCTCTAGTCAGTCAGCCTTGTTTACTGCCTGGATTCATTTCTGAAAATTAGGAGAGGGGCTGAAGTACAAATGGAAGGAACTATGTTCACTAATGACTCTGAAGCACTGAGGCACAAGGAAGCACTGTATTGGTTCCATTAGGCCAAAGAACAAAGCTCCTCTTTGAAACTCCTCAGTTTAACACATGTAAAGTATTGAATAAGTGTTGAAATAAATAAATAAGTCATGAAATGAATCAGTGAAACATTTCCAGGAAATACACTCGTAAGATCTGTCATGTAAATGTGTCTTCAAATGCTGGTAGCTTTTATTTTCTTATACAGTTTAGTAGTATTTTGACATTTCATAAACAATCAATATACCCTAAGAAATTTCCACCCATGTTTTAAGCACCCAACGGCTTTTCTCTTAAGACACTAATACTTGGATTAGTTCCTTGTACAGTATTTTGATAATTCCCCATAAAATTAGTATGAAACATCCATTCAACAGAAGCAGCTTAAAGAGTTACTCATCTTTCTTTTGGAATTTCCATTTTTTCTTGTTTTAGATGAAAAGTGCCACAAATTTAACTTTCTCACAGTCCTTCATTGTATTTACTCAAGGTATTGTCTAGAATATGAAAGCCAGAACACTTCTAAGTCAATAAATAACAAAAAACTCAAATTAGAAAATTTCTGATGAAACAAAAACTTAAATGTCAAATAAAAGTTGCTGCTCCATATAACTTCAGTGTTTATATTGAACACTGTGAAAGTGAAAGTGAAAACACACTTTTTTGTTGGGGCAAGAAGGGGTCTTCTTAGCTTTATTACAGGACTGGGGCCTGCAGTTAGCTGCCACTATTTAATCTAATTTTATGCTTATATTCATTTTGTCTGTCTTATAAAATTCCAGTGTATTCTGAATACATTCTTTATTTTTTGAGACAGAGTCTCACTCTGTACAGTGGCAGTGGCACGACCTTAGCTCACTGCAACCTCCGCCTCCTGGGTTCAAGTGATTCTCCTGCCTCAGCCCCCCTAGTAGCTGAGATTACAGGCACCCTCCACCACACCAGGCTAATTTTTGTATTTTTAATAGAGATGGGGGTTTTACCATGTTGGCCAGGCTGGCTTCGAACTCCTGACCTCAGGTGATCTGCCTGCTTCAGCCTCCCAAAGTGCTAGGATTACAGCACCCAGCCTATTCTGAGTACAGTTCTAAACAAATCTAATAAATACATTCATATTCTTAAGTATTTATTAAACATACACAATAGTTCAGCATATGCCTAGATGATAAACATGGCAAACATGGCTCTCAAAAACAAAAAAAAAAAAAAAGAAAAGAAATCACTGACACATTCGTTTTCCAGATAGGTTCTTGCAAATTACAATTAAAGGTATTTTCTAAGAATATAATGTCAATATTGTAACCCATTAGGAAGTAACAAAAATATTGAAACCCATTAGGAAGTGAAAAAATAGATACTACTGTTTCTAAAATGCCATATGGTTAATTTTATGAAATATTTTTGCATCAAAAATTTCTTTTAAATGGAATTGACTGTGGTAATCGACCATTGTTAAAATAGTATATGATGCATTTTTTTTGAGACAGACTCTTGCTGTCTCACCCAAGCTGGAGTGCAATGGCACAATCTCAGCTCAATGCAACCACTACCTTCCAGGTGCAAGCAGTTCTCCTGCCTCAGCCTCCTGAGTAGCTGGGACTAAGGTGCATGCCACCACACCCAGCTAATTTTTGTATTTTTAGTAGAGATGAGGTGTCACCATGTTGGCCAGGCTGGTCTCGAACTCCTGACCTCAGGTGATCCGCCTGCTTCAGTCTCCCAAAGTGCTAGGATCACAGGTGTGAGCCACTGCACCCAGCCTATTTTGATTATATTTCTAAGCAAATGTAATAAATACATTCATATTCTTAACTATTTATTGAACATACCCAATAGTTCAGCATACACCTAGATGACAAACATGGCAAACACAGTTATCTGAATAAAAAAAGAAAAAAATCACTGACATTCATTTTCCAGATAGAATATACCTTTAATTATAATTTGCAAGAACCTAAGAATATAATGTCAATATTGTAACCCATTAGGAAAAAAATAAGTTCAATATGATATTTTTGCATCAAAAATTGCTTTTAAATGGAATTGACTGTGATAATTGACCACTGTTAAAATAATACATGATGAATATGTATTGTTTTGTTTTTCAGATGGAGTCTCACTCTGTCACCCAGGCTGGAGTGCAATGGCACAATTTCGGCTCACTGCAACTCCGCCTCCCAGGTTCAAGCTATTCTCCTACTTCAGCCTCCAGAGTAGCTGAGACTACAGCTGCATGCCACTACACCTGGCTAATTTTTGTATTTTTAGTAGAGACAGGGTGTCACCCTATTGCCCAGGCTGGTCTCAAACTCCTGACCTCAGGTGATCTGCCAGGCTTGAACTCCCAAAGTGCTGGGATTACAGGCATGAGCCGCTGCCACTGGCCTATGATGCATAATTTTAAAAAAAACGCCTGATTTCATCAGGAATGCCATGTAATACATAGTTTCTAATCAGCTATCTAATTATTACTGGAAGGCAAAGTTGATAATGCCAGTCAATGTGGAATTTAGGTCTAAGTATTTTCATGATTAACTATATGTCTCTATATCTTGAAGTTAGATACTAAGGTTTGTAAAATGCCATATGGTTATGATTAAAATTAGTAACTGTATTTTCTATGACACAAGATGACTGAGGAGCTCTCAGACAATAGCTACTTTGTCTACATGAGTGGCTTCATCATTTCCATTAAATAGCTATTTACAATGTGAATATGTATGCCATGATATAATGGCTAGAAATGCATTTGTCTGTTAGAATAAGAAAATCTCTTCTGTAGTAGAGCACTGTAATCTTTATAATCCTAGTAAAAGTCAAATAAAATAAACGGTATCTACTTTAAATCATCTAAGCATAATGTTAGTGTTCTGCTCTAACAGAAAAAGGAATTATTGTTACTTCAGCTATAAATCAAACACCTTCTAGATTCCCATCTGCATTTTCTCAATTGAAAACACTACATTGTATATAACATTTTAGAAACTGAAACACCAGTCAATGAAGTTCATATGGAATCCATCTAAGTGAGAACTCAAGTCAAACATATTAGAAATAATACTGTATGGGTATAAATGTAGAGTAATGCTGTTCTTTACTGCTGGTCTCCTCCTTTTCACAGGAGATTACTTCAGTAGCTACTGAACTAAAGGCATTCTCACTGTTTTAAAAAAATGCTCCATGAATAATTATATTTTGATGATAGTTATATTCTAGTAAACAGCCCAGAAAATAGTTGTTTTCCAAAATTTAACATTGTTCAGCCAGACACATTCTTAGCAGCGCCCAAGATTTTTTTTCCACGAAGTGATGGAATATTTGTCAATACTGCTCATGCAGAGTTTATTGCAGCTACATTTCTTAGGAGCAAATAAAGTTTGCCCTGCAGCAAACTGGTTTGCCTTGAGGCTCTTCTCTAAGGGGGAGCTTCATGACATCTTTGGCAGAATTTTCCAAGGATAAAAAGGAGAATATAGTATAAGAAATGAACATTGCCCTAAAGAGACAAACAAATATCCTCTTTTAAAATATTCTGTCTGCTGTGGGTTGTTACTGAGTAGAAAACTCCAGAGGAAGTCTTTTTTTGGGATAGGAGATACAGGCCCACAAGGAATAAGGAGGTTTTTGCTTTTTGTGTTGCATTTGCTTCTAGTTGTGGTAGAAAGTCATAGAGCCTTCCTGGAACAATATTTTATAGGACATTGGTGACATTAGATTTTCTGATAGTATTTGAACGACTGTCCTATAAACTTTCATCAAAAGTCAACCATATTTCCTGTTTATTCATTCACTCACTCATTTATTCATTCCACAAATATTGACTCTGTTACGAGAGACAAATTAGTTAATATCCCTGCCCTGGAAGAATTCAATCTCATCTGTATTCTTTTCCTGTAATCTCTCTTAGCAGCCCAAGCAGGCTTTTAAGACATTAGGAGGATAAGAAGCAGTCTCAATATAGTCCCAACTTGTTAGATCCAACCACAAACCATGTATGTTAAGGTAGTGCTCAGTTTTACAGTTACCTTCAGGAAGCAATTCTGAGAATTAGCACTGTATAGCTTAAGAAACGTTGATTGTTTTTGATGCTTCAGTAAAGTAAGCCTCAGAACTGAAACTGAGTCATCTATAAAAATTCAGGTTTTACAGTCAGGGTGCCAGGTTCATCTCACCTATAACCTATTTGCCATTTCTTCCACTACACTCAAGGTCAGGCTCTCTCCTTTCACTTAAGACACTCAAACTTCAAGCTAATGTGCACAGAGTCATCTGATGCTAAAAATATGGATTTCTGGGCCCCACAGCTTATGAAGTGAATCATAATTAAGGGTTGGGACTAGTCAGAGTCATTGGCTTTTTTGTTTGCTCCATAGACAAGTATGCTCACTATCGTTTGAAATCTAGACCTAGAGAGACAACTGAGATGACCACTTAACACAATCATGTTAATAGTTCATCCAATTTGCCTCAGATAGCTTTGCTAAAATAATCAAAAGTCTTTGATGGCTATTTTTAAGGACTTCAATACATATATATCTAGCCAAAATTTTAACTTATTGCTTACTCCTGACCTACCCCAAATCTGTGCTGGATTAGTTCATGTTTCTTTTTTTTTTTTTTTTTTTTTTTGAGACGGAGTCTCGCTCTGTTGCCCAGGCTGGAGTGCAGTGGCCTGATCTCAGCTCACTGCAAGCTCCGCCTCCCGGGTTCACGCCATTCTCCTGCCTCAGCCTCCTGAGTAGCTGGGACTACAGGCGCCCGCCACCTCGCCTGGCTAGTTTTTTGTAATTTTAGTAGAGACGGGGTTTCACTGTGTTCACCAGGATGGTCTCGATCTCCTGACCTCGTGATCCACCCGTCTCGGCCTCCCAAAGTGCTGGGATTACAGGCTTGAGCCACCGCGCCCGGCCGGTCATGTTTCTTAACTATGAATATGACCTCCCTGTTCTAGCTTTGCTCAGTGTGTTCCCTTGTCAACTTTTTAATCGGTCCAGCCCAAGTGTTCCCTCCTCCTTGAGACTTAGCCTGGTTCCCTCAAGGAGACACACTTTCTCTTTCCTTTGAGGTCATCAAACCCTTTATTTTATGATAGTGATCATATTTTACCTTATAGTTACATTTATATTTGTCATTCTCCCTCTAGATTGTAAAGTTCTAAAGAATATCATGTCTTGCTGTAGTTGATAATGTGTTCAACTGAAAAATAGAACAATTAATGTTATTTTCATCTTTGATCTTAGCAGAAATCATCTGTATGTTCTGCTGCAATAAAAGACTAAGCATTAATTGTTCTACATCTCAGGTGAGTATAAAGTATAAATTGTGCTGTTATTTATTCCAGTCATCTCATGATCAGATATGTTGCCATTTATAGGATGTTTGTATTCCTGCTTTTCTCCAATATACTAAATATTGGTAGGTATACTCTATTACATATTTCTTACTAAGTTTTTTTAATGTATAATGCTTATGAAATCTTGATATAAAGAATTGTGAAAGGATTGGGAATAAGGGAATTCACATGTTAAAATCATGCTAATATAGTTTTAGCACATGGCTTGTAACATATCTCAATGGAGGGTAAAAAAGAATCTATTCTTTAAAAAGTGAGTAATTAGCTTTTTTCTAATGAATTTCCATTAAAATCCCCCTTTTGTATAAATATTGAATGAAGGTATTCTAGAAGTGATTATTTAATGTAGAGGGAAATAAAGCAGATGACAGAATGAGTTGACAACCCGATATAGGAAAGAATTAACCAGAAATTATAGGCCAGAAACAGGAAATGTATTAGAAGAAAAACAAAAACCAGTAGGAAATTGCTTAGAGGAACAGATCTACAGAAACCAGTGTTTATAGATGACATTTTCAGTTCTGGACTGTTATATTCGTCATAAAAATATTTCTCAAGATAACTGAGTTTTTCACTCTTGAATTTTCTTTGTTTTCCCCTAAAATCTTAATAAATCTAAAAAATTAATCAAAGGTATAGCTCAAAGAACTGAAAGTGTCAAAGAAGTCTTATAAATGAGACTAAGGGAAGAGACATTTTAAAAAGAAATTGGAAGAGAGAAAACAAAGTTACATTTAACTTGCTACATAAACATAATTTTTAATAATATTTTCTTGAGCTTCAAAGTAGATTTTAAAAATCAATAGTTATTAACATTTATTTATACTACAGGTAGATAGTTGGGGAGTTTGGAAGCTAATGTCTCATAATGGCATATTACTAACAGGCACTTTCTTACAAAGTGAGAGAAGAAATACAATAATATTAATATCTCTTCTGCTCAGAAATAGGTTTATAAGTTATTGATGAAATTATGGCATTTAGCCCCTAAGGAAGACATAATTGGTTGTGGATCAGAAGATAAACACAAACATTTCCATATTCTTTAAAAGATAAACTCTGTGTACATGTACTGGATTTCTATTGCTTCTATAACAAATTAGTATACAGGTTGTGTTTAAGACAATGCACATTATCTTATGGTTCTCTACATGAGAAGTATTATATAAGTCTCGCTGAACTAAAATTATGATGTCCTGACAATACCAATTGCTGGCAAAGATGCAAAGCAACAAGAACTCTCATCATTGCTGGCAGATATACAAAATAATACGGCCACTTTGCAAGAGAGTTTTGAAGTTTCTTACAAAGTTTAACATGGTTTCACCATGCAATCCAACAATAAAGTTCCTACTATATCCCTAACTTATCTGAAGATTTATGTTCACACAAATACTTGCACATGAACTTCTATTGCAGCTTTATTCGTAATTGCAAAAAAAATGGGAAACAACACAAATGTCCTTCAACAAGTAAATGTAAATGGATACACCAGAAGTGGTACACCCACTCAATAGGACACTGTTCAATGATTTTAAGAAATGAGCTATCAAGCTATGCAGAGGCATGGAAATCTTAAATACATACTATTAAATGAAAGAAATCAGTCTGCAAAGGCTACATAATATATAATTCAATTCATATGATATGATGGAAAGAAAACTATAAAGATAATAGGTCAGTGGTTCTAGGGAATACAGAGTGGTTACATAGGTGAAACAGGAGTCTTGGGGGTGGATAAACCATCATATACAGAACTACAATGATGGCTCTATGACATCGTACCCATAGAACCTTATAGAAGAAAAAAACTAACCATTAAATATGTGTTTTTAATCACTTAAGTAGTTGTGGGATCACATGATCAAATGAAGATTATGACAGAAGAATCTATTACAAATGTGTGAAACAGCCTTGTTGAAAGGAGTGGCGGTAAAGTGCTGACCTAATTAACCTTGGAAATAAGCTGCGCAAGAATAAAGTTAGAAGACCTCAACACAAGCGCTGTGCTCTAGTTGATAAGGTGATATGATAAGTCGTTTTTCTTGGAGGTATGGGTAATAAATCTGAAATCTCTACATAAGTATACTGGAATTGAACAGTTCAGTAAAATGGATGGTGAGCAGTGGGAGCAAAGTCTGTCAATATTGAAGTCTGAGGTTAGAGATAGGGAAGGGCGGCAGCATAGAATGACCCACATGGTAATGGATTAGAGCTTTAGGCATCTGTATGGTCTCATTTCCTGCCTAATCTAGACAAATATAGTTACACATAAAATATTGAAGTGTATATATACACAAGTTAGCATATTCATATTTTCTTACTCTCCTAGCTGAGGAGGCCTTAGAAGCAACAATTCCCCAGGAGCAATGAGTACATCTAACCCAGATCTTTGTTTCTAATACTGTTCACCAACAAAAGTAACCAGAATTTCTTGGAAAGAAAGAGTGACTGGTTTCAGTAATAGAACAGGAAATATATAAGATGAGCCTGAAGCATTTTGAAGTACCAGAAATTAAAGAAGTGCTTAAAATAAACAAAACACATTGATGATGGTATGTCAAAAGGACATAGGCACCAACTGAGAGAACACACAGTGGCCAAAGCTGGAACAATTTGAGCAGCAAAATATAGTAACAAACGGTAAGCCGAAGTGAAGGTAAACACTCAGTCCATATACTATAAAAAATTGAATAAATGGAAGAGAATAGACAAACCTCCCAAGTAGAAGAATTCCAAATAACTTGTATAGATACTCTACATTCAAGGAGGCAGAACGTAACTCCCCACTCCTTCCATGCAGGCTGTACACAGTGGCTTCCTTTTAGAGATTATAACATGGAAATATGGAAAAAGAATAACTTTACAGTGGAGAAAATGGACAATGCTGCAGCCAGGTGATCCACGGTCATATCAGCAGTGACAACATATACTGACAGGATGTACTCTCCTTGGTATGTAAGGAAAGATTATTATCCACCCAAAAGCCCATAACCCCATTGTAACCACAAGGTTAAACGTCAGACCACTTCACTAGATGCATGTTCTCAGCGTGTGCCCATCTCAAGTACCATCACTGTGGTCTTGCCTGGTACTCTTTTTGGTGTTTTTTTCCCTCCCCCACAATGGCCATGCAGGCCCCTTCTCTGATTCTCCATACACACTTGAAAGTAGATTGTAATGTTGAACAAGGATGAGAGATAATAGGAAAAAACAAAAAAACAAAAAACTATGCAACCTAGAACATTGCTTCTAAACATGTCCATACTCACAGATCTCCTGGGGTCAGACTCATCATAGATGCAGCTCACCTGACTTCTCAGGAAGCCCTCAGATGAGTTTTGCTAGTGATGGGGCAAATCGAAACTGCTACATATTGAGAATGGGAACTGGCTCAGAGAGTGTGGATTTCTCTTGAAGTCTGGTTTTCACCCTGTCATGGACTGAATATAAACGTGTCTTGATTTTCTGTGTGCACCAAAGAATACTTCCCCAACAGTTGACTCGGCAGCTTTCTGTCAGTGAAATCCCAGACCAACAACTAAGAAAATGTCTCACAAAGGAAATGAATGAGAAAAGTTTCCTCCTTTCCTGGCTCCAGAAAACGTGGCCCGAGAGAGTTGTGTCAATAAGTCTCATAAATTTTGGGTTTCTTTTGGTGGGGGTGGCAGGAAGGATGTTGGTATATTTGTTTTCTATTGCTGCTGTAACAAATTATCATAAACTTGGTGCTTAAAATGGCATGACTTTATTATCGTTTTGAAAGTGAGGAGTCTAAAATCTGTTTTACCGGGCCGAAAGTCAAGGTGGTCAGCAGGCCTGGGTTTCTTCTGGAGGCTCTGTGAGCAAATCTATTTTCTTGCCTTTTCCAGCCTATTCTAGAGGCTGCCTTTCTGCATCTTCAAAGCCAGCAACAGCAGGGCCCAATATTCTCAATGCTGCTGCCATGTCTGATTCTCTTCAGCTGGCTCTTTCCTTCAAAGGACTCATATGATTAGATTGGGCCTACCTGGGTGATCCCAGCTACTCTCCCCATCTGTAGGTTCTTAACCTTAATGACATATGCAAAGTCCCTTTTATCGTGTAAGATAATATTCACAAGTTCTTAGAATTACAGCATAGTTATCGTTGGGGGCCACTGTTTTGCTATCACACTGCAGCATTTTAGATTTACATACATCCTCAGTTACTCCCTGCTTATCACCTCTCACAGGCCTTTCAAACACATAATCTCCAAAAGCAAATTAGCCTTCCACCTGATGTGCTTCTTTCTTGTTTGCAGATATCATCTCCATCCAACAACCTAGTTTACACATTGAGAATAGTTTTCTGTAATCCCTCGTTAGATTGGCAAATCTGCTCATTTTAATTCCTAAATATCTTTCCAATCATTTTATTTTTATAATAAACTTCATTATGTATATTTAAAGTATGCAAAATAGCACTGAGATGCATATATAGTCGAATGGTTATTATAGTGAAACAAATTAACTTATCCATCACCTAACATAGTTACTCTTTTTTTTTTGTCTGTGGCAAGAACAGCTATAATCTCATTTAGCAAAAATAATGCGTGTCATACACTATTATTAACCACAGTCCTCATGTTATACATTAGATTTTTATTTGACCTATATCTCCCCACTTCCTCCTTCCTACCTTGCCCTGGTAAACATTCTTTTATTCTCTATCTGTATCATTGACCTTTTTTTTCCCATGTACAACTAAGATCATGCAATATTTTCCTTTTTCTGTCCGGGTTATTTCACTTAGTATAATGTTTTCCAGGTACATTCATGTTATGGCAAGTGGCAGGATCTCCCTTTTAAAGGTGGCATAGTATTCCATTGTGTATGTATACATGTACGTACACACCACAGTGTATCCATTCATTTGGTGATAGACACCCAGGTTGTTTCTATATCTTGGTTACTGTGGATAATGCTGCAATAAACATAAGAGTGCAGGTATCTCTAAAAGGTAGTGATGTTTCCCCAGTCTATCTGTGCCTTGCAGCTCCCCTATAACAAACTACCCTTGCGTGGTTTCCATTTTCCTCAAAAGAAAGTATTTCTTGGTTAATGGTATCTGGCATTCGTTACCTGGTGGAGCTGCTAATGAGAGTGATGTACCTGTGTGATTCACTCTGATGGGCTTACACTCTAGCATAGAAACCACAGACTAAACAAACGCATATGGAAGTGTCCTGGGAGAAGACATTGTTGATCTTTCTAATCACGTATTCCCGATTCAGTTTTCAAAAATTGAGGTCCAAAATTTGTGACTCTCTGGAGAGATGACATCATGCTAGCTAATAGGAAGCAGTCAAGAGTAATTTGTGTGTGAGTGTATGTGTGTGTCTGAGTGCATGTGTGACTGTGTGTGCGCATGTGCCTGTGCTGTATGTGCATGTGAGAGGGAGAGAGAAGACTTTTCCCTGATTCTGAAATATAAAAATGGAAAATAAGACTGTTAAATGTTAAATATGGCAACTTGCTTTTAATAAGATCAAACAAAAATGGATTTCAAAGTCTATCTTGATCACTTGTTGAAATGCAGTTAAATTACAGATTTTAATGTCTCACACCAGATTTAATGAATCAGAATGCCTGCGATGGGGCCTGGAAATATGCATCGTAAACAAGCAGTCCATGAGTTTGTTGTGCACATTAGTATCAGGGAATTATTAAACCAATCTCAACTCACCAATACTCCATTCCCTGCATTTTCCAGCTCTCAGCTTCTGCAGGCTGCCCACTTTCCTCAGCCCGTGGCCCCTTCCCACGCTCAAGTCGCATCCCACTGACTTTTCCATCGACATAGCTCTCATTGACCATAGCTGGTAAAGTTTCTCTGCTTTTAAAGACTGGGGTGATTAGATTGGTCCCACCTGGATATTCTAGTATACTCCTCTCATTTCAAGGTTCTTAATTTAATCACCTCTGCAAGGTTCCTTTCACCATCTAAAGTAACATATTCACAGTTTCCATGCATTAGGAGGTGAACAAAGTGGGTGGAGGGGGACATTATTCTTCCTACCAGACTACACATTATATCTGGAGAGCCTTTTCTCAGCTGCTACACATTAACCACCCTGTTAATCATTCCTACATTCCTTTTACCCAGGTGAAAATGAGAGTAAAGAGAAAACTTTCAGAAGACATGCTGAAAAGACTTTACCACTCAACACTCCATCCAAAATGGAGCTTTACACTCAAAGGGAAAACACACTTTCCAATATTCTGCTAGCCCTCTATTTGACTTCTAATCCTAACAAGTATTTAACTTAATATAAAAGTGTAAATGGCTAACAGCTTCGTAGTTGGTTATTCTAGGTGCTTCATCTGACTGTAAGGACTTAGGATATTTATTGTCGTAAGTTATCAAATATCTGTTGTGTGTTGAGTATCATATAGAGATAATAGTTTGTGTTACGGTAGATGGGCACTGTAATTTGGATTACTATCTTTCTACTTATATCCTACTAGCAGCACAAAATCAAGCACGAAGACTATCACACAGTCCACAATCCTTATTTTAACATAATCCTATCCTGATGTACGTTGCCATCAGCTTTTAAATGTCTGAGCCTTATTTGCTTGTGTTCCATTTGTGACATAGGTTTTTGTTGTTTGTATCAATTTTAGAAACTCACTAAGAAGTTGTGGAATGAAGCATAAAAACTATTAAACTCCAGATGTTGAAATTTTTTGAAAGAATAGTTAACAAGACAGAGCAAGGGTAAAAGAAGTAACGGCATGTGGCTTAAGACATGCTTTATTCTCAACAAACTGCCTGAGGGTTTTTTGTTTCTGTTTTGTTTTGTTTTGTTTTATAGAGATGGTGTCTCACTATGTTGCCCAGGCTGGTCTTGAACTCCTGGCCTCAACTGAGTCTCTCACCTCAGCCTTCCAAAGTGCTGGGCATGAGCCACTATTCCCAGCCCAACCAGAGTTCGTTTAGGGAAGAAATAACTCCTGACACTTGGAAGACACCATAGTCAAAGCAATAGAAATGATAGTGCAAAGAGGTGAAACCTTCCAACAGCACGGCAGGCTCCTTGTTCTTCACATAGTCCAGCTCTCCACTTAGGAAACCACACAGTGACATACTGTTTTCATCACACACGTCTACTCAGATATAAACGATCCAGTCCTGATGTGCATTCATGGCAAGATCGCCATATTTTCAATTTGGTCTTTTCTGCTTAGTGCTAAGAAGATTAATGAGATGTGTGTTGGTTTCTGTTGGAAGTTTTGTGAGGCAAGTGCAAAGAAGTGTGCACTACACTTCCTATAAACCATGAGCACCAAAGCAAATTAAATTAGTATCAGGAAGTATTACAACAAAGATATTTTTCTAAATGAAGTGTTCTGAAATAACATTATCATGTTCCAAAAATCATTACGCTGAACTCTAATCTGACATTTTACTATGTAAAGATCTCCACGGAGAAACATAAAAGAATGGGCTAACAAATTCTACTGCCACATCAGTTTCATTTTGTTATAAATCTCTCTAAACCTACCCCATGTCATCTAAAAGCATATTTGGAGAGAGGAATGTGTTACGCCTGTCTATTAAACAAAATACCAGAAATTTTCCCCCACATACATTGCTTAATTAAAGCTCAGATGTCTTTCCCAGGGCTGACTGTATTATCAGAGAATGCTTTTAGTAGATTCTCACATAGTTGGTAAAGGAATCTGGGTGTTAAGCTAGCTGTGATGCAACAGTAGCAACAGAGAGTGTCAGACAGCAGGGTCAGTTTAACAAGGAAACATAGCTCATGTTACCAAAGGGTTTCTGTATTTGCACACAATTAATTCCTCAGGTGACTTCTCCGTCAAGCACCTCCAGCTGACATCCTTTTTAACCCCCTGTTGTGTTTCTGATACTTAGCTGAGTAACAGAAATAAACAGAAACCTCTTCATTTTCTCTCTCCCTGACCCTAACCCCTCATGTTGCATACAAAAGTATAATGTAGCGTATTAGAAAGAAACAATATCAAAATTTCAGGAGAAGAAATTGATTCAGCAAAACTGAGTGGAGGCTAGGGAATGAGAGAGAAAGACCACAGTAAACTTACCTATTACAAACCTTCAAGAGAATGTAGATGCCTATTAAATTGGCATCTCCACTCCTAACTCTTGTGTGTCCAAATCTATGCTTCCAGCTGCCACTAAACATTCACAGCTAGAAATCCTATAACAGATATTTATCCACAAGCTGAAATAATTATTTTTCTCCTATTAATTTTTCTTCTACTTATCCTATTTCAGTCACTTTAATCATCTTTCTTCCCAGGCTGGACATCTTGGATCCATCTTTTACTTTAAGGCAAAACGTTTACTGGACTCTTAATTTCTTATAGGTGTTGTTCAAATTTTTGTAGTTTAGGCCCATTCCAAGAGCTTAATAACTTCACAATCGAGCTTAATATAGTAGACCAAACTGTGAAGACTTATTAAAAAAAAACACACACACACTTAAAAACATAAAATAAAGTTTCAAAAATACTGGAACTATTTAGAGGTGGTTGGGAAGTGAAAATAAAAGTCATCAATATGAATTATATTGAAGATGTTTTAAAGATGTTGGCATTCTTCACACATG
The DNA here is from genome assembly GCF_037993035.2 of Macaca fascicularis. NCBI lineage: Eukaryota > Metazoa > Chordata > Mammalia > Primates > Cercopithecidae > Macaca > Macaca fascicularis. Next base: position 113,071,288 of record NC_088377.1, read on the forward strand.
CAAATACCTTTGTTATTTTAAGATATAAACCCCTCTAACAGCTGTTTCTTTTTTAATGGTTTATACTCCTCTGAAGACTTTACCAAAATGCTTAAATATAATTGCCATAATGACATTGCTTTAGGGTATACATAATTCTTTACTCACATAAACCCCTGTTTGTGATCTGCACTCCTCTAATGCAGATCACTTAGACGAGTGTCTCCCACTTCAAGAAAGCAGCAGGCAGAAAGCAACTGTATCATTCACTTCCTAGCCACCATCCTCATTGGCATATCTCTTAGCCCATTTTCTGTTCCTTGCAACAGAATGCCTGATACTGAGTAATTTATTAAGAAAATATTTTCATAGTTACGGAGGCTGAGAAATCCCAAGGTAAGGGGCCACATCTGGTGAGGCTCTTCTTGCTGGTGGGGATTTCTGGCAGAGTCCTGCGGTGGTGCAGGGCATCACATGGCGAGGGGGCTGAGGTGCTAGATCAGGTCTCTCCTCTTCTTATAAAAGGCACCAGTCCCATTCCCATAGTAACTGTTTAATCCATTAACCTCTTAAACCATTAATCCATGAGTGGATTAGTCCACTCACGAGGTCAGAGCCCTCATGACCCAATCGCCTCTTGAAGGCCTCACCTCTCAATACTACCACATCAGGGACTAAGTTTCAACATGAGTTTTAGAGGGGACAAATATTCAAACCACAGAAGCATCTCTGCCATTTTATCTCTTCTATGAGATGAAGATCCATTAAAATGGCTTGGTCTTGATTCAAAGAGGAGTGACCATGTTGTTGTGCTGCCTTCAAGGACAGAGCAAGTGAAAATCCCCTAAACAATGAAATAAAATTTCCAAATTTTTTTGCATTTTAAAGATAGTTTTCCACATCGATATTTCAACGTTTAGGCTATTTTTGCTTTGCAGTGTGATATAAATATACCTGAAGGCAAAGAGATGGACAAATTGTTCTCTAAATAGTCCTTCCTTTCTACTGATTTCCTGCAACTATTGATGTTACTGGAGATGTTTAATATCAAATGGAATTATGAGACCTATGGCAGACAATTAAAAGTATTAGTTTGGCCGGGCACAGTGGCTCACACCTGTAATCCCAGCACTTTGGGAGGCCAGGGCAAGCGGATCACGAGGTCAGGAGATCGAGACCATCCTGGCCAACACAGTGAAACCCTGTCTCTACTAAAAATACAAAAAAAAAAATTAGCCAGGCATGGTGGCGGGCACCTGTAGTCCCAGCTACTCGGGAGGCTGAGGCAGGAGAATGGCGTGAACCTGGGAGGCAGAGCTTGCAGTGAGCGGAGATTGCGCCACAGCACTCCAGCCTGGGCGACAGAGCGAGACTCTGTCTCAAAAAAAAAAAAAAGTATTAGTTTGCCAAGAGTAGATTCAATAGTTCTGTTTCCTTGTAGTATATGGGCACATTTTTCCTACGTTGGAGAAAGCTAGTGCAGTCTACCATGTGGACAAATGTGTATTATCTTGGATTCTGGGCGAGCATCTGTCTATGGTGAAGCAAAAGGCAGGCCATGAAGGGAAGTATCTCTTCCACCCCACAGGGGAAGACAACAAGAAAAAAGGGAAGGATAAAAATGGAGGGTGGCTTAACAGGTTTGCAATTTATTATCTGATTTCATCTATTTTCCATACTGTGTCCTTATTCCAATGACCTATTTTATATCTTCTCAGAGCATGATAGAAGTGTCATATCTAATGATGCAAGACAGTAAACAGCACTCTTCTCACTTGTCCAAGACATGTGCATGCTGATTTTTTCCGGACAATTTAGTTACACTGCATGGAAAAGAAAGAACATTTCTTTCGTTCTTTTCACTTAGATGGAAAGACACAGCCAAAATGTTTCCTTGGTGCCCAATAAAAAGCAGCCAAAAGGCTTTTTTTTCAATGCCTTTTTGCAAATCCTCTTTCAGCTGTTACATCATCAGAAGTTTGGAACACTACAAAATCAGCAATTAAAGAGCCACATAAAATTGCATAAAGATGCTGATTGATTCTACGGTGCTAAGAAACATAAACTCTATCCTTTGATGCCGTTACCATACTTCAAATATGCCCAAACCCATACATATCTCATAATCTCAGGATAATCCAAATTCATCAGTGTCACCGCCGATATTGGCATGAATGCCAAAACTGCAATGATAGTATACCTAAGGGAAGATCTACCATATCAGAAGCTACTACCATATAATTCTCTAATATTGAAATAGAAAGAATAAAGCCTGTGGGTATTCAAATGGGCATCAATGGGACACAAACAGCTTAACTCCATGTAATCCAAGCTTCAGCTCCTTTTGCGATGGTCTTTTGACTCTTATTTCCTTCTAACTACTGACTTTTCCACATTTGACCATGAACTACAGCTAACCTTCCACCCACTCATACTGCTTTTCTTCCTCTGCTGCAATGTAAGGTCTAACATATATGTTTTCCAATAAATGATCCCTCCTTCCTCTTTAGTATTACCAACTTTTGCTTGTACTTAGAACCTCATGAAATACTACTATCAGATCAGATTTGAAGTCTGTTGAATCAGTTTTCATTAAGAAGTGCATAAGGCTGGTATCAATGAAGTAACAAAATCATGAAATACTGAAAGACTGTCATTTGGTTAGGACCAGATTAGACCTGGTGATACTGTAATGACTGATTTCCTTAGTAAAGGACGTTGGAATCTTGTTGGGGAATCCAGACAAACAAATAAGATGTGAAGCAAGACAGAATAGTCATGAGTCAAATGGTGTAGCCCAGAGTTCTCATGCTATTTAAGTTCAAAAAAAAGGGGGGGTCTGAAACGAGAAGGTGCAACAAAGTGGAGTGTAAGCTAGGAAATCAAGAAATGGCTTGGTATTGTTAAAAAGAAAGAAAATTAATATCCCAAGCAACATGAGCACTATGAGCAAAGGTAAAGAGGTGAGAATAATCATCTAGAGTTATCTGAGCACTCAGAAGACATTGGTGCTTCTCCTTGTGCTTAGCGTCTCATAAGATACTTTCAGATCAGACTGCGAGTCTTTTGAATCATTTGCATAAAGCAATATGCGAGGCTGATATAAATGAAATGAAGTAAATGAATCATAAAGTACTGAAAAACTACCACTTGTTTAGGATCATGTTGGACCTGGTGTGTGACTTGCATCTGGATAATGGTTGCAAGGGAGCTTGAATGTGTAAGATGAGGCCAGACTCTTGATTAAGTTTTGTTGAAAACAGAGGTCATTTTACCCTAAGGTAATAGAAGCCTTAAAAACAGATAAAACTCACAATCTCCGTGACTTAACATAACAGATATTTATTTCTTGCTTCTGTATAGTTGAAATCAGGTGTTTCTGTACAGAGACATTGGAGACAAGTCTGTATTTAGACTGATTAAATAAATTATGTTATAGCTCACATATTGCTTCCTGCTATCATACATTTATTGCAGTCACTTAGCAAGCATCACTTAAGGACCTACCACATACTGGGCACTGTTCTTGACTGACACTAGAGATCCTGACTGAGGCAAAAGGCGTGGTTCCTGCTGTTTAGAAATGCCTGGCTGGTGAGGAACAAGAAAAGAAATGAGTATTATATCATCTGCTAGGGAGGACAAAAGAAGAAAGTCTTTTACAGATTATGGAAGAAGAGAGCTCAAATTAGAGTCTTTTAATGAGCATTATTTGACTGTCCAATGACAGCAATTGCTCTACTGAGTGACTAGAATAAACATTGCAAATCCCAAGTTCAGTGGAAAAACAGCTGACTTTTAATCTATGGATTCTTGTCAGCTACAAGAATAACTGCCATGTCACTATACTTCAAATTCAGGTGTTTATTTTTCTATGTCCTCTTACAGCGTTACGAGTATCTGCATATCCTATTTTTTGGTTGCCACTCCTGAACAGAACTTTTTCAGTTAGAAGGCAGGTATATCAGAATTGGAAGCAGGGAGAGATAGGTTCTCACACTGACTGCCCGTGACTAAATGTGTTTGTCTTTGAAGCTCACCAGGGCTTTAGTTTTCTCCTTGTACAATGATTCACAAAACTTTTTCCCTTTCTAGCTTGAACAGATACTTCTTATAATATTCTTATTGAAATTATTTCTCCTTAGGACATTTCTCTTTAATGGAGTTTGTTTGACACTGTTATGTTAATTACAGGACTGTAGACAGAAGCAGTTGTACTGGTTTGGGGCGGAGGGGGGCGTGGGCTCTGGCGTCAGACTGACTGGGTTCAGACCCTGCATAATACTCTTTAGCTGTGTGAGTGAGACAGTGTACACCTCTCTATGCCTCGGTTTCTATAAAATGGAAATGAGAATGGAATCACCTCTTCGACTGATATGAAAATTAAACGAGTTAATTCAGGGGGCCCAAACCATCTCTATTCATGGTGCCCTTAGTGTCTCTGTAATTCTTTTCACTGTGTCCTTAAGCTCAATGAAATACCTAATTGTTTCGTTTATTACGTCTGAACAACTAATAAGTAGTTATGTCCCAACAACTTACAGTAGTAGCCTCATGAAAATACAATACACACAAATTGAAAGGAAAAATAGTATTTTTATTTCATTCTTAAATAAACATCATTACTTACTAATGAGATGTATGTGTCTCCCATTTGTCTCTGCTCCATGATATCTGAGGCCTCAGCTGGAAGGACTTAAAGATTGGGAGTGGGAATCACCTGGATGTATGCTAGCTGTTAGCAGGAACCTCAGCTGGAGCTGTCAGTCACATAATCTACGTGTGGCCTGGGCTTACTCACCGGATGGCGGCCTCAAACATCTTACATTGTGGCTCAGAGCCCCACAGCAGAGTATCCAAAGAGAACCAGATGAAAACTTTCATTTCTTACTACCTACCCTCAGAAATCACACGGATTCTTTTAACCATCAACACATCATATTTCTCCTCAGGATATTTCTCTTCAATAGAATTTGACACAGTAATGTTATTTACATAGTTATAGACATAAATTAAAGGGGAAAATATTGAGAGGACCCCATCTCTCAATAGAAGGCATATCAAAAACATATAGGATGGGAAATATTGTGGCCATTTTTGGAAAAATTTTCTGCCACACTCCCCTGCCTTCTTCTTTGCTTCCTCTCTTTTTTCCATCTATATTATATTCTGTGAAACTGTATGAATTGGAGTTTCTGTATAAATTTTATGTGTCATGTGTGTCATATATATGACACAGGTATATGACATGTATCTGCATTCATAACTTTCTAACTCATGCTGTTTATTACTATTTTCACGCACAAATTATTTTCTCAGTCTTTGCCACCACATACTATTATGTCAGACATGTTTCCCAAAATGGCTGTGTTCTTGAAGGGTAAAAATGTAAAACAAACATTTACTTGTAATATCCCTGCAGTTCTTTACCTGTTGCACTATACATGGTTTCTTTCATGTTTTGCCTCCTTACTTCTATAGCAGGTTCCTTTCTTGCTAGAAAGGGCTAGAAATAATTAATGTTTGTTCTATCATTATTTTCCTAGAAATCATTATTTTGATAGATAGTCATCATAATTTTGGTAGAAAACAGACTTCATAACTTATGCTTTATATTTTTCTCATTTATAGTAAATGCATGTATGTTTTCCTGAATTACTCTATATTGCTCTAGATAATCTTAGAATTTTCTTTTTTATTTTATTTTACTTAATTTTTTTGGCACACTGCCTTCTGAAATGAATTACATTAGCATATTTAAACCTCAGCTGAGAAAGCCCTGTGGCTTTTTTTTTTTTCTAAAACAAATTTGCTTCTCTATAGGGGGTTTCCCCAGGAGTTGTGGCATATTTCAAATGCCCTAGATAACCTTAGGAATTTTCCAACCTCACAAGTAGGTTTGATACTCAGAAATCAGAATTTTCAATTGTGTGTGCAATTTTTTTTCTTGCTTTCCTAGATCATGCAGAATGTTCAGGGATTTGTTTGATATTTAACTTTAGAAACAACTTTTGGTGTAATTAAAGGAATAATATCTCTTTTCTCTTCTCACCTCTTTAGGTGCCTGAATCTATTACAGAGTATTTGCTCATATATGTCATCTCAATCATCCTATACTCTAAAAATATTTACATAAGCACTCTTGTGGAAATAGTAAACACATAAAGAAGAGGAAAGAAAAGGAGGGAAGTAAGTGGTAAAAGTGTTTGAAGCAAAGATTAACTGAATGATTTTAGCTCTGTGAATTGAGCCACAGAGTTTCTCTTATTTCTCCTCACACATTCCACTCTGGCCATACACACTCATCAGCATTTCCCAGACTCCATGCCCCTTCATGCCTCTCTATTGCTAAACATGCAGGATATGATGTCGGGAATGACCTTCCCCTTTTTTCTGATGAAATCTTACTTACAGCTCAAATGTTATTTTCTATTTCTCAAATTACAGTTCCTGTTTCGAGTATGTAGTTCTTTTCATGTCTTTTTAAATTGCTATTTACATGTCTACGTCTCCCACTAAGTTCCGCAGGGACTGGGCTCAGGTTTTACTCATTTCTGTAACCTTAGTGCCAGACAAATCTTTGTTCCAATTCATGTATAGTTAATAACTAAATTTATGCTCTTAAATAAGTTACTTAGTCTATCAGTGCTTTCTGCTTTGTAAAATAGAACTAATAATAGTATATAACTTAAGGGAGGGTTTTGAGAATTACATAAAATAATTCATATAGAACATAATGCCTGACATATAATTCATGTTCAGTAAATATTTAGTTGTTGTTATGCATATATTTTTAATATTGCATTTAAACACCAAAATTCTATAATTATTAATAGTGGTCATGAAAAAGCGTGTTTCATTGTCTATATTTTTCGATAAAAGACCCTTTGTCAGATGGCTGAAATACCAGTGTTAAATAAATGAGTTTGCCACCACAGTGAAATGTCTCTCTGTAGAAATGCTGCATGAAGGGTCTTCTCTGATTGTAATAGAAAAGCCAGTTTACAATATGATGTAAGGTGCTTACAGGGAAGAAATATTCTAAACAACTGCTAATCCCTGGCCAACAATATAAGCTCTGTCTGATTTTGGGATATCATGCATCTTTTGGGATATCATGTAGCTTTCTCTGAAGCTGTTTTATCAATTCTCTTTCATCATATAAATTATCATATATATATTTTATGATTTAAATTTTTTCACATTAGAAAATTCAGAGTATATTAATTCACCAACATAAGACAGATGCAAATTTTAGCCATTGGTTGAAAGAAGCAAATTTCACTATGGAGTTTTAGGTATTTTCTAAAAAATAGATGTGTTTAGATAAATAGTAAATGCCATATCACACATACTATATAGAGAATTTTTATATTAAAATATTCATTATCTTGACAGTAATAATATTCCATAAGCACAGTCTTATTTTGTTACATAAATATCTCAAATTCCATCTTTCTTTTTATTTCAGTACAGCTCACCAAGAACAGAGTGCAAACAAAGGTATTTCTGAGATTTATTTATTTTGGAGGATTCCAGTGAGGAAATATATTTTACTATCTATTTATATAACTCTTAGCATTAGTTACCAGACTTTCCAAAATGAACACTTTTATTGAAAGCATACTTCTGACCAACTTCATTAAAAAAATAGAATTTCAAAGATTTGGTTTTCTAAGGCTTTGCAACCTACATGATCACTCACTTCTTACATTATGTAGGCCAATTATTTTGTAACTCAGGTATTTCACTTATTTTAACAACTGTAGCAAATTAACTAACTGCAATCTATTTATGTTCAGTAAATTTTTGCCAAACTATTCTATTTAAACATAGAGATTTCTTAATAACATGCCAGGAGATACAAAGAGTCAAAAGAGGGCAGGGAAAGTGAATACTCCTTACTAGAAAGTTTTCTAATTTGTAGGCTTCGCCAAAATTCTTCATTATGGAGACCATACTATTTAGTTGAATGGGGAACAGGAGGGAAAAGAACAGGGTTGTTTCCATTAGTGAAGATAGGTTAGTACAGTTTATGCTATACTTACAAAGAATCCAAATCTCAATGGCTTAACTCAGAAAAACACTATTTCTCATTTCTCTTATTTATGCAACATCCACTGTGGGTCTGAGAAACTCAAGAGAAACTCACACAATGAAGACTGCTCAACCATTGGTTCCACCATATGTCCACAGGAGTTCTCCATACTTGCTACAGCAGGGACATAAGAGCACAAGGGAATCTTATATGAGCAATTAAACACTTCAATCTAGAAATGACACTGGTAATTAAATGCTTCATCCCATAAGTCATTTCCACTCACAGCTCATTGGCTCTTTTCCATTTGCCTAGAAGGATAGGAGCCCTAGACATTGTTAAAAATATGAGAAATGTCTATCATGGGATTCTGCACAGAACATAACACAGTGTTTTCCCCATAATAGTCACTACATATTGAATTAACTATAATTTCTATTATCTGAATAATTTAGTCTTAATCAGAGTTTTGCATATGATGCTGGGGTTATGGTTTTGCCACTATTGGAATTCAGACATGTTTCAGCAGCCTAAAGCTTTAATGGCACAGGTCTACCAAAAGTCCATTTGCAGGAGAGATTGAGAGACCAGTGAGGAGGGGGTGCACCCAAAGGGAGCAGAGAGTTGGGAAGATCACAGTGTTTCAATAACAAAGCATTAGTCACTGGAGAAAGGGATGTCTGAGTAGCATTTGGTAGGGTAGTGCTCTAAGTAGCAAGTGAAAGATACTATTAACTCTCAAAAGCATTGGGGTACATTCTTCTCTGCCTTTGGGTGCTCATTTAACAAACACAATGCAACATAATACAAGGAGCACTCTCCCAGGCTTTGACCCTGAATAGAACTTGACACCCAGAAAGCTGCAGAATCAGCAGTAGGAGCTGACATTACCTGGTAATAAATAAAAAGTGGTATACAGTAGAAATGGTCACAGTGCCAATAAGTGGTGCCAGTAACCAGGATATTTAGTGGTGTTCAGAAGATCAGGATCAATTTGAAAGCAACACTGCCTGAGAAAAACAGAATAAATAGCCCAGAAGATGGGGACAGTGATACAACAGCATGACACAGAGTAGGGTCGAAGCAGAAGTGTGGACAAAAATGTATGGTCACTCTAGGGTAACTGAGCAGATTTTTTGGTAGTGCCTTGCTCACATCCACCTTAGCAGGCAAGTTCACCCATGTTGGGCATGCTCATAATTCACAGCTGGCCCCTCCCTAGAGAAGTGCCTTCAGCCAAATGGGAGTTCTCTTGCCCAGGAGATTGGCAACCTCCCCTCAAGACAGCCTGTAGTTAATAACTAGCTAATCTGGGGGTATAAACGGCTGCATTTTCCTCAAGGTGGGATCAACTCGGTGTGACTCACACTCCAGAGCCTCCTGTGGGATCAAGCTGAAGCTACCTTCTAACTGAGAGCAGTTTCCTTGCTTAGCTTTATCTACAGTATTATCCCATTCTCTCTTCATTTCTCATGGACCTGAAACCCTAACACAGTCTTTGATTCTAGAGGAATCACCAATAACACTGAGGAAATGTGAACAGTCTACGGAACACAGAATAAAGACACTAGCTTCCTAAAAGAAGTTTCATGTGCATGGAGATCTGCACAATGAAGAAAGGCTTCCCCTTCTCCAACCTTTTGCTCTCATGATTGGTTAGATTGGGAAGCTCACCACTCTCCTCAATGACTGCAAATGTTACCCATCCTGTTAGACCCACCTCAGAGCCACCAGCTTTGATGGAATCTTTCCAAATCACTCTCACCCACAGTGACATTCTCTGAATTTTGATACTATTCATTGTGTCATTAATTCAGAAATTGTCCCTTCAACTTTTTGAACATTTTAACATTTCAACAGCTCTTCCAAGTAATTTATTTGTCTAACATTAGGCATTTAGTATGCCAGACACTGGGTAGGCTAAGTATTAGGGAAACAATGACAAATAAGACAGGGCACTACCTTCCATGAGCTATTCTTAATGGAGAATACAGATATGTAAGCCCATTAGAATACCTTAAAGTATATAACACAGTATGAGAATTGGAAATAGTTTCACAAAGGCAATATTTTAACTGTGTTGAAAATGATGGTTAGAAGTTAAGGAACAAAGTATTTTAGGTAAAAATATTTTAAAATTACACTCAAGGAACTGAGATTGATCCATTGGTTACTCAGTGAACATGTTGCAAGCAGGAAGAAAAAAGAAGAGAAGTATAGAAAGGAAAGTAAAATTCTAATTGTAGAAGAACTATGCCATGCTAAGTAAGACATTTACCTTCTACCTAGTAAGGAATATGGAGCCAATAAGTGTTAGTTGTGCCAGGGTGATGACTGCAGGTATCGTATTATAATCCATATTTCACAAGCTTTATTTACCACCCATGATTTCAGAATGAGATAACCTTTATCAGAGGAAACTATATTTTATATATATAAAATATATAGAGCAAATTATTATTTAATAATATTTATGCATGTTCCACTTAGCTTAAGAAATATTTTAATATTTATTTTTAAATAATATGTTTATTTTATTTAGGAATTATAAGGAAAATAAAACTAGTTTATTTCAGGTCCATGAGGAATTATAAGGAAAATACTTTTATTTTCCTTATAATCTTGCTACATGTAATGCATACAAATACAATCAACTGAATGAGTTCTGCCTTTTGCTTCCTTTAATGAATATCATGTTTGTGAAATGGACCCATTGATACATGAAGCTCAAATGCGTTCACATTTGCCTAGACGGCTAGGAGCCCCAGACATTGCTGAAACTACTAGAAATGTCTATCATGGGATTTTGCACAGAAACCAACAGTGTTTTCCCCATAATAGTCACTCCATATTTAATTAACTCCAATTAATACTGTCCAAACATAAACTTAGTTGATAAAGTAGCAGCAGGATAGAGAGGACTGACTCAAATTCTGAAAGTTCTACTATGAGTAAAATGCTATCAGACAGCGTTGCATGCTATAGAGAAATCTTTTGTTCAAGGAAGAATCCATTGATGCAGCAAACTTTACTATTGTCTTATTTTAAGAAATTGCCTCAGCCACCCTAACCTTCAGCAACCACACCCTGATCAAACAGTAGCCATCAACATCAAACAAGACCTTTTACCAAAAAAAAAGATTGTGAGTCGCTGAAGGCTCAGATGGTCATTAGCATTTTTTAACAATAAAATATTTTTAAATTAAAGTATGTACAGTTCTTAGACATAATGTTTAAATGCTTAATAGACTACGGTATAGGGTAAACATAACTTTTTATGCACTGGGAACCCCCTCAAATTTGTGTGACTTGTTTCATTACCATATTTGCTTTATTTCAGTGATCTGGAACCAAACCCACAGTATCTCTGAGATATGCATGTGTATTTAAATATTATTTTTCTCTTTTAACTCTTCATGTATTTTACATTTACTTTTTATATGATGGAATTATGTACTCTATTCTCTCTCTATGTAGGGTTCATGTAGATTACTAAATAATAGATCTTTTTCTTCTTTTGGAACCAATTGAGACAAATAAGCAAAAAGCAAGCAAATGGAATTCAGAATATCACCTTTATTACTAAAACAGCCTGATTGGAGATGACAACTTTAGATCTAAAACCTAATAGGCTTGCTAGGAATTGACTCCTAAATTGAACATACTTACTCGCCCAGGCACTGGCACAAGTGGAAACCTATTAGCCTTCCACATCATTGGCAGATCCATGTGGATGAAAGAAGGTAAGAAACTTCCCTTTCAATAGGCAGACACGACTGAAAAGAGTCAGGAGAAAGGTGCTAGCAGAGCATGCTCAACAAGTTGTTTCAAACTCACTAAACAAAATAATCCCTTCTCCTTTCAAGATGTGGAGTCAATAAAAAGTAACCTAGGCAATACCACTCAGGACATAGGCATGGGCAAAGACTTCATGACAAAAACACCAAAAGCAATTGCAACAAAAGACAAAATTGACAAATGGGATCTAATTAAACTAAAGAGCTTCTGCACAACAAAAGAAACTATCATCAGAGTGAACAGGCAACCTACAGAGTGGGAGAAAGTTTTTGCAATCTACCCGTCTGACAAAGGGATAATATCCAGAATCTACAAAGAACGTAAACAAATTTACAAGAAAAAGACAAACAACGGCATCAAAAAGTGGGTGAAGGATATGAGCAGGTACTTCTCAAAAGAAGACATTTACATGGCCAGCAAGCATATGAAAAAAAGCTCAACATCACTGATCATCAGAGAAATGCAAATCAAAACCACAGTAAGATACCATCTCATGCCAGTCAGAATGGTGATTATTAAAAAGTCAGGAAACAACATATGCTGGTGAGGCTGTGGAGAAATAGGAACGCTTTTACACTGTTGGTGGGGATGTAAATTAGTTCAACCATTGTGGAAGACAGTATGGTGATTCCTCAAGGATCTAGAACCAGAAATATAATTTGATCCAGCAATCTCATTACTGGGTATATACCCAAAAGATTATAAATCATTCTACTATAAAGACACATGCATATGTATGTTTACTGCAGCACAATTTACAATAGCAAAGACATGGAACCAACCCAAATGCCCGTCAATGATAGACTGGATAAAGAAAACATGGCATATATACACCATGGAATACTATGCAGCCATAAAAAGGAATGAGATCATGTCCTTTGCAGGGACATGGATGAAGCTGGAAGCCATCGTCCTAAGCAAACTAACACAGGAACAGAAAATCAAACACCCCATGTTCTCCCTCATAAGTGAAGGCTGAACATTCAAAACACATGGACACAGAGAAGGGAACACACATACCAGGGCCTGTTGAGGGGTGGAGGGTGACGGGAGGGAACTTAGAGAACGGGTCAATAGGTGCAACAAACCACCATGGCACATGTATACATATGTAAAAAACCTGCACATCTGCACATGTATCCCATTTTTTTTTTTTTAGAAAAAATAAAGGAAAAAGAGTGAGAGAAGATTTATTTTGGCTGAAAGTCTTCATGTGGGTACATAAGAAGTGAGAGATAAGAGTCTTTTCTCCCTAATATTTACAAAAACAATGAGTACATGAATATTAAAGCCACACCAAAATGAGAGAGACAGGCAGTCATGCTGGGGCATGTACAAAATTATAAAGCTAAAGAGAAATTAGATGAAAAAACAGAGATAAGCCTTTTCAAGATGGAAACTGTAAACTCGTGTTTGAATTTCCAGTTCTAGTTAGTTTTGCTGTGGCCTGCTGGTACTTTATTTCTCATTTTTCGATGACTGAGTTTGCCTATTGTGTCCTTACAATAACTCAATTTGTGTTTCCCTTCCTAGAGTAAACTAATGTTTCCTGCAACTGTCTAATCCATAATTAGATTAACTGCAGTTTCTGTCAATTGTGTTCTAGTTTAAAATATAAACAAAATATCATAATATAAAAATATTTAAATAATGTAAATATAAAGAAGACACAACATATAAAAATGACAGAACTCACTCCTAGATGGGAATGGCAAATATAATAACAGAATCCTCTAGACTGTAGTTTTTCAAATTTTCTACAGAATGAGAAGTTTGGATTCCCTTTTGTGGATAAATTCCATGTTAAATTAAAGAAAAATATTTTAATGGAACTGTTGGTTATGCAAAGGTAAAGAATAGATTGTATTTTGGAATGATACTCAGAGAAAATGAGTAAAAACTAGCTAAGGTAAAATTATCCAACTAAAATATATTCTTGGAGGAAAACCTTGTTAAAGACTTCATAGACATTTAGGATAGTAACTTGGATTATTGCTACTTAGGCATTAAGAAAAAGTGTGTCTGATTTGTGAAGCCTGGAGAAGTTGTAGAAATCCTGTTATTCAAAGTGTAACAATATGACAGTCTGTTTTATCTACACATCACCAGACAGTAATGCCTGGAAAACTTCTGAGGTATTACCTACATGAGCATGTCTACTATAACAATAGGAAGAATAAGTAGATATTTTCAATTTTACTTCTTAAAGGACTTAAAATGTCAAAAGCATCAAGAGTTAAGATGTCAAAAATAATTCAATATATGTTAAAATATGGAGCAAAATACTTGACCCAGTGACTGTCCAGCTCATGAGTAAACTGCTGTATAAAAATATATTTGATAATAAGTTAACACATTACAAAAAGTGGATTTGTTCTAGGAAAGCAAGTGTGTTTTAACATTGAAAAATAAATGGATGTTGATATGCACTGGCAGAAGAAAACAGAAAAGTTATGTGATATATGAAAAGAAAACATTTCATATGATTCTATGTCAATTTACCATGAAAACTCTTAGCAAACTAGGTATGGAATGGAACTTTCTTAGATAAAGAGTGTTCAAGAAATTCTTACAGCAAACTTCATGCTTCATGGTAAAATATTGAAAAACTTCCAATGAAGTTAGTTATTATACGTGCTATAACTATTTTTATTACTCTAATAGAAAGACTAGCCAATACAAAAAGGTATTTTAGAAAAGCAAAAGTCAACACCTGTAAAAATGATTAAAATAAAGAAAAAAAGAAAAAACTGCTTTAAATTTCATATGGAACCAAAAAAAAAAAAAATCCTGTGTAGCCAAGACAATCCTATGTAAAAAGAACAAAGCTGGAGGCGTCACGCTACATGACTTCAAACTATCCTACAAGGCTACAGTAACCAAAACAGCAGGGTACTGTTACCAAAACAGATACATAGACCAATGGAACAGAACAGAGACCTCAGAAATAACACCACATATCTACAACCATCTGATCTTTGACAAACCTGACAAAAACAAGTTATGGGGAAAGTATTCCCTATTTAATAAATGGTGCTGGGAAAACTGGCTAGCCATATGCAGAAAACAGAAACTGGACCCCTTCCTTACACCTTATACAAAAATTAACTCAAGATGGATTAAAGACTTAATGTAAAACTCAAAACCATGAAAACCTAGGCAATACCATTCAGAACATAGGCATGGGAAAAGACTTCCTGACTAAAATGCCAAAAGCAATTGTAACAAAAACCAAAATTGACAAATGGGACCTAATCAAACTAAAGAGCTTCTACACATAAAAGAAACTATCATCAGAGTGCACAGGCAATCTAAAGAATGGGAGAAAATGTTTGCAAGCCATCCATCTGACAAAGGTCTAATATCCAGAATCTACAAGGAACTTAAACATATTTACAAGAATAAAACAAACAAGCCCATCAAAAAGTGAGCAAAGAATATGAACAGACACTTCTCAAAAGAAGACATTTATGTGGCCAATAAACATGAAAAAAAAGCTCATCATCACTGGTCATTAGAGAAATGCAAATCAAAACCACATTGAGATACCATCTCATGCCAGTCAGAATGGCAATTATTAAAATGTCAGGAAACAACAGATGCTGGTGAGGCTGTGGAGAAATAGGAATGCTTTTACACTGTTAGTGGGAATGTAAATTAGTTTTGCCATTGTGGAAGACACTATGGCAATTCCTCAAGGATCTAGGACCAGAAATACTATTTGACCCAGCAATTCCATTACTGGTTATATACCCAAAGGATTATAAATCATTCTACTATAAAGACATACGCACACGTGGTTTTTCTGCAGCCCTACTTACAATAGCAAAGACTTGGAACCAATGCCCGTCAATGATAGACTGGATAAAGAAAATGTGGCACATATACATCATGGAATACTATGCAGCCATAAAAAAGAATGAGTTTATATCCTTTGCAGGGACATGGATGAAGCCAGAAACCATCATCCTCAGCAGACTAACACAGGAACAGAAAACTAAATATCATGTGTTCTCACTCATGAGTGAGAGTGACCAATGAGAACACATGGACACAGGGAAGAGAGCATCACACACCAGACCTGTCAGGGTTTGCAAGCTAAGGGAGGGAGAGCATTAGGACAAATACCTAATGTATGCAGGGCTTAAAACCTAGATGGCAGGTTGATAGGTGCAGCAAGCCACTATGGCACATATATACCTATGTAACAAACCTGCATATTCTACACATGTATCCCAGAACTTAAAGTAAAATTTAAATAAATAAATAAACCACAAAAAAGTGAAAGGATTGAAAAGGAAGATATAAAATTGTAACTATTTTCAGATAACTTGGGAGCATACATGAAAATAGTGACAAAAGACAACTAACACACACTCAAGCCATTATAATTAACTGAATTGAGGTTAAGATCTCTAGACACAAGGTCACTGTTTTGGATCAATTACACTTTATGTTCCAGGAAAAGCAAAAAATAAAAACTTTTAAATGAAATCAATTGAAAAACACCTAAAACAATTTAGCTAGAAATAAATCTAACAAAAAATATGTCATTAGAAAGCAATACTGAGAGAAATAAAAGAGGATGTAAATAGGAGTAGGAATACACCATGTTCATTAATTGTTAAACTCAATATTGTAAAAATATAATTTTTTTCAAGTTGATCAAATCATGCAACATATATTTCAGCACTTTTGTTGCTATAAATTGAGAGATTGATTCTAAAATGTATATAAAAATGAAAAGGACCAACAATAGCCAGGACAAACTGGAAGAAGAAAATAAATCTGGAGAAATTGTACTATCAGTATGCTAGACTTACTATAATGCTAAAGGAATTAAGATGGTTTAGTTCAGGAGGAAGGACAGACAAAGAGAACAGAGAGGCAGAGTTGAAAATCCAGAAATGAATTCATATGTATATATACATATGTATATATGTCATATATGATATATAGATATATATGTATATATCTTATAGATACATATGACAGATAGATATAGCATATATCATATGATATATATGATATGTATAGGTATATCTATCTATATCAAATATTTCATGTATTGATATACATTTATATATCATACATATATATAACAGGTTCAATCAATTTATGACAAAGTGATACTATAGTGCAGTTGGGAAAAAAGTCTTTTACAGAAAAGATGGACTTTTCAATATGCATGCTGGATCATTCAAATATCTATGTAAAAAATAAATTTTGATCCCTGCCTCACAACATATACACCAGTCAATTCCAGATGGTTTATAGATTTAAATGTGAAATATAAAACACTAAAACTTTTCTAGGGAAACATAGGAGAATATCTTTATGAACTCGAGGTAGGAAAGTAGTTAGCACTCTGTATCTCTGGAGTCTTTATTCATGGATTCAACCAATTGCAGATTGAAAATATTTTTTTAAAAACATTGCGTCTGGTCTGAATAGAACAGACTTTTTTTCTTGTCGTTATTCCCTAAACAATACAGTATAACAACTATTTACACAGCATTTTTATTGTATTCAGTATTATAAGTAATCTAGAGATTATTTAAAGTATATGGGAGGATATGCATAAGATATATGCAAACACTATGCAATTTTATATTGGGAACTTGAGCATTTGCAATTTTTGGTATCTTCAGGAGGTCCTGGAACCCATCACCCATGGATTCTGAGGGATAAATGCATTTCATAAAAGCATTTGTGAACCCTGAATGTCTAAGACAGGTCTCAGTTAATTTATGAAGTTTATTTTTCCAAGGTGGAGGACGCACGCCCGTGACACCACCTCAGGAGGTTCTGATGACATGTGCCTGAGACGGTAGGGGCACAGCTTGGTTTTATACATTTTAGGGAGACATGAGACCTTGATCAATTTGTAAGATGTCCATTAGTTCAGTCCAGAAAGGGGGCAGCACTTGAGGTGAAGATGGGACAACTCAAAGTGGGGAGGAGGCTTCCAAGTCATAATGGTTGCATTCTTTTGAGTTTCTGATTAGCCTCTCCAAATAAAGCAATCAGATATACATTTATCTCAGTGAGCAGAGGGGTGACTTTGAGTCACCCCTCAAAGGCAGGTTTTTCCTAAGCAGTTCCCAGCTTGATTTTCTCTTTAGCTTAGTGATTTGGGGGCCCCAAGATTTATTTTCCTTTCACATTCCCCATCCCCCACCTTAAAAAAAAATCTTTAAGAGAAGGCATTTTAGGAGAAAATGAGTCTTTGGTCTCAGGTTTCATCTGATGTCTCATGGCTAGAATGGTTTATTCCTAGACAGGTAACTTCTGAGTTATTAGGAAAGTCCATTTTCAGAAGGTTGTGAAGTCTCATGTCCTATGAAGAGAAAATAGGGTGAGAAAAGGAGAAAAACAACAAGAAACAAAAGAACTATTCTGGAAAATTAATATAGGCCACATTACTCTGCAGTCCATACATCAGTAGGCAGGAATGAAAGGGACTTACGTGTGTAAATAGTTTGGTGTTATTTTCTTCTGAAGTTTAAGTTGTCTAGCTTCAGTTGCAAGGCTTTATGAAAGCACAGTTTGGTTTTCAGTGACTCCAAATTAGGAAATATTGGAAGAAAAAGAAGGAAAAAATTGAAAACATTATTTTGAAGACTTGTAGCCAAGAAAAATTAGAATGTGGTCCAATCTGTAGAAAATAACAAAAATTGAAAAACATAAGGCCAGACTAGAATCTAACAACAGGTGTACTATGGTTTTTGAAACATATTTTTTTCTCTCTCCAGTTTCCCATTTTAATTAAAGACAAATCATGGTTGGACTGATTTGCTTCCTTATACTTGACCTGATTATTTGTATACAGTGCAGCAAGAATAATTATTATTATTATTTTTTTTGAGACGGATTCTCGCTCTGTCACCCAGGCTGGAGTGCAGTGGCCGGATCTCAGCTCACTGCAAGCTCCGCCTCCCGGGTTTACGCCATTCTCCTGCCTCAGCCTCCAGAGTAGCTGGGACTACAGGCACCCGCCAACTCACCCGGCTAGTTTTTTGTATTTTTTTTAGTAGAGACAGAGTTTCACCGTGTTAGCCAGGATGGCCTCGATCTCCTGACCTCGTGATCCACCCGTCTCGGCCTCCCAAAGTGCTGGGATTACAGGCTACATAGTCTTTTAAATTGGCTTTGATGGAACTTTATTCCACAGAAGGAATCTCAGGTAAGACTTTTTTAAAGCCGAGCCCAGCCATGGATTTGTACCATCAAATACCTATGAGTTGGGAATTCCTCTCCATGTGAGGTTCCAAGATAAACTTGGGTCTTCTTGGCCTGTTAGAAAGTGACAATCTTTTCTTACCACAGATCAGGAATGATGTGTAGGGACTGTGTAGACAATGTGTGAGGCCAGTTTTCCCAAGGGTCTTTTATTTGCTCTGAAAGTCAATTGATTCCTTAAAGAAAAGCATACCATCCCAGTCCAAGCCTTAGTAAAATAATCAGTTTCTCCAATTGTGTCCTGTTATAAATGAGAACAGATTCTTATTGTACTTATGCAAATAACTGTTTTGCCATAATTTAAGAATACTCACAGTTTCCAAATACTTGAGAAATCAGGTAGAAAGAAACAAATATGTTCTAAATTTTGCTCATAGGAGTATACTAATTTGTTAAAAGCTGTCAATAGCTCAAAAGAAAAGTTTCCTTGACTCTGGAAAAAAAAAATGAAACAAAGGATCAGCAATGTTTTAAGCAAAAAGCCAAAGAGATTACTTCAATCTATATTAGTTCAGTCCATGTAGTTAATTCCTGTTCTGCTTGATATTCATGAACATTTCAGTTCTCCATGAGACCTGAAAGATTTTCTTCTATTCTGATGTCACAATCTCCAAAGTTACCAGAAACTTGTGTTCAAGAGCACCTGTTAGAGTTTTATGCTGATTATAAAACTACATTCTAAAGTGGATCAAAACAAGACAATTGTTCATGGATGACAAAAAGTTTTAAGGCAGCCAGAGTCAAAGACACAATTGACAAGGAAATTTGTTACCTCTATGACACACAATAATTTAACATAACAATGATAATTATTGCTGATAACGTACAGTGCATCATATCAGAATTATAAGATTTTCCCATAATTTTGGAACACATATCAATAATATATTTATACAAATCAGCCCAAAGAAAACCAAACACCAGTTCATATTTGACAAGGCCTCCTGTATAATTTTTATACCAAATAGCCAAATTCTGTCATTTCTGGACTTTACAGAACCTAATATCTTAAAGGATTAATTAGGGAAGAAAAAGATGTAATTTATAATTTGATTTTGGAAAGTTTGTCAAATATCAAAGGTTTAAAACACTTGATATCACAGTTCATCGTAAAATAAGTAATTCATTTGACCAAAGTCATAAACTCAATGATTTTTTTAAAAGGTGAAAAGTTTCATTCTTTGAGAGAGGAGACTTAATTTTCCAAACAATAAGCCCCAATAAAAACAGCATGAAGCCAATTCAATTTGTTTTTCAAAATTTTATAATTCATAAAATTTCAATCTTGACCATAAATTACAACTTCCATAAGTCTTTTATAACCTTTATAACCTTTATTAGATGTCACTTAATGCTTCAAGAAAACTTTGTTAAGCTGAGAAAGGGGTCCATATGCTGATCTTGCATCAGTGTGCCCTTGACATTAATAATTAAATTGCAGAGAAACTGAACTTACTTTATCTCTCAAAATCGGCCCCTACAACCTCACACACCCACCTCTTCTGTGATAGTTCCTGAGCCTTGAGGAGTTGAATAGCTTTAATTTCTAGCCCAATGTCTCAGGAACGCAGCTTATTTCTATTGGCATCTTCCACCAGGCCTGAAGATGATTAAAAATTACATAAGCAAACATCATTCTGCCTTGGGCTGGATTTATAGTTTTGTGACCCTTATGTCAAATTTTGACACCTTATAGTATTTGGCAGGGATAAGTATGAAATTACTTCATTAATAAATGCAAAAAAAAAATCTATGCTGTCAATTCTTAAGACATTTCTAACATTACTTTACCAATAATTGTAAAGTTTACATCATAAGGTATGGAGAGAAAAATTCTGGTGTGGTAAAGGGAAATTAAAATGGATTTAATTACTAATTAAACTTAAACATAAAATTATAGAAATTTTATAAAAGCCTTTTAAATATATATACACACACACACATCCTATAGCTTTTATTTCAGAACTTTAGCCATGAGATAAATACAAATTCACTGGCTTGCAAACAAAAAAACCTGTTGGATCCAAACAGTGGTTTTTATCTCAATAGAAAAATAACAGCAGATTTAAAGCAGATAGAAAAGAATATAGAGAAAAAAGAGAACTTAGGAACTCTATAAGTTTGCAGACTGACTTAGGCCTCTTTTTCCTTAATGCAAATGTGTTCAAAGACCATATTACTTTCATTTTACATAAACTCTGGCAAGTAGAAGTGCCATAAAACCTACAGAGTGCTCAAAAAGGGGTCATTCTCCTTGTTTTCTCCTCATACTTAGATTATTTGTTTCCACTTTTTTTCTTAGAAGGAAGAACTGAGCTGGGACCTAGGGTTTTTGTGTGGTGGACTGATGTGTGCTGCTTGTGGGCAAGTCATTTCCACCCTCTTATGTGTCTCAGTTTCTCTCTCCAGAAATCTATGACCTCTGAGAGGGCTCAAAACACTGGGTGATCAGCCCTTATATGCTTTTCCTGGATTAGTCTTTTTAAAAATGAATTTTGTTGGGGATTTCTCTGTAGGGCCACTGGGGATCAACCTCCCAGACACTCCTACAGGGATCCCAGTCACCTAAGGGCAGCTTTCAGCTGAGAAGAGCAAATGACCTTTTTCTTCAGAGCTATGAAAACAGTCTCACATTTACCTATGAAGACAACAGTTAAGTTTCTCATGCAAATACACATAGACAAGCCTAATAGAGATTAATGTTGGGAGAAAAAGCAATAGAGAAGACCCCTTAGGATGCATCTCCAAACTAGAATTAAGATCCTTAAACAACTTCCAAGGAGAAAAAAATAAATAAATAACAGCCAAGACCACTCCCTGTAAACTGCTCAGCCATCCCTAACTTTGTAGCTCCCTTTTACCGTTACACATGCCGAGGTCAAATCCTCTCCCAATACAAGGTAATCTCTGGTACCCAAGCCAAAGAGATCCGTCATGTGATACAGGAAAACAGAGCTTTAGACCTAAGAAGAATCTGCCCATGACTCTTGAAACTACACAAAGAAAACAGAACACCCCAAAACAGGTGAGTGGCCCCTTTGCTCTGGTTTCTTTAAAGTGGTTCAAGTCATTGGAAGCCTTCTCTGGATGTTTTTGGTACTGCAAATGGCAAAATGGGAAGGAGGTATAGGGTGGAAGAAAAGTAAATAAAAGAACATTTGTTTGTTTGTTTATTAAGATAGGAAGCAAACACAGAAAACAAGTGCATGGTTTTTTGGTTTCTTGTTTTTTTCCCTCTTTTGCAGTTATGAGGAATTTTAGCCAAATTAGAGAGGCTTTGTTACCCATAATTTGGAATTCTCACTTGGATTTGACCAAGTCAGGTAGAGTTGGTCAAATCTGATGGAAGAAAGACCGGAACCACCACCACCAACAACAACAAAAACAATATGATCACTGAGCGCGCTAATAGTAAGGAGAAATTAAGACCCGCCAGTTGTTAAACTTTAGCAAAGACAAAACCCCAATTCATCTACTTAACTAGGGATGGGTCTCAGGCTGATGCCTTTTACCATCCTAGAAGTGGGAAAAAAAAAAAAACTTCAAACTTCTAGAACTTGTCTTCCCTGATAGGAGTGAGTTCACATTCCATAAAGGAGTTATCTGCCTTCCTTGTTGGAAGCAAGTAAAACTCCATAAAAGGAGAGTTGTACAGCAAAATAAACTTTAGATCTTGACCACATTTTGGGAAATCAGGGATTCTCTGAAGGGGGTACTCCCAGACCTCAGCAAATCATCCTATTGGTTTGAGTCATAAAGTTAGCTCATGCTGGCACCAAGCACTGATAGCAGATTTGTCAAAGATCAGGGGTATCTCCATTAGAATCCCTTCGTGGTTGCCAAAATGTGAACCTGAATATCTGAGACAGGTCCCAGTTAATTTAGAAAGTTTATTTTGCCAAGGTTGAGGACTCGCTCCTATGACACAGCCTCAGGAGGTCCTGATGATGTGTGCCCAAAGTGGTAGGGGTACAGCTTGGTTTTATACATTTTAGGGAAACATGAGACCTCAATCAATATGTGTAAGATGTCCATCGGTTCAGTTCAGAAAGGTGGGACAACTCAAGGCAAAGGTGGGACAACTCCAAGCGGGGAGGGGCCTTCCGGGTCATAGGTAGATAAGAGACATATTGCATTCTTTTGAGTTTCTGATTAGCCTTTCCAAATGAGGCAATCAGATATGCATTTATCTCAGTGAGTAGAGGAGTGACTTTGAATAGAATGGGAGGCAGGTTTACCCTAAGCAGTTCCCAGCTTGACTTTCCCCTTTAGCTTAGTGATTTGGAGACCCCAGGATTTTATTTTCCTTTCTAAAAGGGTTAAATAAAAGAGAATGATTAATTGGACTATGCTAAAATGATACTATAATTTCTGTTCTTCGAAAGACACTGTGATGGTTAATATTAGGTGTCAACTTCATTGGATTGAAGGATGCCTGGGTAGCTGTTAAAAGTATTGTTTCTGGGTGAGTTTGTGAGGGTGTTGCCAGAAGAGATTAACATTTGAGTCTGTGGACTGGGAGAGGAAGACCACTCTCAGTGTGGGTGGACACCATCCAATCAGCTGCCAGCTTGGCTAGAAGAACGCAGGTGGAAGAAGGTGAGATAAGCTGGTTTGCTGAGTGTTCTGGCTTTCATCTTTCTCCCATGCTGGATGCTTCCTGCCCTTGAACATCAGACTTCAGGTTCTTTGGCCTTTGGACTCTTGGACTTAGAGCAGTAGTTTTCTAGGGGCTCTTGGGCCTTTGGGCACGGGCTGGAGGCTGCACTGTTGGCTTCCTATCTCCTCAGCTTGCAGACAGCCTATCATGGGACCTCATATTGTGATCCTGTGAGTCAATTCTCATCTCTGTCCATTCGTTTATGGCCTTCTCTGCATTAATTATTCTGGTTATCAATTCTTCCACTCTATTTCCAAGATTTTTAGTTTCTTTGTGCTGGGTACGTAATTCCTCCTTTAGCTCTGAGAAGTTTGATGGACTGAAGCCTTCTTCTCTCATCTCGTCAAAATCATTCTCCGTCCAGCTTTGATCCGTTGCTGGCGATGAGCTGCGTTCCTTTGGAGGGGGAGATGCGCTCTTATTTTTTGAATTTCCAGCTTTTCTGCCCTGCTTTTTCCCCATCTTTGTGGTTTTATCTGCCTCTGGTCTTTGATGATGGTGACGTACTGATGGGGTTTTGGTGTGGGTGTCCTTCCTGTTTGTTAGTTTTCCTTCTAACAGTTAGGACCCTCAGCTATAGGTCTGTTGGAGATTGCTTGAGGTCCACTTCAGACCCTGTTTGCCTGGGTGTCAGCAGCAGAGGCTGCAGAAGATAGAATATTTCTGAACAGCGAGTGTACCTGTCTGATTCTCACTTTGGAAGCTTCCTCTCAGGGGTGTACTCCACCGTGTGAGGTGTGGGGTGTCGGTCTGCCCCTAGTGGGGGATGTCTCCCAGTTAGGCTACTCAGGGGTCAGGGACCCACTTGAGCAGACAGTCTGTCCGTTCTCAGATGTCAACCTCCGTTTTGGGAGATCCACCGCTCTCTTCAAAGCTGTCAGACAGAGTCGCTTGCGTCTGCAGAGGTTTCTGCTGCTGTTGTTGTTGTTGTTGTTGTTTAGCTGTGCCCTGTCCCCAGAGGTGGAGTCTACAGAGACTGGCAGGCCTCCTTGAGCTGCTGTGAGCTCCATCCAGTTCAATCTTCCCAGGGCTTTGTTTACCTACTTAAGCCTCAGCAATGGCGGGCGCCCCTCCCCCAGCCTCGCTGCTGCCTTGCGGGTAGATCACAGACTGCCCTGCTAGCAATGAGGAAGGCTCCGTGGGTGTGGGACCCTCCCGGCCAGGTGTGGGATATAATCTCCTGGTGTGCCCGTTTGCTTAAAGCGCAGTATTGGGGTGGGAGTTACCCGATTTTCCAGGTGTTGTGTGTCTCAGTTCCCCTGGCTAGGAAAAGGGATTCCCTTCCCCCTTGTGCTTTCCAGGTGAGGCGATGCCTCGCCCTGCTTCAGCTCTCGCTGGTCGGGCTGCAACAGCTGACCGGCACCGATTGTCCGGCACTCCCCAGTGAGATGAACCCAGTACCTCAATTGATAATGCAGAAATCACCTGTCTTCTGTGTCACTCGCGCTGGGAGCTGGAGACTGGAGCTGTTCCTATTCGGTCATCTTGCTCTGCCCCCGAGTCAATTCTCCTTAATAAACTCCCTTTCAGATATACAATATCCTTTTAGTTCTGTCGCTCTGGAGAACGCTGACTATTCACACACCATTAAGAAACTAAACCATATAGTGCATATAAAGTTTTTTAAATAAATGCATTGTGAAAGAATGTATAAAGAAGATAAAAATAACTCCTACAAATCAATAAGAAAAATGTAAACAACATAATAGGTGGGCTAAAGACTAGAAGAGGCAATTCACAAAAGAAACTATCTAAATAGCCCCTACATATATAAAAAGGTGTTTTAGTAGTCATCATGAGAGGAAATACCAACTGTTGGAGAGGATATGAATTAAATGGAACTCCTATTGTTAGCAGAAATTACTAGAGCTACTAGCTAAAGACACATATCCAATGATCCCACAATTTAATTCTTAGTCCTGTATTCGACAGGACACCTGTGTTTACCAAAAGACAATTACAATATTCATGTCTGCAACAGAATAATAGCTCAAAACTGGAAATATCCAAATGTCTATAATAGTAGAATGGACATAAAAATTGTGGCATACTGACACAATAGATTACTGCTTAGTGATGAGAATAAATGAACAATAACTATAGAAAAAAACACTGATGGATCCCGTACACATACTTGAAGTGAAAGAATCAGATACAAAACAGCACTTATAGGAAGATTTTACTTACATTAATTTAAAAAAATTCAGAGCAGTAATTTATCCTTGGGTATTAATTATTGGAAGGGGGAGAAAGGAGTTTTCTGGGTTCTGATAACAGCCTGTTTCTTCATCTGGTTGCTTGTGCCACACAGATGTCATTTTGTGAAGTAAACAACAAGCTGTACACATAAGATTTGTATATTTTCCTGTATTTATTCTACATGGCAATAATAAGCTAACTTAAAGGTATTTTCCAAGGATCTATATTCAAGTGATTTTATATACTGATATTCGTAGTGATTCACAGTTGAAAATTGCTTTCGGAAAATCCTTTGGAAATATCCCAACCTTCAATGAGGAACAGAAACAATGCTGTTGGCATTATTTTGGGCTAAGTATACCACAGTAAAAATGAAATGCCAATCCACATGTGAATTCAATGTAACTGAGTGGTAACAAACTGTATGCACTGATGAAATTCAAGAGTATTGTTTCTTATCTGAAGGTCTCAAAGTTGGTTTTGCGTTTACCATTTTCTACGTGGAAATTGACTAGTGCACATTCATGTCCTGGAGCATACTCAGCACTATGATTTATGACAACCAGATGCCCTTGTGAAGAGACCATCATTTACCAATACAGCTCTTCTGAGAGCCTCGTGTTTCTCCCTAGACCTTTCCCCGTGGATGATTTTTTAAATGCCTACTAATGTATTTCCTTATAAACTTAGAATTTACATAAATATGCTTTATTCCTTCCTTTAATTTTATTGGCATCTTTATTATCTGGAGCGATATATAAGAAGCTTAAGAGTACAACTAGTTCTCCTTTAATTTAATGTAAATGGAAATGGTATAATGAGCTTTTGGCCAATATTCTCTTAATGAAAGGGAGCCATCAAGAATCTTGTTGATTATACCTGAGGTTGAGTTACCCTTTTAAAATGGACTAAACCTTTTAGTGGAGAGAAAATACCACATTAAGGAGAGTAAGTTATGGTTGGAGCACCCTACTCATCTAGGGAGCTGTCCAACCTGACTTTATTTCAGGCACACTGTGATTAAATATAGCTCATTCAGAACTAGTAAGAATGTTCTCTAGAAAAACAAAATTTTCCCCTTGCATGTCATTACTTGGCTTCAAGTTAAATACACATTGGAGTTTTTGGCATTTTGTAACATTGTTGCGAAATACATAAATTACAAGATAATATTTATAAAAATATTTCAGCATTTATTTTATTTAAAAGTTTCCAAAATCGCAATAGCTCTTTTCTGCAAATTTTGTGTATAATTGATTAGTAGAAGGCCACTGAAAATCTTTTTTAATGATAATTATGGGTTGGATTCACTTTAAATTTTTTATGGTAAATTTGAAGCTATCTTAAAATATGTCCTTGGCTTTTTGTGCTTTGACACCTGTTCTTAAAGATATACCTGCTAAAAATTTCCCTGATGTACTTCAGTATAACGTAGACAACAATGAAATAACTCTTTTTCATCTGTCTATTTTAACAAATCATAAGGGCAATTATTTTTTTCTCTATAATGCTAACACACTCGTGTATAAAATATTTTGTTAGTTTTAAAGGAACTACATGTATAAATGGTACCAATTTTGCCTTTTTATATTTATACACAGCATTGGTACAATTATGTAAACACAGGACAGAACGACTCAGTCCAGGAGTTTGGAATATAGCTATTTATTCATTTCTTTATTCCTTCATTTGAGGCCTGGCAGTGTTTTCTATACAGATGTTAAAAACGAGGAAACTACAACCTGCATCCTCAGTGGGAGATAGAGGTGGGAACAATCAAGGACAGTACATTAACACAAGGCTGTGGAGGTGCAAAGATCAAGAGCGTGACAGAAGGAGAGGAGCAGCGACCTGACCTCTGGGGTATCAGGAAAACTTTTCACAGGGTGTTCTCAGTGTAACTCTAGGTCAGCAATATCTCAGTCTTTTCTGGGGCTTGGGTTCCCCTCGGTATCCTTCTTGCAATGAAGGGCTCTGGGCTGGCACTGGAACAACCTATTTATTAAACCCTCCAGCCTCTACCCACATTTGCATCAGGAATTCCAGGGGGCCTCAAAACAGATCAATTTGCAGGTAATTTACTCTTGTGGGAAATTGCGTCAGGAGTTAAATGGAGTTACAGAGCCAGAAATCAATGAAGTATTTTTCTTATATTACAATTGAAGGCAATGGAGTATGTAAAATTATACCTTTTCTTTAACAACTTTTGTCTGCTGTAACATAGAAAAAAAAAATCCTTTGATCCGATTCAAAAGTAAACACTACCTTTAGATCCCATGATCCCACTAGCTGGTGGTTCTCAAGATTTCCATCCCTGGAGTAATCATAGAGGAATTATGGAGCTGAACCTAGGTTCGAACATTGGCATTCACAATATATTTCCCCATTAGAATTACTAGTGAGCTATTATATTTAGAAGGGCACAAACAGTAAAGAAACAATTCTACATATTACATATGTAGAAATATATAATTCCCATTCAGTGATTACTTTTTGATATACAAAATGGTCTAGGCATATACCTCATTTTATCTTACCTGTGTGGTAAGAACTATCCAGTCTTACAGTTGGAAACTGAGGTTCAAAGGGGTTACATAATTTCCCATACTCACAAAGATAGCAAATGGCAGTTCTATGAGTTCTGTTTGGCTATATACTACAAGCTCTCCCTAAGTAGTGACTACTCTGTACAGTCTAAGACAGGGTTTCTTTTACTGAGATCAATAGACTGCTAGGGTCAGAATCACCGGGGCCTCTTGATAAAATGCAAATTCCTGATCTTCACCCAGACTAACTGTAATTTTAATAAATTGCTCAACTGATTCTTATCCAAAGTAAAATTTGAGACCACAGGGCTAAACACATTTCATTTATAGTTGCTCAATACATTTAAATTTACCTCATTATATTTATTTAGATGACTGACAACTTGGCCTTCCTCTCTTCTTTTTAGTGCAAGGAATACAAACAAAAAGATTCCCAAATCGCAAACCATTCAGCAATCATTACTTTCATTGTGATTTTTGGATATATAAGCAAAAACGTAGCAGAAGTTTTCCTCAAAAATATGAAAAATATTATTGAAAAAAACTAAGTTGGGCAACCTAAGGAACACAGATTGTCTTCCCGGACATTTGCCAGTTATATTTGGAACAATATTGACATTTTTTTTAACTTGTATTTTTAGTTCAGAGGTACATGTGCAGGTTAGTTATATAGGTAAATTGTGTGTTCAGGAGTTTGGTATACAGATTATTTAACTACCTATTGTGAGTGGCAGGAGGCAGCCACATGCCTCGGCAGATAGGGGTGGGTCCCCAAGAAAACTCCACCTCCAAGCCAAAGGCAGCATTAAAGCCTGAAAGCCAAGCTACAGGTTAAATCCTCAGAATGGATTGAGAACTTGTCTTTTCATTTGGTGCACTTTCATCTGATTGGTCCCCACCCTTCACCTATTTTACATATAACTATTATTTCCTAATTGGCTTTCTACACTGTTATGCCCACCTTTGAGTGATGCCTTTGCCTTAACATTTTTTGCATACTCACAAACCAATCAGCATGCACTACCCATTCTGTGTGCATAAGAGGCCCCAGACCCAACCACAGGGGAGGGACTTTTCTGCCTTTGGGTAAGGGAACTACCTTCCACATCCCCGCTTTGCTGTGAGCTTTCCTTTCACTTAATACATTCTACTCCACTCACTCTCTGGTGTCCATATGCCCAATTCTTCCTGGTTGTGAGACAAGAACTCGGACCTAGCTGAGCTAAGGAGTAGAAAGACTGCAACACTGTAAGACACTAATGCTTATTACCTGGGTGACAAAATAATCAATGTTGACTTTTAATAGAACTTGGCATGGGGTTAAGCCTGGGTATATCTCTTATATGAGAATATATATACTATTACCTAAATTTAAAACACATCCTTGTATGTGATTGTCACTTTCTCGACAGTCTGACTCCCATAAAGCACTAGTACAGAACCTAATGTTTTCCAGAATGAGTGCCTAGAAGCTTTAGGTGATCTGAGGTACTCTGAAGTAAGTTATGATAGGTCCAGGTGACTATGGCCAGTCAAGCAAAATTCCAGTGGAATTTTGATTGAAAGAAAACTAATTTAAGAGCAGTTAATTGGACCCATGAATTTGAAGAGATTCATGGGCAAATAAACGAGGAAGCCCACTTATTCATAAAATATTTATTGAGCAAGTTTTATGTGCCTGGTACTGTGTTCAGTGCTAACAATTTAACATGCTAATGTTAAATTGAAAATTATGAACAGATTAAAAAGTCCTCAAGTAGTTCAGACGCTGCACTGGAGACGCTAAAGAAATGTGTGGCATTGGTTCTCTTTTTACAAATTTTATTAGGAGATTAATGGTACAAGATTTATAGGCATGAAATAATCATAAAATAATTGTTTGAAGCCTAGCAATATTGAATAGAAATGTTCAAAAGGAGAAATCTAGTATGTTTGAAATATTGGCATTTAGTGATTGAATGTTTTACACACATACTTTCTTACTAATTTTCACAAAATTGTGTGAAATGGATATTACAATCTGTATTTTAAAGAAAAGGAAACCTCATCAGGTAGTAGTGAGGAATATATACACACATAAAATTATTACCATCAGTACTCAGTTGGAGCAGCAATAGTACTTTTCCACATACCTAGCTAAGTAAAATGCAGAGTTGGAATTCAAATCCAATTTGTTCATCTCCACATTATACCTGTGCTCTTTCTGCTATACCACAATACTGCTTCCTTCTTTCAGAAAAGAAAGATGACCAACATGGGCTGATATATTCAGTAACCTTTGTAAAAGCAGGAAAGAGTAAATAGAATATTAAATTGGACTTTGGACTTTTGAGTTCTGATAAACAGCAAATATTCTTTTGCACCAAAATGAAAGAAAGTAAATAAATACCACCATTCCACTGCCAGAATACAGCCAGACTTCATTTAATTCTTTTATTTTATTTTATTTTTTGAGATGAATTCTGGCTCTGTTGCCCAGGCTGGAGTGCAGTGGCTCAATCTTGGCTCACTATAACCTCTGCCTCCCAGGTTCAAGCAATTCTCCTGCCTCAGAGTAGCTGGGATTACAGGCACGCACAAACACGCCCAGCTAATTTTTGTATTTTTAGTAGAGCTGGGGTTTCACCATGTTGGCCAGTCTGGTCTTGAACTCCTGATCTCAGGTGATTGACCCGCCTTGGCCTTTCAAAGTGCTGGGATTACAAGTGTGAGCCACCATGCCCGGCCATTTAATTCTTCAGTAAGATATACCGCAGCAAATTTTCACTGAGCTTCTAGATGAGGGATTACCTTAGGATTCCCGGAATCTGGGCATGGTGAGATAAAACAGGACAACCACAAGTGTGAGAACACTTCAAAGTGCAACTTTGAGCAATGAAGGGCAGCTGTAAACTCCTGGGAAACAATAGCAGGAGATGAAGCAGCTTGGCATGCGGGTTGAGTAATGGATAAGGAGGACTTTGGCAAGGTCACTAATAGGTTGTGCAATAGATGACTACAGCTGAAAACTCAGGGAGCGGATTTACATGGGCACAGGTATAAAGGAATGTTCCTGATTCCTTTTTTGGCCTGTTGAGTCACCCACAGAACTTTCCACAAGACAGTTGCTATCCTGCTGCCCTTTGTTTCAGGCAAAGGCTCAGAAACAAACAGTAAAATAATAGAATTTTGGAACTCATAAACATTTACAACTTACAAAGAAACTTTAAGGACCATGATATCTACTTACCACTTAGCAGATGAGAAAACTGAGACACAGAGAAATTAAACGTGTTGCTCAGAGTCTCAAGGCTACTAAGGGACCACTCAGCCCAAAACTTGGCTTTCAATTCCACTCTGGGACTCTTTACACTGTTCTTGTTGCTACTATGCTGCCCAGAGAATGGGATGTTTCTGTTTATTAAATAAAAGTCCTTAAGGATACAAATAGAAAGACTACATTCCTAATTCTCAAAAAGGGCGAACAAAGTTACATGTAATGCTAAAACTACCCTGAACAAAACTGAGATGCTAGGATCTTACAGAAGATCCATCCAGGTCCAACCTTCAAGGTGATCACAGGTCTCCGGTAGTCGGTCTACATCTTTCTCGGGTAATGCCTAATGAAATGAATTACTCTAATATTGCTCTTTTCAAATACTTACAAATTACTTTAGCTCCTTCTGAAAGGAAAGTAAAAATGAAACATTTTCCTGTGTATTTTTTTACTTTCCTCAGGTCTTTGCTCAAATGTCACTTTGCAGTTCATTTCCTTGAACACCTGCTTTATGTATTTATTTAACTAATTTTTATTTTTTTTTTTTTGTAGAGATAGGCTCTCACTCTGTTACCCAGGCTGGAGTGCAGTGGTACAATCATAGCTCACTGCAGTCTTGAACTTCTGCGCTCTAGTGACCCTCTACTTTCGGCCTTCCAAAGTGTTGGGATTACAGGCATGAGCCACCCTGCAGGCCAAACAGCCACTTTAAAATTATAAACTACACCCCACAATCCTTACCCTTCAGGCACTTGCTAGTCCTTCTATCTTGTTTTTTCCCCTCTAAAGCAATTATTATCATTGAACAAAAATGGTAATTTACTCTTTGTGATATTAAATAAATTCATCCCTTATGTTTGCTTAAGATTTGCGTTTTAATTCATTTTTTTTCTTCATGGATGTATGAGAGACTACGCTCTGCCTCAGATGGCATTATTAAACGTTTCAGAAATCATCAAAAATTTCTCAAAGTCTAAGTACATTAAAAATACCCTATTAATTTATCAGTTTCCTTGACAAAATTATTCTTCTTCTTAAGGTCATAAGAGGAAATACTGAACAATCTTGAAGAATCCAGATATAGTCACCCTGAGTGAATCTGTATAGAAATCACATTGAAAAACAATGACAGCAATAACAGGTCTCTGAACACCGTGAGAAGATACCACGGATGCATTCTTGTCCTTATGACCCACATAATCCAGGTCCCATGGTTTGTTTCTCAGTTTCTCTGTCCTCGACCCTGGAACTCTGTGCTAGTTTTGTTATCTAGCTGTGTGCTCTCAAAAAAAACCCTGATTTTCAAAACATCACAGCTATGAAACACAGCTAAATAAAACACTCCTACGAGTGCTTCCTCCCACCAGACTCTGGATCATTTAATATATATGAATTGAAAACACAGACCTGGGAGCTGAGGATATGTTAATGTCAACAGGTGGAGGTGGTGGGCTTGTGGTGGGCTCCCCCATCCTGTCTCCTCCCAGCCCTTCCTTTGTTTAAATACTGGTAAAGACCAACCATGCATCATAGTGTTGGTATTGCCTTATTCCCACAGGGCTTTTGGTTGAAAGCAATGCAGAAATGCAGCAGGCAGGTTTCTTCGTGGCTTGGAGATTGTCTGTCTCTCTGGCTATCTATCTATCTATCTATCCTCTATCTATGCACACATATATATGGAGTTCCTGCAAACAGTTCATTCTCAGAGAAAAATCTAGCTAATGTGAGTTACCTTTAATATTGGTTCCAGAAATAAAAATGTAATTCCCCTAATTCTAATAATTTGGAGAGTTCACTGGAAATTTGGCTGGGGAGAATTCTATCTTCATCGGAAACCTGAAATCAAGAAATTGACTCACTCTGTAATTGTTTAATTAATCATACTTTTAATATTATTCTTCTCAGAAGGCATTTCAAATGAAAAATAATTATGTGTGAAAGTCCTCACAAATGGCTGAACACAAAACCTATGCCGCTAGAAAAATATTGATGAAAAATGTGGAAGTTTTAAGACATTTCTGTAAGACCAAAGATTATATATGAATCATTGAATAGAAATATAGTTATAATCCATCCCCCAAAACAGACATTTAAATTTAAATTTTATTTTTCATAAAGTGGTGATTTGATCTGAAAAAAAAAAAGAGCCTTGGTGACATGGAGTAGCTGTCACTCAGGATACCAGGAGGGGAAGGAGTCCCTCTCTGCCCATTTGCCTGATCCTAGAGAATTGCTGAATGTCAGAGATGGCAGTGTGGCCACCAAAAACAGCTTCTTTTGTGGACCAGGTTTACTTCACATTCTGGGTCTCTGGACTTCAGTGGCAATGGGAGATTCTGTTGGGGAGCTTGGATGGCACCAGGCTACAGAACCACTAACATGACTAGAGCTATACAAGGTTTATTAGATGGGATGTGCTTAATTGTGATGCCTTTTGCTAGCAGTAGTGCAACTCAATAACAAAACAAAACAACAAAACAAACAAGGGATTCCTTTCAATGTGAGAGTGGTTTTCCCATTCTTCCTTGTCATGGTAACCAAGAGCTACTGTTAAGAATGAACAATCATCCTTTGAAGGATATTATCATAAAATGTGAAATGAGGGTCTCATATCATTTATTTTGACTATCCAATCCTATTTGGTGGATGAAAAAATTACAGAACGGGAAAGGGAAGGGAAACCGATTTCTTTAGCCTCCTGAATTCTTCAGTTAAATCAGGTGCAAAGAAAAGGTGTGTTTTGTTACTCAACACTTACATCCACTCAAAAGCCCATGAGAGAACTGAAATCTCTGTTTACCTTCCTGACACACAGAAGCTTAAAGCAAGTTGCAAGACTTTGCCACATAGTAATCTGTGCAAATCAGAAAGATTAGCTCATGTAAGACTTCTAACAAGAAAAGGCAGCTACAGCTTTTTTTTTCTTTTTTTCTAAACTGAAAAAACTATTAAGGATGATATTTAGAAAGATAATTGCTTCTATTTGCCATTTAGATGTTTACTTCCAAAATCCCTTCAAATACGTCTCTTATTTTACATCTAGTATGGAGTGGTTGGGTACTTTACATATTGATTAGCATATTTCCAGTGTAGTGTTTTCTTAAAACACATTACAATCCTGTCCTTGATACCCAGAGCTGGAGAGGAAAGCTGGATGGAGATCTGCTGCTGCCAAGAGCACCACATATTGATGGCTCTTGGAAATAGCAGGCACATGCCCACAGCCACCCCTTCCTCCCAACCCATAAATGAATGCTTGATATGTTAGGGAATTTCAAAATTCTTATTTTGAAATGATATGAAGACTCAGCAACACTAAGCTTGCATTCATCTTTGATGACAATGAACTAGAGCTGATTAGTGGCTGCTTCGGTGGCTACTGTCATCACCTTCACCCTGTCTAGCACTATAAGAATTTTAATTTGCAAAACAAAGTCTTGGCATATCGCAAGTAATATATGTCACAATAGATTTCCTCTTAGGTTATACCACTATGGAATCTACCTCTGAGTGAATATTATGTCAGTCGTTCATCAAGAAGTATTTGTTGAATGAATATATTATTGCCCTTTATTTACCTATGAAAACATTTTATGGTGCTTCTGCTTGATCCAAAACATGAAGCAAGTACCTTAAAACATGTAAACATGTAAACCTTAAAAAATAAAGTTCTTGCCTGAGCCCTCATAGCAATTACAGTGTGAACCTCATTAGTTATTTCATTATCATAAATTCTCATTTTTTTGTCCTCTTTCATGTATATTTATCATGCCTCCCCAGTGAAACTGTAGCTCATCAAAGATCAGGATGTTTGTCTTACATCTTTATGATCCTCCATGGTGGTTTGCACATGGCAATCATGCAATAAATGCACATGCATTTATTTAAAAGCTTACGTGAAGCAGAAACATCCCAACATCCTCCAACTGTCATGACAGTGCATTGTCTGAGACCATCCTCCTCTGCCTTTTCTTCTTTTATAAGAATAATCCAGGGCTGAATCACACAAAGCAATGCCAACCAGTTTTTCTAGATGTGTCTTCCATTGGCTTTTTTTTCCCCTCAAATCACAAGCAAGGCTCCTTTGAAGCAGGCCCTGCCAGAGGCATGATAATGATCAGGCTGAGATTATAATAAGCATGCAGTGTTGGAACACAGCACTGGTTACTGGCACTTACATGTTCACACCAGGCTCTGCCAAA
Source organism: Macaca fascicularis (assembly GCF_037993035.2). Taxonomy (NCBI): domain Eukaryota; kingdom Metazoa; phylum Chordata; class Mammalia; order Primates; family Cercopithecidae; genus Macaca; species Macaca fascicularis. The sequence continues at coordinate 113,107,208 of NC_088377.1, forward strand.
CCACATGTGCTCCAATACAAGGAGCTTCCTCTCAAACAAAGGGCAGGCTCGCAGGCTGCTCACGCAAGGAGATGAATCAAGAGCCCTGAAGGCAAGTAATAAACTCCCCTCTTCTTGGCATAGGCCATAGTCTAAAATGGATACAAATTGATTCCATGAACATAGATAATGATTTAAAGTGAATGCACCTAGACTCTCCCCAGTGAAAAAGGAGCCATTAATAGGTTGAAGTAGACCAGGTGGAAATGGAAATTTTACTGTTGGTTCAATGGGTTTAGGCAGTATGTGGCCATGGTCCCATAAATATGACATGATGACGTGGCCAAGTGGGTTTAAGAAACCTAGCCTTTTTCCCGATACTTTATTTTTGTCTTATCTTGTGCTGGTACAGTACATGGTATATTGCAAGTACCCAGTGACTGCCGTTGGATGGAACCGTCACTTTATTATTAATAGTTACAATACTTAAATAGAATCTAAATCCTCATACTAAAAAAAGGGAATTGTCAGCTTTAGAGAAGGCAAATGGTTGCTGGTGAAAAATACTATAACTACATTCATACATAATCTAAAACAAGATGATTTTAAAATCAAAATGGTATTGTTTCATCTTAAGTAAAAACAGGGAAGAAGATTGTATTGATGCTCCCTTTTACTGCCTAGGTCTGTTGGGAGTTTTACTGAGTTTCTTGTGGGATGTTAGCAATGCTGTTTGAATATGGTTTAATCACATTAGAGTAACACATGCAGTGATAATCAGTTCAGTAGGTAAGTGATTAATACAATAAGAGAAGAAATATTTATGTGGGCCTAGTTCTCATAATTTCTTTTCCCCTGTATAACCCACCATTGGCAATTATTTTATGGTCCTCTAGGGTGACTTACATGGAAAAGAAACAAAAGTGACAAGACCTCACATGCATTTGTGTCCAATGAGTTATAAGGCTTGCTATCAGTGTTAATAGTAGGAATATTATAATTTTGTAAAGAACTGGTTTTTGATCTCAGTCTAAATTCTACCTCCCACCATCTCATTTAAGTATTGCCCCATACCCAACTCATTTATGCTCTGAATTTGTAATATTTTAGTATCTGTAATGCACTTACATTTTGAAATAACCATCTGTATAAACATTTTCTGTCATATTTACCACAGAGTAGGTGTTCAATAAATATTTTCCAAAAAATTAATGAACAAATGAGAATTTAATATTTTCAAATAATCAAAGTGACCACATCAAAAATTAAAAACATGTTCTTTATTTCCAAGTACATATTTCTGAGGTATCTTTGAGCATCAGCCCATCTCTCATTCATCTGAGCATTACTGTCCCATTTCTTAGCTTGGGGAGAAGGGATAGGGATGTGGGAGGTTCAAGGATAGGAAAGAGTGGGTCTCAAGAAAGAGACACAGATTTACTTTTCACTATTTTTTTGTAACAAAAAGCAGAAGTTTGATAATTTGTTTTATAGACCACAGTAAACTTTTGATGACCTCAGCTTAAGACTCATTTTCTTGACTCTCTTGGAGTAGCCAAGCAGAAGTCATTGTGTGTGCCTTCCAGGAATGGGCTTTGCAGTGGAATGACTCAGCTGAGAAAGAAGTCCTTTTACCCTTTCCATCTCCTTCTTCCTCCTGCAGAGACTACAGATGAAGTGGCTAGAACTCACTGCGGCAGTGTTAAGGATGGAAGCTACACAAAGACAAGGGAGAGGAGAGACAGCCGCCTGGTCCACTGATGGCATCATGGGGCCACCATTCCGGCCCTGGATTGGTACCTCTGATAATTTTTTGAGAGAGAAAAGTACGTTGTTCCCGCCATCATTATTTAGGGGGGTTCTTCTATACTATTTATCCAAATCTCTCCTAATCAATACATTACTTTAAAAACTATAGCTAAATAATATCAAAATGATCAACTAAGTCTAAATTGCCATGTTAAAATGGCTATATCTAAATAGCATACATGTTTTACAAAGCTTCTACCTCCTCCATCATTTTAATGCTTACAACATACCCCATAAATCAATTAAAGAAGATATGGTCATACCCATTTAACAAATGAGAATATAAGACTAAGGAGGTTAAGTCTTTTACCCAAGGTTTCTAGCTGGTAAATCAGACAGCAAATCATCTGACTCTTAGCCCAGGGCTGTTTCCAGTAGAGGATGTTTGCCAGTTGCTGAAATGCATGCCAGTTTCAAGAATTCCTACATATGCATTTTAATGATATTCATAATCTACATCCAGATTTCCTCTTTGAGAATGAAATTTTAAGAGCTTAAGCATGTATAAGGAAGATGACACTAAAGTTTCTATTGTCACTAAATGGTTTTTTAAAAATATTCCTATAAATTCTGAAATCTCTTCTGTAGAAGATATGTATAAAATAAATACTACAGGCAAGTAACAATTTTTTTCCACTTTAGGTCACTGGGAAGTAAACCCAGTTGGAGCGGAGTTAATGTTGCAACTGGTTGCCGTGGCTCATACCTGTAATCCTAGTGGTTTGGGAGGCTAAGGAAGGTGGATCCTTGAGGCCAGGAGTTCAAGACCAGCCTGGTCAACATAGAGAGACCTGTCTGTACAAAAAAGTTTTTAAAAAAATTAGCCAGGCATTGTGGCATACTACTAGGGGGGCTGAGGCAGGAGAATCACTTAAGATCAGGAGGTCGAGGTTGTGGCTGCAGTGAGCTATGGTCACATCACTGCACAGTCTGGTGATAGAGTGAGATTCTGTCTCTTAAAAAAAAAAAAAAAAGATTGTCAGCCAATGTAACTCACAATATGGGCCAAATAACTCAGATGGTAGATTCAAGAATGTACATTAAGACAAGGTGAGGGTTCTAGCTGTATAGTGCCAATACTTGATACCACAACAAAAGAGTGATACAATATCACCAGCTTTGGAGCCATTTCTATATTTATTGCCAATTAATCACAAACAGATTGTCATACAATTGATTCAATACATTTAGGACCACCAGATTACATAATATTTATCAGTTGGAGTCACCTAATGAATCAAGGTGTACCATAAAATACCATAAAATCCATTTGTTGAAGAAAGATTTTTTCATATAAAAAGAAATTTCCTATAGATAAATCACAGATATTATATAAAATGAAAATTTCCTTATGTACATTAACATGTCCACTACTGCATGGATCACTAAATTTAGAATAGTAAATTAAGAGGATGATTTTCTAACCTGTATAGAGCTGGATTTTGAAGATGCACTAATATCCTACACTTTAGGTGGGTGACCTCATAGAAAAGAAAATTTATTTTTCTAACTCAAGAGATTTTTGAGCATGTTGGCCACTAACTTTCTAAGTCTCTTGACTATGTACATTTTGAAACAAGGTCATTATTTTTCTGGAGATAAAATAAATGGTAGGCAGAGATGATGGTCAATATTAAACCAACACCAATGTTTTGTATCAAAGATAATTTTTAAAAATGTACAGATCCTTATCTATAAGGAATATAAAATATCATTATTTTGGATTTCATCTCATTTTAGAAATAATCTAGTAAAGAAAAAGAGGAATAATTTTGTAGGGTCTGCCTAGTCTCATCAGTACTGAAAGTATAAATATCAAATGATTTCTTGGACACAGCTCTCTAGGATGTTTCTAGACTTAGGCACACTTCCTGAGTCTAGACAAACTCTGAATATGTTCTGGGAACTTTCTTGAATGTTCTAAGATCTGGCTTCTCCCCACTGCATTCCCTATGCCTGATACCTACACTTCTTGTTATAATGACACATTTAATGTTTCTGGGCTGTTCCGGATTCTGTCCTACATCAATATCCTCATTCTTCTTTGTGTGGTTTTGGTATTACTTCGTATGGCCTCTCAGGGAATCATAAAATAATACGTAACTAAAAAACTGACTTCTTCTTGCCTACAATATATATATTTACAACCTAGACATTTGAGTAATGTTTACCTTATGGATTTCAAGACATAAGATTTGCTCCCATGCTTTGAAAGAACTGCCAGAAACTCACTATTCACCCAAAGAGACTAACAGTCCAAAGAGAGTGTCCTTTCATTAGGTCTTTTTATTTTTTGAAAGAAAAATATTCTCTCAGAGATTCCAGTAGACTTCCCATCATCATCTTACACATACATTCCTAAACAAATCACTAGAAAGAGTTACCATATTTTATTTGGAAGAATCAAGACTCGTGACTCATGCCCTAATACTTCCAAGATGCCCAGCCTTTCTAGAAGCCTAGGGCTATTACCTGAAATAGTCAGTTATCAAAAAGAGTTAAGGATGATGGCTCTTGGTTAGGTGACGGGCAGTGTTTAGACAGCACTCTTCCAGGTATGAAATGATTTACTCTTCACATTTACAGCCCCACTTTGTTGCCTTTAATCTTTTAATAAAATATGTATGTGGTTCTATATATGGGCATGTTTATGTATATATACATACATATGTGTATATAAAGATATATTTTATATTTTCTTTAGAAATATCTTCATATATACATAGGGGTGTATATGTATATATACCAGGCTCACATAAAAATTACACCTTCATATTTTATTATGATGATGCAGATGATGATTGTTTCTGTGAGGATGATGTTGAAAAGATCAAAGCATGAATAATATCCATTATGTCAAACTACCTTTAAAAAATATTCCTTGATTTGGGACTTTGAGCAGATTGCATCTGATTTGGCCTTAAGAGGAGTTACTCCATTGTTCACTCCTGTAAGTTAATTATTGGAATCCTCCACCCAGTGGGAAAAACATTCAGTGGCTGAGGCATGCTGATTTGCCCCAGAGTGAGAGACAAAGAGGTCTTTGAGCTCCTTAAGAAGGGATAGAAGCTCTGTTTGTTTTAGAATTTAGAAACATTTATTTTTAGTTTAGGTTTGCCATACAGAATTTCTCCCAACATCACTAATTAAGGGGCATATTCAGGAGCTCTTATTCTTTAAGGATTACCAGAGGAAAAATAAATGGGAATATATTTTAAAAAGTCATCAAGTATAATATTTAATAACTATTCTTCAAAAGTTTTAAGTTTAAATTTCTGTCTTAAATTTTAGGAGGGGATGTGGAAGGTTTTGGGCTGGTGAAAAACATATGGATTTGGCAGCAGTGGGATTGTTGAGAGAAAAATACAAACAAATTACTGCTTATACAGTGAATCCCGAAAAACAAGTAGGTATGTTTGTAAGGATATTGTTTAAAAATGGGATTTCATTTTTTCCACAAAAAGTTGTAAATTATGGTAAATCCCCAGTTTAACCCAGTGAATTATAAAAAGAATGCCACTGATGACTGGTTCGTTCAATTCTTGATATGGGAAAATTCACACTGAGCTGTAATACTTGATAGAAATTCTTCCAGTATGGTGGACTCTGCTGATACTCTGCTGTATTGTAGCAGCAGAAAAAAAGAGCAAGAATTGCCCTATTTTTCAAAGATGGTTGCTCCTGGGATAGTGTCAGTACAGTATCTGTTCCTGAGGTGGATGGAAAGGGTAAAAACTGTAGTAACAAGGAGCACAGCCAGAGAGTCATCCGTCATTGTCCTATTGCAGTGTGAGCCATTCCTAGGTTAGGGGTCCATTAATTTGACAGTCATCCATTTATCAAGTTATGTAATATTTCTTGAATGTCAACCTCAGAGTAAACACTGTGCCAGGCTCTGGGGAAGCAATGAAAACCAAACGACAGACATGGTCTTTTCTGTCTAGGAGCTTACACCCTAATTTGTAATGTTTGGATGGGCAAACAATCAAATAACCACATGTGAATAGAATATTGCAGTTGGGATAAACACTAGGAGATACAAGGTCTATTAAACAACAGAACTACACATTTACAGAATTTTGCAGGAGACTCTTAACCTGGAAAGCTACAGAAGACTTTTCTGAAAAAAAGATTTCTTCTAAAGGGTGTGTTAGAGATAATCAATCAGGAAAGAATTGGGATAAGTCAGTAGAGAGGCGTGAGAGAAGGCCAGAGGGGCAAGGGCTGAGAAGGGGAGGGAGTGCTGTTAGAAGTGACCTGAGAAGTAGATTGGGCACCAGACCTTAAGTGCCTTACAGGTCATGTTAAACATTTTGGTCTTTAGCCTAAGAGTATTAGAAAATCATTGACTTTTTTAATAGGTAGAGAAACATGATTTTTTTTTTTGTAGTAAATATTGATTGGACTATAGAGTTGAGAAAGGAATGAAAGGGAATCAGAGTTGGGAAGCTATTGTGGTAACAAAGAGTAATGGAAATATCTTGGTAAAGAGAAGAGGTTCTCAAACTTCAGTGTGCATCAGAATCACCTGGATGACTTATTAAATCACAGATTGCTGGGTCCCAGCCTCAGAGATTTACACTCAGTAGGTCTGGAATGAAGAACAAACATTTGTATTTCTAACAAGTTTCCAAGTGATGTTAAAATGACTGGTCTGACGACTGCATTTTGAAGACCGCTGGTCCAGAGGAATGATGGTAGAATGGAGGTGACAGAAGTGGACAGATGATTTGTATGTTCTTATTTTCAATGCACAGGCAAGTCTCCTGAGTAAAATGATTTTAAAATTTCCCTTGAATACTTATTTTGTTCTTTGAAATTTTGAGGAATAATGAAATCTAATATAACTTAGCATTTTATGATTTCTGACTTAACACTGGTCTCGTGGTAGGGTTTTTATAAGATTAAAATGATTAGCTGTGTTTTCTTATTCTAGTCAATATTTTCATCACAAAATAAAAAACGATTTTACTTGAGTTGATTTGGAAATTTGCTAAATTAGCTATAATGTATTTATAGTTTTAGAATAAACATGTTTGCGTAAGACCCACATAATATGTGCTTTGCAGCAGTGCAAAGATATCTGTAAAGGACCCATTTTTCCATTTTTTGTTTGTTTGTTTGTTTGTTTGAGACATGGTCTCACTCTGTTACCCAGGCTGGAGTACAACGGCATGAACATGGCTCACTGCAGTCACCTGGATACAAGCAATCCTCCCGTCTTAGCCTCCCAAGCAGGTGGGACTAACTACAGGTGTGTGCCACCATACACCAAAAAAAAAAAAAAAAAAAAAATTTTACTTTTTTTTTTCGTAGAGACAACTCACTACATTGCCCAGGCTGGTCTTGAACTCCTGGGCTCAAGCGATCCTTTCACCTCAGCCTCCCAGAGTTCTGGGATTACAGGTGTAAGCCACTGTGCCTGGCACCATTTTCTGTTTTTAATGTCTTATCTGCCAGAACTAATATATGTTCCACATACATGTGCTCGGTGAGCAGTATGTATCCCGTGGACTCACACATAAATTCAGTAGCACCTGGACTGGTCCAGAATCTGCTCAGTGAGATGAATACACTGACCACATATTCGTATGTTGTTGCAATGTCACCTTTCTCCAAAAGTTTCTAAATGCATGCATTTAATTTCTGTAATTACCTTGTTGTATATAGGTAGCCTACCATTCATGGCCTGGCAGCACAACCTTACAGGAAATATAATTATATTTTTTCCTGAAAATTATTAGTCAAAAGAGATCTTCAAAATGGGCAAAGTTGGCCGGGCGCGGTGGCTCAAGCCTGTAATCCCAGCACTTTGGGAGGCCGAGACGGGCGGATCACAAGGTCAGGAGATCGAGACCATCCTGGCTAACACGGCGAAACCCCGTCTCTACTAAAAAAAAAACACAAAAAATTAGTCGGGCGAGGTGGCGGCGCCTGTGGTCCCAGCTACTCGGGAGGCTGAGGCAGGAGAATGGCGGGAACCCGGGAGGCGGAGCTTGCAGTGAGCTGAGATCTGGCCACTGCACTCCAGCCTGGGCGAGGAGCGAGACTCCGTCTCAAAAAAAAAAAAAAAAAAAAAAAAAAAAAAAAAAAAATGGGCAAAGTTCCGCTGAATTTCATAAATCAAAATCAGCTTCACTAGTGTTTATTTTGCAAAAACCAAAATGGTAGCACAAAGCTAGGAATATGATAGATAATCAAGATTTTGCTTTATTTTACTTGACATAACTTTTAAAGAAAGACCACAAGATTTCAGTAATTAACTTATTTTGCAGTGACTTTGTTTTATCCTAGCAATCTTATAATCTTTAAAAATTTGAATAAAATTTGACTTACACTACAGGGTTTAATTTTAGGCAAAATTTCTTTGGATTTCTTGATTGTCCTTTCCTAATCTTTTTCTACATGCTTGAAATTGCTATCTAGTTAATGCTTAACTCTGATATTTTTTGGTGTTTAATGTGCTCAGGAACAAAATAAACAATCCTGGTATCTGCCTAAGCAGCCTGGAAAACTCGCAGGACACAAGATTTAGTGCTTTACCCTCTAACTCATTTGACTGTCTGAAATGTTTTATCATAATATCAATAGTAAGACCCTAGAAGTTTCTTGAACAAATTAAAACATTTTATTTTTTCTAAATGTTGAAGTACTATACTGTTCATTTCTATATCAGAATCCTTAAATATCCTGGTACATTTATGTAAGAGGAAAACAACCCTTCTACTTTTCATAACTCAACAATGATATGGGTATCAGTACTGCATTCTACTTTAGTGTATTTGCTGAGTAGAGAGAATAATTTAGACCTGAAATAAATCATTCATTTCTAGAGATTCATAAGATTTGAACTCCTTTTCAGATTAGGCAGTAATTAACTCTCTGATGTGATAGAAAGATATACTGCTGGCTAAATATGCACAACTCCTGGCTCCACTTCTGAGAAGATGAAGTTGATGCACTTGTTCCTATTTCTCCCGCTAATTAAACTAAAACCCTGGACCTCATGTGTAAAACAAGCATCAGATGATTCTAAAAGAAGAGAAGAAGGCAGATTGGCTATGGATCCTGGGACCTAAGGAATGATATGATGCTGAATCCCCTAGATGTTCATTTGGCCTCATATATCCAAGACTTTCAGTTAAATAAGCTAGCAGGCCAGGCATGGTGACTCACACCTATAATCCCAGTACTTTGAGAGACCAAGGCAGGAGGATCACCTGAGGTCAGGAGTTCGAGATCAGCCTGGCCAACATGGTGAAACCCCATCTCTACTAAAAATATAAAAATTAGCTGTAATCCCAGCTACTCAGGAGGCTGAGGCAGGAGGACCACTTGAACCCAGGAGGTGGAGGTTGCAGTGAGCCGAGATCACTCCATTGCACTCCAGCCTGGGTGACAAGAGTGAAACTCTGTCTCAAAAAAAAGAAAGAAAAGAAAAGAAAAGAAAGAAGCTAATAAGCTGGAATCACTGATAGGCATGGACAAAAAAATAAATAAATTAAAAATAAAGCCTTCTCTCTGTAGGAAAAGGATCAGGAAAGAGGCAGTCTAAGACCAAATAAAAATAAAGACAAAAACAAATATTTAGACAATGACTACTTTATTCCAGCCAAACACCACGGCGGGAGGGAAGAAAAAACCTACAGCCCCACTTATGCTCATACCCACACCAGCAAATACTGAGGGAGGGACCAAAGTGCCTGGGCTTCTACCCATGGTAGGCTGTGGTGAGGTGCCTCAACCTCCCTCCATGAGGATGGTGTCAGAGAATGCTAAGTGGAGAGTCAGAACTTTAGCAATCCCCAGCAATACAGAGGCCATTTCTCCAAATCCACCACTAACAGTTGGAAATTTCAGCACTCCTATCTCAACAATTGATATTTATAGAACAGCTAGACAGAAAATCAGCAAGAGTATAGATTACAACACTGACAACAAAATGAATCTAATAGACATTTATAGAACACAACTTAACAACAGAAGAATATACATTCTTTTTAGGCACCCATAAAAACTTAGCCAGGTCATAAGAATTGAAACTGTAGAGAGTGTGCTTTCTGATAACAAGGAAATGCACCACTCCTCCACTCCCTGCCAGAGAGGTATGCGTAAAAGCCTAGTCGGGAGCCAGCAATTCCACTCTGACCCAGGAGTAACACGGATCCTTCACTCCTCATATCAATGGAGGTTGAGGGGGACACCCACAATTCTCCCCCAACTGGGCAGTGACAAGGTGCCCCCATCTTTGTCCTACCTTGGTGGGGTTAGAGTAAATCAGCTAAAACAGAAGGTTTACGTAAGTTCCAGACTCTTATAACATAATATTCCAAATATTCAGGTCTCAATAGAAAATCATTCATCATCCCACAAAGAACAAGGAAGATCTCAAACTGAGTGAAAGAAGACAATCAATAAATGGGAACATCTAAATGACAGATATTAAAATTAGCTGACAAAGATGATAAGGAGGCCATCATAAAATGCTTCAATAAGCAATTACAAACACATTTGAGACAAACAGAAAAACGGAAAGTCTCTGAAATAGAAAATCTCAGCTATAAAATAAAAGATATAAAGGAGAACCAAATGAAAATATTAGAACTCAGAAAATACGATAACTGAAATTATTAATTATTATTTTAAAAACTCAGTGAAAGTGCTCAACAGCAAAATGGAGGAGCTACAGGAAAGAATACGTGAATTGAAAGATGGAACAATAGAAATTATGCAGTTTCAGCAATGGACAGGAAATAGACTGACAAAAAAGATGAACAGAGCCTCAAGGACCTGGAGAACTATAACAAACAAACAAACAAAAAAAACATTTCTGCCATTGGAGTTCTTGAAATAAATGAGAAAAAAAATGGGGAACTGAAGAATTGATCAAAGTAATATAAAATCAAAGTGAAAACTTTCCAGTTTGGTTAAAGACACAAACATACAGATTGAAGCTGAGTGAATAAAAAACACAATAAATCCAGAGAAATGTACAATAAGACACAGCATAGTCAAACTTTAGAAAACTAAAGAAAAAGAAACACTTTTATGGAAACGAGAGAAATAACACATTACCTATATGGGAAAATATTTGAATAACAGCAAATTTCTCAGGAGAAACCATAAAGCCAAGAGGAAGTATCAGTACCATTTTCAAATGCTGAAAGGAAAAAAAAAAAAAAACTATCAGCCTAGGATCCTATATTTAATTAGTAAAAATATATCTCAGGAATGAAAGGAAAATCACCATATTCTGAAATGAAGAAAAACGAAGAGAATTTGTTGTTGAAAATCAACTCTACAAGAATGGCTAAACAAATTTCTCTAAACAGAAATAAAAGAGAATAGAATCTTGGAACATCAGGAAGGAAGACACAACACAGTGAGAAACAATACACATAAAATATAGGTAAAACATTAAACTATGATGATTGAAGCAATTAAAAAATATATAGCAGTGTTTGACATGGTTCAATATGTATGTAGAGAAAATGTTTAAGACAATTATAAATGCGGGAAGGTGAATGAATATAAAGTGAAGTAAAGCTTCTGAACTTCACTCAAACTGGTAAAATTATACTATCATTAGACTGTGATAAGTTTTGTATGTATAATGTAACACCTAAAGCAACCACACAAAAAAAATTATACTATGAGATAAACTCTAGAAACAATACAGATAAGTCAGAATGTAACTATTTTTAAAAAGTTTGGCCAGGCGCGGTGGCTCTCGCCTGTAATCCCAGCACTGTGGGAGGCCGAGGCAGGCAGATTAAGAGGTCAGAAGATCGATACCACCCTGGTTAACACGGTGAAACCCGTCTCTACTAAAAAATACAAAAAACTAGTCGGGCGAGGCGGCGGGCGCCTGTAGTCCCAGCTACTCAGGAGGCTGAGGGAGGAGAATGGCGTGAACCCGGAAGGCGGAGCTTGCAGTGAGCCCAGATGGAGCCACTGCACTCCAGCCTGGGCGACAGAGGGAGACTCTGTTTCAAAAAAAAAAAAAGTTTAAGAGCCCAGCACAGTGGCTCATGCCTGTAATCCCTGAGGAGGCTGAAGTGGGAAGATAGCTTGAAGCCAGGAGTTTAAGATGAGCCTGTGCAACGTTGAACAACCCCATGTCTCAAAAATTTTTTAAAGGTTAGCCAGGATTTAGCGGTGCAGCACAGCCACTCAGGAGGCTTAGGTTGGGAGGGTGGCTTAAGCCCAGGAGTTCAAGGTTACAAAAAGCTATGATCATGCCACTGGGAAGACAAAGATTGGCAAAGCAGATTTTACAATACCATCCAAATACAGTTTCTACAAAAATCTTACTTCAAATATTCATAAAACAATGTAAGCCGATTAAAGTAAAAAGATAAAGAAGATATATTATGAAATATTAATAAAAAGACAGTGGAAATAGCTTCTATTATAATAATATCAGATTAAATAGACTTCAGGGAAAATAAAAGAATTCGGGTAAGACATTGTATAATGACAAAAGGGTCAATCTACCAAGAAGACATAGCAATTATAAAAGTATATATATATATCAAACAACCAATATGCAAAAGATGTGAAACGAAAAGCAATATAACTAAAAGGAAAACTATACAAATCGACGACTAAAGTTGGAAATTTCAACACCCCTACCTCAACAACTGACAGAACAACTGGACAGAAAATCAACAAGATTATACAAGATTAAAACACTAAATGAATTCACTAAATGAATCTAGTACACTTAAAGAACACAACAACGGAAGAATATACATTCTTTTTAAGCACCCCAAAAATGTATGCCATGAAAGACCATATACTGGGCCATATGAATTGAAACCATGAAGAGTATGTTTTCTGATAACAAGGAAATCAAACTATAAATCAATAATAGAAAGAAAGAAAAATCCTCAAAGACTTGAAAACTGAACAACACAGTTCCAAGCAAATAACTCATTGGCCAAAAAAGAAGATTGAAGAAAAACCCAAGAAATATATTCAACTGAATGAAAATAAAAACACACCATACCGAAATTTTGAGGACAAATGTAGGCAAGACTCAGGGGGAAACTTATAGCACCAGATGTATAGATAGCACTTAGGATAGAGACAATGCTTCAAATCAATAATTCAACCTTGCACCTCAAGAATCTATAAAAAGAAGACCAGTATAAATCTAAATAAAGTAAGCATAAGGAGAGCAATAATAAAGATAACAGCAGAAAAGCAATGGAATTGAAAACAGAGAAAAAAAAGAAACGAAAAGCTGTTTATTTGAATGATCAATAAGACTGACAAACTTCTAGTAAGACTGACAAAAAAGGAAAAAGATGATTCTAATTGCCAACATCAGGAATAAAACAGACCCTGAAAACATCAAAAAGATAGTAAGTGAATACTACAAACATCTCTGCATAACTAAATGTAATAACTTAGAAGAAATTTTACCATTCCTCAGAAAAAAAAAAAAAAAACAGAAAACTACCACAATTTATCCAATAAGAAATAGAAAATTTGAACAGACATTTAAATATTAAGTAAATTGAATTCATAAGCTAAAAACTCATCTCTATCCCAAATTAATCTCCACCCCAAATAATTTCTCTGGCGAATTCTACCAAACTTTTAAAGAACATTTAACACCAATTCTACACAGTCTCTTGAAGGGAAGAAAAACAGAACATTTCATAATTCATCATATGAAGTTAGTATTACCTTGATATCAAAACCAGACAAAGACAGTACCAAACAAAACAAAAGAAAGCTTCAGACCAATATCCTTCAAGAATATAGATGCAGAAATATTTAACAAATATTAGCACATAGAATTCATCATACATCATGACCAAGTGGGTTTAAGACTAATTTAATATTTGAAAATAAATTAATATAACCCACCAAATGAACACCCTAAAGAAGAAAGAGCACATGATCATATACTCTATGAAGAAAAAGATTTTGGAAAAAATTCAACATGCATTTATAATTTAAAAAACTCTCAGAAAAATAAAAATTGAGAATAACTTTACTTGATAAACAGCATCTACAAAAATATCAGCAAAAATTATAAATAATGAAAGATTGAATGCTTGCTCTGTAAAATCAGGAACAAGGCAACAACATCTGCTCTTACCACTCCTATTCAACATAGTGCTCATAATTCTAGCCAGTGGGATAAAACAAGAAAAAGAAATAATGGCATGTAGATTGAGAAAAAAAAGGGATAAACTGTGCTGTATGTAGTTGGCATTATTATTGAAATAGAAAATCCTATGGAACATGCAAAGAAAACGTCTCCTAAATTAAAAAGTGAGCTCAGCAAGATCACAAAATGTAAGATAAACATTAAAAAAAAATTAATTGCATTTCTATATACTAACAATAAACGCTGGAAACAAAAACTTACAATTTTATTTATAATCACTTAACAAAATTAAATAGTTCAATGTAATTCTATTAAAACACACAATTTCCATGCTGAAAAATATAAAATGCTAATAAAAAGTCAAAGATGAGCTCACTCTGTCACCAGGCTAGAGTGCAGCACCATGATCTCGGCTCACTGCAACCTCTCACTCTCTGGTTCAAGCAATTCTCCTGCCTCAGCCTCCCAAGTATCTGGGATTACAGGTGCCTGCCACCACACCCAGCTAATTTTTGTATTGTTAGTAGAGATGGGGTTTCACCATGTTGGCCAGGATGGTCTCCGCCTCCTGACTGTGATCTGCCTGCCTTGGCCTCCCAACGTTCTGGGATTACAGGCATGAGCCACCATACCTGGCCAATATACCCAACTTTCCATGACAAAGATACAAAAATAATTCAATGAAGGAAAAATAGCTTTCCACAAAATGGTGCTGAAGCAATTGGACATAAACTGGACAAGCAATTGGACCAATAATGAACTTTGACCTAAACCTTACACTTTATATAGAAATGAACCCCAAAGGAATAACAAAGTTAAATGTAAAATATAAAATTATAAGACTTTTAGAAAAAAAAATGTCTTTGGGATATAGGGCTAGAGTTTTTAAACTTGAAGCTACAACCATGACTTATAGAAGAAAAAAGAATAAATTAGACTTTATCAATATTAAAAATGTATTCTTTGCATCAGACCCTGTTAAGAGGATGAAAAAAACAAGCTACAGACTGAGAGAAAATATTTGCTAACCATATATTAGGCAAAAGGATTAGTATCTAGGATAAGTAAAGAACTCTCAAAATGTAACAGGAAAAAAAAAAAAGAAGAAGAAGAACCTAAAGAATTTAATTATACAACTGGCAAAAGACATGAACAGATATTTTATTAAAGTGGATACACAGATAACAAATAAGCACATAAAAATGATAAATATTGCTAACCATCCGGAAAGTGCAAATTAAAAACACACTGAGATATTACAACACACCTATCAGAATGAACATGATTTTAAAATTATGAAAACACTAAATGCTGGTGAGGATGTGGAGAAACTGAATGACTCATATTTCTGGTGGGAATATGAAATAACTCAGTCATTCTGGAAAATACATTCAGTTTCTTAAAAAAGTACATATATGCAACTATCCTATGGCACAGCAATTGCACATCTGAGCACTTATCCCAGAGAAATGAAAATTATGTGCACGTAGAAACTTGTACATAAATGTTCATAATAGCATTATTTGTAATAGTTTCAAACTGAAAACAATTCAGATGCCCTTCAATTGGTAAATGGATAAACAAACTGTGTGAAATACTACTCTGTAATAGCCAAGAATAAACTGTTAATATATGCATCACCTTGAATAAACCTTCAGAGAATTATGGTTGAAAAAATCCTAAAAACTTACACAGTATATGATTCCACTTACATAACATTATTGAAATAACAAAATTATAGAAATGAATAGATGAGTGAAATGAAGAGCAGTGATTTTAATTTTAATTTTTTTCTTTTTTTGAAAAAGCAAAACTTGCATAGGTGGTTCACAAGATTACTGGCCAGGCATTAAAGGAGGGAGGACAATTAGGAAGTCATTATGACGCACTGCACAAGGGATTAAAAGAGTCTAAATCTGGAAGCAGAAATGGGAGAACCTACTATGCCCATATTTCAAAGGAAGATTGACAGCACTCGAAGACAGAAGGATGTAGGAATTTGCTTTTCCTCTCAAATAACACAAGTTCTAGTTTTTCTTCCTGTTTTTCTATATCTATTAACCTAATCCAAATCAACAAAATAGAAAAAATATTTGCTCTAAAACAACAGCAAAAGAACAACTGTCATGTTTTTAAAATCTCATTTTTATTTGAAATCTTCCTAAAAAGCATTTAATATAACCACTAGTAAATCGCTGAATTTCTAATCCTGAATTTGCCACGTGACAGATTAAGAAATTTATCTTCATACAAACACACTGAATCAGTGATATCAACTCAAGTTTCCTATAAATCTGAAAAAAAATATTATTTTTCTCCTCTTGGCATTGATGTAATGCTTGATCATGAAACTATATATTCCATGACCTATCAATAAACAATATCTTGTCAATGAATAACTGTGTGAACAATTCTTTTCTTTTTAATACTTTCAATTTAGTTTCTAAGCAACTATCAGGCATTGTTCTTTTTTCTTTTTTTTCTCATGCTAGTCTAAGATGTCAGACATTGTTCTAATAAGAACTGGATCTAACAGACATACTCAAACCAGATTCACTTAAAGAGTTGTTAAACAAATGTGATATGGAATATGAATTTGGAAGGGAGCAGAACTATTCATTATAGACAAGCAGCAGTGAAAATCTATATTGTAACTGGTCCTCAGGAACTCCATAGCCTTGACAGATATCACCAAACCTCATTATTAGGGCATCCGATAGCCTTGACAGGTATCACCAAACCTCATTATTGGGACAGGCCAATCTCAGAATTTCTCCTTTAAATCATATCTTAGAAAGCTTAGAAACGTAAAGTATTATTCAACACGCTCAGATATTTTATTTGACTCAGCAAATCCCACAAAACTAGTTATCTGAAGTTGTTTCAACAACACATCAAGATTAATCCAGTGAGTATAATTACTGCCTAATCAAATAGTTTTTAAAGTTCATTTTCTGTCCTCTAGATATATTCATGTGCCATAAGCATAGGTAGATCTGAACCGGAGTACCTCTAATTAAAATATACAACTGTGCTAGTCTTTAAAAACAATTAAAAAGAATATATTCTAAGTATACATTATTACAAGATGCAAAGGGATCTCCTTTTAGAAGTATCTTTTATTCTGGGAAATAAATAGTCTTTTACAGTAAGGAGGTATAGAGGCCAGCACTGACAAATAATTCTAAAACTACATATAAAATTTATCATGACCTCTAACCATTTCTGTCCTTCCTTTCCCTCAAGGCAACAGTTTTTCATACAAAGCTTAAAATGTCAGGCTTTAAAGTCAAGGAATAAATTTGTGCATTTATGGTGAACATATAGTGTAATTTAGAAATTGAATACTTTTGAGCTCTGAAAAATATGCCCCAAAGAACTGAATCGTCTATTTATATACACTAGTAGGATGCATCATTGCTCATGAGAACACCTTCAATAGAAGTCAGTCATTCAAACTGAATTAGAGATGACAACTATGCTATTTGTTTCCACTAGTAAATTCTAATGTTTGTTTTTACTTCTAAAAAAATGTTCAATCAATCTAACTTATAAAAACCTTTTTAGAAAGGTCAGTTTATTATACTACAAAAGGCTAGTAAACAGTCTTTGAGTATGTCTGAATATGTCACTATCCAAATCAAACTACCACTGGCTTAATATAATTGGGGAAATAATAGTATGTCATTATTATGTCGAAGGGTAAATAAGACTGAACTTCCATGTATTTGCATGGGGTTACGGTTGAAATGCTATAACTTCCTGATTTCAAGAGAAACTTTAAAAAATTATACTTAAAATATTTGAGCACCCATATAACTATTAACAAAACAAAACAAAAAACCTTTAATCATAGAAGGCTTAAAAACTGTGTCAGTTCTGAGCTGCACAATTTACCAGAAAGTTCAAGAATTTGAAGCAAGTTTAGAGAATAGCCACAAGGATGATTAAAATATTGAAAAATTGGATCTAATAATAAGAGAAACATTTAGACAAAGGGAAACAAGTAAGGACTTAAACTTCAAATTACTCAAGACAGTTGAGCAGCTGTTATCTATTGCCTTCTATCCAAGTCTTCCATTACTCCACTGTGGCTAGCAAACCCTTTGTGTTTTCTGCATTTTCAAAGCAGAGGGTCATCTAAGTGCTGTGGAATATACTGTATAAAGGTCACTGTGAGACTCCTGTCACTTAATTTCCTAAATTTTTCTTCTACAGGGTTGTTTCCATGGAGCATTGGATTTTAATCCTTCACTCTAGAGCCCCTGTGGAGACAAATGCCAAGTAATTGTCATAATATGTGGAACGTTTGAGACTTCTTCATTTTCTTACTTGACATACAACAGACTCCAATCATTATTATAGCTTGAATACCTGTTCAAATGAAAACTCACTGTATCACCACCAACATTTTTTATTTCCATGGCTAACCACATTTGTTCCAATTCCTAATAAGCTGCACATTTTATTTTTAATAGACATTTTGTGGTGCTGTCTATGGCTTATAATCTTGAGCCCTATCTTCTGATTTCTTAGGGACACCCTGATATTGTGTCTTGCCTGAAGTGTTCTGAGTAAAACTTAAGTAAGTGTTCAATTAATAAATCAAGTTATAAATTTACTTAGAGAATATGTCTCTTCTACCTAAATTCTGGTATCAAATATCACCTTTTATGAGCTCTCGAGTATAGTTATTCTCTAATTGATAACAAATTTATAAAATTTCACAGCATGCACGAATATTAAATTTATCACCATCCTTTTCCCTTTCACTAATTGCTGTTTGGCATCTCTTGTATTTGAAAACTTGGTTTGCCCAGACTCTAGAGGATGGGGTTGTGGCCAAAGCTGAAGTACACATCTAAAGACCACATTTTATAAAACACACACACATACACACACACACACACAAAAATTCCAAATTGCTTGCCAAATTTCATTGCTGTTAGCTTCCCACAATATTCTAAAAAATATCAGACAAACAGGCGTCAGTATGATTAATTCTGATGATTACTTAATTTCTTTTTGCTATGCACAGTGACCTCTGGAAGCTCTGAGTTCAGTTGACTATGCGTAGAGTCTCTTCAATTAACTGAAGTGTTTGTAAACAGATGATATCTTTTCTCCATTAACATGTCTCCATCTTGACTCACAAGAGTACATTGTATGGGCCATCTCAGATGACTAACTTGCCTTTTTCTTTTTTTTTTTTTTATTTTATTTTATTTTTTATTTTTTTTTATTTTATGAAATTTCTCCAAATAAACTTTTATTTTTTTTATTTATTTTTTTAATTTATTTATTATTATTATACTTTAAGTTGTAGGGTACATGTGCATAACGTGCAGGTTTGTTACATATGTATACTTGTGCCATGTTGGTGTGCTGCACCCATCAACTTGTCATTTACATCAGGTATAACTCCCAATGCAATCCCTTCCCCCTCCCCCCTCCCCATGACAGGCCCCTATGTGTGATGTTCCCCTTCCTGAGTCCAAGTGATCTCATTGTTCAGTAAATGTGGCACATAACTTGCCTTTTTCTTTAACCCATTGTAAGAGAGAAAAAAGCTCAGGGAAACATAGAAATAGTTTAAAATATATACATATTCAGGCATTACTGTAGAAAGTGAATTTCTGCTGAATTTAAGTCAAATTTTCCTATGAGTTCCCATTTTTTGTCATGAATACCAAATTCCATTAAATAACAATAACAAATAATATTGAAATTTTGACTTACAGATAAAAAGATAGTTTTATTTGTATCATCTCATTTTACTGTCACAAAAATCTTATAGTCTAGGTATTACTGTTCTCATATTACCAGTGAGGAAACTGAGACTCAGGGAGGTAAAGTTAATTGTCCAAGTCTCACAGATAGAAAATGCTTAGCTAGATCTCTATCTCTTGTTCTTGGCTCTTGGCCACCATCATTGTGAATGTGCACATAAATGCATCCAACATGAATCTACATACAACTAAAGATGATGAGATACATTTTAAATTGTGATTAGAAACTCCAAAAGCACAAGAAACAAAAGCAAAAATAGGCAAATGGAATTGCATCAGATTAAACAGCTTCTGCACAGCTAAGGAAATAATCAACAGAGTGAAGAGACCTACATAAAAGGGAGGAAAACATCTGCAAAACGTGTATCTGATATGGATTAATATTCAAATTATAAAAGGAAGTCAAACAATGAAATAGCAAGAAAACAAAGAACACAATTCAAAAATGGGCAAAAACTTGAATAAACATTTCTCAAAAGAAGACATCCAAAAGACCAGTGGGTATATGCAAGGGTCCTCAACATCATTAACCATCAGGGAAATGCAAATCAAAACCACAATAAGATACTACCTTACACCTGTGAGGGTGGCTTTTACTACAAATAAAAAGATAAATGTTGATAAGTATGTGATGAAAGGGAATCCTTGTAGTGTTGGTGGGAACGTAAATTAGTACAGCCATTACGAAAAGTAATATGGCAGTTACTCAGAAAATGAACAGTAGAGCTACTGTATGATCTAGCAATCCCACTTCTGCAGATATATCCAAAGTAAGTAAAATCAGCATGTCAAAGAGATATCTTCACTTCCATGTTCATTGCAACATTTTTCACAATGGAATAATGTGAATTATTGTTTCAACATATGGAAACCACCTGAGTGTCCATCAACAGATGAATGGCTAAATAAACTGTGGTATACATGCATGATGGAATACTATTTAGCCTTAAAAAAAAAGAAGGAAATCTTGTTCTTTGTGACAATGTGGATGAACTTGGAGGGCATCATGCTCAGTGAAATAAGTCAGGCACAGAAAGACAAATATTACAGGATCTCATATATATGTGGCATCTAAAAATACTGAACTCATAGAAGCAGAGAGTACAATGATGCTTACTAGGGGTTGGGAGTTGGAAAGTGGGATGGAGAATTGAAAGATGTTGGTTGAAGGGTACAATTTGTATTCAATTACAAAGAAAGAATAAGTTCTGGAGATCTATTATACAGCATGGTGACGATAATAATAATACATAGTTACTTAAAAATTGTTTCAGCGTGAGACTCCGTCTCAAAAAAAAAAAAAAAAAAAAAAAAAAAAAAAAAAAAAAATTGTTGAGAGTAGAGTTTAAATGTTCTTAGCACAAATAAAATATGTATGTGATGTGATGGATATGTTAACTTGTTCATTAGCTTGATTTAATCATTCTACTATGTATACATGTACCGAAACACCATATTGTATATGATAAATATATACATTTTCTTATTTGTCAATTAGTTAATTATTTCAAATGTGACAAGATTTCTCCAAATTCCAATTTGCTTAAAGATCACTTCTCTGGTTAATAACACTGTACTGGCAGAAGGTTGTGTTTGTGCATTTCAGAGCAAAATAAAATAGTATCTATATAAATAGAGTTCCAGATATAAACTAGATTAGCTACCAGAAAAGTATCCTTGTTATGTATCACTTATTTAAATAATGAGATAATGCCTATATAACTAGAGTTCCATCTAGAAATTGTATCAACTAATAAAAAGTAATCTTTTATCCATCATCTCTAAAAAAAGGGAAATATACGTTAGCTTATGCAATGTTTAGTATTTTAAAAATAATTTAATTTTAATTTCTTTCATAATTTAAAACTTAGGGTGTAGTTTTGCCTATCATTTAATGATATTAATTCTTTACTTAAATACATGTTCAATTTTATATTAGTTAAATAACATTAGTTGCTATACTAAACTCCAAAGTTTCAACAGCCTACAACAAAATTTATTTCTCAGTTATACCACAGTCTGACCTGGGTGTTCCTAGTAGGCTGCTTTTCTTCACAGGGTGATTCAAAGATCTACATGACTTCCATTTTAGGGCTCTCCCCTCAACTGGGGCCTCATTTTACACTATGTTGAGAGAAGGAGAAGAAAGCTTAGAGAAAACACACCAATGACCATGCTGCTGCTCGTGGCACCATTGGCGAGATCTACTCCCACGCCTCAGCTAAATGGAAAGGGAACTGCAATTCCCAACTTAGCAGCTATTCCCAGCTAAACTTTACACTATGGCAGGCAGTCCTGAATTTGGGTGGCTAGCTGGCATCCCTATGTAACTACAAAAATATATGCAATCTGCCTGCCTTTGTTCTATCATGCACAATTAATCATTTTTTCTCACTTTATGTTGTATATCTAGTCTGAAGGCCAGGTAAATAGACTTCACTTGGTATGTGAATCCAATTTGAATTTCTTGTTTATTGTTAGTGCAAAAAATGAGAAAATCACTTGTTCTCTCTCAGAATCCATTTTCTTTCCATAAAATGGGGTTTTGGAGTTCAACATTTATCAAACCATCCCTGAACTGTGATGAATGAATTTTATAAAGCAAAGAAAGATAAACTATGTAATAACAAAATACTGGATATTTGTTCATTTCAAAGCATTTCGTGTCTAGTATATACTTGTGTACTTTGCATGCTTTGCACAACCATCTAGTGAAGAGGATGAGACCTAGAGTCACTTTTTCCATTTGTGACCTTGAAAAAAGGATGAAATAGTGCTCTTTCACTAAATAGGGACAATGAAACCTATAACATGGGGTTTGCAAGAATTAATGTGACATATTAAATGTCATATATTAATATAAAAATGTATGTGAATTTTTTAAACTGTATAGTTCTTTATAAATTTTATTATTTTTATCATTATAACTTATTACAAAAAATATACAAAAATCTCCTAGCTTTAACATCTTTTTGAGAGAAGATCTCTCTTAAGATGATTGTACTTCAGGCATCCATTATGGAGCGGATATATGTTGACAAGTGTGAAATTCCTATAAACTAGGAAGAACAGGAAAGTATGGAAGCACTAGCCACAGGTCCAGAAGCTCCAACACTCCTATACCTGTGGCTGAAAAGCACATATGGTAAGGAAAGAAAAGGGCAAGAGGAGATGGATTTATAGTTTTGCTATGAAATCTAAGTAATATATTTATATATGTCTATGTGTATTTTTTATTTTAAAATATTTTGTAGACTTTTAATCCACAACATGCTAGTTCTCATTTTGAAATCAAGCTTATGTCTTTTACCTCTAGCATTTTAGCAAACATTTTTACTACAATATCTCCCTACTCAAATACTTTCTGGTAGTCAAATAGCTTATTGTGTAGGCGATAAGCACTAGGGAAGAGAAACTCTCAATATAACTATTAGCTTGTCCAGCCGGCACAGATTTAGAGAGATACCAATAGGTTTCTTGAGTAAGTGGTTTATGTTATGGAGTATCAGATCACCCACACAAAACATTTGTCTGACTACTAACCCATGTGGAGTGCTTATGTATGTGAGCACTCACAGAGACACAGTTAACATCATATACAATGTGTAACTGGAGACAGGTACAGTCTTTTTTTTTTTCAGTAGTAGTGTGTTATAGATTATTTCATTGAGACATAAATGCTCAAGTAATTCAATAACCCTACTATATAAATTTATATTTTAATTGGTCACTGAGAAGAAAGTGGAAATATTTTAAATTTCTATCTTTTCCAATCTTGAGTCTTAAAATCGATCAGGAAAAAATCTGTTTTGCATAGGAAATTGTACTGTAATCCAGAGGCCTATATACTATAACCCAGGGGCTTAGCAGAACTACTATGATCCCATAAATTGAAAAATGTATTTAAGATTTACAGTTGGAATCAATCAAATCAATGCTTTCTTTTCTAAATCTGATGTCTTATCTACCACATGTGACTAATGACAATCCAAAAGGGAAAATGAAAACAATTGGTCTTAATAGAATAATTAAGACTACTTAATTATTAATAATTAAGACAGAGTACTTAATAACACTACTCTGTCAGAATTTCGAATTTCTGGGTTACTTGAATATGTAGTTTACCATAAATATCACTATGTGACTTGTAAGAATGAGAATTTTTGGATAATGTTTTTTTAAAAGGTAAAATTTGTTTGTCAGATTTTCTTTTTCTTAAGACACTGTGATACAGTGGGAAAAGTCTTGAATGTGGGTTCAGAAGCCATGAATGTTTCATTTCTGTCCCTTACTCTCCATTTCCTTAGATAAGTCTCTTAGTCTCCCTTAGCCCACTGACTCATAGAAATAATATGTCTTCTTCATGGAGTTGTTGTAAAGATGAAATATAATAATGTTTGCGATGTTTAGTTTCTGGTAGGTATTAGGTAGTGCTGTGAAGTATCTCAATTTGAGTCTGAGAGTATATTAGGCTTTTGGGGGCATGTTTAGGAAATTGGCAAGGTGGACCCTCCAGAAGTCTATTTGCAATGGGACTGGGTGGCCCCCAGGAAATACTTTTCCTGATGGAAAAGGTAGCCTAGAATAATGAGCTTAATGGAAAGCTTTGGTTACTGGAGGTGAGAGATCTGAGTAAACATGGCATCTCTTCCTTGGATTTACCTGTTACTTCAGCCCTGCTGGCCTCTCATCTGGGACATGATGAGAAATGAAGAAAAATGTGGAAAATGAAGAAAAAATCAGAAGAGAACCTTTACTAGCATCTTAGTCAAGACTTTAGAAGAGAAGCAGCACTTCTTTGATCACGCTGAAAGAAGCCTTTCCCATTTGAAGCAGAAACCTAAGGAGTCTTAACACATCAAGGCCTCCAGTACCCCAGCTGCCATGAGGTTGGAGAGGTCTGGTAGACACTGAGGCACCCAGCAGATGCCGAACCAGGACTGGGAAGCCAACTTGATCATCAGTGTGTGTTGGGCAATCTGGGGGAGGGAGTTCCCAGGAAAACCAGAAGGACTCTATCCAGAGAGCTGATAGAGTTCTATTAGCAAGCAGGGATGGGGCCAAGGAAATTATTACCGTTTATGTGACTGCATCTGTCACTATGTGCTGGCGATGCACGGGAAAAAACTGAAAATACAAAAACATACTGTTATGTCATACCATTAGTCCATTTTTAATTGTTTTTTAAAAATTCATGTTTTGTACTCTCAAAGACTAAAAATTTCTGTGAAATAGGATGTGAAAATTTTCAAATGATGTTGCCACATCAGTTTTTTTTCTTTTCTCAAAAATAAAAAAGGATGTGAAAAATCTGGTCAACACACATGTTGGACATAAAATGAGAATTCTTTTTAAAGCCAGAAATACCTATTCATTTCATTCACACATTCACTAAGCTACTAAATCTGATACTAGTTTTGAGGGATACTAATTATTTATGGTTTTAATAAAGAAAACAATTGAATGAACACACACACACACAACATATACATGGATTGTTGAAGAACTACTGAAACAAATTTGATAACTAGGTTTTCGAATGTTTATTTTCTGGTTTTGTTTTTCTCTTTTGTGGCAATGTAGTATAAAGGAAAAATCACAAGCTCTTCAAATCTAACAATTCCTGATCCTTCCACTTAACTGGTTGTGATCCTTAGAAAACTGTTTGAGCTTATCTTTAAAGTGTTACAGAACAAAATTAGATAATCCGCACGTGGCACCTAGCTCAGCACCTGTTACATTCAGCAGAAATGCTGTTTTTCTGCCTTCTCAATTCCCTGCCCCCATTCTTTCCAAGCATACCTTTCCATGCCAAGGATCCACCAGCAAAGCAGGAAAATGGTTAAGAAACAGCAAAATGGTTAAGAAACAGGTCTGTATCCTGTTTCTGGCAAGTTATGCTACATTCTCAAGGTTTCCGTTTTCTCATCTATAAAATGGGGATGACTGCGCTTTCCACACAGATTTTTATGAGCGGTAAATGGGTTAAGTCATGTGAAGTTCTGAGAACTGTGATGGGTTTGTAGTAAGGCCACTAGCATGTAAGTTCTACGGGAACTTTTTTGTCATTCCTATGTTTAAGATATAGAAGAGTACCTGGAACAAGTAGGTACAAAATAAATATGTGTAATCAACGAATAAATGCTGTGACATGCTTGCTTCTCTTTGTCTAATACAAACTCTCCCTTTGCAGACTGTGGGACCTGTGTGGGTGTGTGCAGGGCAGAGTTTTAGAGGCTGCACCCAAATGGAAATAAGGAAGCCTCCTCGTGACTTCTCATGACTCAAACTGTATTTTCTGTGACCCACTATCACATCCTTCCATAGTAGATATGCCTGCCCTGTCTTGCACAGGCACAGATCGGGGTTCAATGCTTGAGCACTGATCTCTGTGCCAGTGTGTCTCCATGCTGCCTTCTGTCCATGCTGACTGAGAGTGGAGCTGCTGAAGAGCAGTTTAGTTGCTGTGGTACATTGCATCACGAAATAAAAGATCCATGGAGAGAATCACTTTCCACATTACCTTGTGAATACGTATCTTTATTATAATGAGCTCTCTTACACACAAACTTTCAATAATTTCTAGTCTCTTAACAGCAATATTATAAATTCTGGAGTTATACAAGGAATGTTATAAAATTCCTTTGGTCTGGACCACCATTTAAGAATACCTGAACAAGTACCTAAGTAGATTAAGTGCTACTGGAATGTGGTATGTGTCCTGATGATTCTCTTTGATGACTGCTAGCAAGCTAGCAGATGGTGCTTACTATATATAATGTAGGTTATGCACTAGGCAATCCAGACTTCCTTTTATAATTTAGATATTAATCCATATCAGGTATACATTTTGCAGATGTTTTCCTCCCTTTTCTGTAGGTCTCTTCACTCTGTTGATTATTTCCTTAGCTGCGCAGAAGCTTTTTAATCTGATGCAATTCTATTTGCCTATTTTTGCTTTTGTTTCTTGTGCTTTTGTAATTAAGTTGTTTTAAAAGTAAATTATAAATTCAACATAGTATTATTATGTGACTCTGAACTTTGCTTTATGAAACTCTGTGAGACTCTATATGCCCTGAGTTGTTGATTATTTTTCTAACATGCTTTTAAGTGCAGTCCCTTAGTAAAAGCTGAGTATCCCTAACCCGAAAATCTGAAATCTGAAATGTTCCAAAATCTGAAACTTTTTGAGGGTCAACATGATGTTCAAAGGAAATATCCACTGGAACATTTCAGATTTCAGATTTTTGAATGAGAAATGCTCAACTGGTAAGTATAATGTAAATATTCCAAAATTTGCTTTAAAAAATCTGAAATCTCAAATGCTTTGGATAAGGAATATTCAAGCTGTAGTTAATTGCAAGCAAACTAAACTCTATTAATATGGTCCTCACTAATTCTCAACATGCCATGCTTTAAGAAGACTAACAGAATGAATGATGAGGGTGGGATAGGAAGGTCATGTGATGTTTTGACTAAGGCAAATGAAGGAAACTCACCCCTTTCAGTCTCTGTGTGATGCTTTTTTTCTACTCTTCCTTTGTGATGAGGCAGCAAAATGTTTATGATGAGAATCACTGGAAGTGTCAACCACATGCTGAATGAAAATAGCCAGATCAGCAGCCAGGAGGATGCCATGCCCAACATGGCGGAGGGACTTGGAGTTTCGTAATTAACATGCCATCCCACCTCTCCCCCAAGTCAAACACAGGATGACAATTACTTGGGAAAATATTTGATAGTGTTTATTTTTAGAAAATTTAATTCATTGCTTTCATTGCTTTGATCCTGTCTATATTACAATATGCCTAGTGAAGACTTCTCAAGACAATCATTTTCTTCTTGAAGCTGATCAAACAAGAGAGTTTATAGTTCCTCATTTTAGCAATCAAAGAGACCTAGTATCATTCAATCATGAATCACACTCTATTTCTGTAATAAATGTGTCTAATAGTAGATGCTTAAGTAGAAGGGCAAATGCAGGAAACAATCTTATTTGTGATTATGTGTGTGCGTGCATATGTACATGTATGTTAAAATTTCAGAATCTAAACATTTTTTGTTACGTTTCAGGGTTGCAAGCAAAATCATCCTTAATTTGAGAAACAGTGATTGTGATAGTCTTAAAAATGCTCTAAAACCTTTACCATATTCCCTTCCCCCCAAATAATCTTAGAACTAACAACTTAAGCTTTCACTCAATTTGTTAGGAAAATACAAACTCTAGTTTGTAAATGCTAAGGGATACATGAACCGAAGCATTTCTTCCCCAAACTGAGAGCCTTGGGACTTATAACTCTAGTCTGTCAGATATCACCAAAAGGTCTATCGAGAGGTTTATTGTTGCAAACACACACACACACACACACACACACACACGAGTCAAGTCAACTGGGAAATAACACAGGAATAATGGGTGACGTGTGGACGTGATTGAGCCAATTATAATAAATAATCACATTGCTTTAATTTAAGAGATCAAATGATGGTTGAAGTAACACTAAAAGTAAGTCCTTTTGGCCAGCCGCGGGGGTTCACACCTGTAATCCCAGCACTTTGGAAGGCCGGGGCGGGCGGATCACGAGGTCAGGAGATCGAGACCATCCTGGCTAACATGGTGAAACCCCGTCTCTACTACAAATACAAAAAATTAGCCAGGCGTGGTGGCGGGCACCTGTAGTCCCAGCTACTGTGGTGGCTGAGGCAGGAGAATGGCGTGAACTCGGGAGGCGGAGCTTGCAGTGAGCTGAGATCGCGCCACTGCACTCCAGCCTGGGCGACAGAGCGAGACTCCATCTCGAAGGAATACATAAAATAAAATAAAATAAAATAAAATAAAATAAAATAAAATAAGTACTTTAAACTGTTTTAAAATGATCAGTCCAGTAGGTGCAGCTCAGTAACAATACCCTCGGGATTCTACAGCTCAGCAGATCTTGTGGACTCCTGAAACAGTGATTCTTGACTCCTCTTGGGTACCAGACCAGCAATGAGATTCTCACCAAAGCCCTAGACATTCTCATCTGAAAATGCAGACACATACAAAATTTTGAATGCAATTCCTTTGGTCTGACCACTGTTTCAGAATACCTGAACAAGTACTTCAGGATGTCTTTTCCCCGAGGTGTCTTACACAGCCATCATCTGCACTAATAATCTTAAATATGGAAGCCAACTATTCTTATGTTTATAAGGTGGAATCAATGAACACACTTAGCATGCTTGATGAAAATACAGAAATAAAATCCATATATATAGACTTTACTAAGTGTATCGACAGCCATCTGTACTAGAGTGTATGTTTTACATTCAACTGTGAGTTGTTTTTTATTTTTTATATGTATTTTTTTGAGACGGAGTCTCGCACTGTCGCCCACGCTGGAGTGCAGTGGTGCTATCTCAACTGTTAGATTTTTAATTAATTTTCCATAATTCAAAATCTCAGATTTTTTTCCAAATAATTGAAATGTATATTTTTAAAATACCAAGTTTGCTTCTTTTCTTCCCCCAGATCCCCGTCTTCAGAGAACAAGTTTACTGCTTAATGACTCAACACTTTATCTGCAAAACCCCTGATCCACTGACTTACTGTGCTAATAAAACTTACTTCCATAATAGCATATTGTTACAGGTGGGTTTTTGTTCTTAGGGCTCCCAAGATGGTGGCAGACCACTCCCAAGATGGTGGCTGCCACTCCCAAGATGGCAGCAAGCCTTTTGTTTTCTGATCTGGGGTTTTTGGCCTCACAGATTCCAAAGAATGGAACCTTGGGCCATGAGGTGAACGTTATACCTCTATTAGAAGCCGTGGGTCACAGAAGAGAACCGTGGAACCCAGTGACTACTGTTCAGCTCAATTACAACGAACCCAAGCACTTAGCCGCGCAGGAACAATGGTGAGCCTCTAGTCTAAACGGGAGTTCAGCAAGGGGCGCCTGGCTGGATCAGAAATGCAGCGGACACCCTGCCGGATCTGGAGGGGTGGACAGCAGCGAACAGCAGTGGTGGATGGTGAGCCAAAGTTCAGCTCCAGGCAGAACAAACGCAGACCAGAAGAGTATGCAGTTGCAAGATTTAATAGAGTGAAAACGGAGCTCCCATACAATGGGAGGGGATTCAAAGGGGGTTGCCCACTCCTGACTCGAATACCTGGGGTTTATATCCCAATCATTGTCCTTCCTCCCATGCTCTCAGATGATAGATGATTTGACTATTTCTTTACCTCCTGCTTTTAGCCTAATTGGTATTTTAATGAGCCCTCTACTACATGATTGGTCGGGTGTGAGCTGAATTACAAGCCCTGTGTTTAAAGGTGGGTGCAATCACCTTCCCCAGCTAGGCTTAGGAATTCTTAGTCAGCCTAGGAAATCCAGCTAGTCCTGTCTCTCAGTATCACTGAGAAAAGGATGCAAAATATTGACCAATTTTTTAAAATGTGGAAGTGATATTTATTAAGAGGACTGTGATACGTAAAAAGGAGGAAATCTGGAACAAAAGAATATTGGTACAAATGCACAAATGTACAACCACATGTACTCAATTCTACCTTGCCCGGCTGGTGGCTAGCATTAACACAAAATCTGAAATCTGTGCAGAACTCTACTGGTATGCCTAGGAGGCTCATTTTATAGCTAAAATGTTAACTGGCAAAGCATTGCTTAGAGCACATGGGGCGTGAGAAAACTCATGGACAAACAGGTCATGACATCATAAAATGAAGTGTTTAATAAGTAAATATTAAGCACTCACTTATATATTTGAAATATTCTCAACTTACTTTCTACACAGAAGTTTTAATGATCTGGTTGCTAGTTGTAAGGATTCAACCATTGCCTGGGAACTTTAGGTGATTCCTAAGAGCCTGGCTACTTGGCAACACCACCTTGCCAACAAGGAGCCTCTCTAATGAAGCTGATCTTCTAAAGAAGATTCTAGTCCCAGTGCTAGGATCATGCATGGGGATGATTCAGCTTATTTCTCCTTTTTCCACAGCAGCCATCCTTTTCTTAGTTTCTGGAGAACTCTCTAAGGCACACAATAAAATGTTCAGCTATGCTCAGATATTTCTGTCACTCTTCAATGTTTCTTAACATGTCTACTATGGAATCCTAGTCCTGTAAGATTCCCTACGGAAGGAAGGAGGGGAGGGGCAACTTCTCCTTGGATAAATAACTTTAGAAAACATCATGTAAAATGTTCCCTCAAGTGAAATCTTATAATACAAATTAGTACATTAAAGATCTGATACTTTGGGTCTGCACAAAATTATTTTTTTAACTAAATTTTTATTTGCTTATTAACCAAAAGCCTGTTAATATCCTGGGGATTCATATCTTGCATACACTTTGGAAAATATTTTATCATATCCTAGAGCTCATTCACACATGTTTTTGCTTCTACTCCTAGCCGTCCCTCCAACCAGAATAGAAGTTCAATTCTCCTTGCCCTCTCTCCTATCTGAAGTTTCTTCTCCGGAAACCATTCTTTCCTTCCCTTCTCCAGAGTCATTATCAGATATGACCTAATTACTGAGTTTTTCTTGGAAACTTTTACTACAAATGCTTATTGTTTTCAGAAGTTTAGAAATAGATTGGTGATTATATGTACCATGTTTACAGTTTTGTGGTTGCAATGATCCCTCTTAATAGATTACAGCAAAATACATAGAGTATTTTAATGTAATTTAGCTGCCAGCTGAATCAATATTGTTAGTTCTCCTTAACTTTCATTGGATATAAATTTGGAAGAATAAAGATTAGTAAGCAATTTTATTATAATATGTGTTTATTAAACTTATGACTGCATATGTGTATCCAGTTGTAACACAGCTAGCTTTAAAAATGGCCTAGGTATTCACTGTGCTAAAGGGCTATTGGGTTTTCATGATTTGCATTGGCTTTTCAACACCTCAGTCAATGATCATTCATTTTTTTCATAAGCTCTATAAAAGTTATTAACATTCATCTGAAAAGTAAAAATTTTTATCTTATATCTAATTTCTGGGGCTCTGAAATCCAACTCCTTGCTGTGAGTCAATGCTCACCTTTTGCTCTGTGACTTTTGCAAAGTTAACCTTTTTGCCCTTGGTTTTCCAATATGAAAAATGGTAGTAATACTAATATAAACCTCCATAAGACTGCTAAGTGAATTACAGAAAATAAACTCAAAGGGCTTGGAATATTATCCAGAGAATGGCAAGTGCTTAATAAATGTTAGCTGTTGTTACTATGATGAAAGTGGTATAGATAAAATAAAATTCACTCCAATGTCCTCCTGCAAATGCCTTCTCTCATCTCCTTACTAGAACTTGAATGGCCAGAAGTAGCAAGAAGTTGATTCAGGAATGGAGGAAAGCAAAAGTTTGTCCCAGCACACACGCAGAGATAATCCACGTGCCCAAGTCATTCGAATTGGGCATAATAGCAAATGTCAAGAAATGCAAATACACACACATGTATGGAGAGGCATGGAGTTATTAGTTTCTATGAAAACTGAGTAACTTATCCATGACATCGATGTCAGTAAGCATGCACTGAGCAAATAACAGGGGAAGGATACTCACCAGAGAATTTAATTCTCTCACATCTTGCTCTCTTTGATAAAATGGTACCTTCACACTATGACCTTCCCTGATGACTCCATGTGCAACTCCAATGCCTCTTACACTTCCACATCTTCTTATTTTTTTATTACATTAATCACTTTAAAAGCTGTATATATACATATATATATGATCTTATTTATTCTATTTAATGTCTAGCTCCCCCTACTTGAATATTAGCTTCATTGCATAGAGTTTTTGTTTGTTTGTTTTTTGTTTTCTACTTTTTAAAGCTATACCTCCAGCACTTAGAACAGTTCTTGGTTCCTAGCAAGTCCTCAATGAATATTTGATGAATGAATGAACAGTAAGTCCAGAAGTAGGCTTAATTAAGTCAGTAGCTAAAGAATATTATCAGAGTAGGTCCCTTTCATCTCTGCTTTGCCATTCTTGGTGCTGGCTTCATCCTAAAGTAAAGCCTTATGGTCACGTGATAGCTGCAGCAGTTCTAGGCATCATATCCTGAGAAGACAATGACCAGAAAGGGAGAGCCAGAAAGTCCATTTTAAAAGCAAGACGACACTCACAGAGGCTCCTAATGACTTGACTAGAATTTGACCACTTAACCAAATTAGTGTTAAGGAGAAAGGAATTTCTTTAAATATTAGACTAATCAGAATTTCCTCTTAAAATGAAGGAAAGGGCCAAGCTCCTGAAGAGGTAAATACTTGAACGAATTTGGTGCTCCATGAGCAAAGAAGAAAGCCTGGATGACTGGGTAGACAGCGAGCAAATGACTTTGTCTCCTACCTCCTCAGATCTCCACTTCTGTGTACTACTGAAGTGAGTTGCAGTAAGGCTAAAAGCTTTTAAAACAATTTCAAATAATACTGCCCTTCACTATAAACCAAAAAAGGTAAAGCAGAGCTACATTCAGGAGGAGTTAATTGGACTACTTCACATGTGAGCTGATTTAGGGAACATTATTCAACTAAAGGCAAGTAAAGTGAGTTTTTATTAATATTTGTGTCCTGCTCTCTGGATGATGGCTCTGCTTTCAGAAACAGTGTGAGGAACATTGACCTAAATAAATCCATCTGTGAACTAATCTGTTCCAGGAATGTCCACTTAAATTTCAAAATGTATTTGATACATTTATGTTATAAAGATTAGTTTGCTTTATCTTGAACATAAACAGCCCCATTTCTGTTGGCTTTTTAAGTGACCGAGACAAAAAATTAAAAATGGGTATTTTTATGGATGTGAGATGTGATGTGTTGAAACATTTTATTGGTTTAGATTCAGCTAGGTAATCTTCTGGCTTCTTTTCTTGAGTTGCATAGCAGAAATGAAAAAAAAAAGGGATTTATGAAATGTCTTCTATAAAATAAAACAGCATGATTATTTGCACAAATATGCAAGTAAAACATTGAATTGGGGTTTTAAGTGACTGAACTTTACGTTTTTTAAAAATATTAATTTTCAATAATACAGCTTAATTATGAAACTTTCACTTTTTAAGCGATGATGATGTACTTTCTTAACCTCCATCTGCTCTTTAATTTTATGTATTTTATCTTACTATTGTCATCTGCAAAAGAAGAAAGTCAGCTGCCACAGTGATAAAAGTGATATTAGTTCAGTTTACTAAAATTTAATACTTCTGATTCAGCTCCTGTATTGGCTAGTATGGAATTGATGAATGACCAAGAGTCATTTTACATTTACCTGTTAAGGAAATATTGAGTGCTCTCCTAGACAAGTGCAGCCTTCTCACGCACCTGACCAGAGTCTATGAGTAACAGATTTCGCTCAGGAACAAACATACACCCTTATGTTCTACTAGGAATAACTCAGTATTAATTACATTTGATGCATTTAATTGTCAAGCTACAATTGGGCCTTTCCTGATGGCTATTTACAAGTACTTTAACACTCCTCCCTACCCTCTAGAATGCTATGATTCCCTTGTCTGTTTACCTTTTCCCATTGTACCTATCACCTTCTTGCATACTATACAGTTTACTAATTTATTCTATTTTTTTAGAAGTTAAAGTTGAAATTGGATAGGTGCTTTACCTATATTAACTATAGGCTGGGCACGGTGGCTCACGCCTGTAATCCCAGTACTTTGGGAGGCTGAGGCAGGCGGATTGTCTGAGGTCAGGAGTTCGACACCAGCCTGGCCAACATGGTGAAACCCCGTCTCTACTAAAAATACAAAAATTAGCTGCGCATATTGGCGCATGCCTGTAGTCCCAGCTACTCGGGAGGAGAGTTGCTTGAACCCATGAGGTGGAAGTTGCATTGCAGTGAGCTGAGATCGTGCCACTGCACTCCAGCCTAGGCGACAGAGCAAGACTGTCTAAAAAAAAAAAAAAAACGCTATCAGGGTGACATGTATTTAGTAAACAAAACAATCAAGCAGCAGAAAAAAATACCTCTTATTAAGTTGGCCAAAATTTTTGCAACACACAGACAACAACATTTACGTTTTAGGTTATCAGTATTGTGATTTATGTGATAGACTTAATAAACAAATCAGATAGTAACAAATTTCTTGGTTCTACACTACACGTCCTGAGATTTCCTGCTTGAAACAGACTACTTCTATTCACTGACCTACATAATGAGGAAATTTAAAAAGATGAAGGTGAATGGTCAGATCTGCAGAAGGCCAAGGTTTGAAGACCTCTTCGGGCAATAAAAAGGTGATAGGCATGCTTTTAAGGACATGCTGCTAATACTGCTCCCTAGGGGAGGGCTCTCCAGCCGACTGTCAAGTAAAAATCTACCTCTGGGTGGAGAGTTGTCAATCTCTCCAAAAAGAGCACGCCTCATTTCATTGAAGTTCATGCTTAACATAATAAATGATAGAAAAAACATGAACATTCTACATATGATATAGAATGAATTGCTTTATTAAAGAAGATGATACAGTCAAAAGCTTCATTTGGGAGAGAATGTAAGATCGTATTTCTTATAAAGAAAAGTTATAGCAAGAAATGAACACATTATGAGAATCTTCACTAAAACTCTACTTATCATTTGACTGAAAGTTCAAAGAAAATATGAGGATGCCTCATTATTGCATGACTTAAGTAAAACACATTGAGTTCATTGAATGCTGGGACACCCTTAATGCCCTAAGGCAAGGACTTCACTGCTGGTGCCAGGATTAGGGTGTCAGATTCAGCATAACCTGAAGCACATAGTGCATTCACACTCAACCTTCTAGTCCTACATTTCCATAAATGTAACAGAATTATCTAGTTCCCTTTTGTTTTTAATCATTCTGTATAAGAAACCACCTAACTTGGATCCATTTTTTCTAGTACTTATTTACAAACAGAATAGTAGTAAATTTTATCTGAGTAAATATTGATCTCGTTCCTATAGCAAAACATCTAAAGTTGTAATTTTTCAGAGTATTCATTTTTAGATTTATGGAGAAACTTTCTATAATGAAGAAGGTAAAAAACAGAAAGAGGAAGTAATTGAAATCAACTATGTCTTCTGCATTTTTTTTTTTTTTTTTGAGATGGAGTCTTGCTCTGTCACCCAGGCTGGAGTGCAGTGGCACAATCTCAGCTCACTGCAACCTCCACCTCCTGAGTTCAAGCGATTCTCCTGCCTCAGCCTCCCGAGTAGCTGGGATTACAGGCGCATGGCAACACACCTAAATTTTGTTTTTTTAGTAGAGACAGGGTTTCACCATGTTGGCCAGGCTCGTCTTGAACTCCTGATCGGCTCACCTCAGCCTCCAAGGTGCATGGTATTTAGATGGCATTTTACTTGTGTTCTTGAATACTTTTTCTTCTTCTTCTTCTTCTTTTTTTTTTTTTTTTTTGATGAAGTCCCATTCTGTCACGTAGGCTAAAGTGTAGTGGTGCAATCTCAGCTCACCGCAACCTCTGCCTCCCAGGTTGAAGTGATCCTCCTGCCTCAGCCTCCCTAGTAGCTGGGACTACAGGCACATGCCACCATGCCCAGTTAATTTTTGTATTTTTAGTAGAGATAGGGTTTCACCATGTTTGCCAGGCTGGTCTTAAACTCCTGACCTCAGGTGATCTGGCTGCCTCGGCCTCCCAAAGTGCTGGGATTACAGGTGTGAGCCACCTCGCCCAGCCATATTTTAAAATACTTTAATTTTTTTCTTTTAGTGACGTCATTTTGTCCTCGAATACAAAAGGATCCATATACGTAGGGAACCAACAGTCAAGCAAGTTGGCCATTATCTGGTCAAACTGTATTCAGTCAACTAATATAAAATAGAATGCTCCAGTGGCAATCAGATAGATTGCTATTCTTTCTGTCAGCCCAAAATATGGGATTTCGAGTATTGGTCCCCCAAATCATGAAATATAAGCATGTAATCTCACTCCCAGTAAGTAGTAATCCTTAAAATTATCGTTGGCAACAGTAAATAAAATGGAGGAAAATCACACATACATATTGTGAAGTTAAACCAATCACGAAAAAAAAAAAAAAAAAAAAAAAAGATGCCATTTAAGGGCAGCTGTAAAATAATATCTCCATATAAAGTAGCCTCTGTGTGAAAATACAGTAAGTCTTTAAAATTGCAGCAACAGAAGATACTAAGACCTCTGTTATTGGAGATGTTCAATAATAGGCTCAGTGACCATTCAGCAGGTATAGAAACAGATTCAAATACGTTTAATAACTGGGTATCAGGAATAAACAAGCTTTAAATTCTCTACCTCTTAAGAGATTACAATTTGATGTCTATTCAAATTATATATCAATAATCTCAAATAATTGCCACCTAAATTTCGATAGGCTATTTTTCCCCAAATAAATCCATAAAATAAAATAGCAAAATTGGGGCAACTAAATAGACAATGTTCTGTCCCATGAAAAATAAATATGCATACTTTATTTCTTTGATGATTGTTTCAGTTCCCCTAATCCAGCTTCTCTTTCTGAATTTCCTCTATGACTTTTTGGTCACAGTCAGTTGGTGACTCATCTCCTCATTTCTTCTTGGAAAAAAAAAAAGTGGTTTATCATCGTGTGGCTTATATCACAATTTTTTTTTGTCTATTTTCTATGTGTCTTTTTACTTTAAATATATTGAGCTTTCCTTCAATTAAAAAAAATTATTTTTACCTGCTCAAAAAATAACAGGTCTGTTGTTTTCCAAAACTGGCCCTTATAATATCTGTACTTTTTGACATGATTTGTTTAAGAGATTCTGAACCTTGATCCTTGAATCCTTTTATAATATAGTATTTCAAAGATTCATAGAATATTAGAACTGAAAAGTAGAATTTAACCCAAATACCACATTTAACACACGAAGAACTCAATACTCGGAAAAGTTAAATAGCTTGGTTAAGCAAACATCTAGCAAGAGAAGAATGAGTATTCAGACTTCTTTACCTTAATTCTAATATTCTTTCCAGGGCACAATATTGCCTTTCATGGTGTGATACTATTAGAATTTTTCAAAAATAAATACTTGAATAATATATTCCCTAGATCTGAAATCTATAATTATGTATTCGTTACACAACATCAAGTTACTATTGGGAACAAAAAATCGGGTTTTTGTATGTGTAAATCCTTGCTGGATGGAAGGATGATCTATAATAAAACATTATTTGAACCACTACAAAATAGTTTCCTAATATTTCAAGATAACCACTGTAGCAATGTTATAAGGTAATGTTTAATCAATTGACCTATACAGTTAATAATGATTCAATCTTCAGAATAGAAAGAAAACTCACAGAGCAGGGTGATCAGAACGAATTTCATGGGGGAGTAGGTCTTAAAAGATGCATAGTATTTCTAAAGCTTTTGTTGTTGCTGCTAAATATAACACAGGGACATTAAAATGCATAAAGTGGAAAATCCTAAGGCAAATACTCATATAACCATCATGAGTGCCTCAGCATTCAACAGTATGTTCATTCCTTCATTCTTACCTTACAGATAACTGCTCTATTAAATATGGTGGGAATCATAGCTTTGCACTACTTTATTCTTTGGCTATTTGAATATGCATCTCTAAACAAGATACTTTTTTTCCTATTTTTAAATTTTACAAAATTGGAAAGTGGTAGTATATATTCTTCTGTATCTGACTTCTTTGGCACGATGCTGTGTTTTCAGTATTCGTCCATGAGATCCATCGCTCCTTCATTTATTTTCAGTGCTTTGGTTCATTCTATGAATACATAATTGATTAATTCATTCTTTCTTTGATGTGCTTTGAGTTAAACTCCTAATGCATCCCTTGAAACTTGGCTCAATTTACCTGAAGAATGGCAACTCCATTCTGCATTTGTTTAGGCCAAAAGCCTTAGGGCTGTCCTGACTCTTGCTTTCTCTCATAGCTGCACATCCAGTCTGCCAGGAAATCCTGTGACTGCTACCTTCAAAACAGAGCCACAGTTTGACCACCCCAAGTCTGGGTTATGTTTGGCTCTTAACTGGTGTCCCGGCTTCTACCCTTACATCTCCCTTACAATCTGTTCTGAAACCAGCAGCCAGAGTGATTTTTGCCACTCCATAAAACACAAAGGGAATCATGTAATGCCTCACTCCCTACAAAGACCCACCATTTCACTAAAAACAAAGTCAAGGTCCAAATAGTGACCCACATAATCTAGCCCTGGGTTTCTTCTCTCAGCATTATCTTATACTTCTCTTCCCTTCTTTGCTCTGATCCCATGGGCTTCCTGGATCTTCTTTGAACATGCTAGGCATGGTTTCCCTTCAAATGTTGGCCTTAACTGTTCCCTCTGCCTGGAATGATTTTCTCCCCAATAAACGTATGCCTTTCACGGATTGCATGAAAGCATGTATGTACACATGTTTCCTTAACTATAGGTATCAAATAAAGTTCTTTACTATTATGATTTTAATAACAAACATCTGTTGGCATTATTCCTTATTTCTTTAGAACGAACTTGATTTACCTATACATTGGAATCTTGCTAGGATAGTACACGTCATACACAGTTTTAGTTACAGCATTGATGAAATCACAATCTCTGGAACACTAATCTTTTAGGTATGTGCCATTACTCTCCTGCAAGATAATAGTTGCCATTTGTTTAGTGCTCACTATGAGCCAGGCCCTGGATTTAAAATGCATTATCTGATTTAATCCTCACCTCAACCCTATGAGATTGGAAACATTTTTTCCCAATTTAACAGAAGAAGAAATTAAGCCCCAGAGTATTAAATAACACTCTTAAGCCCATAGTCAGTAAATGTGCTAGTTTTCAAACATGGGACTGTCTTACTCCAAAGTCCTATATGCCACAAAGTCTTCTTTGTTCCACATATCAAAACTAGAAAAACATCACTGTGAATTTTTTCAGATTTATCTGATATGTAATGCTCTTGAAATTACTTGAACTATTTTGGATGCCAACGTAATTTAATGACAGAAGAAAATAATTCCATGCTCTAAATTCAATTACTACCCTGTTTCCATTTAGTAATGAAGCAAACATGGAAAACTCCTGATATACAGTAAAACATATAAAAACAAAGTGTCAAAATAAATTAAAAGTGCAATAGGGGAAAAGAAACAAATATGAAACATGTTTGAGAGGACCATGAAGAGTTCATTTAAGGGCAAGGAGTTCCAGAATGTCATACAAAATCAAAACACAAAAGAATCAGGTCATTTTTTTCTGTAACAACTGAGCTTCGATGAAGTTGAGCTGTGTGATGGTAAACCCAAGGGTATGGATGATCTAAAATCACATAGATCCATGCTGCTATGTTACTAGTTGCCAAGCAAACAAATGGACACATTACAGTTCAACGTAAGAGTTTTTGCCATTCTTTCCCTTTGCCTGGCTGTGAAAAGGCAACAAGTAGCTTTAGAGCCAAATGGGAGATACAAATGTGTAGCAATGCCATCTGTGCTATTCTATTCTGGTCAAGAGCAGGCATATGCTGTTTGAGAAGACACCAACATATACAGCTGTTAATAGTTACTCTAACTCAACGTGTGTTAAGACCAAAGAGTAGTTGTCATCCGGCGCAAGTGCAAGAGCCTCTTTTAGATGACGCAATGGGGTACAAGTCTATCACCTCTAGCTCAGAAACTATTCACCAACTACCCAATAATAAACACATCTATTCCACTTGTTTTAAGGCTTTCTAGAAATCATTAACTCAAAGTATCTTTGTAATTGATACACATCTGGAGACCACAGGATAGCTGGGACATAGTAGTTATAATGAAAGAATGATTATGTGTCAACACGAAAGAGGGTCTCATAAGAGCCTAGACATTGTAAATATAATGCCATATCTTGCCTTTGGAAGGCCAGGGAAAATATACGTGTCTATTCACTAAATATACTTAAGGTCTTGCTAAATTGTTATTCATTTAAAAAAAGCTTTAGTGATAATAGAACATTATAAAATTTAAAATAATTGAAATCATGGTTGTTTTCCATCCACAGAGAGTGAAAATGTTCATAGTGTTGGGGGAAGAAAAGACCAAATGATGAAAGTGGCTAAGAGCTCTTACATCTTGGTGAGAAAATATTTAACCTCTCTTGGCCATCAGAAACCTGACTGAGCGTGTTCTCATTTTTGTCTGCCAAAGGCTATCTTGGAATCTGGGAGCACTTGTTTTAAGCGGAAAGAAATTGTCTTAGTCTAGATTCCAGAGGCATGTGTGGAGATCTTCCTCTCATTTCTTTCATTTACTCAACAAATATTTAAGGCAGTATTGCATACAATGATGATGCAACAATGAACAAGGCAGACAAAGCCCCTGCTCTTCAGAATCTTACATGCTACTGGTGGAGGTGAGTGGACTCATAACTGAACAAATAAGATGATTTCATGTAATAATGAAAGCTCTGTATAAAATAAAATAGGAAAGTACTGAGATTGATTAAAGGAAGAAGGAACCTGTGTATTAGGATGGGTTAGGTATTCTGTACTAATAAGCAACCCCAAAGTCTGAATGGTATTTAAAAACCAAGTTATTTTTTCCCATACAGTATTTGTCCATCACAGTTCAGTGTGGTGCTTAGTTCCACATCCTCTCTCAGGGATGCAGGACGAGGGAGGCTTCACTGTTGAATGTCATCAACTGCAGTGACATAGGTAAGGACATGTGGTAAATCATATACCAGCTTTTAATGGCTTCCACCGAACAGTGTCAGATATGTGCTCTCACATTTCATTGACCAAAGCAAGTCTTTGAAGGGGTAGGGAAATGCAATCCTACTGCATGCCCAGCAGGAGGAGAACCACAAATATTGATGAAGAGCAATAGTAATCATCACTGTCTACTTTAATTAGCTTTGTCTTGGAATGCTTCTCTGAATTAATGATAAATGAAGACCTGAATGATAAAGAGCCAGTCATAAATAGATCAGCAGAGAGGAAGCACGAGATTTCAGGAGTGAATAAGGTTGGTGTGTTGGAAGAAACAAGGATGGAAACTTTGGAACACAGTTAACCAGCACCGTTAAGGAGACTGGAAGATTTCATAGTTGGGGTCAGAGAGGCATACAGGAATCACATCATGTAGAAACTTATTGGTAATAGTAGTAAATGCATATTTTATTTTATTTGTAATGGAAGCCTACTTATAATTTGGTAAGACTAAAACCAAAAACAGATCAAACATAACTTTTTAATCCACAAAACACATGTAATTATATATTAATTTGAACTCTTCATTTGTAGTGTTACTATTCTTTCCTGACAAATTAACCAAAGTCAGCATGCTATAAGATAACAATGTACATTCTTCCCAGAAATATCACTATTTGGTAATATTTCTAAGAAAATGCTCATAAATATATGCAGAGATTTAGTAATATGTCATTTTCATTGTGTTGCTTTATAATATACTCAAGCCTTTTAAATTACATTAAAATGCTTAATCACATAAGAAAATTTCATAATACTTTATATGCCCAAATGATTCATCTATCTATTTTAAAACCTCATTTAAAAGACCAATATTTAGTTTTAGGAGAATTCACACTCATATCTTGTTTTTATTTTCAAACTGATGTGTGTCCTAGAGTGTAATTTGCTATACAAAGATATAAATATATGCATACCTTTGGCATCAATAACTATACTTCTGAGAATTTGTCCTAAGGAAATAAAGTTATAGATATATTTGAAGAATAAATATGTTTCAAGGATGTTCACTAAAGTATTGCTTGTAAAACCAAAAATAAAAATACTTAAACATCCATTATTGTATTTTAGAAAATCAGCTGTGTATATCCTCAAAGTGGAATTCTATATAGCCATAAATCATGATGGTGCAGGTATAGACCTATTGAAATGGACAGATGATTATAACCTATTGTTATTCTTTAAAAGTAGGTTAGAAGATGTCCTATAAAATAGATAATCTATTTTGCAAAAAACTGTATAATTATTATATACTAGGATTTTGAAAGATTATACCAGAAGATATAAACAATGGTTATTTCTAGGTTGCTGAGAGTTTGCATGTATTACATACTTTCTTATTTTATTTTCTGGGTTTTTTGCAATAAACATTCATTTCTCTTATAACAAGAATCATTCTTAAGAAAACCATTTCACAGCACATTAATAAACACTGTATATAAGAATAGTTTTATAACAACAACTATGCATATATGGGTGTGTTTGTTATACATTTGTGGTTTTAAGCACACATATAACACAAGTATACACACTATATATATATATACACACACACACATATGTGTG
The DNA here is from genome assembly GCF_037993035.2 of Macaca fascicularis. Lineage (NCBI taxonomy): Eukaryota > Metazoa > Chordata > Mammalia > Primates > Cercopithecidae > Macaca > Macaca fascicularis. Next base: position 113,150,184 of record NC_088377.1, read on the forward strand.
TGCGTGTGTATAGTATTTGGCTAGGGGTGTGTGTGTGTAGTGTACATGTATGCGATATACTATACATATATGTGTACAGTATATATATACACACACACAAAAACACACACCATACACACACACACACACCCCCCATTATATGAATGCATCTCCCAAAATTGTGGTGATTAACATTTTTAAAAATTTCTTTTGTGTTTATGTTTTTCTGTATCTTAAAAATTTACTGTAACAGTCATATATTGCTTTCACAATAAAAATTTTACTAAATAATATTAATAGGTTTTATTCCTCCCTACTCTCATTTTCTATTATAATTTTCCCTGAAAATAACTTTACACAATGTAGGATTGTATTCCCGACGAGCCATGACCCTCTCATTTTGACTCTCTAACCTGCAGGATATTAATTTTAATAGAGATAGTCCATTTAGCTTGAAAAGGTATTCTGGGGCTCTCTTAGCATACAGTAATCACCATTTTGGCAATCTTATATTACAATAAAATTCTCACAATTCATTGCTTTATTAAACTCTAAGTGGAGCATAGAAAGCATTAAATCCCCAAACAAATCTGTCAAACTTTAAGCTCTATGTCAAAATGTATTTACTGAAAACCTATCATATGAGACCTGTGAAATATGCATAAGCTCTGCCTTCAAAGACTTAGCACTCCAACTTGAAAAACAGTTAAAGAACAATTAAAGGCATCATTGTTTGTTAGAATACTTTTTAACTACTCAACATCTGAACCTTGTCCTGTTTGGGAAGAAACTCTTCTTTTTTTGTGAGTCTGGGTGGAAGGCCAGGAGATTTCCCTATCCTCTGACAGCTATAGTTGGAGAGTGTGACAGAGATTGTTGCATATTTCCACCCAGAACTTTAACATTGAACAATTGATGCAACAACAGTAACAACAAACACCAAAAAGAGAGGGAGATAGAGGTTGAGAATTCATAAATGATGAGAGCATGCAATAAGCAGGTACAACAGTACTCAGCCATGGTGTCTTAACCCAACTGTGTCTGCAGAAACTCCCCTGTGCTTCCTGCTGTCTAGGCTCTTGCTTGTGACCCAATTTTTATGCCTTTTTGTCAATATATCCTGTTGATTCTGTGAGATGCCCAATATAGTTCTGTACAAATTAGCTAGAACCTATTTCTGTTGCTTGTAATCAATAACTTTGACTAATACAACAGTATATAATTATAGGCCCTGTAATGATGATACTAGTTAACATTTAACATTTACTGAAGGTTTAATATAATGTTTGGTACTTTACATGCAGTATTACATTTACCTGTCCCAAGAAACCCATGAAGTTGATATATTTATTGTTTGTTAAGGAAAATAAGTTAAGATTGATTATGAAGTGCCAAACAAAGCTGGAAACTGATTGAAACGAGATTTGAACCTAGGAAGTATGACTTCAAAGCTTAGGCCCTTGACAACTATGTAATATCTGCCCTTCCTCCTTGTATAGTTGGATTATCCACAGGGTGTCAATCTGAGAAGCAGGTTAAGGAGGCTTTGGATTTCTGTCATAGAGGGCAGAGAAAGAATTTCCATTCATAGAAGAGCAAAATGTGTGCGGTAAAGACCATAAAGGGTTTGTGGGTGAGGGAGGCCGAAGGTTTCTATTAGAAAATAAGACTGGCTTTGTGCATGAAATCAGACCACAGAGAGCTGTGAAAATCGGTCAGGAGTTTTAGGTTGAAAGTGGTTGTCTTAACAGAAAATGTCTAAGCAGTGAAATGGTATAAAAATGCTATTTTATTTAACTGGCTAAGATGTGATTAAGCTCAAAATATGCAAAACGTGTCATTTTAAAGTGCTTCATTACCATGACTTTGTCAACTGTAAAAGAAGACCAAACGGCATAGGACTGTCATTTTGATTATCAGTGGTATACACAGAAGTTCATATCTTTCCCTGTTCATAGGTAAAAGCAAATGAACTAATGTTTTTTGCAGTCATGGAGCACAGAGACCTAACAAATCCTTGTACCTCACATACTCAATAACCTCTTCCCACAACAGTCATTTTAAAGGGCTGGCTGCATGCCTTTAGTAGGCCTTCGAGCTTTGTTCTAATTGCATTATAGTTAATCGACTATTCCAGAGAATGCTTAATTCATGGTCATCATCATCAATATTTATTGAAGTTTTCCCTCTGGACTTTCAAGGGTATAATGATGTATTCTCCTAGAACATAAGAGAAAGAAAATTCATTTTATTTTTTCCTTGCATCTTATACACAATTATATCTAAATTCCCTCTACTACTGCCAATATTATAACCCTTTTAGAATAGACATAGGAAAACTATATTTAGTTGGGGGGTGGGGTGGAAATGTCCTCATCATGTTATGAGAGAGAGAGTGGCAAAAATCCCACCACTGCAAGAGTTCTCCTTTTGCTGGACTATATTCCAACTGGGCTCAAAGCCTATTGGGCAAACAGAACCATGCAGAAAATCTCTAGGACTTTGAAATAACCCAACTCTATATTCTAAAATGCAGAGATAACTTGTTTTATCTATTAATTGCTCTAAAGAAGTTTACAGGCCGGGCGCGGTGGCTCACGCCTGTAATTCCAGCACTTTGGGAGGCCGAGGCGGGTGGATCAGGAAGTCAGGAAATCGAGACCATCCTGGCTAACACGGTGAAACCCCGTCTCTACTAAAAATACAAAAAATTAGCCGGGCGAGGTGGCGGGCGCCTATAGTTCCAGTTACTCGGGAGGCTGAGGCAGGGAGCTGACATCCGGCCACTGAACTCCAGCCTGGGCGACAGAGCGAGACTCCGTCTCAAAAAAAAAAAAAAGAAGTTTATAGGTGCTTTGAAGAGACCACATAGTTAAGAAGGGGTCTCTAGAGGTCACCAAATTATTCTTAAAAATAAGAAGAATACACCTGTGTTTACATACTTACAAATAAGGACTGTCATTCTGAAGTTAAGATTGATAAATTAGTCAAACATATCTGGCAACTGTTAACAATCTGTTGTGTGTTTAATCATCTTCAAGGAAAAGTGTCCACACAAAGACTGTAAACTTCTCAAATGACTAACAGGAAATGGTCAGTAGTGAAAATGAGTGACATGGGCTGACTAACAATAGCAAGCCCACTGATAAAGACAGCCATACACAGCATCAGCTGATTGTCATGTGGGAAAGCAACCCAGATTTTCACTTTTAAAGTTTAACAATTAATTACTTTTTTAATGTTATGAGACAATATAAATGTATACCTAACTCTGAAATCAGCCTGGGCTCCCAGTTAAAACCAATAATCTACAGATGGTATAAAATCAGATCTAGCATTTCTTTTCAAATCTTTCTCAAATAGAAGTCACCCTTGACATTTTCTCTTTATATTGGAAATCGGTCTTCACCTGCTTATACAAAGGAAAACTTATTTCACCCATTCTGGAGCCTTCTCTCCAAGCTACTGGCTAAGTGGATACTAATCAGTCTATCAGCCACAGAAATATGTAACTGAGGAAGAATCTTAAAGCAGAATATCAAGAAGGCAATATAGAATGATAGAAAAAATGTAAGTTTTGAGTCAAGTAGATCTGTGTTTAATTCCCAGACTTAAACGAAGTTCCTATGTTATCTCTCTGATAACATATTATATTATCATTCATAGTTTGAGCCTGGTACTGCCTATGAGGATGAAGTGAAGAAAAGCATATGTAAAATCCCTAGCACAAGCATAATTTATAGACCTTTCTGAAAAACTATATTCCTCCTAGGAATGCTAAGTGTCAATCTTAGAAATGGAGACAGTCTGCCGTTAGCCTTCCTATAAGGTGTCCATATTAGTTGGGATTGTGTTTGACTATGAATTATTTTTAAAATAAAATAACATTACTTAGAGAGGACAAGTATAAAGAAGGCAATTTGGGATGCTTATGCCAGCTCCATTCCATGATCTCTTCAGGAACCTAGTTCTTTCCAGCCACCATTCTGCCATAGCTGGAGTAGGACGCTTGTCCCCACAGTGCAAGATGGTAGCATCTGCATTCCAGGGAGCAGGATAGAGAAGCAGCCAAAGAGAGGAAGGGCCACGGTGTACATCAGCTGTCCTAAGGAAGTTTCCCAAAAGCTGTCATAGGATAGTTGGCTTCTATCATATTTGTCATAATGTAAGACACATGGCATCATTTTGCTGCAAGGGAGACTGGGCTATGTAGTGGCACTGGATGATAGACTAAAATTTTTGTTAAAATGGAGAAAGGGAAGGTCGATTATTGGGAGAAAACTTACAGTTGAAACCAAGGGCTAACCTGATTAGGTCTGCCAAGCTTAACCTGCCTTGCTTATTTTTAGCTACTTGCTTTTAGTTGATATTAAAATCTATGTAGCTAAAAGTCATGTGGCTAAGCCATACATAACTGAACTTGCACTAGCTTCCCCACAGATAACATCTCTGACATATAGGTCACCATGGTGATGGTTAGTCAAGTTGTTTTTCAGGAACTTAGAGTCAGCTCTAGTCCAGTTCAAGTCATTTGCAACCACTGACCCTGCTTGAGTGTTCAATAGGTACACTTTTGATGGTAGAGGGTCAGAATGTCCACCTTCAGATCATGCTAACACCACCACCATGTGAACATGCATCCTATGAAGAGCCATGAAGCTTGACATGCTTGCATATGTCACTGATAACCTCACTTTTCCTTACTCCCAACCATTTTTCCTCATACGTCAGACCACCTCACTCCTCTTTCTCATAAATATCCCTAAAACCCCATCTTTAGGGAAGCAGATTTGAGACCTGTTCTCCCACCTCCTTGCTTGACTGCTTCACGAATGAACTCTTTCTCTGCTGTAAAACTTACCATCTCAGGGATTGGCATTCCACATGACAGGCAGAATGGACCTGGTTTGGCATCACAGTCTGTGTCTCAGAGGCCTTTTTATCTAAGGACAGCAGAGCGGGTAACTTGACATATGTCCATTCTTATCCTACTGATTGTCCCCACTAAAAACTAAAACAGCTGCTTGCTCTACCCTTCTGTTCTACTTTCATTAATTCTTTGTGGGGTTATAACTGGAGGGGCTCACTGGGGATAGATGCCCATGTTTAAATGCTTGCTCGATTTTCATTGTCCACCTTTTGCTGTTTCTGTGGGTGCCTGGTTACTTCCAGCAGCAAATTAAAATATATAATCAATGGAAAAAAGACTTCTGGATTTCTTTTAAAAAATTAATTTCTGAAACAGCATTGCTAGTTTCCTCAGTTTTAATGTGCTCTAAAATTGTCAATGTTAAGTGGAAAGGAAATAGAGACAAGCCCTTCTCAGAAGAAGGAGTACTGAATGCTTTTCTTCACATAATTAACTATTACTTCTCAATAACAGACTTTTAGGTTTAGAAGCAAAGTATCTTACACACAATAGGACTTTAATACATGTGTGAAGACTCAATGGAAAGAGGGAAAGAGAAAAGGGAAGGAAAGGAAGAAAGAGAGGAAGAAAAAAGGACAGATGACAAACAGAAGGGAGGACAGGAAACAAGGTCTCTCGCCACACAATTAACTCATCACCAACACCTCAAAAACCCTTCCAAGAGACAGAAAGCTCTGCTCCATCATGAAAAAAGAATCCTATGGCTACTTATTGATGAGCTGTTCCTCAGATGGAGCTAAAATCTATGTCTATATAATTTCCACTCACTGGTTCCATTCTGCCCTTTCCAGAAACAGAGCTTTAGTTTCCATGTCAGAGTATATTCATTTTAGGCAAGTGCTTTCTGACTAGTATAAGGATCAATTCCTTGATATGAATCTGGCATTCAAGTCGCGGTATTGTTTGTGCATTTTACAAACACAGACAATAATGTGTACATAAGTTGCTAAGTTAGGTTCAAAGAATGAAAATGGGTCATAGGAAAGCTCCCCACCTCCTCAGAACTCTGTCACATTCAGGAAGACAGAAAGAAAGAAAGACAGAAAGAGAGAGAGAGAGAAAAAGAAAGAAAGAAAGAAAGAAAGAAAGAAAGAAAGAAAGAAAGAAAGAAAGAAAGAAAGAAAGAAAGAAAGAAAGAAAGAAAGAAAGAAAGAAAGAAAGAAAGAAAGAAAGAGAGAGAAAGAAAGAAAGAAAGAAAGAAAGAAAGGGAAAGAAAAAGAAAGAAAGAAAGAAAGAAAGAAAGAAAGAAAGAAAGAAAGAAAGAAAGAAAGAAAGAAAGAAAGGGAAAGAAAAAGAAAGAAAGAAAGAAAGAAAAAGAAAGAAAGAAAGAAGAGAGAGAGAGAGGGAGGGAGGGAGAGAGAGAGAGAGAGAGAGAGAGAGAGAGAGAAAGAAGAAAGAGAGAGAGAGAAAGATGTTAGCATATGCAAAGATCCAAAAAAGAAAGCAAGTAAAAATAACTCGACTTTGGTTAAGGGGCTGATAAAGTTAAGATACTTCACTGAAACATACAGGTCCATGTTTAGGTCTTAATCACTGTTCTCCAAACCTCTCATGACTGCAGAATTAGGTCAGAGATTTCCATCATGCAATGCACTCCAATTGTCCGTGCAGGATTAAAAAAAAATGTATTTGGAGAAACGTCCAGGAAAAGATATGAGTGTAATAGACACTAAGGCATTTGTTTTAACAACAACAACAAAAAGCAGACATCGTGAAACTATGCTTTATTTATGCACAGATTGCTAAGAGTAAATCACACTGAAAGTGAGCAACAGACTGTGATGACCAGAGCTTTACTGCTCTGTTATGGTGAGATATTAAAATAGAGTTGCTATAATACATTTTGACAAATCAGCTAAGGCTGATTTGAAGTTACCGTAATTTGAAGGTACCATATACTTTTCTAATTTAGATCATCAAAGTGGACCCCAAAATAATAAACTTAGTTTTAAAATCTCTTACCTATAATATTTAGAATTTATAAAATTATTTTATTATTTTTTCTAGATTTGCTAAATATGCATTCCTTTTAGGAAGTACTCTCCATGCACGTGAATTTTCATTGTAAATAAACTTTGTAGGGCAACACATTTTCTTGATGTAAATTGATTGTGGGAAAAGAAAATAATGTGTGCCTACCACCACAATCAGAAAAAACAAAATCATAACCAATGATTTTATATAGACAAACTTCAAGCCATCAAAAGAAACCATTATGTGTCTGCTGCTAAATTCAAGGTTTACAAGGAGCAAAATTTTGCCTCTTCTCACTTTTAATGTCTTAGGAAAACAGAGCTCTCTACAAGTTTGGGTGGAGATAGCTGTCATTCATTCATTTTTTTTTCAAAGGATATACAAAATCTGAATATTATGAAAAATAACATATTAACACAAGATACTCTAACTTTAAAGATGCTATCATATATCTGAATTTAGAGAATCATCAGAAAGGAATTTCCTCTTTCTCCCAATATATACCTACTTCTTTTTCTATTAATCTGTACTTCTGACAACTACCTGTCTGTATGCAATACATAAACACATACACGGTCATCCACAACAGTTGTAAACACACACGCATATATAGCCATGCAATTGAAGTTTTTTTCTCAGCGATCCATACACAAAGTAATGTAGTAAATACACTGTAAACATAATCCTTCTTCTCTTTTTCATGATTGTAACTGACGCTAACTTTCCAAACTCCATATTTAAAAATTGTTAAATATGAGTTGAATAAACTCAGAATATGATCCTCATTTCGAAGTGGAGGGCTTAATAGGATTGACCCAATGTATTTAATACAGTCACTATTGCTTGAAAAATGTACTTTTAAAATCAAATCCATGCAAGAAAAATGGTAGATCTTTGTGTTATAGCTAATTATAGAAACTATTTTTCCAGCACAACTGTTCACCTTCTCCGAATTAATCTGATTTGAGATGCCCTTGAGAAATTCAGATTGATTCACTCATAAAATTTTAGGGTAATATATCATCAGTTGTTTTGATTTTGCTCAGTTGGCATGCAATAAAGCATTGATTTCAACTTACTTCTCAATAAAATTAAAAAGTCGGTCAGGCATCACTTTGTTTTCATTTGAACTATGCTGCTGCCTGGTTTTAATTGTTAGAATACCTTACTGTTCAGTAGTGATGTGTGTATTTGTGGCTCCTGTCCATCCAGTAGACCACTCTGAAGGACCCTCTTTTATTGACAGCACATTTTGCTCTACGAAACATAATCTGTTTTCTGTGCCAAAAGAACTATTTGAAACAGAGCCAGTGTCTCATTCCAGGAAGAGGAAAGGATATCAAGAGTTTCCATGGCAATCAGTTGATGGAACTGAATGAAGCAGGAAACCTCTTCAGAATGCAAAGTAGTCTTGCAAAACAGAGTGGTTTGAAATATCCAGGAAGTGTGTCACAGCACAACGAAAGAAATGGAGATATGAATACCTCCATAATGTAAACTCCCTAACTGTAAAATAAACAATTAAATGCTAGCTTTTGTCCTACAAAAATAAACTCTCAAACAACTGTCATTTCTAATGAAATCTTTTGTTCCAGTTAGTTTTCGTTTTTTTAGTTCTTATCTCTTATGATCAACATCATGTAAGAATATTACTCCAACTGTTTATGTAGGTAGGAAAAATAACTTTTTATGTTACTGCTGTTAAATTTAGTTTGTATGAAATTGTGCAAACTTCATAAGCTAGTTATTTACCAGTAAAATCAGAAGGAATGACCAAAATTTATTTTAGTGAAAAAATAAATGAAGAAACAGATTCCTTAGTTTAGAGAAAGGAATTGAACTTTTTAAAATGGGATTCTTCATGGTAATTTGGATTTTTGATAGTTTTAAAAATATCATTCTACTTCCTGGAGTGGAATTAGAAGTAATGAGTCTTGAAATTCCAGGAAATAGAAGAATTAGAATGAACCAGAGGTTCCCTACCTTCTGGTCAATTGCCAAATCGTTATAATAGTTTGCTTGGAAATGTGGTTTCAACCTGTATCAGTAACTACTTATTTCCAAAAGTTCTTCAGACCACCTAAATCTTTCCAAATGCTTTCTTTTTCTCTTTAAGAAAAGAGTTATTAGAGCAAACATTTCTAAAGCAGATGGATTCACAGTAAAAAATATTTAAACAATTCCTAAAAACCTATTAACCACTGGTTATCCCAGCTTTTTAAGTTAAATCACTGTACCTGCTTGAAGTAAAATTATAAGGTCTCTTTTGAAAATGAACACATAAGAATCTTAAAAGAATCTTAAGATTCTTCCTCTTTTAAAAGGAAGGTCTTATGAATTTTAATTTCAAATATTCTGGCCTCAATTTCAATGTGAACTTTAAAGTGTCATCTAAATGCTTACTGTGTGTAATATAAACATTAAGGGCACATTTTGATGTCAACTGCCTGATAAAACTCACCTGATATCATTGTGCTAAGCTTTTCTCAAATTTTCTGGACCAGAAACATAGTCCAAACATAGCACATCATCATATCACACAGACACACACACACACACACTCACACACTATCATACACACAGCAAGAACACAGTACAGCAGCAGCATACAGTAAGTGCCATAGGTGTGCCCACCTTAGAATGTTATTGAAAATTAGACTCTCCTGGTCAATAGCCATCAAGTCCTATAACCACCACCATCTTTCCAAGATATTTTCCCCAATTCCATTTCACTCCCTAAAATACTAGTCTCACTGGAGACAAAACATGGCAAGAACTCTTTACACAATCTCTTAAAAATCTACTTTATTTCACATTGCACGCCTGTTATCAAAACATCTCAGGTATCCCATAAATACATATACTTACTATGTGCTCAAAAGTTTTTTTAAATCTACTTTAACTTGGATAAGTTAAGTATATTTCTGTATATTAGGTAGAAAAAATCAGGTGGTTTTCTTAGTTTGGGTTAGCAGACTCTGAGACAATAATCCAAATGCAAATGGTTTATCTGGGCAGTGATCCCAGGAAGAACAGTGAAAGAATAAGGAAGTACAACAAAGAAGGAAGGAAGTGAATATAGCTAATATTTATATTGTTAATCAGCAAATCACCACTATGGAAATGTAGGCTCAGTCTCACTGAGATGCTCTAAGAAGCTGTACAGAACATTCTTCAGTACTGTACCAGCAATGGCAAGAAAGCTAGAGTGTTTATCCACCAGATCTCATCCCTCACTGGTTGAGGGTCACTCCTAAGGTTTTGATTTTCCCAGATTCCTGGTCTGCACTTCTTGGACCTACCACATTTCCATGATCAGAGAATGCTCTCCAACAGAGACACAGGAAGTTTCATTTATTCTTGAAAGTTGAGTGGCTCAGGCTCACAGATATTAATGATCCAAGTATTTTCTGGTGTTTAGAGCTAGCCATAGTGTGATATCTAGGAATGTCTAGCCAAGCTGACCAAGCCTCCTTCTAGCAATACTCCATTACGAGTACCATTTATTACCTGGTTGCTAGGGACAACCACACTTTGCCTGTAATGATGAATAGAGGTCCTCCTGACCCAAATATCTGAGTGTATTTGAAAGGAGTTCTTTAATTTAAAGTCATATATAAAGGCAACAAAAAGCAGGAGTTGCAATATAGTTTGAGAGCTGAATAATTTTTCTTGTATTGTTTATGTAGACACAAATATGTATATAAAAAATTAAGATTAGTGGAGTCATGATATTAACTTTCAAACTCTTCACAGAGAAGTAGTGAAACTGGTTTGACTGAGAGAATTCTCTCACTCTGATTCTTTCTGATGTGTCTTGGTTCTTGCTTTCTAATTCTGTCTTCACCTAAACTGGTACATTCTATGATGTTCATGTTCCTCCGTGAGACCACATCAGAATGATCACTTCCTTGATGCAAGGCTCTCAATTATGACTCCAGAGAAATCCAGAAAAATCTGTTCCCATCGGTTACTGCTGAAAAAAGTACAAGATCTTGCTCAGCAGCATTCCTAAAGAGAGTGCTTTCTTTTGCTCACATTTTTTCAAAATGCCTGCTGTCTGTTTTACCTTAAAAATAGTAATTCTTAATTCATATAGCATTGCAATTCATAACTGTGTTTTTCCAAAATACCCCAAGATGTATCAGTGAGAAAAATTATTTCCTATTTGGGCTTTCTCTGGGAAAGGGACATTTCTAACATTTTACTTCCATGTGCAAAAGTCTTCAAATTCTGGGATATTTCCCATGAATCTTTAATCTAATCTACCTAATAATGCCCTTTGAGTTGACTGTCTGAGGTTTTATGGTTTAACAACTTCATGCTCACTGATATATAGGTTAGGCTAGCATCAAAGGAAATAGGTTAAAGAAATAGTTTCACTTATTTTGGTCCACCTAAAACCAGGACTTGAACTTTACCAAAAACTAAATATCTAAGTATAGCACATTAGAAAGCAGCATATAGTATACAAGAACAGTAGGCAGGGCACAAAGCTCAGGTCTGTGGCTTAATAGTGACTGACCACAGGCACACTGGTAACTTCTCTTAACCGTCCTGCCTCATCTGACAAGCAGGGTAAATGTCATCTACGTTACAAAGTAGGTGGTGGTTCTAAATTAGAGAGCCTAGACAAAGTGTCCCTGACTGCTGCATATCATAGGCTCTCAGAAAACATTAACTAACTGCCTTCCTCCTTCCTCCAAAGTTTCAGTTGAGAAAAGTATAAGCTCAAGGAATAGAAGATGAATAGGAATGGAATCTAATGCTTTTTCATGCTGTGGTAAATCACTGAAAATGTGTCTTCATGTCACATTCTGTTTGCAGAGCAGAGTCCATTTCCCCTTCTAAATATCATTCATCATTGCATCCTTTCTTGTCTCCAAATAAATGAATCTTAAATCTCTCATTAAATAGTTATAAGGCATGTGGCTGACACAAACCATAAATCTAGATAAAGATTTGAAGAATATGCTAACCAGGCTTGAGATTACTAGAAGAGAGAATAAGGAAAATTGCAAATGAACTGTTCTGAAATAAAATGACTACCATGCGTTACAATTAGAAAATCTAGGGGAAAACGACAAGTTGAGCTTTGTCTTCTTACCAGAAACTGCACTGCTTTCTTTCCATGTTTCTACTACCACTTTTGCCACATGTGGTGAGAAATACAAAATAGCACGTTAGAAAAGTGAATACTGTCAGATAGAAATCGGGCCTCACTCTTTTCTGGGAATTACATTCCAGGGTTTGAATGACTGATTACCTTTAAGCATGAACAACTCAATCAACTCATCTCTGTACTCAGCCCAGCTGGGTCTTGGCAATAATTCAATTTGGGAAGGATCTTCCAGAAAACCATGCTAATATTTTTAGTTTTTAGAAGAAAAAAATCATACATTGTAGATAATTGATTTGGGGTTTGGCAATGTAGTTGTAGGGGAAAGGGATTCAAGTGAGGACTATCATTTTTTTCCTTCATGGAAGGCAAAGGATTGGAGAGATTAAGGAACTTGATTAAAGTCACAAAGCTACAAAGAGGCAAAACCATGGTTTTGGCGAGACCTGGCTGGTTTCAAGAAGCGTAGTTTAAGTGTTTTGAGAGCCTATTATGTACCAGTCACTATGTTCAGAAATTTATATACAGTACCTAGACCCCTCACAACAGGTATGCATGGTAGGCATTGTTACCCACCATCTATAATTTAAAAACCTGTGACCTACCTATTGTCTCCAAACTAGTTACACTGCAAGCCTACATTTGAATTCAAACTTGTTGGATGCAAAATCCTACATTTTCTTTTACTATACTATATTGCTTCCTAAGAACTACAAGTATTATATCCTAGAAATGTTAACAGATCAATAATGTTTATTATCTGGTTCTTCAACGGCTTCAATATTTCCTTTGATTGTGTTGATGTTTCCATCTTGAATTTATTCTGAGCCCCTCCTTGTAGAAAGGGTAATTCATGATTGTCAGTAGATAATGATAGAAGTCCTGTCTTTATACCAAAATAACATAAAGTAATGAAGAAATAAAACTGTAGTTATTGAGCTCCTGTTCTGGTTTTTACCAATGAATGATGAAAGTGACACAATCCATGCAAATGCAATCGTCAGCAGTATACTGTGGATGCAGATAAGAGCTTACAGAAAAGAATAGCCAATCTGAGACCATAGACAGAGAAATAGACACGCAAAATCAATGCAGAATGATAGTAAATAAAATACATTCAGATTTAAACTTCAAATTTTATTACTCAGCTCTGTGGCCTACTACTGCCAAGAAGCTTATTTTGAAAAAGTGTGACATATTAAGACTAAAACATTAAGAGAACATGCAACATAGACAAAATGTTCACATTTTAATGACATGCAATAGTAGTTAGTGGCATGGTTAATTTCAAAGTAATGGATCCATACTTTGGTTGATATCGAATCCTGAACCTGGAGTGTAAAGACCTGAACTACCTACGAAAATCAATAATCTTCCAGAGATAGTTTAACTAGGATGCTACTGCTTATACTAAAAGTAGAAAATAAGTGTTAGTAGCAATGGCACATGGTTTACCACCACATCATAGGACTGGAATGAGGTTAATGATATGTAGTCAAAATATTACATTTGTATAGAACTATTTTATCAAAAATACATATCAAAACAATTGTTTCTTGGAAAGCATTATATTAATAAATTTGGGTTATAAAGACTTAAAGTTACTAGGCAACTTTTCCTCCATTGTGTATTTTATCAGTCTTTTTTCTCTAAAATTTTGGCCATTAACTGAATTATTAAATTATCCTTTTCTAAGATTATACTAATACATCTTTGAATGAAATATTTTAATATAAATTTTAGAATAAGAACAATGTTTATGCTATGGGTATACTTTCTGCCAATCTAAGGGGAAACTTGATCAAGTTAAGAAGGATTTAGAATTCACTTCATGCAACTCTGTATTTTATATATTGGGGCTCAGATTTAAATATAATTGTTTCTGCTATTTTTCAGAAGCTGAAACTACCTCTAAAAGACAAAATAAACCATGGATTTTTCCATAGTCTATATTTTTTAAATATCATCTTTTCCTCAAAACAATTTAATGAGGTAAGGATTATTTCCTCTGTTTTACAGACAAAGAAATTGAGAACCCCACAATTTACATGCCTTGCCCCGATTCTTACCAGCTACTTATGTGTCTTGGCCCAATTCTCACAGTGGATTAAACTTTCAGTCATGATCTTCCTTTCAGTCACCCTCTTTATTTCTCCAATAATATTTGGTAGGAGGAACTCCCAACATAGGTTGAAAAAGCAAATGGACTAGTAGCAGGCTCCATTTATGGCTAATACTCACATTTTAGACAACAGGAAAACCACACAAAAACCATTGCTTACAGTTTACCATTCACAATAGTTTAATAATATTAACATAACAAATCTGGTACAAAATCTTAAAGAAAAACTCAAAATAATTTTTTATTCCCCAAAAGTATGTAGCTCCACTAGATAACAGTTCCAATTAGAACTTGACGAAAGTAGAATTGAAAAGCAGACAGATTCCTACAAGGAACACTGGGACACAGTGCTTCAGAGCTGTGTAGGATGTTAAAAGTTGTAGTCATCTTGCTGGTCATGAGGTATTTGCTGCCTTTCACATAAGCATATTATTTCAAATTTACTTTTTATTATTAACATGCAACATAGACTAAGGATTACACATTCAGATTTTAAGCTTTGTACAATTTACTTAACTTCTCTAAGACACAACTCAAATGTGCTCTTTATAAAGTTGGAATATGGAGGGCATTGTTGTGTGTGTGAAAAACCCCAAAACAAAAACCTATAGGCAATATCCCAAAGCATAACAAAATGTGAGCAAATCGAATCCAACAATGTGTAAGTACCGCATGACTAGATAAGGCTTATCCTAGGAAAAAAAAAGCTTAGTTTAGTATTCAAAAATCAGTCAAAGGTATTCATGATATTAATAGATCTTGAAAGAAAAATTACAAAAGCATACAACAAAATCCAACATTCATTTCCAATTTAAAACAAAAAATAAAAACCTCTCAGTAAACTAAGAATAAAAGAGAATTCTTCAGCCAGATAAAGGACACCTATAAAATGACATAGCTTACATCATTCTTTTTTTTTTTTTTTGTAAATTATTTTATTTCTTCCTTGATGATTTAGAGGGAATATAGTCAAACCAGTACAAATATTTCATACATAATACCTGGCCATTTTCTAACCAATTGAGTAATTTGTTGCACAATAAGCTACCTACCTCACGTCTTTCAGCAAGAAATACATTACATTTGAATAGTAAAGACATTACATAATGAATTAGGACACAATTAAAATTTGCTTTAAATATTGGTTTGGGGGAGAGGACACCACACTTCTACTCAATGAAGAGAAATGTTTTCACAGTCCAGAGATCTTTTATTTTTTTAACACCTAGTATGCCATGAATTCACAGGGAATAGGTTCCAGCAGCTCAGGCTCCTTCCCACTGATTCCCACAAAGTGTGCTTTTCTGGGCGGAGCAGGCTGAAGCTTCAGTTGAACCCAGGTACCTTTCTCTTTGGCTTCTTTCTTTTTCTGATCATTTTCCCTCCCACGTTTCAGGAAGCTATCTTAGCTCTTATAGAGTGCTTAATGTGCTCAATACACACATTAATTCTCTTGGCAAGAATCTTGCCCTTAACTTGTTTGTTCACAACAATGCCAACAGCATGCTGGGGAACACTCTACACTCTCCCAGCCTAGCCATGGTAATGCTTCTGGGGCATTCCATTCCTTTGAAGTCTACAATATCACCTTTCTTACAGATCTGCATATACGTGGCCAAAGGAACAACTCCGTGTTTTCTAAAAGGCCAGAAAACATGTATCGGGTGCCTCTCCTCTTTCCCTTTGTGTTTGTCATTTTGGCAAATTACTGAAAGATGGCAGTTCCAGCCGAAATCTCTTACATCATTCTTAATGGTGAAAGACTAAATATTATTTTACCCCTACATCAGGAATAAGACAAGAATGCTCATTCGCACCAATTCTATTAAACACTGTCTAAGAGGTTCCAGCCAGTGAAATAAGGCAAAAATAAAATCTCTCCAGATTGAAGTAGAGCTATTATATTATTCACCATTACCATCATCGTCTACGTGGAAAAAGAAGCCCAATGTAATTGACAAGTCAATATCTACCTCCACACATAAAAATTAACACAAAATGGAACATTTGTGAAAAACCTAAAATCTTAACACTTTCAGAGAAAAAACGAGGAAGAAAACCTGTGATTATGGGGTAGGCAAGTATTTCTCAGACAAAACATAAAAACTATGCACTGTAAAAATTAAAAATTAATCAACTGAATTTTATAAAACTTTAAATTTTCAGTCTTCAAAGACACTGAACAGCATGAAAAGACAAGCCACAGACTGGGATAAAATATTTGCCATCACATATCTGATAAAGGACTTGTATCAAAAATATCTGAAGAACTCTGAAAACTCAGTAAGAAACAGCCCACTTAAAAAAAGATGAGCAAAAATTTTGAACAGAAACTTCACTAAAGAAGATATATGGATGGCAAATAAAGACTTGAAAATATATTCAACATCATTAATCATTAGGGAAATGCAAAATTAAAGCCATGATATCATACTACATGTAATTATTAATATTTAAAATTATAAAGGCTCACCACACAAAGTGTCAATGAAGATGTGGAGGAATTAATATGCTTTTATATACCACTTATGGGAATATTAAATGGTACAACCACTTTGGAAAAATATGGCAGTTTCTTAAAAATTAAAGCTACACCAACAATATGATCTAGTTATTCTACTCCTAGGTATTTACCAAGAGAAATGAAAGCATACTTTCATACAAAGACTTGTACATTAATGTTCGTAGCAGCTTTGTTGGTAATATTTAAAAATTGAAATCAACTCAAATGCCCATGAACAGATGAATGGATGAATTAACTGTGGCATATCCATACTGTGGAATACTACTCAGCAATATAAAGGAATGAACTACTGATACACACAACATGGAGTGAATAAAGTCTGACCCCCAAAAAAAGAAAGAAAGAAAGAAAGATAATTCCAGAAAATGCAAACTAACCTATAGTGACAGAAAGCAGGTCAAACGTGGTGGTTCACGTCGGTAATCCCACCACTTTGGGAGGCCCAGCCAGGTGGATCACCTGAGGTCAGGAGCTCGACACCAGCCTGGACAACATGGCAAAATGCCTTGTCTACTAAAAATACAAACATCAGCGGGCGTGGTGGCATGTGCTTGTAATCCTGGCTACTTGGGAGGCTGATGCAGGAGAATCGCTCGAACCCAGGAAGCAGAGATTGCAGTGAGCCAAGATCGCAGGAGCAAAATTCTGTCAAAAGAGGGGAGGGGAGGGGAGGGGAAGGGAGGGGAGGGGAGGGGAGGAGAGGAGAGAAGAGAAGAGAAAGGAAGCAGATCAGTGGTTACCCAGGAACAGGAGTGGGTGATAGGAAAGGATGATAAACAGGCATAAGGAAACTTTCAGGGGTGATAGAAACATCTACTATCTTGATCATGGTGAGGACTTCATGTGAATATACAAATCAAAATTTATTAAAATATATGCTTTAACCATTTATAGTTTATTTTCTGTCAACTTCCCCAATAAAGTTGTTTTTAGGCCGAGGCGGGTGGATCACGAGGTCAGGAGATCGAGACCATCCTGGCTAACATGGTGAAACCCCGTCTCTACTAAAAATACAAAAAACTAGCCGGGCGCGGCGGCGGGCGCCTGTAGTCCCAGCTACTCGGAGGCTGAGGCGGGAGAATGGCGTGAACCCGGGAGGTGGAGCTTTCAGTGAGCCGAGATCGCGCCACTGCACTCCAGCCTGGGCGACACAGTGAGACTCCATCTCAAAAAAAAAAAAAAAAAAAATTAAAATAAAATAAATAAATAAATATTTGTAATCTTCACATATGTATTATATATAAAGTCCTTAGTATAATCTTAAACATTGTAAGATCTCAATAAATTTTGAGTGGTGGACATGGTAGTATTAGAGTATGAGTAGTGGTTGAAATAATCGCAACAGTTAGGAAAGCTACTTTCTCTTGGGCCCCACCAGTGCTGGATATTGGTAGTTCCATCATCTGTCCTTTACCTGCTAGAACGTGAATTCATAGCTCCTTGTACAAGTCTACAATAATTCTGGTGGGGCCAGAGGTAAGTAACTACCTGGTCACTGTCTTTCAAACGTTCCCATTGCCACTAGAATCCTGAAGCCCTTCAGCTGATTATTCTCAGCAGATATACAAAATTAAATTTCAGTTAATGAATTACCACATCAAGAGAGTACCCCATGACAAGACAGGGAAATCTGGCTTATAAGAGTAATTCTTATCTCTTTGAGGATTAAATATTGTCTCTACATTATCCTATTTGCCAAAAAACTTTCAAAGTTGGTTAAATAGTACACTGTAAAAAACAAAATCATAGAAAACTAGAAGAAAATGTAGCTCAGTATTAACAACCTGATCTTGTGGTGGGGAAGGTCTTTCTAAACACTTTTTTAAATGGCCAAAATCATATAAGAAACTATTGACAAATTTGACTATGCTAAATTTAGCATTATGTGTTAAAATTGAAAGGGAATAAGAAAATTTATATAAACACACATACACATAAAAACTTGATATTTTATGTTAATGGCTAGTGTATATTATATATATATATAAAATGTCAATGAATAAGGTTAATTCAAGTTTAGTCAAAAAATAAAAATTAACTCCACATCATTTTCCTTATAAAATGGGTAAAATAAAAAGAGGTAAGCTGGGCACGGTGGCTCACGCCTGTAATCCCGGGCACTTTGGGAGGCCGAGGTAGGCGGATCACCTGGGGTTGGGAGTTTGAGACCAACATGGAGAAACCCTGTCTCTACTAAAAATACAAAAATTAGCCGGGTGTGGTGGTGCATGCCTGTAATCACAGCTACTCTGGAGGCTGAGACAGGAGAATTTCTTGAACCCGGGAGGTGGAGGTTACGGTGAGCTGAGATCACACCATTGCACTCCAGCCTGGGCAACAAGAGCAAAACTCTGTCTCAAAAAAAAAAAGTAATATTACCAATACTGTTTATAAGTAAGTTCACATATTGCAGATAAAAAATACATTAAATTATACCCTTCTGGCTTGCCCAGCTTGGCTGTGGCGTGCACCTGAGGTGGAGACCTGACCCTGGCCTGGTCCGGCCTCATGGCGCCTGAATGCTTTGCCCACCACCTGTTCCCACCTCCTGCCCTGCGCCCATCCTTGGCTGAGCCCTGGTGGCTAGATGCCCAGTGTCTGTCTCGGAGTAGGAGCTGTACTTCCTCATCAGTCGGTACCTGTTGACCAGCCTGTGTCAGAGAGTGCTCTAGGTACCAGTGCTAGAGTTGAAGCAGCACCAGTTGCTGCTGAAGAGGTTGGACTGGGAGGGCATAAAGCACAACAGTCTAAAAATTTGAGACATGATTATTAGACTGAATACAAAGAATTGGTCTTGTCCGTTAAGCATGTGGCTCCTGATCATCTGCTGTGGGTCTGCCAGTGCTTCAATCTTATTTTGGATAAAGAAATTCCACTCCGTATTTCAAGAGTCACTTCTTTCCTTCGTGCAGGAGGCAGTCTTTGTTACGTACAGCAAAACGTAGGTTAATGTGGAGATGTGCTCTGCTTTGTGTTAATAGCTGTAAGCACTGTGGAGGAAACGTGATAATATATATACGTCATGCTGTGAACTATACAATTCTCTGCATTTAGCATAGAACATTGAATTTTGCTGTGTGTTTCATGGGTCCTTCTGCATTTAAAAAATTGATAAGGACACATTTGTTAGCTAAAAAGCTTGAATTTATTCTGAGATGTATTTGAGGTTTTATCAGTGTGAATTCTTAATCTTCCACTTTGTAGCTCACTCATAACTTCATTGAATGTAATTGTATGTGTCTGATAAACTCTTTAAATGCTAGGAGTATTTCATTTGATATTTACATTATGAAAAGTCCTTTGTTATAAAGGGAAGTGATTTTATAAATTTAGAAGCAGCTTGAAAACAAGCACCAAAAATGTAAAACTGCTTGGTTCTTTTCTTTACCAATTTAATTTTTTTTGCAAAGTTACGTGCTAGCAAAATGTTTGGAATTGCTATCCTTTTTCTGTTAGCTTGGTATAAATGACTTAAACTAAGTATATGCATGTGATATGATCCATGTGTACATCTGATTAAATTGTCAATGGGCAAAGATTGTTGGTTCTTTTGATCCTAAGCATACATTAAATTACATCCCATGATTATTTTTTGTTGCAAGCTATTGCTGATGTGATGCTACCTCTTAAATGCACCACCAATATAAAGCTTAACTGAGAAGGAACCACCCTCCCTCTTAGTTCCACGCCAGACTGGTTTGTCAGCTTTAGTTGTTTCTTAGTCCTCTATAGCAATGCCACACTGTGGCATCAGGAAACCGTTTATATTCTTTTTTCTTCTGTGTCCCTATTCACTTTGTAATTATTCTGTTCTAGGTGGTTATATGGTAGTTACTAGGGTAGCATGTTTTCCTTTGTTTTCTCTACTTGCGTCAAGTTCAATGTCATGGTTTTGTTATGAGCACTGCTTGCTACTGGCCGATCTTAGAAGAGACTTCAGCAAGCAGCTCCAGAGTAGGGGCATTAATTCTCTAGTTGTTTTGTACTAGTACCACAAGAGGATGCCTTGTAACTGCTCTTTGGTCATGACAGTGGTCACGAATCCATTCATGTAAAATGCAATATGCCTGTTGGTTGTTGGTTTGGGGCACTGAAGATTCCACAGAGGTTTAGTATAATGCTCTGTCTTCTTTCTTTTTGAGTGGTGAAGAAACTAAATTTCAAGCACAGCATGACTGCTCATAACCTGTGTTCTGCTGTTATCTGCTATAGAGGGGGGCAGATGCTGTTTTCTTAGTGCATTTGCTGGTAGGTCAAGGAAGGATGGGACTTTTGAATTTGTGTTCAGACTCACAGATCCTACATATGGGCTCTTCTGTGGAGGATTATCTGTGATCCTAAAATAAAAGGAAAGGTACTTAATTTTAATTTGTCAATACTTCATAAAGAGACTAACGTCATGGCAGTATTGGCCAAATTAATTTTAAAACCGAAGAAGTCAAGAATGTTTATGTAAATTAAAGAAATTTAATTTTTCCTTATAAAAGTTTCCATTTTTAAAAAGTTGAATCAAACGTAAGGCCTTTCATCTTTAATATTGTATGGCATAATGCTATGTTGAAAAATCAACACTTATTTGGCATTAAATGGGAAATAAATAAATAATAGCTTTCTGGAGACTCTTTGAAAATCTATAATCTGATTTGAAAATTCCACCTTGAGAAATTTACCCTAAGGAAATTCTCAGAGATATATATAAAATATCAAATGCTAAAACGTTCATTTCAGTCTTATTTATGACAGCAAAAGATTTCAAAACAACATACTCAAAATTAGACTGAATAATGGCATTTTCATACAATAGAAGAACATATAGTCATACAAAAATCTTACTATAGAAGTGTATATTCATGTGAGAAATAGTTATACTATTATAAAATATACAGAATGATTCCAACTTTACAAAACTAACTACATATATATGCATGACAAATGCCAAATAAAATGTTAAAGATGCTTATCTCTGGGCAATAGGATTATGGGTGTTTTGTTTCACAGTTTCAAAACTGAGTGTATGTGTATATATATATATGTATATATAAAAAATATTATATATATAAAGATTATATGTATATAAAGCTTTTTTTTAAAGTAACTAAATGTTGAATATAGAGAAGGAGGAGGAAGCATGAAGCATGGAGTCCAACAGTCATGTGGAAGAGAATAGTGAGAGAACTAGTGGGGTTAGCCAGTACATGGCAAGGGGAAGCTGTCCGTCTTCAATCAGTTTTTCAATAATCAAGGATCCAACCGATTAACCTGTGATCTGTGAGGCTATTTGATTGAGATTGTGCAGTTGCCACACTGTGAACTTCTTTCAGTTTCTGGTCATTTTCAATGAAAAAGACAGGAAAGGGAAGTGGCTGACACAGCTGCTCTTCCCATGGGTAGTCACGTTAATTAGGGGCCAAGGAAGAAGAACAAGGGAAGTTTTCTGATTTTTCCTGAGGAAAAAAACTTACTGTCAGCAGCTTTCTTTCTAATCTCATTCTTTTAGCAAACCCCTCCTTCTCTTTCTGTCTTCTTTGGAATGCTGAATATTGATGAAAAAAATTTTTTAATCCCTGCCCTAAAATTGAAATAATTTACCTGCAATGCAAATAACAGGTATTGGTTTTCACAAAAGCAATTGAAAACTGTACCTCAGACCAAATTCTCAAAAAATTATAATTCACCAGGCTAATGTTATAAGAAGAAACATTTAGAGTGGAAGAGAGCAAGAGATGATCCGATAGAATACAAGGTGTAGAGCAAATGCTCTCAGATTCCTAGAAGTGCAGAAAAAGCATTAGGTATTCTGAGCTTCTGCTACAAGGTGATCAATGTCTAATCTTGGAGGGAAAAGTCACTGGAAGCCTCATCCATGAGAAATCTTGGAATCTTTGGAAATTCTGCCAGCAGGCTGGTGTCCGCCCTTGGGCAGGGATAGAAGCTGTATGCTCATCTCTCTTCTTAACCAGAAAAGCCAGGAAAGCCAGGCAGGCACCTTTCCCTGTCTATTTAATGAATGAGGGTGCTTTTCTTCAGGAGATAAGTCACAACTGAAGACCAGAGTTCTAAAATGCCAGGGTGGCATTCTCCCTAACACTGCCTCAGAGCAAGATTCTGTCGTACATTGAAGAGAAAATGACTCTAGAGTTTGGTTGATTAAGACTTCTCTGCAGTCATATTTCAGTCATACTTCCTTTAGGAGACATGGAAGCCTTCATGATAATACTCTATTTACAATATAAATCTAATTATCCTTATTAGCTATTCTGTTTCTCTTGACAAATTAACATTTGATAGTCTTGATAATTCTATTTAGAGACTTTGTTACGGGAAAAACAACCCTCAACAAATGGCTAAATTTCCTAAGCTTACCTCAGATATAATTATTTGATATAAGTACAGATTGCTTTGATATTTCGGTAAATGGGATTAAAGTTTCTGGGATTCACTTTCTCATTAAAAAGAAAATAGCCGAGGGCAAGTGGGTTGAATCTAAGGCCCTTTACAATATTAAGTGCCCAAGAGATATACACCCCAAATCACTGAAAAGTTTCTTTAGAGTTTTCTTTGTGAGCCTCAGCTCTACAGCAAAAACGTATTCTGATCTAGAAAGGTCACACTGTTTTTATTATCTTGGACTACATCTCTAAGCAGGGCTAAAACAGAAAAAATTCTAATGCCACTTCCTGTCTCCCTGGGTTAGCTCTGATACTTCGACAATGACCACAAAATAGATGTAGATTATAAAGCGCTAGCTAGTATAGGGCAGTAGATCCTGTTTCAGTTTGAAACAGCAAAATGCCACTAATCCAATTAAGAAAGTTCAGCTTCCCAGGTCACTGAAGGAAAATGTCTCTCAGGAGAGGTTTAGACATGATAGAATTAAGGCCTGCTTCCAATACAATGCTTTGTAGACCTCTCAGTCAGGAAGATAATTAGAGATCAGCAGAAATCCATAGATAAATATATGTATGAATATGTTTGCCAGAAATTTGATAGAGCATTGGTTTCTTCATCATCTTATGAACAAATGAAGACCATTTCCACATATGTATCTTTACTTTCATGGCTTTTCTGCCTAGAGTATCTCTACTCTCTTTACTTTTCTGGTGAAAACTATATGCCAAGGCCTAACCCAGGTCCCACCTCTTCTGTGAAACTTTTCCAAGTTGGGTGAAGATTATTTTCTTTATCTTCATCCTTGTGATAACCACCATACCATTGTTTAGCTCATAATTTGCTATCTGGTATTCATTCATTCATTCATCCAATCAACAAATATTTATCCAAACTTATTACATTGTACCAGGCACTGTATTCACTCCTGTGTGTACAATGGTGATCAAAACAGAAGTAACACTGCCTTAGTGAAGCTTAGATTTTGGTAAGTTCTAAGGAAGAAAAGTCCTAGGGAGCTGTGGAGGGAGAGACAAGGGACACATGCTTTAGTTGGGTGATCAGGTGCGGGACGTGGTAATGAACATCTGCCATTGGGGGTGCCCAACATCTTTTGAGTACCCTCCCTATGTCATAGTAGCTTTCTACATTGTGAAAACAGCCTTCCTAAGATTGAAACCAAAAACCTGACTCTATAGGGTAAATACGTGGTATGTATCCTTAGATTCCCTCCACTGCCTTCTTCCTTCTAAAGGTGCCACCCATTCTGAACAGTGCCAGCACTCTGCTGGGCTTGCAGGCTGGGTGGAGGCTGAGATGAAGCTCCGGGCCACATGGTCCACATCCCTCAGATGTTGAAGCAATCCACCCTAAGTTTCCCCTACATTTCCAGACCTAGAAGAAACGCCACAGTACCAGGAGTGGGATTCAACAGTGACCTGAATTATACAAGTTGAAAGTCTGAGGGAACTGGCCCATGGTGAGGGCAATCTAGTAAAATAGGAAACATATATGGGAGAAAGCTCCACAGATAAATTTCTCCTCCTTTCTCCCTTCTAAAGATTACCCTGAATCAGTTCCTCTTTTTAACTGCTCTGGAGAAGTACGACAGACCAGTGGATACACATTCTGAACACAGGAACCAACACAGAAATGCATCATAGCACCTTTCTCTGCTAATTTTCTTTACCCTCACTGCTGGATTTGTACTTCTCAAAGAAAGTGTCAACATGTTAATCCTTGCCTCAGGCTCTGCTTTCTGGAGAACATGGTGTAAGAAATGTACATTTCCTAGACTCCTTTGCAGTTGTGGGAGGACAAATACCCAGGTTTCATTGGTCAGATGAATCTCACCTGAGATTTGAATGTAGACAGAAGCAATATGAATGAGTGGCTACTAGTGGGGACATCTTTTGGCTTGTGCCGTTGTGAGAACAGTATTGTGGAGCTTCTGGAATTCAGATCCAAGATCCACAAATGATCACTGCCAACCAGGGACAAAAGCAGCTGTTTTTTTTCTAGGGGTTCGAAATATTGCGTACTTTACAGAACTGTTGAAAAGAAACTGTGCCAGCATATGTGAATGAGTTGCACTATCTCTGAAGTGTTACATAAATGCCTGTCTTTTTTTTTCTGTAAATTCAGGATATTGACATAGATTAGAGATGTCAAAACACCTAATATACTTGCCAACTTTCTCTATGCTGGGTCCATGCCTACATAAGTAATCAATTATAGAATTCTTTTTTCCTAATCCATATGCAGACCTAGAATTCTCAAACAATATTCCACACAACCACTACCATTTCAACAGCATTAACACAAGAAAAAATACCTATTTAAAATCCCAGGGTTAGATGGTTTCTAAGATCTAGTCTATCTATAACACACTAATTCCAATACTATACTATACATGTGAGTAAGTTACAAATAATTCCACACTGTGTTATACCAAAAATTTGATATATATAATATATTTAGTATAACAGATGTTTAATTTAAGGAATGTGTCTGGTGGAGGATTATTTGTATACACTTTTAAATCAGCATGATGCTATTATTAACATGCCTGCTTTAGGAATATGATAGCCCAGATTATTTGACAAATTGAAAATCAATATAATTTTTATGCATTCTAAACCATGTGTTTATTACTGTGATTTTATTTATTTTCAAGATGCTTACTACTCTGTATGCCCACCTAACTTTTATTCTTTTCTTTCTTTCCTTCCTTACCATAACCATACTCATAATGATATCAAACACACACATGAATTCATACACACACACAGTTCTTCAAAGTTCTTAAGGTATAAAACAGAACCCACACTAAGGACAAATGTATAATGAAGTATTTCTTTTTATAAATGACATTACACATATCCACAAAGGGAGAACATGGGCATAATTTATAGATAATGCTCTGTGCTGTATTCGAGATGATAAAATCCAGGAATAAATGTCACTCTAGCTGGACACCCTCAAAAATATCTAGAAATTTACAAATAACTCAAAATGCATAGTAGTCTGAAGTTGAAGATCTCTGATCTTCAGAAAATAAGTAGTAAACCTCAACATTTAACTTCAGACCCAGTGGATGCAACCCATACACATCAGATTCACTCGCTTAGCCAGGATAGCAACTAATGAGAGAGGTTTTTCACTCACTTACACAGGAGGAAGGAAGGCTTTAGTTAGCAAGTTCACTTAAGCACTAGACCAAACAGAGACAAGCCATGGGCTGCTGCCCACTGACCTCAGAGGTTTCCCAAGACACTGAAGGCTTTAGGTATCTGTCCTCCCAAATGAGGCTCTACCTTAAGCAATTATTAGTATACTTCCACGTAAAAATAGTGTCCATGGGTGTCCTAGTATATATAACAAGGATATAGCTTTGGTCAAATACAGGTCAGTTACTGGTTACTTGTTAAGGTATTTTAGCCAAACTTATTGTGAATTAATATTTTTTAGAGATTAATCTCCCCCATTATCTATTTCTTTTCATCTAATATGGATAATCAATAAGAGGTCAAGTAAAACATTTATTTTTCACTTAATTTCCTACTATCTACACATAGGAGGAGCAGGGAAAATGGGATTCTCCTCTTTCCCCTGATTCTTCTACAAGAAAAGGAATAAAGCAAGGGCAAAAGATAAAGTAGGGGAAAGGGAATTTTTTCACTTGCCTTCTTATAGCTTTTACCCTCTAATGTTCTACAAAACTAATTCACTCATTCCAGTAGACAACAGAATGAAAAATGTTCTTGCTATTGAGATAAAAAAAAAATGTGGTCATAAAATTAATCTTGAAAACATACACCTACAGTTGTATTGATTAGCACAATCCAAGAACCAGAAATCCATTTGGCCTGGCCCCAAAAGTCAATGTCTGGAAAAACAATAATAATCTAAATTCTAATCTATGTTTTCTGGTGCAGTAAAGCATTTCTTAAGACTGTTTATGCCAATTACATTCAGATGCATCAACATTATGATATTATTAAAAGTGAGAGGAAGAAGACAAGTCAAATCTCATTATCACAAATAAGGTTTCATGTTTCCACGCTAGAGCAGTTAGCTTGTTCATTACACATAACTGTGATTTCAATGATAAGGTAAATTCCAGGACAGAGATAGAGAATCTTAATGGAAGCAGTGATGCCCCATTGAAATATTGTGTGTATTGAATCTGGACTATGGAAGTTGAGAAATATCAAGATTCATGATTAAAATATAGCAGAATATTTTGAATAACTAATAAATCATATGAAATATATACTAGTAGAAAACATAGACTCAAGCAAAATTACATTCTGTTTATGCACTGTAGTAAAAAGCAATAATAGAATAATGTTAGACAAAACCTATATCCCTGCAACAGTGAAAAGTTTCAATGGACATGATTTTTTACAGTTACAGATATATTTTCATGCAGAGCCTTTTTGAGCAGTGCTGAAACAAAAACATTCAATGTCTCCAAAACTCTACCACCTTGACCTGATTCTGTAAGGCTCATTCAGTCTTGAGTGAATTTGTGCTGCCTAGATTTCCAGATAGAGTACATAAGTCTTGGCCTTAAACTCCATCTTTATGTAAGGCATATGTTAAAAGTCTCATATTATTGAACTGTATTATATTAGGATAATTTTTCAACTACAATAGAACTGTGCACATGATTCAAACAATTGAAGCATAAAATTATACAGTTAGGTATGCTGTGCAAAATAGACTATACATGTAAACAAAGAGGGGAAAGAAAATTTAGGAAGTGATGGTACCTGAGTTGGATCTTGAAGGAAAATGTCTTGCAAAGACAAACTCGGCCCCTTTGTTTAACTTCATTAATATAGATAACCAATCTAATATAAATAATGAATCAACATGATACAGAGAAAAAAAATCTATTGGGGTTTAACAAAGTATAAATTACCCACAGATCACCTGTGATTTCATAATAGCATGATATGTGTATGTAATGTTATTGTCTCCAGTAATCTTTATGCAATTAAGGGTATCCTTTTGCTAAATTTGCTTATAGAAGCATAATCCTCAAAGTGCCTATGTTTCCTATGTAACTTTTATGGAAACACATTCCCTAAACACCTTCGACAATCTCTACCTCTTTTATGAATTTGAGAAATCTTAAATTTAAGTCTTCTTGCTAATTCATCAGAACCACACATAGACTGTATTTCTGTTGTTTATAGAGTTTTACTCAATTGAATTTCATGATTACCTTAAAAACATTATAAACACATCCCTATGACTATTACTACATTTATACTTGTTAGAGGAAACATGTAGATTATACACTTTATATGTACACTATAGTTATCCACTATATTATGCCAGTTTTTCTTTGTAATAAAGATGCAAAGAAAACATTTCTCTTGGGGTTCAGCCTAAAGGAAAGCTCTATTTCTGAACAAAAGGTTCTCTTTCATCATTATAATCACCATGAACTTACAGATGTTTTCCTTTTTGCTACTTAGAAATGAATTGAAGAAAGCCTAAATAGATAATAGACTAATATCTCAATAAATGGCAGATGATCAAAACATTTTACCCCATCATATTATATTAGAGTGAGTTCAAATTCCATCCAGCTAAACTCTGCTAAGGGCACACACTCCAAACCACTAACTGCAGAAATGACCTCACTGAATATGGGAAAATCTCTTTTTCTTCCCCTGGTCCTTCAAGATATCCAGAATCTGCCTTGCTAGTAGCCACATTTATAAATTGTCTCGTTAGTTAATCTGACATAAACTCCTCACAAATCATCTATCATTGTAGGATGGTGTGGGACCATTAGTACTTTCTTATCAAACAATGTCAGAGAATACATATAATTCATTTTTAAAACTACAAAAGATAATCGTTCTTGGGTCATTTATAAGTTATTATTATTATTATTATTATTATGTTAGCAACAAGATCTTGCTATGCTGTCCAGCATGGAGTGCAGTGGCTATTCACATGCATGATCATAATGTACTGCAGCCTTGAACTCCTGGCCTCAAGTGATCCTCCCACTTCAGCCTTCCTAGTAGTATATTAGTTTTGAGGTATCTTTTCTATATAGTCTTTATATTTCTTGGCTTAAGTTTGTGAATCATTTTAATAAGCTAGTTATCTAAGAAGCCTAGTAGAAATGCTTTCTGGGCTGAGGATTCAGTGAGACCCATGGGAAAACGACATTTGGAGATGGAACTCACAGCTGGTTCCCACAGCCTCAATCCTCAAGTGAGACTCTCAGAGTGACAAACCTAGACCAAGGACCTTGGCTAGGAGAAATGAAAAGACTTGATTTTGTGTGTGAAAAACAGCAACCTATGTGAGCTGTCCTCCAACTCAGCCTCTTGAAGACCTGTGACAATTTTTTCAAGAGTGGAGAGATATACTAAAAGTGAATCAAGAAATGTACTCCATAACTAAAGGTACAGTAGAAAAACAAGAAAATGAGGTCAACCTGGTTTTTGACTCACTACTAAGATCAATGCTTGTGATAAAAGGATATTTACCACAAATCTCTTTATGACCATGGTTTGAGCAGAGTCAACACAGTGATACAGAAAAGGTGACCTGAATGCAGTCAGCAGAGAGGGATGGCAATGAAAAATGATTAAGAGCAAAGTGTGAGTATATGCTGGGAACTGGAATCAGGGTGCCCTTAGCAGAAAAGATGATGGAGTCTAAAGTCAGAGAATGTGAACTTACCATCATGTTATGACTCTATTCATCATTCATCAGTTGCACCCAAGGACTACTGGGTAATAATCTGTCAAAAAATAGGATTTTATAAGTTAAAAGTATAAGATACACCTAAGTGTTAGAGTTCAAGACACATATGACAAAGAAGTTCAAAAGAGCAGAGGGAACCAACATAGGAAAAAAAGAATATGGAGTGTTCACGGCACTTGAGACTTCTACAGTTACTGAATTACAGGACGAATATATTGAAAAGATGGGATTGGAAAGAGAGGTTGGAGTCAGGTTAGGGTTTGAGAACCCTGAAGAATGGGCTAAGGCGTTTAGATTTGTTACTAGAGGAATTTGGGATCTATTAAATATTCAAGAACAGGAGAGTACATCTACCATATTTGTTGTCTAAAAGGTAAGAACACTGATAGTTTGGTGGGTGGAGTCAAGGCTGATGGTAGGCAGGAGATACTGACTCCTCCAAGGAATGTCACTGGGGATGATAGTGAAAAAGCAGATTTGAAATATATGTGAGTTGATAGAAGCAAAAAGATATGGTGACTGATTAAAGTTAGAGGGCATCAGGAGATGCCAAAAAGTGGTCACTCCTTCAACATCTAAGATGATTTATTGAGAACCTTCCATGTGCCAGGGACTGTGCTTGTTGCCAAGGATAAAATGGCTGACCAAAATAAAGATGGCTTCTGTGGTTTTGGAAAACAGTGGCAAAAGTGAGAAATATATTTATTTATGTAATAATCATTCAAATGTTTGTATTTCCAGGGCAGGCAGGTAGATGGGGCTGGAGACCGAAAGTCTGCATTCATCAATGTCCACTTAATACTTTTATTCATGACTTAGTGAATTTTTCCAGGGAAATGAAAAAGAAAAGAGTTTAGAATGGAACCCCAGGGAAGAAGCAATAATTAAACAATATGTGAAGCAAAAAGAGGGAGTAATAAGACTGGGTAAAAGTTGTCAGAAAGACTAAAAGAGGGACACAAGCGTGATGTCATGGGAGCCAATGGCAGCAATTTCCACAGAGAAAATGGTTAATTGGGTTGAATTCATAGACTGATCAAGCACAATGTACTGTAAAAAGCCCATGCTTAGTCAAGTCACAGGTCAAAGGCAACTTTAACAAAAGAAGATTCTGTTCAGGATAGAGTCTGGAAAGCTATTGAGGAATGAAAAGAAGGAAAGTTCCAGAAACACTGTAAAACAAAGCAAAAAAAAAAAAAAAATCCAGTTTTATTTCTATATCTCTTAGTAACCCTTAATTTTTCCCCCTTAAAAATAGAGACTTAACCACCTTCTCTAAAAACTGAAGTTGCAAAGCCAAATTCAGTGGATGGTTGTACGCTTGATATGGGAGAGTTTACAATTTTTAAAACTAGCCTGAGATAATTTGAGGGGAAACAAATCTGATATAATTTGAAAGAATAATATTTTTTGTGTGTGCTTTCCTTGTAGAATCAGATTTGGTTTGCAAAAAGGTAAAAGTTACGTATGTGGGTAGGATATCATCTTAAACACACAGCAGATTCCAAGAAAGTGTTCAGTGGTTAGGCAAATAGTTTTCCCTCAGTTCCGGTACTTTCCGCTGGACTTTCGCCTTCTGAGTTTGAACTTGCCTATTGGGAAAGCAAAGAATGCTGTAGAAACATGTGTCTGCAAGTGTATGCTTATTTCAAAACAGTATAAAAGAATTTAGTACGTAGGTTGCAGTGACTTTGTATAAAAAGTAGATGACCCTCACAAAGTGACAGGTTAACACAAATTTAAATAAATTAAAACTTTTAACAGCTTTATTGATGCATAACTGATAATATAAAAAAGTACACATATTTAAAGTGTACAATTTGATAAGTTTAAACATATGCAAACACTCTTGTAACGATTACCACTATTAATTGCTGGACAGATCCAGCAATTCCCATAGTTTCCTTTTTGTTTTTGTTTGTTTGTTTGTTTTGAGACAGTCTCACTGTCACCCAGGCTGGAGTGCAGTGGTGTGATCTCAGCTCAGTGCAGCCTCCGCCTCCTAGGTTCAAGCTATTCTCCTGCCTCAGCCTCCTGAGTACCTGGGACTACAGGTGCATGCCACCATGCCCAGCTAACTTTTTTGTATTTTTGGTAGAGATAGATTTGTCCAGGCTGGTCTTGAACTCCTGACCTAAGGTAATCTACCCACTTTGTCCTCCCAAACTTCTGGGATTGCAAGTGTGAGCCACCGCACCCAGCCCCCATAGTTTCTTTGTTTCTCATTGTTGTGTTTTTTGTTTATTTTTGTCATAAGAACACTTAAAATGAGATCTACTCTCTTAACAAATGTTGAAATACACCATACTGTATTGTTTACTATAAGTCCAATGTTGAACAGCAGATCTCTAGAACATATTCATCTAGCATAGCTGATGAATAACATAGCAGCTCCTGGCAAGCACTATTGCACTCACTACTTCTATGATGTTGACTATAAAGATCTCTCACACAAGTGGAATCATGCAGTATTTGACCTTTGGTACTGGCTTATTTTGCTTAGCATAATGTCCTCCAGGTTCATCCACATTGTCCATAAATGGCAGGATTCTCTTCCTTTTTAAAGCTGAATAATATCACATTGTACATGTATAGCACATTTTCTGTATCCATTCATCTGTTCCCACATCTTGCTATTGTGAATAATGCTGTAACAAATAAGGGAGTGCAGCGAGCTCTTCAAGAGCCTAATTTCAATTATTTTGGATGTATACCCAAAATAAGAAATAAAACTCTACTTCTTCAGCTGGCAAAGAACTTTTATAAAAATATATTTTTAGAACTGTGTTAAAGCTATATATTCTTGTTAATTAACATCCTAGTATAAGTTTATGCAAAATGACCGATTTCCTCCCTATTACCGCCAGGTAGGCAGGCACAAACACACACACACACACACACACACACACACACGAAAACTAAAAGGCCATACAGAACTCAGATGACCTCCAAGCTAATAATAAAGGATACAGCATACAATTGATCTGCATATTAATTACTATTAAATTAATAACTTCTGGAAAATTTCACTCACATTCCAAAGAAATTCATTATTTAATACAGAACACAGATGAGCTTGAGAGTGAAAATACATGGCATATAATGAGATATGTGCGTCAAATTCAACAAGACTGATTTTATTTTGAGCCACACATCTTTGCTCCATATTGACCCTTAGGTTTTATTTAATTCTCTTTAATCTATTAGCAAATCACACTATATACTATTTTTATATTATCTTAGCCTAATTTTCAAAACAGTAATCATGATGATAAAACAGCAACAATTTCTCCTGTCTTGTAGGTTGCAGAAAACATGTAGTAGGTGTTTTATACATTTTCATCCTGTTTTATAGACAAACTGATACTTGGCGAGTTAATGCAATTTGTCCAAGGTCGCACAGTTAGTAATTGTAAAAGCATGGATTGAAAACTCAAGTATTAATCTGAAACCCCAACTCTTTCCTTCACTACACTGTAATCCATTATTATGCCAACAGTTGAATGGAAGCATCATGAAATGAGAGAAAAAAAACAACAAACTAATGTGTAGAGAAAAATATCTGTTAAAATATGGGAAGCCAAAGCTTCTTACATGGTTCGAGCATTTGTTGTTGCAGCTGAAAATGATTAAATTCAGAAATCCAAATCAAGTATTCACAAAAGGATTTTTATTCTGGAATCTGTTTCCACGTTACAACCATTTTTATAACTTTCTTAAGTAGTATATTTGACTTGACCACCCCCGGTTGAAATTCTTTCTCTTAGTTCTTAAAGTTGGAACAGCATGTTTTTAGTATGATCTTCCTTGAAAACTCCCCTACCGGCCGGGCGCGGTGGCTCCCTCCTGTAATCCTAGCACTTGGGGAGGCCGAGGCAAGCGGATCACGGGGTCAGGAGATCGAGACCATCCTGGCTAACAAGGTGAAACCCCGTCTCTACTAAAAAATACCAAAAAAAATTAGCCGGTTGTGGTGGTGGGTGCCTGTAGTCCCACCTACTCAGGAGGCTGAGGCAGGAGAATGGTGTGAACCCAGGAGGTGGAGCTTGCAGTGAGCCAAGATCGCACCACTGCACTCCAGCCTGGGCAACAGAGCGAGACTCCATCCCAAAAAAAGAAAGAAAGAAAACCTCCCTCCCTTCCTTCTTCTCTGACTTCTATTGATTTTCCTAAGACATCCCCCAGGGACCCCACCCCTATATACACTCACTTTATTCTATCTGCCAGCCTAAGCCACTGAAGTCGGAGTAGAAATTCAATGGCTCACTCTACACAGCCTAGCTGTGCCTTATGGAGTGGGTGGAACAACAAGTGCTTTGCTAAATTAGGCACTATTCAGAGGCATCCCCAGTGTATTACCAGTCTTATTATTCAAACATGCACCCTATGATGTGACACGAACTACTAAACAAGAAAAGGAAAGGAGAAAAGAAACCGCTTCAAAAAAGCATTAGAGATATCTGAAACTCGCTGTTTGTAGGCCGTGGGTACACTGCTACAACACAGAGGCTGTTCTGTTTTGAGAAAAGTCTAGCTAACCTTGAGACAAAAATGACAACTGGAAATATCATCTGCAGCTACATCAAAACAAACACTCAAGGTGCACAATGTGAAATAACTGCTGGCAACATACCCCCACACAGAGATAGTAATCACTGCCAGGAATGTTATCTGTGAAGGGCAGAAGTCTAAGTGATTGACTAGCCAGAAAAAATAGCATGGACCCTTAGAACTACTGATCAAAGCAAACTGAAGTTCCCTAAAGGAATCAGGATATGAAGTAATATACATGTTTTTAAAATAAGGATACACTCAGATTATGTGTGTGTCTGTGTGTGTGTGTGTGTGTAAAACCCCTGGATATCACCCATGGGCATCCTAGTCCAGACCATAGCTTTTGAGCTCCAAAAGAATTGGGAGAAATAAGCTTGGCATAGCCGACCCTCTTGTTCATAGTTTTAAGATTGGGAACATTGAAATTCCTTACATTTCTTCCAAATTAAGATATTCAGATTGCAAACCCTTTAATCCAACTGGAAAGAGATATCTGGAATGTCTGAGTTCTCCTCCCAGATTGAGAGCTGTTTTTCAATTAGTAACATGGATTGAGGAATTTTCTGGCATCTGCCACTAAGTGAGTAAACTCAAAGATGATAAAATAAACTTAAAAAGAAAAAAAAAAAAAAACCCAGCTCATTTTAATTAACTTCCGGTGAGACTTAAAAGACAGCCCAAACCACAAAAAGTCCGTTTCCAAAAACGCTGCTCTTTTTTATTTTTGCCAGACAGCATGACTCCACTGCCACTTATTAGTACTGATTTTTAAATGTATTGCTTTCTTTTTTTTAAGTAACAGATTCACAAACAGAGAGAATACAATTCTCAGAAGAACCAGGACAATATTGTCATCTTTAAGTTGTTTTAAATTGATTCATCAAAACTAAAATATGAACACATCTCAATATTAACTATCTTACAAATCTAGGCCAAGACCACACTAAATTTGGACCATTTCCCTTAATAGTGCAGTAAAATACAATGGGTTTTTCAACAAGGAATACTTCTAACTCTGTGTGTGTGTGTGTGTGTGTGTGTGTGTGTGTGTGTGTGTGTGTGTGTGTATCTATATATATAACTACTGCCTCTATTTCCCTCAACCACCACTAGATCTTATATTTACTGCAATATCCTAACTACAACACTGAAAAGAAAACCTTATATCTATGAATTACATAAACGTATTGGTATTTTGAGAAAAGTTGGCATCACATTGTCATCAGATTCGATTAATTTTTCTGTTTAATTTTAACTTGTTAAAATTTATTTAATTGTATTTATTTCTTTTATTATCAGTATGTTCTTTGCCCTTTGTTTAACCCTATCAAAACTTTTGACAAGTGGCAAGTTTACAAAAGATGAAATTTTATGTTAGAAACACTTTACACTAAGATCTTGCCCAGATTAGAAATCTTATTCAAGTGAAAAACCTTTCCTTCATACATAAATGTGGCCCAATAACGTGAGAGGTTCACAGTATCTTAATTCAGTTCTTGTATTTTGCAGAGTTAGCAAAAATGGTATTTGTAGAAGTTTTACCCCAAGAAAATTGATTGATTGATCTGGCAATTTACTCAGTTTTCCAAATTCATCTTGAACTATAACCTTAATCCAATCTATACCTGATTGCTCTAAATGATAATGTGGTATTGTTTGCCAATTAGCTGTCCGAAGAATTAGCAACTTTTATTTGCTATACTATACAGGGTTTACTTGATATAGCTATCTATGTGTGAAAGGTTGATAACTTTTTAAAAGAAGGTGTTGAAAAACGTGGTAACAAATAACCTGTATCATTTCAAAGAATAATAGCTACAAATTCAGCATGTAATATGTGAATTATAATGCTGTAATTCTTCACACTTGAATTCTCTTATGATTCTCTCACTATTCACCTACCACTTGAGAACTCATTCTGGAGGCTGTCCGAAAAAACACTGGAGTTTTCCTACCACTTTTTAGAAATTGTGGTGAGAAAACAAGATAGTATTCTTTCCATAGGGTATCTGCTCAAGTGTCAAAAAAGCTTGACATTTTTCTATGTGTTTTGGAAGAGCAAATTTTCCTTTCTTAAAAGACAACTGAATCCCAATACTTTCGGAGGCCAAGGAAGGCAGATCACTTGAGTCCAGGAGTTTGAGACCAGCCTGGGCAACATGGAGAAACCCCATCTCTGCAAAAAATACAAAAATTAGCCCGACATGGTGGCACACACCTGTGGTCCCAGATACTCAGGAGGCTGAGGCAGAAGGATCACTTGAGCCTGTGGGGCAGAGGTTGCAGTGAGCTGAGATTGTGCCACTGCACTCCAGCCTAGGCAACAGAGTGAGACACTGTCTCAAAAAAAAAAAAAAAAAAAAAAAGACAGCTGTAAGAAAGCACTCGAAATAACTATTATTAATTGCCTCTCCTTTAAACTCTTTCCATCTCCTTTAGTCATTGAACCTGAATAGGTTTAAGGCAACCAGACTACTTTGTCCTCACTCTAGTCAAGTCTTGGGGGCAGCCTCAGAATTGATTGCGCTCCTTCAAGATTTTTCACACCAAGGGTGTTGCATACATGGACAATGCTTCCCCAGGATGCACATCTCCCCTTGTGAGATAGCTGAGTGTGGAAGAATCAACTGACCCAGGACAGAGAAACTACCTCCTCCTCCCTGCCAGGCATACAGAAATAAAGGGCACCCATTTTGCTGATGTAAAGGGCATCAGTGGAGGGAGGCAAAGGGAAGTAATCAGGACCAATACCCCAAATTGCAAATAAATCCTCTTAATTAGACCCTTATTAGTGGAAAACTAGAAAAGTGTAACTGTTACCAAAAGGAAGAACTTGTTCTGACATAACAAGAGCACCAGCATAAACATACTGTTCTGCTCTCAGTAACGCCTATCAGTCCCCACCTCAGATGAACTGCAGAAAAACCTTCCTCTCTGCTCTCCCATCATCTGCCACCCTCCTCTACAATCTAACCTCTTTTCAGCCACTGGCTCAAGCTCATAATGAATCATCCACCCACTCTCCCCTTAACATTTGATGTCCTTTACTCCTTAAGTAGGAGAAAAGCATAGAAGGAAACAACCTTTGCTGATCTGGCCTCAGAAAGACACAGCAATAATGCCGACAATTCATGTCTTGATAAGTTTGGCCACCTTATCACTAGCATAATTCCAGTGAGTTATGATGCACAGTCACTTCATAGCTTCTCCATTTTACCAGACCCTTTTTCTTTTTAATTATTAGAAGACAAGGTCTCAGGATAAGAGTGGGTAAAACACTTAACTCCAGAAAGCCAGTAAGAGGGAAGAAGGGATAAAACCTCATCCTGCACAGTATGATGCTGAGATTCCTCACATATGTTCAAAGCATCCTAAGAAAGTACGTTTGAGTATCTGTGGGCACTTGGGCTTCAAAGAACAAACAAGAGAGGCAAAATCAAGGGAGTTCACAACTCTCCCTCTTTCATTCTTACATTATAACATTTACACATTCGTAGACAGCAAATGAAGAGTCTCATATACATCATGTTTTGGATACAGGTCAGAAAGCTGAGACACAAAAATGTCAACCACTTGAGGATTTCTGACTTTTAGTTCTGATTCTCAGGACTTAATTTTTGTCTTTTGTTATGCCCCATCCCAGAGAAAGGTCAACTGTTTCTTCAAGGCCAAGAGACTGTGGGTGTCCAGAGAATCCTCAACTGGAATATTTTTTCAGCTCTTTTATTACACAAATGAAATACTCTTCAATAATTGTTGGGGGGGTGGTATTTTTGTTGTTCTGTGAAACAACTCCAGTGGGCTTTTTAGCTCTGCAAAGCCCCTCCACACAAATGGTGATGCTTGACATTTCAGCTCCAAGAAAGTAAAATTGCTTGGGGATGAAGTTATCAATGGTGATGTTGAAGTCAGAGATGCACCTCTGCAGACCAGGTTATATTTGAGGAAAACATGCTTAGCTAAAAGAAGAAAAAGAATAGTGATCAGATATGTCAAGGTGTCTGCCCAACCTCTTGGCCTGGGTCTCATGAAGAAGTTGGTGAGATTCAGAAGGCAATGAAACCATTTTCATTGAGTGCATAAGCACAAGTAGATCTGTCCTTGGGCCAGAAGGGCAAGGAAATCATGGGTTTTTACAAATTTAATTAGTATCTGGCCACTTCAACAAATTTCTACCAATGCTAATAATTCTTCAGTTGAGTTTTTAGTGTACAAGCATATTATCTTCATTTAAAGATAATGTTACTTTATTCTTTTAAAAAGTTGTACCTCCTATTTCCTGCCTTATTGCTTCAGCTATAAAGCAAATCTATATGTACTTAGTTTGAATGATGGAAAGGGTGTTGAGAATTTTGAGTTGTTTTCAGAAATATGGATTTGAGTACAAAATGCTGAAGACAGAGAAACTGAAGAACTATTGTAGTAGTTTAGGTGTGGGCCGGGGGCAGTGACTCATGCCTGTAATTCTAGCTCTTTGGGAGGAAGACAGAGGCACATCATGAGGTCAGGAGTTCAAGACCAGCCTGGACACCATAGTGAAACCCTGTCTCTACTAAAAAAAAAAAAAAAATTGCCAGGCATGGTGGCAGGCGCCTGTAGTCCCAGCTACTTGGGAGACTGAGCCAGGAGAATTGCTTGAACCCGGGAGGTGGAGGTTTTAGTGAGCCGAAATCATGCCACTGCACTCCAGCCAAAATCATGTCACTGCACTCCAGCCTGGATGACAGACTGAGACTCTGTCTCAAAAAAACAACAAAAAAAGTTGAAGTGATGTGACAATGCATGAAATAGGATGATTGCTAAAAATATATAGAGAAGAAGAAGTAGCTATAGAATATTTTAGTTTTAAGAAAAAGATCAACTGGAAAAGATGGGTAGGCAACAAAAAATAACTCCAGACTTTTAACATGCACTATGGTTGACTAATAGACAATAACCAGGATTGCTATATTTTTATAGATACTAAAATATATGACAACATAGAAATCTAAACAGGGATTTAAAATGGTAAATTAATCTTACTTCTTAGTTTATAAACAGTGTGAATTATGCAGATCAAGAGAAACATTTAAATATTCTACCATATCTCCATGATCGCATATAATCTTGCTCATACCATAATATCTCACATTAATGACATTTGTATAAAGCTTTCACACCATACGAAGTAATTACACATATATTATATACAAAAATTTTTCCTGAGAGATTGACATTAACACTTCCTAAAAAGTTATACTTTAAAAAATATTTTCTATGATCTCAGTTGATAATTGCAATCCATTCTTTATTCTCTTTGCAGACCCCATTCTACCAAACCTGATTTACCAGTGGCTTTTGTATGCAAACATCTTGTTCTCCCATTCTATATATCCTTCACCTTTCCATTCTTGTATACAAAGTGAAATCCTAATTAACCTTCAAAGTAATCTTTTGCCATTCCCTTGAAGTGGCGGACTAAAGGGCAGAGGAGAAGAAATCGGTACAGACAGCAAGTTTCTATAGAGGAGAAATGTCAGTCACCTTGCCCTTCCTGGGCATGTGGGTAGAGCAGAAGGTCAGGGAGTGCACCAGCAGTTCCATTCCACAGCCCTTAAGGCAATCACAGGAAGTCACTATGTCAGCAAGCAAAGCACAGGAAACCATATCACTGATGATACTAATGTATCTGCCTTGTTTCCATCCCCAAAAACAAAATAAAAATTGTTCCTTCTTCCCTCTCCCTCACCCTCCCCAGCCCACAAATCTTTCCCATCAAGCTAAATTCATTTTCCTTATTTAAAGGAGGAAAAAACAGTGGCTTTTATTGCTTGTAAAGGCAAACCACAATGAAAGTTGCAATTCATTTCTCTCCAATCCCAATTTTATGTATGATTCTTTTGGCCAAGAAGAAATTTTAAAGAAAGCAGAAGAAAATTCTATGAAAAAAGTTCAACATAAAATGAGATAAAGCATAAGCAATTAAATTTATAAAATTATATCACTAAAGTTTTTAATATCACTTCTATGATGAAGAATGAAATTATCCAAAAATTTAGCAATTGCTCTTCGCAGAATAGTTTATTCACTTTAATAAAGTGTATTTAATACATGCAATTTTAGTTTCTTTATGCTTCATCTATTAAAACACTGTTGAGTCTTTAGTATAAACAAGACTGGTGTGACAAGTATATTTTTCCTAGTTGTATCCCCTCCCTTTCTATTCTTACATTCCATTTCCTTTTTCTAACTAACCTGCTGTTTTCAAATAGTTTTAAATGTTTTCACAACAGTTTGAGTCATTTAAGGTATTTAAAGCCCAGATATGACATTCTTAGGGAGTACACAAATAAAGAAGGTAAAAGCATCATGTAAGTATGATGGGGAGAGGTGAACAGCTAGCTTGTTAAAACTGTAGTTTTTGCCTTTTGTGAAGTGAGCATAGCATTTCTTTCTGACTTTATGGCGGAGGTTTATGGGCCATAAGCAGGAGCTTCTTTGGAATCAGACGTTCATGATACTTAAAAAAAAAAAAAAAAAGCAGAAGTTCCTGAAAGTTAAGATGGAATTGTTATCGCAGACAGGTAATCCCTGTGATCTTGTTTACTATTAATAATTGCTGCTGACTATCCTATTGTCTTCAAATTGCCAAGGAGTCATTAAGAGAGTGAGGCAGGGAAAAGGAAGAGGAGGTAGACCATGCTGATGAGAGTAAAACAGTTTTATGCACCATTTTAAGCAACCAAAGAGATACCGTGTGAAAAATTAATGTCTGTTGCTAGTGATCTTATCCCAGAGTCTGATCTAATTTTGGCAATGCTAGAACAAAGCACATGCTGTCTGTATTGCTATTTGCTTACCCCTTTCACTATGACAATAGCAAAATGCGGATTATGAAATAATTTTCCTTGGCATAGATTTTGAGAAGTATTTTTTCCCTTTTTTTAGTTTCGAGACATTGTTCTTGGGTAACTTCTCAGAAACTGTGCTCCCAGGACAAGCAGCTTATCTGACTGACAGGGTGCCTCTCAAGGGTCCTAATATCCATTCTCACTAATCCTATCCTGTGGGTACTTCTCGATATACTAAATCACTCATGGTAGGTGACAAAAAAATCCCAGTCATTTACATCTGTTCGACAAACATTTATTGATAGTGTTATGATATTTTTAATATAAAAGTAGTGATGCTGTATTCAGCCAACAGTGGACTTATTACATCTAATTTACTGAAATCCCTTAGCTCCCCCTATAGGAAGGGTTAGATTAAGTAGGAAGTAAGAGAAGACAAATTCACATGCAAGCCCACTTTCATGGCAGAAAATAAAAGTTAATGAATCTGTTCTTCTTGTCCAACCATGTAAAAGCCAAAATACCAACTAAGAAGATTGGTCTTATCTTTACAGCTGCCTGATCCAATGAGTAAAGGAAAAGCACACCTTTGCTATTTTGCAGAAGAGGCAACTTAGAAAACAAATCTCATCTCTGTTACTCACCATTCTGTCTATTCCCCTATTCCCTCTATAGCTCAGTATTAGCACTAGCAAAGGGTCTCATTGATGAAGTTAATACCCAGCTTGGGTTTCAGTCTCATTTAAGCCACTGCACTAATTCAGTCATTAATTCAATGAACATTATTATGCAACTGATATATTTAAGAAACTCATAATTTCTCCTCTCAATGTTTGCTTTGAAATAGAGAGGTAGACTGTTATACACATGTTCCAAACTCAGTGAGATAAGAGCTACAATCAAAGTATGTCTAAGGTAGGGAATATTGTAGCACACATAGAAAACAGCATAATCAATTCTCTGTGGTTGAGAAAAAGGATAGTTTTAAGTTTCACAAATATATCTGCTGATTTCTTCATCAAGTCAAACTGATCTTAAGAGCTTTTATATCAGTATTTCCTTTGCATTCACACTGCCACTGCACTAATTCAGACCATTATTACAAAACACCAAAACTATATAGTCTCTTAAGTGTATTCCATGTTATCTTTCTTTTTCTCAGTACGCAACAGAACTGTGAGTTTATCGTCTTGTATTACTTTTTAAATGTCTCATTGAATAAAATCGTGAATGCCCCATCCACACGATACATAATTTGAATATAGAAGTGAGGCTAAATACCGGGACTTCAGGGCCATTACCATAATCTAGTTCCCTCTTTTATTATTATGGGTTACATCATAATAACCCAATTGTTATAAATCCAATTAAAAAGTTACAAAGCAATATTTGCTTAATTCAAAATCAAGAAGTATTACAACAGCACTCCAAAACACCTCCATGCCCATAGTTTACACCTTTTCCATTACAGTTTTTCCCTCCTTGCTAAGGATAACCAGCAATGCTGAGTCTGCTATTAGTCATAATCTTGCCTTTTATGGCGGACACTTTTGGGCTGTGTATCACAATTCCTCAGTCCGCTTCTAATTGCAATCACAGCTCTGTTGGACAGTTACCTGTAAGCTCAGTTAATGCTGACAATGCTGCACCTGAAGTGCCTGGCTTGCAATCTCAGCTTATCTGTTCCAAGAAATTTCCAAGACCACCACATATAGGAAGGGGAGTTATCATCCCAGAGTACAACCCTCTCACAATGGTGAATGGGAGCTAATGGATAAATTCCCCAACCTCCTGTTCATCAGACCTAATTCTGGAAGGCATCTGTCCAGCCCTCAGAGATCCTGGTGTAATACAACCTGTTGTCTTTATCAGTGGCCTGGAAAATACACACTTATATTGGTCTGCCTTTTTTTGTTTTTCTCACTCTCCCCGCTTCCTAAGATCCCTTCTTTTATAAACAATTTGCCATAAGCCTTTGACTCATGTTCTGCTTTCAGGAAACCCTAAATGAAAAATTTTAAATAATTTTACCACTTATGAATGCAGTCACAACTGACACATTGACACCATTTTGAACTTCATAAAAATGGAACCACATCCTGTGAGTT
The DNA here is from genome assembly GCF_037993035.2 of Macaca fascicularis. Taxonomy (NCBI): domain Eukaryota; kingdom Metazoa; phylum Chordata; class Mammalia; order Primates; family Cercopithecidae; genus Macaca; species Macaca fascicularis. The sequence continues at coordinate 113,193,455 of NC_088377.1, forward strand.
CCATTCTATCTTGTGTCTTTAAATCAATATTATATTTGTGAAATTCATCAATGTTGTGAGTGTATGTTTTTAGATCAGGTGTGTCCAATCTTTTGGCTTCCCTGGGCCACATTGGAAGAAGATGAATGTCTTGGACCACACATAAAATACACTAACACTGGCCAGGTGCGATGGCTTGCCCCTGTAATCCCAGCACTTTGGGAGACCGAGGCAGGCAGATCATGAGGTCAAGAGGTAGAGGCCATCCTGGCCAACATGGTGAAACCCCATCTCTACAAAAAATGCAAAAATTAGCTGGGCATGGTGGCGTGTGCCTGTAGTCCCAGCTACTCAGGAGGCTGAGGCAGGAGAATCACTTGAACTCGGGAGGCAGAGGTTGCAATGATCTCAGATCGTGCCACTGTACTCTAGCCTGGTGACAGAGCGAGACTCCATTAAAAAAAAAAAAAAAAAAAAAGAACACTAATGATAGCTGACAAGCTAAAGATATCACAACAAAATCTCATGTTTTAAGAAAATTTATGAATTCGTGTTGGGCCGCATTCAAAGCCATCCTGGGCACATGTGGCCCACAGGCCATAGAATGGACAAGGTCAGTTTCAATTATTCATTTTTTGGCTGTACAGTGGGGCATTGGAAAATTTTTGTCTCAGGAATCCAACTATCCCCCCAAGAAACCTTAATGATTATAACATCAGGTGTTTCCTCAACAAAAATAACCAAATTATACCCTCCTACTGAGAAGCCTACATTCAACAAGTCTCATGAAATTGCCTACAGCTTGCAATCAGTTCCTTAATGATACACTTGTTAACATAAATAGCCAAACCAAAGATTACTAAACTCTAGGCAAAACTCTAACATGAAAAACAAAAAGGAAAGCAACCCAAAATGGAGGTCATTATGACAATGTAGAGAGTAAAAATTTTACAAAATTCATTATTACTCAGAAAAATGAAGGAAGATATATCTACAAACAAGAACAAAATTTTATTTTAAAATATCAATAGAAGGAAAAATCCAAATTATGTCTTAAAATTTAAAATGTGATGGTAAAAATAGAAAACTTAAAATTAAAGAAAACATTAGAAAGTAGAAGGAGAGAGGAAGGAAGTAAGAGAGTGGAGAGAGAGAAAGACAGAGAGGTAGAGAGAAAGAGAGAGAGAAGAAAAGGAGGCCAAAGAAGAGAAAAATGAACCTAAAGAACTTATTTATGATGTCCAACAGGTGAATAATAAGGATTCAGTGAGGAGCGTATACAAATAAACAGACAAAATTATCAATGAAATAATTCTAAAAATTATTCCAGAATTGAAGGATGCATATTTTCACATCAAGATGCTCCAGCTAGTAACCTGAGCAATGGAGAAAAAGGAACTCACAGCAGGATATCCACCTGGAAAATGCAACCACTTTGGGAAAAGAGGAAATACTAAACGTTTCAGAGAATAAAAATATGTTACATACAAAAGACCAAGAAAGAGAATGGCTTTTAACTTTTCAATATCAGCTGTAGATGTCAAAGACAACAAAAGAAAAATGATTTCCAACTACCAACTAATAATCCAGACAAAGTGTAAATTAAATGTGAAAGTAGGCATTCCAATTGGCCATAGGAGTGGCTGCCTGAATCTAAATCTCTCCACACAATTTCCAAGAAGGAGGAGGAGAAGGGGAGGAAGAGGGAAGAAAAGAAAAAGGAGCTCAAATCAAATGACACTTGACCTACATTTTCAGCATTACTAAGAGACCAAGAATACTGTAAACTTCAATTTCCCTTCATACAAAGACACAAACAATTCCAGCAGATCTTTACTGATTGGGAAAGGTAGGGTAGAAAGCCTTTGAACACTTGGTATAAAAGAAAAAAATACCAGGTGACTTTTAAATAAAGCAAAGACAAAATCACAAGTCCAAAGTTAAATACCAAAATAGTGAACACAGGTCTGGAACTGGAAAATTCACAGCAACAACTACAGAGAAGGGGTTTACAACTGAGTGAGTTGGAAATTGGCAACACTGAAGCATTGATTCTGGGGGAAAGGGAAAAAATAGAGAAGAGGAAATACCTGTCATAGACTGGCAATGAAGTGAAAGCAGAAAGCAAGTAGGAAAAATAAAGGAGTGTGCAGAAATAAAAACTATCACAGTACATGTAGACCCTTCTTATTTCCCATCTACCACCACTCATTACCAACAAAATCATCTATTAATGATATTTAACTTTATTACACTCACTGAAGAGAATATGCTCGACCTAAAAAGCCAGTCAACAAAATGCATAAGAATAGAAGCAAAACAAATTAGCCTTATACAAAGCTATTGTAAAAAAAAAAAAAAAAAGATATTACATATCATAAAATAGTTCCATCATAAACAACCACAAAGCAGAAGAAACTATAATATAACCTCAAGTCTTAATTAGATGTCTTCAAATAAGCATTTAGATATACGTATATAATTTCTAATAAAAAAATGCAAAAAGTAAGCACAGAAATATACGAATAAAGAAAGAAATGCAATGAGTTGCTAGATCTCAGGAAAGAAATTACACAGATAAAACATCTCTAAAATGAAGAATAAATTATAAGGTATCCAAAGGAAAATAGATTTAAGTGACACATTACTAATGAATAAATGCAAGAAAGAAGCCAAGAAAATGAAAATAAAGAACTTCTAAAAGTCAGAGAGAAGGAGGTTGGAATCTAAGGTAGACAAATATTCAATATACGTACACTTGGAATCCCTGAAGAAGAAAAACAAGACAATAAAACAGAGCTAATATTTAAACCAATAATCCAAGAAAATCTAAATCTATACATTGAAAGGGCTTCCTATATACCTGGAAAATTTTACTGAGGATGATCGAACTTGAGAAATAGCCTAGAAAATACCAGGATTTTAAAAATAGAAAGAACAAAAATCCACAAGCAGGCCCTCCAGACAAAAAAGAACAAATTAGGTATAAGAGTAAGACAAGTCAACCATAATTCTCAAGAGCAACTTAAAACCATACAGTGACATTTTCAAGAAACTTAAAGAAAGCAAAACCCAGAGATTTTGTTTGTAAGCTGAAATTGAAATACCAAGGCTACAACAAAATAGTCTTTAAAGTACAGAAACTTAGGAAATAATGAACCTATAAACCTTTGACAAGAAGTCTTCTAGAGGACGATCTTCATCCAACCAAGAAATAATATTAATAGTAGTAACAAGAAAACATACTGGTAGTGAACTTTTAATATGTTTAACTAGATATCTGTGAATAAAACAAAATTGAGAGTATAGATTTAAAAAAAGCGTGTAAAATCATATGTTCTGAAAAAGTAGAAAGAATGTGTCTATAAAATATATAGAAAAAATATAAATATATATAAGTATATTTATATAAAATATAGAGTAAAGAGGAATATAATAAGTTGTTGTATAGTTAGAAGAGAAAATCAAATGATGCCATTTAAAACTATCAAGAGGTTAAATAAGAATGAAAAAAGCAAAAAAAAAAATTTTTTTTTGAGATAGGGTCTTGCTCTGCTGCCCAGGCTCACTGCAACTTCATCCTCCCAAGCTCAAGCAATCCTCCCACCTCAGCCTTCTGAATAGCTGGGACCACAGGCGTGTGCCACCATGCCTGGCTAATTTTTGTATTTTAAGTAGAGATGGGGTTTCACTGTCTTGCCTAGGCTGGTCTCAAACTCCTGGCCTCAAGCAATCTTCCTGCCTTGGCCTCCCAAAGTATTGGGATTATAGGCTTGAGCCACTGTGTCCAGCAGAGAAAAATCTTTAATTTTGGGTTAGCCCAAGTGTTTTTAGACACCAATAAAAGCACAATCGAAAAAAATAAATAATTGATAAAATGGACTTCATAAACATTAAAACTTTAGCTCTGTGAAATATCCTGGTAGGAGAATAAAAAGACAAACAACAGACAGAAAACATTTACAAGTCACATATCTGAAAAAGAACTTTTATCTAGAATATGTAAAGAACAAGAACTCTCAAAACTTGACAATTTGAGACAAACCAATTAAAATATAGCCAAAAGACCTGAACAGACACTTCACCAAGAAGACACACAGAGAGCAAGTAAAAACATGAAAAGATATTCAACATTATTAGTTATGAAGGAAGTGCAAATTGAAGCCAAGTACTAAGTAACTGGAACTCTCATATATTGCTGGTGGAAAGGCAAAATTGTTTGGCAAATTGTTTGAAAGTTACTTGAAAAATTAAACGTACATTTACCACATGACCTAGCAAGCAACATCTAGGTATTTACCCTGAAGAAATGAAAAGTTATGTTCATACAAAGACTTATGTATAAATGTTTATAGGAGAATTATTCATAATCACTAGAAACTGGAAACAACCCAAATGTTTTTCAATGAGTACATGAATCTTTAAAAATTGTAGATGGAATACTATTGGGCCATAAAAAAGAATAAAATCCTGTCATTCATGGCAACATGGATGGAACTTTAGGACTCTATGTTAAGTGAAATAAGCCAGGAACAGAAAGTTAAACACCACATGTTCTCACTCATATGTGGAAACTAAAAAAAGTTTATCGCATAGAAATAAAAAGCTTAACAGAAGTTATTAGAGGCTGGAAAGTGTAGGGAGAATGGGGACAGGAAGAGATTTGTGAAAGGACACAAATTTTCAGCTAAATAGGAGGAACAAGTTCTAGTGTTTTAGAGCACTGTAGGATGAGTATAGTTAACGATACTATATATTTTCAAATAGCTAGAAGAAAGGATATTGAATGTTCCCAACACAGAAAAATGATAAATGTTTGAGGTAAAAGATATGCTAATTACCCTGATCTCATCACTATCCATTGTATGTATCAAAACATCACTATGTACCCCATAAATATGTACAATTATCATGTTAATTAAAATAAATAATTTAAAATTGACGTCTATCTATCTATATAATGGAATATAAAAAAGCAATGAACTATTGATACATACAAAAACATGAATAAAGTGCAAATGCATTATATCAGTGAAATAAGTAAATTTCAAAAGATTACATACTGTATGATTCCATTTATAAGATGTTCTGTAAAAACCAAACAGTAGGACACAGTCACCTCCAGATAATAGTGTTATCAGAATCAACAGGTGCCAGAATTTATGGGCAAAAGGAGGGATTGACTTCAAAATGGACTTTTGAAAAAATGTTTTGAGGTGATAAAACTGTGTCCTGACTGTAGTGATGATTATATGAATCAACATGTGTTAAAAGTCACAGAACTATACATCAAAAAAGTTAAGTTGGTTGTAGACAACTTTAAAATATTTTATAGGAATTTTTGTAAATTAAAAGAAATTAAAAATACATAATTAATTGCAATGCATAAACCTAGATTGGACATTGTTGTTGTTGTTTCTTTTTAGCAAAATAGTAAAAAGCATTTTGGTGATAATTGTGAAAATTTGAATTGAACCTGACACTAGATTTTTATAGGTGTGTTAGGGTACAACGTTTTTGTAATAAATTATGATCACTTTGGTGAGATCTATGTTGACATAGTTTGGTGTAAATTTCACAATGTCTACTTATCTTCACATGGAAAAGCAAATAAAAGTGAATATATATGTATGTATGTAGTTGTATGAAACCTAGGTAGACGCAGGTAACTACTTCAGTAATTTTTCAAATATTTGTGTTTGAACAATTTTATAGTAAAAAGTTTAAGAAAAACACATCACAAACAAGTCAAAAAAAGAGTTCATTTTGAGAGTGTACAAAAGCTTAGTCATTTAACAAAAAATTACATTTTATAAATTTCTACTTATATAACATCTATGGAATGAAGCAATAATGATCTTCAGTGAAAAGAGAGGTGTGCTGGAAGCATGGGGACCAGGTTTACTTCATCTCTAACAAGATGTGAATAAGAGGAAATACAGGGTGCATTGCCTGGTTTGGTCACATTCACTTCTAGGAATCTTCCTACTTAGCTGAGTTGACTTTCGTGGTTGAGTGGTATGACGAAGGCCCAAGTGAGGCAAACAGTATAAGGAGGAAGGAAATGTGTTAACCTATCATACTTTCAGTAAACACCAATGTTTCCAAGCTAATTGGGTTTTGTGTGCCAATGCATATACTTTCATTCAGCTCTTCATTCTGTGATATGCTTGTGACACCAATGTGTACTGTCAGTTCTCTTCTCAGCTGATGAATGGAGTGGAATGGAATGGAATGGAGTGGAATGGAATGGAATGGAGTGGAATGGAATGGAATGGAAAAGAAAGGAAAGGGGAGGGAAATGGAGAGGAGGGGGTGAGAAGGGAAAAGGGAAAAGAGAAAGGAAAGGAGAGAAAGGGAAGGGGGAAATAAAAGAAAAGAAAAAGAGTACAACTTCCTTGGGTGGTTTCACAGAAACTCAGACACAGTTTAATTGAGTAAATACCTCCTTTTTTCAATGCTATAACTTTAAAACAGTTCTAATTTTTTCTTACCTGTGAAGTGGGCATATCCATAGCACCTACCTTGTCAGGTTGTTGTAAAGGTTATGATTTATACAAAGTGTTTACTAAAGTGCTTGGCATTTATATAAGATCTCCTCTTATATAACATCTCTACATAATTACATAGCATCTCCTATTGAACATTTAGGAGATGTTAGTTGAGCTGTTGTTATTAAGATTGTGGCAAAGAACTTGAGCTAGGGTAAGATAGGTCTAGCTTTATTAATAGATTCAATCATTCAGGTCTGAAGGAGTAAAAATGAAGCCTGACACTCCCAGAACCCATATTATAGCTGTATCAGCACTCGATGTGGTCTTCTGTCCACTAGACCTGTCAACTGGATATAATGAAAAAGAAAAGAACTGTAATTATAACAACCCTCATTTATCGGGCTCTTCTATCTGCCATGTACTCTTTCAAGGACTTTACTTGTATTAAATTATTTAAAACTTACAGGTCTTATAAAATATAATGAAATCCTATTTGAAGGATTTTATAGATGAGGAAACAGGGGCAGACAGTTTAAGCAACTTGCCTAAAGTCATGGTCATAGTAAGTGGCATAGCCTGGGCCCCAGAGTTCATGTTGGTAACTAGAACTAGCCTCTCAGTTTCACAATGGTTTCAATTCCACCTTAAGTTCCTAGGTGTCAAGGGAGTGTGGAATGAGAATTTTCTAACTATTTCTTTGAAGGGACCATTTGTCTCTTGCAAAATTTCCTAAGAATTGGCCTCTCAAGTGCAGACCCAAGACATTTCCTGAAGTCCCAAGTGACAGGGCTCATGGGCTGCCAGCTTCATCAACAGCATCCCTGCAGATGCTAACTATTTATACTTTGCCACAGCTTGGAGCTACTTATCAGTGGGGAGTGTGACTGGAAAGCTTCAAGGCAAATACAGTCACTAATACATAGTGCTTAAGAATGTAAATTCAAGGTCAAAGAAGCACAAATCTCCAGATCTGCCATTTGATAGACATGGCAAATATTTAACCCTTTTAACATCAATGATTTTATCTGTGAAGTAGGGGTAAGAAAGACAGCTACATGATAAGACTGCTCTAAATGTGATAATCATAATGACAATAATAATTGAATAATGCACATAAAATGCTTACCACCACACTGAAACTGCTCAATAAGGACTATTATTTTCATGATTAAGGTTTTTATCTCCCTTCAACAAACTAAGCATCAAAGGAACACGTCTCAAAATAATGATAAGACCCATCTATGACAAACTCACAGCCAATATCATACTGAACAGAAAAAAGCTTCAAGAATTCCTCTTGAGAACTGGGACAAGACATGGACGCCCACTCTCACTATTCCTATTCAACACAATACTGACAGTTCTAGCCAGACTAATCAGGCAAGAAAAACAAATAAAAGGCCTCTACATTGGAAAAGAAGAAGTCAAACTACCTCCCTTCACAGATAGTATGATTTTATACCTAGAAAACCCTAAAGACCAACCCAAAGAGCTCCTGGAACTAATAAACAACTTCAGTAATATTTCAAGATGTACAAAAATCTGTAGAATTTCTACACACCAATAACGTTCAAGTTGAGAGCCAAAACAAGAATACAATCCCATTTACAATGACACACACACAAAATGAAACTACCTAGGAATACACCTAACAAAGGAGGTAAAAGATCTCTATGAAGAGAACTGCAAAAGCATTACTGAAAGAAATAATAGATGACATAAACAAATGGAAAAACATGCTATACTCATGGATTGGAAGACTCAATATCATTAAAATGGCATACCACCCAAAGCAATCTACAGATTCAATGCTACTCTATCAAACTATCAACATCATTTTTCACAGAATTAGAAAAAACTATTTTAAAATTCGCATAGAACCAAAAAAGAGCCCAAAGAGCCTAAGCCATCCTAAGCAAAAAGAACAAAGCTGGAGGCATCACATTATCCAACTTCCACTATACTATCAGGCCACAGTAACCAAAACAGCATGGTACTGGTACAAAAACAGACACATAGGCCAAAGCAACAGAAGAAAGAACCCAGAAATAAGGATGCACAACTACAGGCACCTGAAATTCAACAAAGTCAACAAAAATAAGCAATGGGAAAGAACTATTCCATAAATGGTGCTGGGATAACTGGCTAGCCGTTGGCTGAAGACTAAAACTGGGCCCCCAACTTTCACCACGTACAAAAATTAACTCAAGATGGATTGAAGATTTAAATATAAGACTTCAAACTCTAAGAATCCTGGAAGAAAACCTAGGAAACACCATTCTGAACATCAACTTTAGGAAAGGATATATGACTAAGTTCTCAAAAGCAATGGCAACAAAAACAAAAACTGATAAGTGAGACCTAATTAAAAACTAAAGAGCTTCTACACAGCAAAAGGAACTCAGTAGACAACCTACACAATGGGAGATAATAGACAACCTACACAATGGGAGAAAATATTTACAAACTCTCACAAAGGTCTAATATCCAGAATCTATAAGGAACTTAAACAATTCAACAAACAAAAAACAAATAAACCTATTAAAAAGTGGGCAAAAGACATGAACAGACACTTCCCAAAAGAAGACATACAAGCAGCCAACAAACATGTGAATAAATGCTCCACATCACTAATTATCAGGAAAATGCAAATCAAAATCACAGTGAGATACCATCTACACTAATCAGAATGGCTATTACTAAAAAGTCAGAAAATAACAAATGCTGGCAAGGCTGCAGGGGGAAAAAGGGAACACTTACACACTGTCTGTGGGAATGAAAATTAGTTCCGCCACCATGGAAAGTAGTTTAGGGATTTCTCAAAGAACTTAAAACAGAACTGCCATTGACCTTGCATTCCCATTACTGGGTATATATCTGATACAGTTTGGCTGTGTCCCCACCAAAATCTCATCTTGAATTGTAGTTTCCATAATCCCCATGTGTCACGGGAGGGACCAAGTGGGAGGTAACTGAATCATGGGGGCAGTTTCCCCTATGCTATTCTCAAGATAGTAAGTTCTCATGCAATCTGATGGTTTTATACAGGGCTTCCCTCTTCGCTAGGTTCTCATACTTCTCCTTCCTGCCATCATGTGAAGAAGGACGTGTTTGCTTCCCTTTCTGCCATGACTGTGTCCTAAGGCCTCCCCAGCCACGCTGAACTGTGAGTCAATTAAACCTCTTTCCTTCATAAATTACCCAGTCTTGGGTATGCCTTTATTAGCAGCATGAGAATGGACTCATGCAATATCCAAAAGAAAACAAGTTGTCCTACCAAAAAGACACTCATGTTCATCACAGAGCTATTCACAATAGCAAACATATGGAATCAATCCAGGTGCCCATCAATGGTGGATTGGATTAAAAAAAAAGTGGTACATACATGCCATGGAATACTAAGCAGCCATAACAAAGAGTAAAATCACATCCTTCACAGCCACATGAATTGTAATTGGAAGCCATTATCCTAAGTGAATTAATGCAGGAACAGAAAACCAAATACTGTATGTTCTCACTTATAAGTGGGAACTAACCATTGGGTACCCATAGACATAAAGATGGTAACAACAGACACGGGAAACTACTAGAGGAGGGCAGGGGGGGAGCATGGGTTGAAAAACTCTTGGGTACTATGCTCACTACCTGGGTGATGGGATCCATCATACCCCAAACCTTAGCATCACGCAGTATGCCTATGTAACAAACCTGCACATGTACATCCTGAATCTAAAATAAACGTTGAAATTATTTAAAAAATTGTATCTCCTTTTAGTTTCTTGCTATAACTATCTTTCTCTTCCACTTAACCTTATTTTAAGTGTGTTGCATGACATTGGGTTTAATATGATAAATTGCCTCAATTCAGTCCTTTTTACAAATTAAATAGGATTCGAATAATTTAAAATTAGGTAGGTTTGTTCCTGGTAATAGAAAAATATTATGTTTTCAGCAATGGGTAATGTGTTATTATAAGTATGTATTGGGGGGGGAGATGTGCAAAAGATAAAGGAAGCAGAAAACCCAATAACTCAGTCTTACCTTGCCACATAGAAACAAAAATGGTTGCTCAACAGCTGCAGGAACCTCAGCAACAAAATTCAAATGTCTCTGTCAATGGCAAGACTTAGTTTCCCTCTCCATCTCTACTTTTTGTGTGTTCATCCTTTCTTCTCGTACTACTTTCAGCAGCATCCTCATTTTCTACCCCATGTCCTTTACTCACCTAAGCTTCTGTTCATTTATAGTTTCTGCCATCCTCTACTTTTGTGTTACGTATGGTCATCATAGTCTGACTCTGACCATTTCTGCTGACTTTAGCTTTAGCTTCCACTGCTAACTGATATCTATCTTGATGTTCTACTTCAAACTGCTGATATAGAGATGCTGATTGACCTAGATCCTCTTTTCATACCGGAACATGTCAATCATAGGCCACTAACCAGTCTATGCATTGACTGCACTGGTTAGTTTCCCACCTTTGGTCTAATTAGTTGTGTTGCAATAGGTGGCGTCATATGGTACAAATAATTGAGCCTACTACTGTCCCTTCAGCAAGATCCCTGATGTAGCAATTGTTAATACCTCATAGGTCCCAGTGAGTATGACAAGGTACTATGCCCTTCTGGACTTCAGATTTTAGAATCGTAGGAATGGTCCAGGGTATAGAGGCATTCACACCACAATAAAACTACTCTTTAAACCCATTGTCGAGGTTACTTTTAATGAATAATTTTTTCTTTGTTTCTGTCAGGAAGAGTGATGCATCCACTCTTTCTGACAAATTCCTTGACTCACAATGTTAAGAATATCCTCATATTTGCATAGAGTTTTACGTTGTCAAAATTAATTTCAGCAGCATATGAAAGAAAAGCCAACTTAACAAAGGTTTAAACACAAAAGGCATTATTCTGTCATATAAAGAAAATATGAAGGCTGGCAGCCCAATGCTGACTTAGCGGATCCACAAATTCATCAGTGTTTTACCTTGTACAGTTTTTCATTCCAATATCCCTACAGTGAGGAGCCTCATCTCCACCATCCAAAATAGTATCTAGAGTGTTCAGCCATTACACCCATATTCCAGTAAGCAGGATTGATGAGAAAAAATGGAAGAATCTGAATCCTTCCTTTTAAAAAGTATAATACAATACTGCCTCTTACTATTTATTTGCCAGACTTTGTGACATAGCTGCACAAGGATGCGAGAGATGCTGGGAAATATAATCATTTAGCTGAGTCAATAGGCCCTTAAAGTGAATTTGCAGTTTTATGATGGAGAAGGAGAAGAACAATGGATTTCTTGAGATAATCAGTGGTCTTTGTGATACTCTGCTCTTTTGGTTATTCAACTCTTTCCATGTGCATTCCTCTCCTACAAAAAGAACACGCTTCCTCTCCAGCAGACATGAACCAAAATCGTCCCCAGTTACTGCATTTAGCTCAAAGTCCAGGATCTCTGGGTGACGTACAGTTCTCTCCATCAGGTCAAAATATTGACCGTCATAATCTGGTGATCTGAATACTAAGAAAATCCTGCCTGAGGCACACTTGCTACACTCTGGCAGGAAAGGAACAGCACAACAGTAATAAAGCCTCCCAGACGGAAATGGGAAGAATGACCAACACAGCACACCCACTGGCTGAAGCAATGATAAAATCCATCTGGATTTTATAATTCAATAGAGTTGAAAGATGCCCAGCCCCAGCAGTGAGGTTGGTTCCTTGGTTTACCCTTCTTGTAGCTTCTGGTTCTGCCTTCTGGGAAAGCACTCTTAGCCATTCTCTGTGACCCTTTGGTCTTTTCTCCTGGGGGACTTCTCTATGTCCACTATCAGCTGTGGACATAGTGAACTAGGTTCTGGAGTGAATGGCCGACTGGGGACCTGCACAGCTTTCACAGCTCCCTTCCAACTGAGACCCAAAGCCCACTCAAAAGGTTTAATTGTCCCAGGGCACTGTAGACCAAGTTTGGGGTCTCTTTGCCAATGTCATTCTTCAAATCTTAGTAGGCTTCTATTTGTTTCCAGTTAGTTCCACATACAAATAACCAAGATCTTGTGTGTACTAAGTTTTTCAGCCCGGTAACTCTCATTTTTATTTGCTGTCTTCTCTTCATTATCTATTGCCCTCTCTCTCAAATGAGTGGGAGCCACTAAGACACTATTTGATAAAACAGGCTTGGATGGGAAAATAAGAACCCTAAGCTAATACTTTCAATCTAGCTCCCATTGTCTGCAGAGAGCTCTTGCTTGCTTGCTTGCTTGCTAGCTATAGCTCTTGCAGGCACTGTATTATCTCCTACAAAGGAGGGCTACGCAGCTTCCAACACGTACAAGTGCTCTGATTTGAGCTACGGAAAAAGAAGGCTTTTTCAAAATTTCAGCACCTCAAATCACAGGACACATAGGCAATTTATGCCACAGGATACTCTCAGAGAGAGACTTTGTAGAAACCAATGTGTTTCCTGTCTGGCATACTGTAGACCGAGCTCCTCTCTCACTCCTACAGGACTTTGCTAAAAATGGCAAAAGGTACACAACACCCACTAACATTCTGATGTTTTCCTACCATTTCCTTCCCTTTTGCTTTCACTCTAATTCATATGTGGTTTGACTTCCAAAGGACAAAAAGTGACCATGTGACCAGATATTTTCCTGTGCCATATTAAGAGTTATTCGTTGTCCAGCCTTTGCTATCTGAGTACCCACTACCTAAATGCCTCCTCACGACTAGGCCGGGGCACATGCTGTTGAGTTCTGTTATTGCACCCCACCTCCAGATGCCAAATTCTGTATTTGTTAGGATTCAGCTTGTATATAAATAAAACATCCCAACATAACAGAGTCTAAACAACATAGGGTTTGTTTTTCTCTCACATAAAATAAAATTCGGCCAAGTTCAGTGGCTCATGCCTGTAATCCCAGCACTTCGGGAGAATAAGGCAGGTGGATCACCTGAGGTCAAGAGTTCAAGACCAGCCTGGTCAACATAGTGAAACGCTATCTCTACTAAAAAATACAAAAACATTAGCCAGGCGTGGTGGTTGGAGCCTATAATCCCAGCTACCTGGGAGGATCAGGCAGGAGAATTGCTTGAACCTGGGAGGTGGAGGTTGCAGTGAGCCGAAATCATGCCACTGCACTCCTTCCTGGGCTACAAGAGTGAAACTCAAAAGAAAGAGGGAAGGAGGGAAGGAGGGAAGGAAGGAGGGAAGGAGGGAAGGAAGGAGGGAAGGAGGGAAGGAAGGAAGGAAGGAAGGAAGGAAGGAAGGAAGGAAGGAAGGAAGGAAGGAAGGAAGGAAGGAAGGAGGGAAGGAAAGAATTAATTCTGGGGACAAATATGCTAGGAATCCCCCCAGAGCAAGGAATAAGCATGCTTACTGTCCAGTCTATGAAAAATAATATCCCTCTGCAGAGCAAGGCCAGGCTTTCTGATTTGCCCATTATAAAATACTTTGGTTCCTAAATTTTGGGTTCATCTCACGTAATACAATTCATTGCTTGTATCTGACCCTCTTCATGTCACCCTGTGGGACCTAGAATTCAAGGGAACACTACAAATGCTACTACCTAGCAACTGTGGCTGCTATGAGTAGCACAGCCTCGTGTTTCTGACCCAGTGGTTGCATGTCTTCCTTCAGCATCCACAGAACTGTGAGAGGCTAATTTCTTAGCTTAGCACCAATTATTAGGGCAAACTCTCAGACCCGTTCCAGTTCTCAATGGATAAAACAGATAATAAATATTAGCTCTGTTTCCAGGGTGAAAATTATGCTCGGGGAAGTAGTCAGAGTCACCTAAATTCACACAAACTATGAAATTTCTTCCCACCCTCATCCAGCATGCATTGCCCCACCCATAGTTGCTTCTGTGGAACCAGAAATAGTTTTGGTGAAAGTTGTGGAAAGTGGCTCTTTGTCTTAGAAGCAGGTCTTGATGCTAGGATGAGGCAAAAGTGTCTCTCAAGGTGCAAAATGTAACCAGGCACTCAGACTCAGATGCGCAGCCTGCACTTGCATGAGGCTGAGAACGAACGCCTCCTTAAATACTATGCCCTAGGACATTATGCCAGGCGAAATAAAGCAGCCACAGAAGGACAAACACTGCATGATTCCATTTATATGAGGTGTCTGAAATAACCAAACTCATAGAGGCAGAGAGTAGAATGGTGACTGTCAGGGGCTGAGGATTACCGGAAAGAAGAGTTGTTGTTCAACAGATACAAAGTTTCAGTTATGCAAGATGAAAACTTTCTAGAGATGTGCCGTACAACACTGTGCCTATGGTTAACAATATTGTATCATACACTTAAAAATTAAGAGGGTAGATCTCAGGTTAAGTGCTTTTACCACTAATATCAGACACACACACACACACACACACACACACACACAGACACACACGCTAACAGCCTCACTTAATCCTGGCCCTGATTAGAAGTCTTCCAATCTAGTACTTTTTCTGTCTTTAGATGGATTTCCTTCTTACCTACAAATATCCTTACATTTTCTAACCCCACCATATCTGTCCTCAAAATCTGTAATTTGAAACAAATCTAAGACACATTCACCCAGTATCAAATAACTGCCAACCACTTAATACTATACGCGCAGCACTGTTCAATTCTGAAAGTAAGTTTTGCCACAGAAGGAGCAGTAAGAGTAGAATCTCAAGGATTATACCGGGAATTGTATGCTTCATGTGAAACATTCAAGGGAGAATTTATGGTTGGGAGGGACACTGATAAAATACTTTTAAAACACATAAAAATCATACCACTCCATATTACCAGGTACCAATACCATGTTTATCCCTTAAATCTAGAATCCAATATGTGAGGGTTATTAATAGCAAAAAGAATTTTTTAAAGAAATCCTAACAATTAATTTCAGAAGCAGAGATGGCCTCATTTGTCCTTTTAAAAACGGAGACAAGGGAAGGCTGAAAAGGCACTTCTATTCACAGTCATCCTCACTTTGGTCGAGCCACGGGAAGAAATGAAGGGATTCTCCATCAGCCAGATGGTGCGCGAGAGAAGTCAAGCAAAGACAAACCTTCGATTCTCTCTCTGCCTGGAAGCTGCTGGCATCTCCGTCCAAGTGCTGAACAAATGGGACTTTGTGTGCTCTCATAAGAGATCTCTTTGATGTTCTGGCATCCCGATTGGCAACTTTTCATATCTGGCCATCTTAGAGCAGGGGAGATTGAGAAACAGAGAGAGGAAGAACCAGGGGAAGAAGGCTGGCTCCAAGCCCAGTGGGTAAACATGCTGGCTGCCTTCTCACACAGATTACTTTTCAAAAATGAAAAGGGAGTGTTCAGCTTCGCTTGGAATGAAGATGAGGAAATGACTCTCAGCTGTCCACACACAACAAAACAACCAACCACTACAGAGTAGGGGAGCCTTCCATCCAAGGTAGACCAGACGGGATTTGTCTCCCAGACCCAGAATATATGTTCCCCTTCAATAATGTTTATACTGATAGTATCTTCAGCATCCTGACGATGGGGACTTTTTAATGAGATCCATAGTCTTTACTTTCTGCAAAGAACACACAGTCACAAACTTTCCTTCAGGACAAGAGCAGCTTTGCTTTTCTGAGTGCTTTCTTAATCTAATTATATAGATGGAGGCTGTGTGGCCTTTTGTTCTGAGTTTAGAATTATGGGTTTGAAAGTCTGAGGTCCAACTGTAGTTTTATACCTAACTTCTTGTGTGGCCCTTCACAAGCAATTATTTCCTGTCTTATTTTTCTGAACTGTTGAAGGGATTAAGGTGGTAATAATGGAGAGGGAAGGGGTTTATATCTAGTTTTAAATTATTAGAATTGATTTCAAGACAACAAATTATCAAGCATCTACTCTCAACTTAGCAGTGGGCTAACAGAAAGAAGAAAAATATATAGAAGAAAATCATAGGGACTCTGTGTCAAGAACCTTATAAATGACTTGACAAAACTTAAGTATCATACATAAGCAAGGTAGTATCCAGTCTGATATATATAACTGGATAACATTAGCTATAAATACTGTAATAATTAGAAAAAAATTAACACATTGCTATTAGTGGGGTTATTTGGCAGAGGTTTATAAAACAGAATAAATTTCAGATTAACTGTAAGAAAAAAGAAATAATGTACTGACTTGTAAAGAGGAGAGGTAGTTAAAAAAAATAATTCCATCTTTTAGATATAAAATAAGCACCAAATGGCTTTATCATGGTTAACATCAAGGTTAACCAAAATATTATCTGATTCTCCTGAGTAATTTGGAGACCTATTAAATTAAAAACAAATGCTTATGAAGAGACACTTTGCCGAATTTCTAGGGAGATTATAGCAGGATTGCCACAAGGTAAGTGACTTTTTAAGATATTGAGCCATTGTATCTGGTCCTCTGACTCCTAACATCATCCCAAAGTATTTTTTTTAACCTACCATTTCTTCATATTTGTATTTTCTGTTTCCCAAAATGACAGCGTGTTTAAGCTTTGTTTAAAAGGCTTAATGTTGTACATCTTAAATCTATACAATAAAAAATAAATTTTAAAAAAAGGTCATTGAAAGTATCTTTATGTGAAAGATGTAGCAATAATATGACATATCTCCTATTTTCTTATAACTTTTCTAGAAACTAACACACATCCTTACTTTGTATAGTTGAGTGCTTTGTTTGTGAGAAGTCTTTTTCTTCTAAAATTCTTAGGACATCACCAAATTTGCAGTGTTTCCACTCATGTCATCTGTGCCAGTCATATTTTCATTTTCAACACATTGTACACACAGGCGGACACACACACCATATTCACTTGCCACCAGTAAGTTTTAAGTTTAACACATCTTAAAAGAGCTTTCAATGGAATCAAACAGGAAAGTTAAAGAAAGCATAAAGTCTATTCAATTTTATTGTCTCAGCATCTATCTGTAAAGATAGTACTCTAATTTCTTCTAGATATGTAGTATATGATCCAGGACTTGTTATTAAAACTGGATAAGGTGAAACATAAAAATAAAAATAAACTGGATAAAGCAAAACACAAGCCTAGAATAAAGTGACCTGCATTTACATTCACAGATCTGCTAATGATTACATATCCTAAAAGTAACCTCTGAGAATATGTGATCATTGTGTGCTCTAGAGATGCGGCTATTCTAAAAGAGAGAAGAGAGAGGGAAGAGACCTTATAAAATGAAGTCTATATGTTTTATCTGCAAAATTAAATTTTATTTTATTTTATTGAATGAGAAGTGAAACTCAACACCGGACCTATTGATCATAGTGATCAACCTGTAGCTAATTAATTTTGCAGAGACATCTGTAGTACCATTAAGGAGTCTTGCCAACTCTCTCTGACACTTGACACTCTCTCTTGACAATGTCTTACCCTAAAGCCAAAGATGGTAAACCAACTCACCAGTGTGAAAGATAACATTTGTTGGGAGTCATAGGCAATTTTTAATGGAGACAGCAATAAAGAATGTTTTCTAATTTAAAACTGACATAGTTATTTCCAGACAAGACAAGAGTAAGAGGGACTAGGTTTATCCTCTCCCATGAAACAACTAAAAATATGGACATAATATATGAAACTGTGATTTCCAGACATTGGACATCAGGCAGCATAGAACAGGAAAAGACAGGAAACCAAAAAAGAACTGAAGTCCCTGTCATTGCCCCAGCTTTCTACTTGGAGAGAGATTCCAGGTCACAGTTCGGGGAATAGAAACCCAGGAGGAGCCTGGCAGAGTCCCAGAGCTGAGGGAACAGAGCTGGGAGGCCAAGACAGCTAGAGTTCATAGGCAGATTCCCAAAAGAAAGCCACACACAAGGGTGTGCAGAGGGTCCCTTCTGAGCCTTCAGCTGAATTCTGATCAGCACACAACTGAGGGAAAACTATGCAAGTCTAGCAAAAGAAGCCCCTCCAGGATCAATATCCAAAGATCACACAGGGACAGGAATAGGCTGGGTTCCCACCAGCCAAAGTGGAGAAACTTCATAAGTCACAGGACATCAAATTGAGCATTCAGAAGGATATCACCTCAAGAGGGGGACAAATTAGCTCTAGGCTAAGGGCTGTTCTAATGCCACCTAACAAAACTTAAAATCTACCATTTGAGATCATTTATTTCTCATCCTTGGGGAGAACTATCTTTGAGAATCATCTGGTTCCTCAATAAATATTCGTTAAGTGCTTAAAGATTGAATAGAGATTTTGACTTGGTCCCAATTTCAGCTCTGATTCCTGCTGTACACGTGCAAAGAAGGATACAGTGAGAACATCACAGATGTGGAAGAAAGCACATCACTCAGTTTCTACCTCGTCTTCTACTTTGAAGTGTTTTCCATTGAGCAGGAGATGAATCCAACTCCCTGGATAAAGTCATAGGGACCTAATGTCCCCATAAGTTCAACTTGTGATGGCAACATTGGAAAGTGTTTACTTCCTCATTTTGAAAGGACAATGCACCCATTGTTCAGTAACATTACTGCGTGGTTCTTATGCAATTATCCACATAATATAATTAAGGATATATATATATAATAACAGAGACCATGCTGTTTTCCACCCGTGACGTTTGCTTACAGCTTCATTCACTATTAACGAAACCATGAATTTAATCAACTTAGTAATGTTGCCATCAGAATTGGAAGCTTGTTTTCTGAGGTTGGTCTCATAAACCTTTTGCCGAACAGAGATTTTTCTTTTAATTGGAGGATTTCACAGTTTTATTTGAAAAACAACAAACAAAAAGTGATTTCACTCAGGATTTCCCACCTGTTTGATAAAAAATTACATATTCCTCAGGAAAACCCTGATGACATAAATACTAAATTGTTCACACTTGCCTCCTCCAGCAAGCATGGAAGGGTGCAAGATCCTGTAGCAACATGACTGGTATTCTTTGATTTCTGAACCCAATTGCTACGGCCAGAGGATAACTGATGACTTTTCTGTTGGTAGAGTCTATTTTGAGAGATTGCTTGGAAAGTGGTTGGCTGCAAGATTTCAGGGGCTGCCTGGATAATATTGGAGCCAGGTGCTTCTCTTCCCTGCCCTCTCACTACTGGTAATTGCTTAGCCTCCCTCACTGAGGGTTTACACAGATGACAACAAGCCTTTGGATGAAACCATATTCTTCTTTGTTGATTTTTAACTCATAGTTATCCTTAGCTTAGGAGAAGTCACCAGGATGGCTCTCTGACCACTATCCAATGCGGAAAACCACAACTTCTTGTGTCATTCCTGAATTCGGCCATAGGCCAGATAAAGGCCAAATACAAGGAATATAGGAGGAAAAATCCAGAGATCACCTCTCTCTGGCTTCAGTCCATTTCAGTCCTTATTGAGTGTCTACTACTTTGAAAGTCAATGGAGGGAGGAAAGAATGAATTAGAGTCTGTTTACCCTTATCTGATATGGGCTCTGAAATGTTACTCACACCCAGGTACTTGTTCATAATGCTGGAAAGGTCTGTCTCCTTTTTCCTAGGTGATGCAACTAGTACTTTTTCTTGCAAAAGGAGAGGTTCATATTAACGCATATCTAGTTAAGAATTCATTCCAAGAATTTAGATAAAAGGAAAAGTTGAGATCGACTCATTAAGCCCAGAGTTTAGAAGAAATTTCCAATTGATTTGCGTTTCTTTCACAGGTAGTTTTGTTTTGTTTTGTTTATTGTGGGTTTTTTGTTTGTTTTGTTTTGTTTTGTTTTTTGAGATGGAGTCTCACTGTCACCAGACTGGAGTGCAGTGGCGTGATCTAGGCTCACTGCAACCTCTGCCTCCAGGGTTCAAGTGATTCTCCTGCCTCAGCCTCCCAAGTAGCTGGGACTACAGGTGGCTTGCACCACCACGCCCAGCTAATTTTTGTATTTTTAGTAGAGATGGGGTTTCACCATGTTGGCCAGGCTGGTCTCAATCTCTTGACCTCATGATCCACCTGCTTTAGCTTCCCATAGTGCTGGGATTACAGGTGTGAGCCATGCCGCCCGGCCCATAGGTAGGTTTTTTAAATGTATTTTTAAAAATCTGAGATTCTTTATAGCATAGTACCTTTTACAGTAAAGAAACTTTATCTGAAGTGTAGCGTTTTCTTCAGTTTCCCTTCATTTCTTTCTTCTGTTAAATTGTAGTAAAATTAAATGGTAACTCATTATTTTAAAATAGCACTACAGTATGATCACATTTTTATAACAATGTCTCTGCCCATCTGCCTACACAACTATCCATATATATATATACACACACACACACACACACTAGACATTTCTCTCTATATATATAGACATATATAGGTATTGATATAGATATAGATATAGGTAGAATAATTTTTACCTAATGTTCATGATGGTGGGATTTATGATAATGATATTTGAATGATTTTTTTTTTTTTTTACATCTTCAAACTTGAATGGGTTTTGGGTTTTCCTTGTTTTTTATTTAGGATGATTTTTATTTATTGATTGATACCTTGTTATTTTCAAATTTCTATTCAAAATATGACTGTTTCATTTTTTAAAGACAAGCAAAAAAAAAAGTAAAATTTTTAAAAATCCTTGTAAAGACATCAAACTATTTAAGGACTCTTTGGAAAATGTGTCCCTAGATTGCTGGTTCAAGGACTGCAATATCGAGTGTAGATGTGGGTCTCTAGAAAGGTAAAACTAGCATAAAACCATTTTGAGAGAAGTGGCCACCCTGTCTTCAGATTACATCATTACACTCGGCACACACCAGTCTCAAACACGAGGACTCTCAGGCATTAGCCCGTAACTACTATCAAGCAATCTTTTCTATACATAGCCTAGACTTTGTTCCTAGTTTTTCCCTTTTATACATAGCCTAGACTATGTTCCTAGTTTTTCCCTTTTAAAGTCCCCTCCATAAATAAAAATAAAAGGCTTTGTACGCTACTCACTTATTAATTCCTACATGTCAAACAACAGTTTACTCTCCTAACTGCGTGACGAATTAATTTCACAAGACACTGGGTAGCTGTGTCAAGCCTATTGCTATGGCACCCAAGAGACAAAGATTTCTGAGGTTGTCAGTGGTAATGGATATAGCAACAAACAGAAAGCACTTTAGTACTATACTGAGACTTTGAGACAACCAGTAGAAAAAGCAGTTAGAAATTCAGACAAGCCTAGGAGCAAGGTGAAGAAATCCTGAGAGAACTATGTAGAAAAACAGAGGCTATAATTATGGAATAAAAGGGCTTTTGTTCTGGATCATATTTTATTACCACCCCAAATGAAGCTCATAAAAATACAGAAATTTAGAGAAAGTACACAAGCATAAAGTGTGAAGAAGTGGCAGCATCTATATAATATTACTATATAATCAGGGGGTAGTAGTGGGAATCCTTAAATTTAGAAACTTATTTTGTTAATTCTGAAGATATTTTGAGTGGCTTTCCAAAATTAAAAAAGAATAATAATTAGAAAAAATGTAAAAATTGTGGTAAGAAGTGATAAAGAAAAAAATATTAGTAAATATTTTATTCACTGGGTTACATTATGAAATTTTTCAAAGAGAAACAAACATATGTCTGGATTCTGTACTAATAGAACCAAGTCTTGAATCATAGCAACATAAACCATCACCTGAGGACCAAACTATGTTTATAGAGAAGTAGCAGTAAACACAAGACAAAATCTGGATAGAGAAGTCAGA
Source organism: Macaca fascicularis (assembly GCF_037993035.2). NCBI lineage: Eukaryota > Metazoa > Chordata > Mammalia > Primates > Cercopithecidae > Macaca > Macaca fascicularis. The sequence continues at coordinate 113,215,604 of NC_088377.1, forward strand.
TCATATGTTACACTCCAAATAAAAGTCTATTTTCAATGACCAAAAAGAAGAAATAAAGTGGTATGATTCTTAAAACACCGTTAAGTTCTACAGAAAGAGCACCCAATGTATTAATGGACTGTTAATTCTAGGACAAACAATTGTCGAAGTCTCCATCTGCACAATACACAACTGTCCACAACAGGTACCGCCACCTATTTAACAGTATTAAAAATACATTGGGTACCTGTCTACTTTGAGCTAGCTCCAAGCAAATTACCCAAAGTCACAGAGCATTCTCTTCCAGTTGCCCAACCTGTTTAAAAGAGCAGGTGGGGATAAAATTATGCTCTTACTGAACTGGTGCCTCTGTGCATTTCCAACCCAAGTATGATTTCAAAGCATGTGAGAGTTTGTATGTTTTATTTGCTCTCCTCCCCAGATAATTAAGATATTGTTATATTTAGGAAAACTGCCTCCTTGGTCCCTTGTAAATTCCAGGAACTCTAATTTAAGATCAAACCTCTAAGGAAAAGTTCATTCATTTGTAAAGGCTTTTTTGTGTGTATGTCTTTGATAAAAAGTCTAATTGGCTCCGTTTCTTTTTGAACATTTTGTTTATCCACCTAATTATCCTGGGAAAACTGACATGTTTATCAAGTTAAACTAAACAATTACACAGTAGAACAGACCCATAAAACAAGGACCTCAGGAGGGGCTGCAGATCCATTGGCCACTGGTTTGAGTTTGTCTTATTTTAAAAACGTATCGAATTCAGAGAATTAAATTCTCATAAAGGAAAGAGTGCATCTTAAGTGCAGCTATTAAGGCAAAGTTTGTTTTATGAACTACGTGATCATGGTAGGTCCATGTAATCACCATAATTAAAATTCAGTAGGTATTCATGTATTTAACAACATTTACGAGCTTGTTTCAATCTGTCTTCTTTGAATTCAATCAGCAATTTATCTTTTAGATAGTTGATGCCCAGACTTGCTGCAGCATAGTGCCCTCTGCTGGTCACACTGAAACACTGCACCATGAGGAAAACAGAAATGAAGGTTCAAATAAAAAAAAGGAGTGACTGCAAGGGAATGGAAAAAGGAGAGAGGCGGAAAGGGAAGGAAAAAGAAAAGGAAAAGAAAGTAAATAAATAAGTTAAGTTGAGAAATATAATCTTTAACCCCCAGGATATGGCACACATTAAAAATATAGTGTGTTTGCCACACAGTTATGGTTGCTTAGTAAATTGAGATTGTGCTTTCATTGAAAAGAAATATTTGTCAGACTTGAAAGATTAAACAGTAATATTGGATTGAAACTGTTCTGAGACCATTTTCTGGTGATGTTAAATTAATTTAGAAGATTTTCAAAGTTAAGGTGCTCAAAAATCACCAATCGTCAGACAGATGCAAATCAAAACCACAATGAGATTACCATCTCACACCAGTCCAAATGGCTATTATTAAAACGTCAGAAAATAACATGTTGGCAAGGTTGGGGCGAAAAGGAAACACAATACACTGTTGAGAATGCAAATCAACTCAGCCACTGTGGAAAGCATTTTGGAGATTTCTCAGCGAACTAAAAACAGAATTGCCATGTAACCCAGCAATCCCATCACTGGGTATATATCCAAAGGAATATAAATCATTCTACCAAAAAGACACTTACACTCATATGTTTATTGCAGCACTATCACAATAGCAGAGATACGGAATCAACCCAGGTACTCAGCAGTGGTCAATTGGATAAAGAAAATGTGGTGCATATATCCCATGGAATACTGCAAAGCCATAAAAAAGAATGAAATCATGTCCTTCACAGCAACATTGATGTAGCAGGAGACTATTATCCTAAGTAAACTAATGCAGAAACAGAAACCAAATACTGCATATTCGCACTTACAAGTGGGAGCTAAATATTGGGTACTCATGGACACAAAGATAAGAACCACAGACACTGGAGATTTTAAAAGTAGGGAGGTAGTGAGAGGAACAAGAGTTGAAAAGCTACCTATTGGGTACTATATTCACTACTTGGGCAATGAGATTATTAGAAGCCCAAACCTCAGCATCACACAATATATCCATGTAAAAACTTGCACATGTACCCCCTTGAATCTAAAATAAAAATTACACTCTTAAAAAAAAGAGGCAAGGTAAGGGTCAATGAAATACAGCGACATCCTCTCCTTCCCATAGTGTCAATCCCCTTTCCCCAGACCAAGATTTTCAGATTCTAATGGACATCAAGAACCTCCTAGGGAGCTTGTAAAAAATACAAATGATTTTTGCTCTATGGTTAAGGATTCTAATTCACTGTACTGTAAACTTCAGAATATTAATTTTAATATTTACCCTTAGAAGATAATGGTGAAGATATTTTATTCCCCTCAATTAGAATACAAGAGCCAATGTGTACCTGGCCTCCTTGTTCAGGTACTAAGAACCCCAACCTCAGTGCTCCAGGAGGGTTTACCTTATCCAGGTATTTGCATGTCATCATCATCATCAACAACAACCATAGTTGCTATAATTTATTGAATATTTCCTATGTATCAGGTAATCAGGTACTATATTACCATTTCCCTTACATATTCATGTTCCTTAGACACTTAAGGCTTTGAAAATGCCTCTGCTTTCTTTCTTTAATATCAAATTCTATATGAAAGAAAGCTAGACTATACTAGTGCATAATTGACCTCAACAAATGTTAGTTTTGCTTCCCTTTCTCCATGTTCCTTGTTATTTTAGATCGAATAATTAACTATAGGTTAACTATATCAAGATCCTTATTAATATTGACAAACTCCTTGTTGCTTTCCATAATTGCTCAAAGGTCAAGTTTCATGGAACACAGGCATGATTCCCTGATTTTGAAAGAGATTTTAATTTTCTTCAAAACATTTTGAAAACATGTTTTGATAGCATTAATAATGTTCAAAGAACAACTGGGAACATACCTGCATTCTCTGAAATGCATTTATTTGTGCGTCATTCTGCTTTTCCCTCTCTCTGGTACTCAATTATATGTCTGGTTAGTTGCCTCTGCATTCTTTGTGTGCTAAGGAGCGACAGCAGAGAAACTGATGAGATTGCGTTCCAGTTGAAACGAATTCCTTTATTTCATGTCAATATAGAACCTGATTATTTCTCAGTAGCACCATTAAACAGACATCAGCAGGTTTTATGATAGAATTATTTCATACCACTTCATGTAATTTATCTAGCACATGTAGGGTCATGTGTATCTCATAAAGCTGGTACACTTCAATAAGAAAAAGGAGTTGGCTATTGGAATGAATAGGAGCCCAGAAGAAGTTACCAAACTGAATTGATGAAGACTCATTCAGGTGCAATTTGCATAAATTTACTGAAACTGGCTTAAAGGGGGAAGGGATCTTTATTGGCATATGTAACACAAAAATCAAGGAGTGATACAGCATTAGGCAGGTTAGATTCAAGTTCTACAAAGATGTCCCCAGAAAAGTTGCTTAATTCATCTATAAGCTTTGTTTTCCTCTATGTTGGTCTCATTCTAACATAAGCTCTTTTTCTCTGTCTTTGAGGAGTTAGACATGGCCCCTTAACAATCTCAGAAAAAGAGCCAGTCCCCCTTGCAGGAGTTTCAGCAAAAGACTTTGGTTGAGTCACTTGTTTGTCCCTGAAGCAACCATTGAACAGGAAAGGAGAACACACTAACCAGACCAGGGTCCCGTGCTCAGCCCTAGAAGAAAGGGATGGAAGCTCCCAGCAAATCACACTGAAGGAAAATGGGGCGAGAAACTGGCAGGAAAAGAAAAATGCTTCCTGGTCTGATGCGTCCTCATGAACACTCACAGAAGACATTTGTCAAAAACAAAAAGATTCATAATTCTATGACTTAAGAATCTGGAAGTGAATGTAACTCAGCATGGTTGGAGAACCAGCAAAAATGCTGTTCTGGTTGAGTAAGTCTGAATCTCAAAAGAGGAGTAAAGAGAGGGGGAAGCTAAAGACTCCAGTAAAGATACACAGAAACAGTTACAAAAAAGAAAGCACACGAAGATGCCCAACTTTCAAAATAGAAAGAATGTCAATATACTTTCATAGTCAATAAAATGAACTTATTACTCATGTTTGAAACAAAAAGTGGTTAAAAACCTAGACTTATTTCTCAAGACAAATGTGTTTTTGAAGAACATAAAAAAGAACTCTTGAACTCCTAGTTAGCTTGTGTTCTCTGAGTTTTAGCAGAGATGGCTCATTGCTACCCAATAGCTATTCTCATCTTCTAAGTAATACAAATCCATTTTCACTGGGGTTGCAGTGCCCCTGGACAAAGATTGCATTTCACAGCCTCTCTTATAGCTATCCTTACAAATGCTCATTAGAAAGCTGTGGCCATTTCATGAAATTCTGGTAAGAGAGGGTAAGCAGGGTACTTACAGAAAGCTGGCTTGGTGGTGAGATGTCTTGTTCTTTCCACTTCCAGCTGCCTGGAAGATGGAGGCAATGGAAGGAACTCCAGCAGCATGGTGAACCTTGAGGCTGACAGCCAAGTCTCTGCAAGCTACCGTAGCCTAAGGGACAGGTTCACCCAACACCTAGGAGTTCAGGTGATTCGAGAGAATAAATGACAGCAGTGAGTGCCAATTGAGAAAAGAGATATATGGGGGATGATCACAAAAGGAAGAGTGACCATATAAAGCAAAGAGAAGATAGACAGAAGCTGGTTACTACTAAGAAATGTTAGAGTGGGAAAATGAGCAAATGCAGACTAACTGAGCTGGGAAGCCTAGTGATTCAGGGGACAGACTGTGCAAGTCAGTCTTGCCTAAAGAAGAACTACGTACTGCTCATCTTTCTTTTGTTTGGGTTTTGGGAAAAATAATCTAGGTTCATTTAATTGTACATTGGTTGTTTGTGCTCTAACAGTTTAATATCAGTATCTTCTTTTGTATTCCCTTTGGAACATCCAGGAAGGAAACAAAAATCAACAGCACAGATTTCTGCAGTGCCTGGAATGACTCTGCTTTTTCCATTTGAAAGCACCAAAAACCATCCTGTAATGAAGGAAAAAACCTCTAATTCTGGAAGTATGGGGAACCTAAACTACATGAGATTGGCCCCATGGTCAAACAATAGTACTTTCCTACCAGAAAAGAAAGAGAAAGTCCAAAGGCAAATTTGCAAGGAAAAAATGCCCTCTGAGCCTTTACCGTTCAGATTAAAGCCATCAACTTATTCAGCCATCAGGAGAACACACTCCAAGTTTCTAAAGGAGCCAGTAAGCTGAATCATTGCATATTAAATAAACACGCTGAGTTGAATCACAAAGTAAATAAAGGCCTCTTCTGACATAAGCTTGTATTTACAGAAATTCTGTGACTAAAAGCAACTTAAATTTGGATCATTAAAAACAAAACAAAACAAGTTTCTCTAAGTTTACGTTAATTATACAATGCATCCAGAAACCCAGGGCCTGACAAACCATGTAGCAAAGTCTTAAAAATTAGTTAATCAAAAAGCATTTTTAGCAAAAATGAAGCTATCATTTAAAACAGAAATAAGCCTATTCTCAGACTAACTCTACCTATAGATGAAAAAAATTATCATCATGATGGCACTGGTGATTATGACAAAAGTCTGTAAAAATAATACAGATGCTGTTTTTTAAGAAATTCAGCATCACCTACTGGTTCAACATCTCTGGTTACTTTGCAATCAAAGTACTATAGTGGAATTAAATAATCTATACCTCCAAACAAATTAATTGATAACATAGTCCAATATTTAGGGAACGATTTGATCTCACTCTTCAGTCTTCAACTACTTTTTATTTTTAGTCTCAAAAAATAATAATATGAAGAAAACAAAACCAGCTCTTCATCCGAATCCTATGAAGAGTCTGTTGAAGAGTCTCAGATCAGGAAGATTATTACCTTTAGGCGGGTCTGCCTGTGCTGGGCAACTGGCTGCACCTTGAAGATGTACATATGATAAATAAGCTGTGGTCTTCTCATAAAAATGGAAAAGGTTTCTGGGGAAAAATGAGACAAGTTTTTAAAACCACTAGGAGTTAACCAGCAAAATAATTGTGAGGAGAAAAAGAGGATGGGAATTCTAACCAGAGAGCAAAACTGCAGGAGTCCAAGAAAGCAGGAAAAAGGTCTTGTGAAACTCACAGGTAATACAGTGAAATTGAGTGTGGCTGATGGAGAAGCAGAGCAGCAAAAAATGAGACCAGAGAGTTAGGCAAGGGCCAGATCAAGTGCTAAGGGCCGATCAAGTGCTAAGGGTGCCATGCAAGGAAAAGTGGACCTCATCCTGAAAGCTGCTGAGAACCACCAACGGGTGCTGATGGTTGCCGCTGCTGTTCCTTTAAGGCAGCAACATGATCAAATTTGTGTTTCATAAGGCCATGCTACCAGCTGTTGGTTAAATGGCATGGAATGGGGAAGGCTGGAAGCAAGAGATTGTTAATCATAATCCAAGTAGAAAGTGTTGAGAGCCTGAAACAAGTCAACTGAAGTAGGAGGGGGAAAGAGGAAGAGATGTGTAAGAAGACACAACCAATTAGACTGGATAGGATTTAGGAACTAGGGGAACATAAGACCCTGATTTTTATTGAGAGACAGTATTTATAACTCGGATTCTGGAGTTACGAATGTCTCTTGGAGTGTAGCTGGATATTAACTCATGGAGGAATTATAATGTGGGAAGTGACATGTCAAATGAAGGGGCAGTGGAGATAGCAAGGAAGACAAAACTGGGGATAAAAAAACAGGTATGTGGCCTACTGCAGGGTAGTTCAAGCTAGGGAGGGTAAAGTGTCAGGAAAAACACACGAAAACTCCCAGATCTGTGGCTTGGATGCCATAAAAGTACCGGACACTTGTTGAGACATGAGCCTTACTTTTTTCTTTCACAATCAAGACAAGTGAATTATATGAAGCCACGCACTTATTCCTTAGATGTGTCAACTATAGAGACATTAATTTTCAATCTCCAGAGCTGAGAATTATTCTAGAAGCATAGTAAGTACTAGGTAAATATTTAGATGCATATTTGCATTAACACTAAGAGAAAAAAAATAGTATTAAAGCAAACTTGAAAGTGTTCAGATATAAATGCACATATTTACCAATATGTACCCTCATATGTGTTACTGCACACTTTTGTAACTTTTGAGAATTTCAGGACTCAATCCCTCAAGCTGTTCGAATGCTATATCCAAGCAAACAACAATCCCAGTCATTTTAAAACTGGTTCCAAGTTGTTATGCAAACTATTAGCACAATATAACCATCTTTTCTAATTACACAATTTAAACAATAATAATAGCAATTCTTTTGTCTGTAACTCCTGCATCAATATAAGGAGAATCTTATGTCTACAAAATAATCAAATGTGACTTTCAAGTTAACACTGTTGGCAGTATTCCTGAAGAGTTCTCATTTCTTGCACATTTTTTGGCATAACTGAAATCAAACATTTAAGGTAAATAGATGACCAAAAGCAAGGTGGAAAATGTTTTTTCTTTTTATCTGTGGACATTTCAAAAATTGCTTGAAGACTATCACCTAATGGTTATCATGCTTATGAAATGAGATCTTATCATTCTTATGAAATATCATTGACAGTGTCAGGGACAATTTTTCAAGTTGCAGGCAGCCTGCAGAGGGAGGTGTATCTTCCCTTGATTCTCTCTTTGAGGAGTGTGAGATGGAATGTCTCTGGCTCCTCTCTCTGATGCCCTTTTTGCTCCTCCAGAAGAAAAGAATAACTAATCTGATTATCCTGAACTTGATGTTCATGGACTATGTTTCACTGTTGGAGGCTTGCAGCAGCTCAAAAGCAAGAATTAGTGCAAGCACTTCCTCTTTCTCTGCTTACCCTTAGGTGAGGTGTGACCTCTTCCTCAAATGCTGCTTCTTTCAAGCAGTTAGCAAATGTGAACTATGCTTTCCCCAAAGGCTGGGAGGAGGATGCCATTCACCCCGTATCCATTCTCAGAGAGTAGATGTGAGACTGGCCTGTAGACTTATTCCATAAAAGCTGGTTGGGCAACTGGATCCCAGAGTCTACTCTACCTACATGATCATAACCCACTCCTCCAACAAGCACCCCTCAGCATTTTCATTCTGAGATTTTGATTTTCAGTATAGGAGGAAGAATACCTCACTTTAACCTCTAGTCTAAGCTACATTTTCTTTAACCAAAAAGCTCATCATTGGATGACTTCTCGTCCTAGCTCTAAGTAATATTATGGCATCTTATGGTTCATGGCTTGTGTGCATTCTCTATATGAAAACTCCTCCAAGGAAGAAAATGTGCAGATAAACCAAATCTCTGACCAATAGCCTACTCAGAAAATATGTTCTCAAAAATAATTATTAATGAGAATTTTGGATGATCAAATAAGAAGGTGATTTGTAAGGTGAAACTAAGCAGGTTTATTCAGTATGTTCAATTTCTACTGTATATTATAACCTGAATAGTAAACTCCAAAGTACTTAGAAAACTTGTCTTGTGTTTTTAACTTTGAAAAATTGTGTATGTGCATGTACATGTATATGTGTGTGCACAAAATTTGTTTTTAGAAAAATGCATAAATAGTCCATTTCACACACTGGTGTAGATTTTAGTGCAGTCTCTTAAAATTTTTTATAGTTCCTCCCTTGCCTTTCCCCCAATAAGAATATAATCATTTTCTTTCCAACTAGTCATCCCATTTTAATAATCTATTGTTCTTTCTTATTTTTCTTTGTGATAATGTTATTATATGCAATTAAATATACATACATTACTGATTTTACCAAATGGTATATTATATACACTTTATACTCACACATTGACACATTCTTCTATTCCTGGGCATTAGCTTTTTGATACAGTTTGGCTCTGTCCCCACCCAAATCTCATCTTGAATTGTAGCTTCCATAATTCTCACATCATGGGAGGGACACAGTGGGAGATAATTGAATCACGGGGCTGGTTTCTCCCATACTATTTTTGGGTTAGTGAATAAATTGCATGAGATCTGATGGTTTTAAAAATGGGAGCTCCTCTTCACAAGCTCTCCTTGACTGCTGCCATGTAAGATGTGACTTTGCTCCTCATTCGCCTACCGCCATGATTGTGAGGCCTCCCCAGCCATCTGGAACTTTGAGTCCATTAAACCTCTTTACTTTATAAATCACCCAGTCTTGGGTATGTCTTTATTAGCAGTGAGAGAACAGATTGACACACTTTTCTTTCTTTCTTTCTTTTTTTTTTTTTTTTTTTTTTTTTTGTCATTTCAAGCAGTCTCACTGCAAATATCTCGTTCCTATATCATATATACTGGTCTTTTTATTAATTTTTTTTATTTCTGTGGGCTAAATTCACAGGTGTGAAATTGCTGAGATAAAAGGTATGTGTATGTCTAAATTTAAGAGGTTCCACTAAATACATTGTCCCAAATGCTATAACAATTCATATATCTACCAGTCATTCATGAGTACCCATTTCCTGCATTGATTGAGTTTACTCATCTATTAAATTTTTCATATTGTTTGCCTCTTTCCTATTGAATTGTATTTTTTTCTAATTGTAAATTTGTTGTTGTTTATGTTAAGTCTTTCCATTCAAGAATAGGGTGTCTTTTCATTTGTTTGGATTTTTTTTTATATTCTTCATAAGTCAAGAAGATGTGATAGTTTCTTCATATATATCCTGTGCTTCTCTTGTTAAATCTATTATATAGTATTCATCTATATATTTTTTACTCTCTTTTTTTTTTTATTTGAGACAGAGTTTCACTCTTGTTGCCCAGGCTGGAGTGCAATGGCACAATCTTGGCTCATTGCAACCTTCGCCTCCCAGGTTCAGGCAATTCTCCTGCCTTAGCCTCCTGAGTAGCTGGGATTTACAGGCATGTGCCACCATGCCCAGCTAATTTTGTATTTTTAGTAGAGATGGGACTTCTTCATCTTGGTCAGGCTCGTCTCGAACTCCTGACCTCAGGTGATCTGCCCGCCTCGGGCTCCCAAAGTGCTGGGATTATAGGCGTGAGCCACTGCACCCGGCTCATCTATATTTTAATAGAATTTTTTGTATTCCACCTCTAGGTGTGTATAGCTAGTAGAGAAAGTCTATTGATTTCTGATTTATATTGTGCTACGCAACTTATTAAATTTTTATATTAACTTTAAAATTTTTAAACAGAATATCTTGAATTTGTATCATCAGCACAAAGAAAATTTAATTTCTTTCCTGTGCTTGTATCAATTATTTCTCATTTTGCCATAAATATCTTAATTAAATTAATTAGGGAAATTTTCTTCTTTTTCTATGTCCTGAGAGATTTTTAAGTAACACAAAACAATGTATGTTTTAAACATTTTTTTAACTTTGCAGATAAAATTTAGTAGTAAGACCATCTGGTCTTGATGAAATTTTTAATGATATTCCTGTATCTTCTATGGAAATTGCTTTGAGTATTATATTTTCTTGGATCAATTTTTGATAATTTGTATTTTGATAGAAATCATCTGTTAAATTCAAATTTTTAAATTTGCGGCTATAAAGTTGAATGTATTCCTTAGTGTAGTTTCTTTCCTTTATCCCGTTTGAAATTACTTAAGGATGAAATAATATGATGCCTGGGATTAGTTGCAAAATAATCTGCAAAAATGTGTAGAGGTGAATGACACTTATCTTCATGCTTATAATTGTTGAAACTGAGTGATGAATCAGCGAAGGTTAATCACTCTGTTTTATTTTTCTAAAATTTTTACATAATAAAAACAAAAATTCGTGGACATGTTCTAATGTTTGTTTGTAATATTTAGTTACTAAATAGACTTAGGCACATCGTTTATTCTTTCTCTATGCTAGTGTCAAGAGAGAAATCACAATTAAATGCTTTACTAGTAACCTTTTATTAAGAAAATCAAGGCTGGGAGCAGTGGCTTGCACTTGTAATTCCATCACTTTGGGAGAGTGAGGTAGGAGGATCACTTGAGCCCAGGAGTTCAAGACCAGCCCGGGCAATATAGGGAGACTCAATCTCTACAAAGAAAAAAATGTAAGAAAAATTAGCTGGGCATAGTGGCACATTCATGTAGTCCCAGCGATTCAGGAGGCCAAGGTGGGAGGATCACTTGAACCCAGGAGATTGAGGCTGCGGTGAGCTGTGTTTAGAATTTCAGACAGAGAAAGACCCTCTCTTGAAAAAAAAAAAAAAAGAAAGAAAGAAAGAAAGAAAGAAAGAAAGAAAGAAAGAAAGAAAGAAAGAAAGAAAGAAAGAAAAGCACTAAAATTAAGATCATCAACTCTGAATTTTCCATTCATCCTCATGTACTTTAAATATAGTGAGTTCTCATGTAAAGTTTTGGAAATGTCAACTTTTAAGTAAAACTATGCACAACAAAACCAATTTTACTATAGGCGAATTGATATAAAAGGCAGCAAGATCCTAGGGCATAGTTCTGGTCACAAAAACATTATGGCGCTTCTAAGTAAGAACCAAAACACTTATAATATTAAACATGGAAATAAATGAAAGCTACATTTAAGAAAGATGAATAAAAACAAGTAAAATAATTATTTACCTAATTTTTGGTGAGTCAGTGAGTGACTGTGGTCATAGTGCAGGTGGGTTAAATCAAGGAACAAAAAATTGCAAAGCAAAAATTGTCAGGAACACCTACCACCCACCACAAAGTTCAGAAACAATCATAAATGTTGTGGACTCGCTGTGGGATTTCCTGCCTTGTTGTTTACTGCCATGCATTTGTATGATTATCGTCCACTTTACAAATTGGTATTTTACAGTAATTTGTTTTCAACCATTCATTTTTCAACCTACTTAATCCAGCTCAGGATGGAGGGTGGCTGGAGCCTCTCCCAGCTCTCTCCTGCTTAACCAGGCCTAAACATGATGCCACTGCATTGCAGACTCACTCAGACTGGGCCTAAACATGATGCCATTGCATTCCACACTCACTCAGACTGGGACCATTTAGACACGCCAGTTCACCCAACGTGCCCAGCTTTGGGATATGACAGGAAACCCACACAGACATGGGGAGAATGTGTCAATTTCATACAGATAGAGGCCCCAGATGGGAATTCATTTTGTTTTTCTCATCCAGGTTATAAGGAGACAAGTTGAACGAAATGACATTATTCAAGGACCTGCTGCATTTGGTCTGAGTGAGTCTTCTTTGCTTTCTGTTTTGGATAAAGAGTTGTCTGTCCTCTTCTTCAAAACTAACTCCCCTCACTTTTTCCAACAACCTATCCAATTATCCTTAGAGCATTTTATATGTGTTCCATAAATCTCATCTGCACTCAAGAAGGCACAAGCTGACATAGATTTAAAATCTGTTTGCTGATTATAGCCACCTAGCAAAAGGATAAATCATAGGACACAATTTCTATTTCTCTCTTCTCTATGAAAAGAGGTATCGGAACACCCAGTTGAGATGACTGAAGTCTGGTGACTTCTTCTAACCAGCGATGTATGCATACCCTAGAATCACTTCAGGAATGCCCCTCAGAAGGGGAGGAACAGATGTGCAAGATCACCCAGGGCAACCTTTAGAAATGTCGGCAAGTAATCCCCTTATCCAGGGAAAGCACGGCATTCTATATCCATTGTTCTGCACCTTCCCTTTTTTCAGTACCAGTATGTCTTGCAGCTCTTTCTAGGTCAGCAGTCAGCTTGCTCATTCTATTTCTTTTTCTTTGCAGATGCAAACAATTCCTTTGGATGGCTGAGTCATCATTTATTTAACCATATACTCTGTGTTCTGAAGCAAAACAGAAAACTATTTTATCTTTGGGGGGAAGGGGGAAACAAGTGGAATCAGGGATGAACCAGCCAAGTACCACCCCTGTAGGGAGCCTTCCCTAGAAGTCACACTATGCAGGATGCAGCTTCCACCCCTGACCTTGTGGGTCAGAGACAGCAGTGGCACTTGACTGTTCATACAGCTCAGGGTAGACCGACAGCCTGCATGGATTGTGTTAGCCCGTGGGAGTCCTGTAAAATTGAAGAGGAGGGTGTTGACTTGGAAGGAAGAACCAAAGGACCCACTAAAAAGGCAGGTGAATGCTTGAATAACTTATTAGAAAGGCCAAAGGATGCAACCCTACTAGGCCTAAAGTAGTAGAGTGCTTTCTACAGAAAATATAAGCAAAGTATTACTCTTTCTACTGCTAAATTTCATAAATAATGTCTCAATCTGCTGCTTCTGTTTTCTTGTCACTATCTTTTTAAACCTGCTTCCTGTTATCTACTATAAGATTACTCAAAAAATAATGAATGAATGCATTACTACTACCTAATGGGCTTTCCTTTATGTCTATTTGACCTAGTATCTCTACAGCACTTGACATGTGTCTCTGCTAAAATAGTAGTGCAGGCTTAATCATCCATCCTCCTTGAAATTATTATTTTGTAGTTTCATGAATTCCTTTCTAGCCTACTCTTCTCCTACTCCTCTGTCTCTTTCTCTTTCTTCTGCCTCTTTCCTGTGTTTGCCTGCTCCTCCTCCTTAAATGTTAGCCTCCCCAACTATGACTACAATTTAAATTTTAATAGATATCTTTATGTATAAGGATACAGAATAGGATAAAAGGAAAGAAAAATGCTTTATCACAAAACGCCAATGAAAAGGAAATTGTAGAGCCATAATGATATTAGAAAAAGCAAACTTTAAGAAATGATACTAAAGATCAGTAGATATATTTTGTAGTAGAAAAATCTCATTTTAACAGAAAGATATAACAAGCCTAAATACATCTGCACCTGACAAGCTTCCAAATCAATAAAGAAAAAAAAAGACAGAACTAACAGAACTAAACAAATTCATGATAATAGTGGGAAAATGTAACATACTTCTCTCACTAACTGAAAGAACAAAAACGGCATTAAAGAAGCATTGTGGAAGGTCTGAACGCTATGATGAACAAACTTGACCTAATTGATGTTTATAGAACACTGTATTCAACATTCCAGAGTCCATATTATTTTCCAAGGCATTGGAACATTTACCAAAATAGAAAATTTCCTAGGCCATAAAGCAAGTCGTAACAAATTTCAAAGGATTGAAATAATACCAAGAATGTTTTTCTGGTTTCTGTGGGATTAAGCTAAAATCAATAACAGAAAGCAAATTAGAAAATTTCTAAATTTGTTAAAAATTAAGCAACACATTCTGAATAGCCCATGGGTCGAATTAGAAAAGATAACATCTCACAGTCATAAAACTGAGCAAATAAGACAGACGTGAAGGGGTAGATGCTAGACAACTTCAAGTATACAAGGTTCCAAATAATCTCTAGTGACAACGATCAGAATAATGACTATCTTTGCAGGAAGAGGATTAGGAGAAAAACTCGTAAGATGGTGGTAGTATTCTACACCATAATTTTCTGTGTTACGTGAGTGTGTCACTTTCTAAAATTTTGCTTAAAATTTGAACATCATACTATGCTACATTTAAATACAAACTTTACCAAAAGAAGCAATTCAACTTTTGTTAAACAGAGCTTCTCTTTAACATCACTCTTTGCTTCTCCTCATCCACTGCTATGGTTGAAGTAATTTCCTCTATGCGTTGGCTCTGTAACTCTATCCTATTTCTGACGTCTAATTTTAGTACCAGTCCTGAACATTTAAATTTATTCTTATTAGACATGCCATTCATGATCCCACTAGAACAGGTTTAAAACTGAATTCTGCTAGATTTCTTTCTACCTTCTCAACAGTGCTATTTGCCCAATTATACAGGCTCACAACAAACCAGCTGTCCTTAGATTTTCTGTTTTATTAATTGTCCATACCTTGTCATGAACACCTGAGGATTTTTTCTCTAAGTTATCTCTTGCCTACACCCATTATTTCCATTTGCACTAATCTGATGAAGGACCCATTTCCCTATAAGAGAGCCCCAGTTATCCTTGACCGTGTAACTATGAGTTTCTGCGAAGAGTACTGTAACAGTCTCCTCATTGGCCTCAGACTTCAGCTGCTCCTCCTTCCAAAGCCTCCTTTGCACAGCTGCTGCATACATTTGCTTAAAACATTATTTTTATCATATGTTTCTCTAATTAAAACAAAAACTTTTTATTATTTTCCATTAACTGAAAGAAATATGAAAAGTTTTGAGCCTTATATACAGTTTTACATATTCTGACTCCAACTTGTTTTTCTAGTTTTCCTAAACCTCCCATAGCTAAATCAGTCTTTGTTATCTCCATAATCTGCTTTGTGCTTATTTTCCAACCTGACTTGCCCATCTCATTTTTCTCCAGATATTTAAATCTTATCCATCACTTCAGAGCATTGTATCACAAGAGGCCTTAGGATTTGCAACCACATAGACTGAGATGCAAGTGCCAGCTTTGTCATTTATTGGCACTGTGACCTTGCACAAGTTATTTAACCTCAGACCCTCAGTCTCAGACCCTCATCTGTACTCCACAAATAATTATTAGGTACTTCCCATCTGCCAAAGATTGCACTAGGCTTAAGGATACAAGGGCGACCAAAGGCAGATAAATCCATCTCTGTCCTCATGGAACTTCCAGGCCAACGAAAGAGAGACATTAATAAAATCCTGTAAGACCCACATTGCATAGTGTTAGAACTAAAGGGAATACATGCAAAGCAAGTAACTCAGCGTTGGACACATTGTGGGCAGAAAAAAAATAGTTATTACTAATAATCCTCCAAAACCCAGCAAAATATCCATCTTCTGTGATACATTCTAACACTTCAGTTTCCTCTCCAAGGACTCTGGAAATTCAGATCACCCTCATATTACCATGAAGTCTACAAATATCCCTTCATTCTCCAAGTTCTTCTTTTACTGCTTTTACCACGCATCCGGCAACTGACCATGTGCTTTTCAGAGGTGCTTTCATTTGTTATATTGCCATTAAACGTGGCAAGCATTTTATCTCTGCAACTCAATCTTAGCTTTTTAGGAGTATGGACTGAGTTTTTAAAAGTTTGATATGCACTAAAGCTCCCAGAACATGCTAAATACTTGTTGATTTAGTAAGTCCAGCCCTACAAGTCCAGCTCTATGAATCTCCATGGAGTACTTGAAGTGATTCCAGAGGTTTTCTTCCCCCACATAGAAAAACAATCTGGCCAAGAATATTGGGAAGTGGAAACATCATTACTCATTTACCCTCTTTGAGAGTTTCTCCCACCCATTTTCCTCTGTGGTCTGCCAAAATGTTTCAGATTTCTAGGAGCCCAGGAAAAGGCTGGTTTTGGCAGCAGACAAGAAAAGGATGAAATGTTGATTACAAGGGGAAAAAAATTAAAAAGAACCAGAGCCAGAATCCCTGAAAAAAAAAAAAATTTTTTTTAATTGAATTTCTAAAAGGAGCCTTGATTCTTGGAGTATGTTTATTTCCCATTGAGCTTGGGAGATTTTCCAAAGGAAGTTAAAACCAAAATATTTCCCACTAGGAATAGTAGACATTGGCTTGCCAAGTTTAGAATCTACTAACTCATTGGGCCCTAGATTTTGAAGCAGTCACAAAGAATACCATTTCACTTTTCTCTTGGGAAATGATTTCCAGTTTCATAGTTTTAAAGTGTTGTAAGATGTAAAGTTATACTCAAATAATATCTTATGAATGTTAATTTTAAAGAATAAAAAACACAAGTTTCTGTCAGCCCAAGTATGTTTGAAAACTGATGAGAAGGCTATTTTGTTAGAATTTGAAATCTTTAATACTAAGACAAAAAGAGAGGAGGTGATATTAAATTTTTAAACTACGTGCCTGAATTATAAGCCGTAACGTTTCTAGCATTCTATTCACCTCAAAACATCTGAAAGCGGCCAGACGCGGTGGCTCGTGCCTGTAATCCCAGCACTTTGGGAGGCCGAGGCAGGCAGATCACGAGGTCAGGAGATCGAGACCATCCTGGCTAATATGGTGAAACCTCATCTCTACTAAAAAAATAAAAAAATAAAAAAATAAAAAAATTAGCCAGGCGTGGTGGTGGGCACCTGTAGTCCCAGCTACTTGGGAGGCTGAGGCAGGAGAATGGCATGAACCCAGGAGGCAGAGCTTGCAGTGAGCCGAGATCGCACCACTGCACTCCAACCTGGGTGACAGAAAGACTCCACCTCAAAAAAAAAAAAAAAAAATTCTGAAACCAGTGTTCTAAAATATGGTTTTAAAATAATCACCGACACCTCTCTGAGTACCCATTGTTCAGCAAGTAATGTCTGTTAACATCGATCATCCAATTGGATTAATTAGCCATATTTTGTTCCCTGCTTGTATTAAATTCCATGGATATTTTCTGAATGACAGTGGCCTTCAAAGCACCATGTTAGGTTCTACGGGGACATAAAAATAAACGGCATACTCTCAGCCCTTCAGAATCATATCTTGGTTAGGGAGTCAAACACCTACAGTCATAATACAATCAGGAAAATATTACAAAGCAGCCTTTCAGAAACATGATAATAGAGATCCATACACTGTGTGATGGGAGATGAGACCCATGGATGGGTGGTGGTGTGTCCAGAATTTATTCCTTCCGATGGGTTCTTGGTCTTACTGACTTCAAGAATGAGGCCGCGGACCTTCGCGGTGAGTGTTACAGCTCTTAAAGATGGTGTGTCAAGAGTTTGTTCCCTCAGATGTTCAGATGTGATCCGGAGTTTTTTCCTTCTGGTGGGTTCATGGTCTCACTGACTTCAAGAATGAAGCTGTGGACCTTCGCAGTGAGTGTTACAGTTCTTAAAGGTGGCACATTCAGAGTTGTTTGTTCCTCCCGGTGGGTTCATGGTCTCCCTTACTTCATAAATGAAGCTGCAGACCCTCACGGTGAGTGTCACAGCTCATAAAGGTAGTGCAGACCCAAAGAGTGAGCAGCAACAAGATTTATTGTGAAGAATGAAACAACAAACCTTCTATAAGGTGGAAGGGGACCCCAGTGGGTTGTCGCTGCTGGCTCTGGCAGCCAGCTTTTATTCCCTTATTTGGCCCTGCCCACATCCTGCTAATTGGTCCATTTTACAGAGCGCTGACTGGTCCATTTTGCAGACTACTGATTGGTGCATTTACAATCCTTTAGCTAGACACAGAGTGCTGATTGGTGCTTTTTTACAGAGCGCTGATTGTTGCATTTACAATCCTTAACTAGACACAGAGCACTGATCAGTGTATTTACAATCCTCTAGCTAGACAGAAAAGTTCTCTAAGTCCCCACTCGACCTAGGAAGTCCAGCTGGCTTCACCTTTCAGTGGAAACATAGCATATCCACATTCAACTGAGGGAATCCAGGAAGGATTCACAGAGAGATGGCCTTTGATCAGTTAATCAGTAGAAATTATTTGTGGGGCAGAAGTTTTCCAGGCAGAAGGAACAGCTTGAAGAAAAAGTTTACAAATGAATATTTTTTAAAAAGACAGAGTGTGTATGTGTGTGTGTGTGTGTGTGTAGGGTTTTGGTGACAGTGTACAAGGTATGCTATAAGAGTACAGGAGAAGCTTAAATGAGAAAGGTCAGTGAATGGCTTACACAAAGGATGAAACAATCAGAGGCTGGGCACGGTGGCTCACGCCTATAATCCCAGCAGTTTGGGAGGCTGAGGCAGGTGGATCATGAGGTCAAGGGATCGAGACCATCCTGGTCAATATGGTGAAACCTCATCTCTACTAAAAATACAAAAATTAGCAGGGGGTGGTGGCCCGTGCCTGTAGTCACAGCTGTTCGGGAGGCTGAGGCAGGAGAATGGCTTGAACCTGGCAGGTGGAGGTTGCAGTGAGCTGAGATTGCTCCACGGCACTCCAGCCTGGGCAACTGAACAAGACTCCGTCTCAAGAAAAAAAAAAAAAAAAAAACACACACACACACACACAACAACAGCAATCGGGAATTCTAACAGCAAGGATATACTGGCACCCTAACATGGTTATGGGGCTCAGGCCTAGCCTGGATGCAATGACAGACTCTCAGAGAGCAAATACAGATTCTCATTCAAGGAAGACACTGAGGTTCAGTTTTAGAAGAGGCACGGCAGTTTCCACATTCACGGGATAAGTCTAAAGAAAAGGAGGAAGAGCTCAGGACCCAAGAGGACCACAGTGAATAAGTGGCAATAGATGGTGAGTTAAGGCGTAAACCTTGGGAACCTCTAGCAGGAGCCACATCCTGTGTGGGAGGTGACCAGAGGCAGTGCAGACGGTGCCATGACCCAGGACGAAGATGTAATGACTCTAAAGCCGCTACCTCCACCATTTGGAAAAGCAGATTTCAGTCAACCATTTTGGTTTTCTCATCTATAATATGTAAAGCAAGTGGTGTCATTTTGGCTTTGATTTGACTTTTTTTTTTTTTTTTTTGAGATGGAGTCTTGCTCTGTCGCCCAGGCTGGAGTGTGCAGTGGCGCCATCTCAGCTCACTGCAATCTCCACCTCCCAGGTTCAAGTGATTCTCTTGCCTTAGCCTCCCATGTAGTTGGGACTATAGGCACGCATCACCACGATGAGATAATTTTTGTATTTTTTTGTAGAGAGGGGTTTCACCATGTTGGCCAGGATGGTATTGATCTCCTGACCTCATGATCTGCATGCCTTGGCCTCCCAAAGTGCTGGGGTTACAGGCGTGAGCCACCCCACTCAGCCTGATTGGACTAGTTCTCTCAAAATGTTATACAACTGGGCTTCCTTTTATGCAGATATGGGGATGGTATAGAAGATGTCACAGCATAGATATTATGGTTATACAATATGATTTCTTCACAGGAATGGATCATCATCACATATTTTAGATTCTCCAGATTATAGCTCAAGCTTTTTTTAATATTAGCATTTTGAAAACTGATGAAACTACTCATAAGTATCGTAATCAATAAGCCATTTGATAATCAGTTTTATATATGTGGAAAAAAATAGATGTTATATTTCTTAAATACATTCAACAATTGAAGGTGGGGAAAGAAGTTGGAACACCAGCATTTTTATTTTATTTTATCCAATGTTATTTTGTATCTATCTTACACAGGAATTTTCTTTGGCTGCTTGTCTTAGAGAGCTGTTGACACAAGATTTCTGCTAAATACTCAACTCCTAGTGGCCTTTTGCTACTTGCCAACTCTTTCACTCTGCCTCTAACCCTCTAATTCATTTGCACCATCTCCTTCCTTCCAAAAAGTAAAATATACCTTCCTGTATGAATTCATGATGCAATCAGCAATGTAATTACAGGACACAAACTAGTCTTTATTTCCCCTTTGTCAACAAATCTTCCAATAGGGAGGGATGATTTTTTTGAAGGGTAGCCTGGTTTCCTTCTAATACCACTCCCCAAAACATTCATTTCTTTCTCTACAAGATTTCTCTGATAAGGAGGAAAAAACATAAAAGAGTAGATAGGAGAGAGTGAGAGAAGAATCAGGAAGACCAAAAATTATACTTTAGAAAGTCCAGCCTTCAAAACATAGCCTGCTGAAAGAATGCCATGAATCGAAACTGCAAAAGATTTGAATGAATGAACTTAAGACAAAATGTATGGAGAATAATGAAAATTGAGACTATGGTAATTGACAGGCTGTGATTACTAGGATAAAGAGTTTAGCCCCTGCCCAAACACTATTAGCCCTGCTGAAAGGTTTTAAGTCAGGAGGTAAGAAATGCAATATGTCTAGCATGAGTTTTATGTTTCTGATGTAAACAACCACTGAGATAAGAAATACCAGAAGAGATAAAAATTTGAGACCATAGGAGTGGGTTTGATGAGGTAAACATTAGAAGATGAATCAATTAAAATACACGTAGATTACAATTCGAGTTTTGAATCCCTTGCTCCAGGCCTGTATTAAAATGCCTCTACTCTACGATTCCGTAATTCTCTACCATAGCATATATCATACCACACCTGAATTGCTCTTGTTTATTTCTTTGTTTACTTGTTTTATTTTGTCTTGTTTTGTCTTCTTTATGGGATTTATTTTTTAAATTAAGACCATAATAGCTAGTATTTTTGAACTCATAATGTGCTAGCTACTCTGTGCCAGACACTTTATATATATTTACGCATCTAATGATTAACAAATGAGATAAGTGTCTTTATTATTACCCATTTCATTCAGCAAAATGATTAAATTGCCAAAACCAGTCAAATTAGAAAGTTCTTGAACCAAGCTAGAAGAGGGCCTTGAACCCAAGTAGATTGATCTAGTTCCAAAGCTTATACCCTTAGCCTCTTCACTCTGATATGCTCCCAGATATCATTGATTATATGATGTTCAGAGGCAAACATATAGCCTTCATATTCTCCTGACTTTTTTTACTGCCTATAATATAAGTTCACTGAAGGAAATAATTTCCTTCATTAACTTCAGGAAACTGGCCACAAAGTTATAACGCCCTTTTTTAAATGCCCTTTTTACTGCCTATAATATAAGTTCATTGAAGGAAATTATTTCCTTCATTAACTCCAGGAAACTGGCCACAAAATTATAACGCCCTTTTGTCTACATTGATATATAGTAATATAGGTGATATTTTCTGGTCATCATTTCCTCTGTTTGCAAAATAAACAGTAAGAAATAAACAGAGAAAATAACTTGAGCGTTAGACCCAACTCTACCACTTGCAGAATGGCCTTGATATTTTAGGCCTCCATTGGGTGAAGGCATTTGGACTAGAATCTCCAATGTCTTCCAGCTCTGTAATTCTGGCATTTTCTCATGTTTGCATTACTCTACACTTCTACAATGCCTTTATATTACAGGAAGCATTTAATCCAAATGTTTCAGATGGACAAACTTAGGAATCTGCACATGATAACTTCCTTGTTCCAGAAAGGAATAATAAAACTCAGCTATCCCCTTAAGTACTTATTGTTCCAGACGGGGGTAAAAAATAGACCCTAGCTATTCTCTCTTCCATCCACTAGATCTTACTAATTCCAAGTCTATGATTTCAACTGCCTTTATTGGCCAACCAAAAGCCTGTGATTCACTACATAGTTTAGCGTTTACTTTGTAGACTCAAAATAGAGCTCTGCCAGGCCCCTCTCTGCAGCTTTCATGTTTCCTAAATCCAGCCCATTCTCAGGATAGCTATTAGGATAGCCATCTGTTTCTTAAGTGGCACTGCACACCCCTCCCTGAGTTACATCTCCAGTGTGAGACAAATGTTTATAAAAAGGCAGAAACAACTGCTTACATTTCACTTCTTCAAAGCCCTGCCTATAACACTTTTTCTCCCATATAATAGCACTTCTTCAAAATACTCTTTCTGCATTGCAGTTGTGAATTTTTAAGAATCTATTTTTCTAACTCTTTTTGCTCCTTTTAGGAGTATATTCCTTAAATTCAGATTTAGAATGCTCTAAATCCCCATGACAAAGAGAACACGTGGCCAAAATCTAGATTCTTACTATTAAAATAAAAAGCATGCAATTTTATAAAAAATGTTATGGCAAGCATTCTCAATTACATGATCAATATTCAATTTGAAAAACTTCAAACACTTTTATTCTTATATGAGAGTGACCATTTTTACAACTTAAAAGCATCCCGTTATCAAAATTTTCCAAATGAGCTAAGAGTTTCTGGCCAATTTAATCCCATTATTTTAGCTTGGAAATAAGAATAGGAAGAAGCTAGGGACGAGGTTCTAAGAAAATAAACAGAATCCTCAGGCCACAAAAGGAGCTAAAGATAATTGAGTTCATCATCTATAAACAGATGCCAATTTTACAATCCCTAAACAAACACTAAATAAATACATGTGATAAATAAGTAAATAATATATAAATACAAAAATGTAAGCTTAATATATAAAGAAGTATATGTTATTAAGTTGACAAACACTAAAATAAATAGAAAAATTTTATTTTATATAATCATTTTATGTATATAATAAGCATATGGTAAAAAAATATAATTACTTCAAATACATTTTAGAGTGCATTAGTTGATGAATTTCAAAACTTGTTAATATTTCAGACATTTCCAAAAAGAGATCCTAATGTTATAATTATCTCATAATTATATAAGAGATGATTCACAACTGAATTCTACCAGATGTACAAAGAAGAGCTGGTACCATTCCTATAGAAACTATTCCAAAAAGTTGAGGAGGAGGCACTCCTCTCCAACTCATTCTATGAGGCCAGCATCATCTTGATACCAAAACCTGGCAGAGAAAAAACAAAAAAAAAAAAAAAAGGAAAACTTCAGGCCAATATCTTTGATGAACATCAATGCAAAAATTCTCAACAAAGTACTCACAAACTGAATCCAGCAGCATATGAAAAAGTTAATCCACCATAGTCAAGTAGGCTTCATCCCCAGGACGCAAAGCTGGTTTGACATATGCAAATTAATTAGTGTGATTCATCATGTAACTAAAGACAAAAGCCATATGATTATCAAAATAGACACAGAAAAGGCCTTAGATAAAATTTAACATCCCTTCATGTTAAAAACTCTCAATAAACCAGGTGTTGAAGAAACATACCTAGTTTAAGATAAATTTCAAGTTTTAAGAACAAAATAATAAGAGCCATTTATAACAAACCCAAGGCCATTATACTGAATGATCAAAAGCTGGAAGTATTCCCCCTGAAAACTGGCACAAGACAAGGATGCCCTCTGACTCTACTTCTACTCAACATAATATTGGAAGTCCTAGCCAGAGCAATCAGGCAAGAGAAAGAAATAAAGGGCATCCAAATAAAAACAGAGGAATTCAAACTATCTCTGTTTGCAGATGACATGATTCTATATCTAGAAAACCCCTTGACTGGGAGTGGTGGCTCATGCCTGTAATCCCAGCACTTTGGGAGACAAAGGCGGGTGAATCACAAGGTCAGCAGTTCAAAACCAGCCTGGTCAACATGGTGAAACCCCATCTCTAATAAAAATACAAAAATTAGCTGGGTGTGGTGATGGGCACCAGTAATCCCAGCTACTTAGGAGGCTAAGGCAGGAGAATTGCTTGAACCCAGGAGGAGGAGGTTGCAGTGAGCCAAGATTG
The DNA here is from genome assembly GCF_037993035.2 of Macaca fascicularis. NCBI lineage: Eukaryota > Metazoa > Chordata > Mammalia > Primates > Cercopithecidae > Macaca > Macaca fascicularis. The sequence continues at coordinate 113,239,591 of NC_088377.1, forward strand.
TGCCACTGTACTCCAGCCTGGGTGACAGAGCAGGACTCCATCTCGAAAAAAGAAAAGAAAAGAAAGAAAACCCCATAGTCTCAGCCCAAAAGCTCCTTCAGCTGATAAACAACTTCAGTAAAGTTGCAGGATAGAAAATCAATGTCCAAAAGAAAAGAAAGAAAAACTAGCATTCCTATACACCAACAATAGCCAAACCAAGAGCTAAATCACAAATGCCACAAAAAGAATAAAATACCTAGGAATACAGCTAATCAGGGAGGTGAAAGACCTCTACAATGAGAATTAAAAACACTGCTCAAAGAAATCAGAGAAGACACAAACAAATGGAAAATCATCCCATTCTCATGGATAGGAAGAATCAATGTCACTAAAATGGATATACTGCCCAAGGCAATTTACAGATTCAATGCTATTCCTATCATACTACTAATGACATTCTTCACAGAACTAGAAAAAAATATTTTAAAATTCATATGGAACCAAAAAAGAGCCCAAATAGCCAAGGCAATCCTAAGCAAAAAGAACAAAGCTGGAGACATCAGGTTACCCAACTTCAAATTATACCACAAGGCTACAGTAACTGAACCAACATGGTAGTGGTACAAAAACAGACACATAGACCAATGGAACAGAATAGAGAGCCCAGAAATAAGGCCACACATCTATGACCATCTGACCTTCGACAAAGTTGACGAAAACAAGCAGGAGGAAAAGATTCCCCATTCAATACACAGAGCTACGATAACTGGCTAGTCATATGCAGAAGATTGAAGCTGGACCCTTCCTTACACCATAAACAAAAATAAACCCAAGATGGATTAAAGACTTAAATGTAAAACCCAAAACCCTGGAATGCAGCCTAGGCAATATCACCCTGGACATAGGAATGGGCAAAGGTTTCATGACAAAGACAGCAAAAGCAATTGCAACAAAAGCAAACATTGACAAGTAGCATCTAATTCAACTTAAGAGCTTCTGCATAGCAAAAGAAAAAGTATCAACAGAGTAAACAGACAACTACAGAGTGGGAGAAAATATTTGCAATTTATCCGTCTGACAGAGGTCTAGTATCCAATGTCTATAAGGAATGTAAACAACTTTGCAAGAAAAAAAAAACTCTATTAAAAAGTGGCAAAGGACATGAACAGACACTTCTCGAAAGAAGACATACATGTGGCCAGCAAGCATATGAAAAAAAGCTTTATCACTAATCATTAGAGAAATGAAAATCAAAACTACAATGAGATACCATCTCACACCAGTCAGAATGGCAATTTAAAAAGTCAAAAAAAATAGCAGATGTTGGAGAAGTTGTGTAGAAAAGGAACACTTATACACTGTTGGTGGGAGCATAAATTAGTTCAAACATTGTGGAAAGCAGTATGGTGATTCCTCAAAAAACTAAAAGCAGAACTACTATTTGACCCAGCAATCCCATTACTGGGTATTTATCCAGAGGATTATAAATCATTCTACTATAAAGACACATGCACACGTATGTTTATTGAAGTACTATTTACAATAGCAAAGACATGAAATCAACCTAAATGCCCATCAATGACAGATTGGGTAAAGAAAATGTGGTACATATATACCATGGAATACTATGCAGCCATAAAAAAGAAAGAGATCATGTAGGCCGGACGCGGTGGTTCATGCCTGTAATCCCAGCACTTTGGGAGGCCGAGGTGGGCAGATCATCTGAGGTCAGGAGTTCAAGACCAGCCTGACCAACATGGTGAAATCTCATCTCTACTAAAAATACAAAAATTAGCCAGGCATGGTGGCAGACGCCTGTAATCCCAGTTACTCAAGAGGCTGAGGCAGGAGAATCGCTTGAACCTGGGAGGGGGAGGTTGCAGTGAGCTGAGATCATGCCACTGTATTCCAGCCTGGGTGACAGAGGGAGACTCTGTCTCGAAAAAAAGAAAAATCATGTCTTTTGCAGGAGCATGAATGGAGTTAGAGGCTATCATCCTTAGAAAACTAGCACAGGAACAGTAAACCAAATACCATATGTTCTCACTTATAAGTGGGAACTAAATAATAAGACCTTATGAACACAAAAAAGGAAACAACAGACACTGAGGCCTACTTAAGCGGGGAGGGAAGGGGGAGGCAGAGGAGTAGAAAAGATAACTATTGGGTACTGGGCTTAATACGTGGATGATGAAATATGAGATTGGTGCAAAAGTAATTGTGGTTTCAGACCGTGAATTTTACATCATTTTAACTTGGCTCAAACACATCTTTATTAATCAAAATAGCAACCGTTATAATCAACACATTTTTACCAATGAGAAATAAGTTTGTTTATTCCTATAGTGTAAAAACCTGTGCTTCAGGATTCGATGAACTCTTGGAAAGCATTTTCTTCATCTTGCTGGTTATGGAAGCACTTTCCCTGCAAAAAGTTGTCGAGATGCTTGAGGAAGTGGTAGTTGGTTGGCAAGAGGGCAGGTGAATATGGCAGATGAGGCAAAACTTCGTAACCCAATTCATTCAGCTTTTGAAACGTTGGTTGTGCGGCATGTGGTCTAGCATTGTCATGGAGAAGAATTGAGCCCTTTCTGTTGACCAATGCTGGCTTCAGGCATTGCTCATTGATTTGCTGAGCATAATTCTCAGATATAATGGTTTCGTCGGGATTCAGAAAGCTGTAGTGGATCAGACTGGCAGCAGACCACCAAACAATGACCAGGACTTTTTTTTTTTTTTTTTGGATGCAAGTTTGTCTTTGAGAAGCGCTTTGGAACTTCTTCTAGGTCCGACCACTGAGCTGGTTATCACTGATAATTGTATAAAATCCTCTTTTCGTTGCACATCACAATCCAATCCCAGAAATGGTTTGTTGTTGCATAGAATAAGAGATGACACTTCAAAATGATGACTTTTTTCTTTGCTTAGTTCATGAGGCACCCACTTATCAAGCTTTTTCCTCTTTCCAATTTGCTTCGAATGCCAAATGACCATAGAATGGTTGACACTGAGTTCTCCAGGAACTTCTCCTATAGTCATAAAAGGATCAGCTTCGATGATCGCTCTCAATTGGTCATGGTCAGCTTCCAATGGTTGGTCACAATACTCCTTATGGTCAAGGCTCTTGTCTCCTTTGCAAAACTTCTTGAACCACCACCGGACTGTACATTTGTCAGCAGTTCGTGGGCCAAACACGTTGTCGATGTTGCAAGTAGTCTCCGTTGCTTTATTACCCATTTTGAACTCGAATAAGAAAATTGCTTGATTTTGCTTTTTGTCTAACATCATTTCCATAGTCCAAAATAAACATAAACAGCAAGTAGCAAGCAATTAGCAAAAAAAAAAGTGAGAAATGTGCGTTAAAATGATATATTAATATAACACAACTTCTTTTAAGAATGTATTTCAATATCACATGGCAAACTTCAACAATGCAAAAACCACAATTATTTTGTTACATAGGTAAACATGTGGCATGGGGCTTTGTCAACAAACCCTCAAACCTAAAATAAAAGTTAAAAAGAAAAACACCAGAGACAGGCAGACAGAAAATGATACAAAGGAACATTACCAAATTTTAAAAAAATTAGGAAGATCTCCTCCAAATCCTAAATTCTGAAGCAGTCGAGGCACCAAGATAGCAAGCCACATGGGCTGAATTGGATGTGCAAGTGGAATCCTGAGAAATCTATGGGTCAAAGTCAGATGTGTTGGATGTTTGAGTGACACGTCTGAGATAGAGGAGTAGTCACCTACAGTGATGTCAACTGAGTCTAATTTTGGATTGAGAATCTGGGCACATTAGACAGGAGAGGCCATCATAAGGCCATTTTTAGTGGGCCTGAGAATACTCAAGGAAGGAACAAGCTGAAGCTTTGGACACTGCTGAGCTTCAAGTAGATGTGACCCAACAGAAACCTGTTTTCAGAAGGCACATGGAATCCACTTTAGAAAGTTCTTTCCAAAAGGAAAAGCAGCAGCAGGTAACAACCTTTATCAAGTTAGAAAACCTTAGTGTCAAAAGAGGTAAAGTGATTCTTTACCTTGATACTAAATGATGGCTGTTACTTTAACCAATACCTCGATGAGCCTGGACACATGTTTGGGTCCTAGTTTAAGAGAGTGTTATGGAGACGCTCGTTTGATGAACGACGTGTGACCAAGCAGCATTGACTTGGGCCACTAGTACAGTGTGAATCTAAGAGAAAATAGCCTTTCTTCCTCACTGCACTGCAAAGTACCAGGAAATGCTGACACCTTTAGAACACAAACAGACATTAAGAGGGAATCGTGTCTGACAAGGAAGCAGGAAAAGCTGACGTAGCCCCTTGTTGAGTGACAATATAAACTGCATGGATGCTGAAGGAGTGCCACACACATGATTTAGCTGCTTACAAAAATACTTAGAGACAATGATCAGGGGAATGGAGGTTTTGTATTAACAAGTATAAGCAGTTAACCAATAAAATTTAAATATGGCTGTTCTGTGATTTTATTTGTACCAAAAAGTTAGGGAACATGGATAAATACTAATATTTCTTGCAGCCAATGCTTTAATGTGACATAACTATTAACTACTAATAAATAATAAAGAGGAAGCTACATTCATATATTCACCCTTCATGTCTCTGTCCACTTCCCTGGCAACTCTCCTCCACAAAATAGAAAGAGTTGCTAATCATATTGGTTAGAAACGGAGGTATTTATTGGTCATGGTTTCTCTAGGGTAAAGTCCTTGTCCCCTACAAGACACGGACCTGTGAGTCCTCCCCCTCTAAAACTGCTCTTCCGCTCCTTACAGCAGGATTAGCGAGTGAAGTTGAAACATCCTCTCAGAGACCTGACCCTTTCTCACTCACAGATTTCCTACAGCCCATGTAGGACTGTCCATCCTTCTCTGTGTATAGGCACAGCAAAATATACCAGTCCCAAGTGCTAGAAGGGAATGGGAAAAGGGTGGATGGGGGAGGAAGTTCAACTTAAACCTCTAGTCTAAGTCATACACTCCAAGTTGGCCTGTAACCAAAGCTCTACTTTGCAATAATAGGTGTTTCTTTAGCTATTAATAATATGGCTATTTAACATCTCTTTTAGCCCACATGAAAGAAAAATGATTGATGGACAGGATTTATGTCTGTTTATCAAGTATCTCAACACTCTCTGCCTACATTCTTAACAATGCCTAAATAATTCCATTAATTTTGAAGGCTTCGAAAATCCATATGATGATCATTTACATAGCTACTTTGAGACAACAAGATCACAGAGAACTTTTCTGTATCACAAATCTTTATCAAACTCCCCATTCCCCGTCAGCACAATATTGTGAATGGTAATGTGACCCTCGGATGGATACTTGCTGCCAAAAAACAATTCCCCAGTGGGAGTTGAATCTATTTATATCAGTGCCTCTGCTGGAAGGAATTCATTAATGTGATTTCCACAGACTGCTTACGAGCCAGGCATGCTCCTGCCACTGTGTACCCATTACACATCTGAAATGCACCTGTCTTATGTAAAACTATTCAGAGTACATACATATTTTTGACTATGTAATAGTAAAGCACAGTCATCCTTTTTGGCTGTTTGCTATGTGTCAAAAATAGATTTCTGCTTCTGTTAGTATTTTCTAAAAATAAACAGTTTAACAATATTTCATAATACTCCTTAAGGTAGCTATTGCTGCCCTGATATCTAAGTGCTATTCTACTTTTGCTCACACTCACTATTGAATTCAGTAAATAGATACTAAGTACCTACAGTGCACCTGTAAAAGCACTCTGCTAAATGTTGTGGAGATGCAAATATGCCTTTAAAGAGATTCTTAACTGACTAGTCAGGAGTTGCTTAGAAAATATCATAATCTTGCTGGGTAGGGTGGCTCATGCCTATAATCTCAGCACTTTGGGAGGCCGAGATAGGTGGGTCATTTGAGTTCAGGAGTTCAAGATCAGCCTGGCCAACATGGTGACACCCCGTCTCTAATTAAAAAAAAAAATACAAAAATTAAATGGGCATAGTGGTGCATGCCTGTAATCCCAGCTATTTGGATGGCTGAAGCAGGAGAATCGTTTGAACCCAGGAGGTGGAAGTTGCAGTGAGCCGAGATCACACCACTGCACTCTAGCCTGAGCGACAGAGTGAGACTCCATCTCAAGAATTTAAAAAAAAAAAAAAAAATCATGATCCAACTGAGCTGAGTAACAGAGAGCCCTGCTATGCTGGCTGGTTGACAGATTGCTATACATAAGGACACATGGATTTGTGATCCTGTCTCTACTTGGCTTTTCACTGTAGTTTCTGGGGGTTATTCTTTAACCATTCCAGATGTTGAAAGTGGTGCCCATGGCAGACCCAAGAATAGGTGTCACCTGGTATGTTTACCATCATAATATATTGCTAAACTTGAGCTTGGTCTGGAAAATTGATTCCACTTTGGGATGTTGGCACTCAAATCAGTGTGACAAGGAACAAACAGGACAAAGAAAAAACAACATTTTTTTGGATTCTTAGCTTTTCTTTCATGTCTTCTTGTACAGCTAAGTCATCACAATCTTAATTGCCTCACCAAGGGGCTCACAGTAGGTTTCTAAATGTTCCTAAGGCAACTGTATAGCACTCACCCAATTAACACTCAAGCACACATTATATGTAATCATTTCAGAAGGTTGCATAGTGACCCAACAGAGATATGCAGCATAGCATTTAAGATGCATTGAGAACACTGAAATATTTACAGCTAAAATGAAATGATGTTTTGGATTTGCTTCAAACTAATCTGCATTTATGGAGATTGAGTATAGATAAAATAAGATTGTTTATGTGTAGATAATTGTTGAAGCTGGGTGACGAGTAGATCAGGCTCACTATACTCTTTTACTCACTTTTGTGTGTGGCTAATTTTCAATGTAAAATTTTTTTTTGAAAAATGCAGGTAGTTACTAGGACATCAACTCTAATCTCTGTCTCTATAGATATCCAATCAAAAGTTGCCCAATCAAAGAACCAGTTGTCAGTTTCTCATAAATATTTCCTTAGTGCTTGTCTAAATGTTGCTATGGGAGTATTAGTTAATCAATCAATACATGTTTGAGTGGCTATTATGTGAAGACACTATTGAGAATTAAAGGTAAATCATAGATTCAGCCTCCAAATAGCTTTCAGCCTAATGAAGAAGGTAAACCTTGAATATGTGCAAGGGTAAAACAAGAGAGAAAATGATAAGTACTATGAGAGAAAGTTATATGATATTAATATTATGTCCAAGATGGAGAGAGAGAGCCACTACTGGCTGCCTTTCATGGCCTGATCCAACACAATGAGTCTCTTATGTATTCTAACCATATGTGTGTGTATGTGTGTTCATGTACACACTCACAAACAAAGAGGAAAAGAAGGACACCCAAAATTTAAAGTAAAGGCTTGGACCCAAATACATACACAGCTCCTATTCATAGCAAGTTTATTATATTTAAAAAGTGAAGTTCTCCTTTAGGCTAAAGACAAGCCTGAGTCCATCATCCCTCTCCCTGACAGAGGATGAACAGTTCTCTTGACCCCATTTCCCTCAGCTCAGACCCTATCCTTGGCCCCTAGGCTGTAGCACTCTGAAAGAGAGAAGAACCCAGAAAAAGTATGCTGAGAAAGAAGGCATTTTTCACTCAGGCTTTGAACAATAGTGTAAACTATTCCATCCAGGTGTGCTTTCTGTTGAGTTTTCCGTAAGCTGGCTGGGCTGTCTCTGGGAGCTAGAGGGGTATGGGGGAAAGAAGCCCCTGAGTTCTGTCCAGCTACACGGGAGAAAAATAGAAAGTGAATCTGAAGTAAGAGTTAATCACCAGGGAGACGCCATCACTCCAAGAAGACAGAATCTAATAAACAAGGCATGTATAAACACACTTTTAGCCACTTCCATTTTTACTTAAAATGCCTGTGCCCAGTGCTGTTATCCCATAATGCCCCTAAAGAATCCATTCTGTCCCTGGCCCAGGTCTCTATTACTCTGCTTCTCTCCCTGATTTAGAAATGAAAGAAAGTCCAGATGAAGAGAGTTTTGATTCCCAGAAACACACAGAGCATTGAGCAAGACACTTATCCTCTGTTGGAATCTCCCATGTCTTACAATTGTTTCCTTTGTGCATTTTTATCCTTTTTACAGGAAATTAAAAAGAAAACTCTTAAGGCTATCACTATTTCTGACCTGATTCAGAATCTTAACTACAATTTAGTTTTATGTCCTTTTCATTTTCACACACACACACACACACACACACACGACCATTATTTTCTCAATGTGCAAGAATGAATCAGTCTCAATGTTCAATAACCCATGACCACATCTGAAAAGTTCATAGCCATCTCAGTATATTTACTGCATAGACTTAGTGTATTGCCATAAATGTATAAAATGAAGGCATATATTTTTAATTACTCAATTCATGAAGATGCCTTTTCAAACACAGCTTCTTTTTGTGAGCTCAGCTGTTAGTTTCATATTAAAGTTCAAGAGCCAAGTATCAACGGCAATGAAAGTTTTGCTATGCAACACTGTCTCAAAGACAACATCAGACCAACTAAGCAAAAACTTGGTATTTTGCAGTCTTTACATAGTTAAATCCTCCACATGTCAAGGGTAACATTTTCAACATTGATAAGGATTACTGACAAAGTACCATACCTGAGAACAGTTCCAGATTTTGGATGGAGTTTCTTTCGGGGGGATGGGGGGTGGCTATAAAATCATGCCATCAGGAATATATACATCTGTCTGAAAAACAGAATGAAGTGGATGGCGTGGATTTTGCCATAAGTGTTGGCCAGGCTAGACAATTAAATCTTATGCCTAGTGTACCCAAAAACTTTAAACAGAAAATTCACATTCCTGTTGAAATACACAAGGATGAGGAATTCATTTCTGTTTTAAGCTTAATGCACATAATTTTACATGCCATTGGTACTATGAAATGGAGAGAATGAGGGTGAGGGTCATTGGCAACCTATTTAGTCTTTTGGCTGCTGCCTTTACAGAAACTGTTCCTACTCCTGCTAATGAAAATCTTCTGAAGTTATGTTTACTTAGTTAGAAGTGGATATTCGTGAGACAAGAGTAGATGGAGAAATCAGGAGATAAAGAGAAATTCCATAACCTAAATTTAATAGAGGTTACAGTGAGCTAGACAATCCAACTGGAACCATCATCCTTTCCCCACACATGCATGCAATTTAATGAAACAAATAGTATGATAAGCTTGCTTAGGGAACACATCAGAAAGGCTCCCCTAGATAAAAGAAGAGTATTCTAAATACCTTCCATAACTTCTTAAGAAACACATACATCACCACATGAGGGACTTAAAATAATATGCACTGGCTTCCAATGTCACAGGTACAATGTCAAGTTTACCCATTGATCTCCGTATTAAGAATATATTTGTTACAGAGTCACAGTCAGTAGCTCTGATTTTATCCAATAATGTTAACATTGAGTACAAGAACATTTTACTAAAGTAAATAATACCTAGGAAAACTGTCTTTTATATGACTGAAATTAAATTTGTAATAATCATTCACAATGACCAAACCACCTTAAGTCAGTAACATCCTCATTGCTGTTATAGATATGAACAAATAAGCAGTTAACAATAGATGTGGGTATACAATTTGGTATTTCTTATTGCTTTAGATTTAAAGTTGCATGTTTCAAAATCTTGCAGAATATGTTCACCTTTCCCCAGATAAACAATCTTGTGAATTTTTCATAGTCTTCTTGCTGCTCCTGCAGGAAATCTTGGAAACAGCTGTTTGCTTTAGCAGAATGAAAGTGCAATTTTATCTCCTTGACTTCTTACATGGTCTGGAAGTATACATTCAATACTATTCTACACTCATTTTTAAAAAGGATGTTTTCCAATGACAGATTTTCAGTTTTAATCTTCTTGCATAGTCACAAGAGAAAAAAGAAAAAAAAATAGAGATTTTTTCTGGCAAATGCACCGAAGCTAATGATGTTTCCCTTTACAACATATGACTATAATTCATGAGTAGATCTAGCTCTTGGTCCAGCTAACCTCCTTTGAATCTTCCTGTTTATATACAAGTTAATATGTTTAGAATGCTAGGGATTTCACTTTACCTAATTTAGCTAAGGAACTAAAACTATATAAACAGGAAGACTGAAAAAAATTGATTTATTAACTAGATCCAGGTTAGATATACCAATAAAGACTCAGATTTAGAAAAGCTGACTAGCTTTTGTGAAGCTATATATATACTTTTTATCTTTATAGACTATTTTAAAACAATGCATTTATAAAATTAAACTATTTTTTAAATACAGTAGGTATATTAGTCCATTTTCATGCTGCTGATAAAGACATACCTGAGACTGGGCAATTTACAAAAGAAAGAGGCTTAACTGGACTCACAGTTCCATGTGGCTGGAGAGGCCTCACAGTCATGGCAGAAGGCAAGGAGGAACAAATCACGTCTTACATGGATGGCAGCAGGCAAAAAGAGAGTTTGTGCAGGAAAACTCCATTTTTAAAACCATGAGATCTTGTGAGACTCATTCACTATCATGAGAACAGCACAGGAAAGACCCGCTCCCATAATTCAATCACCTCCCACCAGGTTCCTCTCATGACACCTAGGAATTGTGGGAGTTACAATTCAAGATGAGATTTGGGTGGGGACAGAGCCAAACCATATCATTCCACCCCTGGCCCCTCCCAAATCGCATGTCCTCACATTTCAAAACCAATCATGCCTTCCCAACAGTCCCCCAAAGCCTTAACTCATTTCAGCATTAACTCAAAAGTCCACAGTACAATGACTCATCTGAGACAAGTTTCTTCTGTCTATGAGCCTATAAAATTAAAAGCAAGTTAGTTACTTCCTAGATACAATGGGGTATAGGCATTGGGTAAATACAACCATTCCAAATGGGAGAAATTGGCAAAAACAAAGGACCTACAGGCCCCATGCAAGTTTGAAATTCAGTGAGGCAGTCAAATCTTAAAGCTCCAAAATGATCTCCTTTGACTCCATATCTCACATCCAGGTCACGCTGATTGATGCAACAGGTGGGCTCCCATGGTTTTGGGCAACTCTTCCCCTGTGGCTCTGCAGGGTGCAGGCTCCCTCCCAGCTGCTTTCACAGGTTGGTGCTGAGTGTCTGTGGCTTTTCCAGGCACACGATGCCAACTATCAGTGGATCTATCATTCTAGGGTCTGGAGAACAGTGGTCCTCTTCTCATAGCTCCACTAGGCAGTGCCCCAGCAATGACTCTGTGTGGGGGCTCTGACCCCACATTTCCTTTCCACACTGTTCTAGCAGAGGTTCTCCATGAGAGTACCATCATTGCAGCAAACGTCTGCCTGGACATCCAGGCTTTTCCACACATCTTCTGAAATCCAGGCAGAAGTTCTCAAACCTCAATTCTTGACTTCAGTGCACCCACAGGCTCAACACCACATGGAAGCTGCCAAGGCTTGGGGCTTGCACCCTCTGAAACCACAGTCTGAGCTGTACCTTGGCCCCTTTTAGTCACAGCTGGCACAGCTGGGACGCACGGCACCAAGTCTCTAGACTGCACACAGCATGGGCATCCTGGGTCTGGTCCATTAAACCATTTTCTCCTCCTAGGCCTCTGGGCCTGTGATGGGAGGGGCTGCCATGAAGACCTCTGACATGCCCTGGAGACATTTTCCCTATTGTCTTGAGGATTAACATTTGACTCCCCATTACCTATGCAGATTCCTATAGCCAGCTTGAATTTTTCCTGAGAAAATGGGATTTTCTTTTCAATCATATTGTCAGAGCATTTATGCTCTGCTTACCTTATAAAACTGAATGCCTTTAACTGCACCCAAGTCACCTCTTGAATGCTTTGCTGCTTAGAAATTTCTTCCACCAGATACCTTAAATTATCTCTTTCAAGTTTAAAGTTCCACAAATCTCTAAGGCAGGGGCAAAATCCCACCAGTCTCTTTGCTAAAACATAACAAGAGTCACCTTTTCTCTGGTTCCCAACAAGTTCCTCATTTCCATCTGAGACCACCTCAGCCTAAACTCTATTGTTCATATTACTATCAGCATTTTTGTCAAAGCCATTTGACAAGTCTCCAGGAAGTTGCAAACTTTCCCACATTTTCCTGTTTTCTTCTGAGCCCTCCAAACTGTTCAAACCTCTGCTTGTTACCCGGTTCCAAAGTTGCTTCTACATTTTCAAGTGTCTTTTCAGCAATGCCCCACTCTACTGGTACCAATTTACTGTATTATTCAATTTTCACGCTGCTGATATAGACATACCTAAGACTGGGCAATTTACAAAAGAAAAAGGTTTATTTGGACTCACAGTTTCACATGGCTGGAAGGCCTCACAATCATGGTGGAAGGCAAGGAGGAGTAAGTGACGTCTTATATGAATGGCAGCAGGCAAAAAGAGAGCTTGTGCAGGGAAACTACCATTTTCAAAACCATCAAATCTAGGGATTCTCATTCACTATTACAAGAACAGTGCAGGAAAGACCCACTCCCATAATAAAATCACCTCCCACCGGGTTCCTCACATGACACACGGAAATTGTGGGAGCTATAACTCAAGATGAGATTTGGGTGGGGACACAGCCAAACCATATCAGTAGGGTAGTGATTTCTCATAAATATTATAATACACATAAGAAAGTAAAGTCAAAATGTCATTTGTCACTAAAAAGAAAACCTAACCTAACAATTTACTATCATTATAAAATTAAAATGTCTGATCATCAATGACTCCAATCTACCATTATGTCTATTCTAAACCTATGTTAGGCCAGTCAAATTCACTCTAAAACTGACGATAATCTTTGAAAATATAACCTCTTTTAGATAAGCCCATTACTGTTTTGTTTTTTGTCATCATTACTCATTTCTTACAATGCCTGGCATGTACCCTCCATGATGACAGACAAGCTCAAATACTAGTTGATGATATATTTATTACAGTTGTGATCTACCAGGTGATTCCAAATAACAAATTTTAAAATCACAGTGCATGAATAAAAGGTATCCATATTTGGAAGGTGTACAAGATGACTTATCTTCTATAATGCTTTTTTATATTTTGATGAGATTATTTAAAATTCACTATGTAATTTTTGTCTTTTCAAAGGTATTTATTTCTTTCATTTCTTTATATTACCAAAAGTTTTCATTTCTAGTCTTCTTTATATCTGACTAGATCTATTAAAGAGCATTTATGAATTTACTTCTTTCTTTCCAACTAATTTTTCTGGAACTTTGTCTATTTTGTTGCCCTTTACCTCTTTTTAATGGAGGTCTTAATAAGTAGTTAAATAGAATGGCAATAACAATAATAACATGCTCCCTTGCAAAACTGCTTCTTGCATATATGATTACATTTGATTATTATTTAACAAGAGCAGCAACTACCATGTGAGACAAGCAAATATATTTAGTGTTTGTATAAATAAGAAAATTGAGCTTAGGAGAGGTTGGGACTTGCCAAATTCACTTAGATAAACACATACATTTCTACGGAGACTCTTCTTAAATCTAATCACTTTAAAGATTAAAATAAAGTAATATTATTAGAGCTACTACTATTGGTTGATATTTTTATGCAACAGGTACTGTTTTAGTACCTTATCTGGATCTTATTTAATAATAATAAATCAAAACCACTATGGGAGTACACACATTTTTTTCCCATTTTATGGATAAAGAAATGGAGACTTAGGGACTTAGAGTACCTAAGCAACTTGCCTGAAATCCAACATTGTCCATTTTTTGGCTATACATTCATGAGCATATTATGATTTAAATAAACTCTCACAAATATTAGTTATTGCCATTCTGATACATGCAGTAAGTTATCTCACAGATAACTTAACTTTCATATCTTTGATTATTAGTTAGTCTTCACTAGTAAGCTAGTTACAACACAGGATGTCTTTAAAAAAAATTGTATCCTATATTCTTGGAGGAATGAGATTTTTTACATAACTTATTTGTCTATGTAAGGAAATGAGAAAATAAAATAGGAGAAAGAAAAATAGAAAAAGGGCCTATCCACCCTGCCTATACATCAAGCCCTCCACCCAGAAGTCCATAGCTTCATTCCTTTTCTGCCAAACCTGAGTGTGGAACTTCTCTCTGTGGTTTCCACACCTAAAACCCAGATCCTTATCAAGTACCTGGCCAATCAGACCCTTTCACTCAGTAACAGACTCCCCCCATCCATCATCCCAGGCTATTTCTGCCTTCTCTCTCAAAGTTTCCCAGAATCTGTAAACAAAAGCATTGGTGGGGAGCCTTATCAGGAAGGTTTCAGAAACACTGAAAATAGTTAATTTCACCTCAGGCAAAGGAAGCCTGGAACAGAGTCCTGGCTGTTCCTCCAGATTTAAGGACTCAAATAATCTTTCACATCTCTTACAACAAGGAAACAAGATCAGAATGAATATCTCAGCTAATTATCCAGAGGGAGCAATGGGGAAAAAAAGAAAAAGAGAGACAGAGAAAAAGAGACTATATTTCATAATACTCTGCTGCAAGTAATGCCACTTTTTGTTGTTAAAGAGAAAAACTGTACCATATGCTTATTGAAAATGGTAAGGAAGACTTTATTCAAGTTTATTGCATTAAGGGTCAAGACTTCAATAGGGAAGAGAGGTTAAACTGTAAAAGAAAAATAGAATCTAGGACCTCAAACTCACTATGCCACAGGGAAGGTTAAGCTTGGCAACTGAGTCACCAAACTATCTTCCTTTTGTTCCCAAACAGATAGCTGTAATTTCAGAACCCCATGTGCAACTCCCTGTGTCATAGCCTCATTTCCTCTACTTTCTATATAAAATAGAGATTTCCTGTCTGAGAGAGAATCTGACTTTTTCCTCTACTCCCTTTTCCCTCCTGCAAGATGTAGATTTACTGAAGCAAATCAAAGCCTCACAAGAATGTAGCCACTTACCTCACTGCCTACTCCCACTTCTGTTTTCATTCTTCCTTCCCCTCCTGCCTGCTCTTTCCCCTTCAATATTGAAGTTCTCAAAACCCTTTTTGGAAAAAGCACAGATCACAGATGCTCCTGTGATTTGTGTTTTTCCCCAGCTGGTTCTCAACCTTGGCAAATAAACCTCTAATTGACTCAGACCTGCCTAGGTCACTTTTTGGTTTACAAAGCTCAGCTCCAGAGAGTTTTTAGTCCTAGGGTGAGCTAGAGTAAGTTTGGGGGTAGGAGAGGCTGGTCAATGTGATCAGGTCACCTGTGTTTGCTAATTGTGCTTAACAAAGTTAAACTTTACTTTCCCATAGACTGGGAAAGAGGGGTCTTATCCTTCTGAATCATTACATTTCAAAGGAATGGTTCCTAGATCTGTAAGAAGGACATTCCCAATCATAGATTTACATCTCAGAAAGGCAGAAATTTAGAATTTGCAAGTTTTCTAATAATGTAAATTCTCTAAGAAAAAGGTCAGGGACCCACAGTCAGGAAGAAACCTGTCTAAAGTTTAGTCCAACTGAGGGGACATTAAGGCCATGTTGTTCATCTTTATCTAAATTGGATAAATCTTCCAAAAAAAAAAACAAAAAAAAACCAAACAAAAAAAAAACCACACACACACATCTACTTGGCTGTCAAGAAATTCTGTCATATGTAACTTGAAACCAACCCAAACGTCCATCAGTGATAGACTGGATTAAGAAAATGTGGCACATCACACACTGGGGCCTATTGTGGGGAGGGGGGAGGGGGTGAGGGATGGTATTGGGAGTTATACCTAATGTTAATGATGAGTTGATGGGTGCTGACGAGTTGATGGGTGCAGCACACCAACGTGGCACATGTGTACATATGTAACAAACCTGCACATTGTGCACATGTACCCTAGAACTTAAAGTATAATAATAAAAAAAAGAATATAAAGTAAAAAAAAAAAAGAAAGAAAAGAGAATGTGGCACATATACACCATGGAATACTATGCAGTCATATAAAAGGATGAGTTCATGTCCTTTGTAGGGACATGGATGAAGCTGGAAACCATCATTTTGAGCAAGGACAGAAAACCAAACAGCACATGTTCTTACTCATAGGTAGGAATTGAACAAACAGAACACATGGACACAGGGTGGGGAACACCACATACCAGGGCCTGTCACTGGTTTCGGGAGAGGGGGTAGGGATAGCATTAGGAGATATACCTAATGTAAACAACGAGTTACTGGGTGCAGCACACCAACTTGGCACATGTATACATATGTAACAAACCTGCACATTGTGCACATGTACCCTAGAACTTAAAGTATAATTTTTAAAAAGTATATATATATATATATATATATATATATATATATATAAATTTAAAAAAAAAAAAAAAAAGAAATTCTGTCATATGTAAAGAGGGAAACTTCCATGGAGTGTTGTGGAAGAATCACAAGTGTTTAACACAACTTAGAACACGTGCAGAGAGGCCCCTACCCAAGTCTACACTTGACACCACTGACATTCTCACTGCCTGTTTTCATGGACACTCACTAGAATTTGCATAGTGCCACAGCTTCCTTGCCAATCTGTCACCTATAAAGTGGTGTCATTGTCTGGGTTAAATATCCGAGGTTCATTGCCTCAAGCCAAGGAAATCAAGGACACAGACATACATAGGGGGAGGTTAAGAGCAGAGGTTTAATACGCAAAAGAAAGAGAAAGGAGAACAGCTCTCTCTCCTGCAAGAGAGAAAAAGGGGCACCTGAGTGGGACTTCCAGCCTGCAGTGGAGTGCACAAGGTTTTATAGACAGGATTGAGGAGGTGGTGTCTGATTTACACAGGGCTCAAAGATTGGTTGGACCAGGTGTGATGTTTACACAGGGCACAAAGAAGCTGCCCACGCCACCATAATCATCTTCTGCAAATGGGTCTCTACCTGACCCATGCCATGTTGCCTGATTCTTACTGTGCATGTGGTTGACAAGGAAAAGAGAAGATGGAGCCACTATGTTGGACATGCCTAGCCCCCACGTAGCCATTTCCTATTGGCACAGCTGCTGGCATTCACCAGTGCAAGCTTCCACCTTGCTTGTCTATGTCTGCAGCTCGATTTTACAGGCTGCTCTTTGTTAGAAAAGAAAATGATCTGGGGGCTGCTTTTCATTAAAAGGAAAACCTTACCAAGGACTTTCTTACCCTCACTATCTGCCTAAATGATTTCTTCTTAACTCCTGTATCACCTGGAGATTCTTCATTGATTTTCTAAGGTCACAGATCTTGGCAATCTCTGGGACAATTATCCTTCATGATCTGCACTATGACCCATTATTTACCCACAACAACAACAAAAAAAAAAGAAGAAGAAGAAAGAAAGAAAATACCAAGAATCAGAAAAAAACTGCAAGAAATATTTTTCTTCCAAAAGACTGTATGCTTTTGTCTTTCTCACACTAGGTTTTTCCAAAAAGAAAAGCATAGGTGGAGATTATCTTCTGAGTACCTCGCAACGTTTGCTTCTGGCCAGTCAACACATAAGTCGTAAATAAGAATCTTGGAGTACAACACTTGGCTACCATCGTGGGTTGCACAAGAGGTAGTTCTTCACTTTTATTTCCTGATTCATGTGGCAGAGAATAAAAAAGATAATAATGACCAAGCATCCTGCCATTTATGTTTGTGTGTGTTTACTTAGAAATAAAATGTCAGCATTAAAAGCCAACAGATTACAATGTTTCTTTTTCCACCTGGATAGCAGAGTAACGATAATAGCTACAGTTCAGATTTTCCCTTTTCTTTTTACTTGTTTTGATTTTTCTGTATTTTATACAATAGCCAACAAAATATCATGGATTTCTTGTGAAATGAAAAAATTTAAAAAGTTAAATCATTAAAGAAAGAAAGTGGAAAATGCTTCATATCAATAATTTTAGCACTCCTGGAAAATGTCTTTTTAAAAATAAAACTTGAAACAATGAATTTAAATGAGATTCAGGCATACCACGCCTTTTTCCCCATAATAATCTCAGGGGAAAGTCAATGAACAGTCATGTGTATTTCGATAAACACTTAAACATGCACTAGGACATTCTGGGACTAAAAGTCTCCACTAATAACTTGTGTGTGTCTCTGATAAGAGAGCATCTGTTACAAGCAAGTTTCCATCGTCTGATGTCCACACAATACCAAACCACCACTGCAGCCTCATCTACTGAAATAATCCAGTAAATATTAGCCTATCAGGCTATGCCTGTTCTTTAAAGTTGTACTTCAAATGGTAAAGAAAGCTCTGCACTCTATGGGGAATTGACAAGATCAAAAAAAAAAAAAAAAAAAAAAGAAAGTGCAACTGAGAAGAGAACAAAGCTATTATATTATGAAAGGGTTTCTTATCTTCATATTTCCTTTGTGTGTTCCTATTCTTTCTTTCCTATGGCTTGCCCAAGTTTCTGCCACAAAGCTTCCAATTAACTAAAAGGAAGTCCTGTCTAGACTAGATAACATCAGCTTTTTCTTGTCTAAAAGATAACAACTTTCATCTCTTATTAGTGTTACAGATACATTTGCCTAAGTTCTAACTAGATTGTTACAGTTCTTACATTTCTGTTCCTGAAATCAGTGATCAAGGAAAGCAGCTTTAGAATAACTAGTGCTGCTACAAATAGCTACTTTTTATTTTTACAAATCAAGAAATTTTTGCTTGGAGAATTGATACCAAAATTGCATTCAGTTAACTGGATCACATGTGTTGAGTCAATCTAGAATCTACCTTAAATTGTCAGTATACTAAAAAAGAAATAAAATAAATAGATAGATAGATCAAGAGATTAGACTACTTCCCAATATTATAATATTAATTATGTAGTATTTAATTCTTATAGATAAATGAAGTAAGTATATAAGGTCTTTATCTAGTAGCATGGTTTGTTTTCTACATATCAAGTAGTTGTTTAGCAATCATTTATATAGGTAATAACCAACAGATTAAGATTTTGTATAGCAATTAAAAACAAAAAATCATCAAGGTTGATCAAAGTATGCCAAAAAGCTGGGGTCCCTAACCCCATGTTAGTGGTACTGGTCTACAGCCTGTTAGGAACCAGCTGCACAGCATGAGGTGATTGGTGGGTGAGTGAGCAGGTACACCACAGGGCAAAAGCAAGAGCAAGAGAGAGAGAGAGAGCGAGCGAGATGCCACACACTTTTAAACAGCCAGATTTCATGAGAAGTCACAAACTATCATGAGGACAGCACCAGGGGGGTGGTGCTAAACCATTCACGAGAAATTCACTCCCACGATCCAATCTCCTCCCACCACGTCCCACCTCCAATACTGGGGATTACAATTCAACATGAGACTTGGACGGGGATGCATATCCAAACTATATCACCAGGGATCGCTACAATGGCCTTATCACTGGGTTTATTACATTTACTTTTTCTTGCATCTTGAATCCTTCCTGCACAATATGACTGAACCCATTTTTACTAAAACATAATTTTCCTTTTTCAATTATTTTCTGAAATACCAACTTCTCTACCTAAATGTTATCAGTCTTAGATATTCACAGTGGCCCTCCTGAGAAAACCTGCAGTAAAGAAGCCTATTTAGATGTTTAACGAGCATTTCCTAAACTTATTTGGACTTGGAATTCTTCTTTGTTGTGCGCTTTGAGAAAGAGGGTCTTTTCCATTTAGCTTAGTTTCATGGATCCCAGTGGCTTTACTTGCTTGGAAGAGAGAAGGCGAAAATCAACCAAAGCTGTCTTATTTAAATGGAAAACAAAATTAAGTACATCACATTAGCATAGATTTGGGCACATGTATTCCTTTTGTTACTTTTCACTGCATTATTATTTAACTCTTTTTATGAATTAATATGTGCTTACTATTAGACAATTCAGGGACACATATTTCAACGAGTGATTCCCTGTGAAACTTCCTTCCCCAGAAGCCTTCAGATGGTATCTGATATAATTGTGCACCTTGGGATCTTGGTCCTATCGGCTTTGCTTGAAATAGAGTTACAAGTCCTGTTCATGCATGTCTTCCTGAAAACCAACAGCAGGAGAGGCAGAGCTCAGCAACAGCACATCACTGACAGTGACTCTCCTGCCGCAAATGAGGGCCCCATAGCGTGATGCAAAATTTGATACAGCAACTAGTGAGAATCATTTCCAACACTAATGAAAAACAAAATCTTAGTAACTTTGATTTAAATAGAATGAAGTAGTTCTGATAATCCTTCAGAGTATGAATATCATTAAAGAGGTAAATTTTCTTGAATTTTTTTTTTTTTTTTGCTATGAGCAATATCCTTACTTGAAGATTGTGACAAAGAAGAGCGTTTTAAATTTTTTATTAAAACAATATGTGTGTACGATTAAAAAAATCAAGCATATCTGTAAAAGGATCTTAAAATGAAAAGCAATAATACTGAGCCCAACCTCTACCCACCCACTACCACCACTTCCTACTTCTGTTTCTGTTTTTATTTTTCATATTGGTTACCTCTTCTAAAGAATATACCTACAGCATAATTTCTTAAGTATTCAAAGTGTTATCTATTCACTCTGCTCTAAGAAATAGAATTATCATTTTTGGTTGTGTTTTAGTTAATTACACTCATATATGTTAATAGCATATTTAAATATTTTGTTATTGTATTTACTTTAAACAATGTTAATACTTATGCTTTGTACTAAGGCTACTTTTTAGATCTTCCGTATTTTGCCTATAGGTCCATTCTAAAAATTGAAAACAAACTTACTATTATCTTTAATAGGGGATTTTACTTATTGGTACTCCACATATATCCTTAATCTGTTCTAAACTCTGCCTACTCTTGTAGGGGTGGGACGCCTCAAACAACATTTCCTCATCAAAGCATAAGGGCGCTTTCCTTCAGCCATTTCTATGGCAGTTTTTGCCAGCAACCAGATGTTCACCAATCAGTTGTACCCAATTCCCTAATTCACTTCTGGATTGTCATTCCACTTCTGGAATCACTTCTTGGAGCCATCCAAAATGCTGCTCCTATTACTATATTTTGCTTGGCCATGTTACATGTAAGTTCACATCCTACCCTAAGATCTGCAGTTTTCAAATCCCTCTGTATTTAGCAAAATTATTTTCTACTTTGATAGCTCAGTGTATTTTTCTCATAAAATAAAGGTATTCCAGTCCCTTAAGTATAGATTATAATATTACAATATTATAAGCTAGAGAGTTTTAGAATCAATTTAAGAGTCATCCAGTGAGATACACTTAGATAAATGTTAGAAGCCAGAGAAGGAGAGAAGCCATTCTTTCGCAGGCAGAGATAGCAGAGGGCACACCTGGACTACAGAAACATAAGTGTTTGCAGCAGCCAGCTAGATTCCATGTCCCCTGCCAGTTCCGGCCCTGGGGCCAGCCAAGTGCCTTGTGACTTCTGTGAGGATTTCCTGCAGCTTTCTCCCCTAGGAGACAGTTGAAGCTGCCAAACCTCTAAGTCCAAATTGTAAAAGCGGGACCAAAAATCCTACTGGCGGTGCCATAATCTTCACCCTTCAGTGCTTTCAATGATTACGTAAGCACCTCATTCCCTGCCATAAAATCCATTCTCCTTAAAAGACTATTCAGTGTTTTTTCCACAGTGAAACCTGACTGGCACATGTTTATAAATATTTCATTCACAGAAGAGCCAAGTAACATGTTAGGAATACATTCCTTCTTTGTGGATCCAATGGCATTACCATGCAAAAGAAAACATTTGCTTACCCCACGTCCCTTGCTTAGCATCATGCCCCCTTTACTATTCCTCCACACTTGACCCACAGCTTTGTTTTTCATGGAGTTGAACTTTTTATTTTCTTGTTGATGGAAACTAACCTATGCTTTTGTTACTGTATCATTAACCATCCAGCATCTTAACTATATCCATTTAAAATTTCTCCTTTAAAATGATATGACCTACTCTTTGGAACTATTGTTTTTCAGATCTGCTAATACAACTGCTATCCTGAAATTAACACAAACCAAACTCCTGGATTAGTGCCACTGTTCATTGAATTCCTTAAATTCATCTTGCTTTCTTTCTTTTCTTTGTTTCCTTAGCACATATTTTCAAGAAAATTCTTCCAAACATAGGTACATGAAAATTACACTTTGTAAGTCCCTGTGTTTCTGACACATTTTAGTTTGCCTTCCCATTTGATTAATAGTTTTGCTGAGTATACAACTCTAGGTTCAATCCACTTTTCCTCAGAGCCTTTATGCATTGATCTGTTGTTTTCTGATGTTCAGGATTCCCATGCTGTTGTGATTCTTCCTAATACGTAGAAAACATTTTCCCTGACTCTCTAGAAGTGTATAAGACCTCTTTATCCTTAGTACAGGAAATTTTACAAATGTGAATCCAAGTGTATCTTCTCTTCCTTTGCTCTGGTTGTCAGTAGCTTTTTTACTCTGAAGCCTCAGTTCTCTCTTTGGCCGTGGGAAATTTACCTTCCTCTCTTTTTTTTTTTTTTTAATTTTCACCCCTTATTTTTCTTTGTTTTCCATTTCTGGACCCTCCACGTTGTAACTCTAACACTGACTTGTCTCTGTTTTATCTTTTCTTTCTAGTTACCTTTACTTCTATCAGTTATGTATTTTCTAAGAAATTTCATCAGTGTTATCTACAAACTCTTCTACAGAATATTTTACTTCAGTAAAGGCATATTTAATGTCTACAAGTTTGTTCTTGTCCTCTAACATTTTAAAGATTCCTTTTTTGTATGACATTATCCTTTGTTTACTGAATCATCTCTATTTCTATTGGAATGTGTTCTTTTATCGGTTTTTCTCTTTTATGCTATTGGTGTTCTTCATGTATTTTGGATGTTTTCTAAATTTACAATGACGTCTTGGATTGTGTTGCCAAGTAGCTGGTAGGTTTTCCCTACTCAGTAGGTGTTGAATTCCTTATCTTGGGTATAAAAATATATGCATTTATATTTTACCTCTACTACTTTTCTCTCTGTATAAATCTACGTACCTGAGCATGACTTGGAACTGGCTGGCTTTGGTTGGGTCTTCAGATAGGAAATCTTTGGGTGAGGAAGGCCCAATGCCAGAATGGAGAGGGGTTTAATTTAGGGCCAGAGGACCCACACTAGGAGTCTTACATTTTAGAAGAGGGACCTCATAGTTTTTCTCTATGCTCTGAATACAATGACAGGAGAGGGAGAGGGTCAGGGAATACAGGAAGCTGACATTTGTGGACAAAATGGAGATCTACCCAGTGAGGGCTCCTAGAGGGGGGCTGGGTTAGAGATAAAACCACACCAAGAGAATTGCAGGCAATATCAGACATCCTCAGTTTGAAAAAAATAATAATAATAAGGAAAGGAAAACAGGAAAAAGGACCAGCCTAGGCAACATAGCAAGACCCCATCTCTACATTAAAAAGAAAAGAATTTGCCAGGAGTGGTGGAAAACACCTATAGTCTTAGCTACTTGGTAGGCTGAGGCAGGAGGATCCCTTGAGCTCAGGCGTTTGAGGCTGCAGTGAGCTATGATTGTGCCACTGCACTGCAGCCTGGGCAACAGAGCAAGACCCTTGTCTCTAAAAAATAAATAAATAAAATAAAAAATTTTAATAAAAAATAAAAAACAGGAAAAGGGTAAGTAGCACCCCAAAGGAATAAAATACACTGAAATGCTCAATCATTTTAAATAATAAATGCTTGTTGAACACATTCTGTACACTTAGAGTTATTCAATTGCTGTGTATTCTTTAACTTGATTGTTTCATTGTCTACAGATGAGTAATTCATATCTTGTCTATGTTTCTCTAAACAGAGCATTTTCTTCCTGCTCCTTGCCTCTCAGGAGACTAAACATAGGTAAAGTGTAGTCTAAATATGTCCTTACCTGCTGGCATGACTTTGTCACCTGGGAGAGGCAGAATCTTGGCACAGTTAACGTTTGCATCACCACAGCCCTTACAAGGCTGAACTCTATGAGGAAGTTACAAAAATCAGAGCCAGCCTGGAACTGCTCCTAATTTTTATCATGTTGTGAGTATGTGTATTATTTACATGGTATTGTTTGGAATTGTCGTAACTTAGCATACAAATTCATTACTTGATTTTTATAATCTTTTATATACACAGGAAGTCTCCGTATTATATTTTCATTATAAATACATGTCCTTATTGCTTTGCTTACTCTTTAGTCCCTGGGAAATCTGACGGATTTTTTTATTTTTATTTTTTTATTTTTTATTTTTTTTACAAAGCCTAAGGTTTCACAAAGTGTGCTCTATGAGTCAAACACTTGGGGGTGCTTGGTAATAGCGAGTCATCTGGGCATTACTCCAAACCCAAGCAATTAAAAATAGACCTCCCAGGCATCTGCATTTTAACGTGTTTCCCCTTGGTGACAATTGGTTCTTGAGTCTGTGCATAAGTAAGCGCTGCCAGAGATGCAAAATAAATGCCTTGAGCCACCCATGTGCTGGGGAAGAGGACACTGGGAGGAAGACCCCACTCCATTTCTTTGTCAAATGCAGAGGTAGCAGTGTGGCAGATGCACACCCTGGCAGATGGAGTGCCTTAGGCCCCTTGAGCAGAGTTACCACTATGGGAGTATAATCTTGAAGTAGCCCATGGGTTGAAGGGTTGGGTCCAAGTTTTGTCAAGAATAAACCTTAATTAGGGAGCCATTTTTTTTTATAACCTTACTGTAGGATGAACACACACACACACACACACACACACACACACACACACACACGGCAAAATCCATTCCTCCCTGCCGGATGGGTTAGCATCTAGTGTTTTCTAGAAGGGGCATGGGTGGTTCAGGACTGCAAGTGTACATTCATAAAAAGAATTAATTCATCACATATAAAGGTAAGGAAATATTCCACAGGATAGTGTATATTTGCATTTTTGTTTATAAGAAAATGTTGATTTTCTTCCTTAAAAAGCAGAAAAGAAGTTTGTTTTGATGAAGACCTTCATGACTATTGAAGTGTAAACATGCATAAACAACATGCAGCAGCACCTTCCCAGCCAAATGTACAGCCCATCTTCTTACCTTCACACTCGAAAAAGGGATCAACAAAAGTGGTAGGTTATTTTAAAGTAGAATCAAATGTGACTGGATCTTCTAGTATTTCAACAACAGCTTTATAAATAACTTAAAAGCAGCAGACTCCATAATGGGGGATGGATTCTGATAAAACAAAAATAATATTTTCAAATTTTAACGAAGTGTGAGTATGCTGTCTGTATTTAGCCACACACATTATGGATGGGGGAAGAGAGGAATTACCCTTAGGTAGGGGCACCAGGAGAAAGAGGAAGCTGGAGATCAAAAAGGGAAGCAGCTCAGAAGGAATAAAAAGGGTGCGGGAAGAGGTAGTAGAGCAGAGGAAGTGGCCGTGCCTGCCCCCAAACCCACAACAGAGAGACAGAGGAAATAGGCCGCCAGCCTCGGTGGAGATATTTCACAGCACAGATGTTGAAAAGTGCAGTCATCTTCATGCCCCATCTCACAACATCTGAAATGGCTGCTGGGTGCCCCTTTGGTTTTCCACTTGGGAAAATGGCACCATGAAAATGTCCACTGTTTTGACAATGTTTTCTGGCTCAGATGACAACCTGGAAGAGGCCTAATGTAAAGTATTTTAGGCATTTTTGTTGTTGTTTCATTTTACTGTTGTCAGCAGCAAAGCAAAACCACTTGAGGCTTTGAGTGCACAGTTGGCATATTGAGTTCAGTCTCATCACAATGGTACTCGAAGTTGAGACACAACAGAAATCAACACGAGAACAGCAAGAAGGAAAGAAGGACATCAAAAGCCCTGTGGCTCTTAGTACAGAGGAGGCATTTCTCATTTGGTCTCACCATCTTAAGTTGTAGTTAATTTTAAGAAATCAATTAGTATGACTTTACAAAGCTCGAATCCAGTGAGCATTTTAGTCATTTTTGTTGACCTTCCAAGGTATGTGCCATGTCCCTTTGTTCTTTTTTGTATTTTGTCTTAAAGAGAAACCAACCCACCCTGTGCTCTTTGAGAAATACAAGCCACATTCCTTCTGAGACAGGCCAAGAAGAAATGAATTCTTTATTTTTAGTTCCTGTTTCGAAGATAATATAATTTGACAGAAACAAACAAAAAGTAATAGGGCAAAAATTAATCCACAGCAGATCCTTTGCTGATGGCTGCCATCAGTCTAGATCACTGTCCCCACTGAACAGCCTGCACAAACTAGTAGCAATGGTAGCACACTTGTCTTCAAGGTGTTCACTCAGGCTGTGTGCATTGGCTCACACTTGTAATCCCAGCACTTTGGGAGGGTGAGGCAGGAGGATTGCTTGAGCCTAGGAGTTCGAAACCAGCCTGGGCAATATAGAGAAGCCCTGTCTCTACCAAAACAAAACAAAACAAAACATTAATTAGCTGGGTGTGGTGGCATGCACTTGTGGACCCAGCCACTTGGGAGGCTGAAGTAGGAAGATCACTTGAGCACAGGAGATTAAGGCTGCAATGAGCCATGATTGCACTACTACACTCCAGCCTGGGAGACATCGGGGAAAAAAAGATGTTTATTCAGCTCAGCCTGAAAATATCCTCTCACTAGTAAGAATGAAGCAGCTGCAAAGAATACCAGGAGAAATGCAAAGCTCTCTTGAAAAGCAAACATGCCTAAACCACTCAAAGCACTCTGTACTGAATGGTACTTATTTAAATAAAAAGTAAATTATATTCTTCACATTGTTTCAAGCATTTAGAATCATAACCAACTTATAAATCCAGAAATGCTGATCATTTCTCATGCTGAAAAGTAAACTCAACTAAAGAAGAAAACTAATTCATTTGCTATCTCAACCTATGCCTAAAAATGTTAATACTAGTATTTAAATCTTAAGTATACATAATAAAGTTAAATTTTGAAAATATTTTAATTTTATGTAAAAAATGTTTGCTTCTGTCATATTACTGACTAGTTCTTTTTTAAAAAAATCTAAATCTTGTGTAAAGTAAATATCAAGGATCTGGAAAATGTCACAATCAGAAAGCAAAGATTATTAAAACTGAGAATCCAAGCGATTTTTTTGAAGAATAAAAATAAACACCAAAAACTTTTATTCTCCTTCTTTATGCAGCGACTTCCATGAGGAATCGATTTTGTCTTTCTTAGTAGTTACAGGGTTTAGTGGGAAAATGGTTGAATTGTTTCCTTACAATGTTTCTTTCTAGTAAGAGTAAAATAAGTTACATCAGTTAGATCAGGTTTTTAGGAAAAAATAAAGGATGGGATTCAGAATAAAATACTCAAATGGGGAAAAAAAGAAGCAAATGCATCTTTAGGACTACAACAGTGGGCTTGGAATGAAAGTAAAAGAGAAGGTAAAGGGTAGAAAATCACAGGAAAGAGGTTTCTATGCCATTGTCAGCTATGTCTGACAGTGAGCATCAAATAGGAGCACAATGCTGGGAAAGAATATTCGGAAGAGAGGATAGAGTTCAGGACAAAGATCTTGACTAGCCTGAAGAATCAAAACGCCATAAGCAACAAATATAGTAAAAGCATTAATTCTCCAAAGTATTTAAAGAGCAAGCTAAGAAAGTAACACTGCAAGCATACCTTGTTTTATTGCACTTGGTTTTATTGTGCTCTGCAGCTACTGTGTTTTCTTACAAATTGAAGATCTGTGGCAACTCTACACTGAACAAGCATATCAATGCCATTTTTCCAACAGCATGTGTTCATTTTGTGTCTCTGTGTTACATTTTGGTAATTCTCAGAATATTTCAAACTTTTATTATTAGTAGTAATAGTAGTAGTAGTAACTGTGATGGTGACCTGTGATCAATGATATTTCATATTACTATTATAATTATTTTAGGCACCACAAACTACACCCATATAAGACAGCAAACTTAATAAATGTTGCTTGTGTTTGACTGTTCTACTGAACAGCCATCTCCCTGTCTTTCTCCCCTCTTTGGGCCTCCCTATTTCCCAAGCCACAGCAATATTGAAATTAGGCCAATTAATAACCCTACAATGGCCTCTGAGTGTTCAAATGTGGGAAGAGTCCCACATCTCTCACTTTAAACCAAAAGTTACAAATGATTAAGCTTAGTGAGGAAGGCATATCAAAAACCAAGATAGGCCGAAAGGTAGGCCTTTTGCATTCAACCAGTTAGCCAGGTTGTGAATGCAAAGGAAAAGTTCTTCAAAGAGATTAAAAGTGCTACTTCAGTGAATCTACAAATGATAGATAAGAAAGTGAAACAGACTTATTGCTGATATGTAGAAAGTTTGAGTGGTGTGGATAGAAGATCAAACCAACCACAATATTCTCTTAAGCCAAAACCTAATCCAGAGCAAGGCCCTAACACTCTTCAATTCCGCGAAGGTGAAGAGAGATGAGGCAGCTGCAGAAGAAAACGTTGAAGCTACCAGATGTTGGTTCATGAGATTTTAAGGAGAGAAGCCATTTCCACAACATAAAAAAGCAAGGTGAAACAGCATGTGCTGATGGAGAAGCTGCAGCAAGTTATGTATATCTAGCTAGGTTAATTGATGAAGGTGGCTACAGTAAACAACAGTTTTTCATTGCAGATGAAACAACCATATATTGGAAAAAGATGTCATCCAGGACTTTCATAGCTAGAGAGAAGTCAATGCCTGGCTTCAGACCTTCAAAGGACAGGCCAACTCTCTTATTAGAAGTGAAAACAGCTGATGACTTGAAGTCAATGCTCATTCGTGCTGCTGAAAATCCAAGAGTCCTTGGGAATTATACCGAATCTACTCTGCCTGTGCCCTGCAAATGGAAAAATAAAGCCTGGATGACAGCACATCTGTTTACAACATGGTTTACTCAATATTTTAAATCCACTGTTGAGAGCTGCCACTCAGAAAAAGAAGATCCTTTTCAAAATATTACTGCTTATTAACAATGCACCCGATTATCCAGGAGCTCTAATGGAGATACACGAGGAGGTTACTGTTGTTTTCATGCCTGCAAACACAACATCCAATTTGTAGTCCATACATCAGAGAATCATTTTGATTTTCAAGTTTTATTTAAGAAACACATTTTGTAAGCCTGTAGCTCAGTAGATAGTGAGTTTTCTGAGGATCTAGGCAAAGTAAATTGAACGCCTTCTGGAAAGGATTCAGCATACTAGATGACTTTGTAAAACAAAGTGTCTGAGATAGGTCTCAATTAATTCAGAAGTTTATTTTGCTAAGGTTGAGGATATACCCGGGAGGAAACGCAAATCACAATAGGATCTGTGCTTCACGCTTTTTGTAAAGAGGATTTTGAGGGTTTCAATATTTAAAGGGGAAAGAGCAGGCAGGAGGGGAAGGAGGAAAGAAAAAAAAAGGAGGGTATAAAGTGAGGTAAGAGGTCATATTCTTGTGAGGCTTTGATAAGTGTTTACTGAATCCAGTGTTACAAGTGAAAGGAGGAGGTAGAGTAGCAGTTGATTAAACCTTTGTCTCATGCAATCAGTTAAGTCTCATGCAATCAGTAAGTCTCATGCAATCAGTAAGTTGCATTTTATGCAAGATAAAAATAAACAGTAAAGGAAGCCAAACTGTCAAATATGTCTTTGTTCCATGCCTGTGAAGATAAGCTGTTAATTTACATTGTCAGGGTGAGGAAGACCACCTGGGAAGATATGTGATCTTCTATCTTGCAGGTTCAGGAACAAAAGGAAAGGCATTTTTTTTTTTTTTTGGTGACTCAGTTTCTAAGCTTAACTTTTCCTTTTGGCATAGTGAGTATGGCGTCCCAAGATTTTATTTTCTTTTCACACCTTTAAGAACATTCATGATTCATGGGAGAAGGTCAAAATATCAGCATTACCAAGAGTTTGAAAGAAGTTGATTCCAACTTTCATGGATGACCTTCGAGGGGTTTCAAGACTTCAGTAGAGGAAGTCATAGTATACTACAGTATAGTGTATACAATATGCACTGGGAAGCCAAAACATTCATGTGACTGACTTTTTATATTTCCTTATTGCACTGGTCTGGACCTGAAGCTTCAATATCTCCAAGGTATGCCCATACATCATTTAAAAAGAAGTTCTGGAACTTGTAGAGTCAGACAACAAAATACAAATACTAGACGTTGGCAACCCTGTTCAAGAATGGCAAACTGTGGTCAATAGAACTGGTGAACTGCTTCCTTTTCTGAACTATTCAGCACCTACTTCCTCTTTTGACTTTTCAGCTTCTTCAGTGTTCCACTTAACATGTTTAACTCTCTTTGTGTGGGTATCTGAACGCTCACCAATAGATCTGAAGATTTTAGGGGGCAAAGAATGTGTCTTCTTATTCTTCCATCAGCCTTTGCAGCGTAAATGGAAATGGTATCTGTTTGATGCTAGTGGTATCCCTTAAAATGCTGACGGAGAAAAGTAGATTTTACTTGCCAAGATATCTTTAAAATGAAAAGGAAAATGCTTGATGTTCAACAGATGTCTAGTGACTGAACTTATTACTTACATCAAATCAATTTAAGAGATTTGAAAAACTAATGGGAAAAAAAATAAAGATGGAGGTATGGGCATTGCACCAAGTCCTTGGTAAACATAATCTGACTGGATCATGGTATAAGTACCATATGCATGGTGTCAGCTCTCATTCGAAGTATGTAAGAAAGAAAGGGAATGCCTTTATATGTATATGAATTGGACTGAAAGGATAAGCAACAAAATAAAATTCAAGTAACGGGATTTCAAAAATCAATGTAGTCTTTATAAAATTGATTTAACCACAGAACATCATAATTATCATCAATACAAAGTGATAATCACTAATGTGTTGATTGCTAAGATTTCCTGTGCCTATGATTTTGGCACAGTCTGAAAACACAATTTTTTCACATTTAAAAAATTCATTCCTAGGCCAGGTGCAGTGGCTCACACCTGTAATCCCAGCACTTTGGGAGGCTGAGGTGGGTGGATCATTTGAGGTCAGGAGTTCAACACTAGCCTGGCCAATATGGTGAAACCCCACCTCTACCAAAAATACAAAAATTAGCTGGGCGTGGTGGCAGGCACCTGTAGTCCCAGCCACTTGGGAGGCTGAGGCAGGAGAATCGCTTGAACCCAGGAGGCGGAGGTTGCAGTGAGCTGAGATCACACCACTGCACTCCAGTCTGGGTGACAGGGCAAGACTCTCATCTCAAAAAAAAAATTCATTCCTTTGACAAATATCAACAGATGACTTTTTGCCAAGAACTATGATTCCTATCAGGAACATACACATAAGCTAGGCAGGTACAATCTCTGCTTACTTTTTAGAGAGGGAAAACAATGATGATGGTGATAATGATAATGATTTCTCAATTATTTACTCATGCAACAGATACTCATTGAGTCCATAATATCTGCCTCTACTGGACCCTTGAAATACAGGGTCTTTCATGAAGTTTAAATTATAGTGGGAAAGAGACAACATCAATAAAAACAGATAAATATATACAAATTTTTTAAATGCTGTGGAGATAGATTAAGCAGGGCAATGGGACAGGGAATGGAATACTAGGGGGTCTGGCCTGAGTTTATGAAGCATGGTCAGGGAAAATCCCCCTAAAGGAAGGAAAAGAGAGGAAGGTGCAATTAGCAAGGGAGGAATGTTCTACCACCCAAAGGCAGTGTTGATTAAAATAGCACTAACAATAGTTAATAGGTATTGATATTTTGTTATGTACCAGGGCAGGTTCTACATACTTCGCTTGTTTTCATGTGTTAAATCTTTATGACAACCCTATCAGGTAAACAGTAAGCTCACTTTCTAGATGAGAAAACCGAGTTTTAGAGAAGCCACATTATTGTTCAGGGTCCCTAATTCATAATATTTAGAGTCATAATTTGAATGCAAGCAGATAAAATTCCTTTTAAAAATAAGTAAGCAACAACAAATAACAAACTTTAATGACTGGATAAATACTATGAATAAAACAAGGAAAGGTCCAGAAATAATGAGGGAACCACTTAAGATAAGGTCAACAGGAAAGACTTCTATGAGAAGACCACATTTCACCTGAAAACTGAAGGATAAAAAGGATGGTTCAGAGACAGACTTGGGCAAGGCAAACCAGGGAAGAGTGAGGAGTGCATGTCTATGTCCTGCAGTCAGAAGAAGCCAGGCAGGTTGCAGGAGCGTGAGGAAATCAGGACCCTGGAGCCCAGAGAATGGAGAAAAGCATCCTGAGAGATGAGGGCAGAGAAACAAGCAAGAGTGTTATGTCAGCCTAATAGAGTTTGGATTTTATCATAAACCACTGGGAAGCCATTTTTTTAAGGATATTATCTGGTTTTCCTTTTAAAGATTATCACTTTTGCTTCTATGTGGTAAAGGAATTAGATTTTCCTGTACAGTTGATAGAAAATGTGTTATTGGGGCATTTTTATGGCTCATTGTTTTATTTAACTAACAACATAAAGATAGACAAGGTACAGGGGAGGTTCCAAGATGGCTGAATAGGAACAGCTCCAGTCTACAGTTCCCAGCGTGAGTGATGCAGAAAATGGATGATTTCTACATTTCCAACTGAGGTACTGGGTTCATCTCACTGGGGCTTGTTGGACAGTGGAGCAGGGCAGGGCAGGGCATCACCTCACCTGGGAAGCACAAGGGGTTAGGGAATTCCCTTTCCTAGCCAAGGGAAGCCATGACAGACGGTATGTGGAAAATCGGGACACTCCCACCCTAATACTGCACTTTTCCAATGGTCTTAGCAAACAGCACACCAGGAGATTATATCCCGCTCCTGGCTCAGAGGGTCCCACGCCCACAGAGGCTCGGAGGGTCGGTTCCACCCTCACTGTTGGCACAGCAGTCTGAGATCTAACTGCAAGGTGGCATTGAGGCTAAGGGTGGGGCAGCTGCCATTGCTGAGGTTTGAGTAGGTAAACAAAGCAGCTGGGAAGCTCGAACTGGGTGGAGCCCAGAGAAGCTCAAGGAGGCCTGCCTGCCTTTGTAGACTCCACCTCTTGGGGCAGAGCATAGCTGAACAAAAGGCAGCGGAAACTTCTGCAGACTTAAACGTCCCTGTCCGACAGCTTTGAAGAGAGTAGTAGTTCTCCCAGCATGGAGTTTGAGATCTGAGAACGGACAGACTGTCTCCTCAAGTGGGTCCCTGACCCCCAAGTAGCCTAACTGGGAGGCACCTCCCAGTAGGGGCCAACTGACACCTCATATAGCCAGGTGCCTCTCTGAGATGAAGCTTCCAGAGGAAGGAT
The DNA here is from genome assembly GCF_037993035.2 of Macaca fascicularis. NCBI lineage: Eukaryota > Metazoa > Chordata > Mammalia > Primates > Cercopithecidae > Macaca > Macaca fascicularis. The sequence continues at coordinate 113,272,818 of NC_088377.1, forward strand.
CAGGCAGCAACATTTGCCATTCTGCAATATTTGCTATTCTGCAGCTGCCACTGGTGATACCCAGGCAAACAGGGTCTAGAGTGGACCTCCAGCAAACTCCAACAGACCTGCAGCTGAGGGTCCTGACTATTAGAAGGAAAACTCACAAACAGAAAGGACATCCACACCAAAACCCATATGTATGTCACCATCATCAAAGACCAAAGGTAGATAAAACCACAAAGATGGGGAGAAAGTAGAGCAGAAAAGCTGAAAATTCTAAAAATCAGAGTGCCTCTTCTCCTCCAAAGGAATGCAGCTCCTCACCAGCAATGGAACAAAGCTGGATGGAGAATAACTTCGACAAGTTGAGAGAAGAAGTCTTCAGATGATCGGTAATAACAAACTTCTCCGAGCTAAAGGAGGATGTTTGAACCCTTCACAAAGAAGCTAAAAACCTTGAAAAAAGATTAGACAAATGGCTAACTAGAATAAACACTGCAGAGAAGACTTTAAACAACCTGATGGAGCTGAAAACCATGGCACGAGAACTACGTGACACATGCACAAGGTTCAGTAGCTGATTTGATCAAGTGGAAGAAAGGGTATCAGTGATTGAAGATCAAATGAATGAAATGAAGTGAAAAGACAAGTTTAGAGAAAAAAGAGTAAAAAGAAATGAACAAAGCCTCCAAGAAATATGGGACTATGTGAAAAGACCAAATCTACATCTGATTGGTGTACCTGAAAGTGAAAGGAAGAATGGAACCAAGCTGGAAAAACTCTCTGCAGGATATTATCCAGGAGAATGTCCCCAACCTAGAAACGCAGGCCAACATTCAAATTTAGGAAGTACAGAGAACACCACAAAGATACTCCTCAAGAAGAGCAGCTCCAAGACACATAACTGTCAGATTCACCAAAGTTGAAATGAAGGAAAAAATGTTAAGGGCAGCCAGAGAGAAAGGTCTGGTTACCCACAAAGGGAAGGCCATCAGACTAACAGCAGATCTCTTGACAGAAAGTCTACAAGCCAGAAGAGAGTGGGGGCCAATATTCAACATTCTTAAAAAAAAGGATTTTCAACCCAGAATTTCATATTCAGCCAAACTAAGCTTCATAAGTGAAGGAGAAATAAAATCCTTTACAGACAAACACACACTGAGAGATTTTGTCACCACCAGGCCTGCCTTACAAGAGCTCCAGAAGGAAGCACTAAACATGGAAAGGAACAACCGGTACCAGCTACTGCAAAAACATGCCAAATTGTAAAGACTATCAATGCTAGGAAGAAAGTGCATCAACTAACTGGAAAAATAACAAGCTAACATCATAATGATAGGATCAAAATCACACATAACAATATTTTTTTTTTTTTTTTTTTTTTTTTTTTGAGATGGAGTCTCGCTCTGTCACCCAGGCTGGAGTGCAGTGGCGCTATCTTGGCTCACTGCAAGCTCCGCCTCCCGGGTTTACGCCATTCTCCTGCCTCAGCCTCCCGAGTAGCTGGGACTACAGGCGCCCGCCACCTCGCCCGGCTAATTTTTTTGTATTTTTAGTAGAGACGGGGTTTCATTGTGTTAGCCAGGATGGTAATCCCAGCACTTTGGGAGGCCGAGACGGGCAGATCACGAGGTCAGGAGATCAAGACCATCCTGGCTAACACACATAACAATATTAACCTTAAATGTAAATGGACTAAATGCTCCAGTTAAAAGACACAGACTGGCAAATTGGATAAAGAGTCAAGACCCATCAGTGTGTTGTATTAAGAAGACCCATCTCACATGCAGACACACACATAGGCTCAAAATAAAGGGATGGAGGAAGATCTACCAAGCAAATGGAAAACAAAAAAAAGCAGGGGTTGCAATCCTAGTCTCTGATAAAACAGATTTTAAACCAACAAAGATCAAAAGAGACAAAGAAGGCCATTACATAATGGTAAAGGGATCAATTCAACAAGAAGAGCTAACTATCCTAAATATATATGCACCCAATACAGGAGCACACAGATTCATAAAGCAAACCCCTAGAGACTTACACAGAGACCTACACTCCCACACAATCATAATGGGAGACTTTAACACCCCACTGTCAACATTAGACAGATCAACGAGACAGAAAGTTAACAAGGATATCCAGGAATTGAACTCAACTCTGCACCAAGCGGACCTAATAGACATCTACAGAACTCTCCACCCCAACTCAACAGAATATACATTCTTCTCAGCACCACAATGCACATATTTCAAAATTGACCACATAGTTGGAAGTAAAGCACTCTTTAGCAAATGTAAAAGAACAGAAATTATAACAAACCGTCTCTCAGACCACAGTGCAATCAAACTAGAACTCAGGACTAAGAAACTCAATCAAAACCGCTCAACTACATGGAAACTGAACAACCTGCTCCTGAATGACTACTGGGTACATAACGAAATGAAGGCAGAAATAAAGATGTTCTTTGAAACCAATGAGAACAAAGACACAACATACCAGAATCTCTGGGACACATTTAAAGGAGTGTGTAGAGGGAAATTTATAGCACTAAATGCCCACAAGAGAAAGCAGGAAAGATCTAAAATTGACACCCTAACATCACAATTAAAAGAACTAGAGAAGCAAGAGCAAACACATTCAAAAGCTAGCAGAAGGCAAGAAGTAACTAAGATCAGAGCAGAACTAAAGGAGATAGAGACACAAAAAACACTCCAAAAAATCAATGAATCCAGGAGCTGTTTTTTTTTTTTAAAGATCAACAGAATTGATAGACCACTAGCAAGACTAATTAAGAAGAAAAGAGTGAAGAATCAAATAGATGCAATAAAAAATGATAAAGGGGATATCACCACTGATCCCACAGAAATACAAACTACCATCAGAGAATACTAGCAACACCTCTACACAAATAAACTAGAAAATCTAGAAGAAATGGATAAATTCCTGGACACATACACCCTCCCAAGACTAAACCAGGAAGAAGTTGAATCCCTGAATAGACCAATAACAGGCTCTGAAATTGAGGAAATAATTAATAGCCTACCAACCAAACAAAGTCCAGGACCAGACGGATTCACAGCCAAATTCTACCAGAGGTACAAAGAGGAGCTGGTACCATTCCTTCTGAAACTATTCCAATCAACAGAAAAAGAGGGAATCCTCCCTAACTCATTTTATGAGGTCAGCATCATCTGATACCAAAGCCTGGAAGAGACACAACAAAAAAAGAGAATTTTAGACCAATATCCCTGATGAATATCGATACAAAAATTCTCAATAAAATACTGGCAAACAGAATCCAGCAGCAAGTCAAAAAGCTTATCCACCATGATCACATTGGCTTCATCCTTGGGATGCAAGGCTGGTTCAACATATGCAAATCAATAAATGTAATCCATCATATAAACAGAACCAAAGGAAAAAAACCACATGATTATCTCAATAGATGCAGAAAAGGCCTTCGACAAAATTCAACAGCCCTTCATGCTAAAAACTCTCGATAAACTACGTATTGATAGGACGTATCTCAAAATAACAAGAGCTATTTATGACAAACCCACAGCCCATATCATACTGAATGAGCAAAAACTGTAAGCATTCCCTTTGAAAACTCGTACAAGACAGGGATGCCCTCTCTCACCACTCCTATTCAACATAGTGTTGGAAGTTCTGCCCAGGGCAATCAGGCAAGAGAAAGAAATAAAGGGTATTCAATTAGGAAAAGAGGAAGTCAAATTTTCCCTGTTTGCAGATGACATGATTGTATATTTAGAAAACCCCATTGTCTCAGCCCAAAATCTCCTCAAGCTGATAAGCAACTTCAGCAAATTCTCAGGATACAAAATCAATGTGCAAAAATCACAAGCATTCTTATACACCAATAACAGACAAACAGAGAGCCAAATCATGAGTGAACTCCCATTCACAATTGCTTCAAAGCGAATAAAATCCCTGGAATACAACTCACAAGGGATGTGAAGGACCTCTTCAAGGAGAACTACAAACCACTGCTCAACTAAATAAAAGGGAACACAAACAAATGGAAGAACATTCCATGCTCATGGATAGGAATAATCAATATCGTGAAAATGGCCATACTGCCCAAGGTAATTTATAGATTCAATGCCATCCCCATCAAGCTACCAATGACTTTCTTCACAGAATTGGAAAAATCTACTTTAAAGTTCATATGGAACCAAAAAAGAGCCCACATTGCCAAGACAATTCTAAGCCAAAAGAACAAAGCTTGGAGGCATCACGCTACCTGACTTTAGAGTCTACTACAAGGCTACAGTAACCAAAACAGCATGGTACTGGTACCAAAACAGAGATATAGATCAATGGAACAGAACAGAGCCCTCAGAAGTATTACCATACATCTACTACCATCTGATCTTTGACAAACCAGACAAAAACAAGACATGGGGAAAGAATTCCCTATTTAATAAATGGTGCTGGGAAAACTGACTAGCCATATGTAGAAAGCTGAAACTAGATCTCTTCCTTACATCTTATTCAAAAATTAATTCATGATGGATTAAAGACTTAAATGTTAGACCTAAAACCATAAAAACCCTAGAAGAAAACCTAGGCAATACCATTCAGGACATAGGCATGGGCGAGGACTTCATGACTAAAACACCAAAACCAAGGGCAACAAAAGCCAAAATAGACAAATGGGATCTAATTAAACTAAAGAGCTTCTGAACCGCAAAAGAAACTACCATCAGAGTGAACAGGCAGCCTACAGAATGAGAGAAAACTTTTACAATCTGCCCATCTGACAAAGGGCTAATATCCAGAATCTCAAAGAACTTAAAGAAATTTACAAGAAAAAATCAAACAACCCCATTAAAAAGTGGGCAAAGGATATGAACAGACACTTCTCAAAAGAAGACATTTATGCAGCCAACAGACACAGGAAAAAATGCTCATTATCACTGATCAACAGAGAAATGCAAATCAAACCCACAATGAGATACCATCTCATGCCAGTTGGAATGGTGATCATTAAAAAGTCAGGAAACAACAGGTGCTGGAGAGGATGTGGAGTAATAGGAACACTTTTACACTATTGGTGGGACTGTAAACTAGTTCAACCATTGTGGAAGACAGTGTGGCGATTCCTCAAGGATTTAGAACTAGAAATATCATTTGATCCAGTCATCCCATGACTGGGTATATACCCAAAGGATTATAAATCATGCTGCTATAAAGACACATGCACATGTATGTTTATTGCGGCACTATTCACAATAACAAAGACTTGGAACCAATCCAAATGTCCATCAATGATAGACTGGATTAAGAAAATGTGGCACATATACACCATGGAATACTATGCAGCCATAAAAAAGGATGAGTTCATGTCCTTTGTAGGGACATGGATGAAGCCGGAAACCATCATTCTCAGCAAACTATCTCAAGGACGTAAAACCAAACACCACATGTTCTCGCTCATAGGTGGTAATTGAATAATGAGAACACTTGGACACAGGGTGGGGAATATCACACACCAGGGCCTGTTGTGGGGTTGGGGGAGCGGGGAGGGATAGCGTTAGGAGATATACCTAATGTAAATGATGACTTAACGGGTGCAGCACACCAACATGGCACATGTATACATATGTAACAAACTAGCACATTGTGCACATGTACCCTAGACCTTAAAGCATAACAATAATTTTTAAAAAGACAGACAAGGTACAGTAAAGAGCCCTCAAGGTATGTATAGGTCATACATAATATATAAATCTTGGTGTCCAATGTTTACTTATAAATAAAGCAAAGTTTTAAAAAACTTCCCTGCTCTGCTCATTTCATTTTGTTAAATAGACCTCACACAAAATGTGTATTCGGCCTGTTTCCCTTAGGATTTCTGGATCCTTGCTGTCATAAATTTACTGAGCGAGGAAGAGAATATGTTCCTTTTCCCTTGTGAACTTCATTCTATAATGTTATCATTTATCTAGCAATAGAAGGTCATTAGAATGCTAGTTATGGTTTGCTTGGACTTGACATATTCAAATGCCTTGTAGTCACACATTAGATGTATGATTCTCTGTGAGAAGAGGCTCTTGACAGAAGACTTTTCTGGATCTGTGCAAACAAACTCCACCTCTGTCTGTTTTCACAGGAATGTTCAATGTTTTATAGTACACTGTGGTTTCGCATTTAGGATCAAATTTGGAATGGAACCGCTTTCCGTTCAGTAAAGCACAACTAAAATGTCACAGCTGTGAAGATTCATAGCCTTTGGAAGAGAGCTACCCTGTCATGAGCACCACCAAGTGGCCTGTACTGCTCCTACAAGCCTCCAACGATGTTACTTGATTGCAAGGTTCTAATCTAAAACCTTGACCAGCTGTTTATAAAGAATATCAGTTTTTAAGTATACCTTTCAATGACTGAGATAATCCATTTCTTAGACTTCCACAAAATTTATCCAAAAAATAAGAATTGCTGCTGCCATCTGAAATCCCAAATGTGGGACCTAAAAAGTGTTGTTGGATGCACTATACTATATTATCACAAGTGTGCACATTGATATATGGGAACTAAAAATAAGCCAAAAACTTGAGGGCATCTCTGCCTTCATGGACGCAAGCTGGCCCCATTTTACACAGCTGTAGAAATCAATTGCTCTCTGTTCCTGAGATGCAGCCCAACTTTACTGAGCAGCTGTAACCTAGGAACAGGAAGGAGATGAATTGCCACTATCTTTAGTTTCACATGAAAACATTTCTCATCTCGTATGTGTACAAACACGAGGCTGAAAGATTTTTCACATTGACAACTTGCCTGATTTTTTTAACTATACAAAAACTGGTTACGTAGAACACTAGAAAATGTGGCCTCTACCCTCGAGAAGATGAGACTCAAAGGACAGTGCTACCACATCATCATTCCCTTCTCTGGTTACAAACGCAAAATGTGTGCTGTGGGGATGAGGAGAGGGCTGCTGGGTGGCCGTTGGTGAGAAGAGTGAGCTGAAAGTGATACTTCAAAGAACATCTTCCAGAGCCTCCATTCCCAGCCCTGTCCATCCAAGTCGTGGCTCACTCCCGTTGTGACAAACAAAAAGCAAATTATAAATGGTCAAGATTTGTTCAATAGTTCAGGAATTTTAACTTATTTTAGGGTCAAAGAATGTTGTCTGGAAATCATTTCTGTAAGTAATAAACAAAGGATTATGATTTCATGAAGCAATTAGTAACAAATGCCATTAGAGCAGAAGCAGCCTGTCATATGCACTTGCAAAGTATTGAAGAGTCAGAAGTATTACCATTATTTTTAAAAATACACTTGACAAGCCTTAAATTTTTTTTTTTTACAAAAGAAAAATATATATATATGCGTAGTCAGTTTAAACAGATTTCTAAATGGACACTGATTAAAAGTTGCATAAGCCCTCAGGTAAAGAACTGGGGACCTGACAGGTGCCCAATTTGCCTGAGGACACAGAGCAAGGAAGTAGTAAAGTCCTGTGATGCCACCTTTGCATTCATATGGTATTTTGCAGTTTACAAAATGCTTTCAGGTCCTTTTGTCCCCTTCATTTGAACCTTACAAAAATGCTGTAATGTGGAGTGCACATCATCCCTTTAAAGTTAGAGACTCTGATTCTGCTCTCAGAAAGAATAAAGATTGGTAGTGGCTGAGAGGCTGAGGGCTAGCACCAGGCCAGGGTTACCTCATTCTGCAATCATTTGCATTGACTTTATAGTTTGCAACACACTGTAGTGTTTCATTTATTTCTCCCATATGGGTAAAGCAAACATCTTTCCTAATTAACAACTAAAGAAATTGGCAATACAGAGAGAAAACAATGTGCCCAAGATCCAGAAGAGCTGCAGCTAGGAGTAGAACCATATCTCCTGGATCCTCTCTTGCTTTCTTCCTACTATTCTCTACTGCCACCTTCAAGATCCTAAGTCATCTACTGCAAGACTCAAAGCTGAAGTCAGACTTTAAAGTCAGACCTTAGGCCAGGCACGGAGGCTCATGCCTGTAATGCCAGCACTTTGGGAGGCCAAGGCAGGCAGATCACCTGAGGCCAGGAGTTCAAGGCCAGCCTGGCCAACAGGGTGAAACCCCATCTCTACTAAATATACAAAAAATTAACCAGGTGTGGTGACAGGGGCCTGTAATCCCAGTTACTTGGGAGGCTGAGGTAGAATAATCGCCCGAACCTGGGAGGCAGAGGTTGCATTGAGCCGAGATCATGCCATTGCACTCCAGCCTGGGCAACAAGAGCGAAATTCCATTCTAAAAATAAATAAATAAATACAACAAATTAGCCAGGCATGGTGGCGTGTGACTGTATTTCTAGCTATTCGGGAGGTTGAGGCAGGAGAATCACTTGAACCCAGGAGGCAGAGGTTGCAGTGCAACGAGATCACACCACTGCACTCCAGCTTGGGTGACAGAGTGAGACTCCATCTAAAAAAAAAAAAAAAAAAGTCAGACTTTAAAGAAAAAATGTCTGTAAGATTAGTTGGAAAGCAATAAAGAAGGGAAAGGTGGGGATTTCTAAAACTGTATCCGTGAACTCAGACAATTGCCACACATCGTTTTAGTCACAAATATTGAACTAAGAAAAAATACGTTGGCCTATAAAATGGCAATTTATCAGAAGATTTTATATCTAGTAGCAACATGATTTAAGGGAGATAAAAATTCCAGAACTACTTCTCCACAACTGCTGAATGGTCAGTTCTGAAGGTGAGATTTGCACTTTCATAGAAGGCAAAGTGTGATGGGTAATCTCGGGCAGCCCTGGATGTGGAAAGAACCTTCAGTGTGAAGCAAACTGCTGAGATCCATGATCACAAAGCTCTTGTAGAAACACATGTCAGAAAACCCGGTTCCAGCTCGATTCTGCTACCTGGGAGTTAATCAATTACTCTCTACATCATATTGTAAAATGATATAAATGATCATAACAGTGACTTCCTTTATGCCAAACAAACCACTTGCTTACATTCTGTCAATCATTCTTCACACAACCCCATAATGTAGGCATTATACTCATTCCCATTTGACTAAACCAATACCTAGAGAAGTTATTATACTCAGAGGCACCATGGTCTGATTCTAAAGGTAATTCCTTTAACCTGCCTTACTGGAAAGTAATTTGTCTTCCTTGGTAAAGTAATAAACTAGTATTCTGGTTTTACATATTTGTCTTTCATGAGTTTTGTTTGTGAATCAGCCCAGCTTCAAGGATAATGCCAAATTTCTGACATTTCAGAGCTGAAGACTAGATCCCAAAGCACAGTAACGGTGAAACCTATGTTAAATGGTCAGGATGTCGGTCACTGGAGACGCTCCTCTAGGCGTGTTTTCAGTACAAAATGTTGGCAACTATCATGACACTGTCATGGCCTCTTCTCAATTGTAGTGGGTGGGAAGATGAGGTGGAGTTCAAGCTCACTCTCCGGCTGGGTGTTGAAAACCGTTTATCATACAGAGACTGAAAGAGTGAAGAAAGTCAGTGCCTTGAACTTATCCTCTGACTGAATATATTTGAGATCTCAAAAAAGATAGTGGCAAAGATAGAAACTGAAAGACTTCTTCACCAGAAATGGAAATTTGAACTTCGATGTGAAACAGACCCCTACTACCAAACTGTACACAATGAAAAAATAGCTAGGACAGCTTTGGGCGGAAATGAGGGATGGGCTGAGAGTTTCTCAAAGGGGAATTTGTATTGCTTAGGGAGAAATAGATTATAGCCAAAGCAAGGATTTTAAAATGCTGATTTTAAAATCAGGCATGCTCAAACTGTTAGCAGGCTGAGGCCACTAGGCCTCATTTGTTTCATGACAGGGATTAGGAACCCGACCAAGTCCCCAATCACTTCTCCTATTAGAGAAGGTAGAAAGCAAAGTTCTTTTTTTTTTTTTTTTTTTTTTTTTGACCGAGTCTCCCTCTGTTGCCCAGGCTTGAATGCAGTGGTGTGATCTCGGCTCACTGCAACCTCCACTTCCCTGGTTCAAGCAATTCCCTGCCTCAGCCTCCCGAGTAGCTGGGAATACAGGCACATACCACCACGCCCAATTAATTTTTGTATTTTTAGTAGAGACGGGGTTTCACCATGTTGGCCAGGCTGATCTCAAACTCCTGACCTCAGGTGATCCGCCTGCCTCCACCTCACAAAGGAAAGTAAAGTTCTACATGCACAGGTTTGGGGCTAGGTAGGTGAAGGTGTGATGAGAAGAAATGTGACCAATCACAAAAGAAAGTGTGTGTGTGTGTGTGTGTGTGTGTGTGTGTGTGTGTGTTTAAAAAATACAAAAAAAAATAATAATTTTTTAAAAAAATACATTGGGCTAGAAGTCCTGTACTTCCTGGGAATGGGGATGGGGTGACGTATAAGCAGAAATAAAAATTAATGCTTCACTAGAGAAACACTAGTGTTTCATGTAAAAGACATTTCCTGCCTACTCCCTAGGCAAATATTTCAAACAAACAGAAAAAAAAAAAAAAAAGATGTGTTTTAATCTCCCTTGTAGAGGTAACACCCCACCCCATTTCTCTAAGACAGCTTGGCTCTAGAAAAGGTCTAACCAGTCTAACACCTTGGGCCACTGTACAATTTGACCCCATCTCTTCATGGCCTGGGGACTTGGCCTACCTGGTGAAAACAGAAAATCATGTGGGAAATGAATTGCCTAAGAAATGAACCCTCTATGGAAGGTAACTTCTAAGACTAAATACTGCATAGCTCTTTCAAAAAGAGAGGGCCTTCTACTTGTATGCTGCTCTGGAGGAATCCACTGTGCCTCCTGCAGCATGATTTGTTAAATATTAATGAATCCACAAGCTGTAAAGAACCCCTGGAGTGGCCTAATTGCTTTTAGAACTGCTTAATTCCTGTGAGTAATCCACTTCATTCATTTTGCCAAGCAATACTTATTCTGTGTTCGACCTTTCATGGCTCATTTCCAAAATGCTAACGTTAAGGCAACAACACTGTTTGCAAACCACAGTCTGATAAATAAAATGCTAAAAGCAACAGCAGAAACTTTCAATTACATTCACTTCTGTGAATTGTTCTACTCAGTGCTTTAAAGACTAAAATCCCGTGGCCTAAGCTATTTAGTTTTTCGTTTGCTTGTTTGTTTGCTTTTTACTATGACCCTATAGTAGACCAAATAATAACTCCCCCAAAGATGTCCACATCCTAATCCTGAGAACTGGATGTGGCCTTACATGGCAATAGGGACTCTGCTGATGTGGAGAAGTTAAGGATCTGGTGATAGGGAGATTGTCCTGGATTACCCAGGTGGAGCCCTGTCGTCACAAGGGTGTTTATAAAAGGAATACAGGAAGGTCAGGCAGAGGGGAAGGCAATGTGACGATGGAGGCAGAGACTGGGGTGATGAAAGCACAATCTGGAGAACACAGCAGCCTCCAGAAGCTGGAAGAGCCAGAAACAGAGGCTGCCCTGGAGCCTCCAGAAGGAATCAGATACCACTACCTCCCACCCTGATTTTAACCCTGTAAGACTCATTTCAAGCTTCTTACCTCCAGAACTTTGAGGCAAGAAATCTGTATTGTTTGTAGCCACTAAGTATGTGGCAAACACTTGTTGCAGCAGCAACTTTCTTGTAAATGTATTTAAGTTTGAAATATCACTGTAGACAGCCCATGAAACACCTTCAACATCTGCCTTGCTTTCCACTGCTGTTTGAGCACAGTGGTCAGTCCGTTCCTCATGAATAATCTATCCATCGGCCTGGCTACATCTGATTGGACCCCCTATAGCTACACGCACAGGCCTATGGCTATGAGGAAGCCTGGAACAAAGTCTGCCTTGGAAGACACTTCAGGAAGGACAGTGACTAACCGAAGGAATCAGATTCTCTCCCAGAGACTTTTGAGTGCAAGACATTGACAAGGCAATAAAACTATAAGGAAAACAACAGGAAATACAAAAAAGACAGGAAGGGAAAATGGAGATAAAAGCTAAGGGGCCAATAGGATGGAGTCGGGAGTAAGGGACACCAATTTCTGGAGACCAGGCCACCACACTTCTCCACGGCGCCAGTGCCTACCATAACCCTGCACGGGGGCCCTCAAATGACTGCTGAACATTTGAACAATAGTAAAGTGCATACCATTTCTTCGTGAGACACCACTGCATTACTGCTAAGATTGGTTATACTTCCATATTTCCCCATGCAGCCTTATAATAACCACTTCCCACCTCAGATGACCAGAGCAGGTTTTTTTTGTACAACTCTGTTTTATTTTATTTTTGAGACAGAAGTTGTGTTATGTCACCCAGGTTGGAGTGGAGTGGCATGATCTCAGCTCACTGCAACCTCCGCCTCCCAGGTTCAAGTGATTCTCCTGCCTCATTGTCAAAGCAGCTGGGACTACAGGCATGCCCCACCACGCCCAGCTAATTTTTCATACTTTTAATAGAGTTGGGGTTTCACCATGTTGGCCAGGCTGGTCTCAAACTCCTGGCCTCAAGTGATCCTTCCACCTCAGCCTCCCAAAATGCTGGGATTATAGGCATGAGCCACCGTGCCCAGCCTGTTTTTTACAACTTTCAAGAGCCTAACCACGATTCTCTCCTCTCTAGTCTTATCCTTATAATGCAATTTTAAAAGATCATTGGGGGCAAATAACTTGAATAGACCTTTCTCCAAAGAAGATCTACAAATGGCCAAGAAGCTCAACCAAAGATGCTCAAAGTCACTATGGAAATGCAAATAAAAACTACATGGAGAGACCAGTTTATACCCACGAGGATGGTTATCCTCAAAAGAGCTTTGAGGAAAATGCAACAACATTGGAACTCTCATACACTGCTGCTGGGAATGCAAAATAGTGCAGCCACCACAGAAAACAGTTTGGTGGTTCCTCAGTAAGTTAAACATAGAATTACCACGGGACCCAGGAATTTTCACACCCACAAAAATTAAATAACAGGTATTCAAACAAAAACCTTGTACACGAAAGTTCACAGCGACACTACTTACAATAGCCAAAAGATGGAGATAACTAAAGCATCTGTAGATGGATGAATGAACAAATTTTAGTATATACACACAATGGAATATTATTTACCCATAAAAAGGAAGAACTAATACATGCTACAACGTAATGAACCTAGAAAGTATTATTCTTTGTGAAAGAAGTCACAAAAGGCTACATAATGCATGATCACATTTATATGGAATATCCATAATAGGCAAATTCATCAAGACACAACGCAGATTCGTGGCTACCAGGGGCAAATGAAGAGTAAATGCTTAATGGGTTCAGGGTTTCTTTTTGGAGTAATGAAAATGTTTTGGAACTAGAGAGTGGTGATGGTCGTACAACATGTTGATGTACTAAATTCTACTGAATTGTACATTTTTTAATGGTTAAAATGGTGAATTTTAGTGAATTTTATCACACTAAAAAAGATGATGGGAAGTGCATTTCATGTGAGATCTTCCTCTATTTGCCACATGACTGATAGACAATTTATTATTTAACCATTTCAACTTATGGTTAGATATCCGAAATGCTGCTCTTGCCCCAGGTGGCTTCAGGGCTTGAGTTATTCCTTTGTTAGCAAGGGTAAAATCTAGGGTTTATAACACACAGACACCTGTCTGTGATCTCTCAGTGTCACACCCAAAATTTCTTTCATGTGGGCCTAAAACTTACAGATCGTTTTGTAATATGGAGTAAAAAGCCAACAAATGTCATGTCCTGATTAAACTGATCCTGGGCTAAGCAATAAAAACCACACAAAATTTAGAGTGATGTGGGTCTTGTATTTCAACATTTTAATGTGAGATCAAGATACCTTAAAATAAAGAAACTAATCCCTTGATAATAAGAGTTAGTCACTAAGTGGATTAAGAAGTTAATGATGACACAATTAGGGAATCATTTCTATAAAGACAGTGACTGATACTTCAAAAGAATGTTATAAGTATTTGCCACCTAGCTCTTCAATACAGTTAAATTTCTCAATTAAAAAAAATGACAGATTGGTCCACCTTTGCTTAAAAAAGTAGAAAAGAACTCATAATTGTGTTTCTTGCTTCTCAAAATATTCCAGAAGTGTTTTTATTTTTAACAGCAGGTGGCGCTGCCAACATAACTGAAATTTAAAAGCTGCCTGGCCATTTTCTTCAAGCCCTTTATTATATAGGAAATATGGAATAATTCACTTTTTGAATGCATTTCATGCTTGAAATACATTTTGCTATTCTTGGCATTAGTTGGGTATGTTTAAGGTTCTGCAATCCTAAGAAATTTAACTCAATTAACTCATGGAAACAGCTTTTAAAACATTATTTACTAATGTTTTAAAACATTCATTATTATTAACTAACATGGATAGGGTATTTTCTATTGGTAGGCACTTTACTGCACCCTCACATCAGCTTTCTCCTTTATCTTGATAAATTTAAAGGCTATTATTTTCATTTTAAAAAGGAGAAAACAGATAGGTAAATTATGTTCTCTGCCCAACTCACACATCTCTGCAAGGAGTAGAACCAGGATCCAGTGAGAACTGACTCCCTCCAAGGCCCACATCCTCAACCATGTCACCCCACATCACACATAGTGCCATAGTGCCCTAGGATTCCCAGCATTTTGGAAAGACATTCAAAGACAGGTTTACAAGATGAATATTGAGGCAGATAACCTGAAACCACTGAACATGCAGGTGGCCCTCACTCAAACCATTCAGACAGCTAAGTTCATTTAACTCCTAAGTGCCAGTTGTATTCAGAATTCAGTCAAAGCTTAAAACAAGTTTGACCTTATTTCTGTTTGGGAAAAGTTAAGAGTGTAAGGTGATATTCCATTGAGTCAAACTGTGTAGGACAAAGACTTTGCACAACATTCAGAATGAAAGGCACCCTGAAACACAGAAATCACGCCAACTCCATTTACTGTGTGAAACAAAAGGAAGCTAAACTCCAGCAGCAAAGAAGGGAGAAAGAAATAGGTTATTTGCATACTTGAAATTTGACCTTTCCACGATCAGATAGTCATTTTCTGTTATGACACTATTCTGAGTAAACAGTTTGATAATAATGCAAAAGCTGAAGAAAAAGGAAGTAGAGCACAGCGTAAGTATTCTAAATCTTTCTGACAGGCACATCCTACGTAAGGATCTGTAAAGGTTATCTGTTTTTAACAAATTGAACGCTATATGAGAGTTTTTTCTTCTCTCTAAAAAAAAAAAAAATTGTTAGCCATCTCACAAGTAAAGATAAACTGAGGACTGGTCAGAACCCATTGCTCCATTTTCTCATTCAGTCATTTGATGCCATCACCCTCAGGAGAAGAAGGAACACTTGAAGCACATGACGGTGGTTTTAATAAATTCAATAAGACTTTATTCCCGGGCACTTAGGATCAACCCTCATGGACTGGACTAGACCATGTTGTTTTTTCTGGCATAACACAAAAACCAGAGTCCCTCTACTGGAAGCCACATCTGAACATTAGCCCTTGTCATTTCACCTTTTCAACAGCAAATCAGGACAGACCCAAGCTTAGAGAGAGAGGCCTTCCTAAGCTCCTAAGCATGGCAGATCCCACAGGTTACATGGGAGGGAACATAAGGACAAAAGCAACCCCAAGAGGCCCCAACATACAAAAGCATCGCTTCCAATTTATTCATTCTTCACACTGCGCTGCCCTCCGCCCAACTCCTAGCACCACGGCCCATCAGTGTTCTTCCCTTTGATACTATTTCTGGTGTGTTGACTAAGCATATCTCATGTTGTATGCAAAACACAGCTTTATTTTTTGCCTCCTGACGCCTTTTAAAATATATCCAGTGGGAGTAATCTTTCTTGGCCCCTGGATTAAGAGCATGTCCCATGCTTTTTCTGCTCATTCTTAGGTAACACAGTTCTACATACATTGGAAGTGGCCAACAGACTAATTTCAAAAAATAAAACTTTCAGTACAAAATATAAATCAAAACTCCTACTTTGATTAAACAGCAAAACCTTCTCCCTTTTCTTGGCTCAGGCTGGCTTCAGGCTAAACCTACAATAGGAGAAAGAGGCACAGATGGATTATTTTGTATTTCTCCCACTTGTACTTTTCTCCCTCCTATCTCCTTCCCTGTTTCCTAGCTAGTTTCTTCTTCTTCCTGAATGGAGTGAAGGGCGGGGTACAAAATGAGAAAGAGCAAAGTATTGAAACTGGATGAGAAATATCTTGCCTGAAATGGTACCAAAGACAGCTTGCAACTCTCTGGGTCTGGCAGAAGTAAGAATGACTCACTTGTAGAAATACCATTGTGGGTTCTTCACAGAGATGCACACTGGGGATTTCTCTCGTAAACTTCCCTTGACTCGGGCAGATGCTTCTCCATGCTGAGTGATCACTTGCAACTCCTTCCTTGGCCCTTAAGTATTAGGTCTTTTCTCCCAAGTTGCTGCTCCCCTATAGGGAGCAATCTTTGGATACAAATGTCCCTGCTGTAGGAGGGCAGGTCCTCAGATGGCCTTTTTCGACCCAGCTCTCCCCTCTGCAACTTGTAGTTCTCAGAACTGTAGAATTTGTTCAGAGTGCATTACCATAAGAAAAAAAGAAACAGGCTAGAATAGCCAGAGCTATGAACCTCTAGAAGAGGATATTCTGCAATACTTGAGCCCAGGGAGCAAGTGATACCCAAGGTGCAAAATACAAGATGATGTGCTTTGGGGGTCCCTTGTCTGCAGTACAATATGGGACATGCACAGACAAGACTATTCACACTGGAGAGCTTTCCTGAGCCCTGGGGAACCAGCTCTCCATGGATCCTAGACTATGTTTTTGCTGTCTATCAGTGAATAATAAATTTGCTTTGCCTGACTTGTTGTGAAAGTTCTGCGTCTCACTGTCCTCATGCAAATAGTAGAAAACCTTTGCATCCGCCAGTACATTCCACATCTAGACCACAATAAACAACCATGCATTCCACATCACTTTCAGTAAACCCTGGGGTAAGCAACTCTCCTGGCTTCACAATCAGCACTGACAGCCCATCTAAACACTTTCTATTCATGAAGATACTAAGGTTCTAGTGTTGCGGAACAGGTTCTGGACCATTTTGTGCCTGCAGGGTAGGGTGTATGTTACATCACACATTTTGTGACAATGCTTTAACCAGTTCTATAATTTCCCACAGTAAGTAGTTACGGCTTCCTGGAAATTGTTGAAGTAACATATTGAAGACTGAAACCACTGTGGTGTGCAGGCCCTTATGATTTTTATCTCCTTCATGACACACACCAGCATCTTGGGAATAATAGAGGGAGCATCTTAATTTCAGGTCAAATAATATTCACCAAAGTCTACATAGGTTAAATACTTTATAATACTTTTCACAGATCTTCTTCCTCAATAATTTAACCCCCTAACAATCAGAATCTTAAAATAGGGACTTTCAGAATTGTTGTACCTCAAAAATATCTTCTGGTGATTATAGAATGCTTAAAATGCTAACATAAATAGCTCCAAGCCAATGAACACTTCAAAGTAGCC
Source organism: Macaca fascicularis (assembly GCF_037993035.2). Classification (NCBI taxonomy): domain Eukaryota; kingdom Metazoa; phylum Chordata; class Mammalia; order Primates; family Cercopithecidae; genus Macaca; species Macaca fascicularis. Next base: position 113,290,317 of record NC_088377.1, read on the forward strand.
AAGCAAGCCTAAGCACACCAGGTCTCTTGATGATCCACACAGTGCTCAGAGCCAGAGGGCTCCTCCCTGACATCTGACACCAACAGAGGCTGTGATCAGGGAGTAACGTCTGCACGGTTATAAAACAGAGGAGTGATTGCACTCACGTAGCATATTTACCATCACGGATCTAGATGCAGGGTATTGAGCCACATATACACAATGGCAGGGAATCTGTCATCCTAAAATATTAGGAAGAAGAAATTGAAGATTAAAAGAAATACTATATTTTTTCTCGTTGTCATTTTTACAAGAAACCTTAGTTTTCTACAGTCTTTCATCTATAAACTTAAAGAAGCTTGGACTTGGAGAAATCTACTATCAAGCGATAAATAAAATCCTGTTATTTGTAGAAACATGGATGGAACTGAAGGACACTTTATTAAGCAAAATAAGCCAGGCACAGAAAGGCAAACAAATATTATATGTTCTCATTCGTATGAGACAGCTAAAAGAGCTGATCTCATAGAAGCAGAGGGTAGAATGATGGTTACCAGAATCTGGGAAAGGAACTGGGGAGGCGGAGGATAAAGAGGGGCTGGTTAATAGGTACAGAAATACAGTTAAAGAGAATGAATAAGACCTTGTGTTCTGTAGCATAGTAGGGTAGCTAACAATAACATTGTATATTTCAAAATAACTAGAAGAGTGAAACTGGCATGTTCCTAAAACAACAAAATGATAAATGTTTGAGCTGATGGATATCCCAATTACTCTGATTGATCATTACACATTGTATGCTTGTGTCAAAATAACACATGTACCCCCCATAAATACATACAACTCTTCTGTATCCATAAAAATTATTTTAAATTTTTTTAAATAAATAAATCTTTTAAAACATAAATAAAAGAGGGGGAAGCAGAGCAAGATGGCTGAATACAACTATCGAAACAGGGGAAAGCGTCCTAAGAACCAAAAATCAGGTGAGCACTCACAGTACCTGGTTTTAACTTCATATCACTGAAACAGGCACTGAAGAGGCAGATAAAACAATACTGAATCTCAGATGCGAACCCTTCCTCTCCCTCAGTAGCAGCAGCAGCAGTGTGGTGCGGAGAGCATCTCTGGGCACTGGGGGAAGAGAACACAGCAATTGTGAGGCACTGAACTCAGTGCTGTCCTGTCAGAGCAGAAAGAAAAACAGACCAAACACAGAGGGAGCATTTAAACCAGTCCTAACTACAGGGGAAGTGCTCACCCCAGGGGTCCAAACTTGAGTGCTTGCAAACCTTACCACTGAGGATCAAGGTGTGCTCGGTGTCCAAGTAAACTTGAAAGGCAGTCTAGGCCATAAGGACTTCAACTCTTAGGAGAGTCCTAGGCTGAACTAGGTCCAGAGACTATAGACTGTGGGAGCATGTGACATACTGAGACACCAGCTGGGTAAGCCAAGGAAGTGCTGGCATCATCGCCCCCCGCAATCCTAGACTGCACAGCTTGCAGCTCCAAAAGAGATCCCTTCCTTCCACTTGAGGAAAGGAGAAGGAAGACTGGAGATGACTTTGTCTTGCCTCTTAGATACCAACTCAGCCACAACAGGATAGGATACCGGTCAGAGTCATGAGGCCCCCTTTCCAGGGGTCTCATACCCTAGGACAGAAGGGAACCCACTGTCTTGAAGGAAAGGATTTAGTGCTGCCAGCATTCATCATCTGCTAACTGAAGAGCCCTTGGGCCCTGAATAACCAACAGCGATACCCAGATAGTACGTCAACTGCCATGGATGAGCCTCTGGGACTCCTGGCTTCGTGTGAGATTCAGCACGTTACCAGCTGTGGTGATGACAGGGCAACTTTGTCTCGCACTTTAGGTATCAATACCACCACAAGGGGGCAGAGCACCAAGTGGGATCTTGGGGTCCCCAATTCCAGGACTTGACTCTTGGATGGCATTTTTGAACCTGCCCCGGGCCAGAGGGGAGCCCACTGGCCTGATGGGTGAGTCCGAAGCCTTGCAGCGTTCACCATAAGCTGACTTAAGAGTCCTTGGGCCTTAAGGAAACAGTGGTGGTAGTCTGGCAGTACTCCTCATGGCCTAGGGTGGTGGTGCTATGGGCTGAGACTCCTCTGCCTTTGGAGAGGGAAGGGAAGAGTGGAAAGGACCCCATCTTGTGGTTTAAGTGCCAGCTCACCCACAATACAATAAACCACCAGGTAGACTTGTAAGGTTTTTGACTCTAGTCCCTGACTCCCGGCACTTCTGGACCCACCCAGGAACTAAGGGACCTCGCCGCCCTGGAGGGAAGGACACAGGACTGGCTGACTTTGCCACCTGCTAACTGTAGAGCCCCAGGGCCTTCAAGAAACCTGGAGAGTAGACAGGGAGTGGTTAGAGCAGGCCTTGGGTAAGACCCAGCACTGTGCTGGCTTCAGGTCTGACCCAGCACAGTCACAGTGGTGGTGGCCACAGTGGTGCTTGTGTCACTCTGCCCCTAGCTTTAGAAAGCTCAGAATAGAGAGAGAAACTCTGTACGTTCAGGAGAAAGTAAGGGAAGAGAACAAGAATTCCTGTCTGGTAATCCAGAGAATTCTCCTAATTCTTGTCTAAGATCATTAAGGTGGCACCACTACAAGTCTGCAACAAGCACAGTGTTACTGGCTTCTTTCAAATATCTGGAAAGCCTTCTCAGGAAGGATGGCTACAAATAAGTCCAGACAATGAAGACTAAAATAAATTCCTAATTATTCAATGCCCAGACACTGAAGAACATCTACTGGCATCAACACTATTCAGGAAAACATGACCTCACCAAGTGAACTAAATAAGATACCAGGAACTAACCTTGGAGAAACAGAGATATGTGAACTTTCACACAGAGAATCCAAAGTAACTGTGTTGAGGAAATTCAAAGAAATTCAAGATAACACAGAGAAGATATTCAGAATTCTATCAGATAAACTTAACAAAGAGATTGAAACAATTGAAAACAAGCAGAAATTCTGGAGCTGAAAAATGCTATTGACATACTGAAGAAGGCATCAGAGTCCCTTAACAGCAGAATAGATCAAGCAGAAGAAAGAATTAATGACCTTGAAGACAAACTATTTGAAAATACCCAGTCAGAGGAGACAAGAGAAAAATGAATAAAAAAATATAAAATATGCCTACAGGATTTAGAAAATACTCTCAAAAGAGCAAATCTAAGAGTTATTGGCCTTAAAGAGAAGGTAGAGAAAAAGACAGGGGTAGAAAGTTTATTCAAAGGAATAAGAACAGGGAACTTCCCAAACCTAGAAAAAGATATCAATATCCAAGTACAAGGTTATAGAACACCAAGCAGATTTAACCTAAGGAGGACTACCTCAATGCATTTAATAATCAAACTCCCAAAGGACAAGGATAAATAAGGAATCCTAAAAGCAGCAAGAGAAAAGAAACAAATAACATACAACAGAGCTCCAATACGTCTGGCAGCAGATTTTTCAATGGAAACCTTACTTACTTACTAAAAACTCTCAGGAGAGAGTAGCATGACATATTTAAAGTGCTGAAGGAAAAATATTTTTTACCCTAGAATAGTTATCCAGCAAAAATATCCTTCAAACATAAAGGAAAAATAATTTCGCAAAGTAACAAAAGCTAAGGGATTTCATCAATACCAAACCTGTCCTAAAAGAAATGCTAAAGGTAGTACTTCAATCAGTAAGAAAAGGAAATTAATTGGCAATATAACCTGAAGGTACAAAACTTACTGGTAATAATAAGTGCACAGAAAAACACAGAATATTATAACATTGTAACTGTGTTGTGAAAACTACTCTTTCTAACACTCCTAAGTAGAAAGACTGAACAATAAACCAATCAAAAATAAAAACTACAGCAACTCTTCAAGACACAGTATAATAAGATACAAATAGAAACAACAAAATGTTAAAAAAAAAGTTAGGGGACATAGTTAAGGTGAGTTTTTATAGTTTTTCTGTTGCTTGTTTGTTTATGCAAGCAGTATTAAGCTGTTATCAGGTTAAAATAATGGGTTATTATTTGCAAACCTCATGGTAACCTGAAACCAAAAAACATACAATGGATATACAAAACATAAAAAACCAGAAACTAAATCATATCACCAAAGAAAATCATTTTCACTAGAGGATGACAAGAAAGAAGGAAGAGGAGACCACAAAACAACAAGAAAACAAATAACAAAATAACAGTAGTAAGTCCTTACTTATCAATGATAACATTGAATGCAAATGGACTAAACTCTGTAATCAAAAGACATAGACTGACTGAATGGATGAAAAAACAAGACCCATTGCTCTGTTGCCTGCAAGGAACACACTTTACCTATAAAGACACATATAGACTGAAAATAAAGGGATAGAAAAAGATACTTCATGTCAAAGGAAAGCAAAAAAGAGCAAGAGTTGCTATATTTATATCAGAGAAAACAGATTTCAAAACAAAAGCCATAAGAAGAAGGGGTCACTATATAATGATAAATGGGTCAATTCAGCAAGAGGATATAACAATTTTAAATACATATGCACCCACCACTGGAGCACACAGATATATAAAGGAAATATTAATACAGCTAAAGAGAGAGATAGGCCTCAATACAATAATAGCTAGAGATTTCAACACCACACTTTCAGCTTTGAACAGAACTTCCAGACAAAAAATCAACACAGAAACATCAGTCTTAATCTGTACTACAGACTAAATGGGTCTCAGCTATTTACAGAACATTTCATCCAAGAGCTGCAGAGTACATTCTTTTTCTCAACACATGGATCATTCTCAAGGATAGACCACATGTTAGGTCACAAAATAGGTCTTACAACATTTGAAAAATTGAAATACTATCAAGTACATTCTCTGACCACAATGGAATAAAACTAGAAATTAATAACAAGAGGAATTTTATAAACTATACAAATACATGGAAATTAAACAATATGCTCCTGAATGACCAGTGGGTCAGTTAAGAAATTAAGAAATAAATTGAAAAAATTCTTGAAACAAATGACAATGGAAACCAAGCATACCAAAACGTGTGGGATACAGCAAAAAATAGTACTAAGAGGGAAGTTCATAGCAGTAAGTGCCTACATCAAGAAAAGAGGGAAAGCTTCAAATAAATAACCTAACAATGCATCTTAAAGAACTAGAAAAGTAAGAGCAAACCCAAACCCAAAATTGGTAAACAAGAGTAATAATAAAGATCAGAGCAGAAATAAATGAAATTGAAAAAAACACAAAAGATCAATGAAACAAAAAGTTGGTTTTCTGAAAAGTTAAACAAAATTGACAAACGTTTAGTAAGACTAAATAAGAGAAAAAGAGAGATCTAAATAGGTAAAATCAGAAATGGAAAAGGAAACATTACAACTGATATTGAGGAAGTTCAAAGGATCATTGGTGGTTACTATGAGCAACCATTGTGAAAGACAAATATTGTATGTTATCATTTATATATGGAATCTAAAAATCACAACAATTGAACTCATGGACATAGAGAGCTGCTTATCTTAACTTTTTCTACCATGAAGACATGGGTAAATTTAGCATAGTTTGACAGATGAATAAGACCTACTATTTGATAGCACAACAGGGTAAGTATAGTCAATAATAACTGTACATTTTTAAATAACTTAAAGAGTGTAATTAGATTGCTTGCAACCCAATGGCTAAATGTTTGAGGGGATGGATACTCCATTATTGATGATGTGCTGATTTCATGTCACATACCTGTGTCAAAACATCTCATGTACCCCATAAATATATACACCTATAAAGTACACACAAAAATTAAAAAAACAAATACATAAATAAATAGTTGATGTTTTCTTAAAAAGAAGTAAATGATACCATTCTGTTCTTGCATTCACCTTATCTGAGGGAGCAATTTTATTGCCAGGTGAGAAATTGGCATCTGAAATAAACTATTTTTCTCTTAAAGTCAGAATTTGCAGCACAACAGAGTGATTACAGTCAACAAAAATTTATTGTACATTTAAAAATAAAAGTATAATTGGATGCTTTGCAACAATAAAGAAAGGATAAATGCTTGAGATGATGGATACTCCATATGCCCAGATGATTATTACACATTGTATGCCTGTATCAAAATATCTCATGTACCCCATAAGTATATGCACCTACTATGCACACACAAATTTTTTTAAAAGAATTTGCATTGGTGACACCATTAATCTCTAATTCCATTTGTTTCCAGCAGTGGCTGACCTCTGTTCTAAATTCCTGAAATGACACCTGAGAGCAAGACTTCATGACCATCCACTGAAGATCCCTGAACAAAAATAAAAGCCTTGGGTATCTCATGTCGATCACTCAAATCGGCACCACTTGGTCATTTTTTTCCTCTCTTTGGATATAATCATAGACACAACTACAGAAATTAGAGAATGTCTAAGAAACAAATCAGAGTTAAATTAATAGCCTGTTGAAGAATGAGAGAAATTAGGAATTTATTCCTCGCTTGATTGCCTCTTTGGTTGTAGATGTTGACAAGCGGATATCAATTGTAGTCACATAAGGAAAATTGAAGCTGAAACTGAAAGACAATAATCCAGGTGATCAATTTCTGTACAATCCACCATTCATGGCATCATCAATCCAAAATCCAAAGTGTTACATATTAAAGTGCTGCCTGTTTTGAGATGAGACTTTTTGTCCCCCCAAATAATTAGCTAGTACCACTTTTCTACTAGCAAGAGGCAGAGATAAAGATATTCTCTATTGTCAAACTTGTTTTTCCACGTGGAACTTTGACCTAAAGTTTCAGAATCACTGTTTTCATCAGTCCAGATTTTACTAACTACACCTAGCACTTACGATACTTGCAAGTTGTAGTATTAAGAGCAGAGGCCGCTTCTGATGTCAGTTTTAAACTTTATGAGGAACTTTGTTTCTTAAATATGTGGATCTTGAATATTCTAACTACAGTCTGTCAAACTATGCTAAAATTTACCCAAGACTTCATGGTAAAAAAAAGTTAAGATAAACAAAGTTAAGGAATGATGCTAAAGCTTCAGCCAACCTGCCACCACCAGCACTAGCTTATGAAGATTCAGAAAGACAATGTATGTTTTCAGTACTGTAAGGCACTGAAGTCAAAATCTTATGTAAAACAGCCAACTCTGGTGAGGCACTGAACTGCTTTGGTAAAGACTTTACTAAGTCTTTTTTATTTATTTATTTTTTTTTAGTTCCTTGATATTTATTACCAAATTATTTTTTTTAATTCACCTGTTTTTCTACCTTTTTATTTTTTATTTTCCCATAGGTTACTGGGGTACAGGTGGTATTCGGTTACATAAGTAAGTTCTTTACTGGTGATTTGTGAGATTGTCATGCAACCATCACCCGAGCAGTATACACTGCACCCTATTTGTAGTCTTTTATCCCTTGCCCCCCTCCCACCCTTCCCCCCAAGTCCCCAAAGTCCATCATTCTTATGCCTTTGCATCCTCATAGCTTAGCTCCCACATATCAGTGAGAACATATGATGTTTGGTTTCCATTCCTGAGTTACTTCACTTAGAATAACAGTCTCCAATTTCATCCAGGTTGCTGCAAATGTCATAAATTCATTCCTTTTTATGGCTGAATAGTATTCCATCATGTATATATACCACAGTTTCTTTATTCACTTATTGATTGATGGGCATTTGGGTTGGTTCCACAATTTTGCAATTGTGAATCATGCTGCTATAAACATGTACGTGCAAGTATCTTTTTCATATAATGACTTATTTTCCTCTGAGTAGATACTCAATAATGGGATTGCCAGATCAAATGGCAGTTCTACTTTTAGTTCTTTAAGGAATCTCCACACTGTTTTCCATAGTGGCTGTACCAGTTTACATTTCCACCAGCAGCATAGAAGTGTTCCCTGATCACCACCTCCACGCCAACATCTACTGTTTTTTGATTTTTTGATTATGACCATTCTTCCAGGAGTAAGGTGGTATCACATTGTGGTTTTGATTTGCATTTCCCTGATCATTAGTGATGTTGAGCATTTTTCATATACTTGTTGGTCATTTGTAACTAATAGTGTCTTTGGCCTTTAAATTTGCACCCATATCTTGGCCCTTTGCATTTTTCCACTCTATCAAGAAGAATCAAAGAAATATAAACTCAAGGAAAAGTTCAATAAGAGAAAACAGAGCTAAGCCAGCTACCACAATCTTCCTTGATAAGCCTCTGCCAACAAAAAAGCACCTTGGGCTGTTTTATCATGTCTGCTTCATGTAAACCTCTTGAGAGGAAGAGCCACACTGAACATACCATGAGGAAACAGAAGCTTTTAACCTCCTTGAGCTTCACCAATACATTTCACTCCTTTAGTACAAGAGCCCAGTGAAAATTTCACCCTTAACCCAAGTTGGAAATTTACTCTGCAGGAATAAATTAAGCAAAGAGAGTTTTAAACATCTCAAAGAAAGGGATCAGAATTCAGGGAGGCCAGCAGAACACTGTAAAGGAAGGTAGAGTATAATAGCAAAAGGGTAACTCAAGCTTAGTTTTATTCTCACAGTTGCATCCAGCCAGGCCAAAGAGATTTAGTAAATACATAATAAAATGCCTAGGATAGTATTTTTTTCCCAAAATTTCAATCAGCTTGAGATAATCATTTATACACAAAAAAAAGACCCAGAACAATATCACAAAGTAACTTTGACCTGAAGAACCACTGTAGGAAGAGATCATGCCAATAATGCTTGACCAAAAATGAAAAAATGAACGAGTCTCATCATGTACCAGGGACATTTTGACTAAAAAATTTTAAAGATATTCTTTTCTTATATCTAAGAAAATAACCACATGTGTACATTTATGGAGAAATCTATTATAAACTAGCTGTCAGCACAATTCTTAATAAGTACTTGAAAATTTTAAACCTCAAACATACAAAGAATTACTATAGAGAACAAAAAAAAGTGTGGTGGAAAATATGTGTAAAATCTGTCCAGTATAGATGGCAAGTAAGTAACCTGTGAAACATATTAGCATAGAATAAATGAAATAAGCAAGTAGCACATATGATATTTTTACATAGATTTAAAAGGATGAGGGGAAAAAAACCCAAGAGCATTATTTAGGAATAAGGAGGAAGAGAAAGAGGTAAACATTAACTATGCATAAGGCACAAACCTTCAGTTCTTTTCATAAAGGAGTACCTGTCACAAGATTGGACAACAAGGCAAGTAGACAAATACTGAAACAACTGTTTTTCATGAATTACACAATAGGCAATATGGGAGGCAATTCCTGAGAGGATAAACAATGAAGTGAGTTCGACAATCACCCCAGCTTTTTGCCTGGAGGTAATTTCTGGACCACAGCACAAGGAAGGATCATATTAACAGAGCTGAGGGGAAAAAGATTCAAGTTCAGGGAGACCACGAGGGTTAGAAATTGTGGACCAGAGGAGGGGTTAGGTATAGAAAGGGTTATATACTGAAAGAACTACAGAAATATGCATAAGGTTTTCCTTAAGTCTTTGGCTGAATGCCAATTTACAAACACATAGAGTGACATTCCCGGAGGCCAGAGAAGAACTACTGCTGGGAAATAACAAATATCAAGAATCTGTAAACTAAACAATTCACCGAGTTCACACAGGGCTGGGAATTGTTTGAGTTTCCACCAGTCAGAGTGAAAAGACCTCATTGAACATATGAACATTCACAAGAAAGCCCTTGGGTCACACCTTAATAGTGAGACTAAACTGCCCTAGAATAAAAGCCACACCAGGACCACTTTCAAAAAGCTTAAAAACATAGCCTGTAATAATCAAGACTGTCATGAAAAGATTCTACACACTTTAAATAAACTTGTTGAAAAAATCACTCAAAAACATAAAAATTTAAATATTTGTCATCCAATCAAAAATTACCAAACATGTAAGGAAGCAGAAAATTTAACCACTATACAGGGAAAAAGCCAACCAATATAAACAGATCCAAGAAAGACAGTGATGAAAGAATTTACAAAGAATAATTCTAAACAAGCTTTTATAAATATAAATAGGATATTTTTAAGAATATAAATAAAAACATAAATCTAGTAAAGAGGGAAATAGAAAATATAAAAATAATCAAAGGAAACTGTTGGAGATAAAAAATACAATATCTGAAATAAGAATTTCATGGGTTATGATTAACAGCACATCAGACACTTCAGGAAAAATGATCAACGATAATATATAACAACAGAAACTATGCATCCTGGAGTACAGAGAATAGCACACTGAAAAATGATGAACAGGTTCAGTGACTTCTAAAGAATGCCAAATACATATATATGTATATAATATATTAACATATTCACAAAGTGATAGAAGAGAGACAGGAAAGAAAGTGAAAAAAAAAGTTTAAGATATAATGGCTGAATATTTTTCCAAATTTGGTAAAATTTTGAATTCACATATACAAGAAACTCAATTTATTCCAAGCAGGAAGAACTCAAAGTCAATCACAGCAAGTCAAATTTCTGAAAAATAGTGATAAAGAAAAACATTCTAAAAACCAGACAGAACTAAAGGATTCAATATTTTAAAAAGAATAAATCTAAGTATTGTCATAAATTTTGTGTCAGAAACAATTTAACACAAAAAACAATGTAATGATATCCTATAGCTGAAAGAAAAGAATGTCTATCTAGAACTCTAAATCCAGTTTTAAAGAAACAGTCTTTAAAAACAAAAGGCAAAATAAAGACATTTTTGACAAGTGGGAGTGAAAAGAATTTATCAGCTGCAAACATGCACTCAAGCAAGTAGTTAAGGGCATTCTTCTGGCAAAAGGAAAATGATCACAATGGAAACTTCGTTCTCAAAGACAAAAACCACATGATTATCTCAATAGATACAGAAAAGGCCTTTGACAAAATTCAACAGCCCTTCATGCTAAAAACACTCAATAAATTCGGTATTGATGGAAAGTATCTCAAAATAATAAGAGCTATTTATGACAAACCCACAGCCAATATCATACTGAATGGGCAAAAACTGGAAAAATTCTCTTTGAAAACTGGCACAAGACAGGGATGCCCTCTCTCACCACTCCTATTCAACATAGTGTTGGAAGTTCTGGCTAAGGCAATCAGGCAAGAGAAAGAAATAAAGGGTATTCAGTTAGGAAAAGAAGAAGTCAAATTGTACCTGTTTGCAGATGACATGATTGTATATTTAGAAAACCCCATTGTTTCAGCCCAAAATCTCCTTAAGCTGATAAGCAACTTCAGCAAAGTCTCAGGATACAAAATTAATGTGCAAAAGTCACAAGCATTCTTATACACCAGTAGCAGACAAACAGAGAGCCAAATCATGAATGAACTTCCATTCACAATTGCTTCAAAGAGAATAAAATACCTAGGAATCCAACTTACAAGGGATGTAAAGGACCTCTTCAAGGAGAACTACAAACCACTGCTCAGTAAAATAAGAGGACACAAACAAATGGAAGAACATACCATGCTCATGGATAGGAAGAATCAATATCGTGAAAATGGCCATACTGCCCAAGGTAATTTATAGATTCAATGCCATCCCCATCAAGCTACCAACGACTTTCTTCACAGAATAGGAAAAATCTACTTTAAAGTTCATATGGAACCAAAAAACAGCCCGCATTGCCAAGACAATCCTAAGTCAAAAGAACAAAGCTGGAGGCATCACGCTACCTGACTTCAAACTATACTACAAGGCTACAGTAACCAAAACAGCATGGTACTGGTACCAAAACAGAGATATAGACCAATGGAACAGAACAGAGTCCTCAGAAATAATACCACACATCTACAGTCATCTGATCTTTGACAAACCTGACAAAAACAAGAAATGGGGAAAGGATTCCCTATTTAATAAATGGTGCTGGGAAAATTGGCTAGCCATAAGTAGAAAGCTGAAACTGGATCCTTTCCTTACTCCTTATACGAAAATTAATTCAAGATGGATTAGAGACTTAAGTGTTAGACCTAATACCATAAAAACCCTAGAGGAAAACCTAGGTAATACCATTCAGGACATAGGCATGGGAAAGGACTTCATGTCTAAAACACCAAAAGCAATGGCAACAAAAGCCAAAATTGACAAATGGGATCTCATTAAACTAAAGAGCTTCTGCACAGCAAAAGAAACTACCATCAGAGTGAACAGGCAGCCTACAGAATGGGAGAAAATGTTTGCAATCTACTCATCTGACGAAGGGCTAATATCCAGAACCTACAAAGAACTCAAACAAATTTACAAGAAAAAAACAAACAACCCCATCAAAAAGAGGGCAAAGGATATGAACAGACATTTCTCAAAAGAAGACATTCATACAGCCAACAGACACATGAAAAAATGCTCATCATCACTGGCCATCCGAGAAATGCAAATCAAAACCACAATGAGATACCATCTCACACCAGTTAGAATGGCAATCATTAAAAAGTCAGGAAACAACAGGTGCTGGAGAGGATGTGGAGAAATAGGAACACTTTTATACTGTTGGTGGGATTGTAAACTAGTTCAACCATTATGGAAAACAGTATGGCGATTCCTCAAGGATCTAGAACTAGATGTACCATATGACCCAGCCATCCCATTACTGGGTATATACCCAAAGGATTATAAATCATGCTGCTATAAAGACACATGCACACGTACGTTTATTGCGGCACTATTCACAATAGCAAAGACTTGGAATCAACCCAAATGTCCATCAGTGACAGACTGGATTAAGAAAATGTGGCACATATGCACCATGGAATACTATGCAGCCATAAAAAAAGGATGAGTTTGTGTCCTTTGTAGGGGCATGGATGCAGCTGGAAACCATCATTCTCAGCAAACTATCGCAAGAACAGAAAACCAAACACCACATGTTCTCACTCATAGGTGGGAACTGACAAATGAGATCACTTGGACTCAGGAAGGGGAACATCACACACCAGGGCCTATCATGGGGAGAGGGGAGTGGGGAGGGATTGCATTGGGAGTTATACCTGATGTAAATGACGAGTTGATGGGTGCTGACAAGTTGATGGGTGCAGCACACCAGCATGGCATAAGTATACATACGTAACAAACCTGCATGTTATGCACATGTACCCTAGAACTTAAAGTATAATAATAATTAAAAAACAAACAAACAACAACAACAACAACAAAAGAAAACTTGGTTCTACTCAAAGGAGTGAATAAAGCTTAAAATAGTGTGTAGGAAAACATTTTTTAAAATCTGTTTTAATTTCTCTAAATAGTAATTGACAGTATAAGGCAAAAATAATTCAATGTATTATGGAGTTTAAACACTTAGAAATATAATTCAACACATCTATTCCAACCACTGATAGATCAAGTAGGCAAAATATGAATAAGGACATAGAAAATATGAACACTATCAACCACCCTAATCTAATTAATATTTATAGACCACCTTACCCAAGAATGACAAAACATATATCTTTTTGTTATATATCTGTGATATATATGTATCTATATGTTTATATATTTATATATATACACACTCAAAAAAGAATAAATCTAAGTATTATCACAGTTTTTTGTCAGAAATAATTCAACATATCAAAATGAAATTAAAAATCAATAATAGAAATATACCTTAAAAATTCTCAAAATTTAGAAATTAACACATTTTACCAACCAATGTGTGAAAAAGGAAGAAAAGATGAGAAATTTAGAAAATCTTTTGAACTGAATGAAAATTCTTTTAAAAGGTCAAAATTTGGGGGGATACAGCTAAAAGAGTGTGTAAAGGGAAATCTGTGAATTAAGTGTTTTTATTAGAAAGGAAGATGTGAAATCAGTGTCCAAAACTCCTACCTTAAGAAGTCAGAAAATGAAGAGCAAATTAAATAGAAAGAAATAAAAAATAAGGAAATAATAAAGTATAAACCAGTAAAATATATAACTGAAAATAGAGAAAAATCAATGAAACGTTCAATAAAAAGATTAATGAAATTTATAAACTACAACATAGACTTAGCTAGAAAAAAGCAAGAAACAAGATGCCAATATTAGAGAAAAAGGGACATTATGGCAGAGATTTTAAGCATAAGAAAATAACTTTATGAAAAACTATATTCCAACAAATTTGAATATATACATGACATGGTCAAATTCCTTAAAATATTCAAATTACAACAACTGACCCAAGAAGAAAGAGACAATCTGCATAGAATTATCAATTTAACACAACTGAATTCCATAATCAAAAGTTTTTCATTCCACTTCTGCACATATGGAGTAGAAGAAGTACTTTTTCCTACTATTCCCACTAAGTACAACTAAACAGTCAGGACATTTATATATAAAACTAGCATAAGATGACTCTGAAAGATGGAGAGAAGAAAGCAGACAAGTTAGAGACCTCTGATCTTGAAAAAGATTACGTTCCTGAGTTTTGGGAATTTTTTTTATCCTCTTATATCCCAAACTTAGTGTCAAACAAGGCAGCAACACCACCTGGAGGTGATCAACAAGAAGTTTCATCAAAAGCCAGTTCATGTAACCAAAGAGCAGAAAGGGACAACCTACAAATACAGAACATTTTTAGACAATATCTACTCTACTCCACCAAAATACCATAGAAGAAAAACCCCTACAAATTCACGCTCACTAACACAGGTCAAATAAAGAATCTAGACTCCTATCACTGCCAGGCTGAAAGGAATCACTTCAACTTACCTGTGAGAGCGATGTCAAAGAAGGCCAAGGAGAAACCTGGATTTTTATATTCATGAGGTCACAGTGAGGTCTACTCTCACAGTGTCTGTGAAGACCACACAGGAAGTCTAGACTTTCACACCCACTAGGTCATAAGAAAATACTCTTTTCATTCACCTCCAGGTTAGTGTCAGAAACCTAGTAGAAAGTCGGGACATTCACCGTCACTCAGTGTTAATGAGGTCATCTCCCCTGTGGCCTCAGTGGAGGCTGCATGGGGAAAGTGGCAAAGTCCTCCTATTCTTCTCAGGCAGAGTGGTATTAGCAAGGCATAGTGAGGAGTCAGTACTCCCGCCCTCAGTACCAACTGAGGTCATTTAGGGAAACTGGAATTTCATCTTTCCCTAAAAATAAATGGGCATTATTTCCTAATTCCCTACCCCTACAAGAGTGGAGTCAGAGGAGGACCACTAAAACAGAAAATTTATTAAGATCGTTTCATAACATAACACCAAAAATGTCCAGGTTTCAGTGAATAATCATGCATCATACTAAGACCCAGAAAAATATCAACCTGCATGAAAATAGACAATCAATAGATGACAGAAATATTAAAATTATCTGACAAGGATTTGTAAACAGTGATAATAAAAATCCTGTAATGAGCCATTACAAACATGATAAAAACAAATTTTTTAAAAAAGACAGAAATGAAAGAGAAAGTCTCAATAGATAAATAGAAGCTATTAAAAAATCAAAAGGAAATTTTAGAGCTGAAAAATACAATCACAAAAATTAAAACTAACTAGATGGGATCAACAGCAGAACGGAGAAAACAGAAGAAAGAATCAGTGAACTAGAAGATAGAACAAAAGAAATGACACACTCCAAACAACAAAAAGAAAATCGACTGGCAAAAAATAAACAGAGCTTCAGGGACCTGTGAGACCATAACAAAAGATCTAACATCCATGTCATTGGAATTTTGGAAGAGAAAGAAGGTGAGGCTGGAAAAATATTAAAATAAATAATGGCTAATAAATTTCCAAAAATGTAAATGACAGAAATTCACAGATTCAAGATTCTGAGTGAACCTCAAACAGAAGAAAACCCAGAGAACTCCTCCTAGAGACATATCATAATAAAAAATTCTAAATAACTAAATACAAAGAAAAAAATCTAGAGAGAAAAATTATGCATTACCTAAAGGGAAAAAATATATTGTCAATTAATTTGTGACAACAATTCAAATGACAGCAGATCTATCATCAGAGACTACAGTGGACAACATTTTTCAAGAGCAGAAAGAAAAACGTTATCAATACAAAATTCCATCCAGTGAAAATACCCTTTAAAAATTAGACAGGTAATCAAAATAAGATGAAGAGAAATTGTTGCCAGCAGATCCACCTTAAAGAATGACTAAAGGAAGTTCTTGAAATATAATGGAAATAATAAAAGATAGAATCTGAGAACATCAGGAAGGAAGAACAACAGAATGAGTAAGAATATGAATAAATACAACAGACTTAACTTCTTGAGTTTTCTAAATTATGTTTCAAGGTTGAAGCAAACATTAGAATGCTGAAGTAGTTCTTAATTTATGTAGAGTAAATTTTTAAGATAATTATATTATAAGAAGAGGAAGGTTAAAGGCCATAAATGGAGATTAGTCATTGTCATGACTCAGAGTTGAAAGAGGGAAGAGGATAGGGGTGACTATAAAAGGATAGTATGAGGGAGATTTTTGTGATGATGGAATAGCTCTGTATATTAATAGCATAAAAACTGCACAGAACTATATACACATTTTGTGGCAATACCAGTTTCCTGGCATTGTTATTGTATTGTAGTTAGGTAAGATATAATCAACAAGGAAAACTGCTGAAGGTTACACAGAACCTCTCTGGACTATCTTTGAAATCCCTTGTGAATATATAATTATTTCAAAATAAAAGGTTTTTTTTATTTTAAACTTTCCACAAATAAAACTCTAGGTCCAATTATCTTTATGGTGAATTCTACCACATATTTAAAATAAAGAAATGGAGGCATGTTTGCACAACAAAATAGGTGGAGGCAAGATGACTGATTAGAAAGCTAGGGTCCATGGCACTCACAGAGAGGAAAGAAAAGGGATGAGTGAATTCAGTACCTTCAACTGAGGTATCCACATTCTTTCATAAACAGGCAAGCAGCTGGACCCATGGAGAACAAGGAGAAGCAGGGAGAGGCAGTGGCCTACCCAGGAGTGGCACAGAATCAAGAGAACCTCTACCCCTAGCCAGTGGAGGTGGTAAGTGATCGTGCAACCCTGCCCAGGAAGTCACACTTCCCCTATGGATCTTTGCAATCTGTGAATCAGGAGATCCCCTTGTGAGCCCAGACCACCAGGGCCTTGGGTCGAATACACAGAGCTGTATGGAGTCTTGGCAGAGCAGCCACTCAGGCATGCAGAGACCTAGGAGTTTTACATACTCTGACTCCCAGATCCCTGCCAAGATGGAAAATCCATCAAACAGAAAACACCACCACCAACAACAAAAAAACCCAAAAACCCCATTCAAAGGTCAGCAATTTCAAAAATTGAAGGTAGATAAGCCCGTAAAGATGAGAAATAATCAATGAAAAAAAAGACTGAGGGGGGAGGGGGGAGGGATTGCATTGGGAGTTATACCTGATGTAAATGACGAGTTGATGGGTGCTGACGAGTTGATGGGTGCAGCACGCCAACATGGCACAAGTATACATATGTAACAAACCTGCACGTTATGTTCATGTACCCTAGAACTTAAAGTATACTAATAACAAAACAAAAAAAAAAAGGCTGAAAACTCAAAGAGCCAGAATGCCTCTTCTCCTCCAAATGACCACAACACCTCTCCACCAAGGGCACAGAACTGGGCTGAGGCTGAGATGATTGTATTGACAGAAAGAGGCTTCAGAAGGTGGGTAAAAACAAACTTCACTAAGCTAAAGGAGCATGTTGTAACCCAATGCAAGAAGCTAAGAATCATGATAAAACAATACAGGACCTTATAGTCAGAAAAGCCAGTTTAGAGAGGAACATAACTGAGCTGATGGAGCTGAAAAACACAACACGAGAACTTCACAATGCAATCACAACTATCAATAGCAGAATAGACCAAATGGAGGAAAGAACCTCAGAGCTTGAAGACTATCTTTCTGAAATAAGACAGGCAGATAAGAATAGAGAAAAAAGAATGAAAAGGAAAAAAAGAATGAAAACCTCTGAGAATTATGGGTTACGTAAAGAGACCAAACCTATGACAGATTAGGATACCTGAAACAGACAAGGAAAATGGAACTGAGTTGGAACACATACCTCAGGATATCATTCAGGAGAACTTCCCCAACCTAGCATGACAGGCCAACATTCAAATTCAGGAAATGCAGGAAACCCTAGAAAGATACTTCATGAGAAGATCAACCCCAAGACAAATAATTATCAGATTCTCCAAATTGAAATAGAAGATAAAACATTAAGGGCAGTCAGAGAGAAAGACCAGGTCACATACAAAGGGAAATTCATCAGACTAACGGTGGACCTCTCAGTGGAAACCCTATAAGCCAGAAGAATTAGGGAGCCAATATTCAATATTCTTGAAGAAAATAGTTTCCAACCCAGAATTTTAATCCAGCCAAACTAAACTTCATAAGCAAAAGATAAATAAGATCCTTTTCAGACAAGCAAATGCTGAGGGAATTCATTACCATCAGGCCTGCCTTGCAGGAGCTTCTGAAGGAAGCACTAAATATAGAAAGGAAAAACTGTTACCAGCCACTACAAAAACACACTGAAATACAGAGACCAGTGACACTATGAAGCAATCACAAACAAGTCTGCATAATAACCAGCTAGCATCATAATGGCAGGATCAAAGTCACACTTAACAATACTAACCTTAAATATAAATGAGCTAAATGCCCCCAACTAAAAGACACAGAATAGCAAGCTGGATAAAGAGCCAAGACTCATCAGAATGCTGTCTTCAAGAGACCCATCTCATGTGCAAAGACACACACAGGCTCAAAATAAAGGAATGGAGGAAAATTTACAAAACAAATGGAAAACAGAAAAAAGCAGGGTTTGCAGTCCTAGTTTCTGAAAAAACAAACTTTAAACCAACAAAGATTAAAAAAAGACAAAGAAGGGCATTACATAGTGGTAAAGTGTTCAATTTAACAAGAGGGAACTATCCTAAATATACATGAACCCAATACAGGAGCGCCCAGATTCATAAAGTAAGTTCTTGGAGACCTACAAAGAGACCTAGACTTCCACATAGTAATAATAGGAGACTTTAACACCCCACTG
Source organism: Macaca fascicularis (assembly GCF_037993035.2). NCBI lineage: Eukaryota > Metazoa > Chordata > Mammalia > Primates > Cercopithecidae > Macaca > Macaca fascicularis. The sequence continues at coordinate 113,309,344 of NC_088377.1, forward strand.
ACAATATTAGACAGATCACCAAGACAAAATTAACAAAGGACCTAAATTCAGCTACGGATCAAGTGGACCTGATAGATATCTACAGAACCCTCCACCCAAAAACAACAGAATATGCATTATTCTCATTACAGCATAGCATTTACTCTAAAATTGATCACATAAGCCAAAGTAAAACATGCCTCAGCAAATGTAAAAGAACTGAAATAATAACAAATAGTCTCTCAGACCATAGCATGATCAAATTAGAACTCAAGATTAAGAAATCCACTCAAAATCACACATCTACATGGAAATTGAACAACCTATACCTGAATGACTCTTGGTTAAATAATAAAATTAAGGCAGACATCAAGAAGTTCTTTGAAACTAATGAGAATAAAGAGACAATGTACCGGAATCTCTGGAAAGCAGCTAAATCAGTGTTAAGAGGAAAATTTATAGCACTAAATGTCCACATCAGAAAGCTAGGAAGATCTCAAGTTAACAACCTAACATTTCAACTGAAAGAACTAGAGAATCAAGACCAAACAAACCCTAAAGCTAGCAGAAGACAGGAAGTAACCAAGATCAGAGCCAAACTGAAGGAGATAGAAACACAAAAAAAACCCTTCAAAAAATCAGTGAATCCAGGAGCTTGTTTTTTGAAAATAATAATAATAATAATAAAATAGATAGACCACTAGCCAGACTAATAAAGGAGAAAAGAGAAAAGAATCAAATAAGCACAATCAGAAATAAGAGGAATCTCACCACTGACCCCACAGAAATACAAATAACCATCAGAGAATACTATAAACACCTCTCTGCACATAAACTAGAAAATCTAGAAGAAATGGATAAATTCCTAGACACTCACACTCTCTGAAGACTGAACCAGGAAGAAATTGAATCCCTGAATAGACCAATACCATGTTCCAAAATTGAGGCAGTAGTAAATAGCCTACTAACCAAAAAAGCCCAGGACCAGACAAATTCACAGTGGAATTCTACCAGAGGTACAAAGAAGAGCTGGTACCACTTCTACTGAAATTATTCCAAAAAATCAAAAAGGAGGGACTCCCCACTAAATCATTCTATGAGGCCAGAATCATCCTGATGCCAAAACCTGGCAGAGGTACAACAAAAAAAGAAAACTTCAGGTCAATAACCTTGATGAACATTGATGCAAAAATTGTCAATAAAATACTGGTAAACTGAATCCACAGCATATCAAAAAGCTTATACACCACAATCAAGTTGACCTCATCCCTGGGATGCAAGGTTAGTTCCACATATACAAATCAATAAATGTGATTCATCACATAAATAGGACTAAAGACAAAAACCATATGATTATTTCAATAAATGCAGAAAAGGCCTTCAATAAAATTAAGGATCCCTTTATGTTTAAAACTCTCAATAAACTAGGTATTGAAGGAACATACCTCAAAGTAATAAGATCCATTATTGACAAGCTCATAGTCAATATCATACTGAATGGACAATAGCTGGAAGCATTCCCCTGGAAAATCAACATAAGACAAGGATGCCCTCTCTCATCACTCCTATTCAACAGAGTATTGGAAGTTCTGGCCAGGGAAGAGAAAAGATACAGAGAAAAGATAAAGTGTGTTCAAATAGGAAGTAAGGAAGTCAAATTACCTTTGTTTGCAGATGACATGATCCTATATCTAGAAAACCCCAAAAGTTTCTTAAGCTGATAAGTAACTTAAGTGAAGTCTCAGGATATAAAATCTATGTGCAAAAATTACTAGCATTTCTATACACCAACAACAGGCAAGCAGAGAGCAAAATCATGAATGAACTCCCATGCACAATTGCTACAAAAAGAATAAAATACCTAGGAATACAGCTAACAAAGAAAGTGAAGGACGTCTTCAAGGAGAACTACAAACCACTGCTCAAAGAAATCAGAGGACACAAACAAATGGAAAAACATTCCATGCTCATGGAAAGGAAGAATCAATAGCATTAAAATGGCCATATTGCCCAAAGTAACTTATAGATTTAATGCTATACCCATTAAATTGCCACTGACATTCTTCACAGAATTAGAAAATACTATTTTAAAATTCATATGGAACCAAAAAAGAGCCCAAATAGCTAAGTCAATCCTAAGCAAGAAGAACAAAGCTGGAGACATCATGCTATCCAACTTCAAACTATACTATAATGCTACAGTACCCAAAACACTGGTACTGGTATAAGAACAGACACAGAGACCAATGGAACAGAATAGAGAAATCAGAAATGAGACCACACACCTACAACCATCTGATCTTCTACAAACCTGATAAAAACAAGCAATGGGGAAAGGATTCCCTATTTAATAAACGGTGCGAGAGAACTGGCTAGCCATATGCAAAAAATTGAAATTTGACCCCTTCCTTACACCATACACAAAAATTAACTCAAGATGGATTAAAGACTTAAATATAAAACCTAAAACTATAAAAACCCTAGAAGAAAATCTAGGCAGTACCACTCAGGACAACCATGGGCAAATATTTCATGATGAAAATGCCAAAAGCAATTGCGACAAAAGCCAAAATTGACAAATGAGATCTAATTAAACTAAAGAGCTTCTGCACAGCAAAATAAACTATCATCAGAGTGAACAGGCAACTTACAGAATGGGAGAAATTTTTTGCAGTTTATCCATCTGACAAAGGTCTAGTATCCAGTATCTATAAGGAACTTAAACAAGTTTACAAGGAAAAAAAAATAAAAAACTAAAACTAAAAAGTGAGCAAAGAACATGAACAGACACATTTCAAAAGAAGACATACATACAGCCAACAATCCTTTGGGAAAAAAAAGAAAACTCAGTGACACTGATTATCAGAGAAATGCAAATCAAAACCACAATGAGATACCATCTCATGCCAGTCAGAATGGCTATTATGAAAAAGTCAAAAATTAACAGATGCTGGTGAGTTTGTGGAGAAAAGGGAATCGTTAAACACTGTTGGTGTGAGTATAAATTAGTTCAACCATTGTGGAAGACAGTGTGGCAATTCCTCAAGACCTAAAGAGAGAAATACCATTTGACTCAGCAATACCATTACTGGTTATATACCCAAAGGAATATAAATCATTCTATTATAAAGACACACGCACATGGATGTTCATTGCAGCACTATTCACAATAGCAAAGACATGGAATCAATCTAAATGCCCATCAATAATAAACTGGATAAAGAAAATGTGGCACATATACACCATGAAACACTATGCAGCCACTAAAAAGAATGAGACTATGTCCTTTGCAGGGCCACAGATGGAGCTGGAGGCCTTTACCTTCAGCAAACTAACACAGGAACAGAAAACCAAATACCACATGTTTTCACTTCTAAGTGGGAACTAAATGATGAGAACACATGGATACACAGAGGGGAACAACACACACTGGGGCCTACTGGAGGGTGGAGAATAGGAGAAGGGAGAGGAGAGGGAATAATAACTAAGGCACACTAGGCGTAATACCTGGGTGATGAAATAATCAGTACAAGAAACCCCCATGACACAAGTTTACCTATGTAACAAACCTCCACATGTAACCTTGAACTTAAAATAAAAGTTAAAAAAAATAGAAAAAAAAATCAGAAAAAATAGGTGAGTGGCTAAACAAATTGAGATCTGTTTATATAGTGGAATAAGACTCAGCAATAACAAGGAATGAAATACCGATACATTAAATAACATGGATGAATCTCAAAAATATGGTTAGCATAAGAAGCTAAACACAAAAGACCACATTCTATATAATTTTATTTAGAAAAGACAAAATTAATTATACAGACAGAAAGAAGAGCAGTGGTTGGCTAGGGTTTAGGGTGGGCCATCGACTGCAAAGTGGCACAAGGAAATTTTGGGAACTGATGAAAATATTCTATATCTTGATTGTGCTAGAAGTTACATGAGTGTGTAATTTCTTCAAAAGTCTTAGAAATATAATTTTAAATGGATGCATTTTATTCAAATTAAATATCATTAAAGATGTAAAAGTATACACATATAAGTGTGTGTGTGTATATATATATTGTTTTCTGGATTCAAATCGTGCCACCTTCATTAACATCATAGGTAAGTCAGTCACCCATTGTTGACACTCATTCTGGCTCCTCATGTTTTCTGCCCCATACAGACAAAAGTCATTGCTATTTAAAAATAGCTACTGGCTATTTTGCCCTGTAGTGTCTCAGATATACCAACATGACTTTGAGCACCTTCTTTCTGCTGAGCCTCCTTTCCCATGTGCAACTCAGTCATCATAAGCCTACCATTAGCAGAGAATACTAATGAAGTGGAAAGGGGCAGGATATATGGACATAATGCAGCTCTGGATTTAAGTATTGTAGTCCCTCCTCATTTGCATCCCATCCAAGTTATGTTACTCTTTGCCACTTGCTTCTCACTGTGTTTTGACTCAATAAACCATGTAGTTTGAGGTCTTAATTTGGTCCATGAGACCTTGGATCCTGACTTCTGAAACAGTAGCATAGTTAGAAGCTATCATGGCATCATGGTAATTTCTCATCCTGACAAGACTACAGCCTAACTATATACTGTGAAATCCAAAGATGTACAATGGAATCAACCTTAAGAATTGGAATTTTTAAGACATTGGAACAACAACAAAAAATGCATGTAACAATGAAATAGAAAACCCCTAAGTAAAAGTGGCCAAACAATGAGAAATGGTGGAATTAAACAGTAGAAAAATACAGTTCATTGTGACATCAATATGTGTCAGGTATTGGTGAAACAAGGTCCTTAATCATGATGGTAATCAGTGATTGTTAAAGTTATAGCACCAAATATTAATAACATGTTCATATTTTTAAATTGTATGCTCCATTCATCCTTTTGTCAGTGAACACTTGGCATAATTAAAACAGAGTGGCACAGACACATTGAGACATATATAAGCAGTAGTCCTCTTTCCTTCCATTATAAAAACAGCAGTTTTAATGCATGCAAAGATTAATATAACCCAGATAATTTAGCTGTAAGTTTGGTTCGGAATCACCAAGAAAATGATACAAGTATTCAGAAGAACAGCTTCTGAATACTTCCATTTCTTCTCAATGAGAATAACCAACAGAAAACAAAAATATCAACCAATTGTCAAATAACAATTAGGTAATTACTATGGACTCAGTAATCTAAGCACTGCACATGATGCAAAAACACCTTGAACATGAAAACTGCCTGCTCTTAGGCCCTTGCAATCCAGTCTTTCTTCTTCAACCTATGTACATGAAACAGTTTACATATATTGCATTAATTCTCACGTAGAGCAAAGGAAAAAAATCAAGGTACTTTAAAATAAACTTTGTCACCAGTACTGAGAACCCCACTCCTATCCCCAGTATCAGTCTACTTCCTGGGATCACCAAGGTAATGTAGTTATGTTAGACACGCATCTGCCTTTCTGAATCTTCAGAGCTGTATCCGCCTGTTGATGCCCATCAGAATCAAGGCCTTCATCATAGCTTGAAAATAGATGTAGACATGTAAAGACCAAGCTTCTCTCTGCATATTTCATAATATTTCTCTCCATGTGGGACCTTCCCACCACTAAAGCAATGTAAAAATTAGCAGCTCAGACCATTATCAAGAGGGTAATGAGAATGAACTTTGATACTTGTACTTGGAACCTAAACCAGAGATCTTGTGGGCTCTTGATAAGCCAAGTTATACATACGCAGGCTGATATTCAACCAATAAATACTGGTACAGTCATCCCAGTTATTAATATGTCAAAGTACTTCCCTCAAGAGTTGATAAATAGGTACTACAGCAGTTGTTCCCCATCGGATCCTCCCTACACCCATATGGAGTGCCCTTATTTTCCACTGAAAGCACTAGCCATGACTAGATTTAATTCATTGGTACCTATGCCGCATCAATTGTTAGATATTCTGAATCTATTCCAATAGTGTGTGCCAGTTCACACACATAAAAAGATATATTTAGTACAATATCCCTTGGGAGGATGGACTTTTCAGTTCACCCAGTTGCCTAGCAATAAATGGAAACATTAGTTTGGTCCCCTGCCCTCCAACTGTTTGTAGATATTTTGCTTAAGTAAACAAATGTGAATGTATCTGGTAATTCTACTTTTAACACACAAATACTAGTAACCTGGGGTTCTTCACATCTTTAAGCAAAGAAACTTTGGAAATACCTGATAAAGTATATAATTGAAGAATATTTGAAAGACAACTTAAGTCTTAAGCATTAAGCTCAGAAGAACTAGACTTGGTGATCTGGTCCGTAAAATTCTCATTTAGAACGTGTTAGGAATATTCTGCACTGAAAATCCTTGGGGGCCTCTATCAGTTCTATTATCTATTAGGCGAAGAAATACCAAGATGTGCAAAGTGGTTAGGAGTTTTTCCTAGTCAATGTCTCAGGAAAATGAATGTGGTTGCCATACATATATTAAAATGCTCCTTTTTCCCCCATGGCAAGGTGGATACGCAAATCATGTCACAAGTTCTTATCCAGGAACTTTGCACCACAGTTTAAACACTTCTCTTTCCTCTACCATGTTCAAGTTTCACTTCACTGCTAGGTTGCCCGCTCTGCTTTCCTTTGATTGCAGTGACATCTAACGTCAAAGTCAGAGAGTAGCTCAACTCAGCCCCTGTTGAACTTTCAAATTGACTCTTCAGGTTGTAAACCCACCTCCTTGGCAGACAAACAGTTCACTAGGATAATTTATTGGGCCAATAAAACCATGAACAAAACTGAATTAAACTTGTTTAAAATTGAAATGGAATTAGTACTTGAATCATGAATTTTCAAAACTGGCTCCTATTCATCTTGAGAGAAGTCTACCCTCTAAAAAATCATGTTTTGGGAAAATACCTAATACATCAGCCCATCTTATTGCTAAAAGAGTTTTCTCACTAGTTTCTGGGCTTAGTGGGCTCACTTGAATAATAGTTATATAATAAATAAGAGAAGCTAATATTTATTGGGAACTCATCAGCTATCATTTTTAAAATACTCATTTATTTTCTTTTCCAAAAAGAGGGCAACTTGACCTTTGTATTTGCTGTTTTATCGTCATTAACTACCAAAGAGACCAAAGAGCCTGCTCTAAGGTAGGCCCACATGTTTGGGAAGGTACTGACTGCTGTCACTTTTCATGTTCTCTCACATTTCATCATTACAGCACTTCTGTATGATAAACATTATCATCATTTCTAATTGCATTAGTAATTTGTCTGTGGTCATGGTGGCTACTGAGCAGGATTGGAACCCAGACATCCTAGCCCCAGAATAGAAGGACCACTGGAGGCTGGATGCTCAGGGCAAATGGCCCCATGATCACTTCTCCTCACATAACTAACAAGTCATGACAATTGTTAAGGCAATGACAACATTGTTAGAGGAAGCATCACAAAAGGTGGGATTGAAATCAGTGGCCACACTGTAAGGTAAAGTGTGAAAAGAAAATTCTCTTTTCATGCTCATGCTTGACTGGAGAATCAATTCCTTGTCATGGTCCCCTATAGGCCCACTCCTCCAGATGTGAGAACCTGTCTACTCTGCTTCTGTAGGACTCCCACTCTTAACTACTATGCATACTGCCTTCCTAGTGGAAAGAACACAAAATTTGGATTCAAATGATCTAAGTTTAAGACCAGTCTCTGCTACTTACTGTGAGTTTGGACAAGTCACTCAACCTATGTTAGGTTCAATTTAAAGTAGAGTAAATGGTAGCATTCTGTACAAGATGCCAAACTCAGCCCACATTCTTCTTTTTTGAACATAGAAAGGAAGCAATTATACCCTCTTGAAAATGACAGAAAGAAGTACTTAGTCAAACTGAAAATTCAAGAAATCTAAGACAGCACAGACAAGATCAGAGTGTGAGGACTGACATGTCCATAATCTAATATGTATAAAAGACAGCCTGTAGGGTGTAAGTGAAGGGACACCACCTGCCTCCAACAGGTTTGCAGTGGGGCCTGAAAATAAAGCTAAGTCATGCGATGATTTGTGGGAGAAATTGTTCATTCTGCTGGCATTTCCAGGAAGTGCAATAAAACCTGGAGTCTTCATGCAGTGGGGAGCTACAAAGGCACCCACAGTGTAAACCTGGCAAAGGTGCAGGCTTAGGAAATGAGGTCACTCTGGAGGCTTAATAGCTGGCTACACCCCTTACAGAAGCATCTTATCATACAGATATAAAAACAAGATCTATAGTCATAAACAAAACAATTTGAAGCTAGAAAAGAGGTTTCAAAATGAAAAGTGTGACTGCTAACCTTTTTACTGTAATGGGAACAATAAAGAATAAACTGACTACTACAAGGATCAAATCAGTTAAAAAAAAAAACAACAACAACGAGAAATTCAGGCCTCTGTGGAGGCAGGCTAGAGAGATGCAAATTATAAAAGACACATAGAAAATAATGTCAGATTTCCAATACAGATGGTCCCTGTCTTACTATGGTTTGACTTACAATTTTTCTATTTTATAATGGTGCAAAAGCGATATGCCTTTAGTGGAAATCATACTTTAAATGTTGAATTTTGATCTTTTTCCAGGCTAGTGATATGTAGTAGCAGACTCTCTTGTGCTGGGCAGAGGCAGTGAGCCCCAGCTTCCAGTCAGCCATGCAATCTGGAGGGTAAACCAATACTCTACAGTGCAGTGTGTTGCCAGATGATTTTACCCAGTTGAAGACTAATATAAGTGTTCTGAACATACTTAAGGTAGGCTAGGCTAAGCTATAATATTCAGTAGTTTAGGTATATCAAATGCATTTTCAACTTGCAATATTTTCAACTTATCATGTGCTTATCAAGATGTAACTCCACCATAAGTCGAGGAACATCTCAAATCTGGAAAACAAGTTTTCCAGAAATAAAGAGTTGATCATAATGAAACTCAATAACCAGCTAGATGATAAGAAGAAACACTTCTAGAAACTGAACACAGCCTTGGGTGTTTATAATTAAACACATTTATTGAGTCTTAGGGAAAATTAAGAAGTAGCAATTTATATTTTATAATATCTTGATGAAATTTTTTAACCAAAACACTTCCATTTTAATCTTCAAAGAAACTCTTTTCTTTTTTTCCAAGATAATCATGATTAACTTACAAAAATGGGTATATGCCTTCAAAACATTTCCCTTAATAGGAAACTTAGTTTTATAAGATCTAAACACTAAAAGGCGAAAAAAAAATCTATTTTCTTTTCATTACAAGACAAAACAGAATCCAGCACAAGTCAAGGAAACACATTCATACTTCAGGTCCTCCTCCTCCATGAACCAACATTATTATATTATTTCCATTTAGTGAAATCTGATCTAATTTAGTATTCTTTCTTCTGGGAGGATTTCAAAATCAGTGATATCTTGCAGTACCGTATTGACAAAGTTATCAAATCCTAGAAGAGTATCAACAATTTCTTTATCACTCTTCATCACAATGAGAATTTTTGATTCTTAGATTTGTCTATAAGCTCTAGCAGTAGCAGCTGTAAGGAGCTAGTACTAGTGTTAGCCGCCATACCTGTGATGGAAATGGCCTGGATCTTGATTAACATTTTTTTTTTCTTTGAGACAGAGTCTCGCTCTGTTGCCCATGTTGGAGTGCAGTTGTGCCATCTTGGCTCACTGCAACAGCCGTCTTCCAGGTTCTAGCGATTCTCCTCCCTCAGCCTCCTGAGTAGCTGGGATTACAGGTGTGCACCACCATGCCCAGCTAATTTTTGTATTTTTAATAGAGACTGGATTTTGCCATGTTGGCCAGGCTAGTCTCGAACTCCTAACCTCAGGTGATTTGCCCGCCTCAGCCTCCCAAAGTGCTGGGATTACAGGCGTGAGCCACCACACCTGGCCTTGATTAACATTTTTAATTTTAAGAACAAGCAAATAATTCTACAAGCTTCTGGACAAGAAAAAAAAATAGGTCACACAATAACGACAGATGGTCCTCAAACCTTTCTTCCATGCCAAGTAGAAAATGGTGCACACTAAATAGGCAGAACCCTCAACAGCTGTATCTAAAATGTACTGAACTATGAATAATCTAACATTCACACAAGCTCCCATCCCCAGGAGATGAACAAAAAGGCATTTTAGACTTACAAAGATTAATTAATATCACCAGTGTACGCTTCTTCTAAAATTATACGCACAAAAAAATTTTACCCAGCCTATTAGTAAAGCAAAATAAACAATGATAAAGATACGACATAAAAGAAAAATCAATCAAAAATGAAACTAAATGTCAAAAAAGTTAAATATGTAATTATGAAATAAGCAAATGCTAAATAATATTATCAATTAGGATACTGCCTGATAGCTAAAAGTAACAAAAACTCAGTTGGCTTAAACAATGGGAAGAAAATTTTTTTCTTAGAAAAAACACTAAGATACGACAGCTTCAGGCTGGAGGCTGATTAAAATGGTGATTCTGATATTTAGACACACACACAGGTGCGCGCGCGCACACACACACACACACACAGATTTTCTCCATCTTTCACTCAGGTTCTTTAAGGTACATCAACATGGTTTTTCCTAATCATCCTCATGAAACTACGGTGGGTGTCAGAGTTCAATACACTGCATCCAGATATGACCATATCAGTGGAAAAGGGAGCCATTTTCTTTACATTTATTGATTTTTATTAATGAGAAGAAACTTTCCTTAGATTTCCCCTATTTCATCAGCAAGAATTATATCACATGTTTATGCCTAAATCAACAGTGATTTAGAAAGGGGATCACCACGATTGGGTAAAAATAGACTAGGAGTTCAGCCTCATCACCAATGACATTTGGGATGGATAATTCTTTGTTGGAGGGAGCGATTCTGTTCATTGTTTAAAATCCTCCTTGCTCTCTACCCACTAGATGCCTATAGCACCCTCCCCAATCGCAACACTCAAAAATGTCTCCAGACATTGCCAAATGTCCCCTGGTTAAGAACCACTTAAATACACTAATCAATCTAGCCCCTGAGTCTGGCTATGGGGCCCACCTTAAATATAAAACAGCACAGTAGAAAAGGAAAAGCTGAACCAACTCAGTATGTTTCAGAAAAGAGAGCTATATGAAAGAAAAATAGTCTTAACTAAATAACCAACAATATTTTGTATGGTAATTCTATAAAAACAATATATAGCAATGGCAAAAAATATGAACTTAAAATTCTGTATTAATCAACTAAGAGGGGTCGGGTGTAGTGGCTCACACCTGTAATCTCAGCACTTTGGGAGACTGGCCAACTTAGTGAGACCCTGTCTCTACAAAAAACACAAAAATTAGCTGGGTATGGGTGGCATGTGCTTGTAGTCCCAGCTATTCTGGAGGCTGTGGTGGGAGGATCACTTGAGCGCAGAAGGTAGAGGCTGCAGTGAACTGTGATCATGCCACTGCACTCCAAGTTGAGAAACAGAGTGAGACCGTGTCTCAATAAATAAATAAATAAATAAATAAAATCAAGAGGGAAATGAATGAAGAGTTTTAGCAGGACTAAGGACTGTTAATGTATGGTTTAATCATCAAGCACAGAAAATATCAATTTGTACTTATAAGAATATACAATTTAGTTGACTTTTAAAATTCATCTTTGAAAACTAATTTTCATTGTGGATTTGTGTATACAATATTTAGCCCTAAAGAATAAGATCAACTAGAGGAGCTATATTCTCTTTCAGGAGATAATCTTCTATTAGAATTCTTGAAGCTATCAAAATAAAATGGTTCCCTATGGAAAGACTCATAGTTTCCCTAGAAAGATTCTTTATTCTATGGCTTGGTGCTTTTATGTCTGCAGCTTATGAATATATTTATTCTTTTAGATTAAAACATAACTTTTAAAATGTGGACCATATTATAACACCTTATTTGCCATCTTAAAAAGGTTCTTTATCCTCTAATCTCACGGTACGACCACATCCATATTCTCCAGCCTGTTGAATAGAGCCAAATGCCCCGCACATCACTCAAGAGCCCTACCTCTCTTTCCTCCTCAAATCCAGTGGGTACTCCCTCCTTTCCCTCCTTCGGTTACTCCCTGGCTCTGCTTTCTTCTTCCCATTATCTGTATCTATTCTTCATCTACTTGAGAACTATTTGGAGATCTCACTTCAGATTTACTGTGGCTGCCTCCCAGCTACGCACAATTCGTTTTAATTTTATTCATGTCTTCCAAAACAGGCCCTCCCTGAATTGGGCTGAGGAAACTGGCCAGGCTAGGTCCCTGATCTCCACCATGGGAGGAAAAAATGCTATGCCTGTTTAAGATATAAGAGCATTTTTATGGGAAAAAGTACAAAGTTTATCACCACAAGCTACAGGTAAGAGCCTGATTGAAGGACTTGAATCTCGAATCCAAAAGCTACATGCACAATTCTACTTAATCTTATTTAGCTCACAGGGCAAATACCAAGGAATAAATCTCATTTACATTTATATTGTAAAAATACCACAGGTTTATCAAGTGTTTGGATGTACTACCCTGTAAGTTCAGAGACTTTATGCTTAATGGAAATAAAGCATTATTATTTTGCAACAGGAAGTGTAACTAATTTTGACAGAGCAAGAACCTGTAGGTTACAGACATTGATTATGAGAGGCTTATAAAAACACTATTCATTTAAATGTTTGGTATAAAATTACACTGCTCAGTAACAAATTGTGGAGCTATCTATTCCTGTAATCCAAAGAGTCTTCTTTCTCCAAACCCAATATTTTAAAAAATAACTATTTGCCTCTACAAGATTTAGAAAATAGCGATATATAAATGCTCTCGGCAAGACATTATTCTCTTTCATTTACTGAATAATTTCCAAATACCTGTCCTAATATGGTACAATCTTCAATATTATTACATAAAAAAGAGGTTCAGAAGTATTAATAGAATGGCACCATTTGTGTTAATATACAAATATAAATAGGTAGATAAAGAGATAAATAGATAGATTATTGAGAGATGATAAACAGATAGAGACATGCTTTAACAGAGAGAAAGTATTTCTGGAAGGCTCAGAAAGCAATCATTATTGCCTCAAGAAGACCCATAGACTGGGAAAGAGGAATATCTACTTTCCACTGTCAGCTTTTTAAAATATATATAAATTTTCTTAGTAAGAGACTGATAAACTGAAATACAGACAAACAGATGGACACACACACACACACACACACAAAGTGAATAGGTGATCCTAATCCTTTATTTAACTAATGACTTGTGTGAACAATTAAACTTGTAAAAATATAGAACAATGTCTTCAAAAGAATCAACTCCAAGAGAAAAATAGCTTTTATTATTAAAAGAGTATATAGTTAGACACACTTATATTCTGTTCCTGAATACAATGAAATAGAGAGACCCTACAATTTTGTAGCTTGGAAATTTAATGAAACATTTAAAATAATTATAAGGCAAGATGAATTATTTTACTTGTTTCATCTTGTAAAATTTTCTGTTGAAGAAGATACTCTAAGCAGAGGCTAAAAGACAATATTTGAGATAATATTTCATTAAGATTAAAATTAGAATTAAAACTGTCCTCTGGTGAACTGGACTTTCTCAAATACCACGTAAACCATCAGCTATAGAAAGATTATTTTCTTAATTAAAAATAGGATGTAATATGACCTACAGGAAGAGTAAATTGAAGCTGCTGACAGTTCCAAATCCATTAACCATAAGATTGACTTTGAAGATTATTGCAGGCAATTTTATGAAAAAATAAATATGAGGTCACATTGAAAAAATAAAGACAGTTAATGCCAGAAAAAATACCACCTACCTGGTATCAGATAGGTACAGTTAAGAAAATGATTAACATAAATATATACAAAGAATAATTTGTATAATTTGCCATCATGTACACGAATATACTTTAAATAATTTTACTTTTAAGAATAATCTTTCATAGAACTGTTTGTGATCTATTATACAATAAAACCAATTTTGGCTAACAAATATACATTTCAAAATATTATTTTAAGATGCCATAATTCCAATGACTTATTACCTCCTTTTACTTTCAAAATTGTCCTGGGTTAGAGGACACATTGCATTATCACCCTAGTGGGAGAGACCTAAAGACACTGATCAGCTCAGACATTACAGGATCTAGTTTCACTACCCCACAGGTACTCGACTTCCTGTTTTTCACTCTTATATTTATTTAAATGAATACTATGTGAGAAGTTGAACAGGGATGCAGAATATTTTGAGATTTTTCCATAACCACTCTCAGTCAACAAGAAGTTGAAAGCTTTCCCAGACTTTTCATTATCAGAAATTTAAGGATCATTGCCCAGCCATTTCTTTGCTTTGCAAAGACTGGCTGGATTTAAAATTAAAATTATAGGTCAAGTTTCTTAACTTTCAGCAAGAAGGATTCCATTTGAATAGCATGTTCCAGGGAAGGTTATCTTTGAGAATCCTGTGTAAGGAAGAAAGCATAGTTAGACAAGTACACAAATCAGCAGTACAGTTAAAGAATATACAACCTAGCTACATGAGGTTTCTTTCAGGACCATGGAAAGTTTAATTAGGAAAACAGTAAAATTTTCTATATCGAATGAGAAAATTCATATACCCATCTTCATAGAACAAAATCCAACATTCCTGCTTTTAAGAGATGTAGTTTAAGAATAATGGTTACCTTCTTAACATGGTCAACTCAGCCAAATCCAGCACTACGTCTGAAGTTAAAATACTAGAAGCACACCCCCTTTAACATCAGGAGCAAGACAACCATCACCCCCATTCCTGCACAGTACATTTGTTAATATATTCAGAGCAATTAGACCCTCCCTCACAAAAAAAAAGAAACAAAAAAAAGAGTGAGAGAAGTGAGGGATGGAGGGATGGAGGGATGGAGGGATGGAGGGATGGAGGGGGGAAGGGAGGAAGGGAGGGAGGAAGGAAGGAAAGGAGGAAGGAAGGAAGGAGGGAGGGAGGGAGGGAGGGAGGGAGGGAGGGAGGGAAAGGAAAGGAATTTATAAACAATACCCTGGATTACGCTTCAATAAACATTTTCTGTAAACATTTACTAAAGATAGTAAACATTTTCGGTTTTGCAGATCATACAGTCCCTGTCACAAGCACAGCTGACCCTTAAACAACATAGGTTTGAATCGTGTGGGTTCACATAGAGGAGAATTTTTTTTTAAATAAATACAGTCCTTCATATGAGCAAGTTCTGCATCCACAGCCAAAGTGGATCAAAAATACTGTGTTCACGGGATGCCAAACCTGCACATATGGAGGACCAACTTTTCGTATCTGTGGGTTACGCAGGGCCAGATATGGGACTTAGTGTGCACAGATTTTGGTATCCACTGTCCTGGACTGTACCGGACTTTGCTGTTGCAGTGCAAAAGTAGCCATAGACACTAGTAAGTAAATGCACATGGCTGCATGCCATCCGCCAAATCTCTCTCTATTTATGGACACTGAAAGTGAATTTCATATAACTTTCACATATCACAAAATATGATTATTTTGGTTTTTTTCCCCAACCGTTTAAAAATGTCAAAATCGTTCCTGTTTCCTGGGCTGTGCAAAAAAACAAATCTGATGACATCCTGCCCTACATTATTTTAACAGTAATTAAATAATTACTGTCAATTAATTAAATAGTATCTATTAGATAAATTTAAACTCATCTAATTGCTGTTTTCTATTTTGTGCACAGTAAAGGTTTTATAGAAAAATTGTAAAGAATAATCAAATGATGAAAATGTTCAATTTTAAAACAGAATTATTTCCTTCTCTCTCTCAAAAAAAAAAAAGGACTCAATCTCTTTAGCTGTTAATTATATTCCTGTAAACAGAGTAACCCTTAGGAATTTCTATTTGCTTTCTTTCTAATCTGCAAGCCTCACAGCACTCACATCAAGAACAATGGCATGCACACAGTTCTTAAATTCAGTCCGGTTTCCTTCTTCCTTTTTTTTGTGTGTGTGTGCTGAACTTCAGCCAAACATTAAATTACCTTGGGAAATAAAAAGTAAAAGAGAAAGAACCACAAAGATGGTATTTAACCTCATTTTATGAGGACATTCAATCTGAATTTAGACAAAAAGAAAAGCGCTTTGTTAGTGTGAGAAGCATGAGAACTGGAAAGAAGCACAGAGTTTTTCAGACCAGCCTACTTTCTAAAGTTTGTTTTCCGGTAACTATGCTCTTGTTTCTATGCAGGTGAGGTTGTAGGTCAGGTGTGTGTGTGTGTCTATAAATCCACACCCATTTTTAACCAGAAACATCCAGAGTACATTTCCAACAAGAGCACTGGCCAAGTCAGGTAAGCAAGCAAAGTTTCCAGATTACTTAATCAGTGGTCAAGCTTTGCAATATTTAAATAATCACCTTTTGCTATATAAAAGTGAAGCTTTCAGTAAAGGCTGGGAAAGTGAAATGAATTTTTAATTTTCTTCTTTTACCGAACTGGATTTCCTTTGCTAGTTTCATAGTTTTATCTCTATTTATATTAATGGTATTAGAATAAATTGACATCAACCACAAAAACAACTCTTTAAAAATTATTCTACAAGTATTAATAGCTCTTCTTTATAGTCTTTTAAGTCTTGTTTTATTTTAAAATATAGGTGCTTATAATATCAGTTACTTATGTTAAATTACTTTTGAAAAATAAAATACTAATGTCAGAAAATGCTAATTGACCAATGTTTATACAACCTAATTTCTGGCATATGGTTATATGCCTCCCAAATGCATTTTAAGCTGCTATAGGCCTGTAACCATGCCATATTTATCTGTGTTCCCCCAAGTATCTTAACCTTGCAACTGATTCTAAAGGACCCTCAGCAATTTACAGTGTATGTTACCAAGGAAAGCATTATTTATTCAAAATCTATAATGTACAAGTTGTACTGCTTTGTCACAGAATATATTTAATACCTATTTTATAATTTATCAATGTAAAACCAGAAAACCAAGATTTTTATTTTTTAATTAGAAAGTATTTGACAATAATACATAAATATTTGAAATTTTAAGGAAAAAAATGTTCCCACCTAACTCTAAGCTTGGCAGCTTTAAAATAGCAAAAATGATGAAGTTATGCTTTTTCTTTTTTAAAATGCAGATTCCACCTGCTTGTCTCTGTACCTAACATAGAAAAATCTTTCTAAAGTGCCCTCCAGATTGACTTTTCTTAACTCTTCTTTATATCCAAGATCCCTGGAAGAATTTTAATGAAGTTTTGGACCCTATTCCCATGGAAAAGGAACAGGCAGATAAAATTTTGCACGCAATTTCCAGGGGTTTTGAGCCTTCTGTAGCTCATCCACAGGCCTTCTAGAAGCCTGCTGGATTCAGGTTAAGATCCTGTCCTAGATGGTTACTTCAGTTCCTCCACTGCAACTCCCAACCTGTCTAACTACGGCTGCCTTTGCTGGGTTGGGTTTCATGTTCCAGAGTCAAATGTCCCTGTCCTCTACTAAAATCCACCCTTTCTTTGTTTCAGTCTTTAAAGTACAAGATGACCGAGGCCTTAAGGTACAAGATGACATTCTGAAATGTTTTATGGCTTAATAAGTTATGGAAACTTAAACTGAAATCCTTATCAGGCACCATGATCATTATTTAACAGGGTTTTTATATGCCTGGAAAGAAAGGACGGAAGAGGACGGGAGGGGAAAGGAGGGGAGAGGAGGGGAAAGGAGGGGAGAGGAGGGGAGACGAAAGGAGGCCGGGAGCTGTGGCTCACCCCTGTAATCCCAGCACTTTGGGAGGCTGAAGCAGGTGGATTATTTGAGGTCAGGAGTTTGAGACCAGCCTGGCCAACATGCTGAAACCCCGTCTCTATTAAAAATAGAAAAATTAGCCAGGTGTGGTGGTACACACCTATAACCCCAGCTACTTGGGAGACCAAGGCAGGAGACTCGCTTGGCTAAGGAAATTTTACTATTTTGGTGACAAATTCAATACTAAATAATGTAAGTCAATAGGAAAGACATCTTAAAGGAACTTTAAATAAATGTGAAGGATATCTGTATATTTATTTTATATTTTGAGGTAAAGTTTCAAAACTGCATGCGCCAACCATTTTCAAATGAGTTTTATATGCTAATGCTGTAACTAAACATCTCACAAGTATTACAGACTTCCTGTAATATATTTATCAAGTGGTTTATGACCAGATCCAGATCAGGTCCAACTTTGGACTTTAGTTTTTATCTTAATGCGCAAAGTATAAAAGACTCACATTGAGTTAAGAATCGGTTTGAATTCTAGCTAACCAGGAGAGAATGTAATCATGGCACGTCTACGCTTCTCTATACATATGTCTAATGTATAGTAATATGACAGTATTTTATTTTTATAAAGAGCTGTATTATAAACTGAAGGGCAAAATTCTGATTAATTGTTGAAAGGATGAGAAAGGTAAGAAACTATAAAGGAACTGAAGGACAAGAATCCTCCATATTCTATTTTTCCTCTGATTTCTATTTTAAGCAATATTTGTTCATGTATAATCTTATCTTGGTATAGAGTCAAAATGTTTTGACCTACTAGATACAGGAGAATCAAAAGGCAAAGAATATTTCTGCATGCTAAAAGTCACTTTATAGTTTACAAGACATTAAAAAACATAATCTTATTTGAGTTTCATCTTGGTGGTGTGAACACTACAGGGCGATTCAGAAGCAGGCTTTGTGTGCCCTGAACCAGCTGTCTTTTAATTATACAGCACTATGCCCAGGATGCTCAGAACGTGACTTCTCACCAACTGAGCATGTATTGAGTTGATTAAGTATTTTAAAAATAAAATGTGAATGAAAGTTCTATGTGGTTGGTTATACCATGTCAAACCAAAAAAGCAGAACAGTCTGTCGTCACAGTATTGGTCCAACTCTTAGCAAATATCTTTTAATAATAGCTTGAAGCAACTCACTAGATTCTGAGAATTCCTTTCTGTCATCTAGCTTCTTCTGAGAGATTCTCTAGAAGACACGATGCTACACTCAGCTTTGGCTCTCTGCCTCTTACTCGTCGCAGTTTCTTCCAACCTTGCCATTGCAATAAAGAAGGAAAAGAGGCCTCCTCAGACACTCTCAAGAGGTGCTGTAATCTCATTTTATTTTCTAAACTCAGTCATTTGGATTGCTTTTTAAAATATCTCATGGTCTAATTATAAAATTATAAAACAAATTCAACTAACTGAATGATTTTTGTTGTGTGTGACTTCAAAATGGATTTTTAAAAACAGAAGGAATCAGTTTATTTTAGGCAGTGAATCAAATCAACTAGCAAACAATAACATAAGTTTGCATTATCTTTTGCTAAAATAATGGAGAATTGACTTGCTGCCTATAACTTTGATAGGCAGAGTCCTAGAAAATAATGATTGATTGCTATGTCATATTGGTGTCCTAATAGCAATTTAAGGTTCCTCAAAATTTGCTCCAATTCCCAGTCCTCTATTTCCCAGTCCTCCAAAAAAAAAAATAATAATAATAATTTGGAATGATTTTATATAAGCCTTCCCTGAAAATTATACTGTACCCCAAACCCTGAGAATTTGGGGTACCCAAGTCTTTGCTATATTGACTCTGGAAGACAGTGGTTTTAGACATAATCAAGGATTGCCATTGGCTACATGTTTAGAAAACATTTCTTTTTGTATTTACTGTTTTACTTTGGCCTAAGAAACAAATACATATTCATCTGTAAAGAAACATTTTATAAAAGAAAAAATTCTCAACATTGGTTTCTATATCTCTAAGTAACAGAAGTAGGAACAGAATTATTTGTCCCCACATAGCTGTTCAAAATTATCAGTATTACCACCAAGTACTTGACTATTTGTTTGCTCCATTCACATTACTACTGCAAATAGTGGTCAAGTGCCTTGTAGTAATACTGCTAGTTTTGAATAACCATGTGGGAACAAATAATTCTGTTCCTATCTCTAATATATATATATCATATATTATAATAATAACATATAAATTATATATAATATACAATAGTATACATTTGTTAAAATATATAATAAATTATATATAAATATATGCTATAGTTATAGATATATATTATATAATTTCAAATTCTAAAAGATTGACTTGCTTCCCAAGTACATTCATTTCTTAACAGATGTACTGAGTGCCAGCCAAGTGCTCATCAATGTTTACCTAAGCTAATTAACTCTACTTCAGCTTAACAAGCACACAAACTATATATACAGAAAGTCAATATATTTTTGCAAAAGAGATGAATGAAAAAGTTGAAATATTTTCCTAAACATAACTCTGTCTCTCTATATAAGCATAATTGTTGCAAAACAATGAGCTCAGTAGCCTTAAAGTGCCAAAGACTAAACTAGTTATTGCCCTTAAAGATTTTCCAGGTCTGCATTAAGCAGCACTGTGATAACTGTACCACAAAGCATCAACATTCTGTGTGCTCACTTCTAAATATTTATTTAAAACTCTTGTTGAATGTTTTGAAAAATATATTACATTTGTATGCTCTATTTTAAACAACTTAAAGGTTCTGTTATTTCAATTGATAAGAAACTAATTTAACACAGAAGATTACTGATATTAGCTGAGAACACCATTACTGAGAATTGGTTTATATTTGGCAAAGTCTTTTACCATCTATTGCTACATGGTAAACAACGGAGAGAATGAGGCTCAGAATGAATGAAGATTAAAGGTAGGGGTGAGTGGGAGGAGTTTGGATACAGTACACAGAGTAGCATATGGAGCCCCTTAGAGCACAGGGTAGCACCAGTTAAGTAGAGAAGGAAGTAAGAAGAAAAGGAAGATTAATTAGAAAAAGGTAGTAGAAGATTCAGGGAGAAAAAATACATACGCATACAGTGATCCAAGAAAATCCCAACTTCCTTTGAATCAGAATTGCTGAGTACCTAGTCCAGTGCTTGGCAGATAGTAAATACTTAATAAATATATGTTAGATAAATGAATAAAATCTCAAAAGACAAGAAAACATAGCCAGGGACAGAGATAGGGATAGAATTAGAGTAATGAGCAGAAGCCATGAGGTGCATTTAAACTGTACCAGCTTTGACCTATTGTGATTATAACAGAGTATATAAAAAATTATTATAATGCAATATGGCTTTCCTACAGGGCTTCGGAGAATTTTTTGAGAATAGGGATTATATTGTCTATATTTGTATTCCCACTGCTTTGTGGAGTAAGTGATGCAGCAGATGTTCCTTTACTGTTTGTGGAACCAAATTGAGCAGGAGCAGAGAACAGAAATTTTCCCCACTGCTAATACTCCAGCATTGAATGATATTTGCATCAGAAGAGGGAAAATTAAGCAGATGCCTAGTCTCACTTGCTGTTTTAGAATAACTTTTACTTAACGCAAAATGTGGTGTATAGATATTGCATGTGTTCAACCAAAGTTGGAAAGAGCATCTTTCAGGATTATTACAGAGAGCAAGAGTTCCTGTTAAGATGTGGCATTAAACTAACAAGAGATGTTTTTCAATGTTAAGATTTTAAATCAGGCCAAAAAAAAAAAAAAAAAAACCCAAAAACATTGCTGGTGAGAATATAAAATGATGCAGCCACTTGAGAAAATAACCTGACAGCTCCTCAAAAACCTAAATATAGTGTTACCATTTGTTCGGCAGTTCCGCTCCTAGGTGTATACCCAAGATAAATGAAAACATATACCACTCAAAAACTTGCCTATGTATGTTCACAGTGGCATTATTCATAAAAGAGAAAAAGTGGAAACAACCCAAATATCCATTAACTGATGAACAAATAAAATGTGGTATATCCATACAATGGAATAATATTTGACCATAAAAAAATGAATTAAATAATAATACATGTCACTATATGGATGAACCTTAAAAAGGTTATGCTGAGTGAAAAAATCTAGTCACAAAAGCCTACATATTGTGTGATTCCATTTATATGAAAAGTCCAGCATAAGCAAATCTATAGAGACAGAAAGTAGAGTAGGGGTTTCTTAGGGCTGTGGCAGTTGAAGAAAATGGGGAGGAGGTGATAGCTAAATGGTATAGCGGGTTTTTTTGAGGAGATGAAAATGTTCTAAAATTGATTGTGATGATGGTTACACAACTTCGTGGATATACTGAAAAAAGTATACATTTTCTTTCTCTTTTTTTTTTTTTTTTTTTTTTGAAATGGAGTCTTGCTCTGTTACCCAGGCTGGAGTGCAGTGGTGCAATCTTGGCTCACTGCAACATCCACCTCCCAGGTTCAAGGGATTCTCTTGCCTCAGCCTCCCAAGTAGCTGGGTCTACAGGTGCATGCTACCACACCCAGCTAATTTTTGTATTTTTGTAGAGACGGGGTTTAACCATGTTGGCTAGGCTGGTCTTGAACTCCTGACCTCAAACGATCCACCCACCTCAGCCTCGCAAAGTGCTGGGATTACAGGCATGAGCCACCACACCTGGCCAAAAGTATTCATTTTCAATAGGTGAGTTGTATTGGTGTATTAATTTTATTTCAATAAAGCTGTCACCAGAAAACAAACATGAAAAACAAACAAGCAAAAATCATGGAATCATATTTTTCAAATTATTATCATATTTACCATGACATTAAAGCCAGAAACTGTGGTCTGACAACATTTGAAATGTACGTGAAAATCTGGGCCCAAACTGACTTCCAAATATTGCTAATTTTCACATTAATTCAATCTCTCTCATTGATAGACTGAGACACTTTCTGAAAATACTCAGTAATGTTTTTGGAGGTTCTGTGCATTCTTCTCCTTGATGATCTTATTCTTTAATTGCTAATACACATTCCCAAATAATCATACCATTTCTTTAAGGCTAATGGGTTCTCTCTATATTTATTGCTTTCTGTTTTTTCTCTCCATTCTTTTGGGTGTTTCCAAAACACATGTGTTTTATTATGTCTCTCAGCCATGAAATTCCCACACAAGAATTTTTTCCATGTCAGAATTCAAAGCAAAATTCAGAATTCCTTTATTTCACAATGTATACTGACTTAGAAGAGGTCAGCATCTCTTGGGACCCAAAATAGGAGGGCATTGTAGAGTATAGCCCAAAGGATTCCTAATAATCTTACGAAGTATGCAAAGATGAACTGTTACTTTCCAAACATTCCTAAAGCCAGAGCTTTTACATTATCCAAAGATGTCCTTTCAATCAGCTCTAATCATAACAATATTTATTAAGCACTTACTGGCTTCAAGGCCATGGGCCTCAAGGTTTGAAATACAGTAGCAAAACCTCAGTACTACAACATAAAGGGAAACCACCTCCATATCTAGTGAAAATTGTGGGTCCTCTGCACCATATATCAGCCAACAGCTTAAAGGCTTAGTTAAATATCTGTAGGTAGATATCTGATTATTAGATACCCATTTCAGAGCTCGTCTCTAGTTCTGGGTTACTGCATTGATTTCTCTCTTCTATTTCAGGATGGGGAGATGACATCACTTGGGTACAAACTTATGAAGAAGGTCTCTTTTATGCTCAAAAAAGGTAACATGTCTCTCAGCTCATTTTTTTTCCTTTTATCTGTAGTAGATTCATAATAATTGTACATATTTATGGAATATAGAGTGATATGCTGATACATGTACACAATGTGTAGTGATCAAATCAGTGTAATTAGCATATGTATCACCTCAAACATTTCTTTTCTTTCTGGTGGGAACACTCAAAATCCTCTCTATTCGCTTTTTAAAAATATACAATAGACTATCGTTAACTGCATGTACCCTATAGTGCTGTAGACTACTTGAACTTATTCCTCCTATCTAGCTGTATTTTTGCATCTATTAATCAACCTCTCCTTATTCTTCCAGCTCTGAACCCTTCCCAGCTTCTAATAACCAGAGTTCTACTCTCTACTTCTATTAGTACAACTTTTTTTTAAGCTACCCTATATGAGTCAGAATTCATGGCATTTATCTTTTTATGTCTGACTTATTTCACTTAACACATCCTCCAGGCTCATTCATGCTGCTGTGAATGAGAGTATTTCATTATTTTTTATGGCTAGGTAATAGTCCACTGTGAATATGTAACACTTTTTCTTTATCCATTCATTCATTGACGTACATTTAGGTTGATTCTATAAATCTTGGCTATTGTGAATAGTAATTCAATAAATATGGAGATGCAGATATCTCTTTAATATACTGATTTTTTAAATAAATACTCAGTAGTAGGAAAGCTGG
The DNA here is from genome assembly GCF_037993035.2 of Macaca fascicularis. Lineage (NCBI taxonomy): Eukaryota > Metazoa > Chordata > Mammalia > Primates > Cercopithecidae > Macaca > Macaca fascicularis. The sequence continues at coordinate 113,333,555 of NC_088377.1, forward strand.
ACCATATGGTAGTTATATTTTTAGTTTTTTGAGAATCCTCTATATGTTTTGCATAATGGCTGTACTAATTTACATTCCTACCAACAGTGTATAAGAATTCCCTCTTCTCTGCGTCCTCACCAGCATTTGTTATTTTTTGTCTTCTTGATAATATCAATTCTAACTGTGGTGGGATAATATCTCATTGTGGTTTGATCTGCCTTCCCCTGATGATTAGAGATGTTGAGAGTTTCTTCATATCCTTGGCCATTTGTGTGTCTTCTTTTGAGAAATGTCTATTCAGATCTTTTGCCCATTTTAAAATCAAATCATTTGGGGTTTTTTGTTGCTGAGTTATTTGAGTTCCTTGTGTATTCTAGATATAAGGTCCTTGTCAAATGAATAGTTTGCAAATAATTTTCCCATTCTACAGGTTATCCCCTTATTCTTTTGTTTCCTTTACTGTTCAGACGCTTCTCAGGTGACATAGTACCATTTGTCTATTTTTGTTTTTGTTGCATTTGCTTTTGAAGTCTTACCCATACATTTTTTTGCTGGGAACAATGCCCTGAAGGTCTTCCCTTATATTTTCTTCTAGGAGTTTTATAGTTTGGGGTCTTACATTCAAGTCTTTAGTTCATTTTGAATTGATTTTTGCATATGGTGAGAGATAGGAGTCTAGTTTCATTCTTCTACATATGAATATTCACGTTTTCCAGCACTATTTATTGAAGAGGGTGTCCTTTCCCTAATGCATATTCTTGGCACCTTTGTCAAAAATCAGCTGACTTTAAATATGTGGATTTATTTCTGGGTTCTCTATTCTATTCCATTGGTCTAGGTGTCTGTTTTTATACCAATACCATGCTGTTTTGTTTACCATAGCTTTGCAGTATATTTTGAAGTCAAGTAGTATGATGCCTGCAGTTTGTTCTTTTCACTCTGTATTGCTTTGAACTATTTGGAGTCTGTTGTGGTTCTATACAAATTTTAAGATTTTTTCTTTGTTTCTGTGAAAAATGTCATTGGAATTTTGATAGAGATTACATTAAATCTGTAGATATCTTCCAGTAGTATGGTCGTTTTAGCAAAAGTCATTCTTCCAATCTATGGCATGGGATGTCTTTCCACTTTTGGTGTTCTCTTCAATTTCTTTCATCAATGTTTTATAGCTTTTCTTGTAGGGATCGTTCACCTCCTTGGTTAATATATTCCTAGGAGTGTGTGTGTGTGTGTGTGTGTGTGTGTGTGTGTGCATGTATGTGTGTGTGTGGTTTTTGTTTGTTGTTTTTTTGAGATGGAGTCTCACTCTGTCGCCCAGGCTGGAGTACAGTGACGCGATCTCAGCTTGCTGCAACCTCCACCTCCCAGGTTCCAGTGATTCTCCTGCCTCAACCTCCTGAGTAGCTGGGATTACAGGCACACACCACCATGCCCAGATAATTTTTTATTAGTAGTAGAGACAGGGTTTCACCATGTTGGCCAGGCCGGTCTTGAACTCTTAATCTCAGGTGATCCGCCCACCTCAACCTCCCAAAGTGCTGGGATTGCAGGCATTAGCCACCACGCCTGGCCTTTCTGTGATTATTGTAAATAGCACTGCTTTCTTGTTTCTTTTTTTCAGCTAGTTTGTTATTGTTGTATAGAAATGCTACTGGTTTTGTGTGTTGATTTTGTATCCTCCACTCCCCGTTAATTTTAACAGATCATATAGATACCTCAGAGAAGAATCAAAAGAAGGCATTTTAGTTTTCAAAAAGATGTCACAAGTATTTGCTCTGCTATTGTATGCCAGTGGGACTAATAGTTGCTGTTAGAATGCATTTTATAAACGAAAGCTCTAAATACCTCTGTATTAATGAATTTATTACTCAATCAAGCTTTTGAGTATATTATATAAACAAAGTAGTATTACTTATTAGGCATTACACAAGCTTAAACAGAAAACAGGTTTAGGGCAGCAGTTCTAAGGCCTGCCTGTTTGAATATCAGAGCAATTTGAGTAGCTTTTTTAAAAATCCAAATTTATAATTAATCAGTCAAGTATTCCTTGAACGTCCATTGCTATGTGCCAGACACTGTTTTAGGCTCAATGACCAAGTATGATACTGTTTTTATTCTTAAAGGCCTACTGAGTCTTTGGGAATAAAGCTGAGAAACATATTATTAAATTAATGAAATATCTAAAGAACATTCTATTGCAATACTCTTTAAAGATGAAGAAAGATTTCAAATTAACTATTGTTTCAATATTGGACAAGTATTAGAAAAGAAAAAAGTCTACAGAAGAATCTCACTTCCAAATATCAGTGTAACAAACAAACAACATATTAGTAAGGAGCACCAGCAGAACATTTGAAAAATATACCCTGATAAACTGAGGTTTGGTCTGATAATGCCAGCGTGGTTTAGGATTAAGAAATGTACTAATTAAAATAATTTAATATTTATAAGGAGACAACCCATACAAGTATCTCTCATCTCCATAAATTCTGAAAATGCATTAATAGAATAAAACATCTATATTTGAATTTTTAAGACTTTGCATTTGACAATATTAATTTCTTTAAATTAACCCTAACAAAGAAATAGCATTCCAACAGTAGCAACAACAAAAAAAACGAACACGTTATGTTTACTGGGAAAACAAATAGAAGTGTCCCATTAAAGTGTGGATAAGACAAGTATATCTATAATCACAACAATTACTAACATTTTTCTGGAGGTACTAACTAAGGCAAGTATAGGAGGAAAAAGTAGAAAATGTAGAAAGGAAAAGTTAAAAGTATCTTTATTTGCAAATGATAATTTATATACCTGAAAAACTTTAAAAATTTAAATGTTCAGAATAACAAAAATTCTGTTGAATTAGATGGGAATACACTGATATTTAAAAATTGACTGTATTTATATATAGAAAAACACATCCAAAAAAAACTTGCAAAATACCTCATTTACAATGACAAAAAAGGAAATACTCCAGAATAAACTTGACAGAAGATGTGCAAAATCTATATGAACCTAAATACACTGAAAAGAAAAAAGAAATTTCCAAACCAATGGCAGTGCATATTATATTCTTGGATTGCAAGACTTAACATCATAAAAATGCCAATTCTCTCTATACTTAAAAAACTTTTTAAGATGATCACAATAAATTGCAATAAGATTTTTTTAAGATAATTCTAAAATTGAAATTAAAAAATAGACATGAGTATTTAGGATAGTTAGGAACATTCTGAAAAGAGAGCAATAAGGATTAGGCCTTAATCATTATTAAACATTTTACAAAGCAATAATAAACAGTATGTTACTTGTAAATAAACAAAACATAATAAAAGTATAGAAATAAAACTTTGAATGTAAATGGATTTGGACCTCCAGTCAAAAGACATAGAGTGACTCAATGGATTAAAAACACAGATTCCCCCTGCCCCCTGAAAAAAAAAAAAAAAAAACTCGTAAGACCCAACTATAGGCTCAAGCGATCCTCCTGCCTCAGCCTCTCAAGTAGCTAGGACTTCAAATGTGTGCCACCACATGGGCCAATTTTTGTACTTTTGGTAGAGACAGGGTTACACTATGCTGCCCAGGCTAGTCTCAAACTCCTAAGCTCAAGCAATCCTCCCACCTTGGCCTCCCAAAATGCTGGGATTACAGGCATGAGCCACCATGCTGGGCCTCACTTCACCTTGAAGGATGCTTATTAACTGCAGTTGAAAGGATCAAAAAACATATCCTATACAAATGGAAACAAAACAAACCAAAAAAAAAGTAGCTACACTTACATCAGATAAAACAGACTTTAAGTCAAAAAATGTAAACAGAAACAAAGAAGGTCATTATATAATAACAAACAGATTAATTTACCAAGAAGGTATAACAATTATAAATATATATTCATCTAACATCACAGTACCTAAATACATATATCAGATATTAATAGATCTGAAAAGAGGGATAGATTACAACACAATAATAGTAAGGGACTTCAATACCCCACTTTCAACAATGAACAGATCATCCAAAAAGTCAATAAGGAAACATTGGACTTGAACTACACTTTAGACCAAATTGACCTATCAAACATATACAAAGCATTTAATCAAACAGCAAGAGAAGATACATTCTCAATAGCATAGGGATTATTTTTTAGAACAGATCACATGATAGACCACAAAACAAGTCTAACAAATGTAAGAAGACTGAAATTATATCAAGTATCTTTTCTGACCATCAACAGATGAATTGATAAAATATGGTATATGTACATAACAAAATACTATTTAGCCATTGGAAGCAAGGAAATTCTGAATAGCTATCCAAAGAGCCTATCTCCTTTGATGCTCACAATTCACTTAAAATTAAAGCAGTATTTAAAAATCATTCTATATACCCAGACATTAGTCTGGGCAATGATTTTTTTTATATGACCTCAAAAACATGGGAAACAAAAGCAAAAATAGACAACTGAGATTACATCAAACTAAAAAGCTTCTGTACAGCAAAGGAGACAATAACAGAGTGAAGAAATAACCAACAGAATAGAAGACAATATGTGAAAGCCCTACATCTGAAAAGAGACAAATATGTAAGGAACTCAACTCAATAACAAAACAAAAATGGAATTTGTGTTTTAAAAATGGACAAAACACCTGAATAGACATTTCTTAAAAGAAGACATACAGGCTGGGCGCTGTGGCTCACACCTCTAATCCCAGCACTTTGGGAGGCCAAGGTGGGCTGATCACTTGAGGTTGAGAGTCTGAGACCAGCCTGACCAACATGGAGAAACCCCATCGCTACTAAAAATTCAAAATTAGCCAGGCATGGTGGTGCATGCCTGTAATCCCAGCTACTCGGGAGGCTGAGGCAGGAAAATCACTTGAATCTGGGAGGCAGAGGTTGTGGTGAGCCGAGATCTCACCGTTGCACTCCAGCCTGGGCAACAAGAGCAAAGCTCCATCTCAAAAAAAAGGAGACAAACAAACGGCCAACAGGTAGATAAAAACAATACTTAACACCACTAATCATCAGGGAAATGCAAATTAACTCCACAATGAAATACCACCTCACTCCTTTTAGAAAGGCTATTATTCAAAAGATGAATAATAGCAAGTGTTGGCAAGAATGTGGAGAAAAGAGAACCCTTTTACACTGTTGGTGGGAATGTAAATTAGTACAGCCATTATGGAAAGCATAATGTATGGAGATTACTCAAAAAATTAAAAATAGAACTACGATATGATCCAGAAATTCCCTGCTGGGCATATATCAAAAAGATAAAATCGGTATGTCTAAGAGATATCTGCACTCCCATGTTCACTGTCATTTGCAACAACATAGAAGAACCTGGAGGACATTATGGTGAGTGAAACAAGCCAGATACAGAAAGACAAATGTCACATAATCTCACATGTGTAATCTAAAAAAGTCAAACTCATAGAAACAAAGGAAAATGGTGGTTACTAGAGTCTGGGGGTAAGGATGGGGAGTTCTTGCTCAAAGGACACATTATTCAGTTAAGTGAAATAAGTTTTAGAGATCTGTTGTACATTGTGGGAATAATAGTTAATAATAATATATTTTACACTTGAAAATTGCTGAGAGTAAATTTTAAATATTCTCACCACAAAAAATAAGTATGTGAGGTGATGCATATGTGAAATAGCTTGATTTAACCACTGCACAATATACATACATCAAAACAGCATGCCGTACACCATAAATGTATACAGCTTTTACTTGTCAAATAAATAAGTAAATAGATTATTGATAACTGACAAACTCCATAGATAAATAGATACTACAGGAAATTTTTAATACAGGATGTGGTATTTTAAATCAGGAATAGGGGAGACAGGTTACATAATAGTTAGTGTCAGAGAGAAGTTGATAGCCATCTGGGAAAAACAAATAAATTTGTATCCATATCTCACATTTATGCAAAAATAAATTAGAAAGATATAATCATGAAAATTAAATCATTAAGGTGCTAGAAGATACTACTGCAAAATTTTATTTCTTTAAATGCTTGGAATAGGGGAGAGCCAAGATTATAGTGAGGCAAGAAAGATACCTGGGATATAAAAATAAAGCCTCTAATTTTAGTCTTCTAGATGCTTCCCTGGCCTTGTGCTAGTCCTGTCTGCTAGGCTTGAGCATAACCAAAGAAAAGGAGAAGAGAAAAGAAAAAGTCTGAAAGAAATGACTAATATTTTCAATTACACGGAATTTTCCGCATAACCAAAACCTTACAGTAAACAAAGGAAAAATATTTTTTAAATGGAAAACTGCAGCACATATTACAAGGGTGGCTTTAATATACAATATGCTCCATATTAATATGAGAAAGGTCAACAAGTCAACAGAAAAAAATGAGCAAAGAATATGAAAGTTCACAGAATAGAAAAATAAGTAACGCAAATATATAAGATTGACTATTTTTTATAAGAAAGACAAACCACATTCATTTCCCTCTTTTCACCTGTTGGATTAAAAAAAAATTTAAACTAATAACCAGCTTTAGTGAGAATAGCAAAAACAATTACTGCTCACACTACCAGAGAGAATATGAATTGGTACAGCTTCTATGGAGGGTATATATCAGAATTATAAATGCACACACTCTTTGACCCAGAAATTCTACTTCTGGAAATGTATTCACAAACATACCCATCTATGTGCAAAATCATTTTAAAAAAACAGCATGGTCTCTCATTTCAGGAATCTGGCATCTTCAGGAACAGTTACCTGCTTTTTAAAGGAGGTGAATTATAGTTTAATGTACTACAGGTCCTATACTATGGATGGGAACTATTACAGCTTATAATGTCAAAAACTTTTCTTAGACCAAAGGTATCTTCCACAAAGGTAACAGACTGGATGACCCATCTTTCAATGATTTTCTAGAGTGTAGAGTCATCTCTACTATTACTGCCACATCATTAGGTGTGAATAACTCAAATCATAGAGAAAAAATTAGCCTTCTACATTAGAAAGTAGGATTATTTCCAGCTAGAAAAATAGGAAGTCTATCTTCCTTAGAACAGATTTATGGTTTAGAAAATTCAAAAGACTATCTGTCTGAAAATGAATCATGGGTAGATAAATATAAACCAGAAATTTAGCATGCACTTGCTGTGCATAAAAAGAAAACTGAAGAAGTTGAAACCTGGTAAAAAGCTCAAGTCTTAGAAAGGCAACCATAACAGGATGGATCTATTTTATTAATAACAGGTCCTCCTGGATGTGAAACAATAACTACCAAAAAATACTATCAAATAAGCATGGTATTCAAGTACAAGAGTGGATTAATCCAGTTTTACCAGACTTCCAAAAAGATGATTTCAAGGAAATGTTTCATACTGAATCAAGCTTCGGTACGTTTCCCTATCAGTCTCAGAGAGCAGTTTTCAAAGTTTCTACTAAGAGCAACAAAGTATAACAAGTTACACATGCTTACTGATCTATCTGAGAGCTGATAAAAAGATAATTCTGGTTGAAGATTTATCTAACCAGTTTTATCGGGATTCTCATACTTTACATGAAGTTCTAAGGAAGTATGTGAAGATTGATCGATGTCCTCTTACATTTATAATCTCTGACAGTCTCAGTGGTGATAATAATCAAAGTTTCTTGTTTCCCAAAGAAATCTAGGAAGAGTGTTCTATCTCAAATATTGGTTTCAACCCTGTGGCACCAACAATTATGATGAAATTTCTTAATCAAATAGTGAGTATAGAAGCTAACAAGAGTGGAAGAAAAATTACTGTCCCTGACAAAACTTCTCTAGAGTTGCTCTGTCAAGGACGTTCTGGTGATATGAGAAGTGCAATAAACAGCCTCCAGATTTCTTCTTCAAAAGGGGAAAACAACTTATGGCCAAGGAAAAAAAGAACGTCTTTAAAATTGAATGCTGTGCTGTCAAAATCAAAACGAAAAAAAAAAAACCTGATAGGGTTTTTGAAAATCAAGAGGTCCAAGCTATTGGTGGCAAAAATGTTTCTCTGTTTCTATTCCGATCTTTGAGGAAAATCCTATACCATAAAAGAGCATCTTTAACAGAATTAGACTCACCTCGGTTGCCCTCTCATTTATCAGAACATGATCGGGATACATACTTGTTGAACCTGAGGAGGTAGTAGAAATGTCACACATGCCAGGAGACTTATTTAATTTATATCTTCACCAAAACTACATAGATTTCTTCATGAAATTGATGATATTGTGAGAGCCAGTGAATTTCTAAGTTTTGTAGATATCCTCAGTGGTGACTGGAATACACACTCTTTACTCAGGAAATATAGGACAGCTATAGCTACGAGAGGTGTGATACATTCCAACAAAGCCCGAGGATATGCTCATTGCCAAGGAGGAGGAGCAAGTTTTTGACCCTTGCACACAACCCAGTGGTTTCTAATAAATAAAAAGTATCGGGAAAATTGCCTGGCAGCAAAAGCACTTTTTCCTGACTTCTGCGCACCAGCTTTATGCCTCCAAACTCAGCTACTGTCATACCTTGCTCTACTAACCATTCCGATGAGAAATCAAGCTCAGATTTCTTTTATCCAAGATATTGGAAGGCTCCCTCTGAAGCAACACTTTGGAAGATTGAAAAAGCAACACTTTGGAAGATTGAAAATGAAAGCCCTGACTGACAAGGAACATGGAATGATCGACCCTGACAGTGGAGATGAAGCCCAGCTTAATGGAGGGCATTCTGCAGAGGAATCTCTGGGTGAACCCGCTCAGGACACAGAGCCAGAAACCTGGTCTCTTCCTCTGAGTCATAATAGTGCCAGTGAACTGCCTGCCAGCCAGCCTCAGCCCTTTTCAGCCTAAGGAGACATGGAAGAAAACATAATAACAGAAGACCATGAGAGTGATGGGACATAGAAGCCAGCCTGCCAATCCGATTGCTACTTCACAGATTCATTTTTGTTTCATTCAGTGGTACTTCAGCAGAGTTAATATGCTTCTCTGATGAATTACACAACAGTTTGTTAATTCTCCATTCTCGTAGTATTTCATCTCGAGAAACTAACTATTCTGTCATCTTGAAGTAAATAGAAGATCAAGCCTTCCAATAATCTCTGAATGTTTTGCTGTAGGATCTATTAAATCTGTGAGTGATTGAAGATCAAGCCTTCAAATAATCTCTGAATGTTTTTCTGTAGGATTTATTAAATCTATGAGTGGTTTAAGGAGAGGTCAGTGTGTATAAAGTGTGTTTGAACATTATGCCAAATATCAAAATATGAAGGACTAATTCAGAATGCAAAAATGTTACGGCGGGTTGTAAATATGAACTATATAAGAGTTTAGTATGCAATTATGAGTGTAAAGAAACTGTGCCTTAAAAAGAACCAGCATGTTTACCAAATAAGTGTACAAATGTAAATGTTTAGGAACAATCTAAATACAAGAGATTGGAAACAATTTAAATATCCATCTTTGGGGGGACTAATAAGATAAAATATATTCATATAATAGAATATAATATAAAAGAATAGTGGCATAACTAAGATATATGTTATATTTTAAAAGCAAAATGTAGATACTTGTGTGCTAGTATTTTTGTTTTTTAGAAAGAAATACATGCACATAAATATGAACATGCATCTGGGTATATACAATATATATATATTCATATAGATTTTCAGTTATATGACCTGAAAACCTCTGGGAGAAAATATAAAGAAAAGTAATACAGCATAGTTATAGAAGTCAGCAGTAGGAGGAAGAATTTTTATCTTTTTCACTTTTTTATGGTTAAAATCAAAATGACCCCCCAAAAATGTATTAACTAGGAAACTTCCACTTATGTTGTCTGTACATTCTACAATGTGCCAGAATGAAAGGATATGAAAATAGCCAAATATTAACAGCTTTTTTGTAAAACTTTTTTAAAAACTACATTTAAGTCTTTGACTTTCCTGAAATCTTACACTAAGTGTTCATTGGAAATGAATACATTGTTCATAATATCCCTTTATCTCTGGATACACGATTGATTTTCTCTAACTGCACTATAGAGTACATAGGAATTACCTAATAAGCTTGTTAAACTACAGATGCCTGAAACCACCCCTCACCCCAAAGATTCTGATTGAGTGGGTCTGGGATGAAGCCTTTGGTTTTTTGTTTGTTTGAGACAGAGTCTCGCTATGTCGCCCAGGCTGAAGTGCAGTGGTGCTATCTTGGCTCACTGCAACCTCACCTCCTGGGTTCAAGTGATTCTCATATCTCAGCCTCCAGAGCAGCTGGGACTATAGGCTCACGCCACCACGCCCAGCTAATTTTGGAATGGAGCCTTTGCTAATTTTGGAATGGAGCCTTTGAATTTAAGTTCCTAATAAGCTACCTAGTGATACTGATACTGTCAGTTCTGGGGCCACAAATAGAGTAACACTGCTATTGACTACAGTGCTATGATTTGTAAATCTGAGTTACTACTGTAAGTCTTATTGAAACTAATAAAACTTCAAATCTAACTCCACTGTATGTTTTGACTCAAAGTTAATCATTTGACTTAATTCCATACTTTCTTTGTTTAGTAAGAAGCCATTAATGGTTATTCATCACCTGGAAGATTGTCAATACTCCCAAGGTAATTTTAGTCCCTGAGCTCTTATTATAATACATAATATTTCCAATATAAAATAGGAAAAGTGACCTGGTAATAATAGCTAAGAAGGCACTCAGCAAATCTCATTAAAAAAAAAAATTAGACAACTGCCAGAGTACCATCATTTTATTAAAGTGCTTAAAGACCACAATGATTGTTACCAATCTACTGAATGTTTCTATTATATCCCCTTAGAAATTAGATATTCCTCTTCTTCCCATGAAAAGAGAGGGGTGAGCTGAGAGGGTGGAGAAACACTGAAAGAAAAAAGTTGTTGTCTTAACCAATGAGTCAATGAGTTATATAAAATTATAAAACTAGTGTCTTCACTGTGATTATCCTTTGATGTCTCCTTGAACAGACTGTCCCTCATTGCAAAGTGGCAATAGGCCAATGAACTATTAATATTTACACTTGAGTTATATATGCAAACAAATGCTAAATATTAGCTTTATTTTGCTATGCTACATTAAAGTTCTCTTGATCCTTAAAACTAACTGACAATTTTGTTTTCCCCTATAGCACTAAAACGAGTATTTTCCCAAAATGAAGAAATACAAGAAATGGCTCAGAATAAGTTCATCATGCTAAACCTTATGGTACATAAACTTTATGATGTTTTCTTAATATTATAATTTCATGGAAAATTTGAATCCCTTTTTTCTTTTTTTTTCTTTTTTTTTTTTTTTTTTTTTTTTTTTAGATGGAGTCTCGCTCTGTCGCCCAGGCTGGAGTGCAGTGGTGCGATCTGGGTTCACAGCAACTTCAGCCTCCCTGGTTCAAGTTATTCTCCTGTCTCAGCCTCCCGAGTAGCTGGGACTACAGGCACCTGCCACCATGCCCAGCTAATTTTTGTATTTTTAGGAAAGATGGGGTTTCACCTTGTTGGTTAGGCTGGTCTCAAACTCCTGACCTCAGGTGATCCACTCACCTCAGTCTCCCAAAATGCTGGGATTACAGGCATGAGCCACCGCACCCGGCCTCCTTTTTTTCTATTTTTAAAGCACAAAGAGCTAAATGTTGGTTAATAGAGGAAGTTATGTGGAATTATAAAAGGCCAAAATAGAATTTACTGACAGTCTAGTTCACACAAAATCATCTTGAAACTATCAAAAACAAATGAATCCAATAACATTGTTTTTTTTTCTTCTGCTAGCATGAAACCACTGATAAGAATTTATCACCTGATGGGCAATATGTGCCTAGAATCATGTTTGTAGGTATGTATGTGATCTCATTTCATCGGATCTACAAAATTAGTAGAAGTCAGCATTCTTGCTTTTATTTTTAAATGCTGGTTCAAGTACTATTCTTTTTAAAGAGAAGTCATTTCTAATCCAATCAATATCAGCTCTTGTCAGTTCTACAACCAAAATCCACTATCTCTGCAATTTGAAAATTTTAAATATTTTTTCAAAGCACGTATGCTATTAAATCTATATCCCAATGTACTTTCAATACACTGCCCCAGACTAGATTGACAGAGATCTATGACACACTAAAAGGAGAATTCAGGTTAATTCATCATGAACCGACATGTATGAAAACTAATTCTGCTTATAAATTTGCTTGACATTTGTTTTAGATTAAGAAATAAAAATGATTTTAAGAACATTTTATGGATGTAGCCAGAGGCCATTATCCTAAGCAAATTAACACAGAAACAGAAAACCAAATAGTGCATGTTCACACGTATAAATAGGAGCTAAATACTGGTTACACATGGACATAAAGAGGGGAACAATAGACAACAGGAACTCCAACACAAGGGAAGGAGGGATGGGGCCAAAGGGTGAAAAACTAACTGTTGGGTACTATGTTCAATATTTGGGTGTTGGGTTCAGTTGAAGCCCAAACTTCACCATCACACAATATATCTATGTAGCAAATTTGCACACATAACCCCCAAATATAAAATAATAATAATAAAATTTTCACAAGAGTGAAAAAAAAGAACATGCTAAATTATACTTTACTGACTCGGTTTTTTTCTTGACAGACCCTTCTTTAACAGTCAGAGCTGATATAGCTGGAAGATACTCTAACAGATTGTACACATATGAACCTCAGGATTTACCCCTATGTAAGTATTCACAAACGATCTGAAACAGTGGTCATAGCTGACCCCTGACTGTTAGTTAAGGGACAATGATGCCCTACATCAGTGCTTCTCCACAAACAGTGCTATCTACACACCAGAATCACTGAGGCTAGTGGTGGTGTTTAAAACGCCAACTTCTGGCTCCCACCAAAATCAGAATTTTGGGGGTAGCTCAGAATCTATTTTAACAGGGATGCCTAAGGGCTTTTATGATTACTAAATTCTGAGATCACTAAAAAGAATATAGTACACATTAAAACGACAGAAACTTGAGAGAGTCCATTCTCCTAGTATCAAAGATCTCATGTGATTTCCTCAAATGATAGTAAAATCATTTCATCTTTCTTTAATGCCTATAAGCAAGGAGGTACAGTCTTACTTAGGACTTTAATCCTCTCTTTTTTTTTTTTTTTTTTTTTTCGTAGAGACAGGGTCTTAGTCTATTTCCCAGGCTGTTCTCAAACTCCTGGCCTTAAGTGATCCTCCCACCTCAGCCTCCCAAAATGCTGGGATTAGAAGCATGACCTACCATGCCTGGCCAAATCTATTTTTTACAACATTCATTGTCAACCACATTTAGTAAGACAACTGTGCCTGTAAGATCTGGCAATACTAATACAAAATGATCCATTAAAAAATAAAAGAGGTATTCCTCAAAACCCCTCTAATGAAATTATTCAACATAAAGTTGACCAACCAGCTCTCAATGGTCTAATCCCTAAATTTACATGTACACTTTTAGCATATTCCTTAATGTCACAGATGAATTCCCAAGTTTTCAAAGCTATTGGGTCAATTTCAGGTTCTAGAGTTAATAGATCATAGCATTTATACTTTCATTTGTTAATAGCATAATATATATTAACTCTTATTTCAGTGATAGAAAACATGAAGAAAGCATTAAGACTTATTCAATCAGAGTTATAAGGGATGATGGAAAAATGCCTTCACTTCGAAGAAGTCAAATTGAATGAAGAAAACCTCTGGCACATTGACAAATATTAAATGTGCAAGTATATAGATTTTGTAATATTACTGTTTAGTTTTTTAATGTGTTTGCAATAGTCCTATTAAAATGAATGTTTTTTAAATCTGAGACTGACAATATAGTTTTATTTCTGCCTCATCAGTAGCAAAGAAAGCCTGCCAAGAGTAATAGTGGAGACAGGAGGACCTAAATAAGAGGTTCCTATAAGGTTTGTCTCTATTTCTTCACCTCTCCTTCACTCCATCAACTAATCTAACTTTATTTTTAATTTTCTAATTTTTTTTTTTTTTTTTGGTAGAGATGCAGTCTCACTATGTTGCCCAGGCTGGTCTCGAACTGGGCTCAAGCAATCCTCCAACCTTGGCCTGCCAGAGTGCTGAGATTATAGGCCTGAGCCACTGTTCCCGGTCCAACCACCAACTAATCTAATTTTAATTCTGTCTCCTCCACTGTACCATACCTGCCAACCCAGGTCATAAATGATCTCCATGTTACCAAAAAAAGTAGATAAATCTCTGCCCACTTGTGATTTTAAATTTTAGCTACATATTGCAGCATTAACCACTTACTTCTTTTCTTACTTTACACTAAGACAGACATTTAAAACCTAATTATATTTTTAAAATTCAACTACATTTATTTATTTATTTGAGACAAAGTTTTGCTCTGTTGCCCAGGCTCGAGTGCAGTGGTGCAGTCTTGGCTCACTGCAACCTCTGTGCCCCCGCCGCCACCCATCAAGTAATTCTCCTGCCTCAACCTCCCAAGTAGCTGGGATTACAGGTGTGTACCACCACACCTGGCTAATTTTTGTATTTCTAATAGAGACAGGGTTTCACCATGTTGCCAGGCTGGTCTGAAACTCCTGACCTCAGGTGATCCACCTGCCTCAGCCTCCCAAAGTGTTGGGGTTACAGGCCTGAGCCACTGCATCCAGCTACATGTTTTTCTTAATTAGTGGGTAGATACTTTAAAACTTCTAATAATTTTAAGAAAGTGTAACTACTTCAGGAAAATTGAAGAATTCTCCAATTAACTAGTAGGGAAGGATTATATTTATTCTGAAATGATCAAATATCCAATCATCAACTCAGTTCTCCACAGGAAGCCTCCAGAGAGTTAATACCATGTCTTCTATTTATTTAAATAACAACAAGAAGAAAAAAATTCTGCTAATAGAAATCCCAAAATCAGCTGGGAGTAATTATCAGAAGGTAGAAAATATTTTAGAGGCTGGGCATGGTGCCTCACACCTGTAATCCCAGAATTTTGGGAGGCTGAGATGGGAGGATCACCTGAGATCAGGAGTTTGAGACCAGCCTGGTCAACATGGTGAAACCCATCTCTACTAAAAATACAAAAATTAGCCTGGCATGGTGGTGAGCGCCTGTAATCCCAGCTACTCAGGAGGCTGAGGCAGGAGAATCGCTTGAACCTGGGAAGTGGAGGTTTTAGTGAGCCAAGATCGTTCCATTGCACTCCAACCTGGGCAACAAGAGTAAAACTCCATCTCAAAAAAAAAAAAAAAGATAAAAAGAAAGAAAATATTTTAGATGGGCAAAAATTTTCCTAACTCATAGGATTTTATTGCATTTAGCAAAATTTGAATTGCTTTATGATATAGAACTACACTTTTATATGAGATAGATATGCAATGTCTATGATATTATGTTATAGATCCCTGTAATTTCAAAATTTGATGAGTCTGAGAAAAAAAATGATTTTCTTTGGGTGTTATTTGATCACTATTCTGTTCATTTTAAGCAGGTTTGTAGTAAATTGATCTATTTGAATATAAATAGGTTATATGATTATCAGTACTAGATACCCATTATCCTATTTATTTACAAAAGAATATTAAATATCCTATTTTAATTTTTATATTACAGACTATTTTGGCTTTTTAGATAAAAGTCTAGAGTTTTTATCTTAATGGATGCTAAGAGATCAGAATGCACTGGCATTCTCTGATTTAATAGTTTAACATATGAAGACTAAAGAAATATAGCTGATTCCATGGTTGCATAAATAGTTCAGAGGATCCAAATGTTAGCAGTTATTTGCAGTGAACTATAAAAGAGATCAGTTGACAATTTAGTTTTTTTAAGAATAAATAAAATTGATTATTCATTTATCTTGCTTCAAGTAGCATAAAAATGTTACTAAGTGATAAATTTTTACATTTTAATATGCATATTTTATTTAATATGCATATATTGTTATTTTGTTATGTATATACTTTTATTATGCATGTAATTATATGCATGCCAACATTTAATATGTAGATATTTTACATATAAATCTTCGATAATCAGAGTTTCAGTCATTGTAATCTTGTAACCCATTTCGTTTTCCTTCTCTCCTCACTTTAACAAACTCTATAATCCTCGCTGGGTACAGTGGCTTGTGCTACTTGTGAAGCTGAGGCAGGAGGATTACTTTAGCCCAAGGGTTTGAGGCTGCAATGAGCTATGATCAAGTCTATGAATAGCCACTGTACTCCGGCTTGGGCAACATAGTGAGACCCCAACTTGTTTTTTAGAAAAAAAAAAAAAAACTTTCTATATTGTAGTTGATATTTCTACCCTATTTTATAAAATTAATTGTTTGGATTCCATTCCTTCTTAGGTTACCTCTACTTTGGAAATGTAGGACTATGTTTACTGAATTTGTGTCTATGTATGTACATATAGGCATATGTGTCTGTGTGTGTGTGTGTGTGTGTGTGTGTATGTGTATAATTTTACTTCCATTTGTTTTTACCCTTATAACCTCCAAGAAATTATTCCTTTCCTAACACATCCAACGTTTTAAAAAGTTACCAACATCAACTACCTGAAATAGTATGCAAAGCATTTTAATGCAAGCTTTCAGAGTTTTCATTTGCATTTCAAAGAGATAACAGTCAAAAAAGTTATACATTCAAAAAGGATTAATTAGATAAGGTCCAGCATTGCCACATAAAGTACAGGTCATCCAGTTAAATTTAAATAAGGGATAAACAACATTTTCAAAATATAAGCATGTCCTGTTTAATATTTGAGATATACTAAAATGTATTTGTTGTTTATGTGATATTTTAAATTAAACTGGGTGACTTGTATTTTTATTTGCTAATATTGTCAATACTAGTTTAGAATTACTGCACTAGATCCTTCACCTCTTCCTTGTCCTCCTTCCCATTTGTTTTCCTAAAATAGCAACATTTCTATTCAGATCAAGCTCTCAATTCCTGAGATCAAAATAAAACCTAAATTATTTCCTAGCATTTAATCTTTCCCAATTATTCAATGATTAATTTTCACTCTGCCAGATACTAACCGCTATGGATCCAAAGATAGACCGGTTAAAAGAAATTCACAGTCTAGTGGTAAGATATATCACTGGTGGGACATAACTCCTTACTAAATAAGCTAATAAAATAATGTGAAATCAGTAGAGAAACAGCTCAACCTTCTAGTAGAACTGTCAGGCTTTACACAAGATGCAGTACTCATGAATCCTGAATGAGAGGAGAATGTATTTCAACATCATGGAAAACAACATGAAAAAATAGAAAATCAGGTATATTATAAGGGCCAAAGAAAGTATTGTTCATTGGTATAATCTTAAAATACATAAGTATACAAAGTTTTCTAGGTAGCATCTTTCAGACTTCTAGATTAGAGTTAAAAAGAGTAGGCCAAGCCTCAGGGAAGCGTACTTTCTTAACCCAATGATTTCACACACATAAAGATTACTTGAGTTTACAAGTAGTACTTCTTAAAATGCAATTACATACAGTATGTATATTCATGAACCTCCTTACTGAGTAAAGAAAGATAAGCATTTTTTTCTTCTTTTAAAATTTGCTTTTTGTGCAACATCCATCTTTTTCACTAAATGGAAAGTCCTTGGGAGCAGAAAGTCCCTGTCCCCAACCCCCTTCTCTTTCACACACCCACGCCCACACACAATCTCACAAAATAAGTCTTGTGAGTGTTAGGAGGGCAACAGAATTGTGGGGAGCACCCACAATAGGAGGTCATTAAACACTTGACTCCCCTGGTGTTAGCAGTGAATCAGTTTCTGAACATTTTTTCTGGAATGAATTAACTGGAATGCAATTAGATTTTTGCTAAGTAGTGATTACTGCAACTTCTGGAAGTATATCATAGTTACTTTCCAGGATAGGATACTGTAACAGGTTGAATTGTGTCCCTTTCACACATACAAAAAATTATAGGTTGAAGTCCTATCCCCCAGCACCTCAGAATGGAGGTATTTCCTATTTGGAAATAAGGCCATTAAAAATGGGAATAAGTTTTAGTGTACTTAGTACTGTAGGATGGCTATAGTAAACAACAATATACAATTTCAAATAGCTAGAAGATATTGAATGTTCCCAATACAAGGAATGATAAACCTTTGAGATGACCGATATTGAATGACCCTGATCTGATCACTATACATTATATGTGTCATAACATTATGTACCCCATAGACATGTATGATTATTATGTGCCAATTAAATTTTTTTAAGGAAAATGTTATTAGATGAGGTAATACTAGAATGGGCCCCCAACCCAGTATGACTGAGTTCCTTATATAAAGAAGAAATTTGGATACAGAGACATGCATACAGAAAGAATGCTATGTGAGCACAAAGCAGAGAGTGTGATCATGCAGCAGAAGCCAAGGGAATGCTCAAGGTTGTCAGCAAACATACTGCATGACAGGCACGGAAAAGATTCTCCCTCACAGCCCTCGGAAGGAACTAACCCTGCCAACACCTTGATCTCAGCTCTCTACCCTCCAGATCTGTGAAACAATAAATTGATTGTTTAAGCCACTCAGTGTGTGGTACTTTTTATGGTAGCTCTAGCAAACCAATACAGATGCTCTTTCCCTGCCTCTCCAATTTACATGATTTCCACTATGGGTGGGGAAACACCAAAACTTCCTATCACACACTTCAAAAGGAGCTATGCTAGAATGGCCAAATCATTTCTCATAATAAGTTTGTCAGGTTTTTGTTCTATCTTTCAAACAAACTTCTACCCTATTAAGTATTATTTCAGTACTCAAAGAGTTTTGTGTCATTGTTTAAGTGAATCAAGTCTATGAAATACCTGAAGTCAATGCTGTAGTTTTAATTCAGAAGAAACAGTCATTCTCAGAGAAAGAGCTCATTACCATCGGCCGCGGTGGCCCATGCCTGTAATCCCAACACTTTGGGGGACTGAGGTGGGTGGCTTACTTGAGGTCAGGCATTTGAGACTAGCCTGGCCAACATGGCAAAACCCCATCTCTACTAAAACTATAAAAAAAATTAGCCAGGCGTGGTGGCATGCACCTGTAGTCCTAGCTACTCAGGAGGCTGAGGCGTGAGAATCGTTTGAACCAGAGAGACGGAGCTTGCAGTGAGCTGAGATCACAATACTGCACTCCAGCCCGTGCAACCGAGCAAAACTCCATCTCAAAAAAAAGAGCTAATTACTATATTTGGAATTTTTGTTATTATTAAAACCAACATATATTGAACCCTTTTTATGTTCCAGTCACTGTGCTGAGGCATTTGCATGGATTATCTGATTAATACCTTACTATCAATGTGAAATATTGTTATACTTATTTTACTACTGAGTTAGCTATGGACTGAAGATTTTCAGTAACGTGGTAAAAAGGTTGCACAGCTAATGAGTGGAGCCAGGGCTCAAACCCAGCAAGTTTGGCTCCTGAGTTTATACTATTCTGCTTTATTTTACATATTGTGAAAAACAGAAGACAATCAAAATTGACATTGTACAATTTTTACCGGTGCCTCTTTTTTCTTAGAGCGCCCAAGATGGCAGCAAGCCTTTCGTTCTTTGATCTGGGGTCTGGGCCTCACGCTTTCCAAGGAATAGAACCTTGCGCCATGCAGTGAGTGTTATAGCTCTATTAGAAGCCGTGGGTCACGGAAGAGAACCGTGGAACCCAGTGACCGGTGTTAAGCTTGATTAGGATGAACCCGGGTGCTTAACTCACGCAGGAACAATGGTGAGCCTCTAGCTGGATCGGGAGTGGCAATGAGGGCCTTGCTGGATCAGAAGCCCAGCGGACACCCTGCCAGATCTGGAGGGGTTAAAGTCAATGGCGGGTCTGTGACTGCCACGTTCAGCAGTGGTGGACTGTGAGTGAAAGCTCAGTTTGAGCCGGAACAAACACGGACCAGAAGAGTGTGCAGTTGCAAGATTTAATAGAGTGAAAATGGAGCTCCCAAACAATGGGAGGGGACCCAAAGAGAGTTGCCGATCCCTGCTCAAAGGCCTGGGTTTATATCCCGATCATTGTCCCTCCCCCTGTGCTCTCAGGTGATAGATGATTTGATTATTTCTTTACCTCCTGCTTTTAACCTAATTGGTAATTTAGTGAGCTCTCTTTTTACTACCTGATTGGTCAGGTGTGAGCTGAGTTACAAGCCCTGTGTTTAGATGGATGTGGTCACCTTCCCCAGCTAGGCTTAGGAATTCTTAGTCAGCCTAGGAAATCCAGCTAGTCCTGTCTCTCACAATGACTGAAAATCCTTAGAGTATATCTTTTATTAAAGAAAGGCAGTTAACATCTATTTTAATTGTTTTATAGCAAAATCATAGGCAATTCTTCTTTCCCCAGCCCCGAGTTTCCACTACGCCCCCCAACAAACCAAAGGGCGAGGTTCTATCAGTTTTTGGCGGATCAGTGTAACTGTGATGCTCAAGATGAGAGGCTTGGGGGCCAGGAGAGGAGGGAGAAGGTAGTATTGTTTTAATATCATGTACACATGCACCCTCATTTTAAAATCCCTTATCTAAATGCCCCAGTGTTCTTACTCTATAATGCTACGCAATGTTACCCATAAAAGAATTTTTAAGAAGACAAGTGATCTTTGGCAGCATTCTTAACTTTCTTTCGGACCTCTTCCCTAGACATTCATTGCCCTGTTAACGTCACTCACCTCTCAACCCCATCCCCTCCACACTTGCTCTAGGTAAACTCTTACTTTGGGATCTTTTGCTCTCCTCAGTCTCTTTTGCTTTTCCTCAAGCCTCCTGCCCCCTCCTCGCCACCCCTGCCCCAATCTCTCTCAAAATCTTATCTGCCCTTTGTCTAGATTCCCCTTAGAAATCATTCACGATTAAAGTAGCAAATATCTTCTGTAAGGTATTTGCAATTGACAGTATTCCCACCTGGATTTCTATATTTAACAGTGGAAAGCTGAGGAAATCAAAGCTTTTGAAGTTCCAGGTCCCAATATTAAGTGATGAAAGAGAGTAAGTGAGGCTTTCAAGTACCTCTATGATATAGTTTGGCTCTGTGTCCCACCCAAATCTCATGTGGAACTGTAATCCCCAAGTGTTGAAGGAGGAGCCTGGTGGGAGGTTATTGGATTATGGGGGCTCAGATTTCCCCCATGCTGTTCTCCAGATAGCGAGCTCTCACCAGATCTGATGGTTTAAAAGTGTGTGCCACTTCCCCTTTCGCTCACTCTGCCACCTTGTGAAAAAAAGGTGCCTGCTTCCCCTTTGCCTTCTGGCATGATTGTCAGTTTCCCGAGGCCTCCCAGTCATGCTTCCTGATAAGCCTGTGGAACTGTGAGTCAATTAAACTTCTTTTCTTCATAAATTACCCAGTCTCAGGTAATTCTTTATAGCAGTGTGAAAACAGACTAATCCACTCTAAAATCACCTATTCTATCTACCAAAACCTGGATCTTGTACCATATTGAAGTCATACTCTTCTGATTTTATTACCTGTATGGAACACTTAAGAATCTTACTAATACTAATCACAGAGCTCTGGTATTCAAAAAAAAAAAAAAATAGCAAGAATTTATGAGAAAGACCCCAAAAGCAAACACAATAAAATTAAAAATGAGACTTAAAGATCTCTGCAAAACAAAAGAAACTATCAACACAGCTGAAAACAACCTACAGAACGGGAGAAAATATTTGCGGACCAGCTCTTGGCCTGTGGACTATGTGGCCAGCCCAGACTCACGGCCTACAGTGACTTGTAGTCCCAGCTGCTCGGGAGGCTGAGGAATGAGAAACACTTGAACCCGGGAGGCAGAGTTTGCTGTGAGCCGAGATCACATCACTGCATTCCAGTCTAGGCTGCAGAGCAAGACTCTGTCTCAAATAAATAAATAAATAAATGTGTATTTTTCTGCAGAAACTAGAAACTACTGCTTTTAAAATTCTTTGGTTTTCAAGGCACTGATACTGTATGTGTATGAAGTCCATGCTGCCTGTAAAATAAAATGCCTTTTTGCAGAATTAACCATCACACCGGAAAAAAACAAACAAATAAACAAACAAACAAAAAAAACCTCCATTACAAAGCGAGCAAAGGATATGAATAGAACAAACACTTCTCAAAAGAAGACATACAAGCGGCCAGCAAAAATATGAAAAAATATTCAGTACCATGAATCATTAGAGAGATGCAAATCATAACCACAATGAGATACCATCTCACACCAGTCAGAATGGCTATTTTTAAAAAGTCAAAAAATAACAGATGTGACTGAAGCTTTGGAAAAAAGAGACTGTCTATACACTGTTGGTGGGAATGCAAATTAGTTCAGGCACTGTGGAAAGCAGTTTGGAGATTTCTTAAAGAACTAAAAACAGAATTACTTTGTGACCCAGCAGATCCTATTACTGGGTATATACCCGTAGGAAAATAAATTCTTCTGCCAAAAAGACGTCTGCACTCCTGCGTTCATCACAGCACTATGCACAATAGCAAAGACATGGAATCAATCCGGGTGCTTATTAACAGTGGATTGAGTAAAGAAAATGTGGTACATACACACCATAGAATACTACACAACCATAAAAAAGAACAAATCATGTCCTTTGTAGCAAATGGATGCAATAGAGTCTGTCATCCTGAGCAAATTAATACAGAAACAGAAAACCAAATACTGCATGTTCTCACTTATAAATGGGAGCTAATTATTGGGTACACATGGACTTAAAGATAGGAACAATAGATGCTGAGGACTCCAAAAGGTAAGAGAGGCAAGGGTTGAAAAACTATCTATGAGGTACTATGTTTGCTACTTGAATGATGGGATCATTAAAAGCCCAAACCTCTACATCATGCAATGTACCCATGTAGCAAACCTGCATAATAAAAAATTAGAGTAAAGCACTACACCTCAAACGAACAGGTTTTGCTTGATTTGCTTTCTTACCTAGATTTGGCAAATAACATGTATAAATTTGTCTAAATCACCCAGGAGTCATAGACAACCAACTTTCAAAATCTAAAATACAATCACTAGTGGATTTTTGGCCTCCATTTTGTATTAGGGTTTTCCTAAAGAATAATCTCAGAGGCAAACCCTTTAGGGGAACACTTAATGTGTTATGGTGAATCTGAAACTTTTGTCTTCTAAAGAGCATTTTTTTTTTTAAGAGACAAGGTCTCACTGTCACCCAGTAGTGCAGCGGCACAATCACAGTTCACTGCAGCCTCGACCTCTCAGGCTCAAGCCACCTTCCCACCTCAGCCTCCCTAGTAGCTGGGACCACAGGTGCATGGCACCGTGCCTAGACAATTTTTTATATTTTTGTAGAGACAGGGTCTCACTATGTTGCCCAGGCTGGTCTCAAACTCCTGGGCTTAAGTCATCCTCCTGCCTCTGCCTCCGCCTCCCAAAGTGCTAGGATTACAGGCATGAGCCACCACGCCCAGCCAGGAGGGCTTCTTTTAAAAGCAATAGTAGCTACTTCAAGGAACAAGCCTCCACTACAAATTCATTTTCCAGATTCTATAAGCTTCCCGTTGAGTAGCAAGAACAAATATTTCATGGAGAATTCTAAGGCATAGTATCAGTCGAATGTCTGTCAGTTTAAAATGGGGACTTACGGTCATTTAAAAGATAAACTAGTGTGAGGATGGCTTGAGACCAGGGAAGTGGAGCCTGCAGTGAGCTGAGATCACGCCACTGCACTCCAGCCTGGGTGACAGAGTGAGGTTCCACCTCAAAAAATAAATTAAACAAATCAATAAAAAATAAATAAAATACTATGAGCAGAGTGTCTTTTTTTCTACCCTGCTGTTGGTACTTGCTAGGAATAAGGTAATGAAGATCCCTTTCTTGCTCAGTTAATGTGACAGCAGTCATGCCTGCTAACATAATCACAGAATGCCAAATGATCTATTCATTCGTTTCATTCCTTGCACTAGAATATCAGAGTGGAGAATCCACAAATGCACCCACATATCAGAAGCTGACAGCATTTTGGCCCCCATTACTGTGAAAAGATTTCTCCAAGGGAACCTGAAAGTAATCTTTGTGGGTTGCAGCAAACGTACACACCCTTTTGGAATTTTATCAGGCAATCTTAGCACAGGGCAGCTCAAACAAAGCAGGGCCCCACAGCGTCAGTGGCCTTCACTTAAGCACTAGAGGAACAGGATACCAGCCTGTAACCGTCTCCTTACAGGTGGGTGTTGGCTCATTTTAAGCAGATGGTGGGTTTATGATTCTAATGTGCCGTATATTGCTCAATGGACAAATATTTGTACTGGACCAGAATAAATAAAAAAAAATTCTTCAGCTTAGCTTCCAAAGAATATCAGAAGTTTTAGGACACCTCAGCATTTAAACTATAATAGGAAGTGAGTGAATGAGCCACAACTCCTATCTTTCCTTTTTCTTCTGCTTAAAATCTGCCCTGAAAAACGAAAGAAAATGTTTGAAAGGCACAAGCATAGTGAGTTATATTCAGGAATTGCTATGTTTCTCCCATTGAGAGAACTCTTAGAAATGTACAGTTTAAGCATATTTTAGCTCTAACAAAAAGAGTTAAATTTCCAACTGGAACCAGAAAATGGAGCCTTTCTACTTTTCTTTCTCTAGCAATTTCTGTTATTTCTTTCCATAGTATGACAGTGGTCATTTTTTTCCTCCAGGTGTGAATGTACTCATGAAGAAATCTGAGTAATGCTCAACAGATTTAACAGAATATTAGTTTCACATTACACCTTTAGGGCAAAGGTATCTGCTCTGTCTCTTCTTAATAGGCTTTTTCTTTTTGTTCTTCATATACTTGTTGAAGAGCTGGATACTTTTATTTGATCTGGTTTCCCTGCAGAACTTGAAAGGGCTGCCCCACTGCCGAGCTATGGGACAGATGGATTTCAACAAGGTGATGACATTATGGGAAGCACATTAACCTCCTCCAAAGCAGCAACAAAAGAAAAGCAAGATTGAGTCACTGGAATGAAAAAACTATTTCACAAATTCAGTGAATGTTTTAAGTCCTCTAAAATTTGGCATTTTGACTTTTGAAATTAACGAGTAGGAAAATTTATTTAAAATGAATATTCCCCCAAAAAGAGAAGGCATTTGAACCCTAAACTCTCTCATCCAACATGGCTAGAAAATTAGATTTAAGAAGAAAGATAATTTGATTCATCTGAGTTTCTCTGCAAGGAAATATCAATCCGAGTGAAAGAAGAATATACATTTTCCAAGGAGCTTGCATTTCCCTCCAGGAGGAAAGTCCAGACAAATGCAATAATTGGGTCTTTTAATCCTCCAAGAATGGTCTCCAATGGCTGGTACTAAGACCAAAAATCTCAGCAAACACGGGGAGATGGCAGTGTGGTAAGACATGGGGGAAGGTGGAATAAAAGAGAAACGAAAGAGATGGGTATCTGCAAGAGATGTGGGAAAAATATTAGGGACAAACAAACACACATATGTATACACACACATTCATTCTTCCCCTCTCCCCTCTCTCTTCTACAAATTTGAGAGAATTAAAGGAGAAAAGGAAAGGCACTTAAGAGAAACGAGGCTATGAACTATGGCATAGATCTCCATCAATGTTCTTTGAGAACTGCAAGTAAATATGGGAATATTTTCAATTCTTTTTATTGGATAGAGCCGTATTGTGCCTGACAGCTGTTTGAATTAGAATCATTACTTTGGTAAAATATTCTGCTTACTTACTTTATTTATTTTTCTTTGAAATATATGGACTTAAAAAGTCATTCTACCTTTAATTACTACAATTTATATATTATGAACTGAAATAGATGCTTCATTTAATCTAAAAAGTTACCTGTTATTTTTCCCTTTGAAACAAAAGGAAATTCTCAGAGGAGTGTAGAAGGAACCAATCTCTTGAAACCTTTCTTCCTCAGCAGACCAGAAAGTCAGTTGTAAGAGCAACAGCCCGAATAAAAGAAAGAATGCCACTTATATAAGTGACATTCTGCTTAATTATGATTCATCATTCATGAAATATTATCTTCAAAGCATAGATATTAGAACACACCCGTCTCAAATATAAAACATGATTAAATTATTCTTTGATTATTTACATATCTTTCACTCCCTGCTCAAACTCTCATCAGGATTTCACAGTGTTATTACCTCTCTTGAAACAATTCTTCTTTTTGTTACTGTAACTCTCCATCCTCCATTTCCCATCTGCCTTTCCGGCCAATTTTCCCTAATCTCCTCCCAAGCTCTTCTAGTCAACCTCCAAACTTTGAAGTGCATGAGCTCTATCCTAGGCTCTCCTTAACTCTTTATCTACAATCTCTCCATAGATTACTTCATTTCATTTCATTTATTTAAAACCCAATTACATGTTGATGCCTCACAAACCATATCTCCAGCCTTGATTTCTCCACTGAGTCACACACTCATATATAAAACTATATATAACTGACATATCCTCATCAAAGAAAAACATTTATTTTACACTTTAACATATCGTGGACTGAAATCCTTGTTTTCCACCCATCCCCAAACCAGCTACTCCTATTTCAGTAAATGGCATCATCTTAATTTTTTAAACCAAAACCTTCCTACGGTTTTAGAGAGGTCATCCATGATTATTTCTATTCCTTGTTTCCTAAAAGCAACCCTTTAACAAGTCCTGTTGATGCTAGTGCCAAAATACATTTTTCTCCATATGTATTTTTCTCTATTTGCAATGTCACTAGCCTGGGTTTAATCACTACTCGTTTGCATACATTACTACAATTTCATCTTACCCTTTCTCCATGCTGTGGTTTTTCCCTTTGTGAGTCAATAGATACCTTTATTATTTAAACTATAATAAGCTTTTTACAAATGGCACAAGGGCAATGCCATTCCCTGGCATAAAACCATGTAATTACTTTTCAATGGACTGTGACTCTACAGGCCAAAACAAGAAAATCCAAATCAAGTTGGCTTAAACAATTAAGGACATTTATTAACTTACATTTTAAAAATCCAGAGCTCAAAATTGTCATCAAAGTCCCATTTTCTGCTTTCTTCTGCTATCCACAATGTTGAATTTCTCCCAATGACAGCTCATAAGATGTCTACAAAATGCAATCAGGACAACAGGTTGTTTTCATGTCCAAAAGGAAGGAACAAGGGTCCTGTGGCTTTCCCTTATTGGCTCTCTTGAGTCACAGGCTCACCCTGGAAACAATGTCGTGACCACAGAGTTGAAATATGCTGATAGGCCCAAGCCAACCAGGACCCAATCATGGAGATGGAGAGAAGTCAGCTTCCTCTTGAAGTACATGATCAATGCATAAAGGAAGGTAATACTCGAAAAGTAGGGAACATCAAAAAGAGGAAAATGGAAGTTAAGGAGGCAACTAACAATATCAATGATTCCTAGCAGGTCAAGTGCTTATGATCCATTTCTGTTTCCCTGCTCTTCTCTCCATCAGTTGAATATCAGTCTCTCTCTTGCTTTCTTGTGATGTCAGGGACACTGGCTGCTTACTTTGTTCTATCATGCTGAGAATCTCTTTCCTACCTCAGATTATTTGCACTTGCTGCTCCTGCCTGAAATGCTTTTTCCCAGGCAGTTCTTCAAATGACTGGTTCCTTTTGTTCTCTAATCTAAACTCAGAACACTGCCTCTTTGGCTTTAGTAAACCCTGGCAGTTGTACATACCAACCATCTAAATGTGTAGTCTTAGAAAGTACTACATCTTTTTGGGATTGCATCACATGCAATATAATTACTTAAAAAGTCATTCTACCTTTAATTACTACAATTTATACATTATGAACTGAAATAGATGCTTAATTTAATCTAAAAATTTACTCGCTATTTTTCCCTTTGAAACAAAAGGAAATTCTCAGAGGAGTGTAGAAGGAGCCAATCTCTTGAAACCTTTCTTCCTCAGCAGACCAGAAAGTCAGTTGTAAGAGCAAGAGCCTGAAAAAAAGAAAGAATGTAAACAAAAAGATGTGGAGCTATTGAGTCAGGGATTATGGCTACAATGGCCCCAGTAGATCAGCCATTTACCACCTGGTTGGTCACTACAATGTCTTCCTTTTATAAGCACTATCTAAAAGAATCCCAACTCTTATTATAATGTGATCATTCTTTTAATGACTATCAGGACCTTGGACTGGCCCACTAGGGCACATGAAAATCACTAAACACATGAAAATCACTAAGTTAAACCCGTAGGAACATGACTGAACTCTGAAAATTGGATACAGTGGATGAAAACAAGAATCAGCAATGTTTAGCACTTTCACCACTACCAATGACGAAAAAAACTGTAAGTTGATATAAACGCTTACAAGGTACTCTGATATTTTGGAAAAAGCTAAATATAAGATAATCAATTTAGGAAAAAATATTACAAGAAAAATGTCAGAATAAAATGAGGTACCAGAGAACTTTGATGCAGGAGCTGCTTTTATGTACAGAAGAGTAGACTAATTGGCAACACCAGCAGTTCCCCAAATAAATTGGGCTGTGTTTGGGCTGTATCCCTATGAAACCTAATTCTAGCAGTGACTTTGTTAAATATTGATCACCAATTGTCTGTATATGAGGACAATTACCAAAGGGAAATAGGCTTTCATACATAGACTTTCAAGGTAACAATGGATGCTAACACTGGCCTTATTTCAGAGCCTGCTAGATCTCTGACACTTTTTCACTATTCAGTTTAACACTGCAGCAACCACTTAGGAGGGTTCTTGAATTATTTGTCCTGTCCTTATCTATGTATGCCACTGTTGCAACAATAGTGTATGTCAGATTCCAGTATCTAATAGGTTAAAAATGTAAAATATATGCATATTACCAAAATAAGACAGCATCAATTGTAAGAAGGATCATTATGTTACATTTAACACTAAAAATGACTTAAAATACTGCCAATTTAATGACAAAATATGACCAATTGTAGAAGGCACTCTCATTTCAAAGTTGGCAAAATGTTGAAAAAATGAGCATCTGAGGATAGAAGAAATATAATTGTAAAAGACAGAATTTAAAGCTAATCTTGATTTCTAAGCTTAGATTTACTAATTCACAGTTTCCTGGATCCCAGAAACTGTGGATTAAGTTACTAAACTGTTAAGCTACTAAAAAAAGGTATACAACTGTAACCCTAATACTTTGGGAGGCCATCAGGGGTGGATCACTTGAACCAAGGTGTTGGAGGCCAGGCAGGGCAACAGGGTAAAACCCTGTGTCTACAAAATGTTTTTTAAAAAACAGCTGGGCATGGTGGCACATACCCATAGTCCCAGCTACTTGGGAGGCTGAGGTAGAAGGATCACTTGAGCCCAGGGGTGGAGGTTGCAATGAGCTGAGATCATACCACTGCTCTCCAGCCTGGGCGGCAGAGTGAGACCCTGTCTCAAAAATAAATAAATACATAAAAAGTTTTTAGTATATTTGGAATTTAACATTTTCAATCTATACACCTAAAAAGTAAACTGAACTCTCCCTGCCTAGAATTTTAATATTACTTTCACTTACCTCTATACATTACAATGTTCAAGTGAGGGTTTTGGAGCCAAAGCTTAGTAGATATTTGACATTGACAAGTTATACAATCTTCATGACCCAGTTTGTTCATTTGTAGGTAGGGATAATAATACAGGTAATAGTAGTTCTCTTGTAGTATTATTGGAAGATTTAAATATATATACACACATACACACACACATATATATATATACAGTGTTTACAATGCATGGTGCCTAGCACATAGTATGCTCTGAGAAAAGGCGAGCCATTTTTATCACTGCACATCCATTCAAATTATGCACCTCAGTAATGCAGAATTAAGTTCCATTGACATGCCCGTGGAAGGAGGAACAGAGAAAAGGAAAACAAAGTGTTCCAGATGCTGTATCTAAGTAACAAACTATCTCTAAACACAGTTCTGTACCTTAAAAGAGCCATTGTTTAATGTTCACTGACTTTGTGGGTCAGTATTTCACACAGAGCACAGTTCCTGATGTCAGAGACCTCAGCTGGGTAGATTTGAAGGTGAGGAGAGGAGGGTGTGACTCAACAGCTGAGGATTAGAATCGTCTTAAGCAGTCTTCACTAACATGTCCGGCACTTGATGTTGGCTATCAGCAGGGACCTCAGCTGGTCTGTCAGCCAGAAAACATACCTGTGTATTCTCCATGTGGTCTCCCAACGTGGACTAGTTTGGGTTCTCACAGCGTGGCAGCTGGGTTCCAAGAGCAGACATCCCAAGAGAGCCAGACAGAAGTCTTAATGCTTTTATGACCTCATGTTGGAAGTCACGTAGTGTCAAATAGTACCACCAGATTTATAAAGAGGAAACAAGAAACCCACATTTCAAATGGAAGGAGTGTCAAAGTCACATTGAAAGAGGAGCATGTGGAATGAAAGATACTGTTGTAAGCTATTGAGAAAACACAATCTGACGGAGAGTAAGAGAGATAGTGAGAGACAAACTTTTAAAACAACCTGAACGATGACTGCCTCTAATGGCACAGCCATATGACAAAACAACTGGAGGATGCACTTAATTTTGAAGGGTCAAATAACGATTGCCTAAACACAACAATTCATTCAGAACTATTGAAAGCATAGTAGGCTTCTATACTTTGAAAGAGAATGGACTATCACAAAGTTTTCAAAGCCACTTCTCAAATTAAGCAATGCAAAGGTAACAAACAAAGGTTTTTTCAGACATATAGATAATCAGGACTTATCATAAACTAGGTAGGGAGAAAAAATCAGTCAAGCTAGCATGTGCCTAGAAAATGAATATAAACAACTCTATTTGTAAGCATTCTGCTCATTTTCAGGATGAAATTGTAAAATTCTTATGATTTAAAAATAGTGGTCCTTTATTGTGCACTCGTGTGCAAAGAGTGGAATGTGCACTTTTTAAATACCTAATCTTTGTAACTTTATGAAATTAGTATATTTCTCTCCAATTTATAAATAAGAAAGCTAAAGTTTAGTCTAAATAATTTAACTAATTCTACCTGCATCCCAAATTCACGCACATTCTATTATCAAAGACTACTTTTGGTTTGTTTATAAAATTATATTCCAGAGGACACTTAAGTTAAAAATAACCCAGACACTTCTGGTCGGAGTCTGAAATAGGGCCAGGTTAACTTTGAGTATTTTTGTGAAGATTATGAACCAGGAGAAAAAAATTAATTAATTTGAAATGGGTGGATAGCAGATATCTTCAGGAAGATTTCTTAACGTGACAAAACACAAATTTTGAACAAAAAGAAATAAATATTGAGAGATAGTTCCAGAAATCAATAAAGACAAAAAAGTAATAGATATACACATCTGAAGTTGTCTGCATCGATTGGCTGGAAGAATAAATATAAATGTTGAACCAGTGTTTCTGAAGCTTAATATTGCCATTAAAAAAATAGACATTTACAGGAAAATGTTTCAGAACTTTTAACATAGAAGACTTTTTCATTTTTCTTTATTCTTCTTTGACTTCTCCTTAAGTAGTGACCTGAACCTCCCTCAGGGACACCTTTAGATTTGTATCTTTCTTTTCTTTTCTTTTTTTGAGATGGGGTCTCACTCTATCTCCCAGGCTGGAATGCAGTGGCAGGATCACGGATCGCTGCAACCACCCCCTCCGGGCCTCAAGAGATCCTCCCACCTCAGCCTCTCAAGTAGCTGGGACTACAAGCCCACGCCATCACATCCTGTTAATTTTTGTTTTTTTGTTTTGCTGTTCTTGTGGTTGTTTGGTAGACACGAGGTTTCACCGTGTTGCCCCAGCTAGTCCCAAACTCTTATGATCAAACAATCTGCCCACTTCAGCCTCATAAAGTGCTTGGGGTTACAGGCGTGAGCCACCAGGTCTAGCCTACATTTTTCTTATTGTCTAGATTATAAAGCCCTTTCTTTCCACTTTCTCTCAGATAATAGAGTATTTTATTGAGCTAGTAAGATTTTGTTATTTCAAAAGATTTTCAGTATAGTCAAATAAAGGGATTTTTGTTGTAGTTTGATATGTAAGCCAGAAGGAATCCTGAGTATTTCAAAAATGTGTCACAGCACAAAACAAATGATAAAACTTTATAAAAGATAATCTGATGCTGATACTTCCATCTAAGTAGTGCATAAAGCTCTCTTATGAAGTTGACTATTTACCTAAGATCTTGTTGAAGTTAGGAAAACACTTTTCCTTCTTAAATTGAGAAGCATGACCAACTTTTAATGTACAGACGCACAAGCAGAAAATCCAAAAGCAAGTTAAGAATATTAAACTACATTCTTTCCACAAATAAGCTAGTTCTGACTATTTAAAAGAAGAAAAAAGAAACACTCTTTTCTGAAGCCTTACCCAGTAAGAGTTTACATATCACTATCTTATAACAAAACGCCAAAATCACCCCGACTAGTTTTAGAACCAAATTATTAATTGAACACATTTGAGAGTAATTTTAAATGTGAACAAGTGAATAGAGTGAGCCAAGAAATAAAACAGTGGTGGGTGGTGGGAGCCGTTCTTGTTTTGGGGTTTTTTTTTTTTTTTTTTAACTGTCTTTCTGTATTACCTAAAGCTAGTTACCTTTGGTTTAAATCCTTCCCTATTCCAAAAGCTTCTATATCTGAGACCCTGATTTTTTCTTAACCTTTAGATTCAAAATTTGGAATTAAGAGTGCGGTCTTTACCATTTTACCATGGAGTAAATCGTCATTTAAAGAAAACCAGCAGTGAAAATATTTCTGCAGCTACCAACGATTACCAGGAGATCTGTTTCTGCAATTACCTCTAGGTCATCTGACCCAGGATGGATGAACTTAAACAAAATCACCAGAGGCCAATCAAGAGCTACCTACTTTATTTAAATACACTGGCTGCTTCAGACTAATACCTGAAAAGGGAAGTAATAATTTCAGACCCTAACACTGATAAACATTCACCCAGTAGTAAATGATGACTACTCAAAGGGCCGTCCTTTGTAATCTTCAACTTATCTTCAAAACTAGGAAAAACACTCTCTTTTGGAATAAACATAATTATTCATTTGCACCTAAGGTTCTCAATTCAAATCCATTGTTGAGTAGGAGGTCATCTGAACTAGTTTTCCAGTCTCTGATCTGGAACTACAAGTAGGACCCCAGGGGAAGGTAACCAGTAAGCAGAACGCCATCCTCATCTGCTGCTGGGGACAGCTTTATAGAAGCCCAAGAATTTTTTAGATACTAAAGGATATAGAAAGTCCTTTGGGTTAGAAACACTCCCAGGTCTTCCAATCCATTCCCTACTTTTGTGTGTGTGTCGTTCTGTTTGATACTTTCAGAGCTCTCAAAATCTCACAGACACCAATCAACACCATCAGTCAACCAGTGTGCAGACTGCTGAATTGGCTAACAGATCTGGAATTTTCCCCAGATTCTCAGTGAATAGCTCATTTGTACTGCAGGAAGTAATACAAAATGAACTAGCTAAAAATAAGTATAGTTTACCTTCAAGTTTAGACAGTAACTGGATCTAGCTTATCCAATTTCTATTAAAGACTTCACTTTAGTGAATGGATAAAAATGGTCTGTTTTTAATATATAAGATAAACTGTATAGACAGAGTGATTTCAACCTAATGCTATTTGGTTTTATGACTACTCAAGTTTTTAATTAGTTTGTTGGCTTAAATAAGTAAATGTTCCTACTTGAAATCTTATTTACACCATTTTTTGGCATAGACTCACTTTTCCGAAGGCATTTGATTCTAAACATTAATCAAAGTTTAACGTCACCTAGCCGGATATATATTATCATAAAGTCCAAAATAATGATAATTCACAGTATGACATCAGAGCAACACAAAAGACACTTTCAAAGTGGCACTTCACTATTTATGGAGTTGCAGCATTAAAAGTGTTCAACCCAAAGTTAACTTTTTTTTTTTCCCTCTGCTGTACCTAGATACTTGGACTCATCAATAACAAAGGATTAGATTAGATTAAAAGAACAAAAGGAACCAGAGAAAATTAATAATATAAATAATGGTATCCTCTCCTCAAGAGTTATGCAGTGATTGTGGAGCTTTCCAGACAGAACTAACAGAGCAAGGTAAATTAGGGGCAAATGTCACTGGATCTTAGCACAAAGACAAAGTACCAACCATTCTAAAAGGGAGAATTTGAAGTATCTACCTAGGTGGCTCTAACCAATAGGTGTCAATTAACAACATCATCTGATTCCTGGCTTCAGTATAGCAGCATTTACAGGAATGTTTCTGCTGTCTGTTGGGCCTGTCTCATCTCTGCAGTCAGGCTTCCTCTAGTTTCTCTCAGCACTTGTTGGTAGGGTGTGTTGTGTCCAAGAACCCAGCTGTTAGAGAGGGGGTAGATTCAAATTCCAGTTCAGCCATTTTTAACCTATGTTAGATAAATCACCTAATTTGTTTCAAAACCTCCATTGCTTTATGTAAATAATTTATAATTGTATTAATAATAATAATTCCCACTTGATAGATTGTTTTAAGGAAGAGGGATAATGTAGCAAAACACCAAGCTTAGAACCTAACAAGTGTTTGATAAATAGTAATTATTCATTCAATAAATATTTATCCAATGTTACCATTTTGAGCTGCAAAGAACCATGAGTTGAATAAATTGAGTTGAATTCCCTTCTAATCTTCATGTATTTTGAACTCTTCACTGCAACAACCCAAGTATAAAAAGAGGAAATATTTTAATCACCACTAACAAGAATATTTTCTGACAGTCCATACATATAGTCCAGCACACACTATCTGTATGTGAGAGTATCTTAGAATATTTGTATTGTCGTATCATCATGATAATAGCTTGAAACTTGGAGATACCCACTCTCCTTTTCGTCTGCAGGCCCAACCTCCACTCTTCCTGAAACTGCCTTTGCAAAAATTATAACTGAGAAAATTATGATACTGAAAGGGATCTGACCTAACCAATTCCATCTTGCTTCTAATCTCCAAGCTGTCCTTATTCACTTCTGGGCATAGGCCGAACTAACTTTGGGAAGAACTTAGTTTACAATTTGACTTTGAAACAAAGATGATAACAGCCCTTTCCCGAAATAAACCCCCTTCCTGCCTGGGGACTAGACTGCCTTTGCAGAACTAACAAATTAGCTACAAGATAAGAAATTATGGTTTAGGAGTCATGTGGCTGGAGACTGAAAGATTCTAAACCTCCCAAATTTCTCCTCAGGATGACATCACTGTTGTAAAATCTAACTTCAGTGCTTGAGATATTTTGCAGACCTTGCTCTGGGTGAATCAGCCGCAACACTCACATGGATAAACTGGCTCATCTGATCTTGTGATTCTTACCCAGGAACGGTCTCAGTACAAGAGGACAGTTTTGACTCCCTGTGACTTCATCTCTGACCTGACCAATCAGCACTCCCCATGTTCTGAACCCCCATCCACCAAATTATCCTTAAAAACCCCAATCCCTGAGTTTTTGGGGAGAACAGTTTGAGCAACAATAAAATTCTGATCTCCTATCCAGCCAGCTCTGTGTGAATTAAACTCTCTATTGCAATTCCCCTGTCCTGATAAATTGACTCTGTCTAGGCAGTGGGCTAGGTGAACCTGCTGGGTAGGCTCATCTTTATATTTTAACTTATGAATAAAAGCTCAGTCTTTAGAATCAGATAGGGGTTTGATTCCTGGTTTCAATTTGTAGTCACTGAGAAATCATGGACAAATGACTAATCTTTATGAACTTATTTACCTCATCTATACAATTGGAATTGTAATAACTGCTTTATAATATTATTGTAAGGATTAGAAATAAATGATTGTACATTTCTGGCATATAGTTGGCATTCAATAGCTTGGAGTAATGTTATTAAAGTTCTTTATGTTATTTCTCCCTAATTCTAAACTTTAGTCTTAAACTGAGTTGTTTCAGTCTTTACAAGGATAAAAATCTCAGAGAAAAACTTTTAGAGTTTTAGACAAAATGGAGTAAATATACTTATTTCTATTCTTCTCACTAAGTACAGCTAAAAATCATGGGAATTATAAATAAAACAAACACAAGAAGACTCTCAGAGATAGAGAAGAAGGCAAACCAGAGACCTTGGGACTGGAGGAATAACACAACGGTGAGTTCCCTGGGTTTTTTTTTTTTTTCCCTCAAGTATTCTAAAATCGAGACAGATGAAGCTGGTAACCTGAAAGTTCCAATGGGCATAGACAAAATAAGCTCCAATAAAGACGTGCTCTTTCTAACCAAAGAAACAAGACAGGCACGGCCCAGAAAGACAAAAAACTTTTGGACAATAACCACTCTACTCCAACCAAACACTGTTGGAAAGTTATGGCTTTACTACCACTTTTGTCAGCAAAGGCCAAGTGGAAAGCCAGGATATCCACCACCACTGGGGATAATGAGGCACCACCTCTCACAGGTGATGGTGTCAAGACCAACTGAGAAGCAAGGACTTTCACCACTCTCAGAGTTAATGTCCAGAATACATTCAAAAACAAGAAACATTCATCATACCAAGGAACCATGAAAATCTCAACTTAAATGAGAAAAGCCAACCAACCGATGTCAACATGGAGGTGACACAGATGTTGGAATTACCTGGCAAGGATTTTAAAGCAGCCATCATAAAGGTGCCTCAGTGAGCAATTACAGACATGCTTAAGGCAAATTTAACAATTAGAAAGTCTCAGCAAAGAACTAGAAGAAGAATGAATAAAAAGAAAAACCAAATGGAAATTTTGAAGTGGAAAAGAACAACTGAAATTTTTTAAAAAAAAGCAATAACTCAATAGAGAAATGAAGAAAACAGAGGAAAGAATTGGCAAAATTGAAGTAGAAGAAAAAAATCACTAAATCTAAACAATAGAGAATATGATGAAAAAATAAAATGGACACAGCCTCAGGAGCTTGTGGGATTATAACAAAAGTTTTAACATTCATGTCATTGGCATTTTGAAGGAACAGAAAGAGATGTTGAGACTGAAAAGGTATTTGAAAAAAATAATTTGACTGACAGATTCCCAGTTTGACAAAAGACAGAAATCCACAGAATCCAGATAGAGAAACATACAGAAATTTAAGATATGATAATAAAATTTCTGAAAACTAAACACAAAGACTTAAAAAGCAGGGAGAAAAACAATGTATGACATATAGGCAAAAATAATTGAAAAGACAGCTGATTTCTCATCAGAAACCCTGGAGGACAAGAGCAGGGACAACATTTTTGTAATGTTTTAAGATAAAACTGTGAACCTAGCATCCTGCATCTGGAGAATCAAGCACTCCTCCAGTTAATGAAATTTAAGAGAATCTGTTGTCAGCATCTACACCCAAAAAGAATGGCTAAAGAAAATTCTTAAAACAGAATGCAAATGCAAAAAATGGAATTTTGGAACATCAGGAAGAAAAAGCAACAGAGAGTAAGCATATAGGGAAGTACAATATTTTTGCCTTCTTCCTTTGAGTTTTCCAAATTACGTTTGATGGCTAAAGCAAAAATTATAGTATCATATTATGGGATACTCAAGATATATACAGGAAATATTTAAGACAACTCTATCTTTAAAAGGAGAAGGTAAAGAGACTTGAAGGGAGGTAAAGTTTCTACCCTTCACTGAAACTGGCAAAATGTCAGTGACAGTAAACTATTAAGATTATAGATAGAGAGAATGTAGTATGTAGAGCAACCACTAGAAAATCTAAACAAAGAGATACACTCAGAAATGCTATAGATAAGTCAAAATGGAATTCTAAAAACTGTTCACATAATCTATAGGAAGACAGGAAAAAGGTCTCATTCTTCTTACATTTAGGTCGAAATTGCTAATGGCTTAGCCATGCTTTCCCCAATGTAAGTTATACCTCAGCTTCAACCTCCCTCTATTCTGAATACTGATTTTTAACATGAGTCAATACTCAATGCATCCCCCACTAATAGCCATTACAGTCTCACACTCAGTATTAATCAGAAGGTACATTAAGGAAAATAATACTTATGGCTGATTGTCTGAGGAACAAGGGGCCTGTTTTGCCAAAGAATTAATATAACCCTGGGTCAAGCAAGATCACAAGAGATAAGGCAATTAGACTTCACTGAATTGTACCCCTCTCCTAGCTTCCCCGTACACACACAGGATAGCTTTTTTAATATAAATATTTCATTCTGGTACATTAATGTGAATGCTTTTCAAAGAGATACCCCTGCACCTAATGTTAACAATAATACTGGTATCTTCCATTTATTGGGTACCTGTTACATACCAGACATCTTGTAAAAGTTATTAATTCTTAAAACAAGCCCCGCAAGGCAGATATTATCTCATTTACAAGTGTCTGGGCCTGAAGGTGTGCTTATACCTGGCTTACCTAAGTAAGTAGTCTGGCTCCACTTACTCAGACTGTGACTGTATAGAGAATTTTATTGAGAGAATTTATTACTTCAGTGTTCTCATTGGAGGAAATGCCAGAAGAAACTGAGTTGAAGAGAGAGAAACATTGCTAACAGGAATTAGATTCACAAGGCCAACAGACAACCCAAAGTATTTAAACCATGAGAGCGGAATGAATCTATGAAAACTCAATGAAGACAGAACAAGAGAAAAATATTTTCAGCCACGATGAATTAGGAGAACAAGATGTTAAATTACACTGAGGTTGAGTCAAGCTACTCAAGGCAAGAGATAATCAGGTATGGGAATTCTACAGATTTCAGCATAGCAGGTAATTAAATGTTCCTAGATGTAAGAGGACAATTGAAAGAACAAGTCTTACAGTCAGATTCTGGTACAGTGGCTAGGTTTTTACTCAGGTTCTGGAGACATATTTGCATGTCAAAAGCTATCATATCTGACCCTGGGAATTCTCCTACTGTCTTTCACTATAACATGCAGCATGCTTTTTATTTTTATGGGTATATAACAGGCACACATATTTATGGGGTACGTGCATAGTAGGTGCATATATTTATATACCTAGCAATGGGATTGGTAGATCATATGGTAGCTCTATTTTTAGTTATTTGAGGAACCTCCAAACTGTTCTCTATAGTGGTTGTGCTAATTTACATTTCCACCAACAGTGTATGAGGGTTCCCTTTTCTCTACATCCCTGCCAGCATTTGTTATTGCCTGTCTTTTGTCAGGGGAAAAAGCCATTTTAACCGGGGTGAGATGATATCTCATTGTAGTTTTGTTTTGCATTTCTCTGATGATCAATGATGTTGAGCACCTTTTCATATACCTGTTTGCCATTTGTAAGTCTTTTTTTGAGAAATGTCTATCCAGATCTTTTGCCCGTTTTTTTTTTTGTTTGTTTTTTTTGTTTTTTGTTTTTTGTTTTTTGTTTTTACTTTTAAGGACTTTATTTTTTTTTTAATATACTTTAAGTTCTAGGGTACATGTGCACAATGCAGGTTTGTCAGGTAATGCGGTTCCTCCAGTTTTGTTCTCTTTGCTCAGGATAGCTTCGGCTCTTCTGGTCTTTTGTGGTTCCCTATACATTTTATGATTGTTTGTTCTATTTCTGTGAAAAAAATCATTGGTATTTTGATAGAGATTGCATTGAATCTATAGATTGCTCTGGGTAGTATGAACATTTTAACAGTACTGATTCTTTCAGTGAATGAACATGGAGTATCTTTCCACTTCCTTTATATCCTCTTCAATTTCTTACATCAATGTTTCATAATTTTTATTAGAGAGATCTTTCACTTCTTTGGCTAAATTTACTCCTATGCATTTTATTTGTAGTTATTGTCAATGGAATTAATTTGCTGATTTCTTTTTCAGAGTGTTCACTATTAGTATGTGGAAATGCTGCTGGGTTAGGCGCAGATTTTTTTTTTCTTTATCCTTTCAGTCACTCTATGTCTTTTGATTGGAGAGTTTAGTCCATTTACAATTTTATTATTGGTAAGTAAGGACT
Source organism: Macaca fascicularis (assembly GCF_037993035.2). Taxonomy (NCBI): domain Eukaryota; kingdom Metazoa; phylum Chordata; class Mammalia; order Primates; family Cercopithecidae; genus Macaca; species Macaca fascicularis. The sequence continues at coordinate 113,373,438 of NC_088377.1, forward strand.
AACTCCTGTCATTTTGTTTGTTTTCTGGTTTTTTTTTTTAATCTTCTTTTCCTTTTCCCCTTTTTTTGCATCTTACTTTTAGTTAAGGTGATTTTCTCCAGTGTTTTTTTTTTTTTAATTCCTTGTTTTTTATTTGTTTTGTATCTGTTGTAGTTTTTTTTATTTGAGGTTACCATAAGTGGCTCATGTCTGTAATCCCAGCACTTTGGGAGGTTAAGGCAGGTGGATTGCTGGAGCTCAGGAGTTCGAGACCAGCCTAGGCAGCATGATGAAACCCTGTCTCTACAAAACACACACACACACACACAAAATTAGCCAGGCATAGTGGTGCACATTGGTAGTCCCAGCTACCTGGGAGGCTGAGGTGGGAGGATCAGTTGAGCCTGGGAGGCGGAGGTTGCAGTGAGCCAAGATCATGCCACTGAACTCCAGCCTGGGCAACAGAGTGAGATCCTGTCTCAAAAAAAAAAGAGAGAGAGATAAATAATACTGATTTTTGCATGCTGATTTTAGTATCCTGCAAATTTACCGAATTTGTTCTTCAGTTCTAATAGTTTTTTGGTGGAGTCTTTAGGTTTTTTCAAATATAAGATAATAGCTGCAAACAAAGATAACTTGACTTCTCCCTTTCCTTTTTGGATTCCCTTTCTTTATCCTGTCTGATTGCTCTGGCTAGGACTTCCAGTACTATGTTGAATAACAGTGCTAACATGTCAGTGAGCATCCTTGTCATGTTCCAGAGCTTAGAGGAAGGGCTTTCAGGTCTTCCCCTTTCAGTATGATACTAGCTGTGGGTCTGTCGAATATGACTTTTATTGTGTTGAGGTATGTACCTTCTATGCCAAGTTTTTTTAAGGTTTTTATCATTAAGGAATGTTGGATCGTATAAAATGCTTTTTCGACATCATTTGAAATTATTATATGGTTTTTGTCCTTCATGCTGTTGATATAATGTATCACACATTGATTGATTTGCCTTTATCGGAGCTCATTTTGTCTATGCCCATTGGAACTTTCAGGTTACCAGCTTCATCTGTCTCGATTTTAGAATGTTTGAGGGAAAAAAAAACCCAGGGAACTCACCATTGTGTTATTCCTCGAGTCCCAAGGGCTCTTCAGTCAGCTTATGGTGAATGCTGCCAGTCCTGAATCTGTCCCTTCAGGCAGTGGGCTACTCTCTTGCCCAGGGCAGGTCCAGAAATGCTGTCTAAGAGCCAACACCTGAAACTGGGGACTCCAGGAGCCCTCCTGTTGCTCTACCCTACTGTGGCTGGGCTGGTACTCATGCTGCAAGACAAAGTCCCCTTTATTCTTCCCTCTTCTTTTCTCAAGTAGAAGGAGTTCCTCCCCATAGCCACCATAGCTGGGAATATACTGGGTCACACCTGAGACCAGCATGGCTCTGAGTCTCACCCAAGGCCACAGCAAGTATTTCCCGGCCATCACTGCTGAATATTCAGGGCCAAGGGCTCTTTAGTCAGCAGATGATGAATCCTCCCAGGACTGGGTCCTTCCTTTCAAAGCAGTGGGTTCCCTTCTGGCCCACAGTGTATTTAGAAATGTCATCCAGGAGCTAGAGCCTGGAATAAGGGCCTCAGGACTATGGTGCCCTATCTACTGTGGCTGAACAGATATCCAAGTTGCAAGACAAAGTCCTCTTTACTCTCCCCTCTCCTCTTCTAAAGCAGAGGGAAGGAGTCTCTCCTGGAGCTATGAGCTGCACTGCCTGGAGCTGGGGGAGGGGTGGTGCAAGCACTCCCTTGGCCACCCTAGCTGGTGTCTCACTAGGTCACATGTACCCAAGTCCACACCTCCATAGGAATTGTAGTCCTTATGGCCTAGGCTGCCTTTCAAGTTTATTCAAGACCCCAGAGCAGTGTACTCCATGATGGCAGGGCTTGCTAGAACTCAGGTTCTAACTGCAAGGATGGATGATTTGTCTCTGGCTCAGGCAGGTCTAAATGCTCCTTCTGTGGGTGCCAGGTGAGTTCTGTCCTGTGTCGCTTTTCACTGTGACAGGGTAGCACTGAGTTCCAATGCAAAGTCCCATAATCACTGTATTCTCCCTCCCCCCACAAGCACACAGATTCTCTGTGCCACATGGCTGCTGTCAGGGAATGGGGAAGGGTGATGTCAGTGATTCAAGGCTGTCTTCTACCCCTTTCAGTGCTTCTTGATATGATGTAAAAACCAAGCACTGTGATCACTAATCTTATTTTTAGTTGTTATGAAGGTGCTTTTTTGTGTGGATAGCTGTTCAGTTTGGTATTCCTGTGGGGAGGACAATCACTGGAGGCTTCTATTTGGCCATCTTGCTCCCAAATTTCCAGGCAGCCTTTTCTTGAAGAGTGAGATGATTTGAGATCTTGTCTAGTTTTGCACTAAAGCAGTAAGTGTTTGTTAGAGCCATGAACTCATCTTGGCCTATTTCCTTATTTGTAAAATAAAGGATCTGGATTAACTGACCTCTAAAACCATTCTCAAATGTAAAATTCTGTAATTCTATTGAAAAAATTTTAGAGACAAACCTCTACACCTACTTGCTTGAAGAACATTGTAATTATAATTCTTATTCATTTGTGGGCTATTACTCAATGTCCAGCAATTTTTGTGAAAGTGAATGCAACTCCATAATAACCAATCTTTATCATTCTTTTTATACTGTATTTTTTAGTTATTTCAATTCTCTGGAACACAAATTCATACTAATCTTTTCTCATAGATTATTGGTTTTTGTATTTTTCTTTCTATGACCGTAAACTTCTCTTTCCACTGCAGCCGGATGTTATGTAAGGTGTTTTCCAATGACTGTTAATGGGAATCACCAAAGAGGATGTTGCTAGATCAACATAAAACAGCAACCATTATGCAAAATACAACTCTAAACACAAGTCCTCCCAACCAAGCAAGATCACAAGAGATAAGGTGGTTTGGTACATTTGTGAAGTAGTGTCTTGTCATCAACCACCATATCTCTGAGCGTCTGAGTAGCTGGTGATGCTACCCTTTTCAGCCTCATTTTTTCTTACATTAACTTTAATAATATCTACTCTACTTTCTCAAGTAGTGGTTTTAAGAGTCAAATGATATAATGTACATAAAAGAAATTGTGCACTTGGGAGCATTATTGACATTAAAGATTGTAAGTACTGTATTTTTCTCTGAATAGACTGTACATTATCATGTCAACTAAGCTGTGGTCTGAGTCTGTAAAATATCTATTTTAATGAGACTTTTTTTTACATTAATTCAAGATTTCTTAAAGTTTGTTCCATGAATGTTAATAGATAATTACAACAATGAAGCTCCTTAAAAAAATGTTTTATTAAATAGGCTGAATAATGCTTGGTTAAGCAAAGTTAAATGACTTCTTTCCTGCAAAACTTCATAAAACCTTTAATATGCCAATGTGCAATCCTCCATGGGATCCTCACTATATAATACCGTGATTTCCAAGCTTATTTGAGCAGAGAACCATTTTTCTAGAGAACATCCCTTGGAAATATTGCCCAGCAAGTATCACTTAGGAAACAGTACTAATAAATTGTTTTCTCTGGTAGAATGAAGCAGAACCTGTTCAGCATGTACTCCAGAGCTGGAATTTCAGACACACACCTAGAAGGAAGGTAAAGTAGCTAATACTGATCCCAGCTGGGTTAATCACTTTTCTAATAACATTATAATACATAGGGTTTCTGAGCAGCAGATATTTTAGAGAAAATGCATCTATTGATTCCCAGGTTTTGAAGTAAAACCGTAGGTAAGTGAATGTCATCTGGTCCAAATTCACCTACCCACATCATTAGAGCTGTTCTCCCTTCTCATTTCCTGACTATATTGTAATAATCCCTTGTTTTTACTATTTTTTTCCTTCTCCTCAAAACTTAAGGCCCTGAACTTTCTGGTATATTACTGGGGGACCTGGTAAAGGATAGAATAGTCTAGTAAATAAGAACTTATTCCGGAGCTAGACTGCCTGGATTGAAGCCTTGTGTGGCCTTTGGCAAGTTACTTCACTTCCATTGGCCTCAGTTTCCTCTTATATAAAGCAAATATAATAATGTAAGTATCCTCATTGTCTAAATATACAAACTAAATGGATTGGAATAAATATCTTGCTATTTAAACTCCTACTACTTGCTGTCTTAAAATGAGGAACCAAATTGATTTGGATAGTATGATATTGTCATTTTCCAATTTTGCTACTCAAACTCAATGATAAAATAGATTTGATAGCAATATTTGCTATACTTACATCAAAGAATTGTCATGAGCACTAAATTAAGCACTTATGAGAGTATCTGGCAATAGTGTTTGCTATTTCTATTACTCTAGCTAATACAATATTCGATAAAAATAATAATAGACTTCTAGGCATTTTATTCTTATTTAACACAGATTCTTGCTACTGTAATTTATAGTTTTATTAAAGGACTTATCCTGAAGTTTTATTTGTGTATTCATTTGTTTTGTTTCTTATTTTAGGAAAGAAAAAAACATGGGGCTATGAACTACGAGATCTCATTTCTAGCCTGTTTCTGCAAAGTACTAACGGTAACATGTTAGGCAGGAAAATAATCTCTTGAAATTTCAGTTTACTCTTCAGAAAAATGGAACTATTACCTACCCTTCATGTTTGGTTAAGCAAAGTTAAATAGAGACTACCCTACTAGGGTAGAGACTTTACTTTTTCTACCCCAGTAGGGTTGGCAGAGAAAATGAATATAAAAGTACATGGCAAACAGTAACATGTAACACTCAGGAAAGAGACTGACTGTCACTCCACTTAGATCACTTCTTATTTTATTTGGGGGATAGGATATAACCTCAAAATTACAATCCTAATCCTAAAACCCATATGAAACCCTGAGTCATGAACAAATCTGTTGTTGCAGAGGAAAGCAGAATGTATTTCACACTGATTAGCGGACTGGCGATTAAACATTGGGACATTTTAAAAATAGTATTCACTGAAGCAATGAACATTTATTGAACACCTACTAGGTACCAGGAATTGTTCTTGGTGCAAGCCTGCTGGAATCATGGGAGCATGTGACTCATTACCTACAGAACCAGATGTTAATGTAAATTTCCCCTCTCATCTGCCATCTTGCTGATCCTTATCAAGTCTCATATTCTCTGATCAAGCTTTCTTTCTTTGTAAAAATGGCCCCCTGCTTCATGAGACTAAGACTATTTGTAAAATCATGTACTAAAGTGTTTGCAGTTCCTCAACAGGAAAGTATAACTGAAAACCAGTCTTGCTTATCGGTAATGTATCAGGGGACTGATTGCCAATAGCAATGCCTACTTTGTTGTTCATTCATGTTCTTCCCTCGGAAATTTAATAAACTTTATCTAACAGGTCATGAGTCCTTCCTGGATAGCAGCACTAAAGGTATTTGTACAGCATTTAATATTTAGCCAGCCCTTTACAATATCATTGTTTATTTTCTTCCTAGCAACCCAATGTAGTTCATTACCATTATACACTTTTTTAAAATGGAGAGGCTGAGGCCCCAATGCATACACAATTTATCAAATTTAGCAACCAATGTTATTCTCACTCTTTTAGTCAAGTGAGAAGTCATCAAGTTAAATAACACTTTTAGCTTTAAAAAAAAAATTATCCCCTAAGTATAACTAACCTTGCAAAGAAGATTTAATTCTAGCAGGAAAAAAAAAAAAAAGTCTCAAATAGAATATGCACCCCATGTCAAGCAATAAAAAAAATTACTATATTATTTAATATAGCAGGAACTCTCCTTTCTCTCTCTAATGTCATTTTCCCCTTATCCCAAATATCTGCTAAATGACCCACAAAATGCTGTCAGTTTATCTCACACTAATATGAAACTGCAAAATAAAAAAAGAAAACAAATGGAAAAGTCCCTAAGTGAATGGTAACTCCACAATCTCTACTGTATAACTTCTCTAATTGAAAAGCAATTGATTTTTCTGAAGAAAGATCATAAACCCTGGCTGTCTGAAGTCAGGCTCTCCAATCTCAGCTACTGTTTCAAGTATTTTCCTTCTACAATACCCAAACTTGTTTAAGTAGACAAAACTACCTCCCACCTACATGGGTGATGAAAAACAACCATACTGAACCCCATCAGCTTCCCTCCTGCTGTCCTCCAAATTTTTATCTGCTGCTGAAGAAGAGATAGTCTACCTTCTGATTGTCAAGGAAAACCTTTCCTCCTAAGTTTTCCACTGCTTCACCATGGATCATTGTATTTCTTCAATCACTGTGTCTCTTCAATTCTTCCAGTCCTTGGAAATCCTTTCCTTGTTATCTCTAACAAGCTCAGATGGCATCTACTCTAAAATAAACCTTTATCCACCCTGCTACTCTCTCAAACTATCATCCTCTCTTGCCACCCATTTCTTGAGTTATTGGTATTTAGTTTTCCACAAATTATTCTCGACCCAATCACATCTCAAAGCCCTAAAAACTGGCTTTTGCTCCCAATTACCAACTTTCACATCATATAAAAGGGCACATGTATTCCATCAGCAAATACTTTTGGAACACATACTATGTTTAACGCTGGAAGTGCAACAGTGATAGAGAGTGTACAATATAGTGGGGGAAACAATGAAGACAAAGGTGAACAGATTAAAAAAATACTTGCAGATATTAAAGTATCTGTGAAACAGCCATGAAGGAAAGAAATGGGAAAAGGATAGATGACGGCAAGGGAAGCCTACTTTCTTAGATACGATGGCTACAGAGGCTTTTCTGAAATGGTGGCAAAAATAGCCAGTTGTAGCCTAGGCAACATGGCGAGACCCCATCTCTACTAAAAACACAAAAACATAGCCAGGCTTGGTGGCACGCGCCTGTAGTCCCAGCTACTCAGGAGGCTGAGGTAGGAGGATCACTTGAGCTCAGGGTGCGGAGGTTGCAGTGAGCCAAGGTCACACCACTGCACTCCACGCCACTGCACTTCAGACTGGGTGACAAAACGAGACCCTGTACAAAAACCAAACCAAACCAAAATACCAGTTGTTCTAAGAAGAAAGTAGAACGACCCTTTAGAACAGAGCAATGAACTATACAAAGAGCTGAGGCAGGAAAGCACTTGGTGCCTTTGAGGAATGATCCAGTCCAATTCAGTGTGCAGGGCATAAAGTGAGGGAGCAAGGACCCTGGAAAGAGACCTCGGAGAGCCAGGCAGCATTGAATGTTCAGACTGATGCTAATTTTCGTAGAAAATTCAATCAACCAAGCAGAAAACATTACCTAGAAGTGGCAGTCAATTTCAGACAAACAATTCCAGAGGAGAGATTCAACTCGGAGAGCCAGGGAGCCCCAACAAGTAAAACAGAGCATGGAAATACCCAAAAGCAGGCAACATTTAGATATCCCAACAGACAGCATAAGGGAATTCTGAGAGCAGATAGCAGAGTTCCAGTTACTGAATGCTAGTTTTAGGAAGGTTCTGGAAGAATAAGGATGAGGTCCTATTTCAGAAGGACCACAGCAGGTGAAACTTAGGCAAAGGGACCTAAATGAAATAACACAGAAATTCATTTACCAAAATCCAGGTATCTCGTGGGGCCTCACTCCTGAGTCTGAGTTTTGAGTGGCAGAGAATAAATACTAGGGAAGTTAAAAACAAACTGTTTGCTCCAAACATTAAATCAAAGGTCTGCTTCTTTCCATTTCTCATGGCCTGTTTTCGTTCTCCATCATCCACTGCCCTTCAGATACAATAAGTCGATCCCACATTTATTCTTTCACTTCATCACTAGAAATCTTTTAGGTTAAAAATCTTGAAGTTTGTTTTTTCCTCAACTGTAAAGATGAAGAAGCAGCAGCAGAAGCAGCAGAGGAGGAGGAGGAGGAAGGGGAAGGGGGAGAAGGAGGAAGGAGAAGGAGGAAGGGGAAAGGGAAGGGGAAGGGGAGGGGGAGAAGGAGGAAAGGGAAGAGGAAGGGGGAGGGGAGGGGGAGGGGAGCGGGAGGGGAGGGGGATAAGGAGGAGAAGGAGGCTGCAGCAGGGGAGGAGGAGGGAGTGGGGAGGAGGGAAAGAAAGAAGGAAAGAAAAGGGAAGGGGAGGGGAGGGAAAAGGAAAGGAAAGGAGAAAGAAAGAAAAGAGGGAGGGAGGGAAAGAAAGAAGAAAGAAAAAATCTCAAAGTAAAATATATCTCTCCCATTTTTACACCAAATCAGTTGCCAATTCAATCTCTTCTACCTCCTCTGTTCCTCACATTTATTCCCACTGGCATGACCCAATTTAGTCTAAAGTATCATCTAAAATTCCAAATAGTCTTCTATACCACTTTTTCTCCCTATTCAAAACAACATAAATTACTTTTAATTAAAATCCCAACCTGAATCATATGAGCCTCCTTGAGAAGCAGTATGTTGGTTAGCCATACGCGAAAGATTGAAGCTTGATCCCTACTTGTCGCCATATATAAAAATTTTCTCAAAATCAAACAAAAATTTAAAGGTAACACCGTAAACTATAAAAATCTTAGAAGACAACCTAGGAAATATTCTTTTTGACATTAACCTTGGCAAAGAATTTTTTTTTCTCTTAGCTAATGACTGACCGAAGAATTTTTGGCTACATACCCAAATGCAAATGCATCAAAAACAAAAATAGCTAAGTAGGACCTAATTACACTAAAGAGCTTCTGCACAGCAAAAGAATCTATCAACAGAGTAAAGAGGAAATCTATGGAATGAAAGAAGACATTCACCAACTATGCATCTAACAAAGGCCTGATATCCAGAATCTACAGGGAACTTAAGCAAATTGGTAAGCAAAAAAATAATAATCTCATTAAAAAATAGGCAAAGGAAGTGAACAGACACTTCTCAAAAGAAGACATATAAGTGGCCAACAAACATGAAAAAAGGCTCAGCATCATTAATTATCAGAGAAATGCAAATCAAAACCACAAATAGATACATCTCATGCCAATCAGAATGGCTCTTATTAAAAAGTCAAAAAACAACATATGCTGGTGAGGCTGCAAAGAAATGTGAACTCTTATATATTGCTAGTGGAAACACAAATTAATCCAACCACTGTGCAAAGCAGTCTTGAGATTTCTCAGAAAACTTAAAACAGGGCTACCATTCCACACAGCAATCTCATTACTGGGTATATATCCAAAGGAAAATAAATCCTTCTGCCAAAAAGGAACATTCACTTGTATGTTCATTGCTGCACTATTCATAATAGCAAAGCCATGGAATCGACCCAAGTGCCCATCGATGGTCGAATGGATAAAGAAAATGTAGTACATATATACCATGGAATACTATGCAGCCATTAAAAAAGAATAAAATCATGTCCTTTGCAGCAATATGGATGCAGTTGGAGGCCATCATCCTAAGCTAATTAACTCAGGAACAGAAAACATTCTCACCACACGTTCTCACTTAAATATCCTTTAAACATTGAGCACACACTGACATAAAGATGGGAATAATAGACGCTGTGGACTACAAGAATGGGGAGGGAGGGAGGAGGGAATGGGAGGAGGGCATGGGTTGAAAACCTACCTATTGGTACTGTGCATACTACCTGAGTGCCAGGATCCATATCCCCAACCTCAGCATCACACAATATTCCCATATAACAAATCTACACATGTGTCCCCTGTTTATAAAATAAAAGTTGAATTTTTTTAAATCAGCATCTAATTTTTTTTAATTATTATAATAGTCATAAAAAGGAATGAAGTACGAGTTATGCTACAACATGAAGAACCTTGAAGATGCTATGCTAAGTAAAAGAACCTTAAAGATATTGTGTTAAGTCTACATGTGACTATTTATATGAAATGTCCAGTACAGGAAAATCTAGAGACAAAGTAGGCTACTGGTTGCTTAGATCTGGAGGAGGGGGATAGGGAAATAGGAGAGAACAGCTAATAGAAACAAGATTTCTTTCTGAGGTGATAACAGTATTCTAAAATTGACTGTGATGTTGCTTACATGTACATGTGAGTATAATAAAAACACCTTATTATTCACTTGGAATGGGTAAATTGTATGTGAATTACATCTCAACACATTTTTATCTAAAAATTTGAAAACTTTAAAAATTAAAAAAAAAAGGTATGTTAAAAACTGTAGGCAAATTAAATTTAATAGAGTTTGAGTCAAGAACAATTTAGGAATTGGGTAATACTCAGGACCAGAAGAGGTTCAGAGAGATCTGCTCACCAACGGGAGCAGCAAGCTTCTATAGGCTGAGCGTGAAAGGAAAGTAGAGAAATCACCTGATTGGCTACAGCTAGGTGTCTGCCTTATTGCGGTATAGTGTGATGAGGCACTTACCTTATTTGGGCATGGTATGATGAGTTGGCCACCTGTGACTGGCTAAAACCTAGCTATTTGTTACAAAAAACATACTCCTAAATTAGGTTTTGGTTTGTTTACATACTAAGGTTGCAGTTTGTTATGTAGAAACTCAAAGTATGAAGACAGCCTCAGGCTAATTTCTTTCTGCTTATTTAATGTAATTTAATTTTTTATTTATTTATTTTTTTTTTGTTTGTTTGTTTGTTTTTCTTTGAGACGGAGTCTCGCTCTGTCACCCAGGCTGGAGTGCAGTGACACTTTCTTGGCTCACTGCAAGCTCCGCCTCCTGAGTTCACACCATTCTCCTGCCCCAGCCTCCCAAGTAGCTGGGACTACAGGCGCCCGCCACCACGCCCAGCTCATTTTTTGTATTTTTAGTAGAGACGGGGTTTCACCGTGTTAGCCAGGATGGTCTCGATCTCCTGACCTCGTGATCCGCCCGCCTCGGCCTCCCAAAGTGCGGGATTACAGGTATGAGCCACCGTGCCCGCCCCTGCTTATTTAATTTAACAAGTACTTCCCACTACTGACCAAAGCAAGTGTAAAACCCCTAGTGCGGCAATCCATGTCTTTCCATGCTTCAGCTGCAGCTGCCTTGTTTGAAATCTTGGTTCCTACTTTTCCCCTAAACATATTCTATGCAGCAACCAAATGGATGGGGTGCATTTTTCTCTCTCTTTATTCACTGAATGCATGTTTGTTGAATTCCTCTTGTGCGAGGCATTGTGCAAGGTACTGGCCCTTTCAGGATGGGCAAAATAGGTTAGCAATGAAGAGTTTGGTCTGTAACAGGGACTTTCAAATGTTTTGCTTCTAAAAAAATTTGTTCAAAAGAAGTTTTTACTCAAAGTCCACTGTGTAAAACAAAAAGTGAGAGTTGTTCTAAATGAGATTTGGGACTGCCTAGTTTTTCTCTTCCTCCACAGGATCCTTCAGAGATTCTGTAAAAATACCTTAAGGTGCCCTTGATGTTCAAATACTATGCTTTGAACACACAGACACACAGAGGCGCGCGCGCGCGCTCTCTCTCTCTCTCTCTTACTTCTCATAGATCATATATTTCCCCAATTTTTTGCCAACTACTTTTCATATTTTGTCCTCCCTCAATCATATGTTCCTTTAGAAAAACTCTGAGTCAAGTTCTATTTGGTAGCAGCTATGCCACTACAAAAGACTTTTTTTTTTTTTTTTTACTAACTCAAGCATGAATTGGGTGTGCTGTGAGTCAGCTTATTCATAAGCAAGTAGCTTAGAAAATTCTCAGATTACAGATGTGAAATGTGACTAGACAAACCTACAATAGCTTCTGAACAAATCAAACATTTTTAGCTTCCTTGTATGTCATGAATTACAGATTCTAAGACCTTCGAAACACCGTTTAAAAATTCTGTACAGATGCAGGTGAGATAAAAATTTCTAAGTTTTAATTTACAAATAACTGGAAAGCACAGAAGTTACTTGTAATTTATATATACATATATTCATGCTTTTAATTATTTTTCTATTTACTAAAACACTTGCTATAAAGAAAATTATATTGAAATACTGCTAAGTAACATTCGTTAACGTTTAATTCTAGAAGCTCACCTATCCAGAAACTCCTGTAACACTGAACAATTTTGAAATTTAAGAACTTTTTTCCCCCAGGGTTTATAGGATCTCTCCGTATATTTATCTCTTGAAAGTCTCCAGATTGCTCCTAATGGAAGAAAAAGTTGTGTTATTTGTTTATGCAAGCATCAATTATTAATAAAGATAAAGTAACTAGCGAGAATTGGTGGCTAGAAAAGAGGAAGAAGTGGGTTTGCTGCTTGGGATAATATGTAACATTTGCAGAGGCCTTATTGTGTTCCAAGCACTATTCTTAGTACATGACAGGTGGTAACTCACTTGTTCTTCTGAAACACCCTGTGCAGTAGCTACTATGTTATTCCTCGTTTGCCCATGAGAAAACTGAGCTACAGAGAGATCAAGAAACTTCCTAAGGCCCCTCAGCTAGCAGGCAGGATCAAACCCCGGGAACAGTCCTACCGGCCCAGGCTCTTCCCACTGCCTCACACCACCCAGCAGTGCTGCAGGCTGTCCAGGCTAAAATAGGTGGCTGAGATCACAGTGAAACACAAGACCAGCTTTTGCAGTTGTTGGGATCCTTACGTTTTAAAAATTACAAGTTCTCCATCCCAAAAAATATCTTCTACACTGGTTGTTAACCGTTTCTGAAGTGCTGTCATTAGCAGAACTTCACGGTTGGTTGTGAAAGTCTCTTTCCTCCCCATCCCTGTCTTATGCATCAAGTACCCTGGGAGCAGGTATCATGTCTCACTCCTCTTTGTGTCTCCCTGAGGTACCTAGTACAATGCCACACACACAGTTAAGTACAAAGGTAACTTTCTGTGTGCAAGGAATCAAATTAAATTATCTTTGAGTCTTAAAGGATGTTCATCTTCAAGCATCTTAAAGAGGCAAAGTGAGTGGCGACCTTAAATCAGTGTCAGCCAGGTCCTGGCTGTTCAGGGACCAGTCTGTCAGTGACTTTGGAAGCATCACAGCTGAGCACAGGATGCTGAGGGAATGGTGCTGGGAGTCAGGACAAGCTGAGCCTGCTGATGTAGGTAAGACGGGCCTCAGAGAAACGCTTCATGGACTCTGCCTTTCCTGAGGCTGACCCTGGGAACAAAATGTGCCCTCTCCGACACCCACCCATAATCCTGCATCACCCTTTAATCCAAAGAATCAGTTTACGCAGATACTAGAGTTTTTGCCCCGTGTTCACAGTTCCACAGAGATTGCCCTTCAGGCTGTCTGCCGCACAATAAAATCAGCATCTCTCTGGCTGCATCTTCTACTCCGCCCGCCCCCGCTCATGTGATTCCAACCAAATGGCCTCCTCCACCCCCAGCGCAGGCTTCTGCCATTGCCTTCTCCTCTGCCTGGCTGTCACCCTTCCCTCCATTTAAAATTGCAAACACCTCTACCAACGCTCCGTGTCCTCCTTATTTGCTTTATTTTTCTCCATCCTTGTTAGTTCTATCTAACACACTAGGTGTTTCACTAACTTATTTTGTTTATCGTGTGCCTCTCTGTGCAAGAATGTAAATTCCAGGAGGCCAAGAATGTTGCTGTTTTATTTGCCGCTGAATCTTCTGTGCCTAAAAAAGGGCCTGGAAATAGTGGACGTGTCACAATTACCTTTTGGTTGGATGAAGTTTCCTTCACCATTACTAATCAGTCATCAACACCAAAGATACTACCTGGTTATATGCACACAGACACATACATATACGTACATATATATATACAACACATATATATACACACACATACACATGCACACAAATATGCAGACACAGACATACACACCCCTGGATAGTATATTAGATATATTAAAAACATGCTTAGTATTAAACACTGAGTTTTCTTAGAATAAAGATGGCACATCCTGGGAAATCTGCCGACTTACCCTCTATCCCATGAGATTACTTTCTTAGATGTTTACACTAGAGCACATATATCCTGAATGTTATCATTTCTCATTCCAAGGACAAATACATAAAAGCAGGAAATAGAGGCCTTCTTCCACTTCTACGAGAAGTATGAGGTGCTATTGTGATTTCACCCACCCTAAACCAGGCCTCTCTCTGGGCACCCATCTGCTGCTCACCACCTTTATAGTCACCATCTGACTTGGCCCTGGCTGGCCCCCGACTGCCCACCTCACCTACTTCCCTTCTTCAATCTCCCTCTCATCAATCAATATGAATAAAGCCTGGCGCTGGCTCCACCAAAACTTTAAATAAAGCCACTCCTGTGTTACCATAGCAATAATCAGGCCTTAGACAACACTCTCCAAGCTGTCCCCCTGGATCCTCTTGTCCAGGGAGCAGATACTCGGTTAAAAAAAAAAAAAAATCATGAGAGCTCACATTAACACAAATCAATTCAGACCTGGATATTCCAGGAGACAGGATTTCTTTTATCTCTACTCCCCTCCAACTGACAGTTGCAGAGAACATTCGGAAATGTCAAGTGTGTTCAGAAAAAGTGATTTGGGTACAAGGAAGGGAGCTAAAGCTGTGAGCTCTGGTGAAACTAGGGACCCCTGGGGAAAGAGAGCTAGAAAATACCACCTAATGACCAAGAAACCCAGAAGAGAAACTTGTCTTTTTCAGAGACCTGGTAGAGAAAATCAGAATAAAACAAAACATGCTCTTATGAAAAAGCAAAATTCTAAGTCTGTCCTAAGTGTGGGTTTGGAAGTGAAGTTTATGCTATCCTCATTGTGCTGAAATCTTTTAAGGAAAGTAATTAACATAAAAATGGCTGTGGACCAGAGATACCATTCAGGCACTTGCCAGACGCAAACTCGAAAAGGCTCTATGGAAACCTGTCTACAACCCAGCACACCAGATTCCAACAGAAAAATAATCCACAAGGAAGAGGAGTTCACAAATAAAAACAAAAAATGGACCATTCCAAGAAAAACATCTCCTCAAGGGAGAGTCAACGAGCAAAACAAATAGGTTTCTCTAGTACTTCCACTTTAAATATGTTTACACTTATTAAAGAAAAGTTTAAAAGAAAAGAAACAATAAAGGTAGAAGGCTATAAAAATAAACAGGTACGCTGAGAAAGAACCCAATAAAATGTCTATAAATGAAAAATAAAACCACCAAAACATGTTGAGAGTGTATCAGGTCAACACCTTGGGGTGGTGAAAGTGGAATATCATTCGGATACTGTATGAGAGGACTTGAAGTAATTTCATTTGCATTCTATAAAGGGGAAACCTTCCCCAGATGTCAAAAAGACAGCACTCTGCCCCAATTCTAGCAATGATTTGGCACAATACTTCTCTCCAAATTTTTTTTTTAGATGGAGTCTCCCTCTGTTGCCCAGAGTGGAGTGCAGTGGCACAGTCTTGGCTCACTGCAACCTCTGGAAGGACAAGAGCCTCCCAGGTTCAAGCGATTCTTCTGCCTCAGCCTCCCGAGTAGCTGGGACTATAGGCGCCCAAAACCACGCCCGGCTAATTTTTGTATTTTTAGTAGAGACAGGATTTCACCATATTGGCCAGGCTGGTCTCAAACTCCTGACCTTGTGATCCGCCCGCCTCGGCCTCCCAACACTTTTTTTTTTTTCGGTCATAACATAGCACTTTGCCCACTGAATACAGAGGCATCCTTGCAAAGGAAACATTGAGGATAGCCAGTCTAGCTGCTGGGACAGATGCCGATAGTGTGTAGAGAACCAAGGGGTCTTCCAGGTCTTGTGAGGTGGAGGAAGCACTACCTTATTTATTCTCCTTTTGCAATAAGCACTGAGCCCATTTATGACTCTGGAACTACTTCTTTCTCCAACTTTAGGTAAGACAGACTAAACAATGCATTTCTGTGGTCGTATCTTTGATGCTGAACTGTGGTTGGAAATAAAATATAAAACTCTTTGTGTGTATCCAGCACCCTAGAATTCTGGCAATTAGCTACAAGCATAAACTGGCCCCCTGGGCACTACTTTTGCATTGGTAACTTCCTTCTTCTGAGCTTAATACATTTGTGTTGGGTTATTGCCTAACCTGAAATGTTCCTCCAGAGTGCCTTACCAAAGTGAAAATGGCCACAAACTCTGAACCTCAGAATAAATGTGTGCAAAATTCCCATGTCAAAACTGTCATGTAAAAAAAAATTGTGTGCTAGACTCAATCTTTAGCTCCACTGAAATCTGTGGTGTTTTCAGGTGACAAGATGCCACAGGATGTACTATTGTTTCTGGTAGAATGTGCTTTGGAGATTAGTTTTTAAAGTTTAATTTCTCTTGGATCACATATGCCAGAATAAATATTACATTACTTTATACATGGTCTCTGGTTTACTCTGGCCCAGAACATGTAGTTAGTCAACAAAGGAAGGCAGTTTTGCCAAAATTGAGTAGTGTATACTGTTCAAAATAGTTATAAAAGTAACACTGATAACCCATAAAAATATAAATTTCATTTTTACACATAAAAGTCATTTTATAGAAAAATATCTTCCAAATTCATATCTTAGTAATCTCAAAGCAGTCATTTCTTGTCCTTTAATCAACTTTTCCACAGTCCAGTAATACTAAATTATCTAAATGACCTAATAGGCAAAATTATGCAGAAAAACCTTATGATAAAAAGTTGACAAATAGTGCTGAAAGTGAAGTAACTATGGCAACCAACTCACTACAAATAATAATGAAAATATAGAATGTAAGTGACCAATTACATTTTGAGAGTATCATGGTTAATAAACAAGTACCATAATAAAACTTCAGAAAACATACCTATAGATACTAATAACAATTTAAGACATATACGAAGGTGTGCTTTCAGAAATTTTTATCACAATTTTCACAGCTTTTCTGCTTTATTTCCTTTCTCTGTCTTCAGGAAGTCCTTAATCTCAGTTTTCCAAACTAATCTGAACTGTAAATGATACACTTTGGACATGTCACGTAAAAGCAATTTGAAAGTACCCTGAGAAAAAAGATTTTCATTTAAGAGCAGTATAAAATCAGCCTGAGCCATGCCAGTAAAAATGAATCTAATGAGACCAATTTTTAAGTCACAAACAAAATGTCCATGTATTCATTTGAAATTTTTTTAAGTTACTTTCCTATCAATAGTTTGGAGCTTAAAAAACAAAAAAAATTTTCTTAGTGCTAATTCTGGTTTTTTAAACAAAGTGATCTTAATCATTTCATATGGAAATCTCCTTATGGAATATCTACATTTCATGCCTTGGATACATTTGGATATCTCTCAAACCATATTGATAGCCTCAGAAAATTCGCCAAGTTCATCAAATAATTTACCATTTATACTAATTAGTTGGTTGAATTGCTTGGACTAAGAGATCCTTTCATTCGGCAAGCCAACATAAACTGGGAATAATAGAAAACTAGTTTGACTGTAATTAAGAGACACGTATAAAGTTACATCATAAATATTCACTGAATTGAAACCGATTTTCCCCCATTATACAGAGTCTAAAGGCCCATAAATAATGAACAAGTGTGATCTTTCCCTAAAATCACAGATTAGAAAAACAAAAATGGAATGCAGTGAATATAGCAAAGCTTAGTCTTCAAATGATGACGAGGACTTAAAGAAATCAGGAAGAAAGTAAATGTGACGAGTTTCTGCTCTGTTTGCTTTCTGGGCTGACCTATTGCTGAGGACTATGAGAAAAAAAAGTTATTACAGAATGAGTCATATGGAAAACACTTGCAAATAGAAGAATATTGAGAACATGGTACGTGTTATTCTCTCATTGGTATTTAACATGAAGGATAAAACAAAAAAGCAGGGTAAAGAATCCCAAAACAATTTGTGAAAGCAATAAGTGAGTCTGCATCTTTAAGTAACAATATGGCAGGTTTTTTTGAAAGCCCAAGGTTACCCAAACTCTGACCTTTGAAACCAATTCTTTCATTTGGAGAAATAATACAAGAAAATCAATTGGTATAAAAGACAAGCACAAGCCCACTCACTAGAGGCAAATTTGGAATCATGGATAACAGAAAAAATAGTTTGGCCTTCCTAGAAATACATTCAATTACATGCACACAGAATGTGAGGTCTTAGAAAGTTACTTATTACTATTTGAAAGACGAGAAAAATATAAGCATAATAATATTTTCTTTTGAGCCTATTTAATAATAAAGTGTGTATTCTGTTGTGGATTTAAAATATTAAAATTTGGGGGGTTTTGCCTGTTAGAGAAAACTTCATAAACTAAAGTATTATATTACACAATATAGTATACCATGTGTTATATTTACCAAGTTAATATTGATGTGTAATACACTTATTATTTCCATAATATGTTGGTTTTTATTTACTAATGTTCCTTATGAAACACCTGCCTTTTCAGTGTACAGATGACTAGATAATGAGATAGAAAACTCTAGATCTAGTCATGACCACAAGATAACTGTTTACATTGGATTATAACTATATAATAGCTTTTTGAAGGAATAAAGTTAAAAAAAAAATCAGAAGAAATTTCATGGAACTTAGTCAATGTAAAGCTGTCTTACAAGGTAGAATTAGACTTTTTTTTTTTAAAGTCTTCCATGCTTAAGGAAGAATGACATCTTCTGACAGCATCTCTGTTTATTCAGCACTCCACCCAAAGGAGTGTATTTGTCATCTAACAATATTGACTCTAGAGTCAGACTCAAACTGCTAAGGACACGTCGCCTTAATCTGTACAAAATCTCCCTTTCATGTATGGTGAAAGTAGTTGCTGAATCCAATTTGTTTTTAGTGCACTCCATTTGTAGCCTATTGAACCTCATTAGCAGCATATCATTTCGATGGAAAATTCTAAGTATTGACTGAGATTATTCAGTGCAAATTCTAAAAGAAAGATCTTAATGTCTGCTTTATAAATATCTATCTTCTAAAAGATTAGAGTTCATGGGGAAATCACTTAATAACTTTGGGTGTTATTACATTTTAAATTACTTTTCATTCCTCCTTCTCTACAAAGCACACCTCCACCATGATCTAAAAGGATTTCAGGCTGTGGGACTTTATTCAGGGAAACAAGATATTTGAATGGCTGTGAGACTAGTATGCCTTCCAGCTTAGTACAGGGTATAAAATTTCTGCTCACCAGGAAGAAATATTAGATTATGCTGTAAAACACGTGTGGAGAGTTACCTGCCAAATCTCAAGCTGTGAGCCGTGGGCTCCTTGAGAATGGCTAAGCATAGAAACTTGAACACAAGAGCAAAAGTTTTTAACCTGCAGGATTTTACCTGCAGGCTAAGCATAGAAACTTGAACACAAGGGCAAATGTTTGAGGGCTTATAAATCCCTCAAAGAGACCCTAGGACTGGATTCAGTATATAAGTGAACCCTCTGAAGTAATTGTAAAATTATGCATATGCATATACACGTGTATCTCACCTGCAGATAAATTCAATAGATTTCATCATCTAGATCATGTAACTTATTGTCCAAATCATGATGCTTTTGAGAATGAAAGTAGACGTTCTCATTTATTATACCCAGCAACCGGCTTAAACTGAGGCTCCCCTGGGCAAATTGAGAAGTATAATCACCTCATTCATAACCCCAAAAGGTAATACACTACTGCACCAGAGCACTTAGCTTTTCATTATTTCAACCCAAGCACACTTCATGAATTTTCATTTAAGGCCACTGATTTTTATACAATCAGTGTATTCTCCTAGTGTCTAGTTAGAAGTCTCGCTGCATTTGGCACCAGTTGTTGCCTTGAGATTTGTAGCTCCTACTGGACTTGGATCCAGGGTTATGGCACTATCCTGCCTGTCCGCATACTTTCTACTTTTCGTGCTTTGCGAGTATTTCTTTTCCTCACTCCTACATGGACAATTATTACCAAAGTTGTATGCTGGGCCTTTTGCTCTATACTTTCCTGCAAGAAACACATCTAATTGCATGACATTAAGTTTAACATATCAATGACTAGTTCTCAGCCTTTGACCCATATCATGGTCCCAAACTTTAGACCCAGGAACCCTCGTCCACCCAAGCAGTAAATCTGCTCCGCCATCACTAGTCTCAGGAAAGAATACAAAGAATAAAGCTGATAAGCTTACTCAAACCTAACCCTCAATACTCTATAGTACTAAGACTTTTAAGTTTTGAAAATATTGCAATAAACTTTACGTGTTTGTCATTTCAGTGTTTGTAATATATAAAAGAAGTTTATATTTTAACAATGCAAATATGAGTCTTGTGCTTATAATTTGGATTTTAATTTTAAAAGTACAAAATAATTATTTGTGAAGCAAGATTCAAATAACTAATAGAACTTGATTATTATTCAGTAATTTTTAGGTATAATGTTTATAAGAGTTGCTAAAATGCTTAGAAAGGTCTTGGTAATTATGTTTGCAAATCTGCTCTGTTAGGCATTTAGAAAGTTTAGGAGAATTAGATATATAAGTACAGTTTGAACTATTGTTAACAATTTCATTACGGAATAGCAATTAAAACTCCAAAAACTATAAACCATTATTTCTGTGCACAAAAGTGCAATTCAGAAATTAAAATAAATTCAAATGGTATCCAAGTTTTCCTCTGTCAAAACATGAATTTTTATGTGTCTATTTCTCTAAGCTAGAGTTTAGGGAGAATTTATTCAGCAACTTGGTCAGCAGTTTTGACAAGTCTTCTTTGAGGCAAACCCTTTGAGTACAAGAAGTCATTTGCACTTCCCTCTGCATAAGGCTCATAATAATTCAGTAATGTGGAATTATATGCACCTACAGGCTTATCTCTTTATTTCCTGACATCAGAAGGCAGCCTGATGGACTGAAAGAAATACTGGATTAATTACCAGCAATTATGGAAAATTTTAGGTCTTCTCTCTGCTCATCAGCTTTGCGGCTTTGGCCTAATTACGTCCACTCACCTGGGCCTTTTTACTTTTTCCTAAGAAAATAATGAAGTCTGGTGAGATTGTTATAATGACAAATTAATTTTTCCAATAAATATGTGTTAAAAGTTTAAACCTTTTGATAAGCTATAATCAAAGGATAATCAAAAAAGATTCTGCTGTCATAGACTGAGACCTAAATGATAATACAGAGAAGTAATACATTCTGTATTAATAACTTATATTTTTGGGTGCTTATTATGTGCTATGTACCATTCTAAGCACTATATGTATATATATATGTGTGTGTATATATATATAATCTTATGTAATCTTTCACAGATCCTATATAGTAAAAAAGTGGGGATAGGAAGACCTACAAGTGATATGACTAAAGCACAGAGAAGTTAAGTAAGTTGCCAGGATTAGTAAAGTATATAATAGTCAGGAAACTTGATTCAAACTCGAACCAATCTGAATCTACAGCTTGCCCTCTTAACCCTAACATTCTTCCTCTTGAGGGTAAAGTCTAAACTCAGAATGGCATTAAAGGCCCAGGCTAATAGCACCAAAGCATCTCTCCAACCCTATTGACTATGAGCTACCCAGATGGCTCTCACTTCAACTAGGCTGGTCCTTAAATATCCCACAAATATATTTTGCAAATTCTATATCACTGTCTCTATTTGGAAATCTTGCTTTCTGCCGTCAAGTTGAACACTCTAGTAGGTCACAATCTCTACTGTCTCTGAAAAAAATAATCACACCTGATGTCTATCTCATTTACTTGTTTCTTGTTGCATGCCATTCTCATGTGAATGGCTGATTTTTAGTGTTGTTCCATCTTAATTCTTCAATCAGATCGTAAGTAACCTTAGAGCAGAAACAGTGTTGTAAACTGCTATGTGTTTTCCCCATAGCATTGCCCATCACTCCAAATTGCAATTATCTATGTATGATTGTCTGTCCACCTCAATAACTGACCATCACTTTCTCATTTTTATATTTTTAATGCCTGGCACAATATTTGCTACATAAACAGAACTGATGATACTTGGTGAAGAAAATAAATGAATGAGTGAATAAATGAGACACAAGAGTCAACTACTCATGCATACTAGACACACAATAATTGTCAGTTATAAGTCTCCTGATTTAACTCAAAAATAGGATATAATCCACTTTAAAATATGCTTGAATATGGATGCAGCCGGAGGTCATTATCCTAATCAAATTAATGTAGAAATGGAAAACCAAATACCACATGTTCTCCCTTAGTAGTAGTTAAACATTAGGTACACATGGGCACAAAGATGGGAACAATAGACGCTGAGGACCCCAAAAGTGTAGAGGGAAAGAAGGAAGAAAGGGTTGAAAAACCACCTATTGGGTGCTATGCTTACTACCTGGGTGACAGGATCACATACCCCAAACCTTAGCATCACGCAATATACCCATGTAACAAACCTGCACATATACCCCCTAAATTAAAGTTGAATTAAAAAGTAAAATAAAATATGCTTGAATAAATGCCTCTAAACTTATAATGACATAAATGTTTAAAACACAAAGGTATAATATCCACATAATTACAACCATTGTCAGGGTCCCTGATACCAAGCTTAGTTTTACTTACTAAACATTAGACCTGTATATCAAATTATCAAATCCTACTTCAAGAAGTCCTACTCAGGTATTATCCAAAATATCTACCTGATAGCAACATATTTTTACAATATCAGGCAAACGTGAAGGACTGATCACATGGCATCACTGTTAAAAGTGATGAAGTTTAATAGCATAAAAGAAAAACACCTCCTTTGCTTGTCTCAAAGCATACTATATGTACCATCTACAGAACCCTAGTTACCTCACACCAAGACAGATATGCCAAAGATTCCATGGCCACAATAGCATGTGTAGGATATGTTCTAATAATTACCTCCTCCTTGCCATCCCTCAGCCACTATGACAAACTCTGGGTTTTTCCTAACATGAGATTAGGCACAGGAGTATAGAATAATTATATCACTATAATTAATTATAACAAATCAGAGACTTGTTTTTAAGTTCCAGAGTACATGTGTAGGATGTGTAGGTTTGTTACATTAGTAAACATGTGCCATTGTGGTTTGCTGCACAGATCAACCCAACACCTAGGTATTAAGCCAGCATGCATTAGCTATTTTTATCAAATGTTATGGGCTGGATTGTGTTCCCCCAAAAACTCATATGTCGAAGTCTTAATCCCCAAAACTTCAGAATAGGGTCTTTCAGGAGGTAATTAAGTCAAAGTAGGTCATTAGCTGGACCCAAATACAATATGACTGGTGTCCTTATAAGAAAAGGAAAAAAATGACACAGACAGGTACAGAGGGAAAAACCATGTGGCAACACAGGGAAAAGTCATTTAATATTCAAAACATTTAATATTCCTGAAGTCATTTAATATTCCTGAAGTCATTTAATATTCAAAACATTTAATATTCCTGGTCATTTAATATTCAAAACATTTAATATTCCTGAAGTCATTTAACATTCAAAACATCTAATATTCCTGAAGTCATTTAATATTCAAAATATTTCATATTCCCTAAGTCATTTAATATTCAAAACATTTCATATTCCCTAAGTCATTTAATATTCAAAACATTTAATATTCCTTAAGTCATTTAATATTCAAAACATTTAATATTCCTTAAGTCATCTAATATTCAAAACATTTAATATTCAAAACATTTAATATTCCTTAAGTCATTTAATATTCAAAACGGTCCCATACGTTAATATTATCCCCATATTATAGATGGAGAAGCTGAAGTTTGGGGGATGTTAAATGAGATCTCAGATCCTCCTATGAGCACGCACCAGGATGCAGGACTCAGATGGGAATCTCGTGACTCCAAATCCCATCTACTTGTTACTTTCAGGGAATAAGAGACTGATAGACTTTGGTCCCAACTCTGCCCTAAACTAGTTGTGAGACCTTCAAAAAGTTATGAATTTTTTGCTATTCATTTATTCATCTGTAAAATGAGGGAATGGAATTGAACATTCCAAGGGTCTATATAAGGGCCTGCTAGTTTTAAGAATTTTGCTCAAATCATCGTTTTCAAACTCCTGAAGAAATTATTTCTGTAAATTCATTTAGAATTGAAAGGAAATTCAGTATTTGGAGAATCACAATTTCGCCCACAGAATTCAAGGATTTATTGGAAAAATATACATACTTGCAAATGTTTTTGAAATATTATGACCTTAACTCATTTTAAAAAGTCATTTATATAGGGCTTGCATCCCATTCGTTAACTTTCTGTTGTTAAAATTTTCTCCATTCTGAGATTTTAAAGACTGCACGCAACTTCATGAACAAAATACAGGATTAACATTTTCTGACAGAAAATTTAAATTCCAGTTTAAAAATCTTCAGGGAGTAATTAAATAATCTTAAGTGGAAAAAAAAATTAGTTGCAGATCTTAGTTTTTAGGTCTGAAAAAATGGAGTAAATGGCTTCCTGCTTGCGTAGCAGGAAAGTTTGCCTTTAAGTAAGAAATTATCTGTAAAATACCTTTGAACTCTGTGGAGGGAAGTTGCTGCACACATTCAATGGCAAGGTAATTATTACAAGCTCCCAGTATTAGGCTGTTTTTTTTCCAATACTTCCTCAGTTTTGAAATATTATATGGGTTACTTGATTTGTATTTTTTTCATACCTGCAGAAGTTAGGGTGCATTTTTTTGACAGGAGTGGGGACGTATTGTAGAAAATAATTTTTTATCATAATGGAGTATGGCAGGTTATGTGACTGTGAGGATCAGAATTGTGAATCATCTCTTGTGTGTTTTCAAGTAAATAAAGGCAATCTGCCCACGGGGCAGAAAAAAAAAAATCTACAAACTACAAACTCCGTCCAATCACATAAAGACAAATCAGCCTTCAGGCAAATCAAATGTCTTCATTCAAAGTCTACCTGGATTTGGCACTCTGCCCATCGTTTCAAAACCTCTTAACAATACACTTCACAAATAGTTAAAAACATGTATACTGAAAAGCCTACTTTTGCAATGTTATTTTTAAAAACAAGGAACTCTTTAACCCAAGGAAGATAATCACTTGGAAAAAAGAAGGTTCGTTTCTGAGTTAGCAACAAGTAAATGCAGCACTAGTGGGTGGGATTGAGGTGTGCCCTGGTGCATAAATAGAGACTCAGCTGTGCTGGCACACTCAGAAGCTTGGACCGCATCCTAGCCGCCGGCTCACACAAGGCAGGTGGGTGAGGAAATCCAGGTAAGGCTCCTGACAGCAGCTTTAGATGGGCACTTGCTGGAGTGAATTTTGGCCTCTGATTGCTATATAAAGTTGTAGGCAATCAAGCAACAGAGAACTGCAAGTTTCCAAGGGCAATGAAGTAGAATTTGGAAGGGAAATATGGAATTTCCACCAAAGGCTTACTGGGGCCTTTCTTTGGCTAGAGCTGGCACAGTGTGATGTTCCTGAGTTAGTTCAGAGAAAGGCTTTCTCCTTTGGGAAACAAAATTTCCAAGAGTAGGTGAATCCTAGGATTTTTCAAGCCTGGAACAG
The DNA here is from genome assembly GCF_037993035.2 of Macaca fascicularis. Taxonomy (NCBI): domain Eukaryota; kingdom Metazoa; phylum Chordata; class Mammalia; order Primates; family Cercopithecidae; genus Macaca; species Macaca fascicularis. Next base: position 113,398,750 of record NC_088377.1, read on the forward strand.
GGTCCAGGGATTTTCGTCTGTCACCATCTAAAGCTTTCTTTCCCACAGGCTAAAGAAAAGCCCCATACGCATCTCCACTATGACACCTCAGCCCGGATTGTCCGCTTGGAATATATTATTGCAAATCAGAAAACAGTTTTCTTTCTCTTTTTGGTGCAAAGACATTCTTGTTGCCTCTGCAATCTTTAAATTCATGGGATAGGCTGTTCAAGGAGAGGGCTGGTTGCTTTTCTGAAACATTTACAAACACGGACACTAAAATGTCTTGCAAGTTCATTCTTTGCTAAAGATGAGAAGACAGGGATATGGTGACGAGTAAAAAGTGCTGGCTTCACATAGTGTGTGTGTGTGTGTGTGTGTGTGTGTGTGTCCCTATGTGTGCGTGTCTGTGTGTCTCCAAATTATCAGTATTTTCCATGGTTGGAATTGTGCTTTGAGGTGGTTTATGCAGGAAATTTGCACAGCAGAATCTATTCATATTACAAAAACTCAGTGGAGTGAATCTCAGAAAGTCACCCCGGAGCAGGATGTTTGTACAGCAGGAGTTATATTAGCCTTCCTTGAGTCATCCTGCCGTAAAACACAAGCAATATATCAATAGTTCCAACCTGTAACCTTTGGAGATATTGCAAGGTCCTAATAGCTACTTGTAAAACAAGAACTGTAAATGGGCTAAGTAAATAAAAATGCTTTACCATCAATTTACTATTTTTTAGAATATACATAGATGCCGTTATAAATAAAGGACAAAATCCAATGTTTGTTGATAGATTCAAAGAAGTTATTTGCCATCTGTTTCTGAACCAACCAGTATTCTAAAAGTATAATTATTCTCATGTAAAAGTTCTTGATTTTTTTAACATTAAAAAGAAGTCTTTATACAAAGAAGGCTGAGAATTGTTGACTTACAGTGTACACTTAGGTTGTTATTGCAAAACTCTAGAAGACAAAAGTTATTGGCATTTCCACATCTTTTTGGGTATAGAAAATGAACAAAGTATATCCCTGATTTTTGCTTACATCTTTTCTGAGTAAGACATTTTGTGCTTATGTACTATGAATTAGTTAATAATTGGTCAGTTAAATACAAAATGTCATTTCGACCTGGTAACTTAGCAACACCTTTAAAAACAAATCAGCTAATGCTTAGCAAAGGTTTCCACTCAAGATACTAGATTATGAAAAACTTCCCGCTTAACAATAGTGATTCCTTGCAGAGTTTATTTGACTTCATTCAAAACCATTCACCAATACTAGAGTTAGGTGCTGTGGTTTCATATTTCCTTTTTAGCACTTTCAGTGTTTGGTTTTATCAGAATCCCAAGTCTCCAGCCTTCCATGTTACAGCCCCGTGGACAACCTTAGTGACTTGCTAGAGCAACTCACTTTGCTCCCTCCCCACCTCCTCACTCACTAAACTTATCTTGTCATTTATTTTCCTGTTCATAGGCTCTAGCTTTTCCTGGGAATCAACTGTGGAATACCAGAAAGAAAAAGTAATTTAACTAAGATATCGGCTAGGTGTGGTGGCTCACTCCTGTAATCCCAGCACTTTGGGAGGCCAAGGCAGGAGGATCACTTGAGGTCAGGAATTTGAGACCAGCCTGGGCAACATGACAAAAGTCTATCTCTACTAAAAAATACAAAAACATAGCCAAGTATGGTGGCACGTGCCTGTAGTCCTAGCTCCTTAGGAGGCTGAGGAGGGAGGATCACTTGAACCCAGAAGGTGGAGGTTGCAGTGAGCCAAGATTGTACCACTGCACTCCAGCCTGGGCAACAGAGTGAGACCTTGTCTCCAAAAAACGTAAATGTAAATTTCCTTAGCTACTAGAGTATATACATCTATTTTCTTAAAATATAACTATATTATTTCTATATAGATGTATATCTATATAGATAACTCTATATCTATAGAGATCTTTATATTTTTGTCTGTATCTATGTGGATCAATAGACAGCTATCCATACTATATACAGACAGTCCCAACTTACAGTAGTTTGACTTAATTTTTTGACTTTATGATGGTGCAAAAGGAATACACATTCAGTAGAAACTGTATTTCAAGTATCCATATAGCCATTCTGGTTTTTACTTCCAATACAGTATTCATAAAAATTACTTGAGATAGTCAACAGTTTACTATAAAATGGGCTTTGTGTTGGATGTCTTTTCCCAACCGTAAGCTAATGTGAGTGTTCTGAGCACATTTAAGGTAGGTTCAGCTGTGGTGATCATTAGGTTAGGTGTATTACAGTAGTTCCCCCATTATCTGTGGGGGTTATGGTCCATGACCCTCAGTGGATGCCTGAAACCACAGATGAGTACCAAACACTACATATGCTATGTTTTTTCCTATACATATATATCTATGATAAAGTCGAAATTATAAATTAAGCACAATAAGAGATTAACAAGAGCTAATAATAAAACAGAACAATTACAACAGTATCTTATAACAAAAGTTAGGTGAATTTGATCTCTCTCTCAAAATATTGCACTGTGCTCACCTATTTTGGATGCAGTTGACCGTGGATAGCTGAAACCTCAGAAAGTAAAACCCTGGGAAAGGAGAGACTACTCTGAATGTATTTTGACTTACAATATTTTCAGCTTACAGTGGGTTTATTGGAACATTACTCGATTGTAAGTCAAAGACCACCTGTATTCTTAGGAAAATCCCACAGAACAGAGCTGTTTACTCCAATCTCATATGTCCAGTCTCAGCAGAGCCTCAGTTTCTGGTATATTCCACCATTGTGGGGCAACCTGCAGACCCTGAAGACTGCTAGTTCATTTTTGTTTACTGATTTTGGTTGGTTTTCCATACTAGAGTTGCCATGGAGAAAATTTCAGTGTCAGCATTCTTGCTCCTTGTGGCCCTCTCCTACACTCTGGCCAGAGATACCACAGTCAAACCTGGAGCTAAAAAGGACACAAAGGACTCTCGACCCAAACTGCCCCAGACCCTCTCCAGAGGTAGGAGTCAGCTTCTTGTTGGCTTCCAACTGCTACTTAATTGGAAAAGATTTCCTCTCTCTTGGTGCTTAAACCTGGTGCTAACCTGGTGCCAGGTCATTTTGGGTTGTGTTCCTTCTAGATTTATCATTGTTTATAATTATTTCTACTTTCTCTAGGGGGTTTTCTTCTTCTTTAGTATCAGTTCTATTATCCAAGTCTTTACCACTGCTTTACAACAGCTTTGGGTGTGAATTTAGAAAAGCTTCAAATATACTGATTCATTTCATTCTAGGTTGGGGTGACCAACTCATCTGGACTCAGACATATGAAGAAGCTTTATACAAATCCAAGACAAGGTAAAGATCAGGGTTACTCAGAGGTCCCTCAAAGCTCTCAAGAGCACCACCTACTGACATCTAGATATATGTGAAATCTTACTCAATAAAATTTGTCTCATCTCTCTTTGTCTTTTAAAGCAACAAACCCTTGATGATTATCCATCACTTGGATGAATGCCCACACAGTCAAGGTAATTTATTCTTCTAAATATGATTTCCTTTATAGGCTTTTAGCCTTAGGGCCAGGGTTCAGATCACTCATGTTTGTATCTTTAGAACTACAGTTGCATTTAGAAAAATGAATATTTCCTATAGTAAAAACATATTTAAAAGTGACTTCAAATATCTCCACGTTTTGTGATAACCGTTGGTACATATTTTGAAAAACTAGCTTTAGAATTCATCTTCAACTTCTTGATTTCTCTTACAGTCCACATTCAATACATCAGCAAATACTGGCTTTATCTTCAAAATATATCCTTAAACCAGCCCCAGATCCACAGGCATGAAGCCTATGCCATCTCACAGGGCCCCGAGCTTAGAAGGTTCCCACACTTGGTTTAAACTCTGCTGTCATTGTCTTAAAAGTCTTAGTAATTCTTCAACAAGGGGCTCTACACTTTCATTTTGCACTGAGCCCAAATCCAACCACTTCCTATTGCCTCCATGCTACTGCCCTGGTCCAAGCCAAGATCAGATCTTGTCTAGACTACTATAACAGTCACCTAACTGGCCACCCTACAGCCAAGTCCACACAGAAGCCAGAGTGAGGCTGGTAGACGTAAATCAGATCCTATCACTCACGTGCTCAAGTGGCTTCTTATCACAGAATTAAATCCAGATTCCTGACCACAAGCTATGAGGCTGACAGGATCAGGCCACTGGCTATCTCTCCCTTCCTACCACTCTCCTCTTGCTTTCTTCACCCTCTCCAGCCTGGCCTTCATGCTGCTCCTCCCACATCTGAGCTCATTCCCACCTCACAGCTATTGCTTTGCAGTTCCGCTGCCCAGTGGCCTAGCCCAGAATGGATCACTCCCTCACTTCAGTGTTAGCCCCTCAGGAAGATCTGCCTGGACCGCTCACAGTTTTTAAACCCTTTGCTTTAATTTTCTTCAAAGTACATATCTCTACCTGAAATTATCATCTACTTATTTCTTTGTTTATGGTTTGTCTCCCACACAAGTATTTGAGCTCTATGAAAAACGCACATGCTTTTTTTTTTTTTTCCCACTGTACTATCCCTAGTGTATAACACAGTGCTTAACACATGGCAGCCATTCAATAAATATGAGCTGGAGAAAACATAAATGGATGAATGAATGGATGAATGAGTGAATAAAAAGCAAAGGTAGTCAATGCCATAGATATTACTTCACTAATCATTTGCTAAAAGGCCAAAGTAGAATATTGTATTTAAAATGCAATTCAATAAATAAATAAAATGCAATTTAACTTAAAATAGAACAAAGCTTTTAACCAATGCTAAGATGGATGCTTAATGATTTTTCTTTATATTATAGCTTTAAAGAAAGTGTTTGCTGAAAATAAAGAAATCCAGAAATTGGCAGAGCAGTTTGTCCTCCTCAATCTGGTTGTAAGTTTCCTTTTCATCATTACTAACATTTCTCTATGGCTCATTACTTGAAATAGATGATTCATTTTTCCTATACATCTTAGTCATACCGCATTAACTGGGATTGCTTCCAAATATCCCATCTCATAGATTAGAGAGAAAAAAAAGATATTTCATTTTGTTAATAATCCATTTGGCATGTCTGTTTTTAGTTTGTCTGAAAAATTCTGTCCTGTAGTCAGAATTTTTCTGTTGCTAGAAAGTTTTTGTTACTTGCTGAGCCCATCCCTCTATAGTCCTGGCTTCTCTACACCCATTCTTGATCCTGGTCACCTCTCAGGAAGAGACAGCATTCTGGCTTTCCAACTCTAATCATGCCTCTTGTGCTTTAGCTTTATGCATTCCCACCTTACTTCACCATCACCACCCCTCATGGTGCTCAAGCTTTCTGTCTTGGCAAGTTCTTTTTACTGTATACAAACATTTCATGTTCCCTCTAAAAGAAAGCCAACAAAAAATGACTCTACCTAGTCATATGTCCTTTTGAGCCCCGCTGCCCTTCCTCTTCACAGGTTGGCTTCCTGAAAGAGCACTTCACACCAGTAGTTCTTCCTTGCCTCTCTTCCATGGGTTCCTCTTCCTACTCCTTAATGTGAGTGACATGATGAATCTCCACTTGACCCTTTTTTCTTTCCATATTTTGTATTCAGTGAACAACTTCATCTACAACTGCCTTTAATCAATTCTGACACATTAATAATTCCTACATCTTACCCAAACATGAAACAATTTCCAACTTGTCTATCCAACCATATTCCAGATATCTTATAATCACCTTAAACTCAGAATGTTCCTCACTGCACATTAATCATCTTGGTTTGCGCTTTTCCAATAGCTCTTCTTTCTCTATTCCCTATTTTATTGAAAGTGGTACTGTGCTAGATTGGACTCTCCCACTCACCTACAGCATTCAGTAAGCCCTGTGCTTCTAAATTCCAAGTATTCCTGCTATTAGTCACTTCTCCATAAACTCAGGACCACTATTTTAGTAAGCCTCTTTCACTTTCCCTAGCTTACTGTAATACTGCTAAATGGCTCCCAGTCTACAAGATAAACCCTGTCTAATCCCACATGGCTGTCAGAGTAGTTGCTTTACAGACCAAACTGGGGTCACATTGTCTCTTGTAACATCCCTCCAGTGGTTCTTAACTATTTCTGAACAAAGGAAAACACCATGGCAGGTGTGCAAAGTCATTCCTAAGCTGGCCCCTGAAGCAGCTCTAGCACCTTTTCTCACCACTGCCCTCATGCATCCCCCTAACTCAGTCCTTCCCCAGCACTTGGCCATAGGAGAAAATGCTCCACCTGTCCTCTCCATACTCTTCCTCCTACATGAAGTGTCTTTCTTTTCCACATAACTGACTCCTCTTCATTTTTAAAGATTCCTCCTTATCCACTTCAGAAAGTCCTAGTCGGGGTGGAATCTGAATTCTGGGCTAAATGTCTTCCTCAAGGCAACCACCAAACCTGCATATCCTACACCATAACATTTCACCCACTGAGTCCTCAATACTCATTTTCCTACCTGTATCTCTCAATAGAGTGTGCATTCATTAAAGATTAGCACTGTGCCTTGCTAAATACAGTTCTAAATAAAAATTGGTAAATGGATAAATGAATACTCAAGAAAATCCTGTATTTGTCTCTGTAATTTCTCTAGAAATTACATCTGCTTTTTTCCTTAATAGCCTCTTATTTCATCCAAGATGTCTTCCCCAAACACAACAACTCCTTCCAAATTCTCCCTTAATTTTTTTGCTCTGTATCACATCCATTCAGCACTTTATCTCATGTTCTTCTCTTATCTTATTTATTATTTCGTGCTTGCAGCTTGTCTCCTCATCTATACAATAAACTCTTTGTGGAAGAGAGGTGCCTTATGATATCGTAAGATGCCTGGCCAGAAATGGACGGATTCTTGTATTAACAAGTTTGAAAATGACTGAAAAGTAAAAGTAAACTAAAAGACGTTTTTCTTTTTACCTTAGTATGAAACAACTGACAAACACCTTTCTCCTGATGGCCAGTATGTCCCCAGGATTCTGTTTGTTGGTAAGTGGAAGTACAATGAGATAACTCGGAAGCTCATACTAGTGCTGCCATCTTCTCTCCTCCCCACTGTCCCTTGCCACTTTGCCATGGCCCATGTCATCACTAAGCTCTAGTAAGGAGTATGACATTCCTTTAAGTTCCACAACATATTTTCTTTAGAAAATGTGAGCTTTTACCTATTTCCACACAACACTTTCTTTTCTCACGTGCTAATTGTAACTTTTCATCTTCTGCTATAATACATCTGATAACAAAGCACCCTATTCGCTATTTAAACATATTGATACATTTCCTGAATACAAGAGGCCTGCAAATATTTATTTTTTAACCCAGCAAACTTTCACTTTGTGTATTAGATTTTTCTATCTGACATTTTTTATTATTTTTAAGAAAGTTAGGAATAAGGCTGGGTGGCTCACGCCTGTAATCCTAGCACTTTGGTAGGCTGAGGCCGGCACATCACTTGAGGTCAGGAGTTTGAAACCACCTGGCCAACATGGTGAAACCCCATCTCTACTAAAGATACAAAAAAATTAGCCAGCCATGGTTGTAGGAGCCTGTAATTCCAGCTACCTGGGAGGCTGAGGCACGAGAATTGCTTGAACCCGGGAGGTGGAGGTTGCAGTGAGCCGAGATAACACCACTGCAATCCAGCCTGCGCGACAGAGCGAGACTCCGTCTCAAAAAAAAAAAAAAAAAAAAAGGAATATGAAGTGGGAAAAAGAAATGAAAGGAGCCACATGCTCCTTCCTGCCACTGGTACTTTTTTCATGTGGTTTTCCCACTTCCTTCTCTGTCCCCCAATTTCACATCATTAACTCCCCAATCATCATCATTCATCGACCCGGTCAAATCCCTACTACATGCTCTTGTGGCACCATGTCTCTCTTTTTAGTCATACTTTCCTCAGGTATAATTTTGCATTTTGGGGGTGGTTATGTAATAAATCCCACCATGGACTATAAGCCCCTATGGCAGGGACTGTACCTATTTCTGCTCACCATGCTATTCCCAACATGACCCTGCAGTAGGCTCTCCATCAATATGTGTTGAATTATTCGATGATTGTACTGAGTTTGGCTTTGTTCAAAGTCATACTGATTTAAGGACAATCCATAATGAAATCTATCACTTACAAGAATTCATGCTAATCATATGATTCACCTGTGTAATTCATTAAAGTTTACACTGAATGTATAAAGCAGGGCAAAGAAAAACGAGAGACAGAAAAAAGGAAGGCTGAACTAAAGCACTAATTTTATAGGTTTAGTTTTGTTAGAATTTAGAACATTTGGCATCCTAACAGTGAAAAGGAATTTATAGATTGTCCGGTCATACCTTGTACAAGAATTCTTTTTACGGCATCCCTGTGGAAGGGCATTTTAACCCACATTCAATTCCTTCAGTCCTAAGAACCAGCTCCAACGCAGCTTGCTCTTCTAGCTCCGCAGCAGCCACCCTGACTACATGTTTGAATCACCTGGAGGATTTTAAAGATCAAGTTGACCAGGCCACACCTCAAACCAATTAAGTCAGAATCTCTAGGGGTGGGACGCAGGCATCGTAGTGTTTACAGTTCTCCAGATGATTCCAATGTGCAGCCAGGGTTGTAAGCTGCTAGTTGGGTATTTAAAAGGCCCTTCTTAGGTTAATTTCTTACAAAGATGAGACCGTGTCTTTGTATCCTCTGCACCAAACAGAAGTATAGTCGGTCTCAAATCTGGTGAATAAATGTACATCTGTTTCTTGTAATTTATGTGTCTGGCCTTAGTCCAACATTCTGAAATGACAGATTGCCCACTCCAGTACCAGCGACAGACTCTGCAAACATGCAGATGGTTCTCACATGTCCTCCTTGTCTCGTTTTCAGGGCACGTGTCCTAGGTTCTTTCAATTACGTCTCTCAAGGCAAGGTTTCCAGATCTCTCTGTATCCTCACGCTTCCCTTTCGGATGCACCTTAATTTTAAAATGCCCCTTTTTCTCATTAATTAGATCACTTCAAGTTAAATATAAAACATGGCAAGATGGATTTAAATTTAGAGGGATATATGTACACATAAGAGAAGACCAATCTCTACTTTTAAAAATGCAGTTAATTAACAATAAAGTAAAATATAGTGAAGGTACTATATGTTTATTTGAACTTTGCTGTTAAGGACTTGTATTCCTCTATTAATTAAAAAAAAACTGTTTTAAAAACTAGCATTGGATGTGGGTTTCCAATGATCTAGAAACATGTAAACTACAACATAATCATTTGAAGAATTTAAAATAATTTTGCAGTACAAAATGTTAATGTTTTCACCAAAAAACTAAACACCATGTCACCCTTAAATATGTATTATTCTGTTTCCAGGTTGCCATAGATAGAACAGAAGGGTTCATAACATTTTCCACAAATAGCACTGCACAGCTGTTGATGTTTCCAGCCCTGCATTTGCTACTAACTGCCAGGGGCTGGGTAGTAGAGTGGATGGATCAGAGCTCCTGTGAGTGCAGACGCACTTCATTCCTTCACGGGACATGAATATGTGAACTGCAGTTCCCCATGGCATTAAATAGAGGTTTTTTGAAAACAAACCATTCCATTCCCTTTTGCTTCGTTTATCTTTGCAGACCCATCTCTGACAGTTAGAGCCGATATCACTGGAAGATATTCAAATCGTCTCTATGCTTACGAACCTGCAGATACAGCTCTGTGTAAGTGTTACCTTCAATTTGGATGTTGCCCAAGAGTTGAACACTTCTATTGCTGTAGTGATGGGACTAGAGGCTGCATGGTGAGGTGAGAGAGAGCTAGGCTTAGGGACGCCTCAGACTCAGTTTGACCCTAACTAGCCTTGCATCCTCAGGCAAATCACACTCTCTTTCCATCTCAGGTTTGTTTGTTTTTAATCTCAATTGAAGATGAATTATTTAGATTAGGTATCTTTTTCTCTAGGAGGATTCTATGACCACATTACCTGATTTTCAGGTTTTCTGTTAGGTACACTAGCACACACTCCTATCACAGAACTGTGTGTAATAATTGTAATTATCTGCATGTCTTAATTTTTTAAATAACAAAAGTGAAAGAATGTGCGGTCCAGCTTAAAATTAAATTCAGGTTCAATGTAAAGATCAGTAGGAAAGATGATCCAAATGATTGCCAAGAAAATCACCTTCCCTGTGGTTGCCATGAATGGAAGAGAGAGAGAGAGAGAGACTGACTTAAGGCAGATGAGGTACCTCAATGCAAGGCTGTAGCTAGCTGTGACATCTGATTAGTCCTCTGGGAAGAAAAGTGGGTTTTATCCTAGGAACCAACTCTGATCAATTAGTAGTGGCTGCCTAGAACTGCACTGTCCAATATGTTAACCATTCACCACATGTTGCTATTTAAGTTAAAGTTAGAAATTCATTTCTCCACACTAGCCACATTCCAAGTGCTCAATGCCCAGACACTGAACATTTCCATCATCACAGAAATTTCTATTAGCCAGTGGTGACTTAGAACGTCATTTTGTGAAGAGAAATGAGGCCATGTCTAGGAAGCAGGAGAGATCATCGTGGTGCATTAGCAACGTTTCCAGTGTGTGCTGGACCAGGGGAAGCACATTCCAAGTAGTGTCAGCCATTCTTGAGACAATACCATACATTTTAATAAGACTAAGCTCTTTAAAGGCAGATGTCCTACATAGGTAATATCACAATGCCTTGTAGAACAGGCACTTAATAAATATTTGTAGGAGGAGTGAATAAGCAGCTGTTCAGTGTCTGTCGCATGGACATCTTATTTTTAGTAGATCACACATCTCATTTTGATGAATTGCTGTTGAAGAAACAGTGACCCAGAGTTTGGGCTCTGGAACAGTAGCTCCATTATTTGTTAGCTGTGTGACCTTAAGCAAGCTACTCAGCCTCTCTCTGCCTGTTTCATTATGTATACGTAAAGTTCTAATCATGTTTGTATGAGGATTAAATAATTCATGTGCATAAAGCACTTGATTTGCTATTATTTATATTTACCCTACTTCTAAAACAACTTACAGTAGGTGCACACACCTACTAATAGACATTTCTTTTAAACGTGATTTAAATTTACTTCTAAATGAGCCAAAATTATTTTCTGCTGATAGAGCTTATAAAAGGAATATTTTGGAAGTGAGGATTGGAGATGAAGGATCTGGGAAGGAATGAATACAGTAGAAAACTAGATTGTCACAAAAGCCATTTCATATAATGTTTTTAAATTACAATAAGATTACCAATTATTCACCTCATGATTAAAAAGCATCCTATCAGGCTGGGCACAGTGGCTCACGCCTGTAATCCCAGCACTTTGGGAGGTCAAGGTGTGTGGATCACTTGAGCTCAGGAGTTCGAGACTAGCCTGGCCAACATATCAAAACCCTGTCTCTCCGAAAAATACAAAAATTAGCTGGGCATGGTGGAGCACACCTCTAATCCCAGCTACTCAGGAGGCTAAGGCTAAAGAATCACTTGAACCTAGAAGGCAGAGGTTGCACTGAGCAGAGATTGCGCCACTGCACGCCAGCCTGAGCAGGAGCGAGACCTTGTCTCACAAAAAAAGCACCCCATTAAATAATGAATTAAGCATCCAAGTTTGGGGTTTATCATATCGATATAATGTATGACGGTGTCTTGACTCTCCTGCTTTTATCCCCCATTAGTGCTTGACAACATGAAGAAAGCTCTCAAGTTGCTGAAGACCGAATTGTAAAGAAAAAAATCTGCAAGCCCTTCTGTCTATGTCAGGCCTTGAGACTTGAAACCAGAAGAAGTATGAGAAGACTGGCAAGTGTGGAAGCATAGTGAGCACACTGATTAGGTTATGGTTTAATGTTACGACAACTGTTTTTTAAGAAAAACAAGTTTTAGAAATCTGGTGTCAAGTGTACATGTGTGAAAACAATATTGTATACTACCATAGTGAGCCATGATTTTCTTAAAAAAATAAATCCTTTTGGGGGTGTTCTGTTTTTTCCAACTTGGTCTTTCACAGTGGTTCATTTACCACATAGGATTAAACACACACAAAATGCTCAAGGAAGGGACAAGACAAAACCAAAACTACTTCAAATGATGAAGACCAAAGACCAAGTTATCTCACCACTCCACAGGTTCTCAGTAGATGACTATAAGTAGACCTGAGCTTACAACAGGAGTATCAAGCCATGTGCTTTAGCATAAAAGAATATTTAGAAAAACATCCCAAGAAAATCATGTCACTACCTAGAGTCAACTCTGGCCAGGAACTCTAATGTACACATTTTCATTTAGTAATTAAATTTTAGTCAGATTTTGCCCCACTTAATGCTCTCAGGGAAAGCCTCTCTCAGGGTAGCTTTCTCCTTCAGAAGTCTAATTTAGTAGAAAGGTCATCCAAAGAACATCTGCACCCCTGAACACACCCTAAAGAAATGCTGGGAATTGGCCTTGTAATCGTTTGTCTGTCAAGGTCCTAAAGTACTGGAGTGAAATAAATTCAGCCAACATGTGACTAACTGGACGAAGAGCAAAGGGTGGTGACGTGTTGATGAGGCAGATGGAGATCAGAGGTCACTAGGGTTTAGGAAACGTGAAAGGCGGTGGCATCGGGGTAAAGGAGCATTCTGCCTAACAGAAATTAAAATTGTGTGTTAATTTCTTCACTATATACTTAATCTCACATTCATTAATATATGGAATTCCTCTACTGCCCAGCCCCTACTGATTTCTTTGGCCCCTGGACTATGGTGCTCTATATAACGCTTTGCAGTATCTGTTGCGTGTCTTTATTAACTTTTTTGGATAGATCCTTTTTTGAATAGATCTTTTGGCATTATTAATTTTTCCAGGGATATATTTTCAATCTTTTCTATCTCTCATAGTGACTACTATGATTAGTAGGTGCTGAGCATATACTGCTGATTTAATGACATACAAATCTTCAGCAAAAATATCACAGGTTAATCAGCTCCCTTCTCACAAGTAGATCACTTACACATGCTGAAAAAGGTAACACATTCCATTTAAAAAGCTCTGAGGGATAACAAGAGGAAAAAGAGGTTTCCCTTCCATAAACAAATATTTTAAACGACAACTTCTAAGTGATTCAAGTTTCTCCTATAGTATAGCAAAATATTTTTTTCATTGGGCTGACGTGAAGTAAGATTAACTTCTTAAAATGTATTGAATGGCAAAATATCTTAACACATACAAATACTTTTTAAATATAAATAAATATTTAGGAAATCAAATGTTACAGCTGTAAGGAAAATAAGTCCCCCTTTTAAAAGCATTGGAGAAACACAAAACATGAGTCATTAATTGACTTTGTCCCATCAGTCTCCTCTACTACCGAGATTTTATCCTAAGGAAATCATCCAACAGAAACAGTTCTGTCACGAGGCCAATGGTAACATTATTTAAATACACCAAAGAAAAGCAACCTCCGGAAAACATAATGGCTACATGGTATATTAAGACAAAATGTATTATGTTGTCATCTAAAAAAATAATAAACATAACGGTGAAACAGAAAAGGCCTAAAAAGAATTTAAGACCTTCTATGCTATAATTGCAACTACAAGAAATGTGTACATACAGAGTTAAAAACAGAATTGAGGACAGTCGTGGTGGCTCACGCCTGTAATCCCAGCACTTTGGGAGGCTGAGGCAGGCGTATCACTTGAGCCCAGGAGTGTGAAACCAGCCTGGCCAACATGGAGAAACCCTGACTCTACTTGAAATACAAAAGAATTAGCCGAGCACAGTGGCCAATGCCTGTAATCCCAGCTACTTGGGAGGCTGAGGCATGAGAAACCAAGAGAAGCGGAAGTTGCAGTGAGCTGAGATTATACCACTGCAGTCCACCCTGGGTGACAAAGAGAGACTCTGTCTCCAAAAAAAAAAAAAAAAAAAAAAAAAAGAAAAAAATAGAAGATACGAACATGGAAATGGTTGTTCTAAACTCACTGAAATATTAGCAATGCCTGTTCTTTCTACCAAATCCCTCTTCTGTCATCTCACAATGTTTCATTTGCATTTAAATAAATTTCAAGTGAAAGTATATCTTGACTATTTCTCTGACTACAGAGAAGTAGAAGAGTACTAGAAGACTGAAGAGTGCTACTTCAAACAGCCAAATAAAAATGTTAATAACATAGTGGGAATATAAAATGGTGCAGCCATTTTTGTTTTGTGGAAAACAATATGGTTGTCCCTCAAAAAATTAAACATAGAACTACCATCCAACCCAGTAATTCCACTCTTGGGTATATGCTTATGAACTAAAAGCAGGGAACAGATATTTATACACCCACGCTCACAGCATTATTCACAATAGCTAAAAAGTGGAAGCAACTCAAGTGTCCACCAATGGATGAATGGATAAACAAAATGTGACATATACATACAATGAAATATTATCCAATCTTAAAGAAGAAAATTCATGGCTGGACGCGGTGGTTCATGCCTGTAATCCCAGCATTTTGGGAGGCGGAGGTGGGAGAACTGATTGAGCCCGGGAGTTCAAGACCAGCCTGTAACAACGTGTATGAACCTTGAAGACATTATGCTCAGTAAATAAGCCAGTTACAAAAGGACAGCTACTATACAATTTCACCTATATGGGGTACTCAGAATAGTTTTCATATAGAAAGTGGAGTAGAGGTCACCAGGGGAAGAGGGGAATGAAGAGTTATTGCTTAATGGTTACAGAAGATAAAAAGTTATGGAAATCCATGGTGGCAATGGTTGCATAACAATATGAACATACTTACTGCCACTGAACTACAAGCTTATGAATGGTTAAAATGATAGCTTTTATGCTATATGTATTTACCACAATAACAAAAATTTCAGTTTTATCTGAGATCCAACAGCTTAGGGAGAAAAAAACAGGAATTAAATGTTTAAAAAAATGTAGCTAACATAAATCATCTGTAAAAGTCATTTACACAGACAGTCAACATGCCTAATTAAACCATTTTTGCTGATTTCAGAGCAACCATCTTCTTCAAATGATCTTCTGTGACTGTCTAACTCTGTTTTCTTCCTTTCTTTAATTCAGTAATTCTAAGTAGTCTACTGAGAACCCTCTAGCAATCACTGATAAGAATACAAGTCAGGAGAAAATCATTAAAAGCTCTAAGGCAAGAATGGAACTTCCTTCAGTTCAAGGACCTTGACTTCAAAGTCCAATTCAAGTCAGCTTAACCTATTAAAAGGCTACTTGTCAAGTTAGGACTCCATGACCTATGAAAAGCAAGATCCTAAAAGTAGGCAAAGTGGTTTCACCCTCCAAGGGATGTCGAAGTCCATTCTTTGACATATATTTTAACTCACAGGCCTCAAATCCTCATTTGAAAATGAATTCCAAAAGCTGGTTTTCCTAAGGAGAGGGATGAGAAGTGGCCTGGCACATTGCAGAGGAGTTTGATTTTCCCCTTTCTCATATTTTCAAGAGGTATTCCAATGACTACAGTTGCTCAGTTATGACATTTTTAAGAAAAATATCAATGTGACGAGCCCCGTTCCCTTCTCTCCCTCTCCTCTTCTTGTGGAGTGGAGGTATTGGGGAAAGGGTGGGTTGCTCCCTTAAACTTATTTAAAACACATTCACTAACACATATTATAATTTCATTTGGCATAGAAAGCCTGGTCTAAAAATTATCTGTTAGCCCCAAATGTACCAAATATAGAGCAAAACTTTATACCAATCCCCCCACTTATCCAGGTCCCCGGAAAAACTGGGTTTTAACTTTATTGTCATCTCTAATAAAAAACAATTCACATGTGAATGATCATGTCTGTACAATCACAATGACTGAAAGTGTTTTTCTCCTATGAAATACTATGGAAAAATTTGGTTCTAACTTTTTTAGTACCAGCTAAAAATTGAAACAGCTTCACGTATTTAGTGTATATGCAAAATAATGAATAAACTTTAACAGAGTTAAACAAATATTTAGAAAAACTGTAGGAGGTGGTTTTGGCTCAAGGAAACTAAGTACTAAAAGCCACACTTCTGGTTTCCTTTCCTTCTGTGAAAGGTTCCATTCAGCAGCATGTAACTTAGGCTGAACATGCAAAACTGGTTTTCATACCAAACACATTGTTGCTTAGATAACAGAGTATCTGAGATGAATTTAAGCTACAACGAGCTCAGATTTTAGAAATTATAGCTGAACTCTTTTTTCCTTTGCATCAGTATTATATTCTCTATATAAAATTTAACCCTTAACATCAAGGCTGACTCGGCAAATGTTCCAAAAAATATTCCTCTAAATGGAATGTGCAAATAGAGAATAAGAGATTTTTTTTTTTTTAAGTAGTACAGTTCCTTTTTAAAGAAATGCTAGGCTTGGGAAGAAAGGACATCTAGGGTCTTGGTTTGCCTTACAGCCCTTTGTTGTAATTCAAGGACAGACCCTGATCTGAAACTCATCCTCCTCTGACACTACGTGTTTGTGGCAGCATTTCTGTGCATGTGGGCAGTGGCCCTCTCTAATCCTGGGATCAGGATGACCTTTGCAGGATCATAGCAGGGCCATCTGGAATTCAGGACGGACTTATTCAGAGGTTTTTTCCACTAAATATGCACCCAGACACAAAGATCACAGGAAGTATCACAGCAGGTGTTAGGTAATCTATCACCTTCAGATGTGCCTGAGAAAACAGAAAGCCCAGACTCATTTGATAGAGACAACCTTGGTGCTTGAAAATGTGTATTTCTTGAGTGGCTGTCAATACCCACTCTTATAATCCTACAGTTTAGTAGTCCTAAATATTCATACTTCCCAGACCCTGACTTTCTTTTTCATTAACTTATTTTACTAAAATCTTAACATCTTAGATATCTTTACATTTTGTTTTATTTAATATTTAGATACACATGTTTTGCTTAGCCTTAATGATTTAAAATCCTAATTTAATGAACTCAATTTCATGAAGTCTTGAGCATGATTAAATGCATTTTGTCAGCACCAGGCTACTTTCAAAAATGTGTTTAGACTTCTCACCCTGACAGCTGTTCTCTTTGCACCTTGCTTTTTAAGTAACACACTTGAGGCGGGTTGACATCAGTCAATCTATATTTGAACAGAAGAGAGATCTTCCTTTGTTAGAATTTCCAGGATGCATCATTTAACTTCAGATGATCCATAAAGCATACTGGGTTGACCCAAATAAGGGCACTGCAATTAGAGCACAAACCAAGGTAAGGGCTGATTCTCTATGGAATAGCGCTTTCCACATATAATCATTTGTACCAAGGAAAGTATCATATTAGGAGATTCTAGAGCCTTATAAGAATTTCAAAATGTAACAAAACAAACATGGAAAATGCCAAATGCCTCAAAGGAAGATAGAATTTTAAAATCTCCCACCTAGATGGCAGGTTGATAGGTGCAGCAAACCCCCATGGCACATGTATAGCTGTGTAACAAATCTGTACATTCTGCATATGTATCCCAGAACTTAAAGTATAGTATAATAACAAAATAATAATAAAATCTCCCTTCATGTGTCACTTATAATCTCATCTTATGGTATAAGTGGGGACACTGTCAGGGCTACCCCAGAGCTCATATGACATTATGAAAATGGCACAATTCTGTTTCCTTGGAAGACTAGCTAGTGTTGCAAAGTCATAGAAGTGACAAACCTACAAAATGCTCTAAAATTCTATAGATCAACCATTTACCCTCTCTCGGTCTAAAAACCCAGTAAGACAATAAAATACCACATGCTACCTAGAATGTAAAACAATAAATTAGTAATTTTTAGTAATGGGAAAGAACTTACATATTTTTCCCAAATGAATATTAATGGTTTCTCTTTTTAGAAAAACTCTTCATCACTATGGAGATAACATTAGCCACTGAAACATTTCCAGAAAGGATTTGAGGATGACTACCAATAGACATTAATGCTGGAAATGTATTTCCACAGCTTGATTATACACTAAAATAGCAGTACCCAGCTCTAAGTCCAACAGAGAGAACCTAAAGGAGAAGGAAAAGAATTCCACCTCACTTAGTTCATTGATCAATCCTTCCATTACTTTCTTTTAATTTAAACATGCATACACAAAGAAAGGTTTCTGTCCTTTAATTTTTTAACAGAATATACAGAGCCACACAATACGATTTCAATTTCAAATTATGGGAGATCACATTCAAATATGCTTAGGTTTGACGAGTTGCTGTTACAATACTGAGAAATTTCATGAAAAAGGTATTTAACAATTTTTAAGATAATCAAATATCTTTTTGCTACGTGGGCCAACGCATTAATAGTATCTTGTTTAAAAATGCAGTCTTTTAGACTTCAAATTATTATAAAACAATATCAAGATTATATAGATATACTTCCTGATTATTCAAAACTCGTTCCATCCTGACAGAGGCTGAAGGTAAATGTTATACATTAGAACATTTCATGAAACTACTTCTCCTTTGCACTTACCTATAAAAGTCAAAAACTAAACCACAATTTCCTAAGACATAACTATTTCTAGAATACATTGGTGTAATCATAAAAGACTACTACAAGTAAATTATCATTTTTATACTAACACATTTTACCACCACACATCTTTCCCAAAAAGACAAAAAAAAAAAAAAATGGGAATTTGGATTTCCCTTAACATAATAGAATCTCATACTTTCTGATTTTAATAAACTTCAACTCTTTTTCCAGCAGGAACTATCTACACAGCACAGTGCTACATATAATTATACCAGTGAGATGCACATTTAGATTTACCATATGACCAACACAGTGGTGCCATACAAAGTTTTTCTGCAGGTAAAAATGCTAAGAAAGGCCACAGTGGACAGCGCCCGACACTGAATACAGTAAATTCCAGGTGCCACTGAGCTTCAGAGACCACAAGTTTCAAATATTTTTCAGCAATGGAAAAAGAAAACAACATTTAGAGAAACATAGAGTAAAAATATATAATTCCACTATCAATAATGTAATTTTCCAGATGGTGTTTCCTTCCTTAAACTGGCAAATCGAGCTTAACAGAAAATTACAGAAAGTGAACAAGATCATAATACGAAAGAAAATCTTCCTTGTTTTCTCATCAAAGGAATGCACTGGGATTCGCACGGGGATCTTTCTGGTTCCTGTATCTGTAGGTCAGCCAAACACCCAGGATCTGGAATGGGGGGAAAAAAAAAAGCAGAAAAAGAAAGTAACATTTCTGTATGTTTTTTCAGTTTATCCATAAAATAACTCTGGAACATGTGAATTGCTTTGCATCTTTTTGTTCAACAGGGAGGGATTGTTTTTCTTTTTGAAATGAAGTAAACCACACAAGGCACTCTAAGAAAAAATTAAAACGAACACTGTGGTAAACTGAATGACTGGCCCCAAAGGATGTCCATGTCCTAGCTCCTATAACCTGCAAATATGGTACCTTACAGATTAACAGGGACTTCGTGGGTGTGGTTAAGCGGCTCGAGATAAAGAGATTATTACCCAGGTGGGCTCAATGACATAATCACAGAGGGCCTTATATGAGGGAGGCAGGAAGGACAGAGTCAGAAACATGGAGAGAAGGCACCGTGATAGCAGAAGTAAAGGGAAATAGAGAAGCCGCAATTCTGCTGGCTTTGAAGATGTAAACGGGGGGCTGGTGATCCGGGCCTCCAGAAGGTGCCTTTATTTTAAACTTTTGATCTCCAGAACTGTAAGACAATACATTTGTGTTGTTTTAGGCAACTAAGTGCAAAGTAACTTCTTACAGCAGAAATATGGAAAACTAAAGTCTCAGTAGTCTAAATAGCTAAAGTAGCATATATTTGGATAATTCAGGAATAAACTAGATTCAGTAAAATGTAAGCAACAGCAAAAATCTTAAAATGAATAAATTTTCCAACACAGAAATTTAAAATGTTATAATTCCTACCTCTCTTGGTAGGAAGCGATTAAGCTGTTACCGTGCCATTTCCCACACCAAGTTCACTAAATTGTTAGCCAGTACAGTTTTTTAAATTAAGAAACATGTGCTCTGTTTCTATTTCAAAGTTGGTTTATTTTAAATAAATGAAAATTCTAACTTTTTAGACTAAAAAAGATACAAAATTTTAATAGAATAAAATGAATTTTAAACTGTATCTTCCACTTTACACGTGTGCCAACTTTTAACCTAAATTTTGTTTATGTGACTTTGTAGCCACCATTAGCCCTTTTAAACTACTTCTAGAGAATTAGCTAAGTCCCAGATTCTCTCCATTGACCACAATAAGAATCCACAAATTACTGTAAGGTTCACAACTGGCAGTGTTTATAGCTACAACATGTATGGGCTGGTGGACTGAGGTCTGCAGGTTGAATCAAGGAAAGGTAAGCCTGATTTGAAGACGTGGAAAGTCATCTCTTTTGGAATCCATCTAACGGGGGAAAAGAAATTGATTTAACAAACATAACAAAGAGTTCTTTATGAAAGGTACCATTCTACAAACTACAAATTCATATAATCCTCCCAACAGCTTTCATAAAATAGATACAATATTGTCATTTTACCAGTGAGGAAACTGAGGCAACAAGAGGTTAAACAGAATCATCACACAGGTCCTCAGTGGTAGAGCCCATGTTCAAACCTGGAGCCCATAAACTACCCCACTTTTGTGGTTTTATTCAGCAATCTGACATGTCACTGGCTGTTCTCAACCACACCAGCTTTTACAACACGGAAATACTTACATATCTGTTGTTAAACAACTACTTCTTTGACACCCCCCGCCCCCATGTCAACCTGCCCAACCATCATTTGCCAAAGCTCCCCACCTTGGAAGTTTTTGGCACAGGGAGCTTCTGGTCAGAATTTTTGAGGATGTTAATATTTTGACTATCACCCCTGGATATACACTGAGAGTATAAATCACAGTCCTTAGGGGAAGCAAAGCAATCAAACATACTAAATACTCATAATCTAGAGCCACATTTTACCAGAATTGTATTCCTCCAACTCGGCTATAAGTGACAAAAGAGGAAAATCTCTCTCCTTCCTTGCCCCATTGTTCAGAGAGGGATGGAAGGGGAGGCCACATCCAAAATGCAAAAAGATCAAAACTGGATAATTATTGAACCTCAAGCTTACAAAAGTGCTCATAATTAAGGGAGCACTTTTCAAAGGTAACTTTGATTAAACATCATCATCAACTATGCGGTCTCTAGAACCTACACCCAGTGTGCAGTAGGTCACCAAAATATATTGCTCATAACATGAAAACATATATGTAGAAAAATAAATTATATGTAGAACAGGCAATAAGTTGGTACTCATTTTATTAAATATAGAACAGGCAGAAGGAAATATGCCAAAATATAAATGATTATTTCTGAGTAGGTAATTTTAGTAGCTACATCTAATTTTTCATCTTCATAATTTTTTGTATTTTCTCAAGTTACTACAAAGAACATATTTTAATCATCGTACCATTTTTTCAGATTCTAAATCAATGTTTCTCTCATGGTTTAGGTTTGCTTAAGGGTATAATAAATAGTTCAAATCAAATCTTTCTATTTCACCTACGAGAAGTCATCAGCTAAGTAACTGCATCCCTTCAAATTCTGAGAATCTGTGATTCTGTGAAATATTAAGCAAAATATAAACTTAAAAAGTGAGAGAGCCTACCACTATCACTAACCAAAAAATATCAGGTTGCAGAAGTTATAAAAATCTCTAGCCAGGTTTCCAAAGGAGATAGTATGTAAGATATAAAGCAGGATTCCATGAAAGAACACTTTAGAAATCTAAGACTCATGAGTTCTATTTTTAAAGAACTTCTATTTTAAAAAATAGCATAACTGAAGGCAGTGTGATCTGATGACAAGAAAACTGGGCTGCTCAAAAGAACTAAATTCTCAAAATAAATTCCAGATATAAAAAAGAAGCCACGTGGCAAAATTCTGATAACTGCTGACTCTAGCTGGTGTGTGGAGAGGCATTACTCACTCCTGTTTTTCTCTATCTGTGTTTTTTAGTTTTCATAACAAAAATCTATGGTTTTTAAACAAAAAAAGGGAAATCACAGAATTCTTTTCAAGTTGTATATCATTTTTCTAGAATTAATGTCACAACCAACTCATAAGTCAGATAGCTCTTTTCTGAGAAAAAGTGAAATGAAAAAATGGTCAAACTAAAAAGGGAAGTCAGAGGGAATTTTAAAAAAATGAATACTGGGCCGGGCGCGAGGTTGAGGTCGGCAGATCACTTGAGGCCAGGGGTTCCAGACCAGCCTGGCCAACATGGTAAAACCCTGTCTCTACTAAAAATACAAAAATTAGCTGGGTGTAGTGGTGCATGCCTGTAACCCCAGCTACGTGGGAGGCTGAGGTGGGAGAATCACTTGAACCCAAGAGGTGGAGCTTCCAGTAAGCCGAGATCGTACCACTACCCTCCAGCCTAAGCGACAGAGCAAGACTCTGTCTCAAAACAAATAAATAAAATAAATAAATAAAAATCAAAAATGAATACTAATCTTGGTCTTCATTTTTCCTATGCTGTTAATGACAGCCAAATGTGCATATTTCATTCTTGATGAGGAAAAAAAGAAACTAAACTTGAATAAAATATATGATAAATACACATATATATAATGTACTATATATTGCATATTATACACAGTACATTATACACATATAGACATTATGCATAGGTTTTAGAAGGCTAGGAACAGGGGCATGAAAAATGGTGTAGGAAGGTAATTTTTCAAAGCATATCTTTTTATGTAAGTATGTCTGTGTATTATAGATATTAACATACATATTAAAGAAAGTGAATCATTAAAGAATGTGAATCTCCTACCTTTTCCAAATTAAACTTAAAATTATAATTCATCATACAACTCTAGAAATAGAAGAGATCCTAGACATAATTCAGTCTAACCTCACTCATTAGTTCATTAAATTTTACCTAAGAGGAGACGGATCAAGCATTTCACCCGGTCCTAAAGTTGGTGCTATTGATAGACTTGTAAGATCTTTTAATTCTGAACCAAGATTCCTCTTTTTACAGTGCTAGTTCTCAATGAAAATGCTCACTGATAACGTTACAAGAATCAAGGCCCTTTGCCATACAAAACAGAAACCTCTGTGACAAAGGAGGAAAAATATTGTTATTTGCACATACCTCTGTAAAACTGAAAAACAGGCCAATGCCACCAACAAATCTCAAAACCTCTCCAGCATATTCTCCTATGATCGGAGCACATGGCGAGCACGGGTGGCCACTTTTAAAACAGCTCTGCACCAATTAAAGTAAAAAACTTTTACTTCAAAATACATTCATAAAAAGCACATAAAAACGGCATACACACAAAATTAGTGTCTAAGAGTATTACATCCAATTTGAGGCCTTGGTTTTTTAGTGTGCAAATCTCTAAGATGGCCCCCAAGACTCCTGCACTCCCACCCCAACGGTGTACACACCCTGTACAATCACTGCTGTTGAGTATGGATGGAACTTGTGAATATGATAGGACAGTCACTTCCGTGTTACGTTACATTAGATAAGACTCCATTATGCATTACATAAGACTCCATCTTAACAGAATGGAGAGATTCTCATGGTGACTTTGATGCTGCCACATCGTGAAAGAGTAACATAGTCCCTGACAGCAGCTTCTAGTTGCAGAGAGAGACCTCCAGCCAACAGGCAGCAAAATAAACAGGGGTGGTCCCACAGCCACAAGGACTGAATTCTTCCAACAACCACTGAGCGTGGGGAGAGGACCTCAAGCTTCACATGAGGCTGCAGCCTCAGATGGGACACCTTGATTTCAGCCAAGTGAGCAGAGGACCCAGCCAAGCCTGACCCAGGGAAACTGTGAGATAATAAATGGGTATTTAGCCACTAAATGGATATTAAAGCCACTAAACTGTAAAGCCATGTGTTTCTATTGCTGTGTAATAATGTGTTATGCAGCAACAGAAACATAACACAGACCCCATACAAGGAGATAATCTCACAAAAGAAGCCTCATTGAGGAAATATTCAGCTTAGGGCTCAGGGAGGTGATAACAGGAGTTTCCCCAAAATATGAACACATGAACTGACCTAATGTTATTTCTTTAATAACTTGTTCTAGGAAGAGAAGGATGGGAAGAAATTAGGGACAATAAACCATTAGCATCTGTGTCCAACAGGGCCTTGAAATTCTCAGCACTCTCTGGAGTGGGTATTTGAGAACAGGCAAATGATGTAACAGAGGACATGGAAATATAATGTAAATATATATATAAAATAATTCTGAAATACAACTCAGCATCAGAAAGTCCATTTCTTCCATGTTAATCATTATTTATCTGTATGTAATACATTTCCAAAAACATATAATATACAATGTACTTACAGCCAGACAGGTGTCATTTGGGTTAAAATTTCGGAACCCACAGCAGTTTAGATTTCTCTGGATGTCATTTCGAGCGCTTGCCGTACTGTTCCAACCAACCTCCAGAAGCTGACCCTAGCAAATGTATTTAATATGTAAAATGTGTCATCCCTGCAGAAAATGTATAAAGCTGGAGCCTGTAACTTTTAGTACTGTGTACCTAAAATAATTTTTATTTTAAAAATCAGTAAAACTCTTCAAAGGCTTATTCCTCAGTTTGCAGCAAAAATTAAGGCACTATTTCTATCCCAAGGATGAAAAACTCCTAATTTTTTACATGCATTTAAAAGAATTTACATGCAATTTAAAAGAAGCACTTGGTTCAAAGGCATAATTCTCAGGGTGTTAACAAGGCAAAAGTTCTGTTGCTCCATGACAGAAACCTGAATTTGTCTACAAATTAGAGTTTGAAAACAGTCATTGCTAGAACGGAGCCGCAAACATTCTGGAGCAAATATTTCATTGCATAATGGTGGGAAAAGATTGGGGGAACATCTTATAGCCATAGCACTTTTTACCCAGTGAGAGCAAAATCCGATTTAAAAGATACAGAAAATAGCAACACCTGATGGTGTCCGGCTCCAACCTGCTGCACGAATGCAAAGGGAACAACAGAGTTTTGCTATCCAGAGTGAAGGTGGCATTCTGCGCAAGATGAAATTATTTTATATTCTAATCATTTCTCTCCTTTTTTTCATACTCATGCTACGTGGTATAATAAAGTAGAAGAAAAAAGTCTTAGCTTACCTGTTGCTCCTGGTTCAGGGCTAAACAAGCACAAGATACAGAAAACTGAACAATAAATACAACTAAGAGAATAATCATATACTGAGAGTTAGAAGTTAAGGATACTTCTAAATATTCTTAAAATGGCATAAAACAGAGGTACAGAGGTACCGACAACTTTAGATTGCACGAGAAGCAATTAACCCAGAATACAGAACAGATGGCACTTAGAGGAAGTTCAAAAAGGATACACATATTATTATTTTGGTAATACACAGTTGTATCAAATTTATATAGAAAAATACTAGTCATGATAATTACATAACTAAAAATAGATTAGAATTTCATTCAGAATAAAATAAAAATTCTTACATATACAAAACAGAAATAAGTATAGATAAATACATGTAAGCTTTTTAATATTAAGTCTAAAAAACACTGAAATTCTCAACCAAACATGAATGTGTAAAAAAGGGCCTAGAAGTCACCAAATCAATTCAATTTAACTCTGAATTTACAATACATGATAAATAGGACTACACTGAACTTGCAGAATATATTCTTCAGGATGTCACAAGGGCAGGGTGAGAATATGAAAACATACAATAACATTACCCCAAGAAATGTTTCAAATAGTTCTTGAACAAATATGCATAAGGCTTGCTTAGAGTTGCTTTCTGGCAATAAATTTCCTAGTGATAATATTCAATTAGTTGTAACCATTAAAATAGTCATCAAGGGTAAAATCTTGATTTTTAAAAAGGATACAAAAAATAGCAACACCTGATGATGTTTTACAGCTCCAATCAGTCCCACTAAAGCAATCAGGAACAAGAAGATGCCCACTGCAATGACCACGCCGACCACTCGGAGACTGGAAATCAGCCCAAAGCCAATGCCCCACGCAGCAATTCCAATTAGCAGCAGACTAACCAACTGCAAAAACACCCGGGGACAGGGGTACAGGATGAAGGAGAAGAGAGAGAATGGGGAAAACACCAGTTAATTAAATATCAACAACATCCTTCAGGCGCCTACTTAGTCTCTTACAAATAAGCACCTAAAACTCAATACAAGAACACACAGAAGATCTCAGTAGGCAGTATTTTCTTAACAACTTACATTAATCCCCAGTCGTGCTTTATTCTTGCAAAAGAAAAAAAAAAAAGACTAATATGCTAACACCCAAAATTCTCACAAAGCCTCAGAAGTCATCTGTTTGTAGAGCCTAAACGCATGCTACTTAAGATTTTGAAGAAATCATACACGCAAAAACTTCTAGATGCCAATCTCAGTCCAACATATTGATCTCTTCAAATGGACATCACCTATCTTTCCTTCAAAGCCCAAATGCACTGTAATTTTCTCTGGGAAGCCCCCCTAGTCCCCAACAGACTAAATAAATCCCTCCATTGTCTGGTCTATTTCTGTTCCTGGAACATGGTTCTCTCGTTCCCTTCATCACACATTGTGTTTCCAAGCCTGACTCTCTAGAAGACTGACAGCAACTTGAGAGCAAGGACCCACATCTTTTCACCTCGCTATATAGCCCCAGAATCTAGCACAAGACCAGGTCCCTGGGGAATACTCAAAAACTGCTCATAGAATTGCTGCTGAAATTAATTGCTTTAAATGTCATCATCTATTTTATTAAAAATCATATATAGACAGATCATTAAAACTCTTAGCAGAATAAAAAGAATGTAAGAGACTTTAGCTATTTAAAGGGAACCAGTATTCTGAGCAAAACGAAATTATTTGATATTCCAATTGTTTTATCCATATTATTTATAAAACAACACTGGCTGAAGAGCACATGCCTAGTGGTTATGACCTGTAAAACTCAAAATGACATCACTTCTTTAAAATCCCACTTAAAAATAGTATGCCACATAAAGATGATGATTCATTTATAGAAGATGAAGCGTCCATAGATATTAGGGGAGGAATGGGGGACAGGTTGTTGAACAGGAAGGAAACAGTATCTTCACTTCAATCGTGGATCAACCATTTTCTGGCGCAATCTGACAGCATAATACCCAATTAGGAAGAATCAAAACACAAAATATCTATTTTCTAGTACCATTTAAAAGCCTGATAAACTTTGCTTAGAAATATAAACATAAATTACCACTTACTCAAATGGATCTTTTTCTGCTCAAATGTATAAATTTTCATATGTAATATAATAGTTTATCAGGCAAATTTAACATCTACTGGTATAGTAAACCTTCTTACATATGTAGAGATACAAGCAAAACTGCTACATGAGTGTCTATTTGTACTCTTACAGAAAATTTTTTTTGTATTTTTTTTGCCAAAGAGACAAAACTTGAAAATAAAAGGAACCATCTACAGCATAATAGAATCAAATTAGAGAGTTACATGGACTTGGTGGGCTCCACTGCAGTCGGTACACCCAGCAAGCTTTTCTTTTCAGAGGGACAAGCAGAGGCAAAAATTTTCACAAATTTTGCCACTCAGAAATTCACCTAGTCCTTCTCATTTTCCCAACTGCTCCTCATCAGCAGGCCCATTTGCCTCTGTTTCATTTTATCATACACACTGACAGTCTTCTCACAACTTCAAACAGTCTTGGACTGAGAAAAAGTCCTCTGCCCCTTCACAAGTGAGCTTATTTCTGACTCTGTGGTATTCAAATTTAACACATTTCCTTTCGGGAGCTGTACAAGACAGAAGCCTGAAGGAGGTGCGAAGGAAGAAGGAGAACTGGATGATGCGCAGCAGGAGGGCTATGCTTAGCATCCTTGCTGCATCATGGTACCAAACACTGAAGACGGTCCACATGTGCAAGACATCAGAGCAGCCTGCTGTATTTGTTTCCAGAGAAACAGAACCAGTAGGAAATATATCTATATCTATCTATCTACCGAGTGAAAAACCAACGGTGAAACAGACAGAGACAGAGAGATTTTAAAGAACTGGCTCACATGATTGTCGTGACTGGCAAGTCAGAAATTTGTAGGGCTGGCCAGCAGGCTGGAAACTCAAGCAGAATTCCTTCTGCCTCAGAAAATCTTAATCTCTATTCTTAAGCTCTTCGACTGATGGGATAAGGCCCACCCACATGACGGAAGGTAATATGATTTAAAGTCAACTGATTGTAAATGTTAGTCACATCTACAAAATACTAACATCCAGTCTAGTGCTTCACCAAACAACTGGACACCATAGCCTAGCCAAGTTCACATATAAAATTAACCATCACATTTGCCAACATCCAAGTCCTGGGTGTGATGCATATCCTAATTCAGGTAAATTCACAGGGAAAACTACATTGTATCCTTTAAGTCTTAGAGCCAAAAAGATAAGAAGCATGAACAACCTGGTATTATTAATAAAATTCTTCTAACCCCATAGTTCTTTAAGATCTTTAAAAGATTCTTTAAATCCTTTTGGGAATTATACTACAACCTTACCATATTACTGAAATTCTTAAATATGAGAATATTAAAAGTTACACATGCTTAAATGTTAAATTGAAAGTTAATTATTCATCAACAAGTACTTGATGCTGACTGTGTGTTAAACGCCAGAGACAAGACATCCCTATTAGAACAGGGCTTGGCAAACTTTCTCTGCAAAGGGCCAGTTATTTATTATCAGGCTTTGTAGATTACATGGTCTCTGCCACAACTATTCAACTCTGCCACTGTACACAAAAGCAGTGACAGACAATACGTGAACAAATGAGCAGGCAGGGCTGTGTTCCAATAACACTTTATTTATACATAGCAAAATTTGAATTCATATAATTGTAGTGTATCACAAAATATCATTCCTCCTTTTTTTTTTAACATTCAAAAATGTGAAACCATTCTAAGCTAGCAGGCTGTATAAAAACAGTTTCAATGAGATGGATCTGGCTGTGACCTATATAGTCTTTGGACCCTTGCTCTAGAAGTCAGTACAAAAGAAAATGAAAAATTACAATAGGACAAATAATTGCTACACCAGAGATTTTTTATAAGGTGAGTCAGAGTACAGAACAATAATCTCCCACACACACACACAAAAAAAAAAATCCAGAAAAATAGAATAGGCCAGCTGACCCCTCTGTGAATATAACCTTAAGTAGCAAAAGAATAATTTTTATTTTATTTTATTTTATTTTATTTTTTGGAGACAGAGTTTTGCTCTTTTACCCAGGCTGGAGTGCAATGGTGCAATTTTGGCTCAGTGCCACCTCCGCCTCCCGGATTCAAGTGATTCTCCCACCTCAGCCTCTCCAGTAGCTGAGATTACAGGCATATGCCACCATGCCCAGCTAATTTTTGCATTTTTAGTAGAGACGGGGTTTTACCATGTTGGCCAGGCTGGTCTCGAACTCCTGACCTCAGGTGATCCACCTGCCTCGGCCTCCCAAAGTGCTGGGATTATAGGCATGAGCCACCATGCCTGGCCAAGAATAAATATTATCATATATGGTAAAAGATGGAACTAAATTAAGGATCTTTAAAGGAGGTGCTTATCCTAGATTATGAGATGGGTCCTAAATGTTGTATCCTTTTATGAGGTGGGCCCTAAATGTCATAATAGGTATCCTTAAGAAAGAGGCACAGGGAAATTAGAGAGAGACACACACAATGTAGAAAGTTACATTAAAAAAAGAGACAGAGACTAATGCAGCCACAAGGAATGCCAGCAGCCACCAGAAAATGAACGACGCAAGAACAGATTCTCCTTGAGGTCCCTGAGAGAGCCTGACTCTGTGGACACCTTGATTTTGGACTCCTGGTCTCCAGGTCCAGAGGGGATAAATTTCTGTTGTTTTGAGTCACCATGTTTGTGGTAATTTGCTACAGCAGTCCTAGAAAAGAAATACAGAACAATTCATCTATTTGGAGTTTGACAAAATAGGAACCTCTCACTCTTATAGAACCTGCCTGGAATCTTACCATCAGTGGAACCCTTACCATGTAGCTGGGGTAAAGTGTTCTGGTGCCCTCATCAGCATCCTCCCAGCAAAGCAAATACACTATTTGCCTCATCGTTTTGGCAAAATGAGGAAACTCTTCAATGCTCACTCAGTTGCCAACTAATAGGCTCATTAATAATGAGAATCTATTAATGTAAATGTAAAAAAAAAAAAAGATCTCTACAACCAAAAAGAGGAAAAAGAGCACTAGTTTAATTCTCAGATTAGGCATTATGCTATTATTGAGAATGTTATCTAGAATATTCACAAGTACCTCTGTTCTGTTTTTTTCTTTTCCTGCAGATAGGGGAAAAAAAGAGGCTGCTTCCTTCTATATAACCCTCTGTCAAGGGCATTCCTCACCAAGCTGATTCTGCTGTGTCTTCAATATAATTTTCCATCTACCCTAATTACCACTACCAGGCAGTCCTCTAAAACCATCAAAGAGGGTTTCCTATTGCTGCTTTTCCAAATTAACACAAGTGTAGTGGCTTAAAACAACACAAATGTAGTGCCTTACAGTTCTGGAGGCCGTGTTGGTCAGGTTGTACTCCTGAAAACTGCAGAGGGAGAATCTGTTTCCTTGCTTCGTCTGGTTTTTGGGGGTTTACTGCATTCCTTGGCATATAACCCCTTCCTCTGTCTTCAAAGCCAGCAGCATACCATGTTCAAATCCCTCAAATATGCACATCCTTTTTTGACTCTGATCCTCCTTCCTCCCTCTTCTAAGGACCTGTGTGATTCCATAAAGCTCACCCAGATAATCCAGAATAATCTCCCCATCTCAAGATTCTTCATTTAATCACATCTGCAAAGCCCTTTTAGTTACATAAAGTAACGTGTTTGTAGGTTTCAAGGATTAGGATATGAACGACTTTTTGGAGTGTGTTAGCCCACCACAGAGGGTTATTGGAACATGGGCAACTGAGCTACCATAGAATCCTTTCAGCTACAAATATTTTAAAACACTGAAAAGATTGTAACATTTTATTTAAATATGTAACTGAGCACAGAGAAACTATGAGAAATTCCTACAGGTCAGAAATGAAAGGAGAACTGAAAGCTAGAACTGCAAGCATACAGCTGATGCTCTGGGGTCCCATGAGCAGGTGGGCAAGGAGTTCCTGCGTCAGAACAGTCCCTAACGGGAATGGATTTAGGTTTCGTAGCAGAGCTAGGAAGTGTAACTGAGACTCCTGCATAACTGGGATGTCCAGAAAGCTGTTTTTTTAGTGTCAGGGGTTAGAGAAAAACCACAACAATCTATCCAGAAAGACAGTAAAGACTTGTCAGTCTCTTCAAAAAGTCCGCAAGAAAGAGAAACACGAGCCTATCAAACAAGAGCCTACCATGCCCATGCTTGCAGTCTAAGAGTGCATTGCCTCAGGCATGCAGGAATCCTCAAGACAAACATTTCAAATAAAAGCTGATGGCACTTGGTGGAGAAAAGCTCATAAAAGCATATCCAAAATTTGCTCAGGATGGACCCTTCCAAATCCCAGCCCATACAGGATTTCCAAAGAAAAAAATAAAAACATTGTGCCAATCAATAAATCACAAAATGACTAAGAAAAAAATTTACCATGAGAGAGATATGACAAATATAACAAAAGAAGGATAAAAGCTCCCAAGAACTTGAGATGACAGAACTAACTGAAGGAGACTAAAACAAAACATTTTAAACTGACTAAAAAGATCAAAGGGTACTGGGTCTGGTGGCTCACGCCTGTAATCCCAATACTTTGGGAGGCCAAAGCAGGCAGATCACTTGAGGTCAGTTGTTCAAGACCAGTCTGGTCAACATGGTGAAACTCTCTGTCTGTACCAAAACATTTTTAAAAAACAGACGGGTGTGATGGTGGGCGCCTGTAATCCCAGCTACTTGGGAGGCTGAAGCAGGAGAATCGCTTGAACCCGAGAGGCAGAGGTTGCAGTAAGCAGAGATCGTGCCACTGCACTCCAGACTGGGTGACAGAGTGAGATGCCGTTTCAAAAATAATAATAATAAAAAAAATTTAAAAATATTAAAAAGAAAAAATAAAATAAAAAGTTAAAGGGGGAATAAAATCTATTAAAAAAACGATATTTTTACAAATGCAAACTTAAAAAAGAGCCACATAAAACAAACCCAATGGTAGGAGAAGGAAGAGAAACTTACAATAGAAAGAATACATAAAGCTTCATTAAAGGAGAAAAAAGTAACAGCCCTTGGCAAAATTATTTAAGAGAAAGATTAATAATAAATCCTTCCCAATTTTTTAACTGATAAATACCTATCAAAAACCCAAAGCAAAAATCAAACTCAGTGACAAAAGACAGGAAAGATTACTCTAGCCAATGGAAAGATAAAAATAAATCGTAAACATTTTCTCCAAAATTCAGGAATAAGACAGGGTGTGGGCTTTCACCACATCTATTCAGCACTATAGTGGGGTTTTAGACAACTAAGTGTAAATATAGAAGAACAATGGGAGGAGAGAAACACAGCTTTCATTATTCACAAATTATTAGGTGTATCTACAAAGAAAATCCAAAAAATAAAAAAAAAATTAAAATTGGTAAGAACCAGCAAAGTTGCTAGAAACAGAATCAATATACAAAAATCAACAACATGCCGATGCACCAAAAAAATTTTTTTCATGTACTTTTTAGTCTATAATTTGTAATATGCCCCCAAAATATAAGGTATATATGAAGAAATCCAACAAAAGTAGTCCAAGATCTTCATGAAGAAAATTGTGAAATGTATTTGAAGCACATGAAAAAAGACGTAAAATAAACAGAGATAAAGATTAAGGACAAAAGCTTGTATCTGCTGCACGTTTTCTCAGCCCAGCTGCACTGTCACCAGAACCATGAAGAAGAAATGCTCCTGGGTAGCAAATCAGTCCTGTCAGTGATTCAATCTAACTGTCCTGAATGCCACCCTTGTTGTTTTCACCCATGTCTGTAAAACTTGAGCCTGACTCTACAAATTTTGGATGTATTTCCTTTTTTTTTTTTTTAAGTAAAATTAAATACATAAAATTTAAAAACTAAGTTAAAAACCATCTAAAAATATCAGAACTTATTATAATGACCGGGCATGGTGGCTCATGCTTGTAATCCTAGCACTTTGGGAGGCCAAAGCGGGCAGATCACTTGAGGTCAGGAGTTCGAGACCAGCCTGGCCAACATAGTGAAACCCCGTCTCTATTAAAAATACAAAAATTAGCCAGAAATAGCTTGAACCTGGGGGGCAGAGTTTGCACTCGTGCCACTGCACTCCACCCTGGGTGACAGAGCAAGACTCTGTCTAAAAAAAAATAAAATAAGAGATATGACAAATACCTCATTTTAATGGTTCAGTCATTAAAGCAGGTAACTGATACAGATCTAAATAAGCCAGCAGCGTAGTCTTTGAGACGGGTAAAATTCTAAGTCAGTAGAGAAAGAGTAGGCTTTAATAAGTAGCCTTGTGACAATCACCTTCTCATTTTGAAAACTGATATTATTTATCCCTACCTCAAACCATAAACTCTGGGCTTAAAAGCACAACCTAAAAGTACAGAAAAAATTTTAATGACTTTGTAGGTAAGGAAAAATGTCTTTGAAACAAGTTTCAAAAAACGCACATATAACACTGACATGGCATTTACTCTGTTTAAGAAAATATTATAAGGATTTTACATTTATTAACTAATTTAATCTTCACAAAATTCCTAAGAGGTAGGTACTACTGCTTCCATTTTCCAGATGGGAAAAGCTGTGCACAGAGTGAGATCTTAAGTAACTTGCTCATGGTTAGACAGCAAGGAAGGGATAGAGCTGGGATATGAACCCAGGCTACCTGGCTGTAGATCTGTGTTTTTGCCTACCATACCATCCTACCTGTTACAAATTTAAACTTCTGTACTGTACAGTGAAAAATACAAGACAAATGTGGGAGAAGCCTAGGACTAGGAGAATATATTTCCAGCACACATGAATATTTAAAAATGCCTACAAGGCCAGGCACGGTGGCTCACGCCTGTAATTCCAGCACTTTGGAAGGCCAAGGCAGGTAGAACACCTGAGGTCAGAAGTTCAAGACCAGCCTGGCTAACATGGTGAAACCCTGTTTCTACTAAAAATACAAAAAATTAGCTAGGTGTGGTGGCACCCACCTGTAATCCTAAGTACTTGGGAGGCTGAGGCAGGAGAATCGCTTGAACCCGGGAGGAGGAAGTTGCAGTGGGCCAAGATGGCACCACTGCACTCCAGCTTGGGCAATAAGAGCGAAACTCCATCTCAAAAATAAAAATAAAATTAAAATTAAAATGCCTACAAATGAACTTAAGACAAAAAGCAAACTGAAAAGTGGTCAAAGGCAGTAGCCGGGCGAGGTGGCGGGCGCCTGTAGTCCCAGCTACTCGGGAGGCTGAGGCAGGAGAATGGCGTGAACCCGGGAGGCGGAGCTTGCAGTGAGCCGAGATCCGGCCACTGCACTCCAGCCTGGGTGACAGCGCGAGACTCCATCTCAAAAAAAAATAAAATAAAATAAAATAAAAAAAAAAGAAATTGAAAGGTCAACCAACACATGAAAAATGTTAAATCGCATCAAAAATCAGGGAAACAAAAATTAAAACAAGGAAATACCATCTCATATGCACTAGACTGGCAAAAATTAAGCCTGACGACACCAAGAATGTAAAGAACCTAGAACTCGTGTATAAGTAGAAATACAAATTGTGGTAGCCACTTTATGTAACAAATTAACAACACCTAGGAAAATTAAAGATATGTATCCTTTACTACCCCAGCAATTCTGTTTCTAGGTTAATCCCCAAGAGAACACCTATGTCCCCAACTAGACATATACCAGGATTCTGCCACAGCCTTGTTTGTTACAGTAAAAAATTAAAAACATTTGCAAACATCATGACTAGGGAATTCACAGACTCTAGTGTGATCACACATTAGAATACAAATGATTTTTATCTATTTCTATTAAATTGACAAATTTCAAAAATGTAAAGAAAATCCAACAAGTTGCATAAATACAGATAAAACATATCATTTATATAAACTTTCAAACACAAAAAACAATACTATATGTTATTTGTACATGATTAATGTATGTAACATATGACACTGTCGTGCATATTCATGCAAATGACAGATCTTGATTTCAGGACAGTGACTACCTTTGAGAGAGGAAAATGGGAAAGGGACTGGAGAGTGGGCCTTTAGTTATAGAGCAACATTTATCTTCTTAAAAGACAGATTAGCTGGGTTCAGTGGTGTGCCTATAGTCTCAACAGTAGCTGGGACTCGGGAAGCTGAGGCAGATTGCTTGAGCCCAGGAGTCCTGAGCTGTAGAGCGTTGTGACTGCACCTGGGAATAGCCACTGCACTCCAGCCTGGGCAACACAGAGAACCCTCATCTCAAAAGAGAGAGAAAAAAAAAAAAAACACTGGCATATGTGAAATTTATAAAGCCAGTGAGTTCAGAGGGGTCTACTGCATTATTTCCTGCACATATGAAATTTCCTAATTAAAACTAGCCTTGAAAAATGTAACAACCCCCTTCTTACTAAGTCACCAATTCTAAATTCTTCTGCTTGGCTTTCCTCTGTAAATTAGTTCAACTTTTCCTCAACCAGCCTTAGCTCCCACGATCTCCCAAACCCAGCTACTTAAATCTAGACAGTCTCACTTGTCTCTCAAATATTTCACATCGATTCCCATCTATGTATATTCAAGTGCAGTCCACATTCCCTCCTATAATTTGTTCCTATTTAGGAAAGAGGAGGCTTGGGAATGAAGGTGGTATACAACTGAAGGCAACAGGCAGTAAGTTGCTGATTCTCCACATGTTTATAACAGAAGGCAATGCTCTGGGTTCATCACAGTCAGATGGTCTCAAATGTGAACCAAGACACTGCCCTGCCCCATTTTCATGCCCAACTCCTAGGTGCACATACGCACACACATGCACATGCAAATACACATTCTCATTTGTAAGGACCATTCCCAAAGGTGAAAGAAAACATAGACTCAACTGTCCAATCCAAAACAAATTTTGCACTTATTACAGCAACAGTGAAACTGTACATCATAAACTTGTTTGTGCTAACCAATTTTCTAATAAACAACCAAAAGTATGTTGGATTTGTTCATTTAAAAAGTCAAAAACAATGTGTTTTCCTGTGTATGACTAGTGTTTCTAACACATTATTTTAAAAATCCCCCAAATACCCAAGTTAACTTTTAAAATTATAACACCTGATTTATAATATGCCTCTAATAAGATCTGATTATCAGCGTATCTTTAACTTTACTAAAAAGGAGACTTTTAAAGATAATAATAAAACAATTTATTTCTCGGTAGTGATAATAATTTGTTATGGTTGGTTTGTAACTGTGAAGAGAATAAGACTATATGAGGTCTTCCAAACCAGTGATCTAAAAATTGTTGATTCAAACAGTTAACTCTAATTGCATAATTAAAAAGCCTAGGTTTGTCACTAGAACTTGCTAGACAAAGGGACTCCAAAGAATCTTTTGTTCTATTATAATAACAGTTTTCTTATGAAATCAACTGTAATAGAAAGTAAATGTACACCTATGACAAACAGTTTCCTTCCCTTTGGGAGACAGAATGCTGCTAAAAAAGGAATTATGCAGCATCTGTTAATTCATTGCTAGTAATGTTTTTATAAGCAAGGAAGCACCAACCTTTCCCGTTTTCTCTTTAAGACAAAGAAAGACGAATCATATTAAAAGAGTTTTAAAAAGAGAACTAAAGGAGCTGTAATGGAAAAGGTACACCAAAGCAAGATCATAAAACTGGTCATTAAAAAGTGTCTAAAACTAGCATTTCTTCCTCAAGTAAACCCCAAGAGAAAGTGACAATGGCAAAACTGCAAGTGTACATGTGAATAGAGTCTAATGAAGGTGAATAAACAGGAAGGTGCTACAGCAAGGAACATAGAAATTCTCAGCCAGGCCAGGCGCAGTGGCTCATGCCTGTAACCCTAGCACTTTGGGATGCCGGGGAAGGAGGACTGCTTGAACCCAGGTAGTTTGAAACTAACCTAGGAAACATGGCGAGACATTGTCTCTACTAAAAGAATAAAAAAATTAGCCAGGTGCTGTGGCAACCAACTGTGGCCCCAGCTACTTGGGAGACTGACTCAGGATAGCTTCAGCCCAGGAGGTCAAGGTTGCAGGGAG
The DNA here is from genome assembly GCF_037993035.2 of Macaca fascicularis. Taxonomy (NCBI): domain Eukaryota; kingdom Metazoa; phylum Chordata; class Mammalia; order Primates; family Cercopithecidae; genus Macaca; species Macaca fascicularis. The sequence goes on from NC_088377.1 coordinate 113,435,998, forward strand.
CTGTGCTCATGCCACTGCACTCCAGCCTGGGCAACAGAGCAAGACCCTGTCTCAAAAAGAAAGAAATTTTTAGCCAGGGCTCACAGCACAAACACAGAACACCACAGCACAGGTGGGGCGTAGTGGTTCACATCTATAACCCTAGCACTTTGGGAGGCTGAGGCAGGATCACTTGAGCTCAGGAGTTTGGAGACCAGCCTGAGCAACACAGCAAGACCTTGTCTCAAAACAAAAACAAAAAAGAGAGAGAGAGAGGTCACCATGGCACTGAAGTACCTGGCTAGAGATTCTAAACTGTTCCTTTCATTTTATAGGTGAGGAGTAATGTGACTTTTTTTCTCCCTATAGAACTGCATCATAGTGCCTAGGAATATATTTAAGAAATTTTTTACACTGAGATGTAATATTAAAGACACTATTATAATGCATAAGAAATTGTAGTTCCTGCTTTATAGGCATATCAACAGGTATTTGAATAGCATTTCTTTAATTTACTTCCTATGAGATTTGGTCACACAGTGATGTGTTAAGGACCAGTAATGCCCTCTACTCATTTGACCTTTCCATTAGTTAACTACAAAATGTTAAGCTTATTCATTTTGTGCTTTTTTACTTTTATCTGATTCAGAAATTTTGTCACATACACGTACATTCACATACAAGCAGAAGAGCACACTGTGTGTTGTCTACAATAGAAGAACAAGAAATTCTACTTGGAATTAAGAAACAATATATTTGAGATCACTCTAGCAAACAGCATTGTTTTAACATAAAGCAACAAGTGTTTATGTATCTTTCGGATTGATATATACAATAATGGTATTAAAGAACAAAGAGAACCAGTAGCGGTGACTCACACCTTTAATCCCAGCACTTTGGGAGGCCGAGGCAGGCAGATCACGAGGTCAGTAGTTCAAAACTAGCCTGGCCAGCATGGTGAAACCCTGTCACTACTAAAAATACAAAAAGAAAAAAAAAAATTAGCCGGGCATGGTGGCGCGTGCCTGTAATCCCAGCTACTCAGGAGGCTGAGACAGGAAAATCGCTTGAACCTGGTAGGCAGAGATTGCAGTGAGCTGAGATCACGCCACTATATTCCAGCCTGGCAACAGAATGAGACTCTGCCTCAAAAAATAAATAAATAAAAATAAAGAACAAAGAAAGATATATGCATAATGTTCTTTATAATCCAGTATATGCAGGTGTTGAAATATTAAACCACTATACTGAGACTTGCAGATGATGAAGAAATTGCTAGGATATGCTAGAATTAAGAATAGAAGAACTGGGAAAGTTGCTGCCCAGAATAAGAATGACCTCTGTCCTAGACATGTGTTGTTTTTGCAACCTAACACATATATTTCCAGTACAACCATTAATGACTGGCCCCTCTGACCATCATCAGCAGCAGACACACAAAATTCTGGCCTACCAACCATGGTTGCCCATCCTTCTATCGACAGTGATTGATCCAAGGGATGGGTCCATAAGCCAACAGGGTCAATAAGTGTGTCCTGTAAGATCGGTAAAGGAATACTGAAAGGAAAAAAACAATAGGTTCATCTGACCTAGCAAGCTATAAGGACGACATTGATTCTGCCAGTGGCCATCATGTACAGGGAAAGATCTAGCCCCCAAAAGAAACCAAGCAGAGGCAAGCTAAGCTGAAAAGCAGATGAAAGGGGCGAGCGACTTCTGAGTCCCTTGATCCCACAAAACCTTATGACTCAACTATTGGATGTCCCAGTTATATGAGCCAATATGATTGTTTCAAGAACATCGATAACCCATGAAGTAACCTGATTAATATAAGCTTCACCTTGTGTTTATCACAATTTTTTAATACCTGCAAATTTGCACTGACCCTATTTACCTTCACCATTGAGACCACCTTCCTTACCAACCCCAAATCTAAATTCTCACCTTGTCAATAAGTTTTTAAAACCATGAGCACTCCCTTTTAGCTGAAAAGACATCCCTAAAGCTTCTTACTCTGCCATCAAAAGAAGAATGGAATCAATGAGCCAGAGGAATGTCCCATCTTTTTTCTACAAACACCCTCCTTGGCGTTACTAAATGTAACACCAATGTAAGTTTTACCACTGAGCAGGTCCATGGTTGCCTGCAGACTAGGAGGGGGGTTTAGGGGTGGGAAAAAGGGATTTCAAAGAAGGATGAGGAGATTTTCAGAGGTCTTGAATGTGGTCATGGGTTCACAGGTGTACACATATGCCAAAACTTATCAAATGCTACACTTCAAGTATATTCGCCTTACTGTGTCAATAATATTTCAATAGATCTGTTTCCCCCAAAAGACAAAGCTTTACAAGGAAAGACATTTTAGACCATCTTCTGCCTGGCATGGAACAATTCATGGTACCTAGAGTTTTGTATGTAATTTGGCGGCATGCCAAGGACAGTTGGGCAGGAAAGTTGACGGAGACTGGGCCCATGACAATATGCTTGAATTGTGCACATGCCCTGGGTTACCTGGGTCTTGACTTCTTTTTCCATGAAAATAATAAACCTTACCATTTTAAGCAGTGATAGCTGGGTTTCTATTACTTTGGGCTAAACTCTATTCCTAACATTGTGGTCTTTGTTTTAAAGCCAGTCAGATCAGGTCACTTCTACGCTGGCTGTCCTTTGTTTCTGATCTCGAGATAAAGTCCATACTCCAAGGCTGACAAATCCCAAGATGTGAAGGGCCTGGATTATCACCCGAGGTTATTCATTAGCCACCATTCCTCCTCCCAGCCATCCTTGGAATTCTTCTGATGGGCCTTCTACACTTTAAGCGCCAGACAATCAAGGCCCAAGTTATCTTATATTCCTAGCACCTGGCCAAGACTGTGAAGCAGAAGAGGTGCTCAAAACATACTGTTGAATGAAAGAGCATATGATATTGCTCATTACCCTTTCCGGACAAGTAAATGCTAATTCTCCAATCTATAAAATATTTGGAGGGGAAGAAAGTCAGCCTAATGATGTTCCATATTATTCTCTGTCTACGTAACCTTCAATCTTTCATCAAATATCCACCACATTTCAAAAACAAGATGAAAAGGCAGATTTTAATATTGTGAAAACAACTACCTTTTTTTTCGAGTATCAAAATTCTTCCAAGGTAAGTGAATTGCTTTGAGGATGAAAGAATTTAAAACATTTGAAAAAGCCAGATTAGATGTTGTAAATTATTCAAAAATGTTTTGTTAGCACTAAAGCAAGAGAGAAGTTATGACGGTAGTGGAAGGCAAGCAAATTTAAAACAGCAGTAAGATACAGAAGGACTCTACCAACAAAACGTAATATGGCATCCACAGACATGTAAAGAAAACAAAGGTAGCCAGGTTCAATGGCTCACATCTGTAATCTCAGTACTTTGGGAAGCCAATGCAAGAGGATTGCTTGAGGTCAGGAGTTCAAGACCAGCCTGGGCAACATAGCAAGACCTGTCTCTACAAAAACAATTTTTTAAATTAGCTGGGTAGGGTAGAGTATGCCTGTAGTTCTAGCTACTCAGAAGGAGAGAAGGTGAGAGAATTGCTTGAGCCAGGGGTTCAAGGCTGCAGTAAGCTATCATCACACACTGCACTCCAGCCTTGGTGACAGAGTGAGACCCTGCCCCTAAAAAAAGAAAACAAAGCCCCAGACTATCTTCCTCAATATGCCTCAACACTCACAATGAGGAATTATGTGTGAATACTGAACTCTCTTCTGAACTTCTGCTTAATGTGGAAAACTAAAGAGCAATTCCGAAAAGATCAAGCATGTGTTTCTACGATGCCAAACGTCTGGATGGAAATGTGAAAACTCTATAAATAATCTAGATTTTGCTAAATAGCCAGACATTGAGTGTTGAAGCCAAAACCTCAGTTCTTTGATTGCTTTAGGATCATTCTTCAAATGACACAGAAAGCCTGAAGTGCTCTTGCAAATATTTTTCTTCATTATGGTTCTCTATGATGCCATTGCTTTTATACTTACTAAACAAAAAATACAAAGTATATGGAAATTATATAAAGGTGACTGAAAGTAAGGGACCTCCACTTGTCACTTTCCAACTAATTGAGGTGACTTCCACAGCTGCCAACAAAGTTCCAACCCCACCCTACCACTTCCTTCTTTGGAGCATTTCTGGAAGTCAAGAAATGAAGTATGGGTAGAAGAACCCTGTACTGATTCCTGCATTCAATTGACTAAATGCCAACCACATGCCAGGGCTGTGGCGGGCAGGCAGGAAAGCCAGAATGACTGGGACATGGCCTTTATTGTTCAGAGGATTATAAGAAAAATAAAACGGTAATTGCTCTTTTCAATGCCTTCTTCACTGACAAATTCAGGAACCAACTCTTGGCCCCCATCTCCTTGAAAGGGTTTGCACTTGACTTCTGAGACACCAATCTCTCTGCAATTTTCCTCCTACCTGACTGGCCAGTCCTTTTCAGGCTCCCTTGCTGAATGTTCCTCATCTCCTGCATCTCTTGATGTATGAATGGCACTGCTTCAATCCATGGACCACTGCCCTTCTCTATCTACTCTCACTAACTTGTTGATTTCATCCAATCCCAACTCTTTAAATGGCTCCCTGAACTTAAATCTCCAGAAAGTCCTCTCCCCTGAGTGACAGTGTGGTTACTATAAGTGCTACCTGACATTTCCACTTGGGTTTCTTTGGCATCGCATCTAATACTGAATCCTCTAATTCATCCCAAAGCCTCCTCCACCTACCATTTTCCCCATCCTAGTTAATGGCAAATCTATCCTGCCGGTTCCTTGAGCCACAAATCATAAGTAATCTGTGACTTGTCTCTTTTAGTAAATCAGGTCGCCCTACCTCCAAAACAGTCTCAGAATCTATTTCTTTTAATTTTGTTGCCACCATACTAATCCAAGCCTCCATCATCTCATGCGCAAATTGTAGCAATAGCCTTGTAACTAGTCTCAATGCTCCCACCTGTGCCATCTCTAATCTATTCTTAACTCAAGAGTCATATAGCCTTTTATATAAAAATCAGACTATATCAGCCCTCAAACCTAAACACACCATTGGCTCCCTATTTCACTTGGTATAAAAGCTCATGTCCCTATGGTGCTCTCCTGGGTCCACCCATTACTTCTCTGACCTCATTTCCTACACTGCACTGCCCCATAAACGTAAAGTCCATGAAGGCACGCCATTGGGGTTTCGTTCACTGCTATTGATGTTCAATTAATATTCATGATTACAATAAGGAACAGAAAGAAAATAACTTGGGCACATCTTATACTTACATTAGACTCACAAATAACCCCAACCAGTTACAATTGTAATACAATTTTACAGGAAGTATATTTGTTCAAGAGAAAGGGTAGAGGAAATCCAGACATGTTTGAAAGGTTGGCCAATAATGGGGGAAAAAAAAGGATATTACAAGAAATACCCAATTCTACAGTGGATAAATAAAAGTAATTCCTACTTAATATTACTACTTTTTAACCTAATGCTAACTTTCATGCTTTAAAATATTTAGCTGTGCTTCTGCATTTAATCTTGATCACTACAAGCTAAAAGAAACAAAATATTGTTTTATATGCATTTTCTTTACGCAAGTTTTACCTGTGAAGAATAGCTGCAAAGAAGCAGCCAAGTCTATAAATTCAGCAAAATTCAACTTTTTCCACCTGAAGCTGTAACAACTTATTTCTATTATACATCCAAATCATTTATACACTATCTGATTTTATCCGTACACAGCTTCATGAAGGAAGACTGAAAAATATCATCACCAATTTACACATGAAGAAACTGAAACTCAAAGTAAGCTGTCTATCTAGTAATAGAGTTAGAAAAGTTTCAGTTTTCTTCATAAATCCAGTGATCTTTCTTCCCATAATTTGTATGGACATATTTTTTATCTAACAGATAAAAAAACAGAATTTTTTTCCCATAAATTGTACGGTCATATTTTTTTATCTAATAGATATGGCACACTTTATCTACTATAAAATGCATCCCAGGCTGGGAGCAGTGACTCATGCCTGTAATCCCAGCACTTTGGGAGGCCGAGGCGGGTGGATCACCTGAGGTCAGGAGTTCGAGACCAGCCTGGCCAACATGGCGAAACTCTGTCTCCCCTAAAAATAGAAAAAATAAGCTGGACGTGGTGGCAGGCACCTGTAATTCCAGCTACTCGGGAGGCTGAGGCAGGAGAATCGCTGGAACCCAGGAGGCGGAGGATGCAGTGAGCCAAGATCGTACCACTGCACTCTAGCCTAGGCAACAAGAGTGAAACTCCATCTCAAAAATAAAAATAAAAACAATAAAATGCATCCCAATTTCAGAGATGATAAAAATATAAATTAATGTGTTTTCAAAATAATGTAATTCGGTATAATTTTTATGCTGCATGAGAATTTTTCTCAAAGCAATCAAAAGTATAAGGAAAAAGCATTATGACAAAGAGAAAGAAACAAACATGGACAGATGTTAGAAGAATGAACACACACAGGAGAAACAAAACGGTAACTTCTGAAATTTCCCTCCTGATTTTAAAACCGGCAGGGCGACTCTTAAAAAGTCCCAGTAAATAGACGCTTGGTCATATTTTTCAGTTTGGTTCTATTTAACTAAGTCAGCTACCTTTTTTCTGGTTGGGTGTTTTCAATAGAGCTTTCTTCTCTGGTTAAGAAGCACAAGGAGACATATTATAAAGCTCCAAAATATTACATATTTTCATACAAAATTTATTTCATATTTTCTAAAATTTCCCACATATCGCTAAGCATAATTTTCAAAAGTTTTTTCACTATTTGTCAAACTCTTTTCAGCCTAAAATATTCCTATAAACTATTAAAAATAAGTCATTTTCCCAAATCATTTTCATTTTTATGTATATCCTAAATGGTATCAAAAAGACCCACACACTATTTCTACATTTCCTTGATTCAATCACACCGCCTTTATTCCCCCTACTTCTCTAACCCACAAATATCTCCCACATTCCTAAATTTTATGGTGCCTAAAGTCAGTATATTCCTTATACGCCATTTAATTTTCCCACTCCATATCTCTCATCTAGATCCTGTCTTCAGAGTGCATTTGCCTTTGTAGGTATTTATTTCCCACAGTTCTCAAAAGAGTGCACACAGTAGGCAAATATTTATTGACTGAATACAACTCCTGAAAACATGTGTAGAAAAGGGAGTAAATAAAAACGAGGCTTCATAAAAGCATATTGATTTTTAAGCCCTGTTTGGTTTGCTGCTGTATTTCCAAACTGAGAATAGAGCCTGGCACACAGTAGGCACTCAAGTATTTGTTGAATGAAGAAACTGAAAGTTTCTTTAAATGCAGGAAGTTCTGAGGCCAGTCACTCTCTTAGAATACCGTGAAGGTGAATTCGGGAATGTAGCTTCCGCCTTTTCTTCTATATTTACAAATTGTTAACACATACTACACTAATTTAAGCTTGCCCAGTACTGGCGATCCTATTAACTAAAATAATCAAGCCATAAACAACAACAAAAACCAACTGCTAACATTCTGCCAGCCGGGCGCTGTGGCTCATGCCTGTAATCCCAGCACTTTGGGGGGCCAAGGCTGGTGGATCACCTGAGGTCAGGAGTTCAACACCAGTCTGGTCAACATTGTGAAAGCCTGTCTCTACTAATAATCAAAAAATTAGCTAGGCATGGTGGTGTGCACCTATGATCCCAGTTACTCAGGAGGCTGAGGCAGGAGAATCGCTTGAACCCAGAAGGCAGAGGCTGCAGTGAGCCAAGATCATGCCATTGCACTCCAACCTGGGCAACAGAACAGACCCCATCTTTAAAAAAAAAAAAAAAAAAAAAAAAAAATTCTGCCTAATGATCAAATTTCCTTGTTTGGGGCTTGCAACTTGTTTTTAGTGACATGCCTTCTGAGCTGACCATGAACGTGGCACGAATCTCAGGCTCATTAGCAAGCTACCAGAGCATGCGGACAGTTCAGCTGATACAGTCCTAAGTTCCTCGAGAAAATGCTTCCTCGAGAAAATGCTTCAACACAGCAGTGATGATGCTTCAGGCAGCCATGGTTTTTGCACCTGCTGTTTCCACATGCAATCCTGGTTTAACCAACACTTTTAGAAATGACCTCAAATGTAATCCTGTAGTGTGGAGCACATTTTAGAGACAGTGACCAGGGTGGGATTAGAACCTACAAAGAGTGTTTCTATTCATGACTTATAAAGAAATATCTCCCAAATCTTCATGCTCAAACCATCCCCAACTGCCTCACACTTTTTTCATCTTAAAATGTTGAGAAAGAGATCAGGGGAGAAATAGAAGCTAAATAACGGCCATAGCACATTTTCAGTATCTATCTAAGACTTGATCCACCTTACCTGTCACTTGCCTCCACTTTAAATTGCTACATTTATTTAAGCCTATTTAAAATGTAAAAGAAACAAGTAGTCACTAATTCATTTTAAGAAATGTCCCTTTGTCTAAAAAGTCTATGATTTAAAAGAGCTAGCCATTTTTATTGTCCCGTGAATTTCCAATTCATTAAGTTTTACTGCTCAGCTATTAAAACCAATAGAATACACACTTTGAAGGTCAATGATTTAGAATAGATATTAAATAGTCTTAATATGTCCCTTTAGAATCACCTTTCTTTTGCCTCACTTTCCTGATATACTCTAAATACAACTAAAAATGGTAAGTCTAGAAAGCAGTGGAACTTCATTTTTAAATAACTTGCCTTTCTAAAAAATATTATACATTAATTTATATAGACCCCTCAGTCAAGTAAATATGCAAAGTAGACATTCCACTCTGTGTAAGCAGACACTGCAAGATTAAGTGTCTGGCAAACAGATGACTAAATCATTGGCAGAAAAAAAAAACAAAAAACTCAGGGCACAAAATAAGGAATTTAAAGTTTTAAGCAGGCCATTCACATTGATTTTAAAAAAAAAAACAAAAACAAAAAAACTAGAGAACTGGTCAGCATTTACTTAATAAACAGCCACGGTGATAAGCATGCCTCAGGTTGATACAGATGAATTTTGATCTGAAACTTGACATGTGTCTCCAGGGAACTAACTGTATCACCAGGTGTTCTAAAATTTTTTTCCCCCAAGTCTACTATTAATGGCCATGCTGACTATATTCTTTACTAACTAGCCATAAAAGCATACTCAATGCCTGTTTCTGTCTTGCCTTCAAAGCTTGCAATCATGTTCATATACAAAGGACGAGTAATGGTAAAAAAGACCCAACCTCCTTCTCCTGTTGGTGACCACAAGGCAGCCTCTCTATTCCAAGGATGTAATCTAAGCTTGTACAGATGGCCTAGCTCTCTGCTAATGCAGGGGTGCTGGGTTCGTTTTCAGGGTGGGTGCTGCAAAGCGCCAGGTATATTTATAGAAAGGAGCAAGACTACAATGGAGGGATGATGACAGAAGAGGAAGTTTCTTCCGCCTGGTAGAGGCAGCCTGTGGAAAGATCTGGATTCCACAGCCTAGGTTCCACTCCTGACTCGTCAACTACCAGCTATGTAAACTTATTAAAACCTTTTTGGTCGTTTACCTTATGTATAAAATGTAGACAATGCCCCATTCCCTCTGAAGGTTGGCAGCATGATGAACGAACATTGTGTACGTAAAACCTGGGACGTGATAGGCATTCAATAAACGTCGATCTGTCCTGCCCATCCTTCTGTTCACCCAGAATTGCGCCTCAAAAAATCACAAAGATAGCCTGCAGCGTTAAAACTAAGAGGCCCAAGCTGGCTGGCAGGGAAAGAAACGACTTGGGTGGGGGCTCGCTTATTTCCTGGAGGACTTGGTTTAAAATGGAGTTAGGATATTGATCATGGACAAGACACGCAGAAAAAGCACCATGTACGAGCAAAACTGACAACAACAAAAAGACATCCCTTTACTGCGAGCACGAAACAAACTTCGGAAGCAGCGGACATCCTGTGAACCTACTCAGTGGCCTCAATTAAAATCCGGAGGGCACGTAGAGCTAACCCAGGGGCACACCAGCCATATGCCGCCTCGTCAGTTTCAGGTCACGCCATTCTGCAAAATTGTCCGCAAGCCCGGACCGCTCTCGCGCCTCCACGCCTGGCCCAGATGCGTTTGGATGCCAGAAGCGAGCGGCAGAAGGGTTCGGGGTGGGAAAGCGGGGAGGTCCGGTTAAATGTTTGAAAAACAAGGCGGTGGGTGAGGGGGCGGGGTGGAGCAATGTGGCAGAGACGCGGCCAGCGAGCCTGAAAGACGGCGGCTTCACAATGAACGAAAGGAAGAGACTGCGACAAGCGCCGGCGCCCGGTCCCCGGCGGGGACGGATGGTGAGGCCGGGGGCGCGCAGAGCGTGGGAAGCCGGGAAGGGGGAGCGGGATGCAACCAGTGAGTCGCTGGTCAGACAGGGAAGCCAAAGAGCGCCCAAGCAGGTGCAAAACCCCCAAGCGGGCAGGAACGGACTGGGGATACTCACGGTGTAAAGCAGGTTGAGGGCGCACAGGCAGTTCTTGGAACACGCGAAGCCCCCGCAAACCATCTTGGAACCTGTGGTTGCCGGCAGCTGCACGTAAATTCGACTCCGGCGGAGGTTCCCGGACAGCCGCTTTGTCCTTGCCTTTGGGGCCTGGCCCAGGAGGGGCAGCAGCGCGGACGTGGGTGGGGGACCGGGGCCGGGGCCTGGGGCTGCAATACGGGGAGCGCGCGCGGCGGTTCGGACCAGCTCTGGAACCTGCGGCCGCTGCAGCTGAGTCGGAGCCGGAGCCCTAGCCCCGCCCAGCCCCTTCGTCTCGCCCAGCGCGCTGATTGGCCGCTGGCAGGGAACAAAGGTAGAAATATGCAAATAAATGCGCTCCGCCGGCCGGGATCCGGGAGGGGCGGAGCGGTCCCCGGGAGAGGGGGAAGGGGCCAAGGCAGTGTAGGAGGGAGCCCCAGGCCAGAACTGGTGTTGGCGACATCGGTGTGGTTTCCCCAGGAGCAGGTGAGGAGGGAGGGCGGGGCTCGGAGGAGATCCACGCTGGCAAGGAGAAATATGACAGCACCTCTGGATTCTTGGTCCTGGCAGATGACGTGGCACCATTTTGAATGAGATTTCAAAACTAAGCACCTGGTCTTATTCAAGGAAGGAAGGCAGGAAGCAAGTAATGAATGAAAACATGTGAAAGATTTAAAAGAGAACGAAGTGGAGGGACATGAAAGGGAGAAAATAAGTGAAACAATTTTTTTTAAAAAAAGAATAAAATCCCTGCTTCTCTCAGAAAATAAGATATGTGCCCTATAATTGTGACCTGTGACAGGTCAGACGTATCCTATAAAGATTTGCAGAATACTAATAAACTTTATGAATACATGCATGCAAAGGAAAATCAAGAGAGGGAGAAGGTGGGGATGGTTAATGGGTACAAAAAAATAGAAACAATGAATAAGACCCACTATTTGACAGCACAATAAGGAGACAATCGTTAATAAGAACTTAATTGTGTATTTTTAAATAACTTAAAGAATGTAACTGGATTGTTTGTAACTCAAAGGATAAATGTTTGAGAGGATGGATACCCCGTTCTCCGTGATGTGCTTATTTCACATTGCACGCCTGTGTCAAAACATCTCATGTACCCCGTAAATATATACACCTACTATGTGTCAACAAAAGTTTTTTTAAAAAAAATTTAAAAAGAAAATCAAGAGAGATTATTTTGTGTTCTGGTCGTGAATTTCGGTAAACTTACTTTTTCACAAAAATAACTGTGAAAATCTTCAAATAACTCAGACTTCACCTCAATTAATTCATTATCAGTTTACTGCTTCTCTACTATAGAAATGCATCTTGTATCCTTAATTCTTCACCTATAAATTGGGATTTTAAAAGTATGTCAAGCACTTTTTGCATAGTGCCTGGCACAGGGTAAGGCCTCAATAAATGTCAGCTGGTATTCGTAGATCTAACATTTTGTAAAGGCCTACTGTGTTCCAGGCACTAAGCTAAGGCAATAAAGGTTTAGTTATTTTATAGTAGCTTCTACCAAAGAAAAAGGTTTTATAAAGAGATTTGCAAGTTTACAATACTGTATCTAACCTAAAGGTTTATATGGAGTAAATTATGTAATTGTAAATGCTAAATTTGTATTAAACATTGCAGCTGATTAAAATAATTTGTCGGCCGGGCGCTGTGGCTCACACCTGTAATCCTAGCACTTTGGGAGGCCGAGGCGGGCGCATCACGAGGCCAGGAGATCGACACCATCCTGGCTAACACGGTGAAACCCCATCTCTACTAAAAATACAAAAAATTAGCCAGGTGTGGTGGTGGGTGCCTGTAGTCCCAGTGGGGCGGCTGAGGCACGAGAATGGCGTGAACCCGGGAACCGGAGCTTGCAGTGAGCCGAAATTGCGCCACTGTACTCCAGCCTGGGCGACACAGCGGGACTCTGTCTCAAAAAATAATAAAATAAAATAAAATAAAATAATTTGTCTTCTTAGAATTCTCTGCTCCCTCTTGCAGCCTCTCCTTCCCTCCCCTGACCCCACCATACCAACAAGACCTCATTGATTTGTTAGGTTTTGTATTCCACATTAACTTTTTATATACAGCTAGAAATATTCCAAAAACTAACCTGGAAAATGATCCTCAAACACAAACAATGCTTTGATGATGCTCAACTTTCCTTTTTAATAGCCAGAGGTTTACGAAAGATGAGGCATTGGCAGTGAGATCTGTTCATTCTCTTCCTATTCCTGGGTGTCACCAGTATAAATACCACTTCAACTATTACTCAACCAACTATTGCAACTCTGTCTTTGCCTTCTGCATAATACTCCACTATCTCCCTACAGGCTGAATCACTTTCTTTTCCCAGAGCAGTACCACCTATCAGTCAGGGTCCCAGCAAAAAGGAGATGACTCATCCAAATAGCGTAATTGAGAAGAATTTCATAAAGGGACTATTTTCAAAAGTGTGGATGAAGTTAAAGGAAACCGGCCGGGTGCAGTGGTTCACACCTGTAATCCCAGCACTTTGGGAGGCCGAGGGTAGTGAATCACGTGAGGTCAGGAGTTTGAGACCAGACGGACCAACATGGTGAAACCCCGTCTCTACTAAAAATACAAAAATTAGCTGGGCATGGTAGCGGGTGCCTGTAATCCCAGCTACTTGGAAGGCTGAGGCAGGAGAATCACTTGAACCCAGGAGGTGGAGGTTGCAGTGAGCCAAAATCGTGTCACTGCTCTCCAGCCTGGGTAGCAGGGTGGAATTCTGTCTCAAAAAAAAAAAAAAAAGGAAACCAACAAAGGATGATGAGGCAGCTCAGAGATGGTAAGAGCAGGAAGTTCCAATTACCCCTAAGACTAAGGAAGTGATTTAAGGGAACAGTTACAGAAGCCAGGCAAGAGCTATAATTGTAGGAGAGTTGTCTGATAGGAGATACGGCTTTTGATAGAGGAAACAAAACAACTACTGAAAGTAGGAAAAGAAAACAAATGGATATGTTGTGATTTCTCGTGATTGGATATAGAAATTTTCAAAAGACCATTTGCTCCCACCCTAATAAGAACAAGCAGCCTGGACAATATAGTGAGACCCCATCTCTACTAAAAATTGAAAAAATCAGCTGGGTGTGGTAGTGCAGACCTGTAGTCCCAGCTATCCCAGCTACTCAGGAGCCTGAGGGGGAAGGATTGCTTGAACCCAGGAGATCAAGGCTGCAGTGAGCTGTGATGGTGCCGCAGTACTCCAGCCGGGGTGCAGACCAAGACCCCGTCTCAAGATAAGTAAGAACGAGCTAGATAAGCTACCAAATCATACTTACAACAAAAAACTATCAAAGAGCTGAGGGGCTAATGGCATCTAAAGGAACTAAAATCCAAGAAGTGATGAGACTTTATTAGAGGAGGAAAAAACACCCATAGTCACTTTCATCTCTTATAGACTGGCTATGGAAGGGAGACACTACCTTTGAGGGGGATAAGGAGAAACTAAATGACTATTTAACCATCTTCTAATGCCCCTGCCTGGACTATGTGACAGTTTATAATCCAGAGCCCCAGCTACAGAATGACTCTGCAACTACTTGCCAGCTGTAACCCATGGGCCTTCTTTTAAAACCGGAAATATAAGCTACAAAGGCTATGGTCAGGCAAGAGTGCTGCATTAGTTCATTTTCATGCTGCTGAGAAAGATGTACCCGAAACTGGGAAGAAAAAGAGGTTCAATTGGACTTATAGTTCCATGTGGCAGGGGAGGCCTCAGAATCACGGCGGGAGGCGAAAGGCACTTCTTACATAGTGGTGGCAAGAGAAAAATGAGAAAGAAGTAAAAGCAGAAATCCCTGATAAACTCATCAGATCTCATGAGACTTATTCACTATCACGAGAATAGCATGGGAAAGGCCAGCCCCCATGATTCAGTTACCTCCGCTAGGTCCCTCCCACAACATCTGGCAATTCTGGAAGATAGAATTCAAGCTGAGATTTGGGTGAGGACATAGCCAAACCATGTCAAGTGCTAATAGATATTCTTCATCTCCAGCTATTTCAACGTGCATAGGCCTTCCCCAAACGCAAGATAGTGGCTAAAAGCTGGGGTTAAGTGAGGAAAAATGAGAAAAATTCCAATAAAGCAATCTGGTTCTTTTTTTTTTTTTTTTTTTTTTTTTTTTTGAGATGGAGTCTCGCTCTGTCGCCCAGGCTGGAGTGCGGTGGCCGGATCTCAGCTCACTGCAAGCTCCGCCTCCCGGGTTCACGCCATTCTCCTGCCTCAGCCTCCCGAGTAGCTGGGACTACAGGCGCCCGCCACCTCGCCCGGCTAGTTTTTTTTTGTATTTTTTAGTAGAGACGGGGTTTCACCGTGTTAGCCAGGATAGTCTGGATCTCCTGACCTCGTGATCCACCCGTCTCGGCCTCCCAAAGTGCTGGGATTACAGGCTTGAGCCACCGCGCCCGGCCAGCAATCTGGTTCTTTAACTCCACGGCTAACATAGCAGCAGAAAAGAAAATTCTCTCTATGATACACTGAAAGAGCCCTCCAACGACTGGAACAGAACCGCAGAACAGCAAGAGATCTCACAAGATACAGAAAGCCAAGGATGTGAGTGGAGAGCAAAGACTATTACCCAGCAAACAAAAAAGTAACAGGTTGTAAAACACAGAGAATTTCCCAAGGCTCAGATTGCTGGTGGCTAGGCTGCAAAGCACAAAGAAATCTCTATACCGACTTCCTTTCTGTAAAAGGAAAGTCTTGATCACACCTTCAAGAATATTTGAAGCCAATAATGAACTGAATCTATTAAACCTATAGCAAACCCTAATCCAGTTTAACTATAGTTTAGAAGGACTTAGGCACCCACACCAGCAGCCTGACAGAATAAGGGATGTGCCATTTTCTTCTGGGGGTAAATATTATTTACTTCAGGCTCTATTTTCCTTCAAGGGTAAAAGGCCACATTTTGGAAGAGCGTATGTGATGAGACATACTGTGGTGTCTTTAGAAAATAAAATCTGCCATAGGCAATGTCCTTATTTCATGTTATGCCTCCATGTTGCTCCTTTGATGAAAAACTGCTTTTTTTAAGTGAAAAAAAAGAATGGGACACTGGACTACAGTTATATTAGAGTTATACTGGAGACTAAGCTATGAGATTATGTATATTTCTGAGTGGAAGGAGAGCTTTTATTTTATTTTATTTTGAGATGGAGTTTCACTCTTGTTGCCCAGGTTGGATTGCAATGGCATTATCTTGGCTCGCTGCAACCTCCACCTCCCGGGTTCAAGCAATTCTCCTGCCTCAGCCTCCCAAGTAGCTGAGAGTACAGATGCGTGCCACCAAGCCCTGCTAATTTTTTGTATTTTTAGTAGAGATGCGGTTTCACCATGTTGGCCAGGCTGGTCTGGAACTCCTGACCCCAGATGATCCACCCACCTTGGCCTACCAAAGTGCTGGGATTACAGGCGTGAGATGCCGGGCCTGGCCAAGGTTTTATTTTTATACAATAAAGTTGTCTTTATCCACAAAATCAATAGAATGGATAATTGAAATTTATTTCTTAAAAACTGGGTCTTCTAAACTGTTTTAATTTAAGACCTTTAAGATGCAGAGTACCCCTGCAATGATTAAAAGAGATACAAGATGGAAATAAAGATTTTATTACTTACTGGGTACCTGACATGCCTGGAGGCCACACACACAGATATCCGGGAGTCTGAGCAGGGAGAGAGATGGAGGCCTGTGGGCAAATGCCCTTATTGGTTCTGGCGGTTTCCCTTGAGGAGTTTTAATTAGTGAGTTCATAACAAGCAGGCACGACTTCCAGGAGGTCACACAGTGACTGACAGGCGGTCACTGTGGCATGTCTGCACAGTCCATGCAGGGTGTGAGGCTCAGCGGGCCAGTCAGGCAGGCTGCATCTATTAATAGCAGTCCCACTGGGAGGTGGTCACCAGGAAGAAGCTGTATAAGGCAGATGTCTGGATTGGCCACATTGAGAAACTGGGAATGTGTAGAACTGAAAACTGAGCTCTGCTTCTGATATGAGTCCAACTTCAAAATACAGGCCGTGGCAGCATAAAATTTTAACGTATACTACATAAGCAAACTATTTTTAACAATTTTCAACTAGGAATAACAAAGACAAACATCCATTTTACATATACTTTCTTAGTCTCTGAATAAATCTTTAATATGAGATGACCTTCTAACAATTTAGGAGATCGATACACTCCTTCCTCCTCCTCTTCCTCCTCTTTTCCCCCTCTTCCTCCTTTCCTCCTTCTTCTCCCCTTCCTCCCCGCCTCCTTCTCTTCCTCTTCCTTCTTCTTCTTCCTGCTCATTTAATACGTTTTTGAGGTTGGGCATGGTAATTCACACCTTTAATCCCAGTGCTTTGGGAGGGATCCAAGGTGGGTGGATCGCCTGAGGTCAGGAGTTCCAGACCAGCCTGGCCAACATGCTGAAAACCCGTCTCTACTAAGAATACAAAAAATTAGCAGGGTGTGGTGGTGGGCACCTGTAATCCCAGCTACTCAGGAGGCTGAGGCAGGAGAATCGCTTGAACCCAGGAGGTGGAGGTTGCAGTGAGCCAAGGTAGTGCCATTGCGCTCCAGCCTGGGTAACAAGAGCAAAACTCTTCTCCAAAAAAAAAAAGTAATAAATAATATAAAAATGATAAAATACATATATATATACATTTTTAAAAATATATATACATATATATACAGGTTTTTGAGTCAGGGCAATGAGAGAATTCTTGTGCATTGGTCCAGATCTTCTGAGAAGTAGGTGCCAAAACTGGGTTAGATGTGCAAGCAATTAATTAGGAGAAATGTCCATGAGGAGAAATAGGAAGGGAGCTCTTGGAGGCTGGGAGAGCTAAAAGACCACAATGCAGGTTTGACTTCTATGAAGGAGAGAGAGAAGAAGAGAAGAGAAGAAAGGAAGGGGAGAGAGAGGAAGGAAGAAAGGGTCTATGACTGCAGTGCAGTTTTAAGGAGATTTGGCAAGGCCAACTGGGAGTCCAAGCCAGATGTCAGAGAAATCCCACATGCTCTCCTGGAATGACCCTGTCTTAGTGTCCCTGCCACACTGTCACAGGCTGGAAATATCAGCACAAATGCTGTGATGGATTTCAGAGCATAACATGGGACTGGCTTCATTTATGCTCCTCATAATAGATCTTAGAAGTACATTTTCTTGAAAAATAATTCTGATTACATTTTTTCCCTGTATTCTACAAAGATTTCTCTAGTCACATTTCAAGCCATCTTTCAGTTTTGAAGTCTTCATCATTTTATCGGGGAAGAAAATTCTCTCACTTCACTGGGTAATCAATTTCAGATTTTAACAATTCTTCCTTTTTTTTTTGAAACAGGGTCTTGCCCTGTCCCCCAGGCTGGAGTGCAGTGGTGTGATCTCGGCTCACTGCAACTTCTGCCTCCCAGGTTTAAGCGATCCTCCTGCCTAGTTGGGATTATAGGCACACGCCACCATGCCCAGCTAATTTTTGTATTTTTAGTAGAGACAGGTATCACCACTTTGGCCAGGCTGGTCTCGAACTCCTGACCTCAGTTGATCGGCCCATCTCCGCCTCCCAAAGTGCTGGGATTATAGGCATGAGCCACCACACCTGGCCAGATTTTAACAATTCTTATTGTAAAACTCTTTTCACGGTTAAGGTTTAGCTTGACATTAACTCGAATTTATGAAATTCTTATTATTCAAACATAAGGTCAACATTTATTTTTAAAGAATTCAACATGACAGTCAGGTGCAGTGCCACATGCCTGTAGTCCTGATTAATCAGAGGGCTGAGGTGGGAGGATCACTTGAGCCCAGAAGTTTGAACCCAGCCTGGGCAACATAGTGAGACCCTTTCTCTAAAAAACAAACACAAACAAAAAAAAAAATCCCAAATATTATTCAATCCTTTTCAGACAAGACCATAGGAGGAAAAAATAATAATAATAATTGAACACTAGGATCTGATTGTCCCCAATAAATCCTAAGCAAAATTACTCCTAAACTGTTATACAGCACTGTTACCTAGCCTACCAAAATACTTTCCTGACTTCTCTGAAATATAAACATGAATTAGATAAATTTATAATTGCTTATCTAATTGTTTATCATAGATAAGTTATAGTCACATAAAATATCAGTGGTATAGTTAATTTAAATTGCTTCAATTGTAGTCCACATTGCTATCGCTAAACTTCAGTGTAATATTTCCTTAGCCAATAAAATATTATTATTAAATAAATTAAGTGACAATTTAAAAAACATCAATGATTTTAAGTGGATTGATTCGGTTAAATTATTTCTAATGACAAATAGATTTTTTATTACTTTTTTTTTTTCCATTTTTCCTCTGATTCTTCTGCTTCCTAAGCAAACAAAGAAAAGAACTGAAAATGTTCCCTTGTAATGATTTGCAATCTTTCGGATTGAACGAAGCATGGGCAGGGAGCTTCTTGGCTGACAATGAGACAAAGAAGCTGATCAACAACAGAAGTCTCTCTCCTTCTAAGTCTATCCCTTGCTATATTTTCTCTGTGTTATCCTACTCTTTTTAATGTATTGCCAAACATTAGCAATTAAATGCAACACATTCACTGCTCCTACGATAATATTAAGTCTCCCTTTTGCTGTGCAGGATGTATCCCTGTTCATACCAGAGGACTTCAAACCAGAATTCAATTTCAGAAAATGTTTTTCTTCCAACCACAAATTAAATGTGAAGTTTTTTCTGGCTTTTACCAGCCAGATGTTGAATGTAAATTCTTTTTTTCTTTCTCCTTCATATGATCAAGAGTAAAACATACATATCTATTTGACCATCTGGTTAGATTATATTAGCACTAACATCTCAATTCTAAATTTCTAGAAGTGAGTATTTTTAGTGGTATATTTAGCTACTACAGTATTACATATAATTCCAGAGCCTAAAGAGCAAATCCAGCTCAAAAACCAGACAAATCCAGCCTGGCCACCGACAACCTGCCTTCAGTGAGGGGGACAATCAGCTTTAATGACTGAATAATCCATCTACTCTTTGCCTCTTTATTCTCTGCATCCTCCCTTTCCACTGGTCTTTTACTCACTTTTGGATTCTGAGGCTTGAATCTGTTTCCATTTTGAATATTGTGGGCCAATGTGTTGTGTCCAAGGGCCACTTCAATAGATGCACGTTGTTTGTCTCTGAGAGCTAATAATGCTGATGGTGACAGGAGGCAGGCAAATGCCTAAGAAGATATGGGAGGGTCCCCAGTGAAACCCAACCTTCAAGCCAAAGACAGTTTAAGCCTAGCTAAAAGTCCGGAGTAAATCCACAGACCAGATTGAGAACCTGTCTTCCTATTTGGCGTGCTTTCCTCTGATTGATCTCCACCCTTCACCTATTTTACATATGCCTACCCTTTCTGAATTTGTTTTCTCCCCTGCTGTGCCCACCTTTGAGTAGTGCCTTTGCTTTAGGCTTTCTCTACATACTCACAAACCAATCAGTACACACTCCCCTATTCTGAGGCCATAGACGTCCTGGCCTCAGCCACATTGGGAGAGAAATCACCCGACTGTGGGAGTGGGACCACCTCCCCCACCACTTCCCCTCTCCACTGGGAGCTGTTTCGTTGCTCAATAAAATTATTTTCTGCCCATCTTCACCCTTCAATTTTCAGTGTATCCTCATTCTTCTTGGACGTGTGACAAATGCTCAGGAGCCACCAAACATGGGTACAAGCTATAGCACAGGTGGGCCAAGTGGGTGGGGTGCCTCCAGTGGCAGGCCTGGGCCTGAACAAGGCCCAGGTGAGGGGAGAGGGGCGGGGCTGGGCCCGGTGGCTCATGCCTGTAATCCCAGCACTTTGGAAGGCCAAGGTTGGTGGATCACGAGGTCAGGAGATTGAGACTAGCCTGGCTAACACGGTGAAACCCTGTCCCTACTAAAAATACAAAAAATTAGCTAGGCGTGGTGGCAGGTGCCTGTAGTCCCAGCTACTCGTGAGGCTGAGACAGGAGAACGGCGTGAACCCAAGAGGCGGAGGTTGCAGTGAGCCGAGAAAGCGCCACTGTACTCCAGCCTGGGAGACAGAGCAAGTCTCTGTCACAAAAAAAAAAAAAAAAAAAAGAGGGGAGAGGGCCATCAAAAGTTGTGGAGGTCCCTGGTTGACAAAGTGGCCAAGAAAAATCCTGCATCAATACTGCCTCAATTAATACACATAAATCAGAGAGTAATAGGTAAGAACGAACAGGGGAAAGTGCAATTCAAGTGGCCAGCTGAGTTTATTTAAATAAGCTGTCATTGTGTTTAAGAAAATGGAAGTAACCTTGGCGTTTATAAGAGTGATTACATGTTCTTAAATGTTATAAAAACATCTTTCTGTCTCTTATCTATGAAGAATTTCTGAGCCCTAAAAGGGAGATTGATCAGTCTAATGCAGCTCCTGGTGTCCTGGCAATCCTCCAAAATGGAAACAACTCAAATCTTCATTAATACTAGAAATGGATAACTAAATCATGGTACATTCACATAACAGAAACCTATCCAATACTAGAAACAAACAAACAAACAAACAAAATACAGCTACAGCAACAATATGAATGTGCCTTACAAAGACAGAGCTGAGTAAAAGACACCAGAAGTACAAAAATATATATTGTATGATTCTCTTTACAGAACAAAAACATATAAACTTACAGTGTTTAGGGATGAATGTTAAAGAGTGACAATATAAATAAAAGTGAGGGCCAGATAATCATAAAAGTCAGGGGAGTCACGCATTTCAGGGGTCCAGGGGTGGGAAAATAGTAATTGGAAAGGACCACAGGGTCTGAATCCCTGCATGTTGATAATGTACCCAGATGATTACTTTATGATTAAGCTATAAAAGAGACCAGAGAATGTAAGATAAATACTTATAGCCTAATGTACCAGTAATCTGAGTTTTAGATTATATAATGTTATCATAGAAAAAATTAGTAAAACCATCTGTGTACTTTTTCAAACTTAATTTCTTACACACATTTTTCTTTAGAACAGTAGCTGTTTATTAAAGAATGCAGATGGTGAGGTGATGTTTCTCATTTCACTTCAAAGGACTTTGCATATTGGCTGTTACTGTCAAAATGTACCAGTTGTGTGTTCATGATATTTCTGACAAAGTCTACTAGATACAACCTATGGCAAAGACACAGAGGTTTTGGAAATAAAAGTGTGTCAGAGTTAAGTCATATCCTGTTTACACAAGTGCAACTACACTGGAACACATTGTTTAGTACTTTCCTGAAATAAGGTGAATGGTTGAAATGTTTAAAGCCGTATACACCAGTCAGAAAATATTTTTATTCTCTCTCTTTTGATCAAGGGTTTCACAGTGTATTAAATTCTACACTGTTGGAAATTATTTCCTGCTAGAAGTTTGAGGGCTTTTGGCTGTTAAATTTTATCTTCCAGTGGTGTAGAAAGGTCCAACGCCATTCTTTGTACGCGGTGATTTGGGTTTGGTTTTATTATTATTATTTTTTTCCTTCCCTTTGGAAGTTTGTAGAATCTTGACTTCGATTGCAGTGTTCTGAAAATTTGCTGAAGCTCTTTCAGAAAAAGAATACAAAGTACAAAGTACAAAATTTGGTACAAATGTGAATATTTACATTTAAAAACAGCAAATTATAAATATTCAAAACAAATGATATAATTATATATACCACAAGCCTCCTTCACAAAATCCTGAAAAATATTATATAGTTTGTACTAATTAACTGCCTTGTAATATGCAAATCGCTCTATAATACATTTTTTCCTACCTTTTTTTTTCTTTTTTTTCTTTCTAAGACAGGGTCTCACTCTGTCTCCCAGGCTGCCGTGACAAGATCATGGTCACGGCTCACTGCAACCTCAACCTTCTGGACTCAAGTGACCCTTCTAGCTCAGTCTCTTGAGTAGTGGAACTACAGGGACGTTCCACAATGCCAGGTAATTTTTTGATGTTTTTTCAGAAATTTTGCCCAGGCTGCTCACCACATTGCCCAGGTTGGTCTCGAACTCCTGGGCTTAAGCGATCCACCTTCCTCAGCTTCCCAAAGTGCTGGGATTACAGGCATGAGCCACCACGCCCAGCATTTAATACCTTTTTGGCTGCTTACTTTTTCATATCTTCTTCGTATGACAATAGTTTTGTAATATTTTCCAGAGAGAATAGAAAAATAATTAAGTCTTTCCTCTAGCATGGTTAATTAAAGCTATTTATTATCAATAATTTACGTTAACTGTTTTCTTCTTTACAACTTATAGTCACAATTCATTATTAGTCATACTATATAACTTTGCGGAAATTCTTTGTCTCAATTATTTATAACTATATAATACATTACCCCCAAATTTAGCAGCTTAAAATGCTAACCATATTATTATACCTCTGGATTTTGTAGGTAAGGAATTTGAGCAGGGCTTGGAGGGCCAATTCTGCCCCTATGGTGTCAACAGGGTCACTCTGTGGTGTTCAGGTGACACTCAGGCTGGTCTGGAGGGTCCAGCCTCACATGCTGGGGTTCAGCTGGGATGTTCTCCCTCTCCATACAGCCTCAGGACCTCTCCATGTGGTTTCTCCAGCAAGGTTGTTGGACTTCTTACACAGTGGCTCACTGTGCTGAGACAAAGTAGAAGCTGCCAGTACTCTTAAAGACAGGCCTCAGCACTGGCATTGGGTCACTTCTGCTGTACTCTTTTGGGCGAAGCAGTCACAGGCCAGCACAGGTCCAAGGAGAGAGGAAATAGACTCAACCTCTTGGTAGGAGTTGTAGCAAAGATTTTGTGGCCAGTGATTCAGTTGTAGTTATCTACTGCTACCTAGCAAACTACTCTCAAAACACAGGATCTTAAAACTACAATTTATTATCATCTTTCACAATTTTGTGGATTGCCTGGACTCAGTTCAGTGTTTCTCACTTGAGGTTCCTCATTCTGCTCCAGTTAGTTGGAAGCAGGGGTTAGAGTCCTCTGAAGGCTCTAATGGGCTGGACATAGAAGATGGCCTTCTTACCACTTCTCTGGAGCCTCAGCTGGGATGGCTGAAATAGCTGGGGTATACTGGCCTTCTCTACATAATTGGCTTAACCTTCCTCATCGCGTGACAATCTCAGGGTAGTTGAACTTCTTATACGATGTCTTGCTTCCCCTACATGTTTCAAGAGATCCAGGCAGAAGCTCCAAGACTTTTTTTAGGATTTAGTCTCAGAAGTCACTCAATCCTTCTACCACAGTTTTTGGGTCAAAATAAAGTAATATGCCAGCCAAGATTCAAGAGCAGAAGACTACACAACAACATGAATACCAGGAAACATTGGGGGCCATCTTTGAGACTAGTTACTACACCCTAACAAATTTCTGTATGATTTCTGGCATGGCACCATTGTGTTTCACCACATGAACTGACACAGTGGAAGCACCTTCATACCTGGGACCAACAACAAATTAACTATATATGGAAGTGACTGCAGGCTATATAACTACATTGTACTAAGTCCAAACTAAATATATCCCTAACTCAACTTACCCCTAACTAAATCCCAATATGTTGATGGCCTCTATAAAGCCACCTGGCAGAGGTGAAGTTGTAGTAGAGTCAACAGCCTTAACGGTTTGAAATTTAAGTATCTTAAGTTTGCAAATTTTACAAAAGCATAGGACTGTGTGAACACGTTCCCAGAATCCCTCCCAAGGCCTTGGAAGAGACCTATTTATAATCTTTTAATTCCTTCCTGTTCTACACCCTCAGTTTCTGCCTATTTCAGGATCACTTTCTTCTGACATGCTACTATAGCATCTATAAGTCGTCTTCTTATCTCAGACTTTAGTTGCTTCCATCTATTCTCTACCCTTCAACAAAAGAAATCATTCTAAAAAATAAGTTTGACCTGATTGTCACTCTAGCTTAAAATCCTCAACGGCTCTTTGCCATTTTAAAGATTCCTTAACAGTTTAAAAAGTTTTTCAAAACCTGGACCTTATCTATATTTCAACCTAATTCTTCTTACTGACCTTCAAGCACTCTTTGATCCAGTCACACTAAACTATTTTTAATTCTCTGATATTCTTTTTACTCTTGGCCTTTATAACTCCTAGGTCTGGGTTAGGCTCTGTATTAGTCAGATACAGTAGACTACGCTGTAATAGAAAGTTTATTCCTCCCACGTGCAAAATTGAGTCAGAGCAGCGTTCCTTCGTACAGTGACCCAGCAATCTGAGCAGCTTCTGTCTTATCACACCAGAGGGAGAGAGCCTGGAGAACACACACACATGCTCGTCAAAACCTCCACTCAAAAGTGATTCATGCAACTTGGCTCACAGTCCTTTGGCCAGAATGAATCAAACGGATGGAATAATTGGTGAGCACCACTAATTATACTAGGAAGGAATTAAAATTAGCTGAACATTATCTTTAAACTATGGCTACTATATCATGGTGTAAATTACTGGGAAAAATCAACTTAGTAAAAAAATGTTCTCCCAAACCAGAAATAATCACAATGATAATAAAGAAAGAAAGCAAACACTTTTATTACTGAATAAACATTAAACCAGAATGTGATGTACATCATAGGCAATCTTCTAAGAGATTGCAAAAACAAAAAGTAATCTCACCCTCTTATATCGTCAACCAGATATCATCCACTACATACATGCTTTCAAGATAAGCAATAACTACTTTTGTTTTGAGACAGGGTCTCACTCTGTCATCCAGACTTGAGTGCCATGGCGTGATCTCGGCTCACAGCAACCTCAACCTCCAGGGCTCAAGAGAGCCTCCCACCTCAGCCTCCAGAGTATATGGGACTATAGGTCTGTGCCACTATGTCCAGCTAATTTTGTTTAGCTTTTGTAGAGATGAGGTCTCGCTATGTTGCCCAGGCTGGTCTCGAACTCCTGCAGTCAAGCGACCCTCCAGCCTTGGCCTCCCAAAGTGCTGGGATTATGGTGATGAGCCACCATGCCTGGCCAAGTAGTTTTCAAATAAGAGGACTGCCAACACCATTTGTCACACCATAGTTTATCCTACTTTACCTAGCAATTGGGGTGACCATCTGTGTTTTTTCTCAGTCTCATACAACAATCAACACAAAATACATCTGTGAAAAAATGGGGCAGGGGATTCCCCACTACACCAAGCAGCAGACACCAGCAGGGTGTCCCCTATGTCCTCTAATTCAATTCTGATGCTATCTACCTGGAGATAGCCTCAGATCCCACTAGTTGCAAGTCCAGGCTTCCAGAACTTCTGATTGACCAGCTTCAAGTTGGGGTTCTTATGACCCCCTCTTTGGGTTCAATTAATTTGCTAGAGTGGCTCACAGAACTCAGGGAAACTTACTTGCATTTACCAGTTTATTACAAAAGATATTTTAAAGGATATAAGTGAAGAGCCAGATGAAGAGACATATGGGGTGAAGTCTGGAAGTGTCCTGAGTGCAGGAGCTTCTGTCTGCATGGACTTGGGGTGCCGCATCTTCCTGCACATGCTTGAGTTCTTGTTCACCCTCTTGTAAGCCTCCACTTGTTCAGCTGCAGGAAGCTTTCCAAAACCTGTCCTTTTGGGTGTTCGTGGAAGCTTCATGACATAGGTATGATTGATTAAACCATTGGCCATTGGTGATCAACTTAATCTTCAGCCCCTCTCTCCTCCCCAGAGTTTAGGCCGGGGGTGTTGCTGGAAGTCCCAGTTCTCTAGTTCTGCCTTAATATTTCCAGTGACCATCCCCCATCCTGAAGCTACCTAGGGGCCATCAGTCAACTCACTAGCACACAAAAAGACATCACTTCGGAGTATCTAAGAATTTTAAGAGTTGTATGCCAGGAAACAAGGAAGAAAACCAAATATATATTTTACCATATCACACTATCTATATTAGTTAATTGACTTTATCCAGAATGTCATCCAAAAGACTACCAGGATGGTTAAATGGCAGAAAGGAGAGCTTTTTGAGCAATATTGGTTTGCAAACTCGGAAGAGACATTCTCTGGCATGTGCCAAAGGTGTTCTCTCTTGGAAAAGGATAAGGACAGGTTGGATTTTATGCCTCACAGGGCCTGTATCACACAATAGAGTCATACATATTCAACAGGTTGGGGGAGAAAGCACACACATTTAGGGGAGGAGCTGAGTGCATGCACAGTGAGTAAATACATATGTCATATACATTCCATGTTCACCTTGTGGTGAAGTTTTACCATTAAAATGAAGTGAAATTCGGCTCTTTATCTCAAAAGATGAACACAGAGATAGTTTGTGTGTGTGCAGGCTCCATAAACTGGCTAAAATGGCTTAAAGTCTGCAATAGCTCATCAGAAAAGATGTCTATCCTTTGTCCAGTCAGAATGTAGTGGTTTGGTTTATAAATCACAGTTATGAGAGGTCCAGTAGCTCCTATTGTTAGGAAGTTTAGAGCCATAAAGATTTAGAAATCTGCCTTGCCAGCTAAGCCCTGAACCCTCCACTCCTAAAGGTGATTTTGTTTCCTCAACTGTGGAGTTCCTCTTAGTTGATAAAGGGGAATCTGTTTTGGTGTCTCAGATCGCAAGATGTTTGAATCCCTCTTTAAAAAAAAAAAAAAAAAAATCACAGAGGGGCAGGCCAAGCATGGTGGCTCATGCCTGTAATCCCAGTGCCCTGGGAGGCCAAGGCAGGCAGATGACTTGAGGTCAGGAGTTTGAGACCAGCTTGGCCAACATGGTGAAACCCTGCCTCTCCTAAAAGTACAAAAATTAGCTGGGTGTGGTGGCACATACCTGTAATCCCACCTACTCAAGAGACTGAGGCAAGAGAATCACTTGAACCCGGGATGTGGGGGTTGCGTTGAGCCTAGATCACAGCCTGGGCATCAGAGTGAGATTCTATCTCAAAAAAAAAAAAAAAAAAAAAAAAATCACAGAGGAAAAACAAACTTCTCCTATCTTTATGACAAGAGGCAGTTGTGCAACTTGAAGCAAGGTGCCCACCTAAATAATCTCCACTGAAACCAGTATGTAGGGTGCTATCTCCCTCGATGTTTACATTTCAAAGTAATGGCCCCCAGTTCCTTGAAAAAGGCATTCCTAGGTCATAAAGCTGGAAACCTCAATCTAGTCTTCAAAAGGATTTATATACATTTAAAAAGAAGAAGAGAATATCTACAATTACAAGTTTTTTAAAAGCAAATGCTCAAAATAAGAGGAGAGAAAAAAATGCTTCCCTTTTCAATAGGGAGAAATAAGCCTCTTATTTTTCATTTGTATTTGTCCTTTCATTATGCACATATTTTGACTATAGGTATACAAGACAATTAAATAGGTGAAATTTCATCCAACATATATTTCTAAGATTCCTTACTATTGTCAACTGAAGAATGATGAGGTTCATACACAAATTTGGAAAGGAGAGCTTTATTTTTCATAAAGGGCTGCAGCCTGCAGGTTGGCCATTCTGACAAGCTGGGAAGCATAACCTCCAACCAGAAATCAAAAACAGATATTTCGAGGGAGGGGCAAGGGGAACAGGAATTTATGTTGAGCAGGCTGCCCAGATATACATATTCAATAAGCCATAAGAGGCATCATGAATAGTTATGAAAGGAGAAACATGAACCTGTGCAATTGAGCTTCATGCCCCTTCTTGGGTCAATGTACAATAAATGGTGGCATTAGCATGATCCGAGTATCAAAAGATAAAGCAGAGGACCTGAAAATCCTTATTGTGTATTCTGTATAGACTGGCCAAAGCAACTTGATTGTTCGTGCTCTCTTATCAGGCAAAACATGAGTGACAGTATCAGGTGATTGGTTGGTATCTGTGGTGGAATCTTTTGAAAGGGGTGGTTTCTATTTAGCCCTTATGGAAGAAAATCTAATCATAGGTTGCAAGGGAAGGGGTATAAGATGTACGTCTTACCCCTGTCCCATCATCGCCAAGAACTCAAGTTTTCAAGGTAGTTCTGGGTCCTTTTGGCCAATAAATGGTCTGTTCAGACAGTTGGGAGCCTTAGAATTTTATTTTTAGTTTATGTTATGTACTAGCCATGCACTTGGCAAATGAAAAATCCTTTATGCTTATTCTAAACTAAAAAACTCTGAAAATTATACAAATTTTTATATCTAGTGTTGAGATTGTTTTGGTAGCAAAATTTGACCTAAAATGACATGAAATTAAGTATAATCTTTATTTAGTTCACTTGATGTAAATAATCTTTTTTTTTTTTTTTTTTTTTTTTTTGAGACAGAGTCTGGCTCTGTCGCCCAGGCTGGAGTGCAGTGGCATGATCTTGGCTCACTGCAAGCTCCACCTCCCGGGTTCACGCCATTCTCCTGCCTCAGCCGACCAAGTAGCTGGGACTACAGGCACCAGCCAATTTTTCCATCTTTAGTAGAGATGGAGTTTCACCATGTTAGCCAGGATGTTCTCAATCTCCTGATCTTGTGATCCGCCCGCCTTGACCTCCCAAAGTGCCGGGATTACAGGTGTGAGCCACCGTGCCCAGCCAGATGTAAATAATCTTAATACATTTTGCTAAGAATTATCAATGTTCTTGAATCCTGGGCAAGACCCCAAATCCTGCTTAATTAGCTTTATTTATCATTTTACTTTGATTTTTGAAGGAAAAACGCATTAAAACATGGAGTGTGAGGTAGAATATTAGATTCAATATAGACAAGTGGTATTTCAAAAAATTTAATTTGGGGCCAGGCACAGTGGCTTATGCCTGTAATCCCAACACTTTGGGAGGCCAAGGAGGGTGAACACCTGAGGTCAGGAGTTTGAGACCAGCCTGGCAAACATGATGAAACCCCATCTCTATTAAAAATATAAAAAGTAGCTGGGTGTGGTGGCAGGCACCTGTAATCCCAGCTACTCAGAGGCTGAGGCAGGAGAATTGCTTGAACCTGGGAGGTGGAGTCTGCAGTGAGCCGAGATCATGCCACAGTACTCCAGACTGGGTGACAGAGTGAGACTCTGTCTCAAAAATAGAATATAATAAAATAAAATAAAATACAAAACTTTAATTTCACATTATACCCAGTTAATGAAGTTGGAAGAGTCAAAAGAAAAAGAGAAAGAGAAAGCAGACAGACTGAAGGAAAGGGGAAATGCAAGCACCATGTTTACAAATGAGGGCAAAATTCTTATCTATTTTTAGTTAAATATCCAGAATTTAGCACAGAGCCTAATACAAAGTAGAAGCTCAATAAATATTTGTTTATTTGTTTAATGGGAGGGACAGGAGGAAGTACAGCAGGATGGGCACAGAAAATAGAAACAGACAATCACAGGATAATCACCAAAGGAAAATAAACAAATATCATATTCCTAAAACTGGAGATGGGGGAAAAGAGAGAAAGAGAGACAGAACACAAAGCTACAAACAGAGAGAATGAAAAAGACAGGAAAGAGAGAGACTAAGAGTGTCTGAGCTATTAGCCTGGTGACAGCTCTGTAGAGATGAGAGGGACTTCAAGAGACCTATTATCTTTGATCCTTGAAATTCTAACTCACTGATTACAGACTTTCCTCAAATTATGTATACTTAAATTTTTAGAGGTGGCTTCTGAAAGGCCTGGCTGCAGCAGTTCACCAAAAGCGAAATTATTCTTTTGGTTGAACTGACACGGAAAGATGATATGATGGGGTTGTATTTGCATGGTGAGTTCTTCCTGCTCACTGCACAGACAAAATCAGTTCACTGAGAATGGGGCATTTCAGCAGAGAAAGAGTTTACTAGACACAAGGCCGGCCAATGCAGAAGAATTGGAGTCATCACTCAAATCAATCTGCCCAAAGGTTTAGAGTTCAGAGTTTTTATGAATAATTTGGAGAACAAGGAGCTAGTAGGGAATGGGTACTGCTGTTCTTTGTTTTGTTTTGTTTTGAGATAGTCTTGTCTTGCACTGTCACCCAGCTGGAGTGCAATGGCACAAACTTGGCTCACTGCAACTTATCTCAAATAATAAAGGTTCAGGGTAAGTTAATTCTACTCAAATTTACAGGAAACCCAAATTAGATTTAGCAGAAATAAGCAGTTAAAATTTCCTGATAAGAGTCACTAATTGAGCTTAGGTATTGGTGTTTCCTTGAATTGTCCTCTAAATTGTCTATCTTAAGATTAATTGGTTAGTGATTTTGTTATAGTGAATAAGCCTTTTGATCTATATCTTAGCCACATGTAGGAGAATTCTAGCTTTTTTTCTCTTCGGAGACGGAGTCTTGCTCTGTTGCCCAGGCTAGAGTGCAGTGGCACGATCTCAGCTCACTGAAGCCTCCTGAGTGTCCCTGTACCTAACTCCATGCTCACATTTAGTCATCAAGTCCTGTTGCTTTACTTTCTAGAAACGTATCACAAAATCTCCACTGCCTTCACGGTGCCCAATCACCCTTCATATTGTACCTGGGTTCCTGGCATGGCCTCTGACCAGCTTCTCTTCTTCCCCTCTTATTCTCTTAGCACAAAATGTATGATACAATCTTGCTGAAGAGCTTTCAGGAGCTTTATAAATTCTGGGATAAAATCCAAATTGTGTAACTTGACTGATTAGGCCCAGCCCACTTGTCCACTGCCCTCACTTCCCCTGCTTCCGTCTCTCCACTGACCTCCTTTCCTTTTATTGTTCTGAAGCCTCCTCAAATCTCTCGTCTCTTAAAGCATCTTCATGCAGACTCATTGTTGATTCCACCAGAATTGTCCACTCTCAACCCTTCTTCTTCCTCTCCCACCCTAAACACCAGGTCCCCACACCGCTTTCTTGTCAGTGAGGCCTGACTTCATTTCTTTTACCCTTTAGTTCTGAAGTTAATTCTCTAACTCTGCATTTTTTCTTCAAAGGATTTCCACCAATTGCAGTGGAAAAGTTGCCTCTGCATTTATGTGTTCACCTTCCCCAAGAGAATATAAGCTCCATGAGATCACAGGTTAGATATGGTAAATTTCAAAGACAATTTTCATTTTTAAGTTTTGTGTGTGTTTGTTTTTGAGACAGGGTATCACTTTGTTACCCAAGCTGGAGTGCAGTGGCTCCGTGGCTCACTGCACCCTTGACCTCCCAGGTTCAAGTGATCCTACTACCTCAGCCCCCTGAGTACCTGGGACTGAAGGTGCGTATGCCACCACATGCAGTTAATTAAAAAAAATTTTTTTTGTAGAGGTTTCACCATGTTGCCCAGGCTGGTCTTGAATTGTTGGGCTCTAGAGATCCTCCCACGTGGGCCCCCCCAAGTTCTGGGATTACAAGCGTGAGCCACCATGACTGGCCCATTTTTAAGTTTTTTATTCGTACAATAATAGGCTTGCAAAACAAACTTATTAGAATTTGTACTTTGAAAGTTATGGGCCGGGTGCAGTGGCTCACGCCTGTAATCCAGGCACATTGGGAGGCCAAGGCGGGCAGATCGCTTGAGCCCAGTAGCTTGAGACTAGCATGGGCAACATGGTGAAACTCCATCTCTATAAAAAACACAAAAAGTAGCCAGTGTAGTGGCATGTGCCTGTAGTCCATCTAACTACTCCAGAGGTTGAGGTGAGAGTGTCATCTGAGCCCGGGGAGGTCAAGACTCCGGTCGCCCCACTGCACTCCGGCCTGGGCAACAGTGTGAGATTCCGTCTCAAAAAAAAAAAAAAAAAAAAAGTTATGCATTTTATTTAAGGTAATAGAACATACACTTAAGTACCCATGCCTGGAAGTCAGGTTTCCATGACTTATTATGTAAAGATTTATATGAATTACTCAGCTTTGCTAAAATGGTTCATCAGCTGCAAAGTCAGATTAATAGCTCGAGCTTACAGAGTTGTAATCCCAGCACTTTGAGAGGCCAAGGCAGAAGTATCACTTGAACCCAGCAGTTCAAGAAAGAAAGAAAGAGAAAAGAAAAGAAACGAAACGAAAGGAAAAGAAAAGAAAGAAAAAAGAATACTAGCAGAGCTGTTGTGCTTCATGCTCAATCTGGACTTCCTTATTGGATTTGTAGTGTATAGTGTATTAATTGGCATCTTGGTATCTTCGCTTCAGCTGCTATAAAAAAAAAAAAAAATCATAGACTGGGTGGCTTAAGCAACCAATGTTCATTTCTCATAGTTCTGGAGGCTGGGAAGTCCAGGATCAGGGACCCAGCGTGGTTGGGTTCTTGGTGAGGGCCCCATCCCCAGCTTGCAAGGGCAGCTTCTTGCTATATCCTCACACGGCAGAGAGAGAACAATCTCTCTGGTATCTCTCTCTCTCTCTCTCTCTCTCTCTCTCTCTATATATATATATATATATGTATCTCTCTCTTTCTCTCTCTCTCTCTCTCTATATATATATATATCTATATATCTATATGTATCTCTCTCTTTCTCTCTCTCTCTCTCTCTCTCTCTCTCTCTCTCTATATATATATATATATATATATATAAAAAAGAGAGACTTGTCCCATAATGAAGGCCTGTTGGAAATGAAACTTTTGGAGTTTCTCTTCCATTTTGCCACACTAGATAGTAGCTGCTGTCCCCAGCAGCCACTAGAAGTCTAGAGGAAAAATCACCAGCAGTGGATCCACCTGCATGTGCCCCTTCACAATGGCCTTGCCATCAGGGGCTGGATTTCAGGCATGGCTTCAGTGACACAACCACAGTGTGAAGGTTTAAGAGTTTTTACTACCTACAGATTCTGGAAGGCAGATTCCCCCGCATGCCTGTAGGCCACCTACATGGAGGTCAGGGAGTACAGGCAAGGAGAGACAGAGGGACCTACGAGCCAGTGCCCTTATTGGGTCCAGGGCATTTATCCCAACAGGTTTCCCATGGGGAGTTTCAATTGGTGGGTTTAGAGCAAGCAAGCAGGACTCTCAGGAGGTCGCACAGTGACTGACAGGTGGTCACTGTGGCATGTCTGCACAGTCCATGGATCTGGGGGCAGCAGGCCAGTCACCTAGGCTGCTTCTAGCAGTCCCATAGGCAAGTGGTCAGCAGGGAGCAGCTGTATAAGGCAGATGTCTGGACTGGCCACACAGAGACGCTGGGAGGAAGGATACAACTGGAAACTGTCAAGGGTGACTGAGCCAAGCTTTTAGTATGGGAAAGCCCAACATATTTCAAAATAGATGCTGAAGCAGCATAAATATAAGCATACACTACAGGGCCCCATCTTCGTGACCTTATCTAAACTTAATCACCTCCCAAAGCCCCATCTCCAGACACTATCACATTGGGAGATAGACTTCGACATTTACATTTTGTGCGGGACACAAACATTCAGTGAGTAACGTTTTGCTAGGGCTGCTGGGATAAACAGAATTTATCGTAACACAGTTACGGAGGCTGGGAGTCTGGAATCAATGTGGCCACAGGGTGGGTTCCTACTGAGGGCTGCATGGGAGAATCTGTTCCATGCTGCTCTCTCGGTTTCTGGTGGTTTGCTGGCAACCTTTGGTGCTCCTTGGTTTCTGATGAATCACCCCAATCTCTGCCTCCATCGGCTCATGTTGTTCTCCCTCTGTGCATGCCTGTGCCCAAACTGTCCCTCTTTATAAGGACACAAGTCAGATTAGGCAACCATCCTACTCCATTATAACCTCATCTTTTTTTTTTTTTTTTCTTGAGACAGGGTCTTGCTCTGTCACTCTGAGGCTGGAGTGTAGTGGTGTGATCTTGACTCACTGCAGCCTCCACTTCCCGGGCTCAGATACTCAGGCGATCCTCCCACCTCAGCCTCCTGAGTAGCTGGAACTACATGTGCATGCCACCATGCCAGGCAACTATTTAATTTTTTTGTAGAGATGGTGTTCACCATGTTGCCCAGCCTGGTCTCGAACACCTAGACTTAAGCCATCTGCCTGCCTCTGCCTCCCAAAGTGCTAGGATTATGAGTGTGAGCCACTGCACCTGGCCCGTTATGCCCTCATCTTAACTAATTACATCTACAATGTTTGTAGTTTCAAATAAGTTCACATTCTAAGGTATTGGGGATTACAACACCAACGTATAAATTTGGAAGGTGATGCAATTGAACCCATAACACCTAGTTACCTTTGATATCTATACAGCTTAGATAAGGATATGAAACCTGGTTTTTTTAAGCTCTCAAGTGTTCACAGGCTATATTAATTTTCATACGATTATGAAATATTGTGTGATCTAAGTTTTTTCACTTGATATCTTTCTTCTGTGAGAAGTATTGGTAATACCGAAATAAAATTCGGAGCTGTGTGTAAGGAACATTTATTTATAAAACGGAACTGAATCCTACATGTAATCTAGGAACACTGCCAGATCAAATTAGCAATGTGCTAAGTTTCCTGGTATGGTACTTCCAGTGTTAAAAAGTGGTCTCTAAATTAGCTATTAAAAAGCATTTAATTTTGCATAAAGCAGCTTTCACTACAGAGCCTTAATTAAAAGCCAGTACTCAATTATTTATGTACCACTCAGGGTATTCAAATGATTTAGAAGAACTAGCAAGTGACATTTTACAGATTTGGGCCCATTGGCATAAAGGAACTCCAGGGTAAATTCAAAGTCTTGTTGTGACTTTAATTCTTTGGGTTTGTATTCATTAGCCTTTAGAGAACACTGCCAGCTAATGCAGTCTCTGCTGAGATCAAAAGCCAAGGAGATGCTGGAAGTATTCTGAATACTTCTTTAAAAGTTCTGAGAAATTTGAAGCTGTAAAAATTTTGCTAGCTCAAAAGAGAACAATTAGGCTGATAATACAAACAGATCCTCCCTGCCCACCCCCCACCCGCCCCTCAGATGGAGTCTTGTTCTGTCACCCAGAGCTAGAGTATAATGGTGTGATCTCGGCTCACTGCAACCTCTGCCTCCCGTGTTCAAGCAATTCTCCTGCCTCAGCCTCCCAAGAAACTGGGATTACAGGCACGCGCCACAAGGACCGGCTAATTAATTTCTCTGTATTTTTATAAGAGATGGGGTTTCACCATGCTGGCCAGGCTGGTCTCAAACTCCTGACCTCATGATCCGCCCACCTTGGCCGCCCAAAGTGCTGGGATTACCGGTGTGAGCCACCATGCTCAGCCATACAAACAGATTTTTAAGAGCTAATTAATAATCACAGCCAAAGAAAGAAGACTCGGGTATCTAATGCAACTAGACCTCTGCAGCTCAGTGGTGACTAAGTAGGCTCTGAGGGTGTTGACCTCCCCATTGTGGTGAACTCCAGACATGGGCAGCTGCCTGCCTTTAGGATGCCTGAAGGGAGAGGAGTTTAAGGGGATATCCATGCACCTCTAAAACAATGAGCAAAATTAGCAACATGGGCACCCACCCCTCCTCTTTGATACCTTGATGGTGTCCAAGAGGTGTTCTGCCATCGGGACATGTACTGCAGGACAGCTTCAGAGGCTGACACTGCCCATCATGGGCAAGGAGCTCAGGGATGAATTGTAGGAGTTACATTCCATGTGCCCAAAAGCAAGTCTAGTAGTTCCAGGTGTGACTGTTTTGGGGCAGTGCTTGAAACCCAGTGGCTCAGTAGGGACTCAGGCCAGGTATGGCTCCAGCCAGCAAACCTGAATCTCCAATTTTACATACATGGTGTCCCAAAAGTCTTAGTTCAGTTTTGAGTTTTAATATGTTTAGTAGTACAGATACTGTGAACATACAAAATGAGCTTACAAACTTACAAAATGAAGAAGACTATTTAAATTTATCTGTACTTAGTTTTGAGATATTTGAAAAATTAATTTTTAAAACATTGTAATCCCTCTAAAGATGGCAGACACTGACATCACTAAAGATTAAATTAAAAATGTATTATTTGGCTAAGTCTATGAAATAATCATTAGAGAAATGCAAAGAAAAACCACAATGAGATATCGCTGCACACCCATTTGGATGGCTATTATCAAAAAAAGGAAAGAAA
Source organism: Macaca fascicularis (assembly GCF_037993035.2). Taxonomy (NCBI): domain Eukaryota; kingdom Metazoa; phylum Chordata; class Mammalia; order Primates; family Cercopithecidae; genus Macaca; species Macaca fascicularis. Next base: position 113,472,347 of record NC_088377.1, read on the forward strand.
AGAAAAGAACAAGTGCTGGCACTGATATGGAGAAAGTGGAACTCTTTGCACCATTGGTGGGAATGTAAAATAGGGCTACTGCTATAGAAAACACAGTGGTTCTCAAAAAACTAATAATAGAACTACTGTATGATCCAGCAATTCCACTTCTACACATATATCTGAGAGAATTGAAAATAGGTCTCGAAGAGTTATTTGTACATCCGTGTTCATAGCAGGATTATTCACAATAGCCAAGGGGTGAAAGAAACCCAGTGTCCATCAACAGATGAGTGCATCAGCAAATGTGGCATATACACACAAGGGCATATGACTCAGCTTTCAGAAGGAAAAAAAATCTGACTCATGCAACCACATGAATGAACCTTGAGGACATAATGCAAAGTGAAATAAGCCAGTCACAAAGACAAATACTGTATGATTCCACGTATATGAAGTAACTAAGGTAGTCAAATATTTAGAAAGTAGAATGGTGGTTGCCAGGGGCTGAGGGGAGAGGTAAATGGGGAGTTATTATTTAATGGTGTCTTAGTTTGGACTGCTACAACAAAACATCATAGACTAAGTGGTGTATAAGCAACAGAAATGTATTTCACAGAGAGGCTGGAAGTCTGAGATCAGGATGCCAACATGCTCAGGTTCTAGTGGGGGCTATCTTGTAGGTTGCAGATTGTTGACTTTTTTTGTAACCTCATAAGGGGAAAGAGGGCTAGAGAGCTCTCTGGGGGTCTCTTTTATAAGGCCTAATCTCATTCATGAGGGCTTCACCCTTATCACCTCCCAAATTCTCTTCCAAAGACCCTGCCCCCTAATACTTCACATTGGGGGATTTCTACCTACAAATTCTGGGGAGATACAAATATCAGTCCACTGCAATGGATACAGAGTTTCAGTTTTGTAAGATGAAAAAGTTCTGGAAATTGGTTGCACAGCAATGCTAATATATTTAACACTACTGAACTATACATTTAGAAATGGTTAAGATGGTAAAGTTTATGTTACATTTTTTTTTACTACAATAAAAAAGTATTATTGAAACTTTCTCAAAATGTCCTGATTGTAATATATTTAAATCATTGCATTTCACTTTTTAAATTTTGAAGGATTTATTCTTCTGAAATTACTAAAACTTAAAACTGCAGCAGGACTTTTGAAAGATCCTATGCTTTGGGACTTCTCTCCATTTATAACAGATGGTGTGCACTATTAGTGAGGTTTAGGTTTGCAGAAGTGTCATTGCTCTAAAATCCATGTTGCAAATCAAAGCTTCCATATTGCTTTGACATACTTAACATTTACAAAGTTTGTATGGATTTGAAACCATTTGCATTATCACAGAAATTTCAGTATCACATGTGGCAATGAAAGAAGTGAAGTGCCATTAGATTCTTTTTTTTTTTTTTTTTTTTTTTTTTTTTTTTTTTTTTTTGAGACGGAGTCTTGCTCTGTCGCCCAGGCTGGAGTGCAGTGACCAGATCTCGGCTCACTGCAAGCTCTGCCTCCCGGGTTCCCGCCATTCTCCTGCCTCAGCCTCCCGAGTAGCTGGGACTACAGGCACCTGCCACCTCGCCCGGCTAGTTTTTTGTATTTTTTAGTAGAGACGGGGTTTCACCGTGTTAGCCAGGATGGTCTCGATCTCCTGACCTCGTGATCCACCCGTCTCGGCCTCCCAAAGTGCTGGGATTACAGGCTTGAGCCACCGCGCCTGGCCTTAGATTCTTAAAATATAATTTCAAATATATATTTTTGTTTCTTTTCAAATGTATATTTTTGAATGGTCATAAGCACAGTTTAAATTTTTTCAATTATAATTATGAAAATTTCAAACCTGTAACAAAAAAGAAATGCTGGGAGAATTGGACATCCACATGCAAGGCACAAATGCAGTCTATTGAGAAGAGTCAGAAGGATCAGAAGACACAAACATATTGCGCTACAGAGAATGGGAAGATTTTTTTGTTGTGTTTTAAAAATGACAATTTAAAAAATCAACTAGTATTGATTTGTAAATAAAGTTTTCCAAGTAAGAAGGCTATGAGTAAATAGCCTTCTTAACTTATATGACTGAACTTCTATTTTTTTAACTGGCTGAATTGATTACGACAGTATCAATGAAGTCATAGTCAATAATGATCACCAGGCTGGTGAGTAAATTCAACCTCCTAAGCAAACATTGTTCGCAACTTTAAGTGAATAAACAATTCTCTAAAATGAATATTTTCACAAACATTGTTTTTCATAAGATGAAAGGGTTCTAAGGTCAATATTCCTTACAGCATAACTAATAAAAATAATATAAATGTAAAAAAAAAACCCCAAAATTGACATATTAAGGGAGATTTCCCTTCCCTTTTTTGGTAAATGGACTAAGATATTCTGTTTTAGGATGATAAGGGACAGACTAAATGTAGATTTAACTTATTTTTTATGGCAAATAAAGTCTAAATATCTTCATTCATTCTCTTTCTCCCTTACCTCTCTAAGCACATAGTAATGACTAACCTAGTACCTTGCATTCTCAGTCTATTATTTCGACACCCTTCCATTTTTCCTTACAGGTTTGCTTTTAGAAATCTTTGTCTAGTACCTTTTCTTTCCCCTTAATTTATAAAAGAAATTATAATTTCTTTTACCTTATTCGCTATGAATGAGCATTGTAATAAAACTGCTTTATATTCTGATTCACATTTTGACAGTTGTTGTAGGTTGAATAATAGCTCCCAAAGATGTCCTTTTCCTAATCTCTGGAACTTGTGAATATATTACTTTACATGGCAAAGTGTAATTTACAGATGTGATCAAGAAAGGATTTTGAGATGGGGAGAGTATCCTGGATTATCCAGGTAGGTCCCATAGAATCACAAGGGTCCTCTAAGAAGGGGAGTAGGTCCTGTGACCAGAGAGGTAGAAGCTATGCTGCTGGCTTTGAGGCTGGAGGAAGGAGCCACTGGCCAAGCAATGTGGGCAACCTGTAGAAGCTAGAAAAGGAAAGGACCTGGATTCCTCCCTAGAGCATCCAGAAGGAATACAGCAGCTCTGCCTATTGTAAAATAATACATTTGTGTGGTTTTAAGCCACTACATTTGTGGTAATTTGTTTTAATGTCATTAGGAAACAAATGCAATGATCTGTATGTAATCAGCTATCAGTCATCTCTGTTGTGGGATTTGCACATTTAGTCTGTGGTGTCGCTTTTAGGTCTGTGTTTGTGAGATTAATGCTGTTCAAGTCACTGCCTCCATTTGCTGACCAACCTGAAAGGTAGTCGAAGTCTCAGGTGAATTGTGTTGCCTAAGCTGTCTTATAATGTAGCTAGAAGCTGGTGCAGGGTGGCTCACACCTGTAATCCCAACACTTTGGGAGACCCAGGCGGGCGGATCACTTGAGGTCAGGAGTTTGAGGTCAGCCTGGTCAGCATGGTGAAACCCCATCTCTACTGAAAATACAAAAAGTAGCTGAGTGTGGTGGTGGGTGCCTGTAATCCCAGCTATTTGGGAGGCTAAGGTGGGAGAATCGCTTGAACTCAGGAGGCGGAGGCTATAGTGAGCTGAGATCGTGCCACTGCACTCCAACCTGGGCGACAGAGTGAGACTCCATCTCAAAAGAAAAAGAAAAAAAGCTAGGATTCTGCTACATGTGGCTAAGATATAGATTAGAAGGCTTATTCACTATAACAAAATCACTAACAAATTAATCTAAGACAGACAATTTAGAGGACGATTCAAGGAAACGCCAGTACCTAGACTCAGTTAGTGACTCTTATCAGGAAATGTTAACTGCTCATCCCTGCTGAATCTAATTTGGGTTTCCTGCAAATTTGAGTAGAATTAACTCACCCTGAACCTTTATTATTTGAGATAAGTCTAGAACCATCAGACCAAATTGATATAAAAAATGTTTCTCCACTGCAATACTTTTATTTTCCTTAATTAAATATTGATCTTGGAAATTTCCTCTAACTATCCTCTCACCTATTTGATTCAGAGCCCAGATTGTCTACTGCTTACTTCTGCCTCCACGTAGAATAAAAATATTATTCCATCCCCCTTCATTCTCTAGGCCAAATTCAGTGCTTGCTCTCTCGTCCTGGCCTCATTTATGTTCTGAGGCAGTAAACGGAGGGTTGTTCTGCTGTGTGTGTCCTCCAGCACTTTCTGCTACAATCCTGCTGAAAGATGGGCTGTGGGAGTTCACATTTTAAAAAAGGCGAGGCACAAAGTTAAATTTAGTTCATTCTGGGTATCGCAATCCTGGGAACTAGCACCACCTCTAACCATGCCAGTCACGTTGCAAAACTGAGATCTTCAACACTGTTTTTCATTTTTTAAATTTTGTTTTCAGTGTTTAGGGGAAGAAAAGAAGAATGCATCCAAAAGAAACACTACTAGACCATAATCCTTAATTGATTATAGGACAATTCAAATTTATTACCTGAGCTTTGCTGTTGTTGTTGTTGTTTTGTTTTGAGACAGGGTCTTGCTTTGTTGTCCAGGCTGGAGTGCAGTGGTACAATCACAGCTTACTGCAGCATTGAACTCCCAGGCTCAAGTGATCTTTCCACCCCGTCTCCCAAGTATCTGGGACTACAGGTGTATGCCACCATGCCTGGTTATTTATTTATTTATTTATTTTAGATAGAGTCCCACTCTGTTGCCCAGGCTGGAGTGCAGTGGCACAATCTCGGCTCACGGCAGTCTCCTGCTTCAGCCTCCAGAACAGCTGGGATTGCAAGTACAAGCCACCACACCTGGCTAATTTTTTATATTTTTGGTAGAGATGGGGTTTCACCATATTGGCCAGGCTGGTCTCAAACTCCTGACCTCAAGTGATCTGCCCACCTGGGCCTCCCAAAGTGCTGGGACTACAGGCGTGAGCCACCACACCAGGTCCTGGTTATTTTTTTTGATTTTTTGTACAGACAGGGTCTCACTGTGTTGCCCAGGCTGGTCTTGAATTCCTGGGCTCAAGTGATCGGCTTGCCTCAGCCTCCCAAAGTGTGAGATTACAGGTGAACCACTGCACCGGACCTATTACCTGAGTTTTTAAAAACAAAAATATAATTTGAGTTATCATATTTATTAGAACATGGGCTTTTGCTTTTTAAAATATTTTTCCCCTCAAACAGTATTATGCAGTGTTCTTAGGCTAATTGCTGAGTTGTGAACAGGAGAAAGGGGCCATTGGAGCAGGCACTTCGTTATGTCAGCACCGATTGACATACAATTCCTTTCTGTAACTCTCTTACTCTTCACACCGCATTTTCCCCTTTCTTCTTCATTTTTCCATTGTGAGAACATGTCAGAAGGAAGAACAGCCCTCAGGACAAAAATGAGATTCAGTTAAGAGACTGATATTCAAAATGGCACATACATTTCATGTGGGAGGCAGGGTATTGGCTATAACTAACTTCCATGAGTTACTTTTGGGAAGCCCTCACTAGCTGGGTGCTATTTGGTTTTTGTAGAAGTGGCATATTCTTTCATGTGTCCTATGTAATTTTCCTGAGTGCACACATTTTTAGCATATTTTGCAGTCCAATTTTCAAAGGCATCTACTGTATTGCTTCAGTTACAAATCTTTCACTGTTAGAATCATTCTTTACTTTCAGAATGATTTTAAGAATTAGAATATTTTCCCCATATCTAACATAATGCACAAATCATAATAGATTCTGGGGAGTTAATTTGTTTGCTTCCAACTTTGTTGGTCATTGTATATAGAAATAACTTTTTTTAACAGAAGGGGGCGAATATTAGTGGCTTTTATGAATTTCATCAATTGTTAAAAAATTGTGATTTGTGGAATTAGAAAATCTTTCAATCTCTCTGTGTTTTGTTTTTGTTTTTGTTTTTGTTTTTTGTTTGTTTGTTTTTGAGATAGGGTCTCTTTCTGTCACCCAGGCTGGAGTGCAGTAGCACAATCATAGTTCATTGTAACCTCAAACTCCTGGGCTCAAGCGATCTTCCTGCCTCAGCCTCCCAAGTAGCTAGAACTATAGGCAAACACCACCACGTCCGGCTAATTTTTTCTTTTTTGTAGAGACAAGTCTCACTATGTTGCCCAGGCTGGTCTCACACTCCTGCATTCAAGCAATCCTCCCTCCTTGGCCTCCCAAAGTGCTGGGATTACAGGCATGAGCCACCATGTCTGGTCTAATCTTACTCTTATAATCGTTTTTTAGGGTATCCTGTGAGTGTTGATTCAAAGAGGTCAGAAGGCAGTTCTGGATCATCTCCAAGTCTCAGGTCTTATTTATGGAAGTGTGGAATAGTTCTTAGAAAGACTCAGAGAAATACTAGAGGTCATCATGTCTAACCTCTGACATTGCAAGAGAAGGAACTCAAGACAAGAGGAGATAAGAATGAACAACAGAGAAGCTGTGATCTTTTGACTCCCCACACGATGCACTTGTCTCCAAAATTATGCTAATTCGGACTCTGAACATAAACAAACATGGTTCCCCACAAGCTATTGTAAGAATAAAAAGGTTGTAATATCTATTTTAGAGATTTTTCTGGACGGTTTAGGGAAATATAATTTTGATCTGAAGAAAACGTGAATTCATAATATTTTCAGCACTTAAAAAATGTAATCTTGTTATCCCCATGTAATGATGTATAAGTCTGTTCTCATAATGCTATGAAAAAATGCCCACAACTGGGTAATTTATAAAGGGAAGAGGCTTAATTGACTCACAGTTCAGCATTGCTGAGGAGGCCTCAGGAAACTTACAATCGTGGCAGAAGGCAAAGGAAAAGCAGGCAACTTCTTCACAGGGTGGCAGGATGGAGTGAGCGCAAGCAGGGAAAATGCCAGATGCTCGTAAAACTCTCAGATCTTGTGAGACTCACTCATTATCATGAGAACAGCATGGGGGAACCGCCCCCGTGATCCAATCACCTCCCACCTGGTCCCATCCTTGACACGTGGAAATTATTACAATTCAAGGAGTGATTTAAGTGGGGACACAGAGTTAAACCATATCAAATGGAATAACCACATAATGGTTAAGAACATGGTTTCTGAAATAAGATTGCATTGGATCCATTTTTATTATCTGTATGAACTTGGGTGTGTTCCTTAACTTTTCTATCTTTGCAATATGTGAAAATATAATCAATCACATTGACTTCAAAAAATTTGTGAAGCTCAAATAAAATAAGGCATACACCATGTTGAACATGATTGCTAGAAATATAGAAGTCACCCAATAAATATAAACTATTAATTTTATTGTTGTTAATAAATATAGAAAGACATTAATTTTGCCATCAAGTAAGAATATGTCTTTAGAGAGATATGATATGTCAGAGAAAATGAGTTTTTTTCCTTTGTTGCTATTCATCTACTCTCACCCCTGATGAAATGAACTAAAAAAGAAGCTAATCTGAACTGAAAGTAAACTACAGAATTAATAGATCTATGGTTACTAATTTTTTAAAAGGATGATAACTAAAGATACTCATATAGATACACACACACACACAACGTAATAAGGATCAGTGTTCTTATGCATTAAAATATGCTATTTCTAGTCTCCAAGTCTCTTTGCTTTGGCCATAATTAAGATCTGTATGCATCAATATGTGGAACTTATTTTTTTAAAACTACTCAAGTGAGGCAGGGCACAGTGGCTCACACCTGTAATGCCAACACTTTGGGAGGCTGAGGTGGGTGGATCACTTGAGGTCAGGAGTTCGAGACCAGCCTGGCCAACATGGCAAAACCACATCTCTAAAAATACAAAAATTAGCCAGGCATGGTGGTGCATGCCTGTAATTCCAGCTACTCAGGAGGCTGAAGCAGGAGAATCCCTTGAACCCAGGAGGTGGAGGTTGCAATGAGCCGAGATCACACCATTGCACTCCAGCCTGGGCAACAGAGAGACACTACATCTCAAAATAAAAGAAAAAAAAGAGAGAGACTCTGATATTCAAAATGGCACATACATTTCACATGGGAGGCGGGCTGTTGGCTATAAGTAACTTCCATGAGCTACTTTTGGCAAGCCCTCACTACCTGGATGCTAGTGGCTCTGTCTCAAAAAAAAAATTTATTATTTTTTTAAAAGACTGGTCAAGTACAGTAGTGAGAAGGGGAAAAGAATATATGAAATTTAAAAAGAGAAAAATGGAAATCTTGTCATTGCTGAGTTTTTCTACCTACCTCTTCTCATTCTCCTTTTACTAAGCACTAGAATTTAACCTTAAATGAAAACAACCTGTGAATATACATTTGCTTCTAATGTAGAGAAATGTGAAAAATCCATTTCTTTTGCCAAATTTAATTATGCACTAAAAGAAATATTTTAGTAGTATTTTATGAGATTGTTAGAAATTTTAAATTTTCATAAGAAATTAATTAATTAATTAATAAGAATTTTTAAAAACCAAGAAAGTACTTTAGTAATCTGCCCTGATTTCTAAGGATATTGTTTGTTTAAATTTTTACTAAAAGTCGAATAGGAGGAGGGGATCGTAAAACTTCCTCTGTCTATGCTAAGCCCTGTGTCTGTCCACATTTTACTTATGCCTCATCCTTACTTCCAGAGAAGAGAAGCTGCTGATCTCACCATTGTATTTAAAGCCATGGATGAGGAAACAGTTGCTCATGAGTAGAAACACTGTATGTGTCAGAAAGTGAACATCTCGGTATTGAACCTCTTCCTGCCTCATGCTGTAAGTACAGATAGCAGGGCCTGCCCTCTGGCCAGTAATATCTCTTCTTCTTTTTCCATGTGGCTTGTCAGGTAAATAGAATCAGGGTCTCTCTGGGAGCCTGATAATCTCCTTCTGTCTAAAGATGCCTCTAAATATGCTACAATCAAGATATAGACAGATGTGGGGAGGCAAAGGGAAGGAGTAGGTTCAGAATGTATTAGTGTTCTCTTAATTTTACCCACACCCTGTAAAAGATATTGTAATATATATGACATTGTGATATTATCATTTCTATTTACTCTTGATTCTTGTGTGTATGGTTCTCTTGGGACCCTCATAGGGAGTGAGAGTGGAGGGGGAGAAGTAGAGTAATTTATCAGGGGAGGATTTCAACAGTATTGGGACTTTTGCCATAACAAACAAATCTTATTTTTCTTCCTACTAGGCTACACGTTCTCCATTTCAGCAGGTCTGTAACTCACAGTATTTTTTTTTTTTTTTTTTTTTTTTGGTTATTCCATGATTAGTCCTATTTAGTACTTAATGTTCTTAAATATGTAAATATGTGATGGTTTGCTTTGTGTGTCAACTTGGTTAAGGTGTTTTGTAGATGTGGTTAAGATCTACAATAAGATGACTTTAAGTAAGGGAGATTATCCTCATAATCTGAGTAGGACTTATCCAATCAGTTGAAAGGTTTTAAGAGCAAAAATTAGGTTTTTCTGGTTTCCTGGGTCTTCACAGGAAGAAATTCCACCCATGAACTGCAATCTTAGCTCTTGCTAAAGATTTCTAGCCTGCCTTTTCTGTGAACTTTAGACTTGCCTAGTCACCCCTACAACACATAAACCAATTCTGTGCAATAAATCTCTCTCTCTCATACACAGACACATGCACACACTTACATACATGTACATGCATCTGTATATCTGTGTGTATGTGTGAGTGGGTGGGTGTGTGTGTGTGTATATATATATATATATAATCTCCTGCATTCTACTGGTTCTGTTTCTCTGGTAGAATACTAATATAGATTTTAGTATCCTTATATATTGATATCATACTACAGTAAATAATTGAGACATTGAGTCAGCTCTAGAAAGTAATGAAACCCATAATCTGTTCCTAAAATGGTTTATTATCATTATCTCTTAAGTGCTTTGAACAAGTTGCCAATGGAGGTGATTCAAAAACTATCAGGGAATATGGCAAGATTTGTAATTTTGTGTTTTTCCAATCAACTAGAGCATAAAATGGTATAATATGTTTTGAAGATGCTAGAAGCCCACAAAACAATCAGAGCCCTGACAGCTGCCATGCCTTGGATCCCCTGCTCAGATGGTATGATACTGATGCTCATTCACTGTGTGATATTAATTTTGTGATGTGATAAGCTATGACTTAAAGGTAGTGTTTCTTTCCCACATCAACATAAATTCCCGGTTCCTAAGTTTTAATTAAGATTTTTATCCTATAGGACCTAATCAGTAGGTAGGTACATAGATAGATAGATACAGATAGATAGATGATAGATAGATAGATAGATAGATAGATAGATAGATAGATAGATAGATAGATAGATGATAGATAGATACACACATACATACATACATATGTACATACATACATAGTATAGAGAGATAGCTTTTAGCCTGGGGGCAGGTCTAGAACAATGATTTGAAAGCTCCCTGACTGCTCATCAGGAAAAAATGGAGCCATAAGAAAATGTAACAAGATCTTTAAAATGCTGAAAGATAAAAACTGCAAACCCAGACGAACACTCTATCCAATAAAAATATACTTTAAAAATTAAAGCAAAATAAAGACATTTTCATACAAAAGGAAATAAGATCATTTTTCAGCAGATTTACACTACTAGAAATTCTAAAAGTAGGGTTTTGTTTTTGTTTTGTAATTAATTTGTACAATCATTATATGTATATGTAAAAAAAAGAAATGATACCAGATGGAAACTCAGATCTTTAGATGGAGGAACACTAGATATAGTAAATAAATGGGTAAATATAAAACATATTTTGCTTTGTTTATTTTGTTTTTAAATTTATTTTTAGTTTGTCTAAGTTTCAGGGTCCACGTGTAGGATGTGCAGGTTTGTTACATCGGTAAATGTCTGCCATGGTGGTTTGCTGCACAGACCGACCCATCACCTAGGTATTAAGCCTAGCAACCATTAGCTATTCTTCCTGATCCAGTCCCTCCCCCTACCCCAACAAGCCCCAGTGAAAAACACATTTTTCTTAATTTAAAATGAATAGAACTGTTTAAAACAAAAATTTATAACATTGTATTCTGGAGTCCAGAATCTTTGCAGATGTAATATATATGACAACTGTTATACAAATGATTGAGGAGAGGGTAAATAGACCTGTACAATTACACGGTGTATTTTATGCAACAGGTTACATTATTAACTCTCACTAGACTGAAAATTGAAGATTGTACAGTGAAATCCCTAGGGCAACCACTACAAAGATAACATAAAGAGGTACAGCTAAAAGGCAATAGATAAATTAAAATGGAATTCTAAAAAATATTCAATTATCCAAAAAGAAGGCAGGAAAAGAGGAGCAGAGGAATACAACCGGAAGGAACAAGCAGGAGAAAACTAAAATTATAGACTTAAAGCAACCATATTAATAACGAGCCAAACATATCATTTAGAAGGCTGGAGTTGTCATAATAATTTTTTTTAAAGCAAGACTTGGCCCAGTGCAGTGGTGTACATCTATAATCCCAGCTACTCGGGAGGCTGAGGCAGGAGAATTGCTTGAACCTGGGAAGCAGAGGTTGCAGTGAGCTGAGTTCGTGCCACTGGACTCCAGCCTGGGCGACACAGAGAGACTCCATTTCAACAACAACAAAAAAAAAAGAAAGTTAAACTGAAGACTGTTAAAGTTGTTTTATAAAAATCAGATATCTGTGGATTAAAAAGGGGACAAAACCAAGATTATTACCAGGTAAAGCGGGACATTTCATTGGCCAACTCATGAGAAAAATATGACAATCATAAATCTGTACGCATCTAATAACAGAGTTTCCAGATGTATAAAGCAAAACTGGCCAAATTAAACAGAGAAACGTACAGTTTACAGTCATAGTCTGAGATTTTAATACCCCTTTCTCGCAACTGATACAATTACCAGGCAAACAAAAACAAAACAAAAACATTAAAGACGCAGAACTTCTGAACAACACCATCAACTACCAAGACCTCATCAATATTTGTAGAACACTCCACCCAACAACTGTAGAATACACATTGTTTTCAAGTGCAAATGGCATATTCACCAAGATAGACCATATGCTGGGCTATAAAACAAGTCTCAATAAATTTAAAAGCTTTGGAATCTTACCATTTATGTTCTCCTACCACAATGAAATTAAACTAGAAAGTAATTTCAACCATATATTTTAAACCTCAAATATATGGAAATTAAACAATGCGCTTGTAAATAATTCATTGGCCATTGTCATTGCTCAAAATATTTCAAAGCCATTTAGCAGGTACAAGCTATGATGTGAAACAGGTTGTGATTTGAACAAAGCACTAGAGGCCATATTGGCAAAGTGAACAGTTTTTCTAAAATCCATGAAAAAACTTTAAGGTTGGTCCAAAGCAAGATAAATAATCAAATATTTCATATGTTATTTTATCCTCAGTATCAGAATTTTAAAATCCTTTGTTGCAAGCTAGTTAGCCTGGTACCCTCCTATCTAGACTGCTAGAAGCATATACACAGAAAATTCATCTTTCCCTACTCGGTAGCCTGTGTTACTCTCTATTCTCTGAAAGTTTTAGATATGTTGTAAATAATCATCTCTTAGATTTTCTTGTATTTAGAAGTTTTTGTTTGGTACCACAACAAAAATTGTTGTTTAGTTGTAATTGTGAGCACACTGGAAAAAAGAAAAAAAGCTAAATACATTTTCACTTTATTGCTCACTAAGATAAAAAAATCAAGAAAGACCAGTTTTAGGACTATTACTTTTCATAGTGTTCCCACACACTTGGGAATGAGTTCAGATTAGCTGTCATATAGCTATAGGGCACTGACGTCTTCTAACCTCTTACATCAGGTAAAACCCACTGAAGGATGCCAGGACATCTTGCCCCGAGAGATATTTGCCAGACTTTAATCAGCTTTCAGGAAAAATGAAATCTACCATCTCACTAATCCCTTATCCTGTGCCAAAGCCTGGTCCTGCCTCAGTTCTTGTCTGCTTGCCTTTATGTCTCCTTGGGAATGTGTTCCAAGATGTTTTGACACCTGAAGTTTGGGTTAGGTCAGTACTCTTAAGCCTAAGCTTGCGTCCGAATCACCAGGAGGGCTTGTCAAAATAGATTGCTCGGTCCACCTCCAGAGTTTCTGATTTCGCATGTCTTGGGGGGATCCTGACAGTCTTCATGTCCAGCTAGCCCCCAGGGAATATCCGTGCTGCCAGTCTGGAGACTACACTCAGAAAACCATGAGGATTTCCTGCTAAAAAGAAAAGATAATGTTACAAAAAGGTCTAAGATTCCTCAAAGGATTTAGTTGGTTGTAAAACATCAAGGACTGCTTCTTCCCTGGGAACTAAAAAATTTTTTTAAAAAGTCAAGACTATTTGAATTGAGATATTTCCCACCCTCCTGTACCTCTTAAAATACTTTAAAAGTGTTTTGTTTTATTTTATTTTATTTTGAGACAGAGTCTGGCTCTGGCACTCAGACTGGAGTACAGTGGCTCAATCTCGGCTCACTGCAACCTCTGCCTTCTGGGTTCAGGCTATTCTCCTGCCTCAGCCTCCCAAGTAGCTGGGACTACAGGTGTGAGCCACCACACCTGGCTAACTTTTGTATTTTTAGTAGAGATGGGGTTTCACCATGTTGGCCAGGCTGGTCTTGAATTCCTGACCACAGGGGATCCACCCGCCTCAGCTTCCCAAAGTGCTGGGATTACAGGCGTGAGCCACTGCGCCTGGCTGAAAAAAAAAAAAAAACAACCTTTAGGATTTTAGGAAAAAAAAAAACCCTCAGAAACAGAAAGTCAAATATCACATGTATTGACTTTCACAAGTGGGAGCTAAACAATGGGCACACATGGACATAGAGTGGAAGAATAGACACTGGAGACTACAAAAGGCAGGGGTGGGACTGAGGGGTGAGAAATTGCCTGTCGGGTACAATGTATACTATTTGGGCGGTGAGTACACTAAAAGCCCAGACTTCACCACTGTACAATCTATTCACCTAAGAAATCTGTACTTGTACTCCCTAAACATATAAAAATTTGAACAACTTTTAAAAAAGAATAAGTGGCATTGTTACAGAACCTGGTTAGACAATCCTCACAGTAAAGTTCTTTTGGCTCCGTTTGAAAAATAATAAAAGAAAGTGTCAGGAATATTTTGTAAATAAATTATGGGCCCACATTGTATTTGGCTCTGTTCCAGAGAATGACACAATCAATAATGATGCGTTTTTATTTAGTGCATTAATCCAAATTCTCGTGAAGTAACAGCCAGGCTGTGGCTCCAATGCTGAAATTTTTAAAGAAGGTATAGGACAAATTTAGGATGAATTTATGATCAGCTCTTTAAAAAGGATTTCTATTTTTTTGTTTTTTTTTTTTGAGATGGAGTCTCACTCTGTCTCGCAGGCTGGAGTGCAGTGGGGCAATCTCGGCTCACTGCAAGCTCCGCCTCCTGGGTTCACACCATCCTCCCGCCTCAGTCTCCTGAGTAGCTGGGATCACAGGTGCCCGCCACCACGCCTGGCTAATTTTTTTATTTTTAGTAGACGCGGGGTTTCACCGTGTCAGCCAGGATGGTCTCGATCTCCTGACCTCATGATCCGCCCGCCTCAGCCTCCCAAAGTGCTGGGATTCCTTTTTAGGCCACCACGCATGGCCTAAAAAGGAATTCTTAATCCACATTCGCTCATTTAGACATTCGAACTTTATGGGACACCAACTTCCTGCCAAGCTATGTGCTACAGTATAAGGCAATTGAAGATACAGAGTTGAACAAAATACATTTGTCTCCTTAATTGAAGACATAATGGACTTCAGAAAGTCAGCGCAGAAATGGAGCTTAGTAACCATTTGGCCCTGCGGTTCTCCAAATGTGGTTCTGACACAGAATAGTGTCATCTGGGGACTTGTTAGACATGCAAATCCTTCGACCCAGACCTACAGAGTCAGACACACGCTGGCAGGGGTGCAATCAACCGTAACAAACCCTTGGGTGATCCTGATGCATGCTGAAGTTTGAGGATGAGCAAGGTAGCCCCGTCATATTTTACTTTCCTTAAGTCACAGACCACTGACAATCTGATGAAAACAGAGTTTTGCAGATTACTTTGGGTGGCTCACACTATTGGTTTAAGGCTGAACCTTGTCTAAGCTCTTATTTTTACAATTAAGCAAAGTAAATACCAAGAGTTAAGTGGCTAATTAGTTTAACAGCAAATTAAGTGGCAGAATGGTGTCTACATGCTCAAGCCAATCAATTCCAAGTTCCTATCTCTACCTTTCTACTTACACAGCCACAAAAGTCAAATGTGGAAAGAAGTCCAGAGGACTGAAGCCACAGTAGTTTATGATTTCATTTAAAACAATCTATCTTGTCCATAAAGATGTGACTACTCTTCCAGAGAAGACACGGATGATTTTTTTTTGTAATGAGGAAAAGCATGTGCTCCAAAGATTATCTCTGAAAAACAGGTATGTACCTAGAAATTATTCTCTGCCAAGAACATAGTGCAACATTCAGGCTCGTTAAAAAATAATGTTCTCATTTCACAGGTTTCTGCTGAAAGAGCTGGGTATTATTGTTGGTAGGTCAACTGTGTCTACTTAATCACACACCAGAAAACAACTAAACACAAAGAACAACAGAAAAGGTAAAACAAGGTTGAGTAAAAGAAGACATTAACAAAATAATATTAAATGCATCCATTTCAAACACAGGCAAAAAGAATCCAGGATCATGATTTCTCAGGTGAAGGCTAAGGTTGGGAGAGGCAGAAGGAGGCTAATGTTCCATTTCTTCATTGGATCGCTGATTACGCAGGTGTGCTATTTCCATTCAAGCCAAAGACTTAGATGCACTTTTCTAGATGCTGTATGTCAATAAAATAGTTAAAACACACATAAAAACAAGATGTAAAGGTTTTGATCATGCAAAGATTAGTTCTAAAAAGGTGTTTTATGTGGAAGAAGCATTTTACACCCATGTATTTCACAAGAAAAGGTATACCAGGGTATATATCAGGTGTAGGGTATACCAGGAGGGACTTCGAAGTCTATGATTCCTCAAAAGTACAGACAGCAGAAAGGAAATGATTTCCATTAGTTCAGAGAAGATGAGGTCAGAAACACTGAATGAGCATGAGCTGGGAGGTGTTTTAGAATTAGTAATGGGACACACATTGTCTGAAGCCAAACAATTCTATGACTATGCAAGACATGATACGTTTCACGACTGTTGGTTTCTTGGTTTGAAAATGAAAGATTTTTATTTCCCTCTACCCCAACAAAATTTTGCAAATTGGAAACTGCTGAATTCCAGAAGTTTCGAAGTGTAGTGTTCTATTTTTAGACACTAGCACATAATTTTTAATTTCTTATTGAAATGATATTGCCTTGAACTATGTCCAAAATGGGAGTAAAATGTATTTAAATGTATAAATGCAAATCCAGAAAGTGAGATCACATTGTGTTAAAATGTTCAAACTCTTTGACTCAAATTCCATGTTTTTTCTAAATAACCACACATGAACAGAAATTTATATAAAGGAATATTTTAAATGGTAATTTTTAAAAGCAAAAAGTTAAAGATACCTTATACAGAATTCTGGAATAATTAAATAAATTGTGACCCTTCTGGATGAAGAACACATGTTTTTGAAGAATAGTTATTGATATGGTAAAAATACAGAGTATGATTAAGGAGCAGGATATAAAAATAATATAGAATGGACTTAATTTTTTAAAGAATTAAGCAAAACTGTATTTGCAAAAATATAAGAACATTAGAAGTTCTCATTTTTCTGATTGAATACTGTGTAATGTCTATTTTTTTCCTAAAGCTTTTTGATGTTTTCGAAAATAAACACATTAATTTTAAAATTATGAATGTATCAGATACTCTTTCTAAGGAAATCTAAATAGGTATGAAGAATAAAAAGAAAAATTATTCTTTCCTTTTCCTCATCCCATCACTGTCCAAGATACATGCAAAAATAACATTTATAACAATTATTAGATAGTATTTCTTTTCTCTTTTTATGTATTTATAAGGGTAAAGTATACATACACATAACTTTTTTGATGAAAAAACATTCTTTAAAACTTGCATTTTTCCTTGAATAATATATTATTAACATCTTTTTTGGTTTACCTTAACTTAAAATCACTATCTCAAGTTTTGTTTGGGAAAAATACTTTGTGCTAGAAAATGTCAAGCAGTATTCTAAAATTGTTGAGTCATAGATTGATAGAAATGCATATATGGGACCACCCTGCTAAGCTGCTTCCAGATTCCTGACCGACAGAAACTATGGCAGAAAAAATGTTTTAAAAATGTTCATTATTTAAAGCTGCTAAATGTTAGGATAATTTATTCCACAGGAAAAAAAAAATTGTTCCATGATATAGATTCATGATATTTTTAAGGTAGTCATTTCCTTCCTTCCTTCCTTCCTTCCTTCCTTCCTTCCTTCCTTCCTTCCTTCCTTCCTTCCTTCCTTCCTTCCTTCCTTCCTTCCTTCCTTCCTTCCTTCCTCCCTTCCTCCCTTCCTTCCCTTCCTTCCCTTCCTTCCCTTCCTTCCCTTCCTTCCCTTCCTTCCCTTCCTTCCCTTCCTTCCCTTCCTTCCCTTCCTTTCCGAGGCAGTTTCTCTCTTGTTGCCCAGGCTGGGGTGCAATGGCACAATCTTGGCTCACCAGGCTGGTCTCAAACTCCTGATCTCAGGTGATCCACCTGCCTTGGCCTCCCAAAGTGCTGGGATTACAGGCGTGAGCCACCATGCACAGCCAGGTGGTTTTTTTCTTGTACACATTTTACATCTACCAGCCTATCACTAATACAGTGATCAGTGCACATAGGTCTTTGGGTACAACTGTGGAATGATTTCTAGAAATAGAGTGGTGGATCAATGGACATGCATTTAAAAAATCTTGACATTTATTGCCAGATTGTAACTGTAAAGGCCATATGTGAAAATAACTCACTTTTCATACAACCAACGTTATTGATTTTAGTAATTTTTTTTCTGACTTTATTAAGTTGTACATCTCCAATTAACAGTAAGGTTGAGCATCTTTTCATTTTAATTATCCATTTGAATTGACTCATCATACTCTTTGTATATTTTCAGTTAAATTCTTTTTCTTATTAATTTATAGAAGCTGTTTATATTGTATTAACTCTTTTGTTATTTTTATCCATCTGTTGAAGCTCTACTGATCTCATATGTATTTGGTGTTTATCATTCATATGCCTTTCAGTATAGACACATTTTAAACTTTCCATATTCAGAGCTTTTTATTTTTTGCTTTTGTGTCTTGTTTTCTTTATGTGAAGGCTATAAAGACATTTCTCTGTTTTTTTTTTTTTTTTTTTTTTTAGTGCTTTGTTTTACCATTAGGTGAAAATTTTAATTTTTAATTTTTTTTTTTTAAGACAGGGTCTCACTCTGTCACCCAAGCTGGAGTACATATTATGATCACACCTCATTGCAGCCTCGACCTCCAGGTCTCAAGCAAATCCTCCTGCCCCAGGCTTGAGAGTAGCTGGAACCACAGGTGGTGCCACCATGCCCAGGTTTGTTTGTTTAACTTTTGTAGATATGAGGTCTCACTGTGTTGCCCAGGCTGGTCTTGGACTCAAGGGATCAAGGGATCCTCCAGCCTCGGACACCTAAAGTGTTGGGATTACAGGTGTGAGCCACCATGCCTGGCAAGGTGAACGTTTTTAATTTATCCAGAAATTATTTTTGTGTATGTACTAACTACTGTGGTAGCCAGTCTCCAGGTTGGCCTTAAATTATCCTGATGTCTTGGTATTCACACTCTCATTCAGTTCTCTTATACATTATATAGGGTTGGTCTATGTAACCAATAAAATATAGCAGAAGTGATGTTATGTCACTTCCAATATTAGGTTATTAAAGATGACTTCCTTCTTGGGCTCCTTGTCTCTCAGATCACTCAATCTGGAGGAAGTCAGCGATTATGTCATGAGGTCACTCAGGCAGTTGAGGTTCTGGCTAAAAGTCAGCAAGAACTGAGGTCCACCAACAACCTTGTGAGTCCCCTGAAAGCAGATTCTACAGCCCTGGGAAGACAGTGGCTCCAGCCCATGGCCTGATGGCAACCTCATGAGGCTGAGCTGAAGCCACACAGCCAAGCCAGTCCCAGATTCCAGATGCCAGACCCACAGAAGCTGTGGCATCACATATGTTTATTGTTTAAAGCTGCCAAATGGCCAAATGTTAGGGTAATTTGTTCCACAGCAATGGATAACTAACTTAACTACTTTTAAAATAGAAACTGGTTTTACATAAAAACAAACAAAAAACAGGAAATTGTCTTTCAGAGAAAGACAGGGCTTTTGGTTTGAGGATTCATTATTGAGTCCCTGCTGTTTGAGCATTCATCTCCCTTCCCGATGCGTGCTGACCTTACAATTGCTATCTCAAGTTTTGTTTGGGAAAAATACTCTGTGCTGGAAAATGTTAAGTAGTATTCCATAGACTTCTAGTTCCATGTTGGTTCCATTCTTAGCCCTTGGATGACTATGCTTTTTGGTTACCTTGGAAATGCTGGAGCCAACAAAGTTGTTGGCTCACATTTTTTACTCATATTCTGCTAAAGTGGAGGAATAACTCTCTTACACATTGACATGTAAAAACACATAAAAGTTGACATAACATTTGTAGCATGTTTTCAATATTTCATCTTTAAATTTTGTCAATATATTAGATATGATATTTAACTTTTTCAATTTATAGAATATTCTAGCCATGTATCCTAACTGGCAGTCAGGATGTGTCAAATTAGTTGGCCAAGTTTATTTTTCAGTTAAAATTTTGCATTTTTTCATTTCAAATAAGCACATTAATAGACATACATGGTGTAATTACTATTTATCTTCAAAATTAAAATTTTTAGATATATGGAAGGGGGCCAAGAACAGTGGCTCACGCCTGTAATCCCAGCACTTTCAGAGGCCGAGGTGGGTGGATCACCTGAGGTCAGGAGTTCGAGACCAGTCTGGCCAACATGGTGAAACCCCCACCTCTACTAAAAACACAAAAATTAGCTGGGTGTGGTGGCTCCCGCCTGTATCCCAGCTACTCGGGAGGCTGAGGCAGGAAAATCGCTTGAGCCCAGGCAGAGGTTGCAGTGCGTCAAGGTAGTGCCACTGCACTACAGCCTGGGTCACAGAGCAAGACTCTGCCTCTAAAAAAAAAAAAAAAAAAAAAAAGATAGATGGAAGAGTAGACAGATAATGGAGACTTGCCACGAATTGATGGCCTGTTAGAAATCAGCCACCTCTCCCATCAGTTTCCAGCTTTTCTCTCAAGGGACTAGCCTAAAAGAGCCACACATTCTACAACTGTCCCTTTGTTTAGTGCCATCTGCCTGTCATCCTTGGGGCAGTGTACCATATTGGAATGGATGCATTAGTATTTTCTTTTATAAAATAGGAGGAAAGCAACCGTGAAGGAAAATCAGGATATAAAAAAGGGACATTATCTAGTAGGTCAATTTTAGGAAAGAATACGTATGTTACCTCCAGGGCTATGCTAAGCACTCCAAGGTGACATAAGCTTTTTATTCTATGACTTTCTTCTTGACCACAGTTGTCCTGTCATTATTTCTTGTGCAATGAAAATAGCATTCTCACATATAGATGATTTTTCAAAGGGAGGCTGAGGCAGGAGAATCGCTTGAACCCAGGAGGTGGAGGTTGCAGTAAACCGGTATCACACCACTGCACTCCAGCCTGGGCAACAGAGCGAGACTCAGTCTCAAAAAAACAAAACAAAACAAAAACATATCTATTTAAACAGATATTACTTTGTCCATAGCTGGGACAGAGAACTTGACAGAGCTCTAACTACGCAGAAAGAAAGACATTTATCAAATGTTTAATATTTAAAAGATGGGAAGACTGGTCCAGTACAGTGGCTCATACCTGTAATCCTAGCACTTTGGGAGGCTGAGGTGGGCAGGTTGCTTGAGCTCAGGAGTTCAAGACCAGCCTGGGCAACATGGTGAAACCCCATTACTACAAAAAACTTAAAAATTAGTTGGGTGTGGTGGCACGTGCCTGTAGTCCCAGCTACTTGGTAGGCTGAAGTAGGATCGCTTGAGCCTGGGAGGTTGAGGCTGCGGTGAGCTGTGATCATGCCACTGCATTTCAGCCTGGACCACAGAGGGCGCCAGCCCCTCTCAAAAAAAGAGAAAATGATCTATCATTTTATGGTTATAAATAGTGGTCAAGTCATAGGGAAAATATTTTTCTTTCCTGAAGACAAACAGGAAATCAGAAAACCCTCTTTAGATACAGGATGATGATGATACAATGACAATTTTCCTTTTGCTTATCTGAATGAGTACAAGGGTTACTGATGTATCATCCTTTTGCTTCTAGTCTTAGATAAAATGTTTCCTTCTTAAGAGATTACCATCAGGCTAGCACCAGGCAGTACCTTAAGCTTTTCAATAGTTAAAAAAAAGAAAAAAAAGACTTCTGTATAAAGTTTTCTGAAATGTTCAGATGTTTTATACTGTTATTAATACTATTGAGAGAAGAATAACTTAAAGGATAAAATAACTTAGTCATAAATAAATATAAACAAAGACCTAAACCTATATACATAAATCTTTAGCTCTCCTCTAAGTGGGGAGAAAATAGTGCTGAGAAAAACATGAGCAATGTGGAACATATATTTATATGCTTAATTATTAATAATATAACCATGGTATTATTAATAAGACCAATGTGCATGTATTTTGGGGTTAATTTCTCCTTTGCCATGAAGATAACTGAAATGTATTACTCATGAGATGAGAGAAATAGCATAGTTTTTTTTTTTTTTTTTTTAAATTTTTTTTTATTTGAGACAGAGTCTTGCTCTGTCTCCCAGGCTGGAGTGCAGTGGCGCGATCTCGGCTCACTGCAAGCTCCGCCTCCCGGGTTCACGCCATTCTCCTACCTCGGCCTCCGGAGTAGCTGGGATTACAGGCGCCCGCCACTTCGCCCGGCTAATTTTTGTATTTTTAGTAGAGACGGGGTTTCACCGTGTTAGCCAGGATGGTCTCGATCTCCTGACCTCCTCGTGATCCGCCCGCCTCGGCCTCACAAAGTGCTGGGATTACAGGCATGAGCAGAATAGTTTTTAATAGATGACAAGAAATATAACCATTCAATATTGTGGATAGGAAGAGAAAAAAACACCGAAATACCATCTGTGTAAGAAGTCACGTACAGGAAAGAAATAAAAGCTCTGACAATATAAGCCCAGATTTTTAAAAAGCCATTTATTTTAAAAAACTGGTTTGTCAAATCACATACATGAGCAGATACACAACTACCAAAGTGGCCTGTAATAGACACCAGTGGGGCGGGCACCACACAGTACCTGAAAAATACAGCTAAAAAAAGAGGAGTCTGTTGAGTATTTAATTTCAGATTCCTACTTGACTCCTTGTTGAATGGCTTTAAGTTAGCATATAGTGAGTGAGAGGTAGAGTCCCAAGTATAATAGGTGATGCCTCAGGGCTCCATTTAAAAACAAAACAAAAACAAAACCATTTCTCCCTCTGCGCAAGAGAAGCCTATCCTATATTTTTTCCTTTGCGAAAACAGAAGCCAAGTTTCTCTTCTCAAATGGTTCAGCATTCCCAATCAAAAAGTGGTGTGTGGTAACCTAGGTATTGTGCTTGTTGAGCCATTTAATTTTCCTCACCCTCCGATTCAGATTCTAGGAGAGAAGAAAGAAAGAATTTAGGTATTTCCCCCCAGATTCCTCTAATAAAGGTCATAAATTACTACAGTCACCAACCCAGAACCCTGCCATTGCGCCAGCATACTTTTACCCTAGGCACCCATTATTAGGTAAAATAGTCACATGAAGGCAGATGGCAAACTCTTGCTCTTTTCTGCTTTCAGGTAAATTTTGCCTGTCTAAAAATGCAACATGCATATATATACGAATACTTATAAATGAATACATTATATATATATTAAATTTATACATATAAATTATATAAAAATTATATATAAATTATATAAAAATAAATTTATACATATAAATTATATAAAATTACATAAAAATTTATACATATAAATTATATAAAAATATACAAACATATATACATATAAATTATATAAAAATTTGAATATATATAAAATTAAACAATACAACTTTTCTTCTTTGGATCACCTAAGATAAACTTTTTATTCTTTGTCTTTTTTTTTTGAGGCAGAGTCTTGCTCTGTTGCCCAAACTGGAGTGCAGTGGCACGATCTTGGCTCACTGCAAACTCTGCCTCCCAGGTTCACACCATTCTCCTGCCTCAGCCTCCCGAGTAGCTAGGACTACAGGTGCCTGCCACCTCGCCTGGCTAATTTTTTATATTTTTAGTAGAGACGGGGTTTCATTGTGTTAGCCAAGATGGTCTCGATCTCCTGACCTCGTGATCCGCCTGCCTCGGCCTCCCAAAGTGCTGGGATTACAGGCATGAGTCACTGCGCCGGGTCTAAACTTTTTATTCTTAATTAAATTCACTCTATTTATTTATTTATTTATTTATTGAGATGCAGTCTTGCTCTGTCATCCAGGCTGGAGTGCAGTGGCGCGATCTTGGCTCACTGCAACCTTCGCCTCCTGGTTCAAGCGATTCTCCTGCCTCAGCCTACCGAGTAGCTGGGACTACAGGCATGTGCCACCATATCTGGCTAATTTTTTTTGTATTTTTAATAGAGACAGGGTTTCATTATGTTGGCCAGGCTGCTCTCGAACTCCTGACCTCAGGTGATCCGCCCTCCTCAGCTTCCCAAAGCACTGGGATTACAGGTGTGAGCCACCACACCTGGCCTGAATTCACTCTTATCTATTATTATCCTTCCATCTTACATTTCCATTATTTAAAATTGCCAGTTAATTGGTAAAGGTGTCATAAAAATCTATAGAATTCCATAATGTGTGATTAAGCTAAATGTATTTTTCTCCTTTCACATCTACTGATCATTTCTTCTTTACTGTCCTCCATCAGAGTGGATAATTTAAGCACTTCATTTCGTTCTTTGTTTTTACATGTAGAGATTTTTATTGCTGTGATTTCAGAAAGGAAAGCTAAGATGTCGGCAAAATGTTTGATACAAAAGATAACTCAAGAATTTTAGTTTTAGGAAAGCAAGTAAAATCTGTGGTAAATATTTTGACATATAATGAGACAGTGTTTAAAGGTCATCAAAATTTTTAAACAGAATCATACCTTCTTCTGCATTTTGTAACCACTCAACAAATTTCTTCATCTGGTCAAGAAAAACACTTTTGCCTTTAGCAACATGTGCTTCCTTATACCATTTCAGTATTGCTTCTTCGCTCAGAACATCAGCTGCAATTTGAAATCAAAGATTTCAAAGTTACTACACAAATGTCATGTTTCAAAACAACTTCATGTCTTACAGTTTAATAGAAAGCAATCGTTTTTAATATAAAGCATTCTGTTACTTATCAGAAGAGAGGAACCAAGTTGATTTTCATGTAGCACAGTGCCCTATTTTGATAGCTTACTAAAGGCTTAAGTAGGCATCTTAGGCATGATATAATGCAAGCCTATAGCTCACTACTAGGACTTGGAAATCTCTCACAGTGCTAATTTGCTGGTAGGAAATAGAATTATTTTGTAATTTGGCAAATGAATCAGCAATTCCAGCATTTTAGAACATTTTGTGTCCTGCCAAGTTCAACCATATCTTGATTAAAGAGCAACCTCAAATCACCAGTGTCTTTTAAGGGGATTGGGATTTTCTTTTTTAGGAGAAAAATGGCAAAGGAAAAAAATGTAGATAATATGCAATAATGTTAGCAATTAGATATAAAAAGGAACTTCTGGGTTGTGGGAGTAATACACACATAAACTGAAGTTCCACACTTTCTCCATCACTAAATCACGACTTATTTTCCCACAGTATATCAAATTATAAGAGTAATATTTTTCCTCTACTACATTAAGGGAAAATAGACACATTAGCTAGTTTCCTACAGGTTTCTGACAACAACAAAAAAATGTTAACTATCTTTTGTCTAAAACCCTAAATTCCACAAATGTGCCTTGATATTCTCAAGATACCATTGAGAGTATTTAATGTTAAGAATGAGAATATAAAAATAAGTGTACATATTCTCCCAATGTTCTAATGTCCTAATGAGTTGTTGTTTGGGAATTTGTAGTGGGAAACGAGATAGAAAACAGGTACAACGCATTTATTATTGTCCCTGAGATGTGCTCAATTCAGTACAAATACTGATAAAGCCATATAATGTTAATAAATTACTCGAATGATATATTTTCAGTTAAAATGTAATTTCAACTTATGAAAATGACAGAAACAGTTTAATACTGTTTTCATTTAAAACATCACTGATATTTTCATAACAAAAACACTGGCTTTTTATTTTTAAAGAATTATTGGCTCTTGGAAAATGTTCTTGGATTAAATTGAAGAGACTGACCTGACTAAAATGAACAAGATTTGTTTATGAAAATAAAAGTTGTTTTTTTTTTTAAAACTTGTTTATTATTATCACTAAAAACACTACATTTTGCAAATGAAGCAAGAAGTCTGAATTTACTTATAGAGATTGGATGTAAGAGTTACAATCAGGGGTCCTATAGAATTACTCTTAGCTTCTAATTATTTTAGCTCTTTGTTTCCAGCTCTCCACTGAGATAAAAGAAATTTCTACTAGCCATCAGAGCCTAACTGTCATAGAGTTGAGGAGCAGGCAGTTGTGTCCCAAGGAATTGACCTGTTATTATGCAAGACTGCCTTGCAGAGACTTTTAAAGAACATTAACAGAGATTTTAAAAGTCCCTTTTATGTAATTTGTAATTTGTCTTTAAGATGCTTGTGATTAGATCCGTAATTATCAAACTGGATCATGTCTTCCTGTCTGTAGAATAATTTTGGGCATATACACCCAACGTATGTATATTTTTGAGTTTATAAATTATATTCATGCACTACTGAACTATCGTTATTAATGTTCTAAACAAACAATATAATTTTAAACTGTGACAAACATGGAAAGGAGAATTGATTTTTTTCTCCACACCTTACTGAACTGAGGATGATACAAAGTACAGGTTGGAAAGCTGATGTAGACTGCAGTTTAGTGATACTATTTGTCTGAGCTTTCCTTTTGAAGGTTGAGAGCTCATTCCTGTGTTTTATTGCCCCACAGAGGCTGAAAGAGACCATGCAACTACTGAAATGCTTGTCGACGTCAGTGCTTGTGAAAAGCACACTAAATGATAGGCAAAACCTATCAAATGCATTGTTTACTGCAAATCTTGTGCCTTGATATTCTTAAATTGCCATTAATTGAGAATATTTAATGTTAAGAATAGGAAGGAGAATTTAAAATAAGAGGAGTCTACATATTAATGGTGTAATGTTGAGTTCTTAGAAGAACCCAGTTTGGTAATAACTACTTGCTGAAAGATCAAACTTCTAGCACCAGAGAATTATTAACTAAAAGCTACTGAAGTATCTACATGGAACACCACAGAGGCAAAGCATTAACATCAAAGAGTGTAAGAAGAAATTCAACTTCTATTTAGTGAAAGGAAAGGTCTGAAAAGGAAAGAACTCCTTGAGGGATAAAGAATCAGACAATTTTTTCCCTCACTAAGGATAAAGTGGGGAAAAGAGTTAATTAAAACTGAGAAATCATGTTTGGTGGGATATTCCACAAATGCCTCTTAGGAATACAGAATAACAGTAAAAGACAGTAAGAAAGGAAGACATTGTATGATGGCACATAGAGACTGGCATATATGTTTTCCCTTCTATCTGGCCAACTTCTTCACAATGTTTGGTGAGATGCATGCACCTCAAGAGCCTTCACTTCTCCCCCTCCAAATTAGCTTTAACAAGTTAGGTGCCCTTCCTCTGTGGTCCTATTCCTTCTGACACCCTCTGTGTGAGGCTTATTTCAGCAATTGACATGGTGACTGTAATTCTTTGTTTTCTTCTACATCCTGAAATTCAGGAAGTCAGGCACTATATTTTGTTCATCTCATTTCCAGCATTTAATGAAACACCTGCCCCATAGTAACTATTCAACACATGTATAAGGAATAAATTTGTTAACTTGATGAGAAAAAAATAAATATTTCTCAATTTGTAGAGTTCTAATGTATTCATGAGGATCAAAGAGACAATATTGTAAAAGTGGCTTGAGAACTGCTAAATTTTAGATCATGTTAGTTATTTAGAAAGTTAGTCTAAAACTATGTCACTTGAAACTCTTGAAATTCAGAATTTTTTTATTAGGAATGTCACATAGGGACACAAGTCAAAAATAATTTACCCTAAGAATGCTGGGAATATATGCTGAGAAGGGCACTCACCCTTTTTTAGAACTAGAATAAAAAACTCCTTTTAGAAAAATTTGCATGCAGGATAGAATTTAACCTAAAAAACTTCTGCAAACAAGAAAACCCATGACAGAGATAATAACAGTACTTGACAAGGTAGTTTTATATGTTTTAGACCATGCTGAGTCTATGGGACTTATCTTCAGGGAAAAAAGAGAAAATTATTTTTAAAAGTCAATAATGTGATGCTTGAAAGTTAGCAATGGATTTACTCTTTCTTACTGCCTGAAATATACAAATCTAGATTTTAATACAGAAAGAGAATCTTTGCAAAATGACCCATCACCACTTTTTTCTTTGCTGACTAGTATTATTTAATTTGCTTTTATTCCACTGTTATTTATACAAAAGATTCATAAATCTTTCAATAATGATATTCAATTAAGTAATTGGATTTGCCATGGCTAATCATATGCTCAAGTTTCTGTTATCCTCAAGTTCTGGACATGTTGGGAAAGGGGAGCTGTGTGTGTGTATGTCCATGTATGTGTTTGTGTGTGCTGTGTGTGTAAGAGAGAGATAAAAATGAGAATTAAAAAGGAGCAACGGTTTCCATTACATTTTAAAAACCACATTTTAAAAACTATGTTCCTTATGACAAACTAAAGGAATCCACAGAAACTTGGTAAAAGCAGCAGAGAAGACACTATTCCATATTTGTAAGATGTGGATATGTACATGAAATCAAAGGTAAGTATAATCTTGAACATGTTACTGGAGTTCATAGCATCTGTTGCTTCTTGAATTCTATATACTTTACACCAGTGGTCCTGGTACAACAGTCAGAGCATCACTTTGGAAACTTGCTAAAATGAAAATTCTCAGGCCCAATCCTGGCCCTACTGAATCAGAATCTCTGGGGGAGCTGTGTTTTATACCAAGCTCTCTGGGTAATTCTTAGGCATATTAGGAAAAGAGTGCTTTAACACTCACTGTTTATTAAGTCTTTCTAGGCATATAAAACACAGAATGAGAGCATCAGATCTTTACAGAAACAAATCAAATACATGTCTCCTGGTGCACAAGTGTTTGGTGGACAAAATAAGGTGAAAGTAAAAATCTGGCAAAAAAGAGACAAGACGGTAAACATAGTTAACACAGTAATGCTCTTAATGTGGTATGGAACAATCATTCCTCAGGGATTCCATGTTCTCAAGAGAAAACATGGAATTATTTCACTTAGGAAAACAGACTATATATATCATTTTGTGGAAAATTACAAAATTACCTAGAAAATGGTATTTAAAATGTTAGTTCAGTGATGTATTTTAGGTTTCCACTTTTAAAAAAGTTTCCCAATTTCATTTCCAAAAATAACTAAGGCAGAATTAAAATTGATGTTGACACTCACCCTTCCTGTGTTCCCTGGGGCCAGGTCATACTTGCCACAGACCTAACTAATTTTAGGTTATTTAAACGCTGATTACCTAGTTAATCAATAAACCTAAGAGCTCATGCCTCTTCTTTTTACTTCCCAGTGCTTACTTCTTGAGTTATTTTATAATTTCGGGTCATACTGACCCTTAGCATCTGGGGCTGATGAATGAGAAAAAACTCAAAGTAGCCAGTTTTACTACCTGTCAGTAGTTGTTATAAGAAGTCTAAAGGAAAAGGAGGTTGGCATTAGTGGTTAAAATAGAGAAATCTGCAGGATTTTAATAGTTCATATGCCACCTAGATGCCATTTCCCATAACAAGGGGTTTGCTGATTCTTTGTGATTTCATTGCAATAACAAGATAGGGTGCTCCTGAAGATGAGACTCAAACAATGATGTCTCAGTTAAAAAAAAATTTGGTGAGAAACACTGGTTGAGTTATCTTTTAAATGACAAGAAAGCAAACTATGTTCAGGTAACTAGTTTATGAACAGTTTGGTTTTCTGTAGTGGAAAAAATTTACCACCCTCAAAACAGTGAAACCTGTTCCGTAAGTCTCTCTGCCAGTTTTACAAATGGAGCCAGCTGTGGCCACGGAAGGTTGGGCCCCACTTCTCATTCTTGGCTGCTGGGTACCATCTATGAGTTGGTAACACGGCTTGCAGGTTTGGTTCTGATGGGTGGATCGCTTTGGGTATCATTGGGTGGGGCCTAGTTTTAGGACACTGCTATCTTATGACTAAATCCAAGAAGACCCAACTCAGATTTGGTTGGAGAAAACACCAATTACGGAACCTCAAGTGGTAATGGGTGGCCATCATATTTTCCTACTGACTATTATAATTGTTGCTGAATACTTTGTGCTCTGAAAAAGTAAAATATCACCCAAACACCTGTGGACAAGATTCATTCATTTGAAGAATCTATGTGGCCAATTAAAATTCATTGTGAAATGCTATTAAGCATTTTTAAAAGAGCTATTATTTATGTAAAACTTTTATTTTCCAAATTCCCAAGATATAATTCAAAATAGACAAATTTAGGAACACATCAAAGAGAAAATAAACATTTGGCTGGTATTAACTTTTCTGATATCATGATATTTATGAATATAATAACATAAACATGTTACAATGTTCAAAATGTATCATTTCTTAAGTGTTCCTTTTTCTCCCTCACAAAACTATACAAATTTAGGCCCAAAAAATAGCCTAGGACATTTTTGTATGCTGTAGGTATACAGATTGAGATCAGTTAAAACCTTTAGCATTCATTTTTTAGTGCCAGTTGTCATGGCAACCTAATCCTTATAAATACAATGAAAAGACAGTAAATGTGAAAACCTAAAAATAGCCATTCCCTTGGAAAATAGAAGAATGGCTGGGCCAAGTAACTAAAATACAAAGTAAAAAGGCTAATTACTTCAGTAATTTTAAAGTCAGATTTATGGTACCTAAAAGGGTCTGAACATAATATATATAGCATTTTGATAATCATTGTTATTAGAGCTAATCCTTACAATTCAAAAACAGGCTCAATTTTATATAATTACATTTTTTTCCACCATCCCCAAGAAACAATTACCAGTTCATCTACCAATGAGAAGTGCCCAGGGGCCTAAGCAGGGTTTCCAAGCCAACACATATGTGGCGTGTATGCCTCCTCTCTCTACGTGGTATGGCTGCCTCAATAAAACTTCCACAAATTAGCATCTTGCTGTCCATCTCTAAACAGAGCCCCATGACCTCCTCTGCCTCATTCCCTGCTCTGCCCCTCAAAGAGCTTCAGCAAAACACAGAAGCACAGCAGTGGCACATGGATGGATACCTTTATAAAAGAGAACCACAATCTTCTGAAAGGCTTTCATGAAATGGATGTTGTCGTAGCAGTATTCCTGAACCTTCTGGAGGAGGATCAGCTCTGACTGGCCTTGGGAGCTGAACACGGCCAGCAGGGGAGCATATTGCTAGAACAGAAGTGTAGAGTAAAAGCCATCACTTGCGTGGGAGGTACACAGCTGACACTGCAGGAACCATAACAATAACCTGGAGGGTTGCTTAGAAAAGACTGACTTTAGGATTAATACCTTGTTATCATCATATTGTGTCCAACAGGGTGAGGGGAACAGAACAGTAGGAACAAAGCAGTATGGCAGACCTGTGAGGGAACTGGGAAGAAGATTTACACTTTCTCAATGGCAGAGCCACAGTCCAGTAATACAATGGATATTGTATGAGGATATGACTGCATTTTCACAATATTTCTTAGACATAGCAGGCATAGCAATTATCTTTAATATAGGCAGATTCTCATGTTTGGACTCTTAGTGGGTACAGAGAAAGAATCTTGATGAGCTGCTGGGATAAAAAGCATTCATTTAGAAATATCCTTGACTTTCTGACACTGATGCACAGCCATTGTTTTTCTGAGACTTACTCAATTCAATACTTATCTCTTCTAAAGGGCCTTCCCTGATCAAAGTAACATGGATAGTTTATTCACTGCTATGTTCTCATGAACGGTGGGTGCAAACTTGAAAAAAATTAGGAAGTATATGTTTAGTCTGAGTCTGGGGTAATTGTAGTTGGAACCCATTTGTCATACTCTCAATTAAGACAAATGTGGGCCAGGGGTGGTGGCTCATGCCTGCAATCCCAACATTTAGGGAGGCTGAAGCAGGAGGATAGCTTGAATGCAGGATTTCAGGACCAGCCTGGGCAACATAGTGAAACAACATCTCTACCAAAAAATGAAGAAATTAGCCAGATGTGGTGGCAAGCACCTGTAGTCCCAGCTAGCTGGGAGGCTGAGGAGGGAGGATGGCTTGAGTCCAGGAGTTCAAAGTTGCAGTGAGCCCAGATTGTGCCACTGCACTCTAGCCGAGGCAACAAAATGAGACTCTGTCTCAATAAAAAAAAAAAAAAAAAAAAAAGCTGCAGTTTGCCCTTGGCTGGGTCAGTTCCTTGCTAAGGGCTGTTACCTTCAGGTGCTTCAGAGCCTGCTCTGCAACAAGTTCTTCCTTCTTGTTCCACTCAACGGCGTTCATTATACAGGTCCACAGAAGACCAATCACTGCTGTTTCTGGAAGATCATTCCTTTTCATTTCTTCTTTGACATAAAGCACCACCTACATTTCATGGAAATGGGGTCAGAAAGTAACAGGCAGATGGAGAGCTCCCTCCTCCCTCCTAGCTGCCCAGTGAGTCAACGTTTTGGGGCAGCTAAGAAACAATCTGCTTGGCTTCTCCTTTCCTTGTCTGCATTCTCAGACTGGAAGAGGGAGAAAAAATACAATGATTTGTTCTCAAGCAGACTTATTTTTAGTACCAAAATTAATAGGCTTAGCTCTGGTCAGGAGCTGCTGGATAATGTGGAGTAAGAGAGGATTTTTGTTTCCTCATACAGAAACCCCTTTGAGTCTAGTACAGTAGGGATACTTGGGCCAGTTTGACTTTTTGGAGATTTAAAGAAGGCAATAGAGTTGTGAACTTTTATCTACATCCCTAAACTTTAAAACCTCTTGATGGATACCATCTTGGGTTTGTACAGGTTCATTCTCCATAATTTATTCTTCAATCATTACTTTTGATGATCGTTATGCCCCATCTCAGTGAAAAGTTAATTTGTAAATAAATTGTAAAGTGCAAAGGCAATTTTTAGATTTCATATACATCAATTCAGCAGTATTCAGTAACTTATTTTCCCTTTTGAATTATGTATAAATATGCAAATTTATACTCAACCCTGACAGTATGGAATATAGGCTTGCCTAACAATGTATTTTATATCAAATTTATTTGAAAGGCTTTTTCCTTTTAAAATAAAATAATAAATAGAGGTTTGGACCTCAGAAGTGATTAAAAGTCATCATGATATCTCCAGCATACTAGTTTGCGAGTAGTAGTAAAACCTTTTTCTCCTCCCTTTTCTTGTTTAGTGGAAACACATTGCTTTCTTTACTTCTGGCCTGGCGTGTAGAAATGCCAGCAGTGACCTGAGTAGCCTTTGAAAGCAGAAGGAGCTGGGCAGTCCCAGTCCCTGTGTTGGCTGGAGGAAGCCACATGAAAGTGTGACATCCTGGCATCCACAAGCATCACAAGGCTTTTTATGTTTCCTTCTTTTCCCCATGGAAAATCATGTACAAATTCTTGCTTGGAGAACTATGACTGAATATACTGCTATCCTTAATATCATGAGACTTAAGAATATTTGTCATTCCAACACCTCCACCTGCTGGATAGTATCAGTCCTACATTCTCCAGCCTTCAACCATGTGAGGTGCCATGCAGGGCTTGGAGCATGGAAGTAGGTGCAGGTCAGGCATTTTGGAGCAGGTGGAAAAAAAGAAAGGATGCTTTATATTAATTTTTAGATTGTTGTGTGAAAGATTTGAAACTTCAAATAGAAAGCTTTCTCCAGATACTTTCAAAATTAAAAAAAAGATATAGTCATAGCTTTGTGAACGATAGCATGTATATATGAACTATGTATATGCATATTATAAAAAAGATAGCTTTTACATTGTAGGGAAACACAGCTATTTCAAGTGTGAGTGGGATTAAACAAGTCACACATTCAACTAGTCTTTTCCCATGATAGGAATTCAAGCTTTTTTCAAATAAAAAGCCTACATATTCATACAGAGTGATGAACAGAAAATCCAGTGTTAATTCCAAACACTAGGCAGATGCTTAATCAGGTTAGATAATCTGTAACAAAATTTAAAAACTACCATATAATGGGCTATACTGATAGTGGATAGTCAAATCTATTTGACAGATGACATATTTTGAAAATCATAGCAGCCTGGTAAAATGTCATTTGTGTGGAAATCACTATTAATTTCTGGACCATCCTAGAGTGTTAACAAAAATGGAGGATTCTAAATCTATACTTTGAAGCTGAGTTAATTTAAATGGTAGGAATAAGTGGATAAATTTACAGCAATAAGCATAGGGCAGACTTTTAAAGGAAAGCCTTTGCTACACAGCCCATGTAATTCCTCCCATTCATGTATATTACAGTGATGTCTGCCCGTGTTCTCCCACCTCCTTGATCGGGCATTCCTGAGAAAGACGCTCCTGGAGCTCCTTCTGCAGTTCCTTCCTGGTGCCCAGGGACTGCTGGACTCGGAGGAAGTCAGAAAGCTCCTTAAGACCTGCGTCAGTGAAGTATTTAGCAAAATGATCCACACTCTGTCTGTTAACTGGAAAGAGTTCCTGAAAGAGAAAAAGGGAGACTGTTATACACAAAGCCATTCAAATTTCGGCAAGCATAAAGGACAAAATCTTCATTTCACTTAGAATATCTCATATTTCGAAGAAAAGAATAAGACTGTTTTACAAAACAACAAATCACTGGTCTATTTATTGAGCTATTGAGCTAAACATCTTCTGAAATTAGGCAGTTACACAAAGAAAAAGAAAAAAAGGTAAGCAATTGAGATAAACTTGGACCCTATTGTGCCAGTATTGAGAGGTGAGGCTTTTAAAGAGTTACTGGATTATACGGGCTCTGCCCTCATGAATGGATTAATAGGTTATGTTGGGAGGGGACCTGGTGGCTTTAAAAAAGAGGAGGGGAGACCTGAGCTAGTACACTCAGCCCCCTCGCCATGTGATACTCTGAGCCTTTGTGGGACACTGCAGAGTCCCCACCAGCAAGAAGGCTCTCACCAGATGCAACCCCTTGACATGGGACTCCATAACTGTAAGAAATAAGTTCCTTTTCTGTATAAATAACCCAGTTTCAGGTGTTCTGTTGTAAGTAATAAAAAAGGTCTAAGACACCCACCATACCAATTCTAGTTTATTACATAATTCTGATGGAAATTTTCAAAAAGAGCAATATACCATAGCTGCTCTCATATTTTCACCTCATTTCCATTTTACCCTACACAGTTTGGCAGAATCTCAGTAACACTTAGTCACGATCTAATCCTGGGTGAGTTCAACACCCATCTATGAAATTAAGATGATTTTCAAAGCTCTCACATTTTTCAGACTGCTGCAGGGTCTAAAAAATATATCCAGGCTTTTGTATTGGTTAGATTTGCATACATATGGCCAATGGCTATGTGGTTCCAGGAAAAGCCTCAGTAGATCTGTAATGGGTTTGCCACCACCTATAGGAACACAGCTGGAGGGCTCCTATGTCAGGATTCAAATTTCAATGTTCTATCATCCTATTAATTTCCCCGGTTGAGTCATATGTTTCAAAATGTCAGAAGAGAGCTGGTGGGAGCAGCTATCAAACATGCATTCATAATAAAGCAAACATTTTATACCACACTGAAACTGCATCACTGATATTTCCTCTACCACTCCACATCTTCCAAATCTCCAGGGCAGGGAACTAATGTACTTTTATTGAGTTTCTTCTATGAATCAAAATGTACTGGCACTTTCCTCATAACAACTGGGTAAAGCAGACATTTTTTGTAGATGATAAACTAAGTTTCAACAAGGTTAAGCAGCTTGACCCAATTTATGCTGCCAAAAATATTTAAGAACAGAGCTGTGTGCCCCAAAGTCAATACTTATTCCATTACTCTGTGCTAGCACTCAATATTCTATTTAGGAAGAGTGTGACTGCAAAGTTTGATTTAAAGTTATGTTCATATCACTCATACATATCACTTATTGAACTACATTCCAAATTCTTGTGAATAGTATAGAATACATTAAAAATTATTATTCAGATTAAGTTGAGGGGAAGCCAGTCTGAATCATACCATGTCATTTTTTGACTTGGAACATGGTTTGTATTTTTTAGAGAAACCCTACCGTGGTACAAATCTCTATCATCTCATCCCTAGATTAAGGTCTCCCTGCTTTTGCTCTTGCTCCTGAGTCTATTCCCAAAGTGACAGCAAGAGTGATCCTGTTGAGACTCAAAATCACATTACACACCATTCTGCAGAGAATTTCCAAAAGCTTTCTATCTCATTTGGAATACAAACCAAAGCCCTAGATGATACGGGCCTTGCTACTTCTCTGAGCTTATCTAAACTTTCGCTCTTACCTGCTCTCCCCTTGCTGTCCCCAACGTGGGCCTTCCCATTCCCCATTCCCTTTGCCTGGAATGCTCTATGTGGAGATACTTAAACAGTTCGCTCCACACCTCCCTCAAGTCTTTACACAAATGTCATCTTATCACAGAGAGCTTTCCACCACTGAAAATCACAGCCCACATTTGGAAGCTCTCTAACTCTTTCCTACTTAATTTTGTTTTGAGATGGAGTCTTGCTCTGTCATCCAGGCTGGAGTGAAGTGGCGTGATCTTAGCTCACTGCAACCTCCACCTCCCGGGTTCAAGCAACTCTCCTGCCTCAGCCTCCTGAGAAACTGGGATCACAGGTGTGCACCATCACGCCCAACTAATTTTTTGTATTTTCAGTAGAGATAAGGTTTCACCATGTTGGTCAGGCTGGTCTTGAACTCCTGATTTCAAGTGATCCACCTGCCTCTGCCTCCTAAGGTGCTGGGATTACAGGTGTGAGCCACCACACTGGGCCCCTACTTAATTTTTACCTTTATTATAATACATGTTTTATGGGTTTTAGTTTATGGCCCACTCTCCTGAAATAGAATATAAGCTTCATGAAGGAAAGGGTCTGTTCGTTTGGTTCCTTTCAATCTCCCCAGCTCTTGGAAGTTTCGGCATATAATATAATCAATACATACTTATTGAATAAATAAAGGAAGAGAGCAATATCTTTAATTTCTTAATCACTACTTGCTTTGTCAGTAATAAGGGTTGTTTTTTCCCATTCCTTCTCCTCTCTGAGTTGCTATAAATTGTTCTTTCTTCTGTGTTATAATAGTGGGTGAGAGCTAAAGTCTGGTAATACACTAATTTTCCTAAAATGTAGTAGTTCAGAGTTAAAGAGAATTTTGTTGTATATGTTCATGAAACAAAATTTCCTCCTAAAGAGTGGGAACTGACTCACTAGTTCCTCATTCTCTTATTGATTCAACAAATATCAGGCAGGCATAGTGCATAGGTAACTACCCTGTTCTCACCCAGTTTATGTGTTTCTCGCAGAAACCACCACCTATGTTCCACGTATACACACAAACACACACAAACCTAGTAAAAACAGCTAGATGGCATGTGTTTCCAAAAAGAAATTAGAATTTTCTAAATGAAGCCACCTAATTAAGCTAACCGGGCTATAGTTGTGAATATCTTTAAGAAAATTACTGCTTTAAGAAATAACCGGATAGACTGTATCTTTTTTCCCAATCATCCACCTCCTCTGCTTCAAAAGAGTATTAAGAGAACCCCCTCCTTGCTATGTCTATCTGCAGAGGTGGAGAAGCAGCCTATTAGTGGACTGGATTTTCCCAGTCTATTGCCAGGCATGGCAGCATCCATAGGTGAGTTTTTAAGATACTTGAGAGGTTCAGTTCAGTCTCTGTGTTCTGGTACTCTGCCGTGAAGACAGAATGGGCCAGATGGGAGCTGCTCCCTCAGCCTGCGCCCGAATGAAAAGGCATGTGGAACTAAGTCAGGCTTAGCCAAGATAGAGCTAACCTATAGACAACCCACAGCCTCATGGACAACAAATATGTTCCCTTTGTATGAACCTCCACCTTCCTCAGCAACTTATTCACTTATCTTCTGTGACTTTTGCTTCTGTTTACGGGGATTTGCCCTAAGTCCACTAGAAAGTAGGTTTCACAAGGGCAGGCAACTTTTCTGTCCTGTTCTCTACTGGCTCTGCAGCTTGTCGTACCATGCCCAGCACAGGGTAGGCATTCAGTAAACATATGAGGAATGAAAATTATTATGAGCTAGAACCTAGACTTTTACCATAATGTAAAAACTGTAAACACACAAATCTATTTAAGGTAAACGTCAAGAAACAAAGTATTCTTAAGTGATTTAAATTGCAAGTATTTACATTTAAAATTACTTTCATGTGTTCTTGAGGAAGAGAGAGAGTCTTAGAATTATCTCATGGGATTGGACCCTTGCACACTGAAACACACTGGAAGAGAACAACAGAGAAAAGGCCAGGTGAAAAGAAGATGGCAGGGATGTGTCTTATTTTTACACTTTATCCTAGAATTGTAAAAGCAATTCCACCTGGAAAAATCTTGGCATTTCACAGCTGCTGCATCAAGAAGAAAGAAATTGTAGGGAGCACATAGAAAATAATAATAAAATGAGATATTGCGTGGCAAAAAAAAAAAAAAAAAGACATTATAAAAACAAAACATTTTTCTGGATTTTCTTAGAAATACACAAAGATGGAGAAATAAAAATATAATCAAGCAACTGTGACACAATTAACTTGTTTACTTTCTGCAACAGCTTAAGTATTTCCAAGGCAATCTTGTTTAAACTTTTTTTTTTAAGCAAACTATTTAACACACATTTGAGATGAGCACAGTCTGACTGCTACTCAAAATAGAGATCACAAGTATTTGATTAAGTGAGATTGATGAAATTTTTATCATATTAAAACCTTAAAATGTCTAGAAGGTTATGACTATAGGCTGGGTGCGGTGGCTCACACCTGTAATCCCAGCACTTTGGGAGGCTGAGGTGGGCGGATCACTTGAGGTCAGGAGTTTGAGACTAACCTGCCCAACATGGTGAAACCCCATCTCTACTAACAAAATCCCAAAATTTGCTGGGTGTGGTGGAGAGCGCCTGTAATCCCACCTACTCAGGAGACTGAGGCAGGAGAATCGTTTGAACCCAGGAGGCAGAGGTTGCAGTGAGTGAGACTGTGCCACTGCACTCCAGCCTGGGTGACAGAGCCAGACTCTGTCTCCAAAAAAAAAAAGTTATGGCTATAAAAGAAAGTCTTAATTCTGATTAAATATTAACACTATGTCAACAAACTTACAAATTTGGAAGTCTATATTCCTCACAATTCTTTAATTTTATTGTGCCATTTGGTGACAAAATAAAGATTAAAATGAAATCCGTTTCTATTAACAATTACACAGAAATAAAAGGAACAGTGCTCCAAGTCAACATAGATCCAGGGATATTACTCATATACTACATTGCAGGCATTGCTTAAGCTCCAAGAAAGGCATCATACATACAACCCTTTCACCAGAAAACACTTACAAGCAGCCTCTTGTCTAAGTTGGCTTTTCTCAAAGACGAGGTAACAGAGTTGGCATCTTTTTCTGCCATCCATGCTTTGAAAAGCTTGACAGCAAATGAGGCCGCAATGCCTGTTCAAAAACAAAAGAGAATTTCATTCCTTTTATGAGCAAAACCAATTGTGATGGTGTGCAAAGCACCCAGGTTTCCTGAAGTGGGTAAATAACTAAAATACTAAATTTGGTACAAAGGAAAAGTCAATAGACCTCTAGGCAAATTCTCCTCTTCTCGTTACTCAAAATAGAACATTTTCAGGAAAAGGAAAATAAATTAAAATATTTTTCAAATTTGGACTCTTTGAATCCAACCTGGTCTAACTGTAAGTTATTTTACCTTGGTCAAAAACATATTTAACACCCAGTATCTTCGGTGTTATTGCCTTTATTTCACCCTCTGGTTCATATGTATTTCATGTTTATAACAGTGATCTTGAGGCACAAGAAAATTAGGAGACACAAAACTGTAATGTCACCTTTATCAAGTAATTTGCTAATAAAGGATGCCAGTACAAGAACACTGATAGTGATAGATATAATAAGTACTGCTACGAATAGATGAACACACATCATTTACCTTAGTTTTACTTTTTATAAAAAGCATTTTATTTATTTATTTATTCCTATTTTTATTTTTTAGGGGATGGAGTCTCACTCTGTTGCCCAGGCTGGAGCGCAGTGGCACGAGCTCAGCTCACTGCAATCTTCACCTCCTGGGGTCAAGTGATTCTCCTGCCTCAGCCTCCCAAGTAGCTGGGATTACAGGCATGCACCACCAAACTCAGCTAATTACTGTATTTTTAGTAGAGACAGGGTTTTGCCATGTTGGGCAGGCTAGTCCTGAACCCTTGACCTCAGGTGATCCACCTGTGCTGGCCTCCCAAATTGCTGGGATTACAGGAATGAGGCATTGCGCCCAGCCATAAAAAGCATTTTAAAATATTCTTGAGTTAAGCTATAAAAATATCAAGGCTGTTTCAAGTTCAACTTTTCTGGATTTTAAAAAAATCGTTATTAAGCTAGTTATGTTAAATCAGGAAACCATTCAATCACATGTTCACATTTACATTACCACTTATTTCCAAATAGAAATAATCAGATAATAAGAAGACAGTTCTATGAACACTTCAAATTTCTAAATTTATGTTGTGGTTATTTAATGAAGAGTTAAGATGTAGTTGAAACATTTAACTGAGTTTTCTAAACTGAAGGTTCTACTATTGTTATGAGCGAATGATAATGTGGCCTAAGCAGCCTCTATTCTCTTTACCTCTTTCCTAAAAGAGGTCCCATTTTATCCAGTCCAGGTGACTCCTCATTAGCCTAAGCTCTGGTACCACCTCTTTCTGATGATTAATTTAGTGACCTCGCTCAAGCTCATCTGCCCAAGGCACCCCCCTGGCAATTGCTACTGGACCTGTACTGGTCATGCAGTCTGTGTCAGCCAATCAGCTGAAGGGAAGATAAATTATCCTGTGTTCAGGAGAAGTGTTCTTTCACTGAACCGGAACCAGGAAGAATATGCCATAACTGTATCAGCAGACATTTATAACAAGAGGGGGCAGCAT
Organism: Macaca fascicularis; assembly: GCF_037993035.2. NCBI lineage: Eukaryota > Metazoa > Chordata > Mammalia > Primates > Cercopithecidae > Macaca > Macaca fascicularis. The sequence continues at coordinate 113,512,764 of NC_088377.1, forward strand.
CCTTGGGATGAAGTTAATGCTATGAATGATAACAGGAGAAAAATACTTAAGTTCTGAACGATATTGCTGTTCAGCCTGAAGTCTGTCCTAATTTTCCATTTATTGTTACATAAGAAATACATGTCCTTATATACCAATTTGACCCAGGTCTTCCAGTAACTGGAAAGTCAAAGCATTTAATTCGTCTATCATTCATATAGACACCAACTAAACCTGATTTTCTTCCCTTGAATAAGCAGATAAACTAATTTAAAAAAAAATGGCCATGACAACAAAACATGCATTACATCTTAACTGAAAGTTCATGTTAAACAACTTGTTAAAATGAATTTTTAGCATTATCATTAGCTCATACAACCAATATAAAATTTAATATAAATTAATACTAGGCTGTAATCTGTATTGTAAGTAAAGAAAAACTATGCTTGAAACTAGGAGCCTAAAATTGAGATTTAACTTTCTTTATAGTTACTCCTCTACTGAGTAGGATAATCCCATCTCCCTTGGTCATGTATTGGATGAGTTGGTGAAAATGATTAATTTCTTAACTATTTTCGTTATTTCTTTTTTTTTTTTTTTTTTTTAATCTTAGATAGTCTTTCTCTGTTGCCCAGGCTGTAGTAAGATGATGTGATCATAGCTCACCGTAGCCTCAAACTCCTGGGCTCAAGTAATCCTCTTGCCTTAGTCTCCTGAGCAGCTGGGATTGCATGGTGTGCCAACACACCTGGCTAGTTTTTACTTTTTTTTTGTAGAGAAGAAGAGTCTTGCTATGTTTCCCAAACTGGTCTCAAACTCCTGGCCTCAAGCAATTTTCTTACCTCAGCTTCCCAAAGTGTTAGGATTTCAGGCATGAGTTACCATACCCAGCCATTTTCTCAATGCTTTTCCAATTAGGAAGCAAGAGTTTAAACCTCTAGTTTGTAAAAGATGGCAGAGTTTAAGGAAAAGCCATATAACAGAGGCACTATACTACTTCCATAGCAAAGTTATTTTTCTCCTCACCACCCCTCAAACATTTTACTATAATAATTTCCAGACATACAGAAAAGCTGAACAAACTGAACAATGACCACTCACATGCCCACCATCTAGTTTCTATAACTAATATTTTTCCGTATTTGCTTTATCACATATCTATCCATCTAATAATGTAATTTTTGGATACATTACAAAGGAAGTTACAGACATCATTTAGGTTTTTAAAATAACTAGAAAGGCAATTATTTTCTGTTATGTTGGCTAGGATAATTTAAAATAATGAATGGTTAACATTTATATACTATGTTGATTTTCTGTGTGCAAAATGGCTAATAGCAAAAATAAGATGTGTGTTGTACTGTGAATTTTCTTCAGGGAAATACTTTAAAATGTCATAATACTAATAACATCCAACAATTACAGAGTCTGAATTGTCATAAATCTGAGTGATTTTAAGCTAAAAACTAGAGTCTTTGAATAAGACCAATTGACTCTCAATTTACTATTCTTTTCTTAGCTACAAGAAAACTATAACCCCTTTCACTACAGGCATGAATGAGGCTAGGACTTCATATACGTAGGAGGAAAACTTTTTAAGTTCTCAGAAGAAACAGATGTTCGCACAAAAGCTCTTTTAATTTGTTTTTAAGGAAAAATAACTGTTTTGTGTTGCATTGTAATTTGACTATCATTATCCTCCTACAAGTAAACAGCCCACTTTTGTTTTATTCTATAACCAAATCATGGTATGCATGCCTACCCAACTCTTAATGCCTTAAAATTAAAACAAGACTCCTTCTATTGCAGCAGACTTAAAACTGTTTTCTAAAACTGAGACAATGAATATCTTAAAAAGTGCAATCAAAATGAGTATCTGAGCATCAGTTTCTCTAGACCTTGAGAGGGGAACAGTTTTTGTTCTTACAATAGGGGTGAGAGTTAAAGGCTGCCATTTTGTATTGAAGGGCAAAAAGGTCACCAAATCAATTTCAGGGTATTTGACCTAGGCATCAAGTCTTCCATGAGATTTTAATTGGCTATTAGTCTTTCTTAATATGTCTTTGTACAGGTGTGCATATTTTTTTCCTTCAAATGTCCTACAATTAACATGTCCACTCCTTTTATTATTTGAAAGGCAATATACACACATACATGGATATTCTCTTATGTGAAGAATGAGTAGTAGAGGATACCAAAAGGAGCAACTGGCATTTTTATAACTATCTGTGGCTTTATTTTTCCTTTGTTGTGTGACAGGCGAGAAAACAGGAGCCTCATTACCTTCTTTGACTAAGCTGTCGGTGAAGAGACTGGTGAGGATGGTGGCGGGCAGGGTGCCGTTGCCGAGCAGAATCCCTGACAGCATCGCCAACTTTGTCTGCTCTGTTTCGGAAAAGGCTTTAAGGAAGAGGAGAAGCTGTGGGTCAAAAAAAAAAAAAAAAAAAAAAGAAAAAGAAAAGAAAAAAAAAGGAACCATGTCTATGAAGCAAAGGACTGAAGTGGGAAGATAAACAGTGTGAACATCCATGGCTACGTGGCACACACACAGAAGGTCATATGCAAAGCATAGTAATTCATTTCATGATAAATTGGATGCCGTGGAAAGTGACTTGAGCAGGCAGGTTCCTTTCTTCTCAGTTCATTTACTCACAGCTGTAGATAACATTCACGGAAAGGAAAAGAGATATTTGGATGATATGTAAACAGATGGATTTATGTTTGACTATGTGCATGCAAAAGGGTTAAGTATACACGATGGACATGTTTCTGAAATGTATTGTTTTTCAAGTTTTTCCACTTCTTTGGGTGACTACCTCTTCCCCTGCTACATATGCCCGTTTTCTCTGAATAGAATTTTTACGGCAAAAACAGAAACAAATAAAAAGCCCCACAAAAACAAAAAACCAGGAAAGAGTCGAAGTTAAGCTTTTGACATTTAATATATACTTTTCTGAGCTCACAGAATACAACAGTCTTCAAAACAAGACTGTTCAGGGAGAAAGGGGTTTTCTAGGTTCTTGATGTTTTTTGGGTACACTTTTAGATTCTCTTGCCCCCGAGGCAGGGAACTGAAAAAGTAGCAACCCTAGAAAAATATGAATGTAAGCTCAAAACAAACAAAACAAAAAACCCACTTCCTATATTATATTTTCCTATAGTAGTCAGCCCTGTGGGATGTCCTTCTCTCTCCTAACTCTCCTCTGCTTTGACTACATTCTACTGTTACTTTCTCCATTTCACCAGTTATTAGGCTTGCCATGGAAATTCCTCAGGGGCCACTATCACTACAGGAGCCTTGCTGATTTTCCATTATTTTGTGCCAATGCAAAATTCACTGGCATTGATAGAGACTTAAGTGTCTCCATCCTGATGACGTGATTATTCCACTAGCTGCATAGGGGGTAAGAAAATATTGACTTACTATTCCCCAATAATTTAAGGATTATTACATTATAGACTATTTACATTATGTGAAAGTGGCAGAACTGGAACCAAACCAGTCCATTCGCCTCTCAATGTATACCTATTAAATTCTCAACAAATTAAAAAGAAGTTAACATCTAAGTAAGTGCCAGGGAGTGAGGGAATGAGGGTTTCAAAGGCTTAAGCTCCAAGGAGCATCAAGAATGGGGAAGAATGAAAGAACTAACATAAGTATAGACAGTTCATGTCAATTTGTCCTTTTTCTCCATTATAAAAATAACATTTAAATGAGAATAATAAAAAATAGCCTCTAAAATAAAATTTTAACACCACTTCTTCAAGTTCACGCATATGACCAGATTCATTTAAAATATACTTAATCACATAGAAATGGCACAAAAATTAGGTCATCATAAAAATAATAACCACATTGCTCAATTATATTAATCAACATTAAAACATAATTACATGTATACACACATATTGTTTTTCACTGCATTACATACTAATGATAGCTAAAACTTGTGGAGTGGGCCAGACAACTCTTCTGATCACTTTATGTGTATTAATAAGTACAACAGGCTCCATCTCCAATTACAGAAAAGAATACTAAGGTACAAAGATATTAAGTAATTTGCCTGCCCCAGGTCAAACTGCTACCAAATGGTTGCTTTGCACCTCGCATTTCCATTTAATTTGTCATGGGCATTTTCCCTTATTAATACACGTAGTTATGCCTACATGTATAAAAGACTGCATAGTATTCCACTGTATAGATTGTAAATTAATTAACCAGTCTTCATCTCCTACCAATGAACATTTAGGCTATTTTTCAATACTGTGGTGACATCTTTATACATATAGCTTTATATATCCATGCTAATGGATTCTTATAAATCCATGAAGGTCGGGGCATGGGTTATATAAGAAACATTTCTTTTAATGACTATTGTCAACTTGCTCTTCAATATTATACACGGAACTACTTTAAACTGGGTGGGGTGGGGGGCAGTTAGTGTGGGGAGGAGTGGGGAGAGTAAGTAAGTAGGGAAGAAGTAAGTATATGTTATGGTTACTTTTTTCACTTGGTGTTTTACTTTTAGATAGATATCTAAAACTGGAAGCAATGACAAAGTAACGAACAAATCTGAAACAGGTAAAGGTAGTGGGTGCTATATATAAATACAGGAGTTACAAACTGGAAGAGGGAACGTGCAATTACTCTAAAGAGGACATCTTTAAGGAGATGCTACTGTTGATTTGACTAGAGACCAATTACCACACTGAGCTCCTTATATGTTATTTCATATATTCCCACAGCAACCATAAGGTATATCCTCTTACTACAGCTATTTCACTGATGAGAAAGACTACTGAGATTTACACCCATACACTCTATCTCCAAAGAGGTGCTTCCATTCCCTTTGCTAAACTGCATAGAATTAAAGAATTTTGCTGAACATTAGCTGCTGTGCTATGTTCTTTCATAGGCTTTAACTACTTAAACCACTTTATCTTGATTCTAGTTTTCATTTTAACCTCTGCACGGTCAGAGATTATACCCCATAAAACTATTCTTACTGAACAAAGCACACTGTCTTACATTAAATATTAACGGAAAAAGTCCAGAATAATCACATATTTCTTCCTATAGCTATTAGCTAATGATCTTTCATACTCATTTATTTACCAAACATTTATTAAAAACTCACTAAATGTTACCACGTGTATGGCACTTTTGGAATATCATTGTACATGTAAAATTTTATTTTATTTTATTATTATTTTTTCTGAGATGGAGTCTTGCTCTGTCGCCCAGGCTGGAGTGCAGTGGAGCAATCTTGGCTCACTGAAGCCTCTGCCGCCTGGGTTCAAGCAATTCTCCTGCCTCAGCCTCCCGATTAGCTGGGATTATAGGCCACCACGCCTGGGTAATTTTTGTGTTTTTAGTAGAGACGGGATTTCAGCATCTTGATCAGGCTGGTCTTGAACTCCTGACCTTGTGATCCACCCATCTCGGCCTCCTAAAATGCTAGGATTACAGATGTGAGCCACCGCACCCGGCCACTTATAAAATTTTTATCCACCTCCATTTCATTACTATAAAACAGATAGGCATTATATTTGAATTTTTACCTTTTTCATTTCATCTTCAAATGCCTTCTCCAAATACTTATATCTCCTGATGAGTTTATTGAAGACCTAAACATAAAACAGAACCATTAAATATTAGGTCAACCAAAAAGACACAGAAGGAGGGTATAGAAACTCACCGTAATGACACCATAGATCTACAATAAAAAAAGTGTATAGTTAAACAGGCTCACACTGTAATATAAAAACTATAAGCATTTCAAAGATGCTACCATGACCTAGGGGAACAAATACGATCAAAATGTACATGTAAGATAAAACAAATTCATTCATTATAAAGATATAACCACTTAGATAATGATGTGATGGGGAGGAGAGCAGAGTGCAGGACAGATTCTACTCTAGGTAAACAACAAACATGTTTCTAGCAGATGAGCAAAAAATGTTATAATTTACTGGCAATAAAGGATGACTGGCCCCTATGGTTGTGTTAGAACTGTGAAGCAGAGTTGGCAACTGTATTAGGATCTAGACAGTCTTAAGTGGAATGATGTTTTTAAATGGGGATTTTGTAAATATTGGTTATTTTAATAACTGTGGAAATGATTTCTTAATCTAGTTCCTTTTTCTCCTACACACAAGCTATACTCCTACTTACAACTCTTGGGTATTCGTTTCCTAATGTAATCAAGATGGAGTCCAAGAGTAAAAATAATAATTGCCCTTTATGGGGAAAGAATGACCCAGGCAGGGAATTAATACACGATAAGCAAAAGAAATAAATTACATTAAAATCCCATAAATTTTATTTCCAATTTACACTAATACTCACATATTCTTTAACATGTATACAAGAAAAACGAATTCTCCTGATCCAAGAATAAATTCCCATGAGAGATTAACAAAAAAAAAAAAAAAAAGAAAGAAAAGAAAAAGCATTATATTATTGCAGTTCTTTTTGTTTTGTTTTGAGATGGAGTCTCACTCTGTCATCCAGGTTGAGCAGTGGCACGATCTCGGCTCACTGTAACCTCTGTCTTCTGGGTTCAAGTGATTCTCCTGCCTCAGCCTCCCAAGTAGCTGGGATTACAGGCACCCACCACCACACCCAGCTAATTTTTGTATTTTTTGGTAGAGATGGGGTTTCACCATGTTGGCCAGGCTGGTCACAAACTCCTGACCTCAAGTGATCCACCCACCATGGCCAAAGTGCTGGGATTATAGGCTCAAGCCACTCTGCTAGGCCTATTTTTATAGTTTTAATGCCCATTATTTTCATATGTTTAAAGGCTTTTTCTAAGATTCCTATTTAAAAAGTGGGTGGGCTGTAGAGCTTCTATAGAGTTTTCCTCAATCCTCTTCAAATGCTTCCCTTCTGACTCAAGGGCAATCTCTCAAATAGGCTCTACCTGAGCATAGTTTCGGATGGTTTCATGATCTTCATTTGCTGAAAACACACAGTGGTTGGTCATCTTGGTCTTGTCACCATCATCTATGCGTGTTCCTCCAGGGGCTGAAAAGAGAAAGGTAATTATAGTTAGGATAATACTGAAATTGAGAACAGCATTTACAGAACAGATCGATTCTGGCAAATGAAAGAAAATAATGAAAGTAGATGTAAAATCTAAGAGTCACATAAAATGTCAAAGAATGACACACATAGATGTACACATGTTGCTGTATATTTTTTCCTTTTCTTTGAGATGGAGTCTTGCTCTGTCATCCAGGCTGGAGTGCAGTGGCACAATCTTGGCTCACTGCAACCTCCACCTCCCGGGTTCAAGCAATTCTCCTGCCTCAGCCTCCTGAGTAGCTGGGATTACAGGCATGCACCACCATGCCCAACTAATTTTTATAGTATTAGTAGATACGGGATTTCACCATGTTGGTCAGGCTGGTTTTGAACTCCTGACCTTGTGATCCGCCCACCTCAGCCTCCCAAAGCGCTGGGATTACAGGCTTAAGCCACTGTACTTGGCCTTGTATACTTCATGTTTCCAATATAATATAAATTAGTTGTTTCATTTCATGCTCCCACCATAGTGTACTTCATTTTAGTTCCACATCCTCAACTTCACTACATTCTATCACTATAAGTCTGGTTCTTTCCAAAGTATATTCTTAATCATGGAAGCAAAGAACAACCTTTATTCAGTAAATTTAATTTCATTATTCTCAATGCAACTCCAGATACTTCCCACTCCAGGACATAGTTGTTTCTTCAGGCTTGCTAACATTTTGCAAGTATTTTGTGGATACTCTACCTAGATATCACCAACTACAGAACTGACCAGACCTGACTCATAGATCTTTTTGCTTTCTACTTGAGTAGCTATTACAATTGCTTCCTCCTTCGCTAACCCAGTTATCCATGACTGGTTGAATAGCATGGACTCTGATGCTCGCTATTTGAATTTAATCACCCAGCAGCTATGTTGGCTAGAAGAAATTATTTTATTCTCTCTCATTTTTTTTCCCCATGGACTCAATAGATTAGATGCCTTTTTCTTCAATTAACTTTCCATATTCAAAGGGTCCTCCTACAAGTTTCAGTGGTAGCCATTAGAAGCATTAGTTGATTAGAAGAGCAGAATGACAACATTAGGAATTTCTGTTTTCTAATTTAGGTAGAAGGTTTCTAATTTCTGTTTGTAATTAAGGTAGAAGGTTTGAGCAGTTAGCTTAATATCTTTCATATACACAACAAATGTTTGTAGTGTATATACTTACACCAGCTACTGTGCTAGGCACCGAGGATACAATAATGGTCAAAGCTGAAAAGACAAACACTCTCTACTCATTAGCCACTCCCTTTATTTGTTTGTGTATTAGTGTATAATCACCTTGATTTAACTTGTGATTTCAGATCTCTGGATTAAAAGGGCCACCCATAGTCACCTTTTTTAGCAGACATAGGCAAATGAGAATTCAATTGAGTTATACTTTCCTTAGCTTATCATCCCCTCTATGGGCTTCAGACTTCAGCATACGGTTTAGTAAGTAAATTAGTTTTTGGAGAAGTCAGCCCCTTTAGGAGTCTATTTTCACTCAATTAATTTATGCATGAGATTTAATTAGCCCTTTTAAATGAATATAACCATCTGGAACTGTTGCGGGAAGACAGGGAACCCGAATGGAGGGACCGGCTGAAGCCACGGCAGAAGAACATAAATTGTGAAGATTTCATGGACATTTGTTAGTTCCCCAAATTAATACTTTTAAAATTTCTTATGCCTGTCTTTACTGCAGTCTCTGAACATAAATTGTGAAGATTTCATGGAAATTTATCACTTCCCCAATCAATACTCTTATAATTTCCCATGCCTGTCTTTATTTTAATCTCTTAATCCCGTCATCTTCGTAAGCTGAGGATGTATGTCGCCTCAGGACCCTGTGATGATTGCGTTATCTGCACAAATTGTTTGTGAAGCATGTGTGTTTGAACAATATGAAATCTGGGCACCTTGAAAAGAACAGGACAACAGTGATTTTCAGGAAACAAGAGAGATAACCATAAAGTCAGACTGCCTGCAGGGCCGGGCAGAACAGAGTCATATTTCTCTTCTTTCAGAAAGCGAATAGGAGAAATATTGCTGAATTCTTTTCTCAGCAAGGAATAACCCTGGGAAAATGAATGCATTCCCAGGGGAAGGTCTCTAAAATGGCCGCTCTGGGAGTGTCTGTCTTATGCAGTTGTAGATAAGGGATGAAATAAGCCCTGGTCTCCTGCAGTGCCACCAGGCTTGTTAGGATTGGGAAATTCCAGCCTGGCGAAATTCTAGTCAGACTGGTTGTCTGCTCTCAAACCCTGTTTCCTGTTAAGATGTTTATCAATGACAATGTGTGCCCAGCAGGACATGGGCCTTCATCAGTAATTCTAAGTTCGCCCTGGCCTTGTGATCTTGCTCTGTCCCCATTTGCCTTGTGATATTTTATTGCCTTTGAAGCATGTGATCTCTGTGATCCACATCCTATTTGTACACTCCCTCCCCTTTGAAAATCGCTAATAAAAACTTGCTGGTTTTGCGGCTCAGGCCAACATGTGATGTCACTCCCAGAGACTCAGCTGTAAAATTTCTTCCTTTTGTACTCTTTCTCTTTATTTCTCAGACCAGCCAACACTTAGGGAAAATAGAAAAGAACCTACGTTGAAATATTGGGGGCTGGTTCCCCTGATATGGAACAAACTTAGATAATAATCTTCTAAAACCTCTGGGCTAATTATTGCTATTGCTTTTGATAGAAATGACAAAACTGAAGTTTGATATCGAAACTACAGACTTTTGAGAGGTATGTTTTTAAAGTTACATTGTTTAATGAAATAAAACACTTATTATATATTAATAATATTGCTACAGCTTGCATTAAAATTTTTGCTGATATTAGGACCAAGTATTATTTGCCATTTCTAATGTTTTTGGAGTGCCTGCTGTTTTTCTCAAGGTAGAAGTAAACTTAATATATTTATTGTATTTACTATACACAAGGTAATATTGAAAGACCAAGATAGCTGCTGTTTTAAGAACAATGGGGCTGGGCATGGTGGCCCATGCTTGTAATCTCAGCACTTTGGGACAGATCACCTGAGGTCAGGAGTTTGAGACCAGCCTAGTCAACATGGTGGAAACCCCGTCTCTACTAAAAATACAAAATTAGCTGGACATGCTGACACATGCCTGTAATCCCTGCTACTCAAGAGAATTGCCTGATCCCAGGAGGCAGAAGTTACAGTGAGCCAACTCTCCAGCCTGGACAACATCAAAAAAAACAAAAACAAAAACAAAAGAACAATGGAAGAAGATAAATTGTGAGTGTCAAGAAAATTTCTACATAATAATTAAACAAAGTATTTATATAAGAAGAATGCACCTAGCAGGCTTCAGTCCTTACATTACGTGTCCAGACTCAGCAGACATCTGGTGTTGTACAGCTTATGCTAAGCAAGTCATACCAAACATTTGGCCCTATGTTCTTCTTGAATGTAGAGACATGGAGTGAATAAGTGAAATCTGGGCTGCACTAACCAATGGAAATTGCTTAAAACCCTTCACCAAACCTTTCACTTAGGCATTGATAGCACCCATCAGATGGCCAAATTATTATTTACTGGACCAGGCCTTTTCAAAACTATCAAGCAGATAGTCAGGGCCTGTGAAGTGTACCAAAGAAATAATTCTCTGCACTGCGGTCCATACATTTCAATCCCTGTATCTTTAACCTCCTTGTTAATTCTGTCTCTTCCAGAATCGAAGCTGTAAAACTACAAATGGTTCTTAAATACAAATGGAGCCCCAGATGCAGTCCATGACTAAGATCTACCAAGAACCCCTGGACCGGCCTGCTAGCTCATGTTCTGATGTTAATGACATAGAAGGCACCCCTCCCAAGGAAATCTCAACTGCACAACACCTACTATACCCCAGTTCAGCAGGAAGTAGTTAGAGCAGTCGTCGGCCAACCTCCCCATTAGCACTTGGGTTTTCCTGTTGAGAGTGGGGACTGAGAGACAGGACTAGCTGGATTTCCTAGGCCGACTAAGAATCCCTAAGCCTAGCTGGGAAGGTGACCACATCCACCTTTAAACACAGGGCTTGCAAATTTAGCTCACACCCGACCAATCAGGTAGTAGAGAGCTCAGTAAAATGCTAATTAGGCAAAAACAGGAGATAAAGAAATAGCCAATCATCTATCGCCTGAGAGCACAGTAGAAGGGACAATGATTGGGATATAAACCCAGGCATTCGAGCCAGCAACGGCTACCCTCTTTGGGTCCCCTCCCTTTGTATGAGAGCTCTGTTTTCACTCTATTAAATCTTGTAACTGCAAAAAAAAAAAAAGAAAGAAATCTGGGCTGCAGATATAAATCTGCTGATCATGGTAAATGAAATTTTAAGAAACTCAATATAAAGTACACAGATAATTTTATATGGGGAGGTGGTTAACGACGGAAGCCAGGAGTAATGTAAGAAGTGGCATCCAGAGAGTCAGGAGGAGGTCTAAGTGGTCTCGTGTAAGGGAAGAAAATAAAAGAGTTCAAGAATGACAAAAGGGCCAACAGTGCTGCCTGGAGGTCACTCAGTCTGAAAAGGGTCCATATAAGCGACTACTACAATCACGTGACTTTGACAAGAACCAAAACTCGCTGAAAATCACTCTGATAAAAATATATCATAATTAATGAAATACTAAAAGTCAATAATATGTTAGGAAATATTCAACTCCACTATTAAAGTTTTAAAATGAAAATGCTTATCACTTACCTAATTTCAGATATCTAGAAAACTGATGAAATTAGGTAGCTAACATTGTTAAAGGTGTATGTAAATAGGAACTCATAATTTTTGATAAAATATTAAACATAATGTTCCTTTTGAAGACTTTTTCTCTCTCAGCTAGGTAAATGGAGATAAATATAGATAAAAATGTCTCCATCTTTTATTTAATCCATTAATCCCTTGCTAAGTAGATAAAGATGTAATCAGGTAAAAGCACAAAGATAGGTGCATACAGACACTCATAACTGTTGTTTATAATAGCAACAACTGCAAACAGCCTAAATATTCTTTTTTTTTCTTTTCCCGAGAGTTTCACTCGTCGCCTAGGTTGGAATGCAATGGAGCGATCTAGGCTCACTGCAGCCTCCGACTCCCAGGTTCAAGGAATTCTCCTGCCTCAGCCTTCTGAGTAGCTGGGATTATAGGCACCCACCACCATGTCCAGCTAATTTTGTATTTTTAGTAGAGACGGGGCTTCTCCACATTGGTCAGGCTAGTCTTGAACTCCAGAACTCAGGTGATCTGCCCACCTCAGCCTCCCAAAGTGCTGGAATTACAAGCGTGAGCCACCACCCCGGCCTCTAAATATTCTTTAACATCCGTTTGGCTTTAATTCTTTTTAGAATCATCCAGTATAACACTCATGGGTGTGCAAGGCAGCAACATATTGCTGAATAAATACAAATCAGCATGCATAATATCATATTTGCATAATATCATCCATTCTCCAAAGTTTATGAGGTAAAGATAGTTCCTTTTTTTTTTTTTTTTGAGACAGGGTCTCGCTCTGTCACCCAGGTTGGAGTGCAGTGGCTCGATCTCAGCTCACTGCAACCTCTGCCTCCTAGGTTCAAGTGATTCTCCTGCCTCAGCCTCTCTAGTAGCTGGGATTGTTATAGGCAGCCGCCACCACGTTCTGTCAATTTTTGTATTTTTTTTAATAGAGACAGGGTTTCACCATGTTGGCCAAGCTGGTCTCGAACTCCTGACCTCAGGTGATCCACCCACCTCAGCCTCCCAAAGTGTTGGTATTACAGGCGTGAGCCACCACGCCTGACTGCTAAAGAGATTTCTAGAAGGGAAATAACCAAAATGTTAACAATGATTATTTTCGGGTAATAGGATTTGAGTTCAATATAGGTAGCTGTTATACTTGAATTATCTACAGTCATAATGTAAGCTCTTCATAACAATAAGAACAACAAAACTAATTCATTATGTGGTGAAAACTAGCAATGCAGAATGACAGAAGGCCTAGAAGTCAATTGGGCCACGTACCAAACAGATTGCTTGAAATAAGAGCTCAGAGAAAAAGGAATTTATGGGCAGTGCCACCTCAAGATGGAGGAATGTATGCACATTCTTTTTCAAAGCCAAGGTAGGCTGGCTTAAGCAGTGTTTTCTCAAGGAAAGACAATGATGGCACTTTGGGCAAGGCAATCTTTCATGATGTTGCATGTTCTTTGCATAGCAGAGTAGACACATACCTGCCCTCCCCTCTCAAGTCTTTTTAACAACTGAAACACTTGCACACATTTGCAAACTAAAAATTCCTGGCCTAGGAAATTCGACCATCTCTAGTGATTTACAGCTACCACAGGAACTAACTATAAGAACTCAGATCTAAAAATGACTATGAGAGGAAAAATGGGTGGTTGTTATACTTAATAAATATTAGAATCATCTACTTAATAAACTTAAATAGTATTCTGAAGCCTTCTTTCCTGATGCCTCTGTTCTAAAAGGTATAGCTTTTATTTTGTTTTTACCTATCTTTAACAATTTCTAATCTTCTATCTTTAATTTTTCTACCTATACTTACAATTTAAATGATTTTTCAAAAACCAGGTTTAAACTATATTTCTTGTAAGCTTTATTTATGGATGAAATGTCATTAATTAAACCTTGGAAATTTATACACTAAGTTACAGTCTTTTGCAGAAATTACCCCTTTTATGGCCCCTCCAGAAACACTGACAGATTATGGACACATGAGAAAGGTGGCTTTTAGGAAAAGCAAAGCGGCCGACTTCATTGTAACGTTAACCAAAGTCCTCCGTCCTATGCCTCTATTAACCAATCATTACTTCACATCCGCATTAATACCATTCCAAATCATAAATCAGGTAAAAATTATAGGCTTCCATTTGTATTTCTATCCACTCTAATAAACATAAACTTATAAAGACTCTATCTTATAAGGAAATACCTCAATAGAATTAAAAATACATAAATATACTACAAGAAGCAATAATGCATGGTTTACCAAGCATACTGCCAGCCACCAGGATATCGAAGAGTGTGTCTGCATAGCGACGATAATCTAATCTTGAGCCTGTAGAGTCCAGAAATTTGGCTACAGCTTCAAGGTCATCACCAGCCTCATTAAGCCCCTGGACAAGTGTATCCCTGAAGACTGTGGGTTCGAATTTCTCTTTTTCATCTAAAATAAAACAATTCAAAATAACAGTCAAATAAATAAATAAATACTGAGAGTATAACAATCAAAACTTAAATTCTATTTTATCTAAGATAGGAAAAAACATCACAGAGCATCGCCAAAGAATGTAGGAGAATATACAAATATAAACAAACCAATAAAGATGGTGGAGGGGAATAAGAAGGGATGTCTCTTTTAAAATAAGTTACTGCAGGCCAAGTGTGCTAGCTCACGCCTGTAATCTCAGCACTTTGGGAGGCAAAGGTGGGTGGATCACCTGAGGTTAGGAATTCGAGACCAGCCTTGCCAAAACAATGAAACCCCGTCTCTATTAAAACTATAAAAAATTAGCTGGGCATGGTGGCGGGTGCCTGTAATCCCAGTTACTTGGGAGGCTGAGGTAATCACTTGAACCCGGGAGGTGGAGGTTGCGGTGAGCAGAGATCATGCCATTGCACCCCAGCCTGGGGGACAAGAGTGAAACGTCGTCTCAAAAAAATAAAAATAAATAAAAAAGAATTTATTGCAGAGTATTTAAATATTTAATAGATGCAATGAGCCATATATGTATATCTACAGCTTCAGGACACATGTGCTAAACTTTTAGGTCTCATGATCTCTTGACACTTAAAATGTACATTTATAATTAGGATCCCAAACTTTGGAACTCTAATTCCAAAGTTTTGGATCCTAATCCAAAAACTCTTTGGAATCCTAATTCCCAAGCATTCCAAAGGGAGTTTTTGTTTATGGAGGTTCAATCTATGGATACTTATTTTAAGAAATTAAAACAAAACATCTTATGTATTTATTTAACAAAAAAATTAGTGAGAAGGATAGTATTGTTTTATACTCTTGCAAATCTCTTTAATGATCGTACATCTTTAAACTCTAGAAAACTCTTCTGTAAAATTATGAGAGAATGTGTGAAAGATGTGAATAATATATTGGTATCATTATAAAAATGGTTTTGATTTTGTGGGGCTTCAGAGGACTGACAGGGATATAGATATGATACAATTTTTTTTCCTTAGCAAAGTGGATAAGACAAATACAGAGCAATCACAAAGGCACACATGAAAAGCATAAATGAGCTGTCACAGTGAAATGGACACATGAACCTACAGAAGTAGTTTGGTGTGGTGACTGGAAGTTTGGGTTTGGAAGGAGTTTTGGTCTAGACTCTAGCAAAACTTTGTGGAAGGTCGACTTGGAGCCAGGTCTTGAACAAAGCAGGGATCATACACTGTTGATAAGAAGTGAAGATCACAAACTACATGTCAGATTTGGTGGAAAAAAATTAGTGGATTAAAGGTAAAGTGTCTGTAGTTCAACTCAAAGGACATCACCTTTTTTGCCTACACTCATGGAGAATAACTCTGGATGTGAGGAGAGAGGAACAAAGGATAAACCCAAAACTTCAAAAGAAAAAATCGCATCATAGATATCTCTAGTGGTGAAAGATACTGCAACAGAAGTGGGAGGGAGGGAAGAGAATATTACAAAAATATTTCATAAATAAAGAGTTCTTAGAAATAAAAAATATGATAGAAAAAGTAAACAACTCAATGGAAGCATTAAGAGAAAGCTAAGATTATCTTTCAGAAACTAGAAAAAAGGTCAAAGACCTAGAAAATAGTAGCAAAAAGAGTAGAAAAAGGGCAGACCTGTCAAATATCAAAAAAAAAAAAACATCTAACAGAATGAGAAAACAAAGGAAAGGAAATTTTTTGAAAAATCTCAATAAACCTCATAGAAATGAAAGATTGTTTCCAAGTACATGGCTGTCTGGGAACCCAGCACAAAGATTGAAAGTAGATTCACACAAGGTACATTGATCACTGTGAGATTTCAGAATACTGGGAACAAAGCAATTATCTGAAGTTTCCGGGGCAAAAAAAAAAAAAAAAAAAGTGATATGTAAAAAGTATCAAGCAACTCAATTGCTCGACAGAAATACGAGACACAGAAGACATTTCTTCAGAGTTCTTAGGGAAAAGTATTTCCAGCCCAGAGTTCTTGTCAATGTTCAGCCAAAAGAAAAACATTTTTTTTTTTTTTTTGAGACAGAGTCTCACTCTGTCACCCAGGCTGGAGGGCAGTGGCGCAATCTTGGCTCACCGTAACCTCCACCTCCTGGGGTCATGTGATTTTCCTGCTTCAGTTTCTCAAGCGGCTGGGACTACAGGTACTAGATTTGTATCTTCAGTACAGACAGGATCTTGCCATGTTGCACAGGCTGGTCTCAAACTCTTGGCCTCAAAAGATCCACCGGCCTTGGTCTCCCAAAGTATTGGGGTTACAGGCATGAGCCACTGTGCCTGGCCCAGCCCAACTACTAATCAAGGGTAAGAGCAATATGAACATACATATACTGAAACACCCAAGGCCTCAAAAATAGATAATAACTGAAGAGTAAGTCATGAGACCCCAGGCAAGAGGGGAAAAACAAGACAGGCAATAGTACTCTTGTGGATAATGGTGAAAGGACATTTAAAGCTTTTCCTTAAGTGTTTTGTATTAAGAGATTTATACAACAAAGGGAAAGGTTAGAGTTGTCTAATTTTAAGGCACAGAAAACTAAGCCCCACCCCACTCAAGAGATAATTACATTTATTAAATCGAGCGATAACAAAATAATGTTATTTTTTAAAAATGCAGTCATGTCATAGTTCAGCTGTGAATAGCATGTACAAAGTCACAAAAATATAAACCCTAAACATTGGTGTAGCTGAAACTATGATACAATGAAAGAATAGAGAAGGACAGGAAGTATGGGGGTGGGGAAAAGTGAGCAATGAAAGAGAGCGGAATCATCATTTTCCATAGTAGAAAACGTGTATTTAATATCTCCAACAGAAAAATCAACAACTAGCCATACTATGTGCATGCATAACTTTGACACAATTAAAAGCTACATTTTAAAACCATACAGCAACTGCCTAGTTTGTACTGCTTGTAAGTGGTCTAACAGAAGGGCTGGGTTGTAAGTGGTTAACCCTAGTCACATCAGCATGAGAACGAGAGAAGAATGGCATTCCCAGTACCAGTCAGAGTCACGCAGCGTGAGATACCATAAAGACACACATAAATTAACTGGGACAATATTCATCATGAACAAGAGATAAAAAGTCCTTTTGATGCTGTAAGCAAAACATTATGCAGTCAAGAACATGCAAATGGTGACTGCAGAAAAAATATAATTAGGGTCTTGTTGTGTAGAGGGGGAGGAAAACGGATAGGAATTCTAGAGGAATACATTAGGTGGAGCAGGAGGAGGGGATAACTGTGTTTCTACACAAAAGGAACCCACTGACAAGCACAGAAAACTTCACCTCCCACTCAGGGTCTAGCCAACAGGCAATTCTCCTTCCCTGTTGAAGAAAGATATTTTCTTTCCTATAATATGAGAATGGTAGAAGTAAAACAACTACATGCTGTTATATTAAGTCTTGTGACCAGTTTCCAAAATCAAATAAGGTCATTCCCACAAAGGCCCTACAACATGGTTGGATGTTGATTCAGGTGGTAGAACAGATTTTGATGATTTGAAAATTACAAATGGAGGTACTGGGAAATGTAAATGGATAAATGAGGAAAAACCCAGACTATGCCAAGAATCCAAGCAGAGGACTTTGTTTTCAATTTAAGACACAACTTGAAAACTTGTTTGTAAAAGGATCTTCATCCTCCCATTCCAAAAGAATTACCAGCAAAGAGAAAAAGGAAGATAGCATACTACAGCCAAGGATATTTCAACAGTGAGCAATAAGGGTGGTAGGTCAAAATGATTACTTACAGCTTGGGAATCTTAAAAACTTATGATGGACCGATACGACTAATAATTGTTTTGCAGGCTGAAAAAAGCTCCCAGCTGCTAAAACAAACTGCCCATCAAAAGGACTAGAAAATTCCTATATAAGAAAATGGAAAGAACACTAATGGAAACTTGAGAAACAAGACAACATTGGACCTAAAGAGTCTTTTTCATCTGAAAGGACAGTAAATGTAGTTTGTATTTTATTAGAGGACAGTCTAGCAGAAATACTAACAAAATTCGAATGAAAATATGCCATTGCTTCCTTAGATTTCCATTTGGCAGTTCAAGTCTCCCTTGAAGTGAGAAGGATATAATTAGGGGTCTCCAATTTAAACTGTGCTGGTGAATCATAATTGTGATACTCAAGAGTTAGTCATAATAACCCTGTACTGACACAGAGAAGAAATGGGCCTAATTCTGACACTCAAATATGCCTATACGTTAACTAACTTGCTTATTGTGGGAACTACAGTAACTAGTTAAAAACACATTAGTGAAGTAATATAACAGCAGAACCTATATCCCTTTCTGAATATCACTGAGATGTAGCAATGAATTTTAAAATCACATATTTTCTTTTTTTCCTGTAAAATCAAATGTATTTTCTAATTTTATATATATATACATATACTCATATTTGCACATATATTTCAAGATTTAAAGGTTTACTCATTTAGTTATTAACACCACTTACTATAAAGCTAAAAGTGATTTAAAACCAATATTACATGGCTGGGCACAGTGGCTCACCATGCCCAGCCTGTAATTCCAGCACTTTCGGAGTGCTGGAATTCCAGCACTTTGGGAGGCCAAGGTGGATGGATCACTTGAGGCCAGGAGTTCTGAGACGAGCCCGAGCAACATGATGAAACTTCATGTCTACTAAAAATTACAAAAATTAGCTGGCTGTGGTGGTGCACGCCTGTAATTCCAGCTACTTGGGAGGCTGAGGCACAAGAATCGCTTGAATCCGGGAGGCAGAGGCTGCAGTGAGCTGAGATTGTGCCACTGAACTCCAGCCTAGATGACAGAGTCTAGATGACTCTGTCTCCAGCAACAACAACAAAAAACATTATTACAGAGCTAAAGTCTCAGGGAGAAACCTGAGCGCATGGTCATGCTGAATGCCTGCAGTTTGACCTTTTTTTCTCTCTCTTGTTTTCGCTAATTGTAATCCAATTTTTCTAAAAATGTGCAGAAAGACCAGTTTGATTATTAAATGTTTCATTTAGCAAAGCATAATCCAATTGCTCACGGGAGAAATTTTCATCCTTTCAGATTTCCACAAGCCACAGTAAAAAACATAATTACTTTGGAGAATATATCATAAGCGAGATGTATTTCATAAAGGAAAAGAGAATCTGATTAGAGTTCTATTACATAATGTGTCCTGCCATGACGTTTGTATTTTACTGCTAAGCAATAACGACAATGCAATAAGAAATACACTGTCAGTACTAACTTGGCATGCAGGAGCATTCGCTTTGCTAGGAAATGTTTCAAAGTGAAGACATATCTTCAGAAAACAGCCTATCACAAGGACCTTGAAATATCCTCAGTAGTAATTTTCCCCAGCTCTACAAAATTGCTAACCACTTATTTGATGTCAGCCCCTTCATAATAGCAAAGAAAAGTTAAGGATGAGAAATCATCAGGAGGCATTTCACTACTAAGAGGAGCAGAAAATGAGGTTGACTCCATTTTTATTCCCCCATCAGGAGTGTGGCACAAAATGGCTCAAGTGTTGCTTAAATCCCCAAGAGATATGAGTTATATAAATCCAGATCAACTGGCAAATAATATATATTTCTCAGTGGCTCTCCCTGAGTACTCCAACAGCACAATCTTGACCACCAAGTGATTCAGAGGCAAACCGGTTCTGAAGGAGAGGAAACTTTCCGGTTCTAAACTGAAGACAAACTGTAAGGGCCAGTTTACTCGCTGACTCACGTCTGCTGTTGTGCAACACATTCTGAGGCCCTCTCTTGAGCTCAGTTCCAGTGGATTAGCGTCACACTAATAAAGATGCTTGAGCTGGAGATCCAGCTCCGAGATTAACACGATTCCCCAGGGGCAGGCAATAGCAAACGTTTCTGTGCCTCATAGCTGGGCATATATTGGCTATTATCACAGGTTTCTGAACCATATTGTTCATTACTGATAAATCCTTTTAAAATCATCCATGTCCTTTTTTCCAAGACTGCTTTGAACAATAAGACAATGAATTCTGGTTAGCACTTTGTGTTTGATATCCGCTTCCAGATGGCAAGGGGCAATGCAGTGGGGCACAATTTGAAAGACTAAGATGAGGACTAAATAGAGAAGTGGCTCAGGTTATACTTGCACTTACTCTTTTTATGGGGATAGGCCAGAAATGAAAAAAATAGAAAAGGGAGAGTGCAAAACAGAAGAATTGTACAAAGTATTTTTTGGTTAGTTAATTTTTTTATTTTTATATTTTACTTTGAACATGAAGCTTCCCAGCAGACAGCACACAGTTAAATTCAGTCTTACTGCTTCCTAGTGACTCTTACAAACACTTCTGATCCAAATGATCTATTATATTGCAATTTCTTTTCTGTCTACATGACTAGACTTGTTACTTAAATGGACATAGCATTGCAAGACAACACAGGCTGCTTAGCAGTGACTGCCAAAGGCATATAAAGTCAGTTATCAATGAAATAATTTAGTCCTCCAAGATCATTACATGGGATTCTGCTCCAACATCTTTTATCTTTATACATACTACCTTAAATATTTTTCAGTAATTCCCTTCAACTTTATTTAACTTAATCACTCATATCATCTTTCCTCTTTGAAAAAGTTTCCCTATTGAGTTTCAGTTCAGCATTTTTTTTTTTTTTTTGAGATGGAGTTTTGCTTGTTGCCCAGGCTGGAGTTCAATGGCGCGATGTCGGCTCACTGCAACCTCTGCCTCCCGGGTTCAAGCGATTCTCCTGCCTCCGCCTCCAGAGAAGCTGGGATTACAGGCATGTGCCACTACGCCCGGCTCATTTTGTACTTTTAGTAGAGACTGGGTTTCACCATGTTGGTCAGGCTGGTCTCAAACTCCCAACCTCAGGTGATCCACCTGCCTCGGCCTCCGAAAGCATGGGATTACAGGTGTGAGCCACCAAGCCTGGCCCCAGTTCAGCTATTCTTATATCCAAGAGGACCTCTATATAATTATGCAAAACTGACTAAATATGAAATCATGTTTAAAATATCCTTGGCTTGGTGTGGTGGCTCATGCCTATAATCCCATCACTCTGGGAAGCTGAGACAGGAACACTGCTTGAGCCCAGCTTCAACAACATAGCAAGACCTTGTCTCCACAAAAAAGTGGTTTCTTGGGTGGCTGAGGTGGGAGGAGCGCTTGAGCCCAGGAGGTCAAGTCTGCAGTAGCTGTGATGGCACCACTATATTCCAGCCTGGGTGTCAGAGCAAGACCCTATCTCAAAAAAAAAAATAAGCCAATAATTAATTTAAAATAAATAGGTGGATCACAAGGTCAGGAGATCGAGACCAACCTGGCCAATATGGCGAAATCCCGTCTCTACTAAAAATACAAAAATTAGCTGTGCATGATGGTGGGCGCCCATAACCCCAGCTACTTGGGAGGCTGAGGCAGGAGAATTGCTTGAACACAGGAGGCGGAGGTTGCAGTGAGCCGAGATGGTGCCACTGCACTGCAGCCTGATGACAGAGTGAGACTCCGTCTCTAAATAAATAAATACATACATACATAAATGTCTTTATACAGGCCAGGTACAGTGGCTCACATCCACAATCTCAGCACTTTGGGAGGCCAAGGGAGGAGGACTGCTTGAGGCCAGGAGTTCAAGACCGTGTCTGTACAAATTTTTTTTTTTTTTTAATTAGCCAGGTGTGGTGGTGTGCACCTATAGTCCCAGCTACTTGGGAGGCTGAGGTGTAAGGACCACTTGAGCCCAGGTGTTTGAGGCTGCAGTGAGTTATCATCACACCACTGCACTCCAACCTGGGTGACAGTCAAGACCCTGTCTCTAAAAAAATGTATAAAATATTATTTACACAAAAAGAATGCTAAGATGAACGTTATAAAAGAAAAAAGTCACTCACACAAATAGAAATTTCAGCAGTCATCATCAACATGGGTCTATAACTACCCTTACCACAATGAAAGACACTTGAAAATATGGTTTTTAAGGGGAATTTAGGGCAGTAGATTTATTTTGACTTCCTCATTTCTGAAAAATTAAGAAACTCTTCAATATCTCACTTCCTAATTTACTTTTTATTTTATCATCTTTGCCATCAACGTTTTCATAAAACGACAAAGAAAGCAAAAATCAAATACAATGCTAACGTCAAAACCAGTGAAATTCACCAATTGCCTTCATAACCTCACATGAAAGTAAGACAACCTGAACAGAGATATCTATCCCATTCTGTAGCGTAGGCCAATTAAATAACTTGTCCAAGAAGTAACTAGAAGTTCTATGGTTTCACTAAAGCACGTCAGATTCTACACTCAGAGCTCAAATGAGTAGAATCAGTGAGGTTGGGGGAAACAGGAATCATTCAGCTTCTTCTCCAATCTTACATTTTGGTTACAACTTTAAACACACACACACACAACCTACCCCTTTTCCGAGTTTTGAACCGCTGGCCTGTTAGCACTGGCTTCTGATGCTTATTCATAAAATTTCTGAAAACAAAGAAAATAAAGATTACGTATTTCAAATAAGCAGTTTATATGAAAAAAATATGGGCAATAAATTTGGTTGAACATATGTTTAACCTCTCTCATTACTGAATATGCCTTTTATTTTTTAAATTGAGACAGTCTTGCTGTCGCCCAGATGGGAGTGCAATGGTGTGATCTCAGCTCACTGCAACCTCCGCGTCCCGGGTTCAAGTGATTCTCCTGCCTCAGCCTCCTGAGTAGCTGGGACTACAAACGTGAGCCACCACGCCTGGCTAATTTTTGTATTTTTAGTACAGACGGGGTTTCACCATGGTGGCCAGGTCTTGAACTCCTGACCTCGTGATCCACCTGCCTTGGCCTCCTGAAGTGCTGGGATTACAGGCATGAGCCACGGCGCCCGGCATAAATACACTTTTAAAAATGAGATCTAATTTTAACTCAGACTAGCCAAAATTTTAAAGTTTACCAATACTCAGTGTTGGCAAAGGACATAGGAAAAACCACCACAGACACCAACTTTGATGTAAAGGTTAAACTCCATGAAATACTTTGAGGAAAATTTTGGTGAGTATCTATAAATATTTACAGGGGCATAACCTTGGTCCAGCAATACCTTATCTGGAATTTATCCTATAGTTATGTTCACACAAGAATGCAAATATACTTGTATATGTAAAAGGATTTAGTTGCAGCATTGTTTTCAGTTGCAGCATTGTTGTATACATAAAAATGGAAAATGAAATGTCCTCAAATAAGCTGTAATGTAGCCACCAAGTGGGACACCATGAAGCTTATGAAAGCATGAATTAGATCTAACTGTACTACATTTCTGATCCTGGCTACCTTTCTGACTATATATGTATATTCAATACACATCTTGTCTCATCGCTCATTGAGTTCCAGTCACATTGATCTCTTTGTTGTTCTTCCAATAGGCCAGATAAGGTGTGGCGTCTGAGGCTCTGTTCCTGCCTCTCTTTCAGGAAAGATCTTCCCCAGCTGTCCACATGGCTATCTCCTTGCAATCATTCAAATGTATCCCTGAAAAGGGAGGTCTTCTCTGACCATCTCCACCAAAGTGGCCCATTGTCAATAGCTCTCCTTACCTAGCTTTATTTTTCTTTAGCAGTGCCTGCCATTTTATTATTATCTCTTTGTCTAGGGTCTATACCCCCAATGAGTGTAACCTCCACTAGGACAGGAACCTTGTAGGTTTTTATTCCATAGAGCTCCTTTAGCTCCTCCATTCTGCACCTTTTACATTGAGCAAAGTATAAACATATAATAAATACTTTTCAAATAAGTTGCTGGACTGATATGGAAAGATGCTCAAGGGATAATGATAGTGGAAAAAAGCAAGCTGAATAAAAGAATGTAAAGTATTTGGTTATAAGGAGGGTATATAGAATATATGGTTTTCTACGCAACAACAATTTAAGAAGGATAAAGAAACTATTAATAATTTTTTTATTTTTTGGTTTACCTTAATGGACAGGGATTTGAGTACTTCATACTATTTTACTGGATTTAATACACAATTTAAAAAATGTAATATTATCTTTGAAAAAATGTAAGGCCTGCTCCACAAGACTTCTTAAAAATTGAGAATATGCTTGTTGATATACATATCATAAACTGAAAGTATGTCTAGATTGCTTCAATTATGAAGGCCAAACATTCAATATAACATGCATTACTCGAGCAAATTATTTAATTACCTTCCAAAGATTTTAGCATTCATTTGAAAATGTCTAGATTTCCTTAATTACTTATGCCAGCAAACAATAACAAATTTACATTATTCAAGTAATTTAATTACTCCTGAAAGTTTGTTTAAATCCTAAAGAACATGAAAAAACTATTTATGTACCAAATATTCCTTCTTACTGCATAAAAGAGAAATTTGTAGCTTCACATAATAAAAAATCTGTTTATTATTGAAAACTTCAAGTTAATCATTATTTTAGAAGGGAAACTAATTAAAAGTCACATAAAAACACAAAAAGTAATTACATGGTTTGAGAAATAATTTTTATCAACCCTATAAAATAAAATGAACTTAATACATCACGCTTCGAGATACAAAGGTTATTAAGCCAGAATCCATGCCCTCGAGAAACTCATTGGGAGGGATAAAATTCAAACATTTGCAACACAATGTAATAGTTCAAACAGTAGAAACACAGACCAGTGCAAGAATAAAGTGATTGCTTATGTGTATGGGGCAACAGCAACATATTGAAGTCATTACAAATTCTATAAACTTAATCAATGAATTCTCATTTCATTTGATGGATGTTGAAAACAGAGCTTCTAATGCATCATTTATATTCACTGCAAAAGTTTCATTCAGAAACTTTCCAGCTGGCATTATAAACAGATTCACTCTGGATCAGCCAATACTTTATTGTTGCAAAAGTGATGATGATATACATATTATTGTCTCCATATCTTCCAAACACAAATATTATACAAAATGTATTTGTGTTAGCAAAGAAAAATATGTGTCAAAGAATTTGGGTGATGGGTCTTGTACCAAGATGCGAAAAGAATGTAGCTCAACTAGGCAGAAATCTCTCCAGCAGATTTCTCTGCCAAAGATGTTTTTCTTCTTTTTTTCCGCCCTTCCTTTTTCTTTCTCTCTCCTTCCTTCCTTTTTTTTTCTCTCTCTACTTCCTTAGAGATGAGAGTGTTACTATGTTGACTAGGGTGACTTCAAACTCCTGGACTCAAGCAATTCTCTCATCTCAGCCTCTTGAGCAACTGGGATTACAGGCATACACCACTGTTCCAGGCTAAAAATGGTTTTTAATTTGTAATTTCAAAAATTCTAAAGTGTGAGTCCCTCCTAAAAGTTTTATTTTGGGGTTTAGAATACAAACTCATGGAATTCCCTAATTAACTCTTTGCACCTTGTTTCTATTATTTCTGTTAATGGAGAAGTACCACCAAACACAGCATATGAAAGAATTACTCTATTTTCAAAATCTTTAGCTTTTATACTTACTTCCTTTCTAAGCATAAAAGTTTGTTTCTTTATAACCCAGCTATGTGGGCTTACTTTTCATACCCTCGATATGTTCCATGTGCACAAACACATAATAACATGCAAACATAAAAATGTACACAAAGACTTTGATATAACAACCAAAATTAGAACAAACAAACAAAAACTCACCCACTGGTGGTGACAGACTAAATGAAGATATTCTGCTCTCCAAGAGTGTCTATCCTTTAGCTGTTACTATTTGGAGCAGAGGCCCTGCTTCCCTCTAAATTTAGCTCTTCATGCTACACTATAATCTGCTCCAGTAAGGGTCAGCCTTTATAAAGTACTCACTGAGCCCTTATAAAAGCCCTGGCCTAAGAGAAGCAAGGACACTTTGAATAAGAAATTGTTAGCTTCAACCTAGGAAAATAACAAAGAAACAGTAACAATGACAGTTCTATTAGGCCAATGTCAAAGGCTGTTAGTACACTGCCCTACAATGTAGTTTCAAATCTAATAACTAAAAATACATGTTTAAAAAAATAAAAGTTTAACAGTATCCTCAGAGAGAAATCCCTGTGGGGTACAACCTATGCATCAAGACAATTTGGATTCTGTTTTAAAAACTATAAGCCACACACAAAATACGCACATATTCTACCAAAATGGAACAGTTCCATGGTTTAAAATAATATTAAAATTGTATGTAAAATGGTAAACAAAATGGACTTAAGTATTTCACATGTCATCTAAGAGACTACATTTCTTGGATAGTCCATATAAAGAGTAAAAGAAGGTTATAAGAATACTAAAATGATCCAATCAATCAAATATTTAGAAACTTGATACTATATTAATGAATTGAACACTTTTGCAAATTCCTATTTTAAGTGTAAATTGAGAGGTTTTTAGGTCTAACCTATTACATCTATTTCTGTTACCTACCTCACTCTGTTAATCTTCTAACTGTCCTAGCATCTTTTTCAAATTCGGTCCCTTAACTCTGGGCTCAGGTGTAACAATGAGCCACACTGGCACAGGTGCATCTCATGGCAACTGTGCACTAATCCTTCCAGTTGCCCACCCCACCTTAAGTGGATTAGCACCTTCGATGTAAACTGATCAGTCTTACCTGGGACTCTTCTTTACTTCTCTCCATTTTGGAAAGGAACTGATCTACCAGAAGACTTACCTTCTAGTTGTCCCTACAAGGGAATGACTGCTCCTGTCTAATTATCCAGCACTTTGGTCTTAGATTCTATTTTTGACTGTTCTCGTCTGACTCATCTTTGAACTATGATAACCTGCCTTATGTAACATGCTATATTACTAACATGTGCTATGCATATGTTATTCAAACAACTTTAACTTTATGAGCATATATACTCTAAAGCAGGGAATACAACATTTTTTGTAAAGAAAATATTTTACTCTCTCTGTGGGATATAAGGTTTCTGTTCCAACCACTCAATTCTGCTGTTACAGTGTGAAAGTAGCAGTGGACAATGTGCAAACAAATGGTCATGGCCGTATTCCAATAAAACTTCATATTAACTCAAGTCGTGGACCAGACTGGACTCCCAGGAGGTCCTTTGTGAACTCCTATTCTAGAGCAGTGTATCCAATAGAAGTGACTGTGATGATGGAAACGTTCTATATCAGCACTATCTAATACGGTAGCCACTACTGATCCCTTGAAATGTGGCTAGTGACTAGAGAAATAAATGTTTAATTTTATTTTATTTCCATTAACTAAATTTAAACAGTGTGGCTAATAGTTACTTATGTTGGGCCATGCAATTCTTATGTCCCAAAACGCTTAAATTTGATACAAAGGTAAAAATAAATCTAAAGAATAGAAATTTTTAATTAATATTTTTCAAATAAAGCAGCTCTAAGAGTATTCTGCACATATTTCAAAGCCAGGTGGCCATAGTGAGGAAAAAAGAAAAATTACCACATTTCAAAGTAATATTCTGTGTGCAGTCAATATTGTTTAAGACTTGGGGGAAAAAAGACTTTTTTTTTTTTTTTTTTTTTTTTTTAATATGGATTCTCGCTCTGTCACCCAGGCTAACAGGCAGGGGTGTGATCTCTGCTTACTGCAGCCCTAACCACCTGGGCTCAAGAGATCCTCCCAAGTAGCTGGGACTACAGGCATGCCAGCAGGCCTAGCTAATTTTTTATATAGTTTGGTAGAGAAGGAGTTTCCCCATGTTGCCCGAGATGGAAAAAAAAGACTTTGGAGTCTAAAAATTATAGGGCAACAATATCATTCCCAAAGTATAAAATGTTTCATAAAGATATAATAACAACACACAAAACTCAGTAAAATTGAGACACTTCACTGCAGTGTTCTCATGAAGTACTTTGTATTTAATAACAAGTTTCAAGAATTACCTTTTATTCAATATTTTAAATGAGTAAAATGATCTACTATTAAAATAAACTTTAAAAATTACCCATATCTATACAGCATTTTCCTTTCCATTAATGCTAAAATTAAAAGAACAAGCAATATAAAATCCTTTACAGAAAATAAAGGAATCCAGGAGTCTTTTGGGTTGATAACATTGTATTATCATTTTCTCCAAAGAAACAAAAAATAATTAAATTGGTTTTAAAAGTTTAAATTATTGATACTCTAAGCAATAAACTAACTATATGCCTATAATAATAACACTAACAATTTGTTGCCTGAAATAACATTAGCTTGTTTAATATCCTTATCATGATTTTGTAACAGGCTCTGCCTACTCAAAATCACTCAGCCAGTACAAAAAGCTTAATTACCAACAAATACTATGAAAGTTGTAGTATTTATAACAATTTTAAAAAATTAAAATTCAAAAATAGCTGATAGTCCAGCTCTAAGGGAAAAATAAAGTCAAATGCTCTTTTTTCTAATATAAAAATATTGCTGTTGGCCAGGAGCAGTGGCTCATGCCTGTAATCCCAGCACTTTGGGAAGCGGAGGAGGATAGATCATGAGGTCAGGAGATCGAGACCAACCTGTCCAACATAGTGAAACCCTGTCTCTACTAAAAATACAAAAATTAGCCAGACATGGTGGCGCACTACTTGGGAGGCTGAGGCAGGAGAATCACTTGAACCCAGGAGGTGGAGGTTGTAGTGAGCCGAGATCGCACCACTGTACTCCAGCCTGGGCAACAAAGCAAGACTCCATCTCAGAAAAAAAGAAAAAAAAAAAAAAATATATATATATATATAGTTATCATATCCCTATTCCTTTCATTCTTATCCTGAATAATATAAAAGAACAAAAATAACTTTAAAAAAAAAGCATTAAACAGGGTCAGGCGAGGAATTCCAGCAATTTGGGAGGCTGAGGCAGGAGGATTGCTTGAGCTCAAGAGTTGGAGACCAGCCCAGGCAACATGGCAAAGCTTGGTCTCTTAAAAAATAATAAAAAAAATTTTTTTAAAGTATAGTCTCCTCAAAAATGTATGTATTTTCCAGTGACGAACTTTAATGGTGGACTCTTTACTTGCACCAACTATCTACCTTATGAAGAGTTATTAAAGCCCAAATAACTTGTATTCTGTGAAGAGAGCACTTCAAGTTAAATGTTAATGTAAGTCTCCTTTAATTAAACATAAAGGCACCATGATAAAGTTTTCATTTTATTATACTTCCAAAACCACTTTACACCTTAAACTAATTAGTAGACCTAAGTTGTAAATGCTTGTTTTTAAAATTTCCTTTTAAATAAAAATAAAAATATTACAAAAATTACATTTTAAATATCCGTGTAGAAACAATTTAAGGCAACTACACAATGTCACTTACTTTATCTCAGTGAAGTTTTTTTCAAAAACTTTTAAGAAGTATAAATTAATTCCTAAAATCCTTCCGCTCTAGGAGTCACTTCCTGGTCTCTAGTTAATGCAATTCTACTTTTCTAAGAGGCCCCTTAAGGCATGTGCATTCCTTCCTCTGGGCCCTTGCACTTTCCCCAGATGAGTTATCTCCCAGGCCCTGCCCTTCCCCCAACAGCTGGCCAGCTCGTTCAATCTTCCAGATGGTCTAATTTTGCTGATGTCATTCTTATGTCTTTCAACACTCAGAAAGACATAAACACATCTACACTACCCACATCGTAGCATACTTTGGCTTTTAGAAAACCCATCCCTCAAATATAATGTTTCAGGGTACTTTAACAAAATGCCCTAAAACCTCTGCCCTCGATAAGTTAAGACACTTAAGTCTGAAATTTCAATGAAGTGCTGAGGTTGAGAAACCCTACTGTAGAGAGAAAACAATGGTGAGCAAAGCCAGAGATGGTCCCTGCTCTCAAGGGCTGAAAATTCTGCACCCAGGTCTAAACACACCCGTGGCAACTAAGCATGTTTTCATTGAACTACTTACTCGTATTTGCCAAACACTGGTGTCACATTTTAGAAAAAACAAAGTTTATCACTGAATAGATAGTCATATCTCAAACCAAAAGTACAGTTAGAATGTACAAAATACATGTTTCCCAGTCTCTGATACTAACAATTTATTTCTGAAATTGGTAATTTTACATCTTATGCAATTCAGTGGGAGGGCAGAAGATAGGCAAGAATATGGGCTTTAAAGAGAGCAGAGAAAGAAGCTCAATACCAGCAACCTTTTTCTACTTTAGGGTATTGCATCAATGGAAACAAAAAACAAGAAGGAAAAGAGAAATTTTAATATACAATGTGTGACTTAAAAATGAAATTGTCTAATTTCTATGACTTTGAGAAAACAATGACATGCTATGTAGATACAGCAAAATGCAATATTCCATATACATGATGTGATCTTGGCTATGTAAAACACACTCACATCCAGTGATGGTCAACATGAGTAGTGGGTTCAAGGCACCTTTTATTCTTCTTACCTATCCTTGTCCATATTTTCTGTAATATAAATACATATCCTTTTTATAATTAGAAAAATGTATATACTTAAGTGAAAAGGTTTTAAACTCTTTTGACGTTCAAACCAATTCTCAAGGAGTCACAAGCAATAATAACATTTTTGCATAAAAAGACATGTGCCACAGGATCTAAATATCACTCCCTACTGAGAGAAACCAAGGTTCGTTGGATAAATGGCTGATTCCAAGGTTGGAGCAGGGGAGATTCACTACGATCCTGGGATGTCTTGTGTCAGAAAATTCACAAGTGCCTTAAAAAAAAATCAAGCTAAAACAAAACAAGAGCAGTCTTGAGGACAATTCCACTGGCCTAGCCCGGGGCAATTTGAGGACCCAAATAACTAAGGGCAATAGCTAATAACCCATTCAACAAAATACAAACCCACAGGTCCATGCTCATAACTTTTTGGTTCATGTGAAAGAAAACAAATTTTTCAGTACACAAGGAAAGGGAAGGAGGTGAAAGATTTTCTTTCAGTGGAATGTCAACTAATAAACAGAGAATGAAACATTGAATGAGAAAATCACCATTTTGCAACAATTAAATAAAAAATTGATTCATGCAAGAATAATCAATGTATGCTAAACCTATATGGGTGGGTAGGTGGGTGGGTGGGGGTGTGTGTGTGTGTGTGTGTGTGTGTGTCTGTGCGCTGTGCGGGGGAGTGCTTGATGATCAACAGGATACTTACATAGCCTTCAAGCATCTTCACATAAAATTTTTTAAAAATATATAACTACACATTGGAGAAACAAGACAACACCTTAACCAAAGGACAACATACAATCACTACAACTTCAGATGTTTTACACTTAGAAGGACATATTGCTCATGTGGTACTCTAGACAAAAACACATGATCTGAAGAGCTAATCATGAGGAAATAGATGTATATCTAGGAACATTCTCCAAAGCAACTGGTCTGTATTCTTCATAAATGGCAACATCTTTCCAAAACAAAAGCTTAAGAACTGTTCCAGGAGAATTAAAGGGGCGTTGCCGAATGCAATACACATTCCTCGACTGAATGCTGTACTGGGAAAAAATATTTATGTATGTATATAGTGGTTCATATATATACACACACACACACACATATATATACATACAAATATATGACACTATTGCGACAACCTAAGAAGTTGCAGTATAGAGATAAAATTATGGTATCTATGTTAAAATTTACTGAATTTTTTTTTGCACTGTGGTTCTGTAAGAAAAGTATCTTACTTTTACAGAATAAATACTGAATAAATAAGGGATAAAGGCAGAAAGTGTATGCAACCTACTCTCAAATGATTAAGAAATAAAATTGATTATGTATACATAGAACCCTGAAGCAATGGCAAACACAGGAAGCCATATGTATTTTAGGGCTGGGCATGGTGGCTCAGGTCTATAATCCCAGCACTTTGGGAGGCAAATATCATATGATCTCACTCCTGTAGAAACTAAGTTGGTATCATAGAAGTAGAGAGTAGAATAGTAGTTTCCCGGAGACAGAGGAGAATAGGAGTGAGGTGGGGATGGGGAAAGACTGGTGAACAGGTACAGAGTTACAGTTAGGAAGAATAAGCTCTAGTGTTCCATTGCACAATAGAGTTATTATAGTTAACAATAATGTATCATATGCTACAAAAGAGCTAAAAGAAAGGATTTTGATTGTTCTTACCACAAAGAAATGACGTGCTCGATGTAATGAATATGCTAATCACCCTGATTTAATTATTACACAATGTATATGTGTATGGAAACACTACACTGTACCCCATATATAAACAATTACTATATGTCAGTTAAAAACAAAACTTTAAGAAACTATTCAAAAAATTATTTTTTCTACAAAGTATTTTAAATACATTTATCAAAGCAATACACATAAACACAAAATGTTATATAGTATCTTAAAGTAATTTAAAAAAACATTTTCCAGCATTTACCCATCAAAGTAATTTCTTCCTTCAATAAAGAAAAACTACAAACTAATAATGTTTCCATTAATCAAAACCCCCTTTAATTAATAGATTTATGAACCTGTTCTAGAATTTCCTCTAGAGTCTATAGAGCATTCTTTTGATTATCCTCAATGATGAGAAATTTCCTTGTTTGATAGAAGATTTAATTTTAGAAAATTGCCAGAGATCATTCAGAGTCTAATCCATTGAAAAAAGTATGTGGCCACTTTGAAGCTATCTGGTGTGTCTAACCAGGTTTTTATAACAAAATACTGAAAAAAAGCAAAAAAGTAGGTGATTAAGCTGAGAAGTAACAGCATCTTTAATTGAAAGTGAGAGGTAACCTTTAAAAATGACTGATTATAAGGTTAGCTTATCATGTATATTATAGAATATTTAAGGAAAAATTAGAAAAAAACCTATCAGCCTAACTTTCAGTAATGACCACTGTTCACATTTAAACATAGGCTGGGCACGGTGGCGCATGCCTGCAATCCCAGCACTTTGGGAGGCTGAGACTGGTGGATCACCTGAGGTCAGGAGTTTGAGACAAGCCTGGGCAACATGGTGAAACCGTGTATCTACTGAAAAAAAAAAAAAAAATTAGCCAGGCATGGTGGTGCACGCCTGTAATCCCAGCTACTTGGGAGGCTGAGGCACGAGAATCACTCGAACCCTGGAGGCAGAGGTTGCAGTGAGCCAAGATCGTGCCACTGTACCACAGCCTGGATGACAGAGCCAAGACTCTGTCTCATAAATAAATACATATCCTCCGTTTTTGGGTTTTTTTTTTTTTTTTTGGTGGGGAGGGTTACATACAGAAAAATATTAAAATTCAGTTCTACCATCATTTCTCATATTATGCTAAAGTACAATTTAAAAAATGATTTGCATTTGGACTTGGAGTTATATAAGTTGATTCAGTGATATCCTCTGGAATCTTTATTTTAAAAGTCATGCGTTCCACTGCATCACTTTAGGAAACGCGAAACTCTAATAGAGAGGGAAATGTCCTTGAAATTTGTTAATAATATTATAATTTTAAGCTTAGAAAAAAAAGCAAGATGGTCTTTATATTACTATTACTACTTTTTGAGACAGAGTCTTACTCTGTCTCCCAGGCTGGAGTGCAGCAGCACAATCTTGGCTCACTGCAAACTCTGCCTCCCTTGGATTCTCGTGCCTCAGTCTCTCAAGTAATTAATTTTTGTATTTTTTTTTAGTAGAGATGGGGTTTCGTCATGTTGGCCAGGCTGGTCTGGAACTCCTGGCCTCAAGTGATCTGCCCACCTCAGCCACCCAAAGTGATAGGATTACAGGCATGAGCCACCATGCTCGGCCAGTCTCTATATTATTTTAACGAGTCTTTTAAACTATAAAGTAATAATACACTGATGGCAAAAACAAAACAAAATCAAACAAACAAACAAAAAACCCCAACACAGTACAGAAGGGTAGTGCTCTACCCAATCTTTCACTCCTGACCTTATATCCCAGCCCCACTCCATGGAGATAATAATTTAAACCCTTTAACATCATCCTATGTAACCTTTTAGAAAATGCCTATGCATTCGAGATTTTCACCTCCACTGAAGACAAAAGTAATATTAATGAGTCTTCTCATCTCTAATGTTCCTTCCTCCAGAAAAGTGCTTTTTCATTGGAAGATGTCTAACTATATGTTGAGCTTTATGTAGTAGAGGAGAAAGATGATTTTATATGAGATTTACTTTCCACCTAGAGGAAAGGAGCTATGGACAGCACACACAACACCGGCCTTGCTAACTGAGGCAAGGAAAACCAGGAGATGAAAATCAGAAAGGAGTGGAGTGGCAATGCCAGAGAGCAAGTTAGTTTATGAAAGACATAAAACTGATAGGAATGTTGGTGACTATTAGTCCAATGGGAAGTCAGAAGAAAAGTTACTACAGTAAAAGGGTGTTGAAGTGTTTGCCTCTCTTCAGAGGATTTTTAATCAAGGAAAAGGGGAAAATAAAATCTTTGGAAAAAATAAATAAATAAAAAGAAAAGAAAGGCCTAGACTGGTAACCAGTGAGAGAATTTTATTTGGAGCAATTGCTTAAAAACCGTAATAATGGGCCTTCAGGAAGCTCAAAGGTGGTGGTGGGCATGAGTCCAAATATTTGCTCACTTACTAGTTCTCTCAACCAAGGAACTCCCATCCTCCCAGAAGGAGACCTGCCCAAGCCTGTCTAGCAGGTGAAGCTTTATTTGAAGGGCTACACACACACACAAAGTTACTTTCCATATGCATGCTTATTACACAATGAGAGCATGAACTGGCTAGAAATGCCAAGCCATGATATCGGACTGGATTCCCTGACACAACTTTATAGAAGTGGACCATACAAAGTCAAATTAAAGGAAATAAAAAAGAACTAGGACAGAGCTACAAGTTCTCTCAATCATACATTTTAAAAAGGTTTAAGTGAGGTATGGTGGCTCACGCCTGTAATCCCAGCACTTTGGGAAGCCAAGGTGGGTGAATTACCTGAAGTCAGGTGTTCAAGACCAGCCTGGCCAACGTGGTGAAACCCTGTCTCCACTAAAAAATACAAAAATTAGCCAGGCGTGGTGGCAGGCGCCTGTAATCCCAGCTACTCAGGAGGCTGAGACAGGAGAATCACTTGAACTCAGGAGGTGGAGGTTGCAGTCAGCTGAGATCGCACCATTGCACTCCAGATTGGGCAACAAGAGCAAGACTCCGTCTCAAAAAAAAAAAAAAAAAAAAAGGTTTAAACCTACAGAGAATCATTCATTTATCTGTTTACCAAATATAGTAGGTCTGGTACTAGTCAATAGGGATGCAGCAAGCACTAAATCAGGCAAGTTTCATGGAGGTCACTTTCTAGCAGGTGGAGCTTTGTTTCAAGTATTGCACAATCGGGCAGAACAAGTTAGCAAGCACGGATGGTCTCCAGTATGTTTAAAGACAACAAACGATGCATTTGAGTTGCAGTTGTGTTTATTAACGTTTTAATAATTAAGTGCGGTTTTTTTTGTTTTTGTTTTCGTTTTTTACTTTTTAACTTACAAGTGGCATTCATGCAGAACGGAAAACCATGGATTTAAGCCCAGTCCCTAAGCTAACCCTCAGATAAGGCACTGAGATGTCAAACCACTTGGCTGAGGTCAGGAATTCCATTTTAGCATTGGTAAGACAGTGGAGATCAAAGCAGAAAGATCCCTGTCCATCTGGAGCTTATGTACATGGAAGAGTTGGGGCCAGAACCTGATCCACTGTCTCCACTCAGTGCCTTTTCCAGGGAGCCAACTAAAGCTGCTGCAATGTCTTAGAGAATTATTTATATGATTCTCGAAGGCAGCTTTTTCATTATTTGCCTCATAAATTTTATAGTTTAGAATTAGATGGAGTAGAGCATAAATATTAAAGTTGGGTTCACCACTTGGATAAATTGAATTAGCATATGTTACTTCCAAAATACCAAAGAGTTCTCCAAAGAGTTCTATTAAGGGGGGGAAAAAAGGTATTTATCTTTAGAGAGAGAATTTAACAATACTGCCTCTTAGGGACACACAAATATTAGAAAATTTATGGCACCATAATTTCTAGCACTATAGGATACAGTTTTTAAATTGTTTCCTGCAGAAGCTCAACTCTAACAAAAACACAATCTTCACACTCCCAAATACTAACACCGCATCCTTTTCCTCCAGCCAGCAGTTTCCTCTGCACCAACAACCAGGGGTTCTCTTTCCTGTTTATAATAGTGCCATTCAATTACCTTGTACACTGAGAAAAACATATAACATTTTTTTTCTTCTTAGAAATGACCATAAATCCAGGTTAGTTTGAAAAGCATTAAAGTCTTCTGTGAGGATTATAAAAAGGATGACAGTAGAATATCATCCAATAGTAGCTTATGATATATTCTCTACAGTGCTGTTATCCCTTATTATTCATCTCTGCCCTAGGGCTTTTCTTGAGACTTATTTAGAAGTCCTCAAAAATAACAGTACACCTGTTATATTTTTTACAGTTCTCATCTAGCATAAAAATAAGTTGAGATGTGAGAAGAAGATATAATTCTACATCTGACACAAAAAATAATTCTACATCTTAAGTTATTGTTTTCCTACTAAAATATTAATATTTTCAGAATTAAAAGGATTAAAGATAGCCAAAGGATTATACTATCTTAAATATTAATACAGCGCTTTATTCTTTCTTATTGTCATTATACTTTTTTCCTTTCATTTTTGACATAAACTTAAAAAACATCAATGGAAACACCTATTGCTAAAAATCAAGACAGGATAATGAAAACATCTTTTTGGCATTTAACAAAGAATGGTTCATTCAATGAATATCCAAACCTTTATTTTCAAAATAGTTTACAAATATGACTATCTGAACATTTTTGGCACTCTTCACTTAATACATGCCAAATTTAGAACAGGGCAAATCATTCCATTTGGCACCTAACTGTCCAAAAGATACTTGCTAAAGAGCTCCATGGCCTCCATACACAGACATGAGTGAGTTAAGAATGAAAAGTATTCTTGTTTATGACCTGCTAATATTGGTGGATTTCATATTAATTAAATATTCTTTTAAGATCCCAAAGTCTAGGATGACATGCTATAAAGGGCATTTAATATATCTAAAACACAATAAAAAATTTAAACATCAAAAAATAAGTTTAAAAAATTGCACAAATTATAAAGTAGGTGTCAGAGTAAGTACTCAGCTAAGCAAACATTGAGTAAGAACCTACCAGTCACGCCCTATCCTGGGCCTGCTCCTGATTTTCCTAGACTAATATACTTATCCTAACAGTGCTGACATTGCTTAAAACAGTTTTGGTACTCTTTTTTTTTGAATGCCTTCTGAGTTGGATTATGACACACAGAAGAACGTCAGTATCTCTACTTCATTCACCTCTTGATTTTCTCAGTTAAACTAAATATATCTGTACCCGTTCTTCAAAATTTTCTGAAAATTACTTTGTCAATTTTCAAAAAAGATGAGGATTAACTACCAGTAAGATATTCATCAATTTGTTCTACAAGCACTGAGTAATGCCACCAACCTTTCATTTTTTGGAGAAGTTAAAATGTGATCTGAAATGTTTATGGAAATGCATTGTTCACAAGACAGTTCTTTGCAGATTTAGGTGTAACTGTTTTAACACTTAAACGAATAATCACATAAGCGAAACTCTAAGTATAGAAAAAAGAACATTTGTATTCATATTACTTTCTTATGTTGTGTTAAAAAAAAAAAAAAAGATTTCTTAGAGGCTGTAATACTTCCAAATTTTCTTTTTAAAAACTTCATTATGGAAAATCTCAAATATATCCAAAAGTAGAGAGAACAGTATAATCAAGTGAATGTACTCATCACCCATCTTCAACTGTTAACATAGTCAATTTTATCTCATTTATATTCTCATTCAGTCTCTCTTCCTTTCTGTCACAGAATTATATTAAAGCAAATCTCAGCTGTCTTCTCATCCAGTTCTGCAATAAATCTGTTCCTATCTCTAAAAGATAAGTAATCTTTTAAACATACAACCATAATCTACTTCAAATTTTAAAAAAATCAAAATTTCTTAATAAAGATACCTAAGTCTAAGGAAAAAAAGTCAAATGTCAAGCAAAACAGTACCCTGAAAGATGTAATACTCAAACATGCAATTAAAAGGCAGCATTCTCTTAGAGAGCTGGAAATCAGGGTCTTTAATGGGGAAATCTAAGAATGGCATGCCAAATTTGTAACATGTGCATAGGAACAATTTTTCTTGGTTGACAGCATTCATCAGAATGTCAAGAAGCCTGAGATCCAAAACATTTAAAGACTTTCTGCCTCTGGTTATGATTGTGCGTGCTTAGTGCCACCTCACCTCACATTGCCAGGAAGGATTAGTCAAGTAGGAAAACAAATCCACCTAAAATAACTTAGAGATCAAACTGAATTCAACTCAGCTTGTACTGAGCATACACTAGGTGCAAGACACTGGGTTAAACCTTTAGAAACAAAGATAAATTTGACCTAGTTAATGTATACTCTAGAATGAGAAGGGACCAAACAGATTAATAATAATAAGTATAATAGAATGTGATGAGAAAGTGCTTGCTTTAGGTGTTTTCATGGAGATTCAGATGAAGAAGCAATGATGTCAATTTAGGCAGGGGGGTGGTAAAAGAGGGTTCGCTAGAATCCATAAGAAGAGAGAATTAAAGGCTGCCAGCAGTGCTACCAGTAGCCATGTTGCATATCAATATCCTCCACATACAAAGATTTTACTTATAACCCTTGCCAAGAGACATGAATAAATGTATTTACTAGCACGTATATTTCCCTTACTGGACAGAGAGAGAGAGAGATGAACACAAAAGCTGAAGAAAAGAGTTTTTGTTTAAATTATGTCTGAAAAGTTGAATAGTTCATCAGATCTGGAGAGGAGATTCAGTGAAAAGGGAAGGGAAGTCATTCGGAGAAGGAGAAAAGCAGGAACAAAGGGGTGGAAATTACCGGCAGGTTGGGGAACCAGCAGAGTGGTGACCTTAGAGCTCAGTGTGTGGGAGGGCCCAGATGACTGGAAATGCCTGCTGAGACCATGGATGGTTGGGAACCTTCCAGGCCAGACCCAGCCCTCTATTCTGTGGCCAGAGGAGAGCCATTCACAGAATGATGGGTGCTCAATGTTTATTGAACTGGTAGTTCCCTGAATTAGCTAGACAGAGACAGGTGAGAGAGAAGCAGGCTACTTAAGATGCATTGCAATAGGTCTAGAGTGGTAGTAGTAGAAAAAGATACGAGAGGACACATACATTTCACACATTTCAGAAATCATTATTCCAATTCTGACTCTGACACTTCCTAATATGGGGTTGTGGACAAACTATTTCCCTTAGTTTCTGTCCTCTTATTTGCAGAAGTGGGGATAAAATTGGCTAATTCCTGAGTTGTCATAACAATAGAATAATTATATGCAAAGCATCTGGTAGAATATCTAGCACAGACTAAATACTCAATATGAAGTAGCCATCTTATTATCAATAAAACTTCTTTGATGTGAATCTATTTTAATATGCTCATTATCTAATCTTATTCCTACATTAAATATTTACACCATACAACTACTAATGTGATCAATCCATCTAATGAAAAGTACCCATTATGAATCTGTTTCTAGAAATGTAAACTGAACATGATTTATCTGCATTTCTAGGTAGATGTTAGATTCTCTTTCAATGTTATTGTCTCTAAATTCACTGGTCATGTATTCAGAGAGCACTAAATACCAAACAAGTGTCATAAGGCATCAAGAAAATAGTTAGTTGCTATCCTCGAGGAACTGACAACCCCAGTGAGACAAACAGGTGTGACCTTCAAGTAACCATGGCCCAGATTTGGCACAAGAGATGGAAATACTAGCAATGAAGTACCCAATTCTGTGTATGCATCTGCTGGTAAGATGCTAAATCACATGTTCCAGGAGGTTACTACTCACGCGTTTTTTTAGGTTTGTGGGTTTCTTCCGCATGATACTGTATTATAAATCAATTGTAACTCTGGAACTAACAGCATTACAAAAGATCGGTCACTCTCAGAAGCCTTACTACTTGCCTGAACAGCCACATCATTATTAAAGCATCATCCAACAAAAGTATCTTTGTTATACACTGAGATGAATAATTTCAAACCATTTTCATGTAAGATGTTCTGGCTCAGATCTGTCCCAGCCTTTGAAGCTGAAGCTTTAGGGGGCAAAAACAGCTGGAGTTTAGGAAAGATTTTTGCTAAAGGCAGGAAATAATGATAAACATACTCCAGGAGATTTCAGATGTGTTAGTGAAAGCTTCACACAAAATAAACGCCTAAGGCCAGAGGAAAATGGATTTCGCTTTTTGTATGGCACTATGAGAAGAAACAGTGGTCCTGGGGATGCTTAACAAAAACCACCTACATAATTATTCAAATATTTCTCTTTGACACATACATGTCTCTTTGACACACATATTGAGAGAAACATCAATACTACTCTGTAGGGAAACAACAGTAAAACATAAACACGAATTTTCAAAGAAACTTTCATTGATGATGTAAATATAAATGCGTACCCTGGAGAAATCACTGATTCCCACATTTTAGCAAGCAAATGTTATTTCTGAGTACACACTTGTATTTATCCCCATCTACCTATGGTTGAAGCTCCAGGCTACATATTACAGTTGAATGAAGGTTGGATTAAGAGGCTAATCTAAGGCTATATATAGGCAGCAACACCAATTTAATCTCCGCCCTCTCCAACCTCCCCACCCTCCACTCCGTATTTCCATAAATCTCAAGATCTGAGTTACAAAGAGAACCAAGAACTCTAGCAGAGCAAAGAAGCCCTTTCCTCCCCCAGGCTGTCTCTCATAAACGAAGTATTAGTGCAAGTGTAAATTGTTTCCAAACATCGTTAACAAGCAACATTAGGCGATCAGCTCCGGTTTTCTTCTACAGCTTCCACAGAGGCCAAAGAGATGACAAGTAGTGGGGAGGGCGAGGATTACCAACGTAAAAACTACCTTCTCCCGAGTCTGTCCTCACTGACTCGCTAGTAATGGGGCGCTCTCCTCCCGACCCCTAGCCCAGAGCCCTGGCCCCAGCCTCCCCGGGAGCCGCGTCTGGCGGTGCCACGCACGAGACCATGTGCACCCGCCACTTCTCACCGCGTGGCTGGCCCCCACCCGCCCGCCTGCGGTCCCAGGGTCTCCCGGGGCGGCCAAACGTTGCGAGTCGGAGGTCTTCATCCCAGGTCACTGACACCCCGTAAGCGCGGTGATGATGAGGTGGAGCGGGGGCTTCTCCACCGCGAGGCAGGAAGCCGCCCCAGGAGGCACATGCTTCCTCCCCGCCAGCTCCGGCCCGATGGAAGCCCCGGCGGGGCGGCAGTCGCTGCTCTCGCAACCCTCCCGGCACCCCTTGTCTCACCTGGGCTGCTTCTCACCTGTCCGAGGAGGTAGCGACGACGCGCAAGGCTGGGGACTGCGGCGATTCGTGCAGCGGCAGCGGCGGCAGCGGCAGCAGCGGCAGCAGACAATGGAGGAGTGAAGGACAGACACATTGACATAGACACACGGAACCCGGCGCAGCCCCGCCTCCCGTACCGCCCCCGCCTCCCAGACCGCCCCTGCCCAGACCACGCCACTCCTGGGGGTATAGTGGGGGTACGGCGACAACCGGGAACCTCTGCACGCCCCAAAAAGCCGTCGCTGAGCACAGAACTGCCAGATGTAGCATTTTCAATATTGCGTGTGGCGAAATATTTGAACCGGACAGGATAGGGGTGCGGAACGTATAAGAGCAATTTAATTCCCCCCTCCAGCTTTCTGCATTTGGTTTTTCCCTCCCCGGTTTCTCCAATGGTGATCTCTTGCTGCCACCTCCTGCGGCTCCTCCTCCTCGGCCGGGCCAATGACAGGCGGCGGGCGGTGACTGCCGCTGGGCCTGCAGAGACCTCCAGCCTGGCTCGCCCGAGCTCGCCCGCTGTCCGCCCGCCCGCGGGAGGGAGGAGAGAAGCGCAGCGTTTCCGCGGTTGGCTACTCAGTGTCTTGGTCTCAAGTTGCCTCATTGCGGCTGGCGTTCCCAATACAGACGCATCTTTTCTTTTTTAATACTTCCTAAGAAACAGAATAACCTTCAAGCTGGCGGGAGCAATGGTTCACATAAAGAAAGGCGAGCTGACCCAGGAGGAGAAGGAGCTGCTGGAAGTCATCGGGAAAGGTACGGGTGCTGGGCTGCGACGCCGACGCGGCCAGCCTGGCCGGGGGGCGTGGCAGATCCGGGGGGGCGCCCCTGGCCTGCGTGACCTTTGGCTGCGGTTCTGCAAGGTTGGCAGCCTGGAACCGGGAAAGAGCGTTTCTCCCTTTGGTCTGGGAAGGGTTGCAGGGGCGGAGAGATGGGGAGGTAGAAGCAGTGCTGGGACAGGAGAGGTAGTTACAGAGGCTCGGCCTCTAAATCTGCTTTTGGTAACGTAAGGATTTCCACGCCCCGCCTTAGATTAATGCGAGCGTCCCGAGGTGTGGGCCCCAGCGTGTGAATTCTTCACTGCTCCCCAGGGATTTTGACTGCGTTCGGTCCTGGTAGTTTCAGGTTCTTAGGCGGGTGTCTAAATGGCTCTTTAGACTTCCGCAGGCCGAATGATCTGGATCCTTTGCCGATCCCCGCCCCCGCTTGGGAGTGGAGGGCGCCCTTAGGGAGAGGGGTGCTTCATAAGGGCACAGAACTAGGTCTGTAATTTGCTGCATTGAGACTTCCGCATCCAGGGCCTCCCTGGCTTCCAGAAGCTCCGACAGCCTCAGGAACCCTAGAGAGACAAGGAAATTGGCGAGGCCTCCACACCCACCCCTCGGCCCACGTTGCACAGATGCGACCTTCTAATCGCGCTCCTTCGCGCTTTCTTGTCCACTCTCCCAGTGCGTGCCCCACTTCCGCTGTGCTGAGTCCCAGCGGGGAGCCCCGAGGACGAGCCAGAAGCCATATTTCCCCGGAGTCCCCGAGTGGAAGTCCTAGAGGAGTTCCCTGCCGAGTCCCGTTACCTGGCAGGTGACATCAGTGTGACTGCATACTTCTCCTGCACCCTCACGGTGCGGGAATGGGGATGTGTGGGACTCCGGGCAATTAATGTGGTGATTTTAAACTCAATAATAGGATGGCTATGTTTTTCCTCGAATGGCAGAGGTGCCAGTCATTGCAGCATAAGACTTCCCAGTTTCCAGTTTTATTTACTTAGTAGCCAGGCCGAAATGTGGGATCCTAGAGAATAAGGCAGATTTATTCTTCATAGCGACAAGGAAATTCTACAGGCGAAGGAGAAAAAATTCAGGTTTGAACTCAACAGGTGCTGATGAGCTGAGCCCACTCGATCTGATCTCAACTATTCTAAGTCAGTCACAGCTATGTATATCAATAATGTGTTCTTTGCCTGGAATTTGGGGATTTGGGTTAGAGTTTATATTGTTGTACTGCATGGTTCTCGCTGACCTATTTGGCATTTCAGTCTTTCAGTTCTTCCTGTCTCTGGGTAATTTCTCCCTGCCTTTGATGGCTCCGGGATTCAATTAAGCAAGCATGTAAGTTCTCGCTGTTTGCCAGGTAGTGTGTTGGGCACAAAGGAGACAAAGGATCAATCCACCAGGGACAAAAATTATTTTAAGCAGTACAGAGCTAGTACATGTCCTCTCTCTCTCTCTCTCTCTCTCTCTCTCTCTCTCTCTCTCTCTCACTCACTCTCCCTCTGTCTCTCTTGTTTGTTTGAGACAGGATCTCACTCTTCACCCAGGCTGGAGTTGCAGCTCTCTGCAGCCTCCGCCTCCCTAGTGGCTGGGACTATAGGTGTGAACCACTATGATGGCTACTTTAAAAAGATTTTTTTTTGTAGAGATGGGGGTCAGCGGTGGGGCGGTTCTCCCTATGTTGCCCATAGGGAGGTCTGGTCTCGAACTCCTGGGCTCAAGTGATCCTCCTGCCTCGGCCTCCCTAAGTGCTGGGATTACAGGCATGAGCCACTGGGCCTGGCCCATCCTGTGATCTCTTAAAAGTGAAAAATAATGAGCAGTTTTATAAATTGAGTCTTTGAGAGGGGAGAAAGGATTCCTTGGATAT
Source organism: Macaca fascicularis (assembly GCF_037993035.2). Lineage (NCBI taxonomy): Eukaryota > Metazoa > Chordata > Mammalia > Primates > Cercopithecidae > Macaca > Macaca fascicularis. The sequence goes on from NC_088377.1 coordinate 113,557,006, forward strand.
ATTCTCAGGTGTCCACCAGTATTTATTTCAAAGATTATATAAACCTAAATTAATGGGCATTTATTTTGGTTAGTGCCATGATATTTCTGGGCTCATAGGGTGCATCAAGTTGCATGAGTGCACTGATGCTTTCATCACTTTAACTGGACCATGCCAGTGAGAAAAGAACTGATGTGGACCTAGTATGTGATGCATTCTTGCCAAATGAAGGTCTATGGGACATCACTTGCACTCATAAAGAAAAGTAATGGGAGATATGAGAAAAACAATCACAGCCAGCGTTTATTGACTGTTACTGCAAGCCACACAAAATTTTAAGTACTTTACATATATTAATGCATTTAATTTTGATGAGCTATTTTAAGCTATGGAAGTATGAGAGACAGCATGGGATAGTGGTTAACCATGCAGGTCTGGTTTGAAATTCTAACTCATTTACTGGTAATGTGGCCTTTGGGCAAGTGACTTTTCCTGAGCCTCAAGTACTCTGTGTGAAAAATAGGAATAATAATAATAATAGCCACCTCACAATGTTGTTACAGGGATGAAAGTAGTTAGTATAGTTAAAGCATTTAAAACACTGCTTGTGTTTGTGATAAATATGGTAATCTTCACTTTATAGGCAAGGAAACTGAGGGACTGGGAAGTTAGGAAACAGTGTCAAACAGGTAAGTGGCAGAGAAGAGGTATCACAGGTATCACAGGGCCCATAGGTAATAAATAGGCTGTACTTAAAAACAAACTAAACAGAACATGAAACCAGTGCCATAGCAGTCCATACAATATTCACTTTGAGAGGCCATTTAGTTTTAGCAAAACAACATCTGTCAAGTTAACTCAGTTTTAAATGTTACTGATTTTGTAGTTCTGTGTGCATTAAATTTAAATTTTTGTTTTATAGTTGAAGAAAGGTCATAAGCAAAGTTTATATTTGTGCCGAAGAGAGGCATTTTTTTTAAAGTGGGTGAAGTGAGGAGTTGTTTTTTTTTTTCTTTCATAGATTTTTCAACTTTGAAAAACTCTAGACTAGACAGTAAGTTCTAGTACTTTGAACTAACAATAACTTTTCAGCAAAGTCTGGCCTGGCATCTTGGCAAATCTGAAATAAACTCGGCAAACATTTAAGTGATTTCCATCTGCCAGCCACTGCTCTCCAGAAATTACCAGACTGTAAGTGGGGCTTTTTATTTATTAGAATGCCAAGAAGTTCCAGATGAAAATGAAAATCTGTTTCCAACATACCCATTTAAATCATAGTTAATGACAGCATTCATTTAACAATATATAAGAGAAAATTGAACTGTGTTTAACTGGCTTATATTACTTGTAGAGTGACCCATTCTCCTAAGCTTTGATACCTTTTTCATTAATCTCCAAGCAAGCACTATTATGAAATAAATTAAACCTTTTTTAAGGCTATGAGCTAGATAATTTTCCCATTACTTCTCTTATTTAGTACCTGAAATTCCTGGGCTCACTGTTGCTAACAAGAAAGTATTATACTTCCTATTTTTTTTTTTTTTTCTTATCTGTGTAAAGGAGCTATGAAACAGGTTTAGATAATAAGGCTTTTTCTTACCAACTTTATTGAGATACAATAAATTGCACATATTACAGGTACACACTTTTTTTTTTAATCAGTTTTGATTTAAATATACATCTGTGAAACCATCACTAAGATCAACACAATGAACATCTTCATCACCCCCTAAAAAGGCCTTATGCCTCTTTGTGATTTGTCACTACCTTCACCGCTATCTGCAGGCAACCACTAACAGATCTCTGCCTCTGTTGATTAGATTTCTCTGTTCTACAGTTTTATATTGGTGAAATCATACAATAAGTATCCTTTTTTTGAGGGGGGCTGGCTTCTTTCATTCAACAGTATGATTTTCGGGTTCGTATTTATTGTGTATACCAATAGTACGTAGATTATTTTCTTCTTTCATTTCCACTGGAAGGATATACTACTATTTGTGCATCCATTCACATTGATGCCCAATTGTTGTTTCCAATTTGGGACTATTGAAATAAGATCCTATTCTAAGGTCCTGTGTCATTAATAATGCTTCTGGTGTCGTTATGGTTGAGAAACATTCAAGTCTGCTTATAACCAATTATAATACAGCTTTCAGAGAAAAAAATTAACTTAAAATATATGGTTACCATTAGTTGGATGACTGAACAGGTTATGCAGCCTATATGGGCTTCATTATCTTCATTATGTTCATTTTCACAACAACAGCTCTTTTAGCTACTCTCAATTTTATACAGTGCTCCGTAATACTAATTTAAGATCATTTTGTTACAAAGTCTAAAAATAGGTATGAGTAGGAGACCTTTTAGAAACATCACACAAATTCACGATTTCAAAATGCATGTTATACTTAGAGGTCTGCACTTTGTGTGTGTGTGTGTGTGTGTGTGTGTGTGTGTGTGTGTGTGTCACGGAGTCTCACTCTGTCACCCAGGCTGGAGTACAGTGGTGCACTCTCGGCTCACTGCAACCTCCATCTCCCAGATTCAAGCAATTCTCTTATCTCAGCCTACTGAGTAGCTGGGATTACAGGTGTGTGCCACCACGCCTGGCTAATTTTTGTATTTTTAGTAGAGATGGAGTTTCACTTTTAAAATATATTTACAGCTTTATATCTATGATTATATCAAAATCTATATCCATATGTTCTTGTTTTAAAATTAAGGCACTTTAAACATTTTTATATGATTTTACTTATACGTAAACACTCTAACAACTAACAAAGCCAAATAGATTTCTAAATCCTTACCTCGATTATATATTCCTTAAAATATCCGTTTTCATGGATTCCAATAAATAATGATTGCTGTCCAGCTGGGCACAGTGGCTCATGCCTGTAGAGTGACCCCTCTGCACTTTGGGAGGCAGAGGCAGGAGGATCACTTGGACCCAGGAGTTTGCAACCAGCCTGGGTCTCAACATAGTGAGACCCACTGTTATAAAAAAATGTAAAAATTAGCTGGGTGTGGTGGCATGCACCTGTAGTCCTAGCTACTCAAGTGGTTGAGGCAGGAGGATTGCTTGAACCCAGGAATTCAAGACTGCAGTGAGCTGTGATCATGCCACTGCACTCCAGCTTGGGCGATGGAGTAAGGCCCTGTATCTATAAAAAATTAAAATAATAATAATGAATAATGATTGAAATCTATACGTGTTTGAATCTCATGGCTGTGTGATGAATTGCCGAAAACAGAATATTTGTTTCTCCTGTTCTGTTTGTTTTGGCTACATCTGCTTGTCTTTAGTAGAGACCCGTGTTCCCGATCTAGATATTAGAAATGTCACAATGAATTATATTGTGCTGCTCTGAATACAAAATAAAAAGATCTAATAAAGGCTTATATGTGCTCCGCAGTTATCCCTCAGATAACTGTGGGATGGATATTATTATCCTTATTTTGTAGGTAAGGAAACAGAGTTTTACAGGTCTTTTTATTTATTTATTTACTTATTTTTTTTGAGACAGAGTCTCGCTCTTGTCACCCAGGCTGGAGTGCAGTGGCGTGATCTTGACTCACTGCAACCTCCGCCTCCTGCGTTCAAGCAATTCTCCTGTCTCACCCTCCTGAGTAGCTGGGACTACAAGCACGTGCCACTACGCCCGGCTAATTTTTGTATTTTTTTTTTTCAGTAGAGATGGGGTTTCACCATGTTTGCCAGGCTGTTCTCGAACTCCTGACCTCAGGTGATCCACCTGCCTTGGCTCCCAAAGTGCTGGGATTACAGGCATGAGCCACCACGCCTGGCCAAGTTTTGCAGGTCTTGTTCCATTTTATAGTATTCCTGAAAAAGCTATAATGTAGTAGAAGAGAGAGCAGTAACACTAAGAATATCATTCTTTTTTGAGACAGGGTCTCACTTTGTTGCCTAGGCTGGATTACAGTGGCATGATCATAGCTCACTGCAGCCTCGACCTCCTGGGCTCAAGTAATCCTCCCACCTCAGCCTCCTGAGTAGCTGGGACTACAGGTGCATGCCACCACACCTGGCTAATTTTTTAGAAATTTTTTTGTAGAGATGGGATCTCATTATGTTGTCCATGCTGGGAAAATATTATGTACGTAATCTCTTCTCTCCTAAAATGCTTGTTCATCCAGATAAAGTGATCAATTCCACCCTAATGAGGCAGGTTATGCTGTATTTTCTTCTTTGGTTTGAGCAGTTGGAGAAATTCTCTAAAGTGAAATAAATCACTAATTATTACTTTCATTAGTTTAGGTCTGTTGTTTCTTATCTCCAATGAAGGTAAATGTTGGCTCCTTGCACATCCCTTCTTATGGTACTCTATCTTCCACCCCCAGTAGTTTGTTAAATCAGATTTAACACATTTATTTCCCAGAATAAAGCAATTAATCTTTTACACTTACTTGTAAAATATTATTTAAGTCTACTATGGACAGTAGGAATGACATAAAGTAAAAATCCTTCTGTGTGAGCCATGTGTTTCACATTTCTATGCTATTCTGGACCTTCTATAATTTCTGACCAATGTCATTACATTGTGAACAGCAAACTGGAAATCAACACAGTCTTTCCTCTTGGAGTGTTTTGCTCATCCATGTTCCAAATCTATTTTTATTCTCTAGAAGCCCAATCTGTTTCAGATTATTTTTCTCATTCCAGTCCCTGCATTTCAAAAGGCTAACCTTAACCTGTTGAGTGGTGCGTGTGTGATTGTGGATGTGTGTACGTGTGTGATATAATAAGAAATATCTATTTGGTCTCTGCCCCTGGCTCCTAACACAGAGCTCCTAAAACCCATATAATCTCCTGAGCAATAGGGGTGCTGGGTGCATCTATTGTTCTAATATTTGGTCTTTGACCCTGCTACCTGACACAGAGTTTCTAATCCCTTGGAATTTCCTGGGCGTTAGAAATGTGTTTTGTTCTAATGAGGTGACTGTTGGATAGCTTCAGGATGGGGGCTGGTCATGAGAAAGTTCAAGCCATGATTAGAAGGTTGAAATTTTCAACTCCACCCCTCCCCCCATCTTTAGGAAAGGGAGAGGAGCTGAAGACTGACTTAATAATAGGTCACGCCTATGTGATCAAGCTTGCATAAATATTATTGAACTACCAGTTGCTGAGAGCTTCCAGATTGCTGAACTCATGGAAGTTCTTGGAAGAATGGGTGCCTGGAAAGAGCGTGGAATCTCTGTGCCCCATGCCACATACCTTGCTCTTTGTCCCTCTTCTATCTGGCTGTTCATCTTTTTCCTTTGTAATATTATTTGCAATTGATGGGTAAATGTAAGTAGTGTTTCCCTGAGTTCTGTGAGCTGTCCTAGCAAATTATGGAACATGAGGAGGGGATCATGGGAACCCTGACTTATAGCCAGTCAGAAGTACAGAGGCTTATGATTGGCATCTGAAGTGGGGACAGTCTTGAGGACTGAGCCCTTTACCTATTAGTTGTGACTCTAACTTCAGGTAAACAGTGTTAGAAATGAGTTAAATTATAGGATACCCATTGGTGTCCAGTGGAGAATTGCTTTGTGTATATGGGGGAAACCCCCATATATCTGGTGTCAGAAGTGAAGGATTGAGACTATTGAGTGAGAGTTTAGCAGGAGAGAACAGTTTGTTTTCCATTATATATACATCATCTTTAAAATGTATTGTTCCCTTACAGAGTATATTAACTTAGATTGTTGGCTGTTGGGCAAACATCTTAGAGAATTATCAGCCTGTTCTCTAATGAGAACCAAATGTTTATGGTCTTAATCCCCATTCTACTCTTCACATGTAGTAGGCTTTGACATGCTCATAATCCCTGTAGTATTCTCCTTTTCTTGCAAAAACATCTCCTGGGCAGATAGAAAAAGATAGAAAATAACTTTGGTTCTCCGTGGAGAATGGGATTTGGATGAAGCATCTTCCTCAAGAGAAAGTGGGGTGCAGGGTTTTTTGCTCTGCTTTTATTCTTCTATAAAGATTTTTGAGAAAGTCTCTGATGAGAAGCCACAGGTATGAATAAGGTTTCATGTAGAACTGGCTTGCATGCTCACACACACAAGAGCTTGGCCCTCTCATAGCCATTCAGCCAGTGATACTAACTGCTTTCAGATGGAATACAGGGTCAGAAAAATGCACTATTTATATATATATATATATAATATATATATATATTATATATATAAAATATATATTTTATATATATATATAAAATAGCTGCCATCATACTCCAGGGGCATGTAGATCATTCACTTGACGTTTTCCCAACAGAGCTATTTCTCTGTCTATCTAGGAGACATTTCTGTTTCTCCTCTGTTGGTGAGGGGAACTCGGGTGACTTGCTTAAGAAGTGGGTCAGAGAGAAAGAAGCATGCTCATCTTTACTTTGCATTTCATCTTTAACTCTAGAAGGCTAGCAGAGTTTAGCACATTCTCACACTACAAGTCTAAACTTAAAGAGAGGAAATAACCTGGTTGGGAGATTTACCTATTCTTTTATATTCTTTTATAGGAGAGGCTTATCTTAGCCTTTCTCCCTCAGCACATTCAATTTCATTGTTCTTTTCCCAGTAAATCAGAAATTTCTTGGCAAAATGTGTGGCTGACTTGTGCTAATGATAATAGCAACATTCTCTCCTGCAAGTATGCTTCTGTCATTATGCCTTGTAGAAGACTGGAAAAACCTGCCAACTGTGGCCCAATTATAGCTTCTTTCCAAATTTACAGAGGAGTGACCTTCAGGTTTACATTAGTTGACTTTCGGGGTGGTGAGTACTGATCACAGAGCACTTTTATATAGTACTAGACATTAAAGATATGTTTCACCTAAGTATTTCCAAACCAAGCATTCTATTATAAATATGCCATCAATTCACCAGATGTGGTGCTGACAAATTATATAAATACTGACTGCATTTTGAATTCCAAGTATTACATTGACTGGAATTTAAGCTTCAGATGGTGATTTGGATTAGATGCCCTTTAAGATTTTTTTCAGTATTAAATCTTATGCTTTGTGGTTATTGTATTACTGCCAAAAGGAAAATGTGGCCAATGTAATATACTTTAAGGTCAGTGAAAATAAAAACAAGATGAAGCTATTTTTAGTTTCTGTAAATCTATTCTACTGGACAATTAATTTGTAAAATAAATAGTTTGTGATTGGATGTTTCATTTCTTAGCAACCTACACTGACTAGACTTACTTTTACAGGTAACTCCTTAAAGTTTATTTCCTTGATGTTAGATTTTTCTCTTATTCTAGTGATAAATAACCTTACTTTTCTTTTCTTTTTTTTTTTCAAGGTACTGTCCAAGAAGCTGGAACATTATTATCCAGCAAGAATGTTCGTGTCAACTGTTTGGATGAGGTAAGATTTTGGAAGTTTAATAAAGGATTTTACTTCCTAAAAGAAGAGATAATATATCAGTTTTTTTTTTTGAGATGGACTTTTGCTCTTTCGCCCAGGCTGGAGTGCAGTGGCACAATCTCGGCTCACTGCAACCTCCGCCTTCCGCTTTCAAGTGATTCTCCTGCCTCAGCCGCCCAAGTAGCTGGGATTACAGGCACCCACCACCACTCCCAGCTAATTTTTGTATTTTTAGTAGAGATGGGGTTTCACTATGTTGACCTGGCTGGCCTCAAACACTGACCTCATGATCCTCCTACCTTGGCCTCCCAAAGTGCTGGGATTACAGGCATGAGCTACTGCACCCAGCCTTCAAATTTGTTAATACAAGTTTTTTTTTCTAGCATTTTTGCTCATATTATCCTAATAATTCCTAAACTAAATGTAAGCAAATAGGTCACAAAAGACAAATAAGCATGTAAAAGTAGTTTAGTCTTATTAATAATCAAATAAGTGCAAATAAAGTCAAAATCATATTATTTCTTGTCAAGCATGGGGAAAAATGGACTTTTAAATGCTAATGGTTAAGTGTAAATTGATACACTATTCTGTAGAAACTTTTGGAATATGTATCAATTTTAACTGAGTATATTATTTGATCCAGCAACTTCACTTCTAGGGAAAGTTAAGTGAATGTAAACTCAATTTCCTAGGATAGTGGCTTCTAAAATAAGTTTTGGAAATGATGGTAACATCTGAGCATTACAGTAGCCATTGGACATGTGTGACCATTAAACACTTCAAATAAGGAAAGTTTGACTGAGGAACTGGATATTTAGATTCCTTCATGTCTTTCAATTATTAGCAGCTTTATGGAGGTATAATTAATATACAATAAGCTATACATATTTAAGGTACAAAATTTGTTAAGCTTGGACATATGTATATACCTGTAAAACCATCACTATAATCAAGATAATGAAGATATCCATCACCTCAAAGGTTTCCTCATACCCCTTTGTAATCTCTCCTTCCTGCCCTTCCCCACCCACTCCTGCAGAAAGCATTAATTTGCTTTTAGTCACAATATATTAGTTTGCATTTCCAAGAATTTCGTATGAATGAAATCACACAATAGGTACTCTTTTTTTTAATCTAGCGTCTTTTATTTAGCATAGAGATTCACCTGTGCTGTAGCATATCTTATTCCTTTTTCTTGCTGAGTAATTTTTTTTATTGTATGTGTATACCATAGTCTTTTTATCCATTCCACGGCTGATAGAGTTTTGGGATGTTTCCCGTTTGGGGACTATTACCGTAAAGCTTCTATGAACATTTATATACAAATGTTGGGATGGACATATGTTTTTATTTCTTTTGAATGATTTATCTCCTCTTTATGGGTTGTATGTTTTTATTCTTTCCATGTTTGATTGTTTTTTATTGGGTGCTAGACATTGTAAATTTTACCTTATTGGGTGCTGTATGATTCTGTATTTTGATAAATACTCCTGAGCTTTTTTTCATGAACACAGTTAAGTTACTCGGAAGCAGTTGGATTATTTCAGTTCTAGTTTTTCATGTTTGTTAGGTGGAACTAGCAAAATGCTCAGTGAAGGATTTTTTTCCTGGTGTTGAACTAAGGTACTTCCTTGTCCTCTATGCAATGTTCTCAGATGCTCGAGGTTTTTCAGCCTGGCTGGTCGAACAGGCACTCTTCCTGGCCCTGTGTGAGCTCTGGATGCTGTTCCTTGTAATGCTGTCAGCTAGTTCTTTGCCCAGGCTTGGGTAGTTTCCACATATGCATGTGTTGATCAGTACTCCAGCCACACACTCTGAAGAAACCCTCTGCAGATCTTTAGAATTCTCTTTCTGTGCAGCTCTCTTCTCTCTTTTACTCTTCCTGGGAACTTAAGTCAACCTGGTTACCCTGGATGCTCAACTCCATTGCCTCAATGTAGTCTGCCAGGCTCAGTCTGGCTGACCTCTCCATATACTGTAACCTAGAAACCCTCTTAAGGTGATAAGCTAGGCAATTGTAGGAGCCAATTCAGTTGCTCTCCCTTTCTCAGGGATCACGTGTTTTATTGCCTAACCGACAGTGTCTTGCAAATTGTTACTTCATCTGTTTTTCTGTTACTCTGGGAAGACGATAACTCTGGTTTTCATTACTAATCTTGGCTAGAAGTACCAGTTTCTAATTTTGTTTAATTTTAATTAATTAGAAGTTAAATTTTAATAGCCATATGTGGCTAGTGGCGACTATATTATATAGCACAGTCTAGTGCTAAAAAGTTCATTGAACTTCAATTTCTCATGCAGAAGGGAAAGGGGTTCTGTTAACTCTTTACCCACACATGGGTAGCAAAATTAATATCAGACAAAATAAAGTTTAAAGCAAAAAATAATTATATGGACATTCTGTCTTATATGTTAAATTAATCATCCACCAAGAACATAAAAGCCTTAAACCTTTTCTTATAAACTTATCAACTGTAAGCATTGAAGTTCATAAAGAAAAAAATGATGGTGCTCCAAGAAGAAATCTGTAAGACCGCAATAGCACCTTTTAGAAACTAACGGATTAAATAGAAAAAAAGTAACGTAGGATGTAGAAAATTTGGATAACCCAATTAACAGTACATGGACTGTATATTAGCAGAAAAAAATAGTATATCTTCTTCTTTACATGTAACATTGATAAAAATTAATCCATGTATAATACTATTTTATAAAGGAAATTGTAGCTTATTTCAGACAGCTTTGCTAAATGTACTATAATACATTCGAAAAGAAACAAAAATATAATCCAAATAATGAAGCACATATCTTGGAATTTGTATTTTTGACTCAAAATAATTCTTAGGTTAGTGAAGATAAAGAAATAAAAATTGCCGACTGTTTACACCTGAAAATACAACATTTATCAAAAGCTTTGTTTGCTGGCCAAAGTGATACTAAAAAGAAATTTTGTAGTGTTTATCATTGCACTTGTAATCTTCGTGGTGTTCTGAGCTTTCAATTCATGAAATTATTTAAAAAGTAAGTATACTAAGAAAAATAGAAATGATTTAGAAAAAAAGAGAAATAAATTGTAAAGCAAATAAACATAAGCAACAATATAAAAATAGATAAACTGGAAATAATCAAAATTAAAAACTATTGTGTTTCAAAGCATATCACCGAGAAAGCGAAAAGACAATCTATAAAATGGGACAAAAATTTTACAAATTGTATCTGATAAGGGACTTGTAACTAGAAAATATTAAGAACTTCTACAACTCAATAATAAAACAATATATAACTCAATTAAAAAATGAGCCAAGGATCTAGATAGATATTGCTCCAAAGAAGATATATAAATGATCAATACATAATGAAAAGAGGCTCAACATCATTAACCATCAGGGAAATGCAAATAAAAAGTACAGTGAAATACCACTTCATATCCACCAGGATAGCTATAATCAAAAAGGTGGGATAGCAGGTATTAGCAAGGATGTAAAGAAATTGGAGCCCTCATACATTGCTGGTGGGAATGTAAAATTGTGTAGCCACTTTGGAAAATAGTCTCTAAGTTCCTCACATGATTAAACATGGAGTTACCATATGACCCAGAAATCCCACATACATACTTAAGAGAAATGAAAACATATATCCACACAAAATTTTGCATATGCAAATGCATGTTTATAACAACATTATTCATAATAGCCAAAGGTAGATACAACCCAAATGTTCAACTGATGAATACATCAACAAAATGTAGTATAATCCTACAATGGGTATTATTCAGTTACAAAGATGAAAGAAATGCTGATATTTGCTACAATGTGCGTGAACCTTGAAAACATTAATGCTAAGTGAAAGAAGTCACTCACAAAAGACTGCATATTTTAGGGTTCCATTTATACAAAATACCAAAAATAGGCAAATTCATAGGGACAGAAAGTAAATTAGTGGATGACTAGGGCTGAGTAAGGGAGTGGGGTGAAGTGGGAAATGACTGCTAATGGGTATGGAGTTTCTCTCAGGGATTATGAAAATATTCAAAAATTGATTGTGTTGATGGCTGCACAACTCTGTGAGTATATTAAACCCATTTATTTGTACAAATTAATTGAGTAAATTGTATTCTGTATGAATTGTATCTCAATAAAACAGGAAATAAAAAACAGTAAAAATTATCAACTTAAAACCAAAATATAGATACAGCTTGGGAAGTACAAGAAAGAAAACAATATGTATAAACAGTAAGGAGGAAGGAAGGAAAGGAGAAAGGGAGGGAGAGAGGAAGGAAGGAAAGATGGGTGGAAGGAAATGAGAAAGGGAAGGAGGGAGGGAGGGAGAAAGAAAAACATAACTACAATTATAAAGAAGATTGTCATAACTTTTTTATTAAGCCAACACATTTGGAAACCCATATGATCTTTGTAGAAAATTAAAATGGATATATTCATCTCATACAGAAGTAGAAAAACTGGGCCCCGCGCAATGGCTCACGCCTATAATCCCAGCACTTTGGGAGGCCGAGGTGGGTGGATCACCTGAGGTCAGGAGTTGGAGACCAGCCTGGCCAAGATGGTGAAACCCCTTCTCTACTAAAAATACAAAAAATTGGCCAGGCGTAGTGGCGGGCGCCTGTACTCCTAACTACTTGGGAGGCTGAGGCAGGAGAATTGCTTGAACCCCAGAGGCGGAGGTTACAGTGCGCTGAGATCGCACCATTGCACTCCAGCCTGAGTGACAGAGTGAGACTGTCTAAAAAAAAAAAAAAAAAAAAAAAAAAAAAAAAGGTAGAAAAACTGGAATAATCAATAATTGAGGAAAATTTGTATAAATATTTTTAAATCTCCTACCGCCTTCAAAAGCTGCAAACCAGAGTAAACTTTACCAAACTCTAAGGACCTGTTAATTCTCATTTTACACTAATTATACCATTAGTTTAGAAAAAGATGGGAAGATATTCATTTATTTGATAAGGCTAGCATAATGCTGATGCCAAATAGTAAGAAGTTCCACAAAACTATGGACCCGGGTCACTTTATAAATACAGAGGCAAAAATTCTAAAAATGTTAGCAGGTTGATGCAGCCATCTATTAAAAGGATTATAAGACATGATAGCCAAGTAAGGTTTTTCCAAGAATGTTACGATAGTTCAGTTTTAGAAAACCTTTCAGTGTAATTCACTATATTACAGAATAGAACAGAAACAAATAGGATCATCTCAACAGATGCTAAAATGTATATTATAAGATATAATAACCTTTGATGGTATAAACTAACAAATTAGGATAGAATGACTCTTCTGTAACCCAATAGAAGATTTGCAGAAACCTTCCACAAACTTTAGCATCATACTTAATATTCACATAGAAGTACCAGAATCAAGACAAGAAACTTCCTGCGTGTTCCTGAGTGGGCTGCAGACAGACTTGGCCTCTGTGATCATCCTTGAACACAGCACAGAGTTTTTTGCACTTTCATTCCCTTTCCCTGGAGCATTCTTCCAGTAGTTATTTGCATTCCTAGCCTCCCTAACTTCTTTCAGGGCTTTGTTCAAGTGCCACCTTTTCAGAGGGACATTCCTTGAATGTCCTCTTTAAAATAATAGTCTTCGCTTTCCCTCTGGCACTGCTCCCCTTTACTTAATGTTATTTTCTTCTAGCACTTGTATCACTATCCATCTAGTCACCTGTACTGTAAATCCCAGGGACTTAGACTGTGGGAGTCATGAAGTTTGCTTATTGCTACCTCCAATGTATAGATCAGTGCCTGACATATATTAAGCACTCATTAAATATTTGCTGAATGGATGCTGCATTTAATGACAGAATTCCAGTGTAATAGCCTAATGTTGATTAATTCTTTGACTTAAGAATTATGGGAGAGGAACTTTATATTTAAGGTGATTGTATCTAAAGAATTGTAGAAGCTCGTTTCTCATGCAGTTCAGTTAAGCAGACTACCTGCAAGGTTATCTTTGGGAAATGACAAGGACGTGAGGATTTTTACTCTTGCATATCATTGAATCAGAGATGCCATCGATTAAAAAGTCATCTAGATATTTTTTAAATGAGGGGAGTGGAAACTGATGGTAATTTGTGAGACTTTAGTAAAGTGACAATTCTGGAGATTTTAAATATAAAAGTGAGATGCATCTTAGAATTGATGAATTATAGTATGATAACATTTTATGAAATCTTATCACTACCTTTCTAGTTTGAGGTGGACATTTATTTTAATATTCTGTCTGATGCTAAGTTATTTCATCTTTACAACTGTAATATAACATTTTAAATTAAGTTGCATCATGTATTTTGAACATGGGAATATTCTCTTCTACTTCTAGTAGATAAGCAGTATTGTTTCAAATTATTTCCTTTTCTGGATATTTACACTGAAATACTATAAAAACACTAGAATAAATAGAAAATTTATAGCATGGTGGGTTTATATCTCTATGGAGCATCAAAATTTATTAATATTACTTCTTTTCTCTTTGCCCATGGAAAAGTTTTTATAAACAACGTGGTACTAGAACCAAGATAATGCATAGTAATCATTGCAGTCAAAATTTATAATTTTCCTTCGCACTGTTCTAAATTCTCATAACACAAAATTGAACTAAGATAGGAAAGTATATGTGATATCCACTTCTTTGAAAAATAAGTGTAAATTTGTTACTTATCAGTAGTTTTTTTTTTTTTTTTTTTTTTTTAAATACCCAGGACCATCTACCACAGCACTGAAATTTGATATGGGAAAATCATATACTGAATTATAAACATGACAAAAGGAGCAGGTTCGGAGATTGCACAGCAGATGCTATGATTGGGATATTTACCTTTTTTTTTTTTTTGGAGACAGAGTCTCGCTCTGTCGCCCAGGCTGGAGTGCAGTGGTGCCATCTTGGCTCACTGCAACCTCCACCTCCCTGGTTCAAGTGATCCTCCTTCTCCAGCTTCCTGAGTAGTTGGGACTACAGGTGCCCACCACCACACCTGGCTAATTTTTGTATTTTTAGTAGAGACAGGGTTTCACCATGTTGGCCAGGCCAGTCTTGAACTCCTGACCTCAAGTGACCCCCCCACCTTTGCCTACCAAAGTGCTGGGATTACAGGTGTGAGCCACCTTGCCCGGCCGATATTTACCTTTCTGGAAAGAAACTTCTCTCATTGGGTTGCTCTAAAAACCACTTCCAGCTAAGGTGACAGCTGGTGAACAAAAAACAACAAGTGAGAAAGAGAAAAGAGACAGGACTTTTTTTTTTTTTAAATGAGAGGAAAGGGAGTAGTAGGAGACAGGTAAATGGGCAGAATTGATTAACACATATGACAGTGAAAACACAAACACAAGAAAATAAAGACAGTTGGTGATGTGAGATTCAAAAGCGTTGCATATCTCTTTTGCTCTTAAGCAGATCATCACATTCTGTTGAAAGCTTTGTGTTTTGTTTTGTTTTGTTTTTTAAACTATAGGTCAGTTCTATAGTCTGGGGATTATTCATTCTCAGAGCTAGATAACCTCTTGTTGTAGGATTGGATTGCTGGGTGATTGACTGCCCACCTGTTGTGGATAAACAGAAAAAACTAACTCCATGGTGAAGTCTGGTCCTAAAATCTGCAAAAGAAACAGCTGTTTGCTTCTTTGTGGTGGCTTTTCTGATGGTCCTGTGTCCTTCCCCTACCACCCCTCAGGCTACACACTAGCTTCTTATGGACAGATTCTATCATCCTTTAGGAGATATCACCCAAGTCATGCTCGCGATATGGTTTTGCCTTATTGAAAAGCTAAAGGCCATGCAGTCCATTCCTACTCCCTTAAAGCACTCCATTGGCTGCCTCTGTACAACGAGATTTACCCATACCCACCCACCCACTCCCAGCATGCTAACATTCCATCTCTGTAGAGACTCCTAGCTAAGGGAGTCTTCAAAGTTATCATCTGCTTATCATTTTTCCGTTCTTATTCTCAAGCAATGTCCATGGCTTCCATGGAGTTTTCTCTTTTGCAATGAAAGGTCCCAGCCTCTCTATCATTCTCGTCTCCACAACCCTCTGAACATAGTGTGTACTGCATTAACAAGATGATGGCTTATGTTCATAATAATAATTTGGAAGCATCAAGAATAATTCACATTATGTTAGCATTCTAAGCTTCACTAAGGTAACGGATTATATGTTTTACAGAGCTTTTCACCCAAAACAACTTTGCTGTTTTGGTACTTACAGCGTTTCGCCTACATTACTGAGAAAATTCACTCACAGTAACAGCTCATCCATGAATCTACCAAATAATAGTAGTAGCTAGTACGTAAAAGGTTGGATGTTTCGTTGAATATGCACAAAGCATATGGAGACCAAACAGTGTAGCCTAGCGTAAATACTACCAACCATTTCTCCATATATGTACAATCACATATAATCAAATCATATGTATGATCAAAATACACGTGTGATTTGACCAGTGTAGCCTAAATACTACCAACCATTTCTCCATATTTATACAATCACATATAATCAAATCATATGTATAATCAAAATATGTGTGTGATTTAGGGAATCATGGTTTTAAAAAATGATACCACTGTAATATGCATTTCCTGCACCTTTTCTCGTTGACAATAATTTGTGAAAAATGTTCCATTCTGTACATACAGATGAAGTCATTCATTTAAATATCCCATGTTATGCATATGCCATACTTTATTCAACTTTCCTCTTGAGAGGCACTGTTTGAGATTTTTCTTCTTTTTAAAAAATGTGTTTGTATCTGTTTGTTCATTTGCTTTCTGAGAAAGTAAGTATGTTTGGAAAATTTGGGTTTCAGTCCCTCCCACCACTATTAGTCATGTGAGGTTGAGCAAGTCCTCTCTGAATCTGTTTGCTAATCTGTAAAAACATCTCCAGTAATAAAACCATCTCTTCCTCAGAAGTTTATGGAAGATCCAAATGTGGAAGTAAATATAAAAATACATATTATAAAGATCATTTTAATTAATTCATATTCATTTTATATTTCTAATTGCAGAAATTGTTCATAGGTACAGAAAAAACAGTAAAATTAATACTTTTTCCCTCTTTCTATTAAAGAATGGAATGACTCCTCTAATGCATGCAGCATATAAAGGAAAACTTGATATGTGCAAATTACTACTGCGACATGGAGCCGATGTAAATTGCCATCAGCATGAACATGGATACACAGCCCTAATGTTTGCTGCACTTTCTGGTGAAGTTTTAGTATTTATAAATATTAGTTACCTATACAAACTTGTTATAAGTACATATATACTAGAAGATTAAATGCATTTTGATTTTATTAATTTTATGATCAAGTTTTATGGAAAGGAATGATGGCGATTGGTTTTTGAAAAGCTATAATGCAGGAAATAAATTATATAATTAATTTGGTGATCTGTTTCTTTTGTTATTTAAATCAATTGATTCTTTATGTGGACAACATTTTGATGGAATTGAGGAACTGGATCTGTTTTTCTTTCAAGTTACCGCCTTTGATATTCTATATCTTTATATTTTCAAGTGATATGAAAATTTCTTTGTTCTCCTGAACAAACAGTCGCTGTGATAGAGCTATCTGTTTGCCTCACTGGCACTTATGTGCTAAATATGATGATCCATTTAGAAACTTACTTGGATTTGTATTGTTTATTATTTGCTGAATAAGGACAATTTAGAAACACTGTCTAAAATTAAGTGGGGTTATCTGTAATTGGTGTAGCTCTTTGAAAAATACAGAAGTAATATAATATCCTTGTACTTTGAAGATAATAATCTATATTTTCATAATCCTGGAATCCAGAAGCATTTCTAAGCACTGTATAAACCACAGAATCCAAAAAGAACAATATTGATAAAAATTCCACATTTTCATTTGTAGGATATACCATAAATAGAGTTAAAATACAAACGAAAAACTAAAAATATTTATTATATACCTTAAAGGATTATATTGTTAAATATAAGAAGTTCTTTTAGCTGGGCACAGTGGCGCACACCTGTAATCCCAGCACTTTGGGAGGCCAAGGCAGGCCGATTACTTGAGCCCAGGAGTTCGAGAACATCCTAGGCAACATGGTGAGACCTTGTCTCTACCAAAAATACAAATATTAGTCAGGCACGGTGGTACACGTCTGTGGTCCCAGCTACTCAGGAGGCTGAGGAGGAGGATTTTTGAGCCTGGGAGGCAGAGGTTGCAGTGAGCCGAGATCATGCCCTGGCACTCCAGCCTGGGTGACAGAGTGAGACTCTGTCTCAAAAAAAAAAAAAAAAAAAAGAGTTATTATAAATCAATTATAAAAAGAAAAATACTGCAGTAGAAAATTGGATGGAAAACTTGGCTGGGCATGGTGGCTCACGCTTGTGATCCCAGCACTTTGGGAGGCCAAGGCGGGCGGATCACGAGGTCAGGAGATCTAGACCTTCCTGGCTAACACGGTGAAACCCCGTCTCGACTAAAAGTACAAAAAATTAGCTGGGCATCATGGCGGGCGCCTGTAGTCCCAGCTACTCCAGAGGCTGAGGCAGGAGAATGGCCTGAACCCGGGAGGCGGAGCTTGCAGTGAGCCGTGACCGCACCACTGCACTCCAGCCTGGGCAACAGCGCGAGACTCAGCCTCAAAAAAAAAAAAAAGAAAATTGGATGCAAAACAAAAGAAATACAACTGGCTGATCAAAATATAAAACATTTTGCACAGTAATCAAATAAATGCAAATTAGAACAATAAATTTTATTTTTTAGCTTACTATACTGGCAAATGTTAAGAAAGAGCTATAATGCTCAGGAACTTCTTTACACTATTTTGGGGAGTGCATGTCAGTCCAACCTTGCTGGATGGCAGCCTGGCAAAATGCATTCAAAATATGCATAACCTTTGATCTGGCAATATTTCCCAGGAGCTGTTCCTAAGCAAATCATAATTCAAACTTGTGAGAATGAATGGAAAATACTTTTCACCGAGTATAGTTCATAATAGCAAAATACCCATAATGACTACTTTAGTAGAAGAATGTGAATAGAATAGCATGTGTATGTTTAGATAGAAAAAAGGTGTAGAAAGATAGATACCCCAGTGGTTAATAGTTATTCCAGAGCCTGTAAGTGTGAGGAATGGGATGGGTTAGCTGATATTAAAGGAGAGCCCTATTCATTTTATCTCTTTTAAAAATGTTTTTGTATGTGTATTTTGATTTTATTCTAAGCGTTACCTCTAGGAAAACATATTTCATTTTCTTTAAAAAAGCGATATTCAATTCCATACTGCTTTTGCATTGCTTGATTTGTTTTCCAGAAAATAAGGTTAATTTCCAAGTAGGTTCTATAGCATTTTATTCTTTACTGTAGTTATGATTCATGTTTTAAAAGAATGAAAATATCCACATGACCGAAACCTAAAATGAACTGGGGGAAGAAAAGGTATAAAGGGTTTAGAAAAGGGATGTTTAAATTGTTTCCTCCTTAACATTAACAAATATGTTTCCTTTAAAACTCTAGGTAATAAAGACATCACGTGGGTAATGTTGGAAGCTGGTGCTGAGACAGATGTTGTCAACTCTGTGGGAAGAACAGCAGCTCAGATGGCAGCCTTTGTGGGTGAGATTTTGCTGCAGTTTTACATTAGATTATACCCAAAATTTCCCTTGTGGAAAAAAAACCACTTTGCTTCTCTTGGTGGAAATATTATCATGTTGCTTTAAAAAACATAAGTATTTACAGTCCACTGTAACTTAATGAAATACCTAGTGACTCTGGAGAAAAACGGCTATTTCGAATTTCCAGTTTTTGGAATACAAAGAGTAGTGGGGCCATTTTAATTGCTCACAAATGCTTATAACGTGTATATTTATGTCTCTAATGAAAGTAGCTAACCCTACTGTTTAAGAATATGAAGAGTGAAGTCAGTAATCTCAAGTTAAATTTTGGCTGTGCCACGTGATAGCAAAGTACTTAATAATTCTGACCTTCACTTTCCTCATGGTAAAATGTTACTAGGTTATTGTGAGGATTAAAAGAGGTGATAGACTTGAGCTTTCCATGTAACACTAAATAAATGGTATTAGTGTTGTTAATAATTATTACAACAATGATGTAACTCTTAGGAAAGAGTACTTGATAATAATATACAACTACTTCATTATCATTCTCATCAACCACAGACATTTGTTTTGTGTGCCCAATAATTTTTGGCGTGTTAATCCTATTACTTGACATAATGTAAGGAGAGAGTGGGAGTGAATTCTTGTTCTTTGGTATTGTGACGCCATTGAATTGGTGGTGAAGAGACTCCACTGAGAGAAAAGCAAAGATAGCAACGTCTGATTTATTGGGAGTGCAGTAAGTGGCCTTGTAGGGACTAATAATTCATTAAACAAATAATGTTCACAACCTATAAAGCAAGCATCACTGTAGGTGTCTTGGTTATAGTGATAAGACAGGCTGTTCATACTTTCATGGCACTTAAAGGATAATAGCAATGACAAATGGTGCGAAAATATATACTCCAAGGTAGAACTTCAGAGCTCCATAAAAATACCTAGAAGAGGAGGATCTATCCCATTCAAGGGGGTTTTGAGAGAAGTCAAGTTCAGATACAGTGGAAATTAGGTATGGAGGATGGTAACTGAATATTATGTTAAATTTTATTATAATATTTTCTTGAAACTACTAATAGAAGCTGCCATTGATTAAGCCAGACACTCAATTGCCTTATGACAGCTTTTTCTGTTAGAAGAAATATCCTTATTTTAATTTCAGAAGGACTTGAGAAAGGTGTGGCCTTGTGTAAGCTTCAGAGAAATATTTTAACTCCCATACGTACAGGCCCCAAGTTGCCCCCATCTCAGTTCTAAGCTAATTTTGAGGGTATCACTGCAGGGGGAAAGAACACTACAGTAGGAATCTGGAGACTTGAACTTGAGTTCATGTGTGCTGATGATTAGTTATAGGATCATGGGCAAATTCCTTTACCTCCATAGGCCTCAGTTTTCTGATCTGTATGCAAAGAAGCAGGGGAATTACGTGATCTCTGAAGTTCTATTTAACTGTACAAGTTTTCTTTATATCCACAATGTAACAAAATATTGCTCAGATAGAGGTAAAATAATTATCCCAAGATCACAGGTCTGGAAATGGAGGAGTCTCTTCTTTCAGGCATTAATACAATGCTCCTTTCTTTTTCTTAACACTACAATACTAACAAAATTTTTACTACGGTAAAAATTGTTTGCAATCCTATCCTAACATAAGAGTAATGTTTTCATTCCTTTTTAATCTATTTAATTTCACAGACAGAAAATTACATTGCACCCTTCCAGTTGTTACTGTATTTTCCAAATAATTAGCCTTTAAAAAGGATCATTCTCCCCTTTTTGTTTCCTTCAAGTGGATCAGTATGTATACATGTGTACATACATACATAAGATTTTTGTCATTTTTTTAAAATGCCATCCATCACACAGCAGATATTCCTTGTAACTTGTTTTCTTCACTTAGTAATATATCATGGAAGTTCCTCCCATCTCAGTAGGCATAATTCATTTCCTTCAACAGCTACGTGATATTCCATGATACAGATGTTCCACAGTTCAGTAAGCTCTCCCTTATTGACCAATTTTACAGGTTTTTAACCACTTTTCCACAAATAAGGTAATAATCATCCTTGATTTTCTATTTTTTATAAGTTAGTGTTTGAATATTTTTTACATGTTAGAACTTTAGTATCTCTAAAGTATTTCCTAGAAGTAAAATTGCTGAGACAGAGGATATAGACTTTTTATTTTATTTTTTATTTTTTTGAGATGGAGTCTCGCTGTGTCGCCCAGGCTGGGGTGCAGTGGCGCGATCTCAGCTCACTGCAAGCTCCGCCTCCTGGGTTCATGCCATTCTCCTGCCTCAGCCTCCGAGTAGCTGGGACTACAGGCGCTCGCCACCACGCCCGGCTAGTTTTTTGTATTTTTAGTAGAGACAGGGTTTCACCATGTTAGCCAGGGATGGTCTCGATCTCCTGACCTCGTGATCCGCCCGCCTCGGCCTCCCAAAGTGCTGGGATTACAGGCTTGAGCCACGGCGCCCGGCCGACTTTTTATTTATTTATTTACTTATTTATTTATTTTTGAGACAGAGTCTTGCCCTGTCGCCCATGCTGGAGTGTGGTGGCGCAACCTCGGCTCACTGCAACCTTGGCCTCCCAGGTTCAAGTGATTCTCCTGCCTCAGCCTCCCAACTAGCTGGAATTACAGGCATGCGCCACCACACCTAGCTAATTTTTTTTTGTATTTTTAGTAGAGACAGGGTTTCACCATGTGGTCAGGCTGGTCTCGAACTCCTGACCTCGTGATCTGCCTACCTTGGCCTCCCAAAGTGCTGGGATTATAGCCACCATGCCCGGCCTAGAGTTTTAATTTTAATGTAAGTCTAGATTCCTTTCCAAAAGGGCATAATAATTCACAGTAATGTCCTCACCAGAGCTGGGTATTATCATTCTTTCATTTTTTCCAGTCTGATAGTTAAAAAGATGGTACATACTTTCCCCTCATTATTCATGAAATTAAGCACTTCTGTTGTTGGTAGTTTGTATTTTCACTTTTGTGGATTACCCACTTATACTTTTTTTTCATTTTTTTGTGGGGGGATGCCCTTTGTTATTGCTTTGAGGAGCTTTATGCATACAAATCCATTATCTAACAAATGTGTTTCAAATATTTTATGCCAGTCCTCCTCCTCCTCCTCCCCCTCCTTCTTTTTATTCCTTTTCCTCTTCCTCCTCCTCTTCCTCCTCTTCTTCTTCTTCCTTCTTTCTTCTTCTTTTTTAACTTTATGGAGACCTTTGCCATAGGAAATTTATTTATTTATTTATTTATTTAATTTATTTATTTTTTTTGAGATGGAGTCTCACTCTGTCACCCAGGCTGGAGTGCAGTGGTGTAATCTCGGCTCACTGCAACCTCCACCTCCTGGGTTCAAGCGATTCTCCTGCCTCAGCCTCCCATGTAGCTGGGACTATAGGTATGTGCCACCACACCCAGCTAATTTTTGTATTTTTCATAGAGCTGGGGTTTCGCCATGTTGGCCAGGCTGGTCTCGAACGCCTGACCTCAGGTCCTTCCCAAAGTCCTAGGATTACAGGCATGAACCACTGTGCCCATCAGGAAATTTACTTTTAAGTGGTCATATTTTTTCTTTTATACCTTCTGTGTTTCTTGTTTTGCTAAAAGTGGGCCTCTTGACCAGAAGTTATATAAGTATTCTCCTAAATATCCTTCAGTTATTTTTTATGATTTTTTTGGTACCTCTAGAATTTGTTTAGAGTTCATTTCTCCCCAGATATATAGCTAATTGTGATGGTACCATTTATTACACCAGCTAACATTATCCTACTGAATTGAAATACCCCCTTTGTGGTAAGTTAAATTATATTTTACTAAATGATTATATAATTATTTGCAGAGAATTAACATTTGTATGATGCTAGGACTTTCCATCCAGTTACACAGTATGCCTTTATGTTTGTTTTAGGGGAGGGGACTGACTTTTGGTCTTTGGATAATATTTAATAGGTTCCTTCATCTCAATCCTTTCTTTCAAAATTTATTTCTTAGTGATTTGTGGTTACTGTTCATATGGTAAGAATTTGCACTACCACCTCCACACTCAATCCCTTCCAGCTGGTTATGGATAATAAAGAGAAAAGTTATTGATTTCTGTATTTTTTTCTTATTTTTATTACAGTTTAATGGATTTTATAGCTATTATATTTTATCTTGTTTTCTATTTGAATTTGCTTTGGGCTTCAAAGTTAGAAAAAGTAATAGTGATAATTGACATGTCTTTTTCCTGTTTTTAATGAAAATATTTTTAGCTTTTCACTTTTAATTTGATATTGCTATTGGTTTTATCATTGTATCACGTCACTCTTTTTCTTGTTGAATTCTTTTAGTTCTACTTTTACTGATATTACAGCTATTCCTAATTCCTTTTTTTGTCAATAAGCTGTTTGCTCATCTGTTATTTTCAATCTTTATCATTTCATTTAAGTAGTGTAACTTACAAATGTATAGATGGGTTCTGTTTTATAACCCAAAATGATAGTTTCCGTCTCCTAACAGGTATTTAGCTTATGTATATTTAATGTAATTACTGATATATGTGGTTGCATTCCTCCTCTTTGACCTCATTTTTACTCCTTATTTTACTTGACATTGTGCACGCGTGTGTGTGTGTGTGTGTGTGTGGGTGCATGCGCGCGCACACATGTATTTCCTTAAAGTGATTGGCTGGTCAAAACTGTACAGTACCACATCCCCCATCCCCAAGGCCCCGGATTTACCCATTTAGCAACCTTATAAGATGAAATCCTTATACTTCATTTATTTCTCCACATTCTCTGTTTTTGCCTTGTCAGGCCACAGGTCTTTCCTTTCTGCCTCCTCTGATACTTCCTCAAAACCTGTGCCATCATACCTGTAGCTGTGGACTTTGCTGAGAGAGTCTAGTATTTTTAGTACCAGCTGTAGTGAGAGTGTCATTGACAGGGTGTTGCTTCTCTTTCAGTAATCCACACCACCAGCTGTATGATTTGCCTGTCATCTATCTTCACCCACTCATATGAACTCCCTCTCTTACTGTCCTCTCTCTCCTCCCCTTTGTCTCCATTTTTGTCTTTAGATCTCTGTTCTCATTTAGATTTTGGTTATAGACCTTTTCAAATGGGTTACGTAGGTTGTATATTCTTTGAAACCCATCATGACAAAACTATTAATACCTTTCTCTCTGAAATGTGAGTCATATTTTGCCTAGCTTTCTGACTCATATCACAGTTCTTTTCTCTGAGACATATAGAAGTTATTCTACAGTTTTCTAAGTTCTGGTTTTGCAAATGAGAATTCAACTTACTTTCCATTGTAAACTTTACATTTCTCATTCTGGAAGAGCGTTTGATTTTCAGCTTATCCTTGAAAATAAAAAATTTGAATAGGATAAGTCTTGTTGTATGTGTGTGTTCCTATGAATCACACTCAGTGAGCCCTGTAAGTCTAGAGGACTCAAATCTAGTGATTGTAATATGGGAGCAACATGATGTACTGGCTTTTCCACCCGCAGCATTTATTTTCTATATTAATAGTATTATTTTATTTATGTATATTCAGAATTTATAAGTTTAAAACCAGTAAAATATTTAAGAATTTCAATTACAAAAATTTAAACTTAAACGATTAAGTATTTACAAAGATAAACTTTAAACATATTATTCAAATATGTTATTAGCAGATTAATGAAAATATCAAAATAAGCACTACCTAAAATAAAAAAGCTTAATCTGGGAAAAAAGGTAAAGTAATATTATTTTTTCTCTTTAAAAAGGTATAATTAGGCTGGGCGCAGTGGCTCACGCCTGTAATCCCAGCACTTTGGGAGGCCGAGGCGGGCGGATCACCTGAGGTCGGGAGTTAGAGACTAGCCTGATCAACATGGAGAAACCCCGCCTCTACTAAAAAATACAAAATTAGCTGGGCGTGGTGGCTCATGCCTGTAATCCCAGCTACTCAGGAGTCTGAGGCAGGAGAATTGCTTGAGTCTAGGAGGCAGAGGTTGCCGTTAGCCGAGATCGCGCCATTGCACTCTAGCCTGGGCAACAAGAGCAAAACTCCGTCTCAAAAAAAAAAAAAAAAGGTATAATTAAGAAATCCCTGATTGTACTAATTGGAGGACTGACGAGAAGATATAGTTGTAAGCTAATTCCATATTTTTCTCTGACTACTTTATCTTCAGGTCTTCCTGTGTCCGGTTCAGTACTTTTGATGAGCTACTTTAGAACTTTTTTTTTTTTTTTTTGTGGGAACACCTATCTTTTTATTGAAGCTGGATATAGATTTTGTTTTAAGGAAGCATATGCAGTTTGTCTTCATCTTCTCTGGTTTCTTCATATACAGTTGTAAATTTCCTCACAGTTACTTGGGTTGATTTTGATGCTGTGTTCATAATCCACTTGCATTAGATTTGCTTGGTTGAATGTCATTTTTCTCTCTTGAAGATTCTGGGAGAGGTGTTCATTTTCTAAACAGAGCACCTTGGCTCATTTCACATTTTTAATATAGATTGCTACTGTTTGACTTCTCAAGACGTATATACTGGGGAAAGAAATAAAAGAAATACCCACCTCCCCCAATCCCCCCAAAAAAGAAAGAAATTGGGTGTTCTGGTACTTAATAAAAGCACGGAGTACCAAAAATGGTATTGTGATCACTATTAATTTCTCTTTTCAAATCAGGGAGGTTTTCTTTTATCATTTGTTTAATTCTCCATCTATTCCTTTTTTTCCTTTGAGATTTCTGTTAATTTTCACTATTAGATTTCGTGGATTTGTTCTTTAGCTCTTTCATCTCTTGCATAATGATTTCTATATCTGAATTTTTCTGTTTTGAGATATTTCATCCACTCGATCTTTTTGGTTTGTTTATTTTGTTGAGACAGGATGTCTCTTACCCAGGCTTGAATGCAGTGGTGTGATCAAAACTCACTGCAGCTTTGACTGGGCATGGTGGCTCACACCTGTAATCCCAGCACTTTGGGAGGCTAAGGCAGGCAGATCACCTGAGGTCAGGAGTTTGAGACCAGCCTGGCCAACATGGTGAAACCCCATCTGAAAATACAAACTAGATTAGCTGGGTGTGGTGGTACACACCTGTAGTCTTAGCTACTTGGGAAGCTGAGGCAGGAGAATTGCTTGAACCCAGGAGGCAGAGGTTGCAGTGAGCCATGAGCCAAGATCACACCACTGCACTCTAGCCTGGGCAACAGAGCCAGACTCTCTCACCAAAAAAAAAAAAAAAAAAAAACACCCTCACTGCAGTCTCCAACTCCTGGCCCCAAGCAATCCTCCTGCCTCAGTCTCCCAAGTAGCTGGGACGACAGGCACGTACAACTGTACCCAGCTAATTTTTTAAATTATTTGTAAAGAAGGGGTTGTGCTATGTTACCGAGGGTGGTCTGCACCTCCCAGGCTTAAGCAGTCCTCTTGCCTCAGCCTCCCAAAGTGCTGGGATTATAGGCATGAGCCACCATGACTGGCCTTGATCCTCTGTGTTACTAATTTAGTTCTCAATAGTCACCAGGATCGCCTCTTTCAGTTTGCCTGTTAATTTTTAAAATTTAAATCTCTCTGTGGTTCTTGAAAGTCTATTTATATATTATAATTGAATCTGCTTAACTTAAATGCTCTTATTTGCTGTAGTTGTAGTGGTTATTGTTAGGGTAAATGTTATCCACACACTTCCAACCCAAGAAGCCCTCTGTTGGAGACATTGCATAATCTTCAGAATTGCTGGATCCCCATAGGTACTTTGTTCTGTACCTCCCAGGCAGTCAGGTAAAGCTGATAGGGTCCTGGATCAGTGGAAGAAGAAAGTTTAATGTCTCAATTAAGACATTAATTAGTTAGTTTAGAAAATGAAAACCCCTCCTTCCAGAATCTTTAAGAAGAGAGAAAAATGACATTCAACCAAGCAAATCTAATGCAAATGGGTTATGAACACCGCATCAAAATCAACCCAGGTAACTGTGTGGAAATTTACATCTGTGTATGAAGAAACCAGAGAAGATGAAGACAAACTGCATATGCTTCCTTAAAACAAAATCTTATATCCAGCTGCAATAAAAAGATAGCTGTTCCCATTAAAAAAAAAAAAAAAAAAGTTCTAAAATATCTCATCAAAAGTGTTCAACCATTTAATTGAGACATTAAGCTGGTTTGGTCAGCAAACCAGCTGAGGCACAGGGATGAAGCCCGCCACTCCTGGGTTCTTCCAGGAACTTTCAGGGACAAGCAGAGCCCTCTGCCAGCCTCAAGCACCAGGGTCCAGCCGGCCCACAGTGCTGTCCCCACGCAGGTCACCTGTTGTCGGCAGGATCAAGCAGACGCTCCCAGGACCAAGCACAAGCAAGCAGGGGCCACGCAGACTGCCCCAGGGGGACCACTTTCCGGGAGCGGGGACCATGGCGTCTGCACGCTCTGCCCAGGCGCGCCTCCGCTGGTCCCCCAGCCCTCATCGGTCAGAATGGAGGAAGAAGTCTCTCCTCCGGAGATCCAGTCAGAGCCTGCGCCCTCCTGTGTGCCCTGTGGGTTCTGCCTGCTTGCCCAGAGTGGCCACTGCTTTGCTACAGAGAGGTAGTGGAGAGGGAGCTAGGGACGGGAGGCCACAGGAGCACACTTGCAGGCCAGCAGCTTCCCCGGGGAAGAGTTTGCTTTCGTAGAACCATTTTTAATTAGAGATGCCTTAGAGAAGTGGCTTGGAATTCTGTGCAAAGCCACGATAAGGATTCCAAGCTTATGGAAGCAAAAGCCTTTTCTCTACATTTCACAAAGAGGGCAAGCTTTTCTCAAATTCGGGGGGTAGTGGGTAAGGGGGAGAGGGTTTCAGTTTAATATTATCATTATAATAAGAACAATACTTTATATGGAGTAAATTTAAATTTTGTGTAAATACAACCGGATGTGATTAGGGAAACATGAGCATCATTTGTGTAGACTGAGAAGAGGAGACATTTAACTTACAAGCAACTTATGAAATACTTAGGGTCTCTTACAAGTTGAACAGTGCTTTCTTTTGTAATCCACATAATCTTCATATGTATTTTGGATTCTGTGTCTTTCAAAGATTGTTTATCAACTTTACAAGGAATGTTTATAAATGTTCTCTAAAATATTTTATCTGTCCTCCTCCTCTACTCTCCTTTCCTGAAAAATAAAGATATTGGTGCATGTTTACATCACAAAAATGGCAACATAATTAATTTTAAAATCCAGATGTGTTATTTTTAATACTAAAACACAACTTTTCTCTTTTTCTATGAAAAGGTCAACATGATTGTGTGACCATAATCAACAATTTCTTTCCTCGAGAGAGACTGGATTATTACACTAAGCCCCAGGGACTGGATAAAGAGCCAAAACTGCCCCCAAAGTTGGCAGGCCCACTGCACAAAATCATCACCACAACGAATCTTCATCCTGTCAAGGTAGTGTGCTGTCTACTGTATTTGCTTTTTATGTAAATATTGCTTCAGAGCTTAAACTGCTTTTATTATACAGGATCATAATTGTCTTGGGTTGGGTTTTGTAGATGTAGAGCTTGCAGTGGGCTCTTTTGGCCTGTTGATTTATTGAAGGAGCACTCTCCGTTGAAACCTGGAAGTGAGTAAGCGAGAGAGAAACAGACTAAAGCATCAGGAAAAGCCACGCAAAGAGATGGGTTCGCTGAAGCCTAGCTTCCACGTCATCCCACTGGGAGCTCTGGAGTGTGAGTGGCTCCAGAGAAGCAAGGGAGTCCAGCTTTTGTATTCATCAGTCTGTTGTTGGATGGGGCCTGTCTCCAGAGGGAAAGGACAGCCTCCCAGATAGTACCAAGTGAGGTGGCTCCCTTTCAATGAGGGCAGTCTTCTGGAGAAAAGACCATAGTAGCTGACCCTGAGAGCCTCTGAGGCCTGGTATACAGGCCTGGTAAAAAGGATGTAGGTGGGGCACTAACAGCATCTGTTACAATAATTGCCTTTTTAAGAAAGATTCTGAAATGTAATCACGGGAACGTTTTTAAGGTAAGTGGCTATTTGATGCCTTTAAATAACATAGTTTTTCCAGTAATTCATCAAATCAAACAGATTGTCAAATTTCGTAGATGAACACATAAGTTCTAATGGCTTAACTGGGAAATTTCAAGAGCTATTCTGAAATATTTCAGGGCTATTGTCTTCTAGATTTTAAAAATATGGGCTTTTACTGTTTTTACAGCATAATTTAAAAAAAATCCAGCTAAACAAGTATAATTTCCTCAATAATCATCATAGAAAACTACACAGCTACATGTGTGCTACAGTGATGAGGTCCTATTTCAATTTCAATATCTGTCACATGCTTTTACTCACAGGGTAAAGATTTGATAGTAGTTCAGAGCTGTTTAAGTGAGCAAGATAGTAAGTTGGGTCAAAAGTTAAGGTTCTTCCTTAACATAAGGCGTTATTATCATGTAGAAAATAGATTTTCCCAGAAGTTTATTACAAAAGAAGAATCTGTGGAGTCTGCTGAGCATCATGAAAATGAGTGGACAGTTCTTATAAGTAACTCTGTTGAAGAGTGACCCTCATTCAAAGATATAAGATCCAAAATGTATATAATCTTATTGTTTTGCTGATGCATCCCTGTACATCTTTCTTGAGTATTTGAAGGTTGAGAAACAAACCAAATTTACTCATTGTGTGTTCCTCCACCCAAATTAATTTTCTAGGCCCTTAAGAGAGATGACAAACTAGTAGATACCTTTCCCATCAGACAGAAAAGTGAAATCTGCTGTTTTTATTTTAGAAAACTCAAGCATTTTTCTTAATATTCTGGAAGAACTGCCAGAGGCAACACTAGTGATACTAAGTGGGCAAATTCAGCTGTGAATTGCATACTTATGTTTTTAGTGAAGACTACAGAGGGCTTAGAATTTAACCTTTAAAAAATATGTATTTTCTTCTTTGTTAGTGGTTCTCTGCCTCCCAGCACACCTAGGGAAAAGAGAACTCCCTAGAGAAGCATTGGCTCCTCTCCATGGTGCTGTCTCAGGCATGGGCTGGCTGGGATGGGGAGACAGGTTTCTGTCAGGGGACGGTATTTCTCAATGTAGAGAATGTGTCTGGTTCTGTAAGACCCTTGTTCCTCCACTGCCTGAGCAATACAGGATATTCTGGCTTATATTGATTTGCCCTGTATTTTTCTGATTCACTGTCTTTCATATCTAGGTTTCTACCCCATCAGATTGCAGTAAGGGTTTGTGGATTTTTTTTTTTTTTTTTTTTTTTTTTTTTTGAGATAGGGTCTTGCTCTGTCGCCCAGACTGGAGTACAGTGGTGCAGATCTCGGCTCACTGCAGCCTCTGCCCTCCGGGTTAAAGCAATTCTCCTGCCTCAGCCTCCTGAGTGACTGGGATTACAGGTGCCTGCCGTCATGCCTGGCTAATTTTTGTATTTTGGGTAGAGATGGGGTTTCTCCATGTTGGCCAGGCTTCTGGAATATTTTTTTATGTTTACTTGGAACCCAGTCTTTAAGTGTCCTAAAAATTATTAATACTCTGTCTTCAGTTATCTTTGAAGGTGTATATTTTAAGTAAATTAGATTGAGGGCATATTTATGCAGACAATAATTTGTAAAGGTGTATAGTCTGAAATAGACTACATAATATTTTTTAGAGTATAAAGGGGACTATCCTATTATATACCTTCCTCCAGCCCAGACCTTGCTTTTTGTAGGTTTAAATGATCTATTCACTCGAAAGCTTTTCTTTTATCCATCCTTTGGATATAAAAGCCACCCAGTTGCTTTTGTTATTGTGGCCTGTTTTTATTGCTCTACCCCTTTCTAAGCTAGCATGGCCTTTCCTATGGAGTATTATTTAAAAAGTAATAACCACTGTATAATGTCAAACAGCTTTTAAAACAAGCTCAGAAATTCTCCCCAGTACACACCTCACATTTCATTATAGTGCACCTAACATAGCTATATTTGTGTCTAGGCTAAGTGGCTGCCATAGCAATAAGGATGCATTTGTTTTCAAAAGGGACTTGGAGGATTGTGCTGATGCCCAGAATATGAAGGTTATCTAGGAGAAAAACCAAATCACAGGAAAAAATGTCAGCAGAGCAGGGTCTATGAGTGGACAGGAGGCAGATGTGCACACAGCAATCCTGTCTTTGATTACTGTGATTTTCAAGCCTGGTATTGTAGATTTAGCAGTTTTTAAAAATGGGATTTAAAAACTACAAGGAATTCAAAATGCCACTACATGAACATATTCTCAGGTAGCAATCCTTTGAATGGTAAAAATTTATCTAGTTTTTAATGCCAATAGAAATATATTTATTAAATGCTCCTCCTCATTAATTAATAAAAAGGATTTCCTTTGTAATATATTACTTCATAATGCTGCAGAGATTAAGGAAGAAAACAAGTACAAATATTATTCTTTTGTGTGTAGCTACGTAATTGTTTCATTAAGCTCATGTTAATGATGTGGTTATTTGTCATTTTTCTTGGTGTATATTTGTGCTGTGTATTAAAAAATAGATAAGGTCTAATGTCTCCAAACAAAAAATTATTAATCTGGGTTCTGTTTGAAATTTTTTGAAAGAATTTCACTTGTAAGTTTAAGATTCTATAGTTGATTATAAATGCCACATATAAAAATACTGATCAAACAATTTTAAATGATTACAATTAGCAGAAGTATAAACAGATGATTACTGAGTCTTTTCTTCTCTACCATAAATTGCCAAAGTATGTTTTGGTAGAGATAGTTATCAAGAAATTTACCAATAAGGATTCTGATTATACTTGCTTCATTAAGTCTAATAACTTATTATTAAGTGCTGGATTTTTGTAAAACACTAGATTGTATATAAATCTAATAATGTCAAAAAGTGAAAATCATTTAATTTTACAGGGACATTTCATCTGTGTTAAATTTCTAATTAGAGGGCTAGCTATGGGCTTTACTAATAGATGATCTTTTTTCATGCCTAAAGAAAAGAAACTAATTCAGGAAACTCTACCTGTTGTTCCCTGACATGTACAGTCCCTGGGATATTGATTTAGCTGTAACAGGTAGGTTAGCAAGTACTGACTGGCTCTCTGCTCTGTGCATACAGTTGTGACCCTGTTACATTTATTGTGGTCTTTGTGCTCCTCAGTTCAGCTAGATCCGAGTTCTTGTCTTACAACCAGGAAGAATTAGACGTGGACACTGGAGAGTGAGTGGAGTAGAATTTATTAAGTGAAAGGAAAGCTCTCAGCAAAGAGGGGATGCAGGGAGGTGGTTCCCCTACCCGAAGGTGGGAAAGTCCCCCGTGTGCCTGGGTCCAGGTCCTTTTATGGACTCAGAATGGGGAGTGCATGCTGATTGGTTTGTGAGTATGTGAAAAAGGTTAAAGCGAAGACACCACTCAGTGGTGGGCACGACAGTGTAGAAAACCAGTTAGGAAAGGGTAGGTGTATGTAAAATAGGTGAAGGGTAAGGATCAGTCAGAAGAAATTGAGCCAAACAAGAAGACAAGTTCTCAATCCAGTTCGAGGATTTAATTTGTAGCTTGCCTTTCAGGCTTTAAACTGTCTTTGGCTTGGAAATGGCGCTTCATCAAGGACCCACCCCATCTGCCTAGGCATTTGGCTGCCTCCTGCCACACTCACATTCATGTTTACATTACTATTATACCACCATGGATGTTTACAGCAGTCCTATGCAGACCCACTTCAAATAATCTACCCTATGACAATGCTAATACAAAAATACTCCTTATTACACTAAATTTGACTTATTACACTAAATTACACTTAATCTGTGCGTACATAGGAAATGTGGTACTCATAATGTGTAAGATTTGATCATTCTAATATTTCCCCCTTAAAGTTATTTATGGCTTCCTCTTTGACCTATTCTCATGACTGTAGATGATCGGAAGCATCTTCAGGAAAATTTCCGCAGAGAAATGTAGTTAATTGGAAAGTAAAGCATATTTCATTTTTAGACTTCATTCTGAAAAAAATCTCATTTTCTTATGCTTAATAAGAATTAATGAGAATTGTAGCTCTCCTAGCCATGAAATTCTAGAGCTGAGTAATGTTAACTAAAAGTGGTTATTGCTCAATGATTTGATTCTTTATGTAAAATGTTCAAAGTTGCCATGTTTATCTTTAGTCAAAGCGCACTTAACAGAGACTGTAAAATCATGTACTCTTGAGTGGCATACTGGCACTCTGGCATAGGTAGATGGCAGATCACATTATAACTTTGATATACAGAGTTTAAGAGATTCCACTATTTTACGGTCATTCTATATTGTTCTATATGTTTGTTCCGGGTAATCTGCATTCTAACAAATAGCATAATAACTTCATGATCCTAAGGAAGGCTTTCTTTGGTAATCTTTTGAAATCAACTAAATGGACTACCTAATTTGTACATGGAAAAGTCTCTCCTTTAATACCTGAGTACACTGGGATTTCCTCTAGATCGTGATGCTTGTAAATGAGAATCCTCTGCTGACAGAAGCAGCAGCCCTGAATAAATGCTACAGAGTGATGGATTTGATTTGTGAGAAATGTATGAAGCAAAGAGACATGAATGAAGTATTGGCTATGAAAATGCATTACATAAGCTGTATCTTTCAGAAATGCATTAACTTCTTGAAAGATGGAGAGAACAAACTGGACACCTTGATCAAAAGGTACTCTTTTTACTACGTCGTTTATAAAATACACTCAACTGGATTTTTTTTTATATGAAGCCTGATTATTATGGGTTTCAAAATTAAACATTTTGGCAGCAATTGCTGTTGTTGGAATCACATTTAGTCTTTGACAAACAGACAATAATGTTATACTTACATTGAGTGATTATTCAGTTCTGTATTCTTTACTGTGATGTTTTTGTTGTTACCAGCGATTTACAGATGAGGAATCTGAGGTTTGGAGAGGTTAAATAGCATGCGTAAGATCACACAGTGAGAAAGTGGCCCAAGTCTAAATTTGAGCATATTTCATGCCCTAGGTTGCAGCTCTGGATTTATAATGGCATCCAGGGTGTCTCTGTTACGGTACCTTGGAGAGCTGTGTTTTATGCTGGTTCTCTGACCACCAGAGATCAAATTCTCTTGCATACTTACCTAAAAAAGGGAACTAAGTCTGAAGGGTGTGGCCCTATGAGAGTTTTTATTCTTAGTACAAATAACTGACATGGTAATAAGTAACTAGCTAATCTGATAACAGTGTTTAACGTGTTTTATGGTGATAGTCACCTCTCCATATTCATTTAATGGGCCTGAAAACCTTATAAGGCCTAGCGTGACATATGGGTTGAAGAGCAATTTGAATTGAGCCCGTCATCATGATTTGAAGAGACAAAGGAAATCTTAAGTAACAGAAGATACTACTAAAAACTGTTGGGTTCAGCTAGGAGAGAGTGCTTAGTGATTCAACTCCAATTACTCTTTAAAAAATATCTTTCAGCTTGTTAAAAGGCCGAGCTTCTGATGGCTTTCCAGTGTATCAAGAAAAGATCATCAGAGAAAGTATCAGAAAATTTCCTTACTGCGAAGCTACACTCCTCCAGCAGCTGGTTCGAAGCATTGCTCCTGTTGAAATTGTAAGGCTCCTCTTACCTAAGTTGACTCTATCAGTAAGACCTAATTACCACATATTGTATTGTTAAAGGCAAGTTCTCTTTAGTATTTATTTTTATTATTTCAGAATATTTTTAGGAACAAAGGTGGAGATAGGTTTGCCTGTCCCTGTTGATTTATTTCCCATCTCACGATCTTCTTCTTACCTTATTATAGTTCATAGTTTAATAATCAGGACGTCCCTATGTTGAAATGTAGATAGTTAGGGTAGGAACTTACATTTTATATACATCCACTGTGTAATATAGGTACACACTTACACTTGTAGCTATATGAATTACCAGCACAAAGTCATACACTAGATGCAAGTATGAATTGATTGCCTAGGGTGATAGTATCCAGGCAGTGGGGATGTAGTGGGATAAGCCATGGGAAGGCTCCTTGTGGTTCCTGATAACAATCTCAAAGTATGCTCCAGCTTCCCATAATCCTCCTTAATGCCTCTGATTAGAAAATGTCCATACTAAAACCTGTTTATACTTACCCACTATATAAGTGCGTTTTGTTAACTTTATCTGTTATTTTAATTACTTGCTATTCATTTGTCATGTATTTTAATTTATTTGGCCTTTTCTATTTTGAGGCAGAGTCTCTTTCTGTCGCCTAGGCTGGAGTGCAGTGGCACAATCTCAGCTCACTGCAACCTCCGCCTCCCAGGTTCAAGCGATTCTCCTGCCTCAGCCTCCTGAGTAGCTGGGACTATAGGTGCGCGCCACCACACCCAGCTAATTCTTGTATTTTTAGTAGAGATGGGGTTTCACCACGTTGACCAGGTTGGTCTCAAACTCCTGACTCAGGTGATCTACCCACCTCGGTTTCCCAAAGTGCTGGGATTACAGGCATGAGCCACTGCGCCCAGCCACCTTTTCTATTTTGAATACATTTTTGTTTACCCTATCTATACCCATTCATGCTTTTATACGTTTCAACCAAAAACTTGATCAGCTTTTGTCTATCAGGCAAGAAATTGATCCTAAGACCAGTCCCACCCATGGCTTCCTCCCTCCCTCTGGCAAATCTGGTTCCCTTCTCTATGCTTTCTCTCTGGGTTGTTATGTCATCCTCAGTGTGGAACATCAGGGCTCAAAGTGGGCTCCAGATGCTCCTTCGTACATTAATAATTTACCTAGTCTGAACCATAAAATAAACAAGAAAGACCTGAGCAGGCAAGACCATCTCATAAAGTTCATGTATTGATTTATTCATGTGTGCTCCCCCTACTTTCAAGGGTTTCTTTACTCATACTTTTTAACATAGTTGGCTATTTAGTGGTTATGCTTTTGGAAGAATAAAGTTAGCAAATTATGATTTGTCAATTACAAATGTGTCTTAGCAGCACATATCAAAGCCCAACCAACCATGAATTAAATAGATAAGGGTTTATGTATTCACATATACATAGATGCCCAAAGGTAGCAGACTAGGTCTGGTATAGTGACTTAAAAATAGTTTGGGGACCCAAACACTTTCTCATCTTTCCCTTCCAATATTCCTTAGCTATGTAGGTTCTTATACGCATACTTACGATCTCATGGTTACGAGGCATTTGATGTTCCTCCTCCAGCTCATATTCCTATCCCAGGCAGGCAGGAAGAGCAAAGGGGTCCATATCTGGAAAACATAAGCTCTGCCAGAAGCCCTCTGCCTGTGTCACATGACTTTCCTTAGCTACACAGGAGTCTGGGGAAATAAGTATTTTTGGCTTTTCTAAACACTGCTGCTTTGAACAAAATTACACTTCTGTTAGTGAGGAAGCTGGGAGAATTGATATCACAGAAGCAACTAGCAGTACCTGTTATGTGGGATTTCCAGCACTCACAAATGGTTGCTGACCTTTTACCTTCATGAGAAAAAACAGAAAAACTAAAACAGCAAGCCAGAGTTCTTAAAAAAAAAAAAAAAAAAAAAGCAGGTCAATATCATGGTCAACAAGTTATCTTAGCTCCATGTAATAGAATAATGTAATTAGAATTTATAGAGTATAATTATTATTTTTATTTATTTATTTATTCAGGGGGAGTCTTGCTTGTTAACCAGGCTAGAGTGCAGTGGCGTGATCTCGGCTCATTACAACCTCAACCTTCCAGGTTCAAGCGATTCTCATGTCTCAGCCTCCTGAGTAGCTGGGACTACAGGCACACGCCACCATGCCCGACTAATTTTTTTGCATTTTTAGTAAAGACGGGGTTTCACCATGTTGGCCAGGCTGGTCTTGAACTCCTGACTTCAGGTGATCTGCCCGCCTTGGCCTCCCAAAGTGCTGGGATTACAGGCGTGAACCACTATACCTGGCCTAGAGTATAATGATTATTGTTTACCCCAGTGATCTGAGTCATCAAGAAAAGGTTTATAATAAAGTTAGGATAGTATTTCATGCATTTTGGAAAGACTTTTCTTTAACAATTTTTGTTCTTGGAAGTTTTATGTTCTCCTCTCTGGAAAACTTGATCCCAAATGCTTGTGATTGTGCATATCACAGCTATTGTTTACTGCCTAATGCGTTTTCATATTCTGCAAGTTCTAAGCCTCTGAAGTGATGCCCACCTTTTCCCGGCATATCATGGTTCCCAGGGCTGGCTGCTGTGAGCTTCACTGTGTTGTTTTCTGACAGTGCTAATGCCTGGGCCCTCTGCTCAGCTTTTGGTTCCCTCTGCCTACTGTGGAACTCTGGCTTCTGCCTGTCTCAAGGCTCAGCAGGAAGTGTGAGGCATGGCTAAGTTTAGAAAGATTGCTCCAGTATCATAGCAGATCATACCGTTAAAGATAATTTTGCTTTATCTATTGACACTATGTATTTTAACTTCTGGAAGTTAAAATGTCTGTGATTTTATAGCATACATTGAATAAAACATCCTGTTTGTTTTTAGGCTGAGTATCTTTCTATGGGAGGAGCTCTGACACCCAAGCAGATTCTTCTCTAACAAAATAGATGACAAGATTTTATATAACAAGGGATTTATTGTCACAACACCAGTACCAAGAAACATGGTTACTCATCTGTACCACTGTTACTTTTCTTTGTCAGCCATAGTTCACATAACAGGTGTGCTCCTAGCAAAATATTCTTCAGTTTTCTCTTGAGTTACATCTGTGAGAATGTCAGTGTGTGGTATGACTCCCACAACTGTCCCATTTCGTGGGAGATTTTGAACACGTCTCAAGCAGTTTTGTGAAGAAATTTGAACGTGAAAATATAATTGTCGTAATGTCTGTTGAATATATCATATTCTGTTGATTTGTGGGGCAGACTGCTCCACGATTCAGTACTCTACTTTTGAGGCAAAAGAATGATACAGATTTGTAAACATTCAGTGTAATATTAAGAACCAGTCATTCTCAAACTTTTAGTATGTCTTAGAATTACCTGGGAATATTGGTAATAATGCAGGTACCTAGACCACATCCTTAGAAATTCTAAGTTATAAGGTATGGGGCAGTGGGAGGGATCTGCATTTTTACCAGGTTCTCTGATGCAGTCCAGCATTTGAGGACAACTAAAATAGACATTCATTCCTGATGGAATTATTAACTGAAGTGTCTAATATCTGAAACTTGATTTCACCTAATTTTTCCTCATTATACTATCTTTATTCCAAAAGAGAATTCATAGCACTTTCATGTGAAAGCAAACCCAGTCATTATTATTTGTATTCAAGAAGAACATGGCAGTTCCAAAATGAGTGCTACTTTTAAAATGCTTCTTGAATCTTTGAATATTTTCTTTGACTATCTTGAGTATACAGAACAGTGAAGGACATTGTTCCTGGGTGATATTTTTAAATCTCTGTTATGTACAATTGGTAA
The DNA here is from genome assembly GCF_037993035.2 of Macaca fascicularis. Classification (NCBI taxonomy): domain Eukaryota; kingdom Metazoa; phylum Chordata; class Mammalia; order Primates; family Cercopithecidae; genus Macaca; species Macaca fascicularis. The sequence continues at coordinate 113,595,379 of NC_088377.1, forward strand.
GATAATATAAAACAAATATTCTTAGGAAGAAAAAGCAAATACTCAAAATGAAAATTATAAAGTATCAAAATTCTGGTTTGGAATAAATGAAGAAATTTGAAAAACTCAGAACAAAGAACTGTTAGGAACAGGTAAGAAAAATAGATACTGTGTAAATATTTTTTGCTAAATAAGTTTTAGTAGCATCGTCTCAGACATAAATACTTACCCCCTTTTTTTTTTTTTTTTTTTTTTAAATAAAAGGTCTTGCACTGTCACCAAGTCTGTAGTGCAGTGGCATGATCTCGGCTCACTGCAACCTCTACCTCCCGGGCTCAGGTGATCCTTCTGCCTCAGACTCCCAAGTAGCTGGGACTACAGGCATGCCACCATGCCTGGCTAATTTTTGTATTTTCAGTAGAGTCAGGGCTTCACCAAGTTGGTCAGGCTGCTCTCAAACTCCTAACCTCAAATGATCTGCTTGCCTTGGCCTCCCAAAGTACTGGGATTACCGGCGTGAGCCACTGCTCCCAGCCCCTTATAATTTTCTTTGTAAAAAAAATATATAGACCAGGCGCAGTGGCTCACGCCTGTAATCCCAGCACTTTGGGAGGCCAAGGTGGGTGAATCATGAGGTCAGGTGTTCGAGACCATCCTGGCCAACATGGTGAAATCCTGTCTCTACTGAAAATACAAAAAATTATCTGGGCGTAGTGGCGGGCACCTGCAGTCCCAGCTGCTCAGAAGGCTGAGGCAGGAGAATCACTTGAACCTGGGAGGTGGAGGTTGCAGTGAGCCGAAATCGAGCCACTGCACCTCCAGCCCGGGTGACAGAGTGAGACTCCATCTCAAAAAAAAAAAAAAAAAAAAAATTTATAAATGTTTTTTTAACAACCTTTTTAAATTTTCCATTGCCCGCTAGTAATAAGTTTCACACATTTGGTTTTTCTTAATAGTTTGATTCAATTGCATGTGTGTTTCTTAACAAATTTGGAACATACCAATTATAATGGTGATAATTTATTTGAACTGCAAGCCAACATAAAGCAAATGAGTTTAAATATATTGCCTTTAAAATACTTATATTATACTAAACTTTTTGGAATTAAGATAAACATTTTTGATGTGCCCTATAATTGTTTCAAGGAATATGAACATTTGCTGGTTGTCAGTTCTCAGAAAAAAAATTCCACTCTGGAGTCATTGTCCTAAATCTGAATCGCTATGGGCTTACTGAATTATCCTCACTGGAAAAATACTTTTATTCTACATTAAGGGTGTATTTTTCTCTTTAATTATCTGGACCTGTGACTGACTTTTCATATGTTTTGTACAGAAAATGGTATATTCTAAAAGATTTTTGTCATTTTGTCTTAAAGCCTGTGTAATCTATAGCCTTAATGATTTCTTCCTTTTTGTGTCAATATTGTAGGACAGCAGTATCCATGGGCTGATACCTCTGTAGTGTTTCCATGGTGATTTCAGAGTTTGTTTTTTCTCCTCTTCATGCCCACTCTAGGGTTCTGATCCCACTGCATTCTCCGTCCTTACCCAAGCCATCACTGGCCAGGTGGGTTTTGTGGATGTGGAGTTTTGCACTACCTGTGGAGAAAAGGGAGCAAGTAAAAGATGTTCAGTTTGCAAAATGGTAAGAATGGAGTTCTTTTTAGTTCATTGACCTCTGGTGTAGATGCAGCCAAAGCTGATGATTGAGTTTTAATATTCCATAAGAATAGACATTAGTTTTCTAATAAATTGTAGCAATGAAAATATTTTATTTAATACTTAAAAAGTAGTTTTGGAAGAGAATTAATAGGATCAGTATAGTTATTTACTGTGTCTTCTGCTACACTGCCAGTCTTTTTTGCCCCTTTGTTGGTCACCTCATGGAAAGAAAGGATATGAATGAATGAATATGAGAAAATAAGAGAAAGATTATCTGTGGTGCAAGGAGACCAAGGCTGGTGCAGATATGAAACCTAGAATAGGACAGTTCATAAATATACATTCTTTACTCTTCTGATGTTGACTTTAATGACAATGTCTTCATCAACATATCCTTGTAAAACTACAATTTCTGACTGTTGCCAGTCTTTAATCCCTATGGACTGTACTGCCCCCTTCTGCCAGAATTAACTTTGTAAAAGGCATATCTGATTGTGTTCTCATATCCAGATACTGAGCACATGCATGTGTCTGTACATTCACTTAATCCCATAGGTAGCATCAACTGCCTGTTGACTTTAAAGTTGAAATTCTTCAGCATGTTGTATGAAACCCATTATAATCTACTGTAACCTACTTCTTCAGCTTCATCTTGTTTAATGACTTACTTCTCTGAACCTGAGTTTCCTGAATTAAATGAAATTCCAGAATTAAATCAAACTATTCATATTGGTTAACTATTACTGCTTATAAAAACACACTGAAACTCAGTGCTTAAAACAATAATCATTTAGTCTTTCTCTCACAGTTACGGTTGGCTGTTCTCAGCTGGGGCAGTTGTGCTCCATGTGACTCTCATGCTGCTTGTACTAGCAGGCTAGGCTGAGCATGTTGTCTTGGCAATAGCAAAGGTACACATGGGCAGATAGAAACACAGAAAGCCTCTCAAGGACTAGCCTTGAAATTGCCATGTTGTGTCATGCTATTGGCCATAACAAATCACATGGGCCAGTATGAAGTCAAGTCTCCTCCCTTTCAGTGCAGAGAACTTTGAAATCATATGAGAAAGTGTATGAATGCAAGGATGAATGAAGCATTGGGGTCAATAATACAATATATGTATAAGGGCCTAGCACAGTGCTTGGCATATAATAAGTGTTTAATAACATTCATTCCCATCTCCTTTCCACCCCCACTTGCAAAAATATAAGGCCATTTACAAAAACTTCTTGCTGTCCCTGTTCCTGCATTTTTGTACTAGATATTTTCTCCAGTCAGAATTCTTCTTTCCCATTTTTCTGTCTACCTTGACTCACCACAGCTAGAGTGAGTTGCTGCTTCCTCTATGCCTCCATCACTTACATCCTGTACTATGTTTTAAAATTATGTATTTAGGTGCCTGCCTCTCTCCCTTCTTCCGTATCTTTCTTTTTCTTGACCCTAGCTACCTTTGGGACAACAACTCTATCTTCCTTGTCATTGTGCTGTACCAATTCTGGCACATGGCGGGTTCATAATAAGCTATTTGCTAAAGTCTTTGGTAGACTGTTTGTTATATATTCATTATTGTTTTAAAGTAAAGCTACACACTATAAATCTAAATGAATACACAGATACTGTGTTAGGCTGTTCTTACATTGCTATAAAGAAATACTTGAGACTGGGTTTTTTTATATTTCTAAAGAAATTACATTTATAAAGAAAAGAGGTTTAATGGGCTCACGGTTCTGAAGGTGTACAGGAAGCATGGCACGGGCATCTGCTCAGCCTCTGGTGAGGTCTCAGGAAGCCTTCAATTCTGGTGGAAGGTGGAGGGGGAGCAGGCATGTCACATGGCAGGAGCTAGAGCAAGAGGAGGTGGGGGAGTTGCCACATGCTTTTGAACAACCAGATGTTGTGAGAACTCACTCACTATTGTGAGGACAGCACCAAGGGAAGGGTGCTAAACCGTTTATGAGAAAACCGCCCCCATGATCCTATCACCTCCCACTAGGCCCCACCTCCAACATTTGGGATCACAATTCACTATGAGATTTAGAGGGGACAACATCCAAACTATATCAACCACATATTATGGTTTTAAAATAAAGTATGGAAAATGACATTTTTATAACTTAGTCATAGTTGGGAAATCTTACAACCCGAGCTCTGGAAATGAAAATAAACCAACAATTGCTTTCAGGTGATATATTGTGATCAAGCCTGCCAGAAGACACACTGGTTTACTCATAAGAAAATCTGTAAGAATCTGAAGGACATTTACGAAAAGCAACAATTGGAGGCTGCCAAAGAAAAGAGACAAGAGGAAAACCGTACGTATATAAAAACCGAGTTCACCCTGCTTCTTAGTGGAGAGAGAGATAATAGGCGATCTTAACACACTGGAACTGAGTCTTCTCTGGAAGCCATAGGAGCTCAGGAGTGACCAATGAAAGAATCACATTTAAATTTAAATGTGTCCCTTTTTTAAGTTCTTGGGATATAGTCAGCCTAGACATCACTGGAAAACAGAGACGTTAAATTCTGAGGGATGTAGTTTATTTCATATTCCACATTCTAGCTTAGGTGACTGCCCTGGAACAATGGGATTCTTAATGGGTATCAACTTATATGCTGCTCATGAAGGATTTTAAAGTCTTTGAATAACAGAATTAATTAAATTTCCACTAATGGCTACCAGAAGATTTTAAGGGTGGAAACCTTTAAATTCCTTAATTAAATTTCAGAACTATAGGTGAAATTACAGAGTACATTTATAAATCATTAAATTGCAGCTCTAATATACCGATCAAATTTCTACAAGTGTCAGAGCAGTGAATTTTGTATTATTTTTTTTCTCCATCCCTCTTGAGGTTTTGTGACCCATTTTCATCAGAAATAGTGAGTTGCTTCAGCAGTGATGATCAGACTGGAGAGGAGAACCGCCCCCACCCTCATGCCTCATTCCAGAGAATATGTCGTATGTTCTGGGGGAGTGCATGTAGTTTGAAAAAGATGCCTCGGTTACTCTGATACCAGGCATTTCTGCCTCCACCTCTCAAGGAACCATATCCTCTTTACTACTGGGTTGAGAAATACTCTCAGTGGAATTAAATGATTTGTACACAATTAAACCATTTATCCTTAATAGTCAGGCTTTCTGACTGCCATGCCTTCTCTTGTTTTCTTGACCAGATTTTTTTATTCTATGTGCTAAGGACAGAAAGTAACAAATGTTCATTACTAACACACCACTGAGGGAGAAGATTGTCAGTAGAATGGGCACTCCCATTTGTTAAGCATCATTCATGCGCCAAACACTGCTCTAAATATTACAGACACCTTTATTCTTCACCAATGGAGGCTAGCCTTTATTACCTACATATTATAGACAAGGGAAACAACTGCATGCAGGCAATTACCTCTCCAAGGACATCAAACGAATTCACAGAAAAGCTGTATTCAAATACAGGCTTTGTCAAGTCCCAAGCAACAATCCTGATTTAGAGATGGCTTTGGAACCAGAAGCCTGAGTTCAAATGCTGGTTCTGCTGTTTCACTAGCTAGGAGACTTGTAGCAAGTTACCAAACCTCGCTCTTCTCAGTTTTCTCATTTGTAAAATAATGTTAGCGATGACAGTAGAGATAATAATATACCTCATGTAGTTGATACGAAGATTAAATAATACATGTAAAGCATTGAGAAGAGTGTCTGACACATGGTAGGAACAAAATAACAACTTCTTCTTTTTTTAATCAGACGGCAAACTTGATGTCAATTCTAACTGTGTTAATGAAGAGCAACCAGAGGCTGAAGTGGGTATCTCCCAAAAAGATTCCAATCCTGAAGATTCCAGGGAAGGAAAGAAAGAATCTCTTGAAAGTGAAGCTGAGTTGGAAGGCTTACAGGATGCTCCTGCAGGGCCACAGGTGTCGGAGGAGTAAAAGCCAGAGCAAGTGCCAGTGGGGATGGTCCTCACCCTGCAAGAAGCTGGAAAACTCATGGGAATGCATTGTCCTCGCCTCGTTATACCTGCATGGCACCATGGCAGGATTCCACATTTCATAGAATAGAGGTTTTCAAGGAAACCCCTGTTGACCATGCCCTAATTTCCTATTGATTTCTGTTCTATAATTGAACAGATAATCCTATGGAAAATGTTTTGTTTCAAAATACAGGAAAAACATTCCTATTCCCTTTCTGAGGCTGGCTTTCCAGCAGTTGTTTCAAAGGAAAATAGATCCCCTTAAAGAAAAAGTATAGGCTTTAGGGAACAAAGGGACAAGCAGAACAGATGTGGAAGAGAGATTTTCAGGAGAGAAAAAATTGATAGCTACAGAGATGGGTAGTTAGAAAAATCGTAACTTATATGTGAATAAAATACATATAAACAGCATTTACTGTAGTGGCGTTCTACTTATTAAGATGCAATGAAATGAAGAAAAGCTTCATGTCCAAGGACCTTTGCCACAGTTCAGCTAGTTGTAGTTTTATACAGAAATGATCCTGAACACTCTGAACTTGACATAGTCCTGCGGTGATATTCTATCTGCAGTATTTGTACCTCCAGAATGGCAGATCCCTCAGCAGGAACAAAGGCGTATTGACGGTTCTCTCAGCATGTGCAAAAAAGGTACTTCCTGAAACTTTTGATTCAATAATGGCTAAACATACTATGTACACAATTATTGTAAGGCTAATTCACGTGCCATACTCCACCTGAAAGCCTGAGTTATCTTGCTATAAGCTTTTCATGGAGCACTTCCTTTCCAGAAACTGATTTGTAACTCTATTAGAGAATGTCCTGGTGTCAGTTTTTAGCATATGTAGTATTTAAACAGAGTTAGAATGTGATGTCTGAAGATAGTGCTGCATTTCTAAGTTTCTTGTGTGGATTTTAAAATAAATTGTGCCTACAAATATAAACAACTCATCTTGTTTTATAATTTATTGTTGGGGAGTGGCAAATATTGCAGAAATATTAGAGAACTTAAAAAATAATAGGGAACTTGACAAATATTGGAGAACAGCAAAGTAACAATTATTTTAATATGTACAATGGCAGAACAAAATGACTAGAATTCTCACCTCACTTTGCTGATCAAATTCTATCTTGTGGATTTTGTTTGTTTGTTTGTTTTTGTTTTGAGACAGAGTTTGGCTCTTGTCGCCCACACAGGAGTGAAATGGCACTATCTCAGCTCACTGAGACCTCCGCCTCTCAGGTTCAAGTGACTCTTCTGCCTCAGCCTCCTGAGTAGCTGGGATTACAGGTGCCTACCACCACACCCAGCTAACTTTTGTACTTTTTTTTTTTTGAGACGGAGTCTCACTCTGTTGCCTAGGCTGGAGTGCAGTGGCGCAATCTCGGCTCACTGCAAGCTCCACCTCCCAGGTTCACACCAGCTAATTTTTTGTATTTTTAGTAGAGACGGGGTTTCACCATGTAAGCCAGGATGGTCTCGATCTCCTGACCTTGTGATCCACCCGCCTCGGCCTCCCAAAGTGCTGGGATTACAGGCATGAGCCACCACGCCCGGCCATTTTTGTATTTTTAGTGGAAACGGGGTTTCACCATGTTGGCCAGGCTAGTCTCAAACTCCTGACCTCAGGTGATCCACCTGCCTTGGCTTCCCAAAATGCTGGGAATACAGGCGTGAGCCACTGCACCCAGCCTATCTTGTGGATTTTTATCTTCCTTACACTTTATTTTTTTCCTAGCCCTAACATATACCCTATACCACACAGACCCTGTACCATGCTGGTTCTAGGATGACTTTGAGTAAATTCAATGTTGAGGGTTAACTGGTTAGGAATTCAGCAGGTGAATTTAGACTGAATTTGTTAATCATGACAAGCCTCCCTTGGAAAAAAATAAAATCATTCATCCAAGTACTTCATCTATACACACACTGATGAACATTTATCTTTAGGTAGTAAAGGAGCCCTCCCAGTCATTCCTCTCCCACTGACATGCTTTTTACCTGAGTTTCCGGGATTTTCGTGATTTTTTGTAATGTTTGTGTTACCATCAATTCTCCTTTTCTTCACCCCACGCTGTCACACACTGTGGAGGACTCTGGCAAGAGGGCGTGGCCCCTGTCTTTGCATACCATGAGGGTTGTGGAAAAGCAGAAGAAATTGTCACCCAGTAAACTGAGTTATTTCCCTGCTCTGCATTAGCTGCAAAAAAAGAACATACAATTGGGGGAAAAAAGGCAGGCAGGTTTTATTCCTGGCCAGGAATGGAAAAGGAGAGAGCTCTTGCTCTAAAGACACCTACCTCCCAAGCTGTGGGAAGCTGGGGAACTTCAAGGAGTTAGATGTTGGGTGGAAGATAGGTAAGCATATTAGAGAGGAACTCCAGATGCACAAGCATAGATCATAAATGTGTCTCCATACACCCCACGTTCAGCAAAGGCAGCGATTCTCCTCTGGGTGAGAAGCTTAGCATTATAACGATATGCTAATGATCTAAAGGTAGCAAGGAGTCTCTGCTTCTGGTTTGCTGAGTTTCACTCAGGCCTTATCTTCCTGTAGTCACTGGGGAAGGATCCTGAAACTCCTGGACCACATGGAGTCCTTTTAAGCAGACTTTATTAAAGAGACTAGGGAAAAAAAAAAAAAAAAAAAAAAAAAGCTGTTTAAGAAAATAATGAGCTTCTTCAGCTTTATCTCTTGGACTGCCCTGGTAACCAAATTAGGCAAATAAAGAGCTGAGGCAACAGAGAGGTACTTTTCTCCTTTATTGCCATGAATTACTAAATGAATCAGAACTAACAGATAGAGCTGGCATAAATAGGAACTTTAACGTTGGACAAAGAGAAATTCAAGCATAAGCCATTTCAATATCAAAAATTTCCTTAAATGTATGTTAGGAAAGGGGTGGTCAGAAAATGGGGTTGGTTCTGATTATCATAAATTATCTAAAACAGCATTTTCCATTATACCAACAGAACACACGGTCATCTTGATTATTTTTTTCCCATGTTGAATTGTTTTCAATATGCTATCAAAAAACTCTTCTCAAACAAAAATAGGACCTAAAGGATTTTGAATACTCTTACTATTCCAATACTTCTTATACCTAGAGCTGATGTAATACAGTATTGAATTGACCAGTTGGTTTAAGAAATCGGATTCTGCTTTTTAATTCAGTGGATAATAATAGCTAACAGTGAAAGTTACTCTATCCCTGAAATAATTTTGTTTAATGTTCACAATGACCCTGTGAATTAGACTTTATCCAGTAGCACAGATGAGGAACTTTAAAGAGGTTGCCTAATTTATCCGAAATTGTAGAGCTGGTACTTGGCGAGGTCTGCAGTTTTAACTAGTACATTATACATTCTTAACATGTTAACCTCACTGTAGTATCCCTGCAGCCAGAAGATCATACAGGGTTGAAGACAAGCTGTTATTTTACAGGGTGTAATGGATATTCACAAGGTCCTGAAAAAAAAATCACTGTTTTTGGTCATCTTTCATATATATGAGTTTACTTGAGTTTTAATGTTATTGCGTATAAAACATCATAGAAATTCTCTGTCTTTTTCTCTCTCTTTTTTTTTTTTTTTTTTTAGACAAAGTCTCACTCTGTCCCCCAGGCTGGAGTGCAGTGGTACAATCTCAACTCACTGCAACCTCTGTCTCCTGGGTTCAAGAGATGCTCCTGCTTCAGCCTCCTGAGTAGCTGGGACTATAGATGCCTGCCATCATGATGGGATAATATATGTATTTTTTTAGTAGAGAAGGGGATTCCCCATGTTGGCCAGGCTGGTCTCAAACTCCTGACCTCAGGCGATCCGCCCACCTCGGCCGCCCAAAGTGCTGGGATTACAGGCATGAGCCACCGCACCCAGCCAGAAATTCTTATAGTGGATATTCTTACAGTGTTTTCATCTTCTCAGGATCCTGTCTCCCCCACTTCTGAAGAAAATTAGTGCCCTTCTTGAGTGGAAACTGACTGTTCCGATTAGATGGTTTTATGGTTGTTGCCAGTAGTGATTGGCCTCCTTGGTCACAATGAGGACAATCAGAGCAATTCCTAGAGATTTTTTTCATTCCTGAAGTTGAAGAAGGGAGGCTTTTATTATTTTTTTATTTGTTCTCTCCTTTAGAGAGTTGTAAAGTACAAGGATTTGGCTCCAGAACTGAGGCCATGACCCCTGACATGTGAAGGCACCTGAAAATGCAGTTATTAAATGGACACCAGTGAGACAGGGATAGAGACAGGAAACGCTATTTGAGTTGTCGAATCTAGTGGGCTCTGACAGAGTCCACACTTGGGTTTACAAGGTCCGCTTACATAAGCAAATACATTCCCATTTGGATTTCTGTCACTTAGAACCAAAGAATCCTTATTAATAACATCTTGTGGCAACTAGAAAACAAAAGCAAATTTCAAAAGTTAAATACATGCAAATATAGGTAAAAGAAAATTGAAGGCATAGAACTTGAATTTTATGATTATATTCTCTTAGAAAATTAACAATGGCAGTTCAAATTTCAAATTAGATTTAAGAACTAACCTCTGATTATTTATCTTGTCCATATTCCTACCCAGGGGGTCTAGGGGGTCATGCCCTACAAACCATGGATTCTCATCAGATGGGTGTTATTTGACCCTGTATATTGTGACTTGCTTTTCAATCTGACTGTGGCATAACATTATGAGACAAGGAAAAAATATTTCACTGCAAAATATATTTCCTTGCCATGCCTTGAAATTGCCCTGCAAAGTGTTTTGTGGAAAGGATCCACATTCTATAAAGAATCCCCTTCCCCCTTTGTTTTCCTTCTTTTTTTTTTTTTTTTTGCAGATCCAGGAGATAATCAGCTAAGAACCAGGCACCCCTTTAGGTCTGATAAGAAACATTTTACAACCTACTCTCTCTCTCTGAAGTCTGCTATCTGAGAGATTCCTCTTCACAGCACAATAAAACTTGGTCTCCACAATCCTTTATCTTTAACCTGAACGTTCCCTTCTGTGGATTCCAGGTCTTTAGACAAACTCAACCAATTGTCAACCAGAAAATGTTTAAGTTTACCTATAACCTAGAAGTCCCCTGCTTTGAGTTGTCCCACCTTTCTGAACCAAGCCAATGTATTTCTTAAATGTATTTGATTGATGTCTCATGCCTCTCTAAAATATATAAAACCAAGCTGTGCCCCAACCACCTTGGGCATGTGGTCTCAGGACCTCCTGAGGGCTGTGTCACAGGCCATGTTCACTCATATTTGGCTTAGAATAAATCTCTTTGAATATTTTATAGAGTTTGACTCTTTTGGTGGACAGATTGAAGTTATTTTTGTTGGAAAGAAAACCAACACAAAATGTTTTTGCATCTATTTACTAATGTTTATTTTGAAGAAAAAAAAAACTTGTATTTATTTAAAATTGGAATAGGGCATGTTTATGTAAACTTTGATAATATCAATGCATCATTTCTATGAACAAAGACAATATCTTAATTTAGTAAAAAGAAATTTTCTTCTCATGATTATTTCAGTAGATGAGCAGAGTTTACCCCCAAAGGTAGCTCTAGCCTTGTTGGTAATGCTGGTTGTATATATCCTTTAAAGTCTTAGTTTTATAAATAGCCAAAGGCAAATGGTGATCATACTTTGCATAGAATAAAGCAGGTAGCTGTGTAATGGACCATTTCAGAGCAATGTAGCTAGCTAATTCAAGTATTCACACAAAACCACTTTATCTGATGATTCCAAATGGTTAAGATTTTAATGTGGAAAAAAAAAAAATCCCAGGAGAAACCATGAGAGAATTATTTATGACTTTAGCATGAAGGAGGCCTTCATAAATATACTAAACCCAGAAACCACAAAAGGAAACAAATTCAGCTACATTTAAAACATAATCTGAATACTTCTGCCCCTGGGAAGGTGGAGTAGACATACTTTTCACTATTCTTCCCACTAAGGAAAGCTAAAAACCCCGAAGAAGAAGAAGAAGAAGACTGTGAAAGTTGGAGAGGAGGTAGACTGGCTTGGGATCCTGGACCCATGTTCCAAAGTCTGTTACAAGCTGGAATGCTTTTATAAGGAAGTTTAGGAGAAGGGAGAAGGACTTCTCATATTGGACTTGTCCTTTTTCTTTGGAGGGTACAATATAGAGGTTATCATCATTGGCTACAATACAGGTTTAAATGTTCTAGGTGCAAGACAATCAATACAACTTCATGATTCAGAAACAAATCAGTGTCCTTGTCAATGTCAGTAAGTTATGTATTAATCAGTATATCAGCAGTTTGAGGAACTCATGATAAGATTTAAGGGACTCACATGAATCACAAGACTTTCCCCAGGCAGGTAATTTGGAAGCCTGCCAAATGTGACCTGTAAGTTATCAAATGGCATATTCAAAACTGTCCTCACTGTTTTTTAATCAGCTAGGTACTATTCATGCCCCTATTGGATCTGAAAATTACAGAGCCTATCCATTCATTTATGTATTAATGACTGCAAAAAGTGAACCACTTTACAAATGTTTATTTGAAGATTTGGTGGAGTTTGCAAAAAAACAAACAAAAAGGATTCCAACTAAATCCTCAAACCATAATGACAGATTTGGAATTAGGTATGAGCAAGCCTTCTAAAAGTGACTTTCAAGGTGTTATCAATAAAGCGTGTGTTTTCCAATCAGCCCAATGCTTTCGGGAAAAAAAAAAAATCAGATAAGTGGATTGGTCGCATAATACAGCAATGACAAAAACTTGAGTTTAGAAATTTGTCTGCATTGGCATTCTTTCCAACTGTGAAATTCTAGGAGCTTTTAATAGCTTTCTCTGCATTTGCCTGGAGAAGCCAGTAAAATTACTGACTGGTTCGAAAATAATTATGTGCACAGTAGGACAGGAAAACACTTACACAACAGTTTTCCTGTTCCATCACCAATATCATTTCTGCCAAATTAGTGGTCTGTCTATAAGTGCATACAGAACAGATTCTGAGCACTCCAAACAACATAGAAGCATGGTACAGAAGATGGGAAAATTTAAAAGGCAATGTTCCTGTGAATGTATATTAAATCACAGAAGAATTTCAAAAAGAGCAGCACCATGTAGAAAATGAATGGGGGCAGATACATTACCATAGTTCACTGCAGCCTCGACCTGCCTGGGCTCAGGTGATCCTCCTATCTCAGTCTCCCAAGTAGCTGGGACTAGAGAGATCGCTTGAGCCGGGGAGGTCGAGACTGCAATGAGCTGTGATCATGCCATTGCCCTCCAGCATGGGTGACAGAGAGACCCTGTCTCAGAGAGAGAGAGACAGAGACAGAGAGACAGACAGAGACAAGTAAAAAGAAACTTCCTTTAAGTACAATTAATTGTGATCTTAATTACCTTTGACCTTTGTTCACTCCCACTTGTTTATTGTTATTGTTATTTCATTGTTATTGTTTGTTGTTATTCATTTATTTATTTATTTTTTGAGACAGGATCTCACTCTGTTGCCCAGGTTCCAAGTCCTGGGCTCAAACAATCCTCCCATCTTGTTCTCCCAAACTGCTGGGATTACAGGCATGAGCCATCATGCCCGGCCTGGTCATATTTTTGATGGGTTGATTCTCTCCAGTCCATGTTCCAGTCCAGATGCATAATAATAATACAAGAATTGAAAACGAAAATTTTGAGACAGATCCATCTCACAACCTGCCTTTCTTTTCTAGTGGTACAAGCCCCATTGAGTGAAGTGCTCCTAATCTCTGCTGATTTTAAATGCTGTAGAAAGCATTGTTGTATTTAATTCCGTGCACTGAAGATTTCTTATAGTCCTAGAATACAGATCAATCTAGATGTATGGTCTCGATCAATCACAAGAGGATCAATAAGCCTTTTTTCTTATTCTACTTCCCTTTTTTGAAAGGGCCTTGATTTGCATTTGCTGCCTATAGACAGCAATTTGTCTGATTTTTTTTTTTTTTTTTTTAATATTCAGGGGATACATGCGCTTGTTTGTTAATGAGCATACTGCATTCTGTGGGAAGTGGGCTTCTAGTGTACCTAATACCTACATAGCAAACATCGCATCCCACAGGGAATTTTTCATCCCTTGTCCCCCTCCCACCCTCCTCCCTTCCAGAGTCCCTGAGTGTCTATTATTTCCATCTTTATGACCATGCATACCCACTGTTTGGCTCCCACTTATAAGTGAGAACGTGCAATATTTGCTTTTCTGCTTTGGAGTTGGTTCACTGAGTATAATGGCCTCCAGCTCCATCCATGTTGCTGTAAAAAGCATAAAATCATTCTTATAGCTGCATCACTGGAGAATTTTAACTTTTTTATTGGTTGGTCTTCCTTTCTCTCTCTCTCTCTCTCTCTCTCTCTTACTCTCTCTCTCTCTCTTTCTTTCTTTTTGCATCTTAGATGACACAAACCAATGTTTGTTTTTTGAGACAGGGTCTCACTCTGTCACCCAAACTGCAGTGCAGTGGGAATGATCCTAGCTCACTACATCCTCAGACCTCCTGCCCCAGCCTCCCCAGCCTCCTGATGATATAGGAGTTAAGAAGAAATTATTTAGACTGATAGTAAGAAAGTCCTTGATAAGGTTTTCCTTTTAATGAAAAGCATCCCCAAATTATTTTATTTTCTAATAAAGAGCAGCCTATAAAATCGAGCTGCAGACATAGACAAGCAAGCTAGAAGCTTGCAGGGGTGAATGCCGGCAGCTGCGCCAATAGGAAAAGGCCACCTGGGACTAGGAATGTTCAAAATGCTGGCTCCATTTCCCCTTTTCCTTTCCAATCACTTGTGCAGTAGGGAGCAGATAATATGGCACTGCGAAGTGGAAAGTCTATTTGCATAAGAAGAAGATTAGGGTGGGTTAGCCAGCTTCCCAAAGCACTATGTAAATGTCACACCTGGTCCAACCAATCTGTGGGCCCTATGTAAATCAGACACCTCCTCTTCAAGCCTATCTGTAAAATCCGGTGCATTCTGCCATGGGCAGAAAGTCCCATTTGGAAGCCCCTCTCTCGCAAGAGAGAGAGAGCTCTTCTCCTTTCTCTTTCTTCTGCCTATTAAACCTCTGCTCCTAAACCCACTTCTTGTGCTTATTGGGTTTTTCCTTGGTGAGACAACCAACCCCAGGTATTTACCCCAGACAACGACATGGCTTCACTTAGTTGGGCTGGGTGTGAAGCCTGGGCCACCCACCCTGCCCGGATTTTATTTTTTAAAGAAGTGGGCTCACCCTCCCCATGTTGTTGCTCAGGCTGGTCTCCTGGCCTATTTTATTTTATTTATTTATTATTTTTATTTTTTGGCTACTGCTAATAGCTGTTCTATGTAGGAGAAATCTGTCCTAACAAGGATAATCCTTGGAAATTTCCCATTCAAATCCAGCATTTGGTTGTCAAATGATCATCTCTTGTAAAAGGGAAAAGATTAAAAAATAAACACAAAGATAAAAATATTAAAAGAAAAAGAAGAAGAAGAAGAAAAGAATGGAACATATTCTACAAGGAGAGCCATGCCTAAAAGAAAAAAAAAGCAGCTATTCATCAAGCTGCAATACTGATAGATACCAGAGGCAGACAAATGCCTATGCAGATAAGAAAGAGTCCCTGGAGAATCTCTGCTCCACAAGTGTTTATGCCAGATGTTTTTGTGCAGATAAGGGAACCTGCACAGGGTCTTTCCTGGGCATGCCCACAAAGGACCGGAAGCCCAAACGCACTGGCAGAATGGGGTGGAGCCACCCGGAATTCACGCCTAACACATGGGAGGAGCCTGACCTTTTCAACTCGCGTTGTGGTCTGGCATTCAGTTTGTGAGGTGGAAACCTGCGTGCACGACCCCTCTTTTTGTTCAAAGCTTTCCTTTCACTTAATAAATTCTGGCCTCCTCACCTTTCAACATGTCTGCATGCCTAATTTTTCCTGGTTGTGAGACAAGAACCTGGATTTAGCCGAACTAAGGAGCAAAAAAATCCTGCATCAACATTTCAAAATATATTAAGCACTGGGGCTCTCTCTACCCCCGACACCTCAGGGTTCCCCCTGCCTGCCAATGGCGGGCCTGGCTGCCCAATCCCAGTGGCTTCCCACGCTCTCCCGCGGGCCCCAGCTCCGGCCCCCTCTCTCCCTCCCTTCCGTTTAATTCCCCTTTTCGGACGTTGCTATCATGTTGAAGCCTCAGCCGCCATAAGAGCTCTCCAAGCCCCAGCAGCCGCCCCCCATGCAGCAGGCCATGCCTCCTCTGCAGCTCCACCGGGGCCTCCTGCGGCCTCCTCCCCCTGCCTGGGGCCTTCGGCTGCCAGGAGCGGGCTCCGCTGGGAAGCCAAAAGCATCTTGGCGACGCAGCTGCCTCCGCAGCAGCAGCACCAGGAGAGGCCGGGGGCCGCTGCCACTGGCAGCGCCAGGGGACAAAGCACAGGAAAGGGACCCCCACAGTCACCTGTGTTTGAAGGCGTGTACAACAATTCCAGAATGCTGCATTTCCTTACAGCTGTTGTGGGCTCCACTTGTGATGTAAAGGTGAAAAATGACACCATCTATGATGGTATCTTCAAGAGGCTGAGCTCAAATTTTGAACTAGCAGTGGATGTTGTATACCAGAAAGCATCTGAGCCAGCAGGTGGTCCTTGTCGGGAGGATATTGTAGACACCATGGTGTTTAAGCCAAGTGATGTCATGCTTGTTCACTTCTGAAATGCTGACTTCAGCTACGCTGCTAAAGACAAGTTCACCCATTCAGCCATCGCCATTAACTAGAAGGGAATGGGGAACACAAAGAGAAGGTGCTTCAGCGCTGGGAGGGGGGTGACAGCAACAGCGACAACTATGACCTTGAGTCCGACATGTCCAATGGATGGGACCCCAATGAAATGTTCAAGTTCAACGAGGAGAACTACGGTGTGAAGACCACCTGGGATAGCAGTCTTTTTTCTTATACAGTGCCCTTAGAAAAGCACAGCTCGGAAGAGTTTCAGCAGCGAGACCTGCGTTTGGCGCAGTTGGCGTGAGAGATTGAATCAAGCCCTCAGTACCGCCTGTGGATCGCCATGGAGAGTGATGATGGGCCACTGGAGTGGAGAAGCACAGGGCGGCCCAATGGCAGTATTCAGGGCAGGAGAGCCCCAGGTTGGCATCCAGGAAGATAAAGTATATCATCCCTCTGCCTCAATGAGTCCAGGAAGGTCCCCAGGGAAGAGTTTGATGCAGCAGCTCTCCGTGTGGTCGGCCTGGCCTTAGCTCTTTGCCACCTCGTGGCCCTCACCATCTGGACAATAGCAACCCTGGCCCAGGTTCTGAGGCCCGTGGTATCAATGGAGGCCCTTCCTGCATGTCCCCAAAGGCACAGAGGCCTCTGAGAGGTGCCAAGACCCTGTCTTCACCCAATAATAGGCCTTCTGGAGAAACTTCTGTTCCTCCTCCTGCAGTGGGCCGGATATATCCCCTGAGTTCTCCCAAGTCTGCTGCCCCTGCCCCAATCTCAGCTTCCTGTCTTGAGCCTCCCATTGGCTTGGCAGTGCCAACATCTTCAGCCTCCATCCCTGTGACCTCATCAGTCTCAGATCCTGGAATGGGCTCCATTTCCTCAGTTTCTCCAAAGATCTCCCTGGCCCCCACAGATGTAAAAGAACTCTCTACCAAGGAACCTGAGAGAACCCTGGAGCCCCAGTAGCTGGCTCAGATAGCTGGGAAAGTCCCTGGTCTTCAGAATGAACAGAAACTATTCCAACTGGAAGAACTCAGAAAGTTTGGGGCCCAGTTTAAGCTTCAGCCCAATAGTTCCCCTGAGAACAGCCTGGATCCTTTTCCTCCCTGGATCTTAAAGGAGGAGGCCAAAGGAAAGGAGAAGGAGGCTGATGGTTTGTTGACTTCAGATCCCATGGGGTTCCCTCCAAGACAGAGTCTATATGGGATAAGGAAGACAGACCACCCCTGGCACCAGCAGGAGGCACTGAGGGTCCAGAACAGAGCCCCCCCCCCACCTTGCCCAAGCCAAACCAGCAGCCCCCCAGTTGGGCTCATCAAAGGAGAGGACAAGGATGAGGGCCCTATTGCTGAACAAGTAATCAATGTTGAACCCCAATACCAAGGAGTTCAGTCCCACAAAGTCTCTGCTGTTTGTGAATAAATCCACCAGTACCCCAACTTCTCCAGGGCCTCGGACTCATTCAACTCCCTCCATCCCAGTGCTGACAGCAGGCCAGAGTGGGCTATACAGCCCCCAGTACATCTCCTACATACCTCAGATCCACATGAGACCAGCTGTGCAGGCATCTCAGATGTATTCGTATCCTGGATCCAATTCAATGTCTGGGCAGCAGGGCAAGTACTGGAGAGCAAAATGCTCCCTGTGCCCATAGCTCTGGGACCAATACCAGCCAGCCTCAGCCCCACCTCGGTGGCTGCTGGCCTGCCTCTGGTGGCTGCCACGCCCTATTCTTCCTACATCTCCTACAACACTCAGCAGTTCCCAGGCCCACCTGCCATGATGCAGCCCATGACCCACTACGCCTCACAGCCGGTGTCTGCCCCTTTGCTTCAAAGCAATCCACGCATGCTGACGTCGGGCAGACATCCCCAGGTCATTGTGTCATCCTCCACCCTTCAGTACCCTTCTGCGGAGCAGCCCACCCCTCAAGCCCTTTATGTCACTGTTCATCAGGCCTACCCACACTATGCCACACAGCTTCATGCCCACCAGCTGCAGCCGGCTACCATGCCTACCTGGAACCAGACTGCAGCCCCCAGTCCTGTCCAGCATCAGGCAGGAGTGGCTCCACACCTGGGCAGTGGACACCCAACAGTAGAATCTGTACCACCCAGGGGCCCTGGCTGGCATGCTGCCCTCTCTGCCTCTGGGACCTTCTGCCCGGTCCCCTCAGAGCAGCTTCCCCCAGCCAGCCACTGTGTATGCCATCCACCACCAGCATCTGCCCCATGGCTTCACCAACATGGCCCATGTTCCCGAGGCTCATGTCCAAACTGGAATCACTGCAGCCCTGCCCCCTCACCCTGGGGCTCCCCATCCACCCCAGGTGATGCTGCTGCACCCACCCCAGAGTCATGGGAGGTCACCCCCAAAGTGCAGTGTCCCAGAGTGGGGTGCCTGCATTCTCAGCTTCCACACCCTCACCCTACCCCTACATCAGACACCCCCAAGCTCTCACTGACCCCGACTGTCTCCTGACTTACCAGAGTTCAATCTTACCCCTCCCAGCAGCTCCTCTTCCACCCCCTGGGGAACTGAAGACTTTCCTGGCCGAGACCCGAGACCTCCATGAGTGGAGGGAAGAGTGATCTATGCCTCTTCCCCCAGCAGTTCAGACCACTCCCAGTTCCCTATCCCCCCTTTCCCCAGGGGAGCTGGGGAATTCCTGCCAAGCACCTTGAATGGGAGGGGCCTCACAGAGGGCAGCGCCAGGGTCCAGCAGGGGTGGGGGGTTCCTGCTCTGTCCCTGCCTGTCCCCACCCAGTGTTGCCCTCGCATCCTCTCATCTATTCCCCTGCTGGACACAGAAGATCTTTTATTTTCTGTTGTTTGTAACCTCAGACTTAGGTCCCCTGTTCTTTATTTTCCATTAACTTGAGTGGCCTGTGTGAGAGACAGATGGATGCCCCAGGAGGATGGCCGGACAAGAACTTTTACTTTTTATTACATAAAAATATAAATAAATAAATAAATATTTAAATAATTGTGAAAGTCAGCCAACTCTTATGGCCTACTTCGTCCCAATAGCTTATAACCTATTCCCATAATATACTTTTTCATATGTACAATTGTCTTTTTAGTTTTTTATTCACAATTTTAAATTGTGAGCATTACTTTTTATAATTTGCTAATTTATACCTCTATTTCCAATATGGGAATCATGTCAAGACTTAGAGTTATAATTTGTTTTATACATTTTTCACAAATCTGACTTCACAAAAGTATGTTATTGCAACACTGTTTTGTGTTTAAGCATTGTGTGTATGTGCATGAAAACACTGAAACTTCCTCAATAAGTGAAGAGATGTTCTTTTTGTATGTCTGCATTTGCGATATACATTTTACTTTTTGACCTATTTCTTTATGAATATGGTTTGTCTACTCATAACTGTTATACCTGTGCAACTGTCATTAGTATAACTGAGTGCTTATACTTGCAAAAATGTATGTGATTATTGCCTATTTTATTGTATTTAGTAGCCTATAAAATGTTCTGTAGATATAATGTTTCTCAAACAAATCTGTTTTAAAAAATGTAAACAAATGTCTTTTAATTTTTTTAAATTATTTTTTCTAGAATTACATTTTTGGGACTATGTCTTTTGTCTTTTGGATTATGGCCCAAGCCCAAGCAAGAGAATGCTTCAAATCTTTCTATCACCTAATCTTGGAAGCCAAAAACAACCACTTTTGTCATGATACCAGCAACTCACCTACGTGAATGGGCAAATCTTTGCGTTTTTTTTATTCTAGCTGCAACCTTCTTCCAGGGACCATATCTGAATTTTTAGACTCTGGCCGTGCACAGAATGATAAGTGCCCACAGGTGAATGAAGGCTGTAGATTCTCAATGTCAATTCATTATTCCTTCTAGGCTTTCATCTCTTGCCTGTTTTGATTCCAGTCCACTTCTACAGTGTGTCTGTGTTTCCCAAGCACCATCAGCTAGAGGGAGATGTCACTCTGCCCTTTGTAAGCTTTTTATCTAGCTCCTTAGGGAAAACTGTAATGAATTTGAGTTATGTTCAATGTCCACTTTTGTCACTCAGTACTAGGCAACTGCTAAAAGCATTTGGATTTTTTTTTCCCTAAGGAGCAAGTTTCTGGCTATACCAAACCCAGGTCGTTAGCCAGAACTGGCAAATATCTCCAGAGAGGAGAGTCAAAAATAGTACACTAGATAAGTTACTTGTGTTATATAGTCTTACAATGAAATACTATACAGCAGTAAGAATGATAGAATCATTACTTCTAGCAACAACATGGATGAAGCTTACAACGTCAAGTGAAAAAACCCAGACACAAAATATTCATCTTCTATGATTCCATTTATATGCCTTTTGAAATCAGACATGGTTAATTTATTGTCTAGAAATCAGGACAGTGATTACTTTGGAAGGGTGAGTAGTGACTGGTACAGGAAGGAGGGAGTTTCAGAGTCCTAATAGTGTTCTATTTCTTGATCTAGCATGCCAGTTACATAAACATGTTCAATTTTTAAAAATTCATTGATTTGGACACTTAAGAATTTTATACATTTCTGTATACATAACAATTTTACATTAAAAAACCTAAAATGTAAGAATTATTTTTCATTATTGGTGTTTCTGTTTACATTTAAATATCTCAAATAATATCATAGTAGTATGTAATACGCTAAGTCACGGGGAAGTTTAATATACAACTGAAAACCACTACGATTTCTAGAAATACCAGGGCTCATCTCAGTGTAACTGTGAGCATTTGAGCCGGTTCTGTGCCTTCCTCTTCGAGGTATCTTTCCTCTCGTGTTGGAACTGTGTTCCAGTTCATAGAGGTCAAAGTCATCACTGATCTCTTCATGGACCTCACAAAAACAGCATCTTCTGGGTCATTGAACACAGTTCTGCAAAAAAAGCAATTATGTCAGAAAAAAAGCAATCAAAAATGAAAATTTGACCAAAATCAAATTTTTATTCAAATGCATTAATGCCATGTTTTTCTGTGTTATTTGTGTTATTAGTTGTGTACCACTAACAAATAATTTGCAGGCTCCACTGACAAATGACTTTCAGGCTAAGTGACACTATTTATATTGTATATATTGTTTATTTTATAAATGAAGTATCTGAACATATTTGGGGATCAATTAGTACAGTTAAGGTCTCACATACTCATACAGTCATGTTTTAAAACCATGTTAAATGAGATGATTAAAATATTTATAGATATATGCATATTATTATCTTAAGTTCACTGTATTCCTAAGTTTTTTCTACATTATGCCATATTTTATAAATGTATGTGGAGATAATTTTCCATACTGTATCCAAAAAAAAAAAAAATCTTAAGTGAAAAAATAAAAAGGAATGATGACTCTAAATTCATCAGTATTCATGAATTTGAAAAGTCTTCTATGGACTTTTAGTGAGGTGCTTGCTTTTGGAAATGTAAATTCTAGTGAATATAAAATATAAGTCTACATGATAACTGCTATGACCGAACATATTTAGAGAATAGCTAAACAAGGAATGTACAGCCCCACTTTCAGAATAGCTAATAGTTAAGGTTTAGTTTTTATTATTTTATTTTTTGAAACAGTCTCACTCTGTCACCCAGGCTGGAGTGCAGTGGCGTGATCTAGGCTCACTGCAACTTCTGCCTCCTGGGTTCAAGCGATTCTCCTGCCTCAGTCTCCCGTAGCTGGGATTATAGGCGCCCGTCACCACGCCCGGCCAATATTTTGTATTTTTAGTAGAGGCAGGTTTTCACCATGTTGGCCAGGCTGGTCTCGAACTCCTGAACTGAGGTGATCTGCCCATCTCATCCTCCCAAAGTGCACAGATTACAGGCATGAGCCACTGCGCCTGGCCGAGGTTTATTTTTCTAAGCATCAAATTATCTTTTTACTTATTTGGGATTTTGATAGTAATATTAAAAGCCCAAGTATGTCAGATATGAATACAGAGCTTGAACTCATTCATCACAGAAAGACCTACCAATTTTTCTCATCTATTGAAGAGTGAGTCATTTTTTAACTCATTAAAATCTATTTTAGGAAATGGAGATGATTTAAAGGGACAACACAATTATGAAATAATCTGATAATAAATGTATAGATAAAATTACTTACTTGTCTACATTATTTGCAAATCCAAAATCTAAAAAAAATACATTTTAAAGTTAGTATTTTAAAATATTTATCCAGCATTTGAAAACAACGGAACGATGCTATAAAGGAAAAGTATAAAACAGGGCTTTCTGTTTTCAAGTTATCCTTTACACAAATAGTTCAATCTGTCAAAAATCCCTTTTTATCTAACTCCAAAGCAAAACTTTCTCTTAGATATACTGGGTTTTGCCTTAGGTTTTGAGGCAATTTTTTTAGTACAATATAAATTTCAAAACCCTGAGAATGGAAAGCTTAATCAATTTATAATGTACCAATGGAATCTAAGTGGAAATTTTTGTATTTAATATACTGAGGCTGATATAAGATACTGAAACCTATCCCTTTTCTTCTGAAAGGCACATGCGTCTATAAATGGACTAACAGTCCAAATGAGGAGAAATAGTTAGGAACATTTCAACTATTTGGATTCTTGGCATTAACTGTAAAGAAACAGAATAAACAAATACTAGATCACAAGAATCTAGATCTTCCTAGCTTTGAAGCTCCAAGACTAGTCCTCAAAACCTGGATTTCTTATGGTGTCTTCCAGAGATGGTCACTGCTTTGTTGATTTCCCTCCAGAAAGCCTAGTGCCCGTCCAGAGATGGATTTTACCAGCACCTGTTGTGCCAGTAAAGCCCACAGTATCAGCTCTTGCCACTCCACAAGCAGCAGCGACCACACAGCCTCTCTGCCTTAGAATTCATAGCATTGTTCTCTTCATAAGTGGCTGACAAAAGTCTCTTGTGCATTTTGGATCATCCTAGGCTATCTTTTCCTACATTTTCCTCCCAGCTTTATTGAGGTATAATTGACAAATAAAAACTGCATATATTTAAGGTGTACAACTTGATGTTTTAATATACGTATTCATTGTGAATAATCAACACAATCTAAATAACATATTCATCAGCCAGACCTCTGCCATTTTTTGTGTGTATTGGTGAGAACACTTAGGATCTACCCTCTTAGTAAATTTCAAGTATACAATACAGCTAACTATCGTCACATTACGTAAGATCTTCAGAATTTATTCATTTGTGTAATATAATTTAAACTTTGTACATTTTAAATAACATCTCCCCATCTCCCCTTCCCCACAGCACCTGGCAACCACCATTTTACTCTCTGCTTCTATGAGTTTGACTATTATAATTCCATATATAAGTGAGATCATGCAGTATTTGTTCTGTGTCTGTCTTATTTCATTTGGTATAATGCTCTCCAGTGTCATCCATATTGTCAAAAAATGACAGGACTCCCCTGTTCTCTTCTACATTTTTAATTACAAAAAGCACATACTTTACTTATAATGAGTATAAACAATAAAGAAAATAGTGAGCAAAAAGGGAAATTTCCCTTTAACCTTTCCACTTCCTCTTACTACTATTAAGTATCACTATTAAAAATTTTGTGTGTATGTTTCCAGCCGTATGTCACATATGTACTCACATGTCTACATGTACATATACATAGAGATCTGTTTGTTGACAAAATTCCAGTTTTGTTATTACTCATAGTATACTGCTTTTCCAATGAGTATGGTTTTTGTTTTTTGTTTTCGTTTGAGACGGAGTCTCTCTCTGTTGCCCAGACTGGAGTGCAGTGGCACGATCTCGGCTCACTGCAACCTCTGCCTCACTGCAACCTCTGCCTCCTGGGTTCAAGTGATTCTCCTGCCTCAGCCTCCTGAGTAGCTGGGATTACAGGCGCCTACTACCACGCCCGGCTAATTTTTGTATTTTTAAGAGAGACGGGGTTTCACCATGTTGGCCAGGCTGGTCTCAAACTTCAGGTGATCTGCCCACCTTGTCAAGGTGTTTTTAATACCCCCAAATATATTATGGATTGATTCTATAATGGAATAGTTTGTATTATACAAATGTGCCATAGTCTATTTAACATTCTCCTATGAATGACTATTTAAATTGTTTCTACTACTTTTGCTATTATAAAAAATATTGCAACATGCAGACTTATACCCATATATTTTTTCTTTGTCCATATGTGCAAGCACTTCTGTAAGGGAGAGATCAAATTTAGTTGCTGTGTCAAATGGTTTGCACATTTTGTATGTTGGTGGATACTGCCATATGGTCATCCAAGAGAGTTGAACGAGTTTACATTCCCATCAATAACATGAATTGTGCTCTTTCTCCCTCATCCTTAACAACCCTTTAAAACTTCTGCCTACTTGTTGGATGAAAGTAGTATCTCATTGTTTTGATTTCCACTTATTTGATCATTAGTGAAGGTGATCATTATTTACATTTCTTTCTTTGTACATATGTCTTGTCCATGTCATTTATTTTGTTTTCTACTGGAATTTTTAAATTGACTTGGAGATGTCCTTTAGAAATTATGGGTGTTAACTTTTGCCTATTATATATGTTATAAAGACTTCCTCCAATCTTGCATTTTAATTTTCTTCCTATATGATGCTTTTTATTTTTAATTATTGTGGATACATGCTAGTTGTACATATTTATGGGATACATATAATTGTTTTTCATTTTTATGTAGTTAAATCTGTCAACATTTCTCTTTGATGGCCTCTGAGTTTTGTGTGAGGTTTTGATTGGCCTTCACTTTGGGATTATGAAAGTATTTTCTTCCAGTACTTTTTTATTTCCTTTACATTTAGATATTCAATCCCTCTGGAATCTATCTTTGTATATGGTGTCTCCCTTAGAAAGTAGTTCTAGTTTATCTCTTTGGCCCAGGGCTACTTTCTGGCACAATTCTGGAGGGGGCCTCAGTAAATGTTTGCTGTGCTAAGAGTGTCCATTGAAGTTATGCAACATGGAAGCTCTGTTGACTGCTGATTTTTGCTTTCACAAATTTTTCTGAGTCTACACAGCTCCCTCAATTGCTCAGCCCTATGCCAAACAATCTCTAGATCTCACATTGACCTCTAATACCTACCTGAACCTTCATGCATAGGTAGGGGTTGGCATTTACTCTTCTGGGTGTGCCTGGTATGTCATAGCTACCCAAAGTCAGAAACGTCTTCAAGACTTGATTTCCTGAGCCATTGATCTCCCAGCTCATAACTTTGAATTATCTGTTTTCTCTAGATTCTGTCCTGCCTTGTCTGTACTGATGTACTTTTTGGTGAATTGCTGTTTGTTAAATAGTCTGCCTGGTCTTCCTTTTTGGACTTACCCTTCCCTTTTCCTGAGTAGTACATGCCTCAGCTGCCAGGCCCAGGCTCTGTGACACTATACCCCAGCTTGGGCTCAGCACCTGGAGCTCTGTCTTCAGCAAACATGGTGGAAATCTGGCAGCCTCACTTTTGGACCACTAATGGACATTTTGAAAGCTTGTTGGTGTTTTATTTTAAATTCCCCTTAATGTCTTTCCACATCTAGATATATTGGTGAAACATCTGCAAATGAGTTTCCTTAATGCCAGGTAGAAGCCCAAAGTGTTTTGGTTCTGAGAATACCGGCTATCTTGCAATAAAACCCAGAGACAGTAATGAAAATTTGTACAACCCTTTTAACCATACTTATTTGATAAGGACTGATAGATGGGATTTGAAGAAAACTTAAAATTGATCTTGCTTCTCAAGATATTAGAAATATAATTGGTTTCTTTCTCAACTTTAGATTAAGGATAATAAAATCAAAATGTGGCTTTATGATTGCTTCATAAACATTTTTAAGTGTAATTTCTTTTCAATAAAATAATTCATATTTCTCTTAGAATTACTCTAATAATTTTTTAGAAAGTCACAATAAGGTAAGATTTATAACAAAACAAATATAGAAGCTACAAAATGATATGATAAATTTTAAAAATTTACATAGTGTGTTTTACTATAAATGTTTGCTTAATTAAGGTATGCTAAAATAAGCCATACTCTGGGCTAAAAATACTTTTTAGTTGTTATGATATAGTGACCTTTTGCAGAAAATGAGTAGATTTATAATAATTGTCCTGTCAATTATTAGAGGCTTTAGTCAACATATCTGATAATTAAGAAGAAAAAGTTTCAAATGCAATAAAATACTCTCCTTATCTTTTCTGCTCCTGATTTTGTTTCTGGAGGTTCAATATGAAAAGGAGCCAAGAGAATTTAAAAAACGATTCTAGTTCTTTCAGCAGTCTGGTTAAACAAAAGAAATGTAGAGCCCTAAAGGTGGCGATCACACTGATAATAATTATAGCACTGAAAAATAGATTGTGGGGGCTGACCTTGCATTGTTTGTTATTGTGTGCATTAACTGTTTTTAAGAGGGGAGATTTGCTATCTAAAGACTACTTTCCTTCCACAGCATGGTCTACTCCGATAACAGACATCAGTCAAATACATGTAAGATTTAGATTGGTTCAATCTGGATGGACAAGACAACTCAAAGCAGGGTGAGTGCTGCTATTCCAGGTCAGAAGGTAGAGTTAAACATTTTCCGACTGGCAATTGGTTGAAAGAGTTATTATCAATAGAAATGAATGGGTTACGAAAAGGGGTTGTGAAGACCAAGGCTTTAACATCCAGATGAAGCTTCCAGGTAGCAGGCTTCGGAGAGAATAGACTGTACATATTTCTCTTTTTCCTCTTCCTTCCTTCCTTCCTTCCTTCCTTCCTTCCTTCCTTCCTTCCTTCCTTCCTTCCTTCCTTCCTTCCTTCCTTCCTTCCTCCCTTCCTTCCTTCCTCCCTCCCTCCCTCCCTCCCTCCCTCTTTTCTTTCTTTTTCTGAGACAGAGTCTTGCTCTGCCACCCAGGCTAAAGTGCAGTGATGCAATCTTAGCTCACTGCAACCTCCAACTCCCAGGTCCAAGCGATTCTCCTGCTTCAGCCTTCCAAGTAGCTGGGATTACAGGAGACTGCCACCATGTCTGGCTAAGTTTGTATTTTTAGTAGAGATGGGGTTTAACCATGTTGGCCAGGTTGGTCTCAAACTCCTGACCTCAAATAATCCACTTGCCTCAGCCTCCCAAAGTACTGGGATTACAAGTGTGAGCCACCATGCCTGGTGAGTTAGACAACTGTAAATATATACACACATTTTAGTACACTTTCAGTTTTGGGAAACATGTGCAGAACATGCAGGTTTGTTACATAGGTATACATGTGCCATGGTGGTTTGCTACACCCATCAACCTGTCCGTTAAATTAGGTATTTCTCCTAATGCTATCCCTCCCCTGGACCCCCAGCCCCCAGCAGGCCCCAGTGTGTGATGTTCCTCTCCCTGTGTCCATGTGTTCTCATTGTTCAACTCCCACTTATGAGTGAGAACATGCGGTGTTTGGTTTTCTGTTCTTGGGTTAGTTTGCT
Source organism: Macaca fascicularis (assembly GCF_037993035.2). Lineage (NCBI taxonomy): Eukaryota > Metazoa > Chordata > Mammalia > Primates > Cercopithecidae > Macaca > Macaca fascicularis. Next base: position 113,623,125 of record NC_088377.1, read on the forward strand.
CAGAATGATGGTTTCCAGCTTCATCCATGTCCCTGCAAAGGATATGAACTCATCCCTTTTTATGGCTGCATAGTATTCCATGGTGTATATGTGCCACATTTTCTTTATCCAGTTTATCATTGATGGGTATTTGGGTTGGTTCCAAGTCTCTGCTATTGTAAATAGTGCTGCAATAAATATACGTGTGCAGGTGTCTTTATAGTAGCATGATTTAATCCTTTGGGTATATACCCAGTAATGGGATTGCTGGGTCAAATGGTATTTCTGGTTCTAGATCCTTGAGGAATGCCACATTGTCTTCCACAATGGTTGAACTAATTTACACTCCCACCAACAGTGTAAAAGCGTTCCCATTTCTCCACATCCTCTCCAGTATCTGTTGTTTCCTGACTTTTTAATGATCTACATTCTAACTGGTGTGAGATGGTATCTTATTATGGTTTTGATTTAAAAACTTCTGATCACTGTTTTCTGACTTCCACGATTGTAGCTGGGGAGTTTGTGGTGAATCTCTATGTTATTCTTTTGTAGGTCATCTGGGTTTTCTCTCCGACTGCTTTAAGATGGTTTTGCCCTTGGTGAAGACTTTTGTTGTTGTTGTTGTTGTTGTTGTTATGTGTCTTTTTTGTGTTTGGATTCTTTTTGTCTGGTGCATCTATGAATTCTTTGCTAATTCTGGTAATTGTCTGGGCGGTCTAAGAATTTATTTAACAGTTTGGGAAATTTTCCAGCCATTATCACTTTAAACATTACCTTCTGCTAATTTCTATCTATAATTTGTTTTTCAGGAACTATTACTAAGCTTATATTGGACCTTCTCTTTCTAATGTCTCTCCTTTTCTCAATATCTAATTCATATCTTCTATCGCTTTCTTTCTCCATGTAGCATTCTGGGTAATTTCTTCCAAACTATTTTTCAATTCAATTTCCCCTTTATTTCTAAATACTTGATTTGGTTTTTTAAAACATGCATGTTGTCTCATTGGCAAAGTGTCATAAAGACAAGGATTTTACCTTTGCACCTTTTCTCATCCACCCTCTCTTCCTTCCTGGAATGGAGATGTAAGGCTTGGTGGTATACCAACCACCTTGTAATCATAAAGCACACTAAGAGTAGCAGAACAAAAGACAGATATATCCTCAAACACTGATGACATCATAGAACTTTAACCCTAGATACCGTACTTTTGTATTCTTTGCTGTCTGAAAAAACTAAACCCCTATTTTTTTCCATTTCTGTTACAAATATGAAATTAAATTCCTACTAAGGAAACATCCTGAAAATATTCAAGTTATACTTGCATATAATGACCCTGTGAATATAATCAAAATATTACCAGTGCTTATTTCTGGATGGCAGAATTGCAGATGATCTTTATTTCTTCTTCGTATTTTTTCTATATTATCAAAAATTATATAGCCTTAATTGGTAAAATCATCCATGTCAGTGGTAATAAAAATAACGAGAGCTCATTTATTGAGCCCTTTATACTGTGTTAGATACTGGGATAGAGGCTTCAATGTATTATCTCATTATTATCACAGCACCCCATTTGATTTCACATGCATGAATGAGGATGAAAATTGCATACCTACTTTAACTGGACTAAAAGTATTATAAAGTTAGCAAATATATTAGAAATTATTCCATTATTTAGATACTTAAGTTTATTGTAAATTGTAGTTGCTATTATTACAATCAAATTACCCAAAAGTTTGAGAAGTTTTAATTTCATTAAATTTTTTTTTTTTTTGCAAAATACCTGAAGGTACTCTCTGGGCTGGTTTTTGCTTAAATGGTGATTTAGGACCCCAGGAAGCATCTACTTTTCCTCTGAATGCTATTGATTGAATGATATGAGCCTTTTTATGGTTAAAAATGGTAATCATTGATCTTCTTTCTTTTTCTGTAACTTCTGATAAATGCAAAAAGTAATGTTATTGCATAGCATTATAAATAGGCAGAGTGATTCAAAATAGAACTGAATACTTTCAAGAATGTATTTATCTAAACTATGCTATATGTGAACATCCTGTCAAAATTGTTTTGTAAAGGAGCTATCACAGTTATTTCCATAATCTTACAAGCACTCAATATACACCCCACACATCACAAGACAGAGCTTAATCCTTCAGTCTAATGCATCCCGAACACCCTTTAACACATCACCAAGGATGATTAAAATTTTAGCATGAAACATCCTTTCATTTCCTCAAGGCTATTAGAAAGGAGAGGTATAACCGTAAGTTTCTGATGTATCCTATAGAAAGTGGTTACTCAGTAATAAATTATTAAGAATGTTCAAACCTGTAGAGACAGAAAGGTAAGTAGATAGATAATATAGCATTTGGAAGCAAAATAGGCCTCAAAAAATGTTAAGCGTAATATGCTGAGGTTGATTGTGTGTGTGTGCATGTGGCATATAGAAATCTGACATGCTATCTTGAAGGTGCATTCATAAAGAAGTCATCATTCATTGTATGTTTCAATATATACATATTTACAGAATTTTAAAAAGCATGACTTTTAGAACTTAAATAGGCCTTATGAGATTTATTCCAATTCCCTCACTTTTGAGATAAGAAACTAAGGTGCCGGGAGGTAAACGATTTGGCATCCAACATGTTAATGTCAAAACCAGAACCAGAAGGACCACTTTCCTCATGCTCAGTTAGAGGGCCTTTCTAATCAAGTAGTAAAGAGACGTGAATTTCTAAATCAGGGCACATTTTAGAAAGCAAATCTTTCAAAAATAAGTAATTGAAAAACTTTCATTTACAAAGACAATTATTCAAAGGGATATTTTTTACAAAAACGTATTTTCAAAGGTAGTCTTCATTTATAACCACTGAGCTATAAGACTACTTCTCAAATATTTCTTTGCAAGAAGGAAGGGTCCTTACGATTTCGGTCAAGCAGCTCCACTCCTGGAAGGTGGTAGATTATATATAAACGATACAGATTATATTGGCACAAAGGATTTTGGTATAGACCTGCAAATGAAGAATCCAAAACAAAATGTCAGATTTCAAAATCCGTTTCACGTATCACTTATAAAATACGAAAAATTAAGAGATTCTATAAAACATAAGAACTTATAGAGCTCTTCTTCATATCCAGCAATAGACCCATGAAACCTTTACTTAGAGCAGCAGTTAATTTTTCTATCTGTTCAATTCATTCATTCAACAAATATTAACCAAGTGCTTACTATCTACTAGGAACTGTGCTAAGGGCTATGATCATATCATTGACCCAAATCTGCCACAAATGAAGGAAATTTTTAACATGTCCATAAATAAATTAGTAAATGAAGAACTAGATATCAGCTCTATTGGAGTTTTGAGGTTACTTTTTATTAAAATATCACTTGGTAGTCTTCTTTTGGTCTCCAAGTTCACAAGGGTGCATGCGTGAAGATAGGCAGAGACACAACATCCTGCTCTAATAGAATTTATTTCCTCCACACCATTGCTCATAGTTCAGAATGTGTCGATAGTAGTTTCAGATCTTAGCAGGACCAAAGCTGAGCAGATGTGGCTCTTGCATTTTGTCTGTCTCTGGCCAGGCACGTGCATTTCTGAGATCCTGGTGTGCAGGTGCTAGGATGTGCGATAAACCGCACTTCCTAATGGAGTGGTTGGAAGAATGAGGCACGTGGATGCAGAAGCAGCCCTGGCACTTCTCACATCATATCCCTTGGGAATCAGCACATAGGTGTTCTTAAACATCTTCAACTAGAAGTTGTGAGGGCTTTATTTTTTTAAAAATGATATTTTCCCTATTCATCCTAGATGATAATAAACTTTTTTTTTTTCAGCACAATGTGAAATAAAACTTTAAAGATTTTCAGTTGGGCATTTTTTTTTTTTTTTTTTTTTTTTTTTTTTTTTTTTTTTTGACAGAGTCTTGCTCTTGTTGCCAGGCTAGAGTGCAATGGCATGATCTTGGCTCACTGCAACCTCTGCCTCCCGAATTCAAGCGATTCTCCTGCCTCAGCCTCCTGAGTAGCTGGTATTACAGGCACCTGCCACCACACCTAGCTAATTTTTGTATTTTTAGTAGAGACGGGGTTTTTCCATGTTGGCAAGGCTGGTCTCAAACTCCTGACCTCGTGATCCGCCTGCCTTGGCCTCCCAAAATGCTGGGAATACAGGCATGAGCCACCGTGCCTGGCTGGGCATCTTTAGTTATTCGGATTCTGCCTACCTACGTGCAATTTCTAGGAAATACTTCTGAAAATACAACTAATGAGGAGAACCACTAGATGGCAGTAAGAGAAAGAGCTCCAGCTACTGCACAACTACTTCACTCAAAATGAAGCTCACTTAATGTACATGTGAAATTTAAGAATACTGTTGTAGACTATTCATAAATACAAAGAGGTTTGATAAAGGCCTGAAAATAGGAAGCATTAGAACCTCTGAAAAAAACTGATTAATATTTATAAAGAGCAGTTTGTAACATAAAGAAGATTGGGGTGGGTGTATGCTTAAAAGATAACAAACTAGATAAAAACTTTAAAAAGGTCAATCATCTGGAAGTTTTCTCTGTAGTAATAAAACATTCTGATATTTGTTGTATAAACACAACTTTTTCTGGCTAATAAAAGCATTATATATAGCTATTCCCTGTGGAAAACACGAGCTTTAGAGGGACATAAAGCAGGCAATGGAAGACACCTGGTGCATAATAAACAAAAGTTACAGGAATGAGGAAAGGCATACAGGAAAATGTAGAGCCAGGAGCCACAGAAAAATTTAAAAGAAAGGAAATATGTATGTAATGGAGAAAATGAGAAGACAAAACAATTTTTTTTTCAAGATTTCTTAAGTGACAGAAAATGATCTGAATTTTATTCTTAAAAGAGAAGCATTTTAAAGTGGTAACAAATAATTATAACTGAAGGACAGGGAATAGAACAGATGTATATTAAACCACTAATAAGGACAGATTTTAAAAGGGCCATCGGGATCATGAATTGTAGTTCGAGCCAGAGAAAGTAAAGAAAAGGACCCTCTTCAAGGATATAAAAGCAAAGCATAATTGTTTTTCATGAGAACTCAGAAGGAAGAAAAAGTCACAGATGCTTTAGCACAGAAGTCTGCTTTGTGGTTACTGTCTTGGGGAATCACATCTGACACCTCATAACCCTGTTACACATTATAGCATCTGGAAGTAGAGTCTGCCTTTACATATGACGTTAATGGAAAATGTACCAACATCTTTCAATGACATTTTCTCTAGGTGCACCCTTCGTCTTCTCTTTTCCCTCTGAGGACATTACTATCCATTTCATTTCATTTCTTGGCTTTTTCTGCTAAGCCTTGGTTAAGTAACTTCTATGTGGAAATTCAAAAACTAGCTTCAGCTAAATAAAACACAAAACTTGGATTTACTACTGTTACATTACTTATTAACAACATATTGATACTAAAAACTCTATGGACTTGTGGTTGACCATTCATCTCATCATAAAGTCAAAACTGAATGACACAAAATCAGAAATCTGAACTGTTAGCCCAGCCTCTGCTTAAATTAACTTAAAAAAAATTGAATTAAATAACTTGAAAGGCATTTCATCATTATTATTCACTGTTTCCTAGCTCTTAAATTTTAGAAGGAAGCAATCTTATTTTTAACTCTCTTTTTTCCTTCTATACTATGAAACATTTAACATTTTGGATTTATGAGTTTTGGATTGATGCTACTAAAATCAACATAAATTAAATGTCTAAGATGTGAAATCGGTTTCCTGTGTCTGAATGTTCTGAAAGCCTTCTATGATGTACAGGCACATTCTTTTAGAAACTATGAAGAGAAATTGCTTACACTTTCACTTTCAATAGGTTAATACTATTTAATCCACCTTCCCTCTAGGCTACTTACAGTGTACACCTCAGTGGCGCCAGCACTGTCTTGCTTATCTTAATTTGGGATTCTGAGTCTAAGCAATTTACATTTACCCAATGATATATCAAAATGTCTCTACTACCTTACCACACAAGCTTGACTTACATGAGTCACGTGTATGAAGCCACTTATTATCAAGACAGAAGGCGAAAAAAAGATATCTAAATAATTGGCTCCAGTTAGTTTTTTGTAAACTTTTAAAGCAGTATTTAAAATCGTTATTTAAATGAACCCCAATGTTTTTAAGGCTGCCTTCGAAGAAAGTTGATGTAATTAATAAGAGACCAACATCCCAATTTTAATATATGAGAAAAAGAAAATGACATGGAGAAGTTAAAAGCCTATTATAGAGAGCAGCCTGTGGAAGGAAGTTCAGCTGTCAATAATCAGATACCAGGATTGTGAGGCTCTGGGTCAAGCTTACTTAGTAAGGTCAGCATCTCCATTGTTAATCATCATCTTGTTTTAACTAAAAATCTGGTGGCCACCACACACCATGTGCTAATATGGAAATCACCCCTGATTGTAAAAGGCAAACTAGGATAAAGCAGAGGATCGAGAGAGGAGCGATCAGAACATTATCTTTTTCAGGACAAACAGTAGTGAAAAGCACTCTTGGTTCTTTTTCTTTGCTGAATCGTTTTGTCTTTTGGGAGGGGTGGTCCCACCTGGAAGGGTATTATAGGAAAAGAGGCTCAAAGGAAGGGACCCTGGAGATCCTAGTCCCACCCCATCTCCCAGCATCCCTCTGCACCGCTGTCTTTTTGCAATCGGCAGTGGATTGGGGCCACTGCTAAAGACAAAGGCAGACAATGTTTAAAAGCAATACCTGTGGAAACATGGAGACCCTCTCTCGAAAGGAGGAGCTCCCTGTTCCCAATGCTGATTCCTGGAAGCTCCAGTAGGAAGCAGGTCTTAACAATTATGGCATGCAGGAGTCTTAAACATAACTTTCCAACAGTGGAGCTTAATAAAACAGAAAATTAGAAAGAAATGAGAAAACTGAAGGTTTAGAACAGGAGACTGGCTTAAGCATTTTGATGCTGTGGCTTTTGGTGGTGGTGGTTTTTTTCCCCTCAGTACTGGAAAGGAGGCAGGAGTTAATGAAAGCCATCAGCCACAAAGTGGGTCTTTGACACATGTGGATTCTGATTTAGAAAGAATTTGGAGGAGGGAAGGGAAAGGAAGAGGAAAACTGAGTTGGAAAGAGAGGGTGTGGAAAGGTGGACTGCCTGGAGAGAAGAGGTGGAGTCCCCTGACTCTGCCCGGAAGACAGGAATTCCAGTTCCCAGGACCTCACACTCTGCAGCTGGTTTAGGCCTCCCTGAAGCTCTCAGCCATGCGTCTCCTAGGCAATCCTTGGCAATTCTCCTCATAAATGCCAATGGAAAGTGCAATGCTGAGAATGGATTAGTGTTTTGCCCTTCAGGCTGTTTTCTCACCCTCTGAAGAACTTGTCATTTAAGTGAAATAATAACAACACTTTATAATTGCACATGGATTTACAACTTAAAAAGACAAAAATGACCACATTTGAAAACACATAGATTTCTCATTTTAGTTAATGAGCTAAAGCTAATCTGTGATTGCAAATGAGGCTCATAGAAACTTAATCTGAAGACATGACTGCACAAATAACATTAGTTATCTAATAAATACAATCTATTTTCCATGCAACATCTTTAACCAAAATGGGACATGAGTTCAAAATGTGAATTTTTAGAAAACGCTTTTTGTTTTTTGTAATTGGACATAACATTTTCTCCATTTCAAACAAATGATCCCACAACAAGATTCTCAACTGGAAAATTACAGTTACATAACTTGAATTGCATCACTATGATTTTAAATAGTGGTCGTAAACTATTGTGACTGGTAATGATATGGACATTATACTACCAGACTGGTATTTAAAAACTAGAAAACTCCCACCCCTTATGCCTGGCACAATTCTATGCTCACGTACACCCTTGACAAGTAGGGTATGGGCTAGATTTCAGGATCTATTTGGTCCTGGGCTGGGCACCTTTGTTCAAGGCATAACCTTGTTTATTACTATGGGCATAACTCTGTTTATTACTATGGGAGTAAGCTTGTTTACTACTCTCCAAATGTTGTTTTGTAACAAGTTTCCTCAAATTATAGAGTTTTTAAAGTAGCAAATCATTTTGCATCAAACCCCTTCAACTCTAAGATATATTTAGTCTGAGTGTTACAAATTTGTAAGCCCTATATAGGTATAGACTGGGTCTTTCTTGTTCAAATTTGAGTCCTATTATCTAGAATAGTATCATGTAGTGAATGTGTGATAAACATTTATTAAATGAATGAATGAATACATTATAAATATTTATTGAATGAATGAATAAATAAATAAATGATAAGTAAAACAAGGCATGAATTTGTGTTTCAACATTCCTTAAGAGTTTGGTTAAATCTGTGAGCTTTGCATTTCCGTGATTAAAGGGAATAATTCTAGTTACATCATAGGGTGCTGTAAAGATTTAAATGAGACTATAATAAAACATTTTTTTCAACAAGAAAGACATTCAAACATGTTACTGTATGATTATTATTTAAAATAGCAGTTGTTTTCTTGAGTCTATTAGCAGAATTTCGAGACTGGATGCAACTTATTTCGTTATCTGATTTACATAATCCACAATAAAACAATTTTTTTCTTATTTTAGAATTTCAATTTTTTTTGTTGCTTCAAAATAACATTAATGGTGAGAAATGTTTTCTTAAAAAGTGTTTACAGAGTTATCCTAATGTTTAAAGCAACCCTGAGAAGTAGCTGTCAGCCCATTTTATAGAAAAACAAAGGTAAGTGTCCTAGGTCTAGCATAACTAGTCTTTTAATTATAGCAGCATTTTTTCAGCAGATACGGGCCAGGTAACTCAAATATGCAGGCCAATTCTTTCACAGAAGATCCAAAAGCTGTAAAAAACCTCCTGACAGCAGGCAGCCTTCTCATGTCTCCAAAATAAGCATAAAATTGCCATGAACTTGGTGTAATTTTGTGATTTTAATACTTGGGTTTAAATAATCTAACTGTAACAAATGAATCATTTTCTCTCAGTATAGTACATATAACTGACAACACTGAAAACATATGGAAACTTTAATAACTCTCTCTACATTGATCTGATTATCTGATTAGAACCTTCACCATCAATACTAGTTTACAACTATTCAAAATACTGTCTCAGGCAATTCTGAGAAATGAATAGAAAAGGAATTTAAAAATATATCTATTGCATTACATTATTATAAAGAGGTCTCTAAACTCTAAAGTCTGAAAACCTCCTCTTTGATCTGCAGGTCTTTTACCTTAATACACCCAGAATCCTTTATCTTGTATTGTGGTTGTATACATGTTTATCTACCCTTCAAGACCATAAGCTTATTGAGAGTAGGAGTGGTGTATTATTTATTTTTTTGACTCATCTCACACTTCTTTTCAATAGGTTAGTTCCTTGCTGGGTGTGATTCAATATATATGAATAAAGTTTGCTGGTTATCCAGTTGAAAGTTTAAAAAGCCTTCTGTTGTTGTTTTTTTTTTTTTTTTATCAGCTTTATTAGTATACTTCATGTACCACACTATTCACCCGTTTAAACATATGATTCATGTGTTTGTGGTATATTCACAAAGTTATGCAACTGATCACCACAGTCAATTTTAGTACATTTTATCACCCCAAAAATAACCCCACACCCTTTACTCTCTGGCTGTCACAACCCCCAATTCCTTGGCCGTTGGCAATGCTCATCTATTTAAAAACAGTTACCTCTTGCTGTCCTATAGATGTGCCTACTTGGACACTTATATAAATGGAATCATATAATGTGTGTTAAAACTTACTTTTGAGATAAAACTCAAAATAAATTTAAACATGTAAATCCTTTTGCTACTTTTGTCATTTTCATTAGACATGTGATAGATAGCATTTCACACACAAACATTTTTCTGTTGTTTTTTCGAAAGCATGTCTTAAAAGACAATAAGATCTAGTCTTATTTTCAGGAATATCTATTTTTTTTTTTTTTTTTTTTTTTTTTTTGAGACAGGGTCTTTCTCTGTTGCCCAGGCTAGAGTCCAGTGGTGCAATCTTGGCTCACTGCAACCTCTGCCTCCCAGGTTCAAGCTGTCCTCCCGCCTCAGCCTCTTGAGTAGCTGGGGTCACAGGCATGTGCCACCGCACCTGGCTAATTTCGTATTTTTGGTAGAGGCAGGGTTTCACCATGTTGCTCAGGCTGGTGTGGAACTTCTGGGCTCAAGTGATCCGCCCGCCTCGGCCTGCCGAAGCACTGAGATTACAGGCGTGAGTCACAGTGCCTGGCCTAAATATCTTAATTATAAACATTGCTCCTCTAATTTTAAACTAGATAAATGGAAAAATGTCTTATGTTAATACTATTTTAATTTATGGCCATATAAAATTGCAAATTGTTACTTAGGATCTTCAGATTTAGCATTCCCTGTAATTCCTTCACTGTTGCATCAATATTGGTTAACTCATTGTGGTGTAGCAGGAGTATATTCAATGAAGGCAAACAATGCAGGCCTAAAAAAAAAAAAAAAGAATATTTTTACAAGATTTTAAACATTTTTTTCAATTTTTTTATTGCAAATAAAACTAAACATTTTTAATGCTAATTAACATGCTAACTAAAAAGGAAAACATATGATAGCTGGATAAAGAAGGAATAACTATTAATAATATATTATAAATTATTATTAAGAATACAATAAGATATAATTCATACAATTAATTGTGATGTGGGAATACAGAGTAAATTTCTTTCCACTGTTATTGTTTTACTTTTTTTTTTGAGATGGAGTTTCACTCTTATTGCCCAGGCTGGAGAGAAATGGCACAATCTCAGGTCACTGCAACCTCTGCCTCCTGGGTTCAAGGGATTCTCCTGCCTCAACCTCTCAAGTAGCTGAGATTACAGGTGTCCACCACCACACCCAGCTCATTTTTGTATTTTTAGTAGAGACGGGGTTTCACCATGTTGGCCAGGCTGGTCTCAAACTCCTGACCTCAGGTTATCCACCCGCGTAGGCCTCCCGGAGTGCTGGGATTACAGGCATGAGCCCCCGTGACCAGATTGTCTTACTTTTTAAAATGTAGCAATGATTTTGTTTGTTTGATTGATTTTGGAGGGCTTAGTTTCTTTCTTCTTTTTGTTTGGTTTTGGTTTTGGATTTTTTTTTTTTTTTTGCTTGTCAATGTTACTTAGATTTATAATGCTAGTCAAGGGAAAAATTACTCATCTCCTCCAAATTGCATAGCTAAGTATTTTCTGTACATAACTGGAAACCAAATATTCATATTATTTTCATAGATTCTAAATTGTTTATTTTCCTACATTTTTAACATAAATGAAAGTGGGATGTGTCTTTTGATAGCCATGTCATAGCTTCATTGGCAAGATGTTCTTTCTTAGTGGTGTATGAAATCATGATGGGCCTTAAAATGTATGACATTTTTATTCTATGATATATGATATTAAAGAAAAGTGTTTTGTACTGTACCTCTGTATTTCATGATCATGGTATGCCACGTGCTTTTACGAATGGCTTGAAATTATCAGTTTTGAGAGTGTTTTGCATATAAAATTAACTCAGAGTGAAAGCAGGAATTTGGCTGGTAGAACATACTGCCAATAAAATTTCTTAAGACTATTAAGTTTTTGTATTTATCAATGCTCCCAACTATTGTTAAAATTTGCTTCCACATGTCTAGTTTATGTCTAAAATACTTGTTAAAAATTATTTTAAATTTTGAATAAGACACATGGCAATATTAAATTAGAAAAGTAATCTAATAGCACATTTCTTAATATAAAATGTACATTAAAACATTTAAAAATAGATTCCTTAATATATTTTCAACAGAAATGTTAAAACAGATTTTTGCATGTCATTAGCAATTACCATAGTTGAAAGTACTTAATTGAAAATCTATTAAATCAACAGAAAATTTAAGACATACCTTCTATCTCAAATATTGCATTATTGTTTAGATACAGTTCTGTCAGACAATAGTTTCTAGTTAGAAATGTTATTCCATGGAGCTAAAAATGAGAGTTAGAGAACAATATACTTTTTATAATAACTGCATATATAACATAAATATAGATAACATGATATACAAAAATAATATATTTAATTGTAATAAGATAATAAAAGTTTGACTTTTGCTATTATTATTTGTGACCTTTTGGTCTGGCTGTAAGTTACATTTGGATTGTCTTTGAGGAGAATGTGATAAAAAGAATATTTTTAGCTAACTTAAACCTCTCTTACCACATCTTAGCCAAACTCGCTTGCCTGGCTTTCAAAACCTCTGCAACCTGGCCTAGCTCTTTTGCGCTAACAATATTTCTTCTACTTCTGCTCCGTATAGTCTCATTGGATCCGACATCACATATCCGCCATCTAATATTATCATGTGCCAAGGGCTCTCTCCTTATGCTGAGGCCATTTCTGCATCTGTAGGAGTCATGATTTCCCTTTGTCTGTATGTCTTTCCTTCTTGGTACACTTGAAATTATTTTTAAGGATTAGCCCTAGGCCAGCAAGGCATACTAAACCGTGCGTGAGTGGACGGCCGCAGTAAGTTTTCACTTGCAGAAATCAGTTGAAACCAAGGTTTGACCTCCTTGTACCTTACTGCTGTCTTTGTGCCCTATTTTGACCCACTTTATTTTCTCTAAACTTCTACTTGCTTCAGCACTTCGAGTCAGATTTCCTGAGTGATGGTCTAATCCTGGACTCTTTCTTTACGGCCTTGTCTCTAACCATCTCCTCTTCTCTGGTTCTCTGCCCCTCTAGTAAACAGATCTCAGTTTAGCTATGGGTTCTGCAATCTGAATACACGCAGGAGGCAGCTCTGCCAGATCAGGCCCAGAACTAACAGCTCAACCAGCCACCATCTGTAATTAGAGGGCAAGGCACAGTACAATCCTGTTCATCATTCAGAGTTCATCCTTTTTCACAAAGCCTTTCCTGACAACTCCTGTGCTCACGAACCTCCATTTTTTTGACCGTCCCAAATGCTTATTTTGACTTGTACAGTTAATCACTTGAACGCTAGAGTTTTGTGCGTTCCTCAAGGAAAGGAACCATGTTTCTTCAGCACCTTATCCTTTCTACCTCCCTAGTCTCCTAACAATATAGTGAAGAAGTCACATTTT